>NC_089838.1:171620381-173069131 GCF_035609145.1 Eleutherodactylus coqui | reverse complement strand
TGCCTAGACAAGTGAAAGCTGTTTTTGATAAGCCATTTTCCTTGTCATTTATAAATGCTGCACTTTCTTGCGCTCGGGCAACCTGAATCTTTATAGAACGGGAGGAATCTTGTTTTCAATAAAGTCACACAGATTGTCAAGGTAAAATAAAGAATGTAATAGCAGGAAGTGTGGGTGACAGATATATAAGCCAGACGACAATCCTGTGTCGTTATGCAGTTTATACAATGTTATAAAACCCAGATAGTCCTGATTTAGGCCAGGCTCAAACGGCCAAAGCGTAAAACGCTGCATGGGTCACACGGTGTTTTACTGTGGAGCCAGAGGTGAGCCGAGCGTACTGCCAAGTATGGCGGTGAAATTGTACTACACATCACAGTGTATCCCATGGATGCTGTCACGGGCAGTTCAACTGGGCTTTCTGTAATTATACTTTCTGTTTATATACACCCCCATAGAGAACAATAGGCTCTATCGTGTCTATATACATGGCAGGATAGAACATGCTGTGCTCTATTTCACACTCACATATTACGCAATTCCAAAACGTTTCTGTGAGCAGAACTGCATAAGAAAAGGTAATTGACTGCCTGTGAATTACCATGTATCACATGGGTGTGCAGCATACATGTAATACATGGTAATCATACACCTGTGTGAGGTGGGGAGGTCTACATTTTTGTTTTCAAGATAGGCCACTGACAACATATAAAACATAAATTTTTCTTACAGAAAGTCTCTGTGGTGTTATCTTGGAGTAATAAACATGATAAAAACTATATATATATTACATATACACATACACACACACATACATACACACAAGATATGAAAGATGTGAACCAAATATGTGGGTCATCTTGGAGTAATAAACATGATAAAAACTATATATATATATATATATATATATATATATACACACATACACACACACACACACACACACACACACACACACAAGGTATGAAAGATGTGAACCAAATATGTGGGACATCCTGTTTTACTATTACAAATAGAAATCTATGCTCTGTACACTACTGCATAGATATGAGCAATCAGCAGCATAAACCGCAGATGATCTATGCTAATAGAGATAGGTTAAAATAATGTTTTTAAACATATTTTCTTTCTACCAATACTTGTATTCTGTAACTGTGTCGCATTCTGATCAATACTGTATTCTATTGTATTCTTAAGAAACTGTAGAATTAGGCCGCCTGCAGGGGGCCGGGTCGGATCCCGCTGCGAGAATTCTCACAGTGGGTCCCGACCCGAGCCCCTGCAGGGACCAGCGCGGCACTCACCTCTCCCGCGGCTCCAGCTCTTTGATGTGCAGGCTGCTGGCCAGCCGGTGATGCGCACAGCGGAGCCGGGGCACCAGGAGTGACATTTCTGTGTGGGCCTCTGCGAGACCCGCACAGAAATAGAACATGCTGCGGTTTGTTTTCCACGTGTGATTTCACGCGGACAAAATCGCGTCCATCTGCCAAGGATTGCGTTTTTTAATGCAATCCTGTGCAGGTGTCCAGGGGCGGAAATTCTGCGGGAAAATGAATGTTCTGTTTCTCAGACACGTTCTTTATATTTTGTCTTTTTAATAAAAAATAGACAATTGGCAAAAATCCCAGGCATAGATAAGAATGCACCTGACAAACTCTGCAAATGGTATTTTCTCAGAATACAGAATTATTTTTGATAAGCAATTTCACTTATGAAAACACATATGTAAATATTTCTGATGCCTTCACAGATTTAGGCCGCCTGCACACGGGCAGGTTTTTGCTGCGGAATCCATGACGGGCATCCACACCGAATACCGTCCATAGCATGCTATGAGAAATTGATTCTTCCTGCACAGGAGTGGAAATCAATTGCAATTTCCACTCAGAGGAAAAATTGCAGCATGCTCCATTAGTGCAGATTTCACACTGACGGCTTCCATTGAAGTCAAGGGAAGCCGTCCAACCTGCAGCCTGTCCACAATTAACATTGCAGACAGGTCGCAAATTCCGTGTCATCGCCTAGCGATGGTGTGGGAAAAATAGACATTTAAAAAAAACACCTGTACTGCACATTTCCGCCGGCGGCTTGCTGCGACCATCTGCAGTATAGATGAAGAAAGAAAATGACAGGTAGGCAGGGTCACTAGCCACATGCAGTCGGCCTAATGTGAAAGATGACATGGCTCCACAATTATTGTTGGTTTTTTTGCCTATTCCTGATAATTATTTCTGCATTATAAAACAGGTGTCTTTGCGATTATTCATGTACTCCGTTATGTTGATTTTTTATGTACGAACGATGTATGTATTATTTTAATTAATTAACCCTAAATGCCATTAAGCCCGGAATTATATTATCTATTTTTTGACAAGTATTCCTGAACTTTGATTTTCACATGCTCATTAAAATTTGCAGATGTGAATGAAGTATTATAAGAAATTCCAATGTTATAAAAATGATCACATTCCCTGCACCAACTCAGAAGGCCACTTAATGATAAGGAAGACTATAAATTATGCCCTTTGTTGCAATAAATCTGGAGTGGTTTTGATCACACCATGTCTCTATTTCAGATGATTAGTGCTGTCTTTTGTGGGTAATAATTTACCTACCTTGACAGACAAAATCTACAATGCAAGTTATTTAGAACCATGACTGTTGTGCACACTCCTGCACTATAGGGATGCTGTTATACCGCAGTGCTTCTTCCGCATAGAACACAGGTGGAGCTCCACTTATTACGACCGGAATCCTCACTCTTCATATTCTTTGAATTGACGAATCTAAGTGTCAGCCGCAATCATCCAAATTCTGCAGGGAATAAATGCTGCATGTACTCGCACCCTAACTGTAGCTGTGTGTAATTGGAGGCTTACGTTAAATGCTAATTGGTTACTATACAAAACTTTGCAATTATATGAGCCCAGTTGAAATGTGTTGGTGTAATTGTGGTCAATAAGCAAGAAAACGGTCTATTGTAAGATATGGAATGAACTAACATTTTTTATAGTTCAATAAAAGAGTTTCTTCATGAAAGCTAAGCCAATGGAAAAATCTGAAGAAATAGCTGAATACGTTTTACGCCAACAGTTTTCATCTTTATGGCCAGCTTAACGCATGGTGGTGAAAATATAATGGTAAGTGACCAGTTTTGGTGCCGGATATGTGAGATTTACAGAGTGCACAGAATAATGAGTTAGAAAGGTTATTTCACAATGTCATTCAATCCCCCCGGTCGTTGATTAATTGGGGCAAAGTTAATTATGGATCAGGACAATAATCTGAAGTATGTTTCTAAGCTATGCATAACTAATTGGTGAAGAAAGAGGGAAATACAGTACTGTCTTTATGAATTGCCTGCACAATCACGAGATTTCAACCTCATTGAGTTATGGGGCAAAGTCGGGGAAACGTTTCCCAGATGTTAATCAGACATAGAAAATGAGATTTCCAACCGGGAAAGTGTTGCTTCAAAACCTGCGGCACTTAGCCGCGGGTTTTGGAGTGGCTTGGCTGCATGCTTTTCCATTGTGGCCGATGCTCCCATAGTGAGCAGCGCGGCCGCAATGGAAAAAAAAAATTAGACATGCTGCGGCCGGGGAATTCGCTCCGCAGCGCCAGCTTTGCCGCGACGGATTGGCTGTCCCGTGTGGACGAGATTTTTGACAAATCTCATCCACATGGCTGGCTAAGCGCAGGATTAGCTTCCACAGGCGGATTTGCTGCAGCGAAATTCCGTGGCGAATCCGCACTGTGTGAACCCAGCCTTAATATCCTGAGATGTATGGTATAAGATGGAAAACATGTAAAATAAAATGTACGTATATATCCAACAAATGCCATCCATCAACCATAGGCCCCCATATAAAAAAAAACCCAAAACTTATAAGTTTAACATCTACATTCTTTATTGCATGGCTGTGATGAATGCCTCTGACAGATGCTGTCTGACAAGTCCTTCATGCAAAAAAAAAAAAAAAAAAGGATGTTAACTAGAGATGAGCGAACGTGTTCAGCCCCGCCCCTTTTTGCCCGAACACCGAACTTTGCGAGGACTTCCGTGCTCGGCCGAAAAAAGTTCGGGGGTCGCTGTGGCAGCGCGGGGGGGTGCGGCGGGGAGTGGGGGGGAGAGGGAGAGAGAGAGGGCTCCCCCCTGTTCCCCGCTGCTGCCGCCCGCGCCACCGCGCCTCTCCCCGCCCCCCAGCGCCCCCCGAATCTTTACACGCGAACACTGAAGTCCTCGGAAAAGCCGGTGTTCGGGTGCATAAGTACTCGTTAAGAACACGTTCGCTCATCATTAATGTTAACGCATTAACTGGATTGCGAACAATTGTATTTAATTGGTATCATGACAATTTGTATAAATTAACAAAATTCAAGCCAAGTTAAAATATAACAGTGGGAATTTAACTGTACAGGACAGAGGGTAGGTGGGGATATTAAACATGTACACTTCATCTGTCATCACCAGTGAGCGGTCAGTCCAGAGGGGCAGCAATCATCTGCACCCAATATTACGAAATGTAACACAAGGAGTACTGATGCATCTGAGCAAACTAAGTGTTGATAAAGCCCCTGACCCAGATGGCACTCATTCATGGATATTAAGGGTATTAAATGGGTATTCCAAGGAATTGTTTTTTAAAGTTTTTACCCATCCAATGAATAGGTGAAAACTGATAGCTCCTGGGGGTCCGACCACTGAGGCCTCCACCAATCCGATCCACTAAAGGGAACTGGTATCTGGTTGGTCTTCATGGAAAAAAGCAGATGCTGTGCAGGCGCATCACAACTCTACTTCAATGAGAGTGTCAGAACAATGTATGTACACGGGTAAAGAACTAGTTGAGGAACAGAAAGCAGAGTTGGTATAAATGGGACAAACTCAAAATGTGCTAAAAAGTCAGAAGGGAAGTTCCCCAAAGATCTGTGTTGGACTAAATTATTTTTAATCTCTTTATTAATGACCTTGTGAAAAGATTGAACGTAAACTGTCAATTTTTGCTGACAATACAAAACTTTGTAGGATACTTAAAAGCCAAGAGGACTGCCAAATATTGCAGAAAGATCTGATTAAATTATAAGCATAGGAAGCACATGGTAGATGAATTTTAATGTTGAAAAGTGTGAATTAAGGCATCTAGACCACCTGGCGCTCGATCCAATCACAGCGCTTACTTACACAGCACTGACGGGGAAATTCAAAGCCAAGCAGGGAGATGACAGCGGGAAAAAGTCTTAAGCAGCTTGTCGCACCGCCAGGGAGAGCATTGCGCCGGGGACACAGACGCCAGCTGGGAGGTGAGTATTGCGTTTTTTTTACCTAGTATATACTCGAGTATAGCTCGGCTTATACTGGAGTCAATAAGTTTTACCAGTTTTTTGTGGTAAAACTTATTGGCTCGGTTTATACTCGGGTCGGCTAATACTCGAGTATATACGGTATTCTCTATCCTGTGCATTGGGGATAAGTTCTATTAGTGGAACACCTCCTTTAAGGGTATGCTATCTGCAAGTGAAGAGCTACAGAACTGCCGTTATAACTGTGGCAAGCAGTTTATTTGGTAACTAGATCAGTTATATGACAAGACAATAATATACAATACTTCTTTTGAAGGCAGATCTATTTCTTAGTGATGTTAAATGTCTGCAGACTACTGTTCACGTATGTTACTAGGAGAAAATGTTGAAATTCTGTTCAGATACAAAAGGTTAGGAGTCTGACATTAATAGCTGTACTGGTACAATCATTACCTATTCTGCAGCATCAGATGAAGACATCTGAAATGGTGTTAAAAGATAATAAATGAGGGGCACAGTGGGGAACAGAAGGATGAAGCTCAAACAATCTAATATACAACCAGATGAATAGATGGATTTGAGAAGAGGGTTGAATCTATATGTCAATCATTACTAGGCAGTACAAATGGACTGAGCCTCACCAAAGCTACTTTTGATATGCTTAGGACAAGTTTGCACTGTCATTCCTTTCACTACATGTCACAACACATACAAATATGCTGTCCCACCACTGCCCTATATATCAGACAGCAGCACCGATTCTGAAAACCTTTTGTGTACTAAGATACATAAACATAGTGCATACACATCATTATAATCTACTTTGATTTCTATTGAATTCTCCTACTGGTTAATTCTTATGGAGCTGCATGTAGCTAATAACTAGAGATGAGCGAGCACGCTCGTTTAAGGCAGATACTCGAGCGAGCATCGGTCTTCTCGAGTAACTGATTACTCGTCCGAGCAAATGCGGGGCGGCGGCGGGGGAGAGTGCGGGGGAAGAGCGAGAGAGATCTCTCTCTCCCCGCTCAACAAAAACAATTAAAAAGACAGTGATCTACCTTAAGGGTGCGTTCACTTGTCGCCGATTTGCTGTGAATTTTGTAACAAATTTTGGTGTGGATCTGCTGCAGATCTGGGGCTGTTCTTTAATTAATCTTGGAGCTAAACAAGTAGAAAATTGGAGCCACACAACTGATTAAATCTGTATATAGATTAAGCCATAACAAACCATAAGGAAGTAGAATTAAGGAGTTATGGAGGTGCGGCTGGGACGCTGATGGGAGCAGGCATGCAAGCTTCGATCCTACGCTGCAAAATGCATACACCAGCAAAGATCTACTTGAAGTCTTATTAGGCGGCCTGTCCACGGCAGAGGCAGAGTATCGCTAACAATATTGCGCTGTGGTGGCGCGGGGAAGAACTGATAGGCTCACCGCGGTGAGCCTATCTAACAGATGTGCTGCGATTTAAATCCTGAGAGCGGAAAATCGCTATGATTCTCCGCTCATGGACATCGGGCTGCGCTTCCATAGTTAGCCTAAGGAAAGCGTTCACTGCGTTACCCACGGCCGGATTATCGACGCGGATAACGCAATGACAACTTGCCCGTGGACAGGCAGCCTTAAGGGGCAAGGAACAGTCGGATAAGACTGCCTAAGGTGGCCCCCCAAGGCCAGACACCTTGGCCCATGGCACTATGGAGGATTTCACCAAAAAGCCACTTTACTCAGACTGTGGGTCCCAGTCATCTTAGGATTGTCAGCTGCCACTGCAGGCTGTATCTGGTCTTCCTTACTGTGGAGATGCAGCAAAACGGAGGATGCAGGATGCGGTGGACAGCTGCCCACAGGGGTCCTGCTCTGCTTTTCCACTCACAAAGTGATCATCTACTGCTGGGCAAAGCTATCAAGCTGCAGTCAGGGCCACTGATCAACAAGGCACTTAGCTAATGGCATCCACTCGTATACAGGACTCTTCTGGCACTGCAGGCTCTCACCACCCACCAAAAAAGGTTAGTACACGTAATGAAAAAGCCTAAATAGCACCCAAAGCTCACAGCCCACACTAACCATGGCTATAAATAAAGACCTCAGTGGGGCCACACCTCAGGGACTGGCAAAACAAGATGACAACTTACGGGCCACTCCCTTAACAATGAGGTATGTTTGCCCCAGCAGCCCCTGGGCTCCAGCATCAGATGATAACCAAGAGGCAATTTATTCTGCCCCCTTACCCTAAGTAGAGCCAGTATCTTGGGCAGCTCTGCACCAAGACTGATTTCAAACCACTTATCTCAGCAGTGATTGAGGCTTAGGAGCTGAAGATACTGGCAGTGAGGCATGACCTCCAACAAACTACATCACAAGTTAAGAGTCTAGAAGACAAACATTATGTTATAAGATCTAATATCACTCAGTTGCAAGCTGCTGTGGTGTTCCAATCCAATAGAATATGTAATTTAGAGGATCTGAACAACAGAGGCGAGCTTTCATCTTCTCATAAAATTAGCTGGATGGAGCACATACAGCACTCAACCAAGAAATTCCTCACCACAACCAAAAGAAGTCATCTGCTGTGTCCATGACTTTACAATTAAGGAAGCTATCATGAAATGTGAGGAACTCTGAATTTGATGAAGCCCATATTCAATTGTTTCCAGGTTTGCCTTGGATCACTTTACAAAACACATGACACCTTCACGCACTGCGTATGACCTTCCATGACCATCAAATGACAAATCAATAGGCTTCCCTTTTTTCCCCTATAGCTCGCAAAGATGGCCGCTCAGCTACACTCTGGCCCTACTTTAGCTTTCATCTCCTGTGAGTCTTTGGAAATTCCGATCCTGGATATCTTGGATTGATAAAAAGTCTTCCCCCTCTGTCACCACCACAAATTTGGCAACCTACTCAGACCAAGAAACGAAATCCACTTTCTGCAAGATCTACTGCTACATTGCAGATAAACCTTTTCAAAAACCTTTTCCAGCTATGTGATGTCCATTGTTTTATAGAGACTTTTCGTTTTTCTCTTGATAGATGGGCTTTCTATTTATTTATTTTTTTGCTTTTTTCATACTTTTGTGGTGTGGGTGATATTGCTTTAGAGGATTACTTCCACTTTTCCCCCCTCTTGCACTTTCTGATAATGTTCGTTCCTGGTCAACCTACAGACTTCTGGGGTTGTACCAACTATGTTTTCCCCTCACAGTTAGTTAGATGTTTGTAAGTCCTCCTTCTAAATCAGAGTGGGGCAACTGTCTCTCTGTAGGGTATAACAACCTGCCTTTTGTTCTTCGATTATTCTTTTGTGTACGTTTTAGGTTATTTGTCACCCACTCTTCCCCATTTTTACTACAGTTATATGAATCCGATGTTGTAACAGCCTGGTGGAGTACGCTCGAACAGATGCCTCCCATTGGTTCGCAATACTTTGTCACATTTGATCTGGGCGAGTGTAACATGAGGTTTATACTCGCTCACTTATTCCCTGGTGGTTCGATGTATTACTCTTAAAATATAAGGCCTTAACTCCACTATGAAACTTCCCCACTGTATATTCAACTACACATAACAAATACGTAGCTGGTATGTTGTCAAGTGACTGCCCAGTCACAATCTTCTCCTTTAAGATTAATCCCCAAGACCTTGAGGGTACTCTCCACACAGACGACCCATTGCGTTATGTAATATCTATGCCCCTAACACATCCCAAGTTTGGTTCCTTTGCCAAATGTTAAATCTCTTGCAAGCTCTTCGTCAAGCAGCAGTTGGGGAAGAGATTAATAATCTCTTTTCAGAGATAACAGTTAGGCTATCCCTTCAAAATAGACCCCGTTCCTGAATCTAGTCCTGTATCTCATTAGAATATCGACAATTGATACACTTACATGGTCTATGGTGCATTTTGATTTGTCTTGCATAATCTTTTTGTGGAAATTGCTAATTAATATACAGTTTATAAGAAAAAGGAGTTACTGATGTCATTCTTGGGGAGCAGTAGGAGAATAGGCACATCCTTATTCACAGGGAGGTTTATGCTTTTGCTAATGGCTTTTGCTTTTCTTTTATAGGTATCTCCGACGGTCCTCATTACTATTGGGCATTATGGTATTGCTTGATCTATCATGGTCCACACAAGTTTTGTCCTTGACCCTTCATTGCAGGATAGAAATACCTGTATTGTAGAACTGACCAAAATCGTCAGTGTAAGCCTAACGTAATGTTTCAGTAATAATTGGTATATACGTTGCAGGACTATATTTAATAGCATTCAGAACTCTGAGCGTATGCTCCCACATAGCGGATTTGCTGCAGATTTTCCGTAGCAGAATATCAGCAGCAAATCTGCACCAATTGGTGCAGAAACTGTGAGAAATTCACTTCCTTATTTGAGGAGGCGGAATCTGTAATGAACAGGCAGAGTGTGAACCAACAGGCTAAGAATTGAAAATCAGAACCGCATGTCAATTCTGTTGCAGACTTTGTACAGATTTTTTTAAGCACCATGTGGATTGGATTTTTTAAATATCGACATGGTTTGCACTGCAGAAATTCCGGGTGGTAAATGCGCTGCATTTCCTAAAGTATGACATGGTAGTTTAACCCCTTAGTGACCAAGCCTGTTTGCGCCTTAATGACCAGGCCAAATTTTGCAAATCTGACACGTGTCACTTTAGCATGGAAAAACACCAGAAAGGTTTTGCATATCCAAGCGATTCTGACATTGTTTTTTTCACCACATGTTGTACTTCATTTAGGTGGAAAAAAAAGACCGATAGAATTTGTGTTTATTTATTAAAAGCGCCAAAATTGGAAAACTTTGAAAAAAATCGTCATTTTTTCACATTTCCAACTGCAATATCTCAAATATGTGCAAACATAATATAGAAATTTTTGCTAAGATTTATATTTCCACCCGTTTACTTTATTTTGGGCGCACATTGGAAAAACTTTTTTTTTTTTTTTTTAACCATTTAGGAGACGTACAAATGTAACATTACTTTTCAGCATTTTGAGGAACACTTTGTTTTCCTACACCAATCCAAGATTGGAAAGGCTCATAGGAGTCAAAATGATAGATACCCCCACAAGTGACCCCATTTTAAAAACTACACCCTTTAACGTATTCACTGAGGGGTGTCATAAGTATTTTAACCCCACAGTTTTTTTTTAGGAGTCAATGCAATTTAGAAGAGAAAAACTAAAATTTCATATTTTTGCAAATATGTCATTTTAAAGACAGGACTTTTTTCTATAGTGCACATGAAAATTACGATTTGCACTCCAGAATGGATACCCCTGTTTGTTCCGTGCTCAGAAACATACCCATTGTGGCCCTAGTATTACGCCTATATGCACAATGGGGCCCAAAATGAAAGGAGCAACCGGTGGCTTTCGGAACAGAAATTTTGCTTGAAGGAGATTTAGGCCCTATTGCACACTTGTAGAGCCATTGAGTGACTAAAACTATGGAGAACGCCCACAAGTGACCCCATTTTGAAAAGTAGACCCCTTAACGAATTTATCTAGGGGTACGATGACTTTTTTGACTTCACAGTTTTTGAATGAATCTAAGCCAAGCCGAAGGAAAAAAATTACGATTTTCATTTTTTTGGTAATTCTGTCATTTCAAAAGCAGTTTTTTTTGTACCGCACATATATGAATGAAGACTTGCACCCCAAAATGGATACCCGTTTGTCCTGTGCTCAGAAACATACCCATTGTGGCCCTAGTATTACGTCTATATGCACAATGGGGCCCAAAATGAAAGGAGCAACCGGTGGCTTTCGGAACAGAAATTTTGCTTGAAGGAGATTTAGTCCCCATTGCCCACTTGTAGAGCCATTGAGTGACCAAAACGATGGAGAACCCCCACAAGTAACCCCATTTTGAAAAGTAGACCCCCTAACGAATTTATCTAGGGGTATGATGACTTTTTTGACTTCACAGTTTTTGAATGAATCTAAGCCAAGCAGAAGGAAAAAATTATGATTTTCATTTTTTTGGCAATTGTGTCAATTTAAAAACTGTTTTTTTTGGACAGTGTACATAGGAATGAAGACGTTCACCCCAAAATGGATACCCCCGTTTATCCCGTGTTCAGAAACATACCCATTGTGGCCCTAATCTACTTAAAGGAAACATAGCTAGGCCTATAATGGAAGGAGCACCCATTGGATTTCAGGGTACAACAGAATAAATTCCAGTCCCCATTGCCCACTTGTAGAGCCATTGAGCAGCCAAAATGATAGAGAACCCCCACAAATGACCCCATTTTGAAAACTAGACCCCTTAGCAAATTCACCTAGGGGTGTACTGCATATTTTGACCCCAAAGTATTTGAATGAATCTAAGCAAAGCAAAAGGAAAAAATTACGATTTTCATTTGTTTGGCAATTTTGTCAATTTAAAAACTGTTTTTTTTTTGCCCAGTGTACATAGGAATGAAGACGTTCACCCCAAAATGGATACCCCTGTTGTCCCGTGTTCAAAAACATACCGTATATACCGGCGTATAAGACGACTTTTGAACCCCGAAAAATCTGCTCTGCAGTCGGGGGTCGTCTTATGCGCCGGTAATACAAAAAAAAAAAAAGTGTAAAAAAAAAAAATTTTATTACTCACCTCCCACGGCGTTCTGTCGCGCTCCGGCAGGATGTCGCTCGCTCGGCAGGCTGTCGCTCGCTCCTCGTCCCCGCCGCAGCATAGCTTTCTGAATGCGGGGCTTGAAATCCCCGCTTCCAGAAAGCTAATACACACGCCGGCAGCCATGACAGCATTGAATGGCTGTGATTGGCTAAAGCACACGTGGCTTCAGCCAATCACACTATTCAATGACATCATTGAATGGCTGTGATTGGCTGAAGGCGCACGTGTTAGCAATCACACCCATTCAATGATGTCATTGAATAGTGTGATTGGCTGAAGCCACGTGTGCTTTAGCCAATCACAGCCATTCAATGATGTCATGGCTGCCGGCGTGTGTATTAGCTTTCTGGAAGCGGGGATTTCAAGCCCCACATTCAGAAAGCTATGCTGCGGCGGGGACGAGGAGCGAGCGACAGCCTGCCGGAGCGAGCGACATCCTGCCGGAGCGCGACAGAACGCCGTGGGAGGTGAGTAATAAAATTTTATTTTTTTTCTCCACTGAATACCGGCGTATAAGGTGACAGTTGGGGGGTCGTCTTATACGCCCCGTCGCCTTATACGCCGGTATATACGGTACCCCTTGTGGCCCTAATCTACTTACAGGACACATGGCTAGGCCCATAATGGAGGGAATGCCCGCTGGATTTCAGGGCAGAACTGAATAAATTCCAGGCCCCATTGCCCACTTATACAGAAAAAAAATTGACTTCCTAAAAATAATTTTTGGCATTCCCTAAATATTAGATAAAGGTAATAATATAAACTGCGTTTTATGTCCGAAGACAGGGGTAATTACGGAGGCTGCTTGGGATGGGTACATGGGGCAAGAAAACCGGGTATCCCCCCCCTCCTCTCATGTATTTTGGGGGGTATTTCGTAACCTCAGCGGCGGGTATGGGGTGTAAAAAGTGGCGCTCTGTGAGGCTTTTTAATTTTGCTGCGGTGCGGCGGTCTCACAGAGAAGGCGCTCAACAAGCTGCTCCTGGAACTGCAGGAAGGCGAGCGTTCCCGGGGCTTCTTGTAAATTACGGATTACAGGTAGCGGTCTGAATAACGCCGGGCTCACGAAGCCGTAGGCGGAATCTGCTTGCGGAGGCCCGCAGCGGATCCCAGCTGTGAGCCCGGCTGTGACCCTGCGTACGGCCGCGTAATGTACATAACAGCCTACTCACACAGGCGTTTTTTTGTTTATATTTCCCGTGCCGTCGCTTAGAGATGACCCGGGGACCCGCAGCCCGTACACAATGTGTTTGCATATGGGCTGCGGGTATATCCACGGTCATAGAGCACAATGGGCTCTAGGTCGCGGATATTCGCAGTAAAATATAGCATACCGTGTTCTGTTTCTGCGAGTGGATTACGTAATTCTGACCCGCTAATTGGGGTGAATTGTGTAATCCAATGCATGCGATTGATCCGTGGATTACCGCTGATGAAGCGCATGCAGAACCCGTAATTCCTCTCCGGTCACGTGTGACCGGCCTAATGTTAGATCACTACTTTATCACGTGACCGGGAACCGCTCAATGAGGCCACCGGTCCCTGCTCCAGGCACTCGGCAACCGTTGGTCGCTGGGAGCAAGGAGATTTAAGATTTCCTGGGCTCCCCGTCTCCTGCGAATGTGTCCGGCATTTTGCCGGCGGGCACATACCCAGTAGCTGGCAGCATCCATGGAGGATAATCGCATATGGATTCAAATGCGGAAGCCTCAGAGAAGATGTTTCATCTCCCCTCATCGATCGCATCGGTGAGGGGAGATGAAACTGCCACTTTTTAAAGAACTTTTACGTGATCGCCATTATGCATTGGATAACGGCGATCACATGACCAGTAACCGCATACCGCGGCTCCCCGTGACATCTCCAGGCTGTTGGCTACCTTTGGTAGCCAGCAGCAGGGAGATTTTAAATTTCTTGGGCAATCTTTCACTTTTGCGCATGCGTCCGCCATCATGCTGACGGGCGCATGCGCCGAAGCTGGGGTAAGGTCCACAGATCAACATCCCACCAGGGAACAAATCCGGGACCTTGGGTACGTAATTTCATCCCCCCCTTACGGATACGATCTGTAAGGGGAGATGAAACTTTAACTTTTTAAACTTTTTTTAACTTTTTTTTTTTTTTTTACTTTTTAACTTTATATGATCACCGTTAACTGATGGATAACGGTGGTCAGATCACTGGAAACCGCATACAGCGGTCCCCAGTCATATCTCCCTGCACTCGGCTATCTGTGACAGCCGGGTGCAGGGAGATTTTGAATTTGCCGGGCTCGCCGGCTTCTGCGCATGCGCGCCACATCGGCACATCGCAGAAGCCAGCGGGGGGTCCCGACACTGGCCGGAGGACATCGGCGGACCTGAGGTGAGTATTTTCACCTCCCCTCATGGATCCGATCCATGAGGGGAGGTGAAACTTTTCTTTTTTTACACTTTTTTTCACTTTTCCGAGATCGCCGTTATCCATTGTATAACGGCGATCGCGGTCCCCGCTGACATCTCCTGCCTCCCGGCTACCTACAGGAGCCGGGAGCCAGGAGATTTTAAATTTCCCGCACCGCCGGGCCTTCTGCGCATGCGGCTGACGTAATGCCGCCTGGTGCGCATGCGCAGAAGGACGGCTACGGGGCCCGAAGCATTGGGACAGCGTGGAGCTGTGCCGCGGACCTCGGTGAGTAATTTCAGCTGCTCCGATGGATCCGATCCATCAGAGCAGCTGAATCTTTAACTTTTATTGCACTTTTATTTACTTTTTTGCGATCGGCGCTATCGATTGGATAGCGCCGATCGCAATGCCGGGGGGGGGGGGGGTCCGAACAGCCCGGGATGACAGCTCCATGCTGTCAGCTACCTGCGGACACCGACAGCATGGAGCTGTCATGTCCAGAGCCCGAGGGGCTTTATTCTTTGCAGGACACATGTTTTTACGTCCTCAAAGAATAAAGCCCACTTCGGGAGGACGTAAAAACACTATGGGCTGGTCGTTAAAGGGTTAAGAATAGAAAAGAAATACAAATCACACTGCAAAGGGTTATATACCTGGGTCTCGACCCCCTGCTCCAGCAGACGCTTCGCTTGATTTTCAACTTCAAGGCGCGCTCTACCAATGAAAAGCAGATCGTTCTCGATAACTTCTATTCCTGAAAGGTCCACGCCTTGAGAAAGGTAGTCTAGAAAACAGAAGAGGTTTGATATGCTAAAGTAATATTACAAATATAACAGACTCCTGAAAATTCCACTCTTAAGGAGACATATCTGATTTAATTAAAAAACAAAAAAGGTATTGCCTGTAACAATTTTAGATCATCTTCGCTTAGAACTCTACATTGTACCGTTCCTCTGTTAGTGCTGATACTGTCAGACTGTATTGGGACATAACTCTTTCACAAAGGTAATTTAACGCCCATTTGTTAATTTATTCCTAAATTTCAAGGAGGAGTAAGGCCACCTGCAGATGGCCGGGTCGGATAGAGCTGCGAGAATTCTCACAGCGGGACCTGACCCGAGTGTCTGCAGAGAGCAGCGTGGCACTCACCTCCTTCCGCGGCTCCGGCTGTTTGATATGTCGGCTGCCGGGCAGCCGGCGCACGCGCAGACCGGAGCCGGTATATAACTTCTGTTTCGCCAATTTACAGTGCACAATGTATATTACAAAGTGCATTGTAATCAGCAAACAGAAGTGCTCACATAAATTTATTACGGCTGTACAACCCCTTTAAGTCTGTAGATGGGATAACTTTTAATGATTAACAAAAAAAGCCATTAAAAGTTACCATATCAACAAGCTTAATTTCTCTTAGGCAGAGCTCACACATAACTGTATGCTTACTGCATGACCCACGCAGTTTCTGCACACCTAATATGTATTAGCAAAATTACATAGACTTTAATCATGCTGCTCACATGAGCCACACAAAAAAAAAAAAAAAATTGCGGCATGCACTATCTGGGAGCGTAATGCGCATGCATACACGACAAGATAGTGTACAGAGATTGGCGACACAGCTAGTATGCATGTCATTGTGTACTTGCTGTGTGCTCACACACTGGCAAAGACGTTCGTATAAGCCCGGCCTTACTGTGGAAATTCACATTCAGCATTCACAGAACAGTTACAACAGAACTGCAGAGATCACCCCCCTTTTCTGATGCTCATTTGGTTCACTGTAGATTTCTTAATTAAATGACGATATTCTTTTCTGCAATGTTTGTTTTATTGTCACTTCTAAGGGCTGTTTTTTCTGTAAGAGCAGCTCTTGCTACTGTGGCCCGGCCTACTCACATATTTCACAAGTGGCCATTCATGGTTGTCAACTGTCACATAATGGTAAAAAGCATAGCCGAATGTCTTTCGGGGCAGTTACAGCTGAACACTGGGGTTACACAAGACTGAATAGGCAGAGCTGCAGGGAGGAGGGCCAGATCAGTAACTTGGAGCCAAAGATGGAACAGAAGGTGGATTTCACCCAGAAGCCCCATTCTCATGGCGGTCGGCGTATGCAAAGTCTGTGCCAAAAGCCGCATCCGAATGGGCGGTTTTAGCATCCCATTATATTGAATGGGGATCCATGGCATAGTTCAGAGTGGAATTGAAATCCACGCTGTGGAAGAATATTTACATGTCATTTCTTTTTTTTTATGTGTGACTGCGCAAACACCACATCACATGGAGTTAGACCAACTGAACGGCACTAAATTCATCAGGGGATTTTGTCATCAAGTTCAGGAAGTTTGCCGAAATGCAGAGCTCCGAGTCACGGATGTGGGCCACGCCGCCCTATCCCTACGACTGCATGCAGTGTGACAGCTCTTTCCCTATATACAAAAGGGCAGAGCGTTGTCAGTCTGCATGATGCGGGAGGGAAGAAGCCGGCACAGCGTGACTTGGAGCTTTAAAATGCAAATCTGCTGCAAAAATCTGAGGGCCAACACAGATTAGGTCCAGGTGAATGAGGCCTTTAAGTCAATGCAGCTAAGATCGAGTTACTGATGATAGATGTGTTTTAGCACAACACAGCTAAAAAGCAGCCAGCATTAAAGAAAATAGATAACGGAAGCATGGAGGGCCTATTTACATGGAAAGATGATCATTCAAAAATCGCTCAAACGGCAGCTTCAGTGACAGTTTTGAGCGATCACTTTGCATAAGCTCTTTAGTAGTTAATTAGCTACTTAAGAGTTTATTAGCGTGTAAATGAAGGTAGCTGCTGTATGCAGAAAACAGCGGAAACGCTAACATCTGCATACAGCTCCTTTTTTCTCTGAACTATCAGCTGGGATCCCGCTGATAGCTCTGAGAACAGCAGGAGTGCTGACAGCTGCTTTGTTCTCGGAGCTATTGCTGAGAGCTCCGAGAGGGGTACCAGCTGAAAGAACAGTATCAGCGGTATACTGCTGAGAACATGACGCTGATAAGAGTCATCGCTGACTTTTAGCTTGCTAAAAGTCAGTGATGAACTAATAGTGCATGATGGCTGCACGTTTAGACACAACAATTATCGCTCAAAAGATGGCTTTCGAGCGATAATCATGTTTAAATGGGTCTTAACCAAAACTTACATAATAAAAACAGCAGTTGGAGAAAAGGCAATCCAATATATTTAGCATCTTTTATAACTTCCTGGTCATTTTAGCTCCATTATTCAGCGCGCATTTAACTCAGAATTCAATAACCCTATGAACATCTAAAAGTAACAAAAGCATAAAACATTGCTTGAATTCTATGCGCTTATATTTTTAGTTAGCCATGTCGTGCCGATCAGGATGGTATAAATGCTGTCCACCATAATCACTGTCCTGTAAGCATTTCATTTCTCACTAAAACAATCTTTGGTTACATTTTATTCTCAGAAGAGTAAAATGCAAGCGCTTTATCCATCCCATTACAAGATCCACTAGAACTGTGGAGCACGCTTTAGGAAGCACTTACTTCACTGACACTATTTGTCAGGAAATCAATGAATCAGAAAAAAACTACGTCAACAAATATTTATAAAGGGATGTGCCTCTCCATCTGCTAACAGCAATGCCCGTTTCATGTGTTACAGTAGACTCAGGCTGGTAATTACAAAATGATACGTTAGATCAGGAAAGGATAAACCTCATGGTAAATATTTGACATTAAAATGCAGCACCTATTTTAGAACAAAGGAAGCCTGCTTGCATTCAAAGTCACAGCCAGCTGTAGGGGACTTGCAAGAATTATATTACATAGGGACATCACAGTAAGCATTATATACTAGTATAATTATCATCTTTATATGGTGGCAACATACTGCACAGTATTTTACAGATCAGATGGTACAAAGACAAAATCAGTCCTTACATACTACAGGGGAGAGAGTCCTGTTTGCTGGAGCTTACGAACTATGAGGAAACAGGGGCGTTTCTTCTGTACAATGGTCCAGCCATCTATTACCAAATAGGGTAATACACGTAACGTTGCATGAGCATGTACAGATATGAAGTGCATGAGAATGCATAAAGTAATGGGGTTACTGATGGATGAAGGGGTCAGGTTTTGAGGAAGAATGTAGAAGAGGGGTAAATGGAGAAGACTGTGGTAGTACATTTCAGAGAACTGGTGCCACTTGAAAAATGTTTTGGAGTTGTGAGTTTCAGATTATGGAAGACATGAGGCTGAAATCATTAGCAGAATGTCTACCTACTTACCCATGCTTTCCAGAAATGAGGGTAGTGATATAGGGCAGTGCAACACTGTGAAGAACTTTCTGGATGAGAGTGGTAAGTTTAAAGCGAACCAGTCATGTCCTACAAGCACCAGAAACTAAGTAAATGTACTAATGGGACAGGGGCCGCTAAGTTCAGTACACTAGCCCAGCTTCCCGTTCAGGGTTGCCAACCTGAAAATTTATTTATTTTTTCTGGACAATTTATCCACAAATGACATACAATCAGCATTTTATTTTTACAGGCACATTAGAAAACTATTATGAATGATACAGATACAAGCCTGTAGGTCAGATAGTGATATGGACCGGCACATACTGTGAACTGTAAAGTAATGATAATTACAAATCATACTAACCGGCTCAAGTACCACCAGCTGCAAAAAATTCACAAACGAATCTATTCTATTTCACAGACAATGGAAGTGAGTGCCCTATTTTTACGGACTGTCCAGGAATATGTGGACAGGTTGCAATCCTGTGCATTGAGCGGACTTAATTCTGTTTCCAAGGGACATGCATACATGCTGTTTTCTGTGTGTGTGCACTGTAAGCAGAAATGAGTTTAAATGCGTCCGCTCAATGCGCCAAGCGACGCCTTCCTGACAGTGAAGGAATGGGAAGCCAGTTAATATAAAAAGTACAACGTAAACTATAAAATTCTTTCCAGATGGTATAGGTGTCCAGTTCTAATCCATCACTTATGCCCAGAAGTTGCAGACAAGCACTGGCGATGTAACTCTGCGGTGAGGACATTTGGTGGGAGTGTCCGGACCAGAAGCCTTTCTGGAGCAGCGTATTTTCCATGTACAAAAAGGTGACACATGGGGTGGTCATCCAAACACAACAACTGGCACTGCTCTCAATCATTCCTAAGAGCTTGTCGACCATAAAAAAGGCCTTGTACATTACTTCCTTACAGCAGCGAGAGCCGTGATCCCCAGGCATTGACTAACACTCGCGCCCCCACGATAGTAGAATTTGTCACCTGAGACACATGGAGGAACTGATAGTGGAAGATCACCCAGAGCGTGGGGACCCGCTGGGGAAATGGATGGCATGGTCCCTTTTCCTGGAGACAGAGTTCAAGGAATTCTTGGAGTAGGTGAGCCAATATGGACACGAACCTAGGGTAGGGGAGGCACTCTCCTATGCAGATATCCCTTTTAATCCCCACTCCTTCTCCTCTTTCCTTCCTGATAATTTATTTTCTCATCTTTCTCCCTCTGTGTCTTTCTTTTAGATACAGACTGGTGAATAAAGTGTTAAATTCTAGTCAGTGTCGTTCTGACATGACACCGTGGCAGTGCCTCTTTCAGCGGGATAATGCTCCCTGCCACACGCAAAAATTGTTCAGAAATGGTTTAACAAAAAGATCAAGGTGTTGACTCACATGGAGAGAGCCATCAATCAGCGCCTGAAGAGCAGAGTAAGGCGGGGGGGAGTGCAGATATGAAGGTGCTCCAATATCACATGTTTGGAGGCCCCATGAAAAAAGGGTAATTCTCCACCAAACAAGTGTATTATGTGATATGACAGACAGAGGGTGGTTACCAAAGCTTGATAATACGATTAATCAGGAGTTTTATTCCAAAAGGCAACGTTAACAGCAGTGTCGAAATATCAAATGACAAAACAACTTCAGGATGTCTTTTAGCTTTTACATTTACAGATGAAAGGATGACTCAAAATCCCTTGTGATACAATGAATTCTGTCAAAGAGGTTTAGATCTCAATTCATTTGTTATATAATGCCATTTCCTATTCCCCTAGCAGGCACCTCCAGAACCAGAGACCAGAAGATGCAGTGAAAGCGGTGCATTTGGCTGCAAAGAAATAAGTCTACAAACCAACTAATCGGAAAGATTCTTGAAGCAGCTTAAGGGCTCATGTCCATGGGCAAAATATGATTTAGGATCCGCAGCGGATCTCCCGCACGCGGATCCGCATCCCATAGGGATGCATTGACCACCCGCGGGTAGATAAATACCCGCGGATCGTCAATAAAAGGGATTTTAAAAAAAATGGAGCATGAAAAAATCTGGACCATGCTCCATTTTCGTGCGGGTCTCCCGCGGGGTCGGCTCCCGCGGGCTTCTATTGAAGCCTATGGAAGCCGTCCGGATCCGCGGGAGACCTAAAATAGGAATTTCAAGGATTTACTCACCCGCAGCGGGCCGCGAAGCTCTTCTCTTCCTCACGGCCGCATCTCCCTCGCTTCGGCTCGGCGGATGTGCCCGGCGCATGCGCGCGGCACGTCGACGACGTGCCGGCGACGTGCCGCCGGCGTGTGGAATTCATCCGCCGGCCGAAAAAGAAGATCCGGCCGTGAGGAAGAGCAGAGCTTCGCCGCCCGCTACGGATAGGTAAATTCTTATTTATTTGTATTTTCAGCGCTCATGTCCGCGGGGCAGGAGGGACCCGCTGCAGATTCTACATGTAGAATCCGTAGCGGGCCCGATTTTCCCCGTGGACATGAGGCCTTAGGCCTCCTTCCCACGAACGGATTTCCGCCGCGTAATTCGCGGCGAAAATCCGCTGCGCTGCCCGCAGCTATTAGGTTCTATTGAACCTAATAGCTCAGGGCACACAGTGCGGAATGCCGCACCGTGAAATCTCCCATCCTCACCCGCGGCATGCTCTATTTGCCGCGGGTGTACGCGCGGACAGCTTCCATTGCAGTCAATGGAAGCCGTCTGTTCACGCTATCTTCCGCTGTAGCACAGCGGAAGATAGTGTGAAAACGCTTCCCTGCCTACCGCCACCGCGTCATATGACGCATCAGACGCGTCACGACACGGCCGGACGCGTCATGTGACGCGGTGGGTGTCTCATGTGACGTGGCCAGCGTGTCACATGACGCGGCGGCGGTGGGCGGGGAAGCGTTTTCACGCTATCTTCCGCTGTGCGGGAATTTCGCGGAGGAGCCCGTCACGGCCGCGTGAAGCCGGCCTTAGGGCTTTTACCCACTTGTGGTTTTTTTTTCGCTGCGAGTTCGCTGCATTTTTCTCCCAAATGTCAATGGGACTTTCTAATGTTAAATACACAACGCACAAAAAACACAAACTTGCATTTTTCGTGCGTTGCGTTTTTAACATTAGAAAGTCCCATTGACATTTGGGGGGGGGGGGGGGGGGGGGAACGCAGCAAACTTGCAGTGAAAAAAAAAGACGCTAGTGGGTAAAAGCCCTTAGACTGAAACTAAGTTTGAGATTTTTTAAAAATACCTTTTTGTGCTCCACATGTTATGGAGAATTGAAATCAAGAAACAACCAGCAGAAGATCCTTAACACCTTTAGGACACAGACCTTTTTTTCTGTTTTTCTCTCCCCACTTTCAGAAATTCATAATGCTTTTATTTATCCATCAACTTGTCTGAAAGCTTGTGTTTTGCAGGACGAGTTGTATTTTTCAATGGTACTATTTAACGTACCATATAATGTACTGAAAAGCTTTTTAAAACTTTGAAATGGAGTAAAATGGAAAGGAAGTCGGGAGGTGTTTGTTTTCACAGTGAAAAGGACATGATATTTTTTTCAGTACAATTACAAACGACATCAAACTTATATTTTTTTTAAATACTTTTAAAAAATATAATATATTTGCAAAAAATAAAAAATTTTTGTTTCTGCAGCCATATTTTGACAGCTATACCTTAATTTTTCCATCGGCATAGATTTGTGAGGACATCCTGTAGTTTCCATTAATACCAATTTGAAGTACACTTTTTAAAATCGCTTTTTTTCCTCGGGAGGCACCAAAAAAGTGCAATTCTAGTATTTTATATTTTTTTCTGGCATGGTATAGTTTTTTTCTGATGAAGTTCACCATGCAGAATAAATAATGCATTACTTTGATAGATCAGATGTCTAGGGATGCAGCGATACCAAATATGTTTTGTTTTTTGTTTATAATAATTATTAAAACTTTTAAAAATCATTTTTACATTTTTAGTCTCCATAGAGGACTTGAACTTCCAATCATGTGGTTGCTCATAAAATATAATTCAAAAAACCATAATTTTGCATTTCACTATCTTCTGACAGGTGGTCTATTAAGCCGTGCCCCAGGCTGCTATGGCAACCAAACAACACATCATGATCTCATTGCAGGGAACGGGTGTAGTTCCAGACCCTCAAATCCTGATCAATGCATTTAAATGCCACTGTCAGAAATGACAGCAGCCTTTAATAAGTTAACAGACAGAATCAGCATAAGCCGGCCCTTGATTCTGCTCTACAGAAACCATATGCCCCTATGTCAAATATATGTCCTTTTTTGTACAAGTTTTAAAAGAATAAAAATAAAAAATAAAAAAACAGGTCACATTGCAAAAAATAAATACGTTTATACTCTCCTCTCCCAACTCCCCATGTGTTCCGCCATCAACATGTTTGGGACTTCCCTGTGATGATGAAGGGTATACAGGGAAAACCTGGAGCTGCGGTGAGCCGAGAGAGGCGAGTATAAGCTTGTTTTTCTGCCATGGGGTAGTTGTTTTCCTTTTTATCTCAGACAATCCCTCTGAGTTAATAAAAAGGGGCTAAAATATTCCCAAACATTTACATAGACGAAGAATTAGTCAAATCTCCAATACACCTTTTTGGCCACCATAAATATTTTAAGAGAACATAAAAGCAGTTATTAAGGGGCCTCAAACACTTTTTTAAACGCAAACTAAAATTGGCGATTGGGGTCAGTAAATGGTGGCAGGTAAAATAAATAACGTTTTGGTATACAAAGGGTTCAAGTAATGTACATCAGACTAATACTTCATTTTTACATGTTCTTCAACATATACCTTGAAAATATTTCAGTAAGAAAAGATATCATGTTGTGTCAGAATGAGTAGGAGAAATAAAGGGATTCTGTCATCAGATTCATGCCACCCTAACCAGAGGGAGCCTGAACCCGAGACAGAGAAGCCTATTGCCCTCGTGAGTATTTTATTCCGAAACACTGCAACATTTTGAAATAAATACACTTTGACATGTAACTCAATGCCGTGCACTGAGTCATAGGGGCAGACCGCTCCGGCCTCCGCCCACCCCCAGTATGCAGAGCGGCAGCTCTTAAAACGGGGGAGAACAGTCAGTCTTCATACCGTAGGCGGGAAGAGGCTGGTGCGGCCCGCCGCATGACTCAGAGCTCGCCTCTGAATCAAACTTCAAAGTGTATTCTTCTGAAACGCCCCAGTGTTCCAGAATAAAACCCTCACAGGAGCCCGTGGTGCGGGCAGCAGGAATCTGAAGACAGAATCTTTTTAAGTAACGTCTATTTGTTTTTCTGTAATTTTTACAGTAACGCTATGTTATCAAACAGGGTTTTTACTCTATTGTGTAAGTCAGGCAAGAGACCACATGTGTCGAATGTTTCTACACATATAATGACACTGATTCAAAAGTAAGACTGCTTTGTATGAGCACTTACTGCAAGTGTTTCTTAAGATATCTAATGAGATGGTTTTAAACCTACCAATTTCTGAAAAATACTAAAGACATGTTAACATGCTGACACTCTAGAATCAATGGCTCTCTTAACACTCTATAAAAATAGCAAGCAGTTAAGTATTTGTTATGTTTCACAGAAAATATAATGAAAATGGCAGGCTAAATCACTGTAACAAGTTCTACTGCTTGACTATTAAGATCAATCACACGGACTAAAACAACAGTTGCTCTGCACTGTTTTAGCAACCAAAAGTTGATAACCAGCCAAGTAATTCAAGCTGGTTGTCTAATTTTGACAGCACTCCAGTAAAATACCTTTTAAGACACAGAGCCCCATTTTCTAGATGCAAGTATTATAGCAAGGATAGCACACTCCCCCTTAAACCAATGGATAGCACTGATCTCAGCTACAATTGTGAAAAGTCTCATTGGGTTGAATGTACAGAGGATAGCCTGGAGACAGAGGACTCCTGGAGATCTCCGCTCAGGACCCTCCATCCTTGCCATCTGCAAGACCAACAATCTGAAAACTTGTCAAAATACTTTTTATGCAGTTAAACAATCTTGTATGTGTCACAATTACTACTTGCTATAGGCAGAATCAAATGGTTTATGTTTATCACTAGAGATGAGCGAACGTACTCGGTAAGGGCGATTTCGCAATCGAGCACCACGATTTTCGAGTACTTCACTACTCGGGTGAAAAGTACTTGGGTGCGCTGTGGGGCGGGGGGTTGCAGAGGGGAACCCATTATAGTCAATGAGTTCCATCAGCCGATACTGGGTTCTGTCATTTTGGCAGATCTGGCAGCAATTTTATTTTCATAGCAGAACAGAAATATTAACACAACCAATGTGTTAATTCGCCCCAAATAAAAAAATGCTTGTTGGTTAATAAAGAAGGTTACGAAGATTAACATTTGAAGCGTTCCTGTCATTTCAGGTGACTTTTTAGAATATGTGTGCACATGAGTAGGAACTGTGGGGCATAGTTATGAAGCTACATAAAAGAAAAACTGTCTTTGTTGCCCATGGCAACCAATTAGAACAGCTTTCACTTATTACTCTGTTTTTGACAATATGAAAGCTCAGCTGTGATTGGTTGCATTGAGCAGCCAAAATGCTCCAATATTTCTGGCCATTATGTGGCTGTATGTTTAACAAATTTCCCTTCTGCATTTTCCATCACCAACTCTTTGTTTTTCCAGAACTCTTGGGTGGACACTAGTTGCTATGATGTCTCCCATACACTGCACACACAGAGAAAAGGAGATTCTGCTCTCCTATCTCTATCTTTTATGTACAGAAGAGCGGCAGCAGCATAGAAGACTGATAGAGAGTTAGTGAACAGTGTAGATGTGAATCCAGTAGCTATGAGACAATAAAGCACTATCACTTCCAGGAGTATACTTGTAGGTCTCTCTGCTTCTATCACAGTTGACTCCTCCTTTCCATAGAATTCTATGGGCAATATGATCTGTCAGCAAAATGTTAGTCCATCTGATCTACCAAGATGAATTACAGCATATTTTCAGAGTGAACAGTTTAGTATGGAGGTGAAAAGAGGATAGGAGCCTGATATGTGTAGAAAGAAACATATATTACAAGGTTTCATATAGTTGCTCAAATTGTTCAAACAGTGACCATTTAAACACAATTTTAAATCCGTTGAGATTGTAAAAAAAATCTCTACAATATACATGAATGGGCTGACATTCAAGTTATATATTGTAGAAAAAGGGAAATATGGTTAATTCAGCTGAGACATAGCAAAGTTTTACTTTCCCTAGATCCTATATCATCTAAGAGGTCCCCCTCCTTATATATAGGTTGAAGCTTGTAAATCAACCTAAGCTGGAAAGGGAAAACCGAGAGAGACGCTACCCAGTAAATATTTCTTCTTGTGCCGGTCTCTTTTTTAAAGTATGCTTTCTCTTAAATGCTGCAACATGTTGAGTCTGTTGGGAGTTCATGCTGGTTAGAGCAACATGGAACCGTTGATAGCTTCCCTTTAAAGGGAACGTATTGGGGGGGAAAAAAATCACATTATTTGAGTCATCTTTAAGATTATTTTTTCATTTTAACTATATTGAAATATTGTAGTGACGCTGGTCACTAGAATAGTCACAATAGACCGACCCTTCCTGTTTTCTGCAGCTTACTTGTCAGTGTTGCTGTATAGACTAGGAGAATGAGAGTCAAATCATAATTGTAGTCTATTGTACTGCTGAAGGCATGTATATACAGTAGTACACACACAGATAAGGCTCTTTTGACACCTCCTGGTCTCTGAAGGAGGTCGGGCTGTACTCAATCACTTCCTGAAGACTTTAATTAACTTGTGACACTTCAACAACTGACTCCCATTAATTTTAGTTTCCATAAAGCAAATATACCCTGCTAGACTGTCTAGACAAACAATACAGGAATGAAGTCTAAGGCCGCCTGCACATGACCGGGTCAAATTCCGAAAGCGGGATCCCGCAGCAGGATCTGACCCTGTGCCCGGCTGGTGACTCCCGCATACCTGTCCGGATTCTTCTTATCTGTATTGCGGATGTCGGCCGGCGCGCCTGCGGACATGCGCAGTCCAGACAATGCTGCGGCGCTAGTTGATGACACGCATCCCACAACCTTTCCGCAATGAAGATTGCGGAAGGTCCGCGGGTCAGACGGCTTCCATTGACTTTAATGGAAGCCATCCGCACAAAATCCACCTAGGAACAGAGCATGCTGCTATTTCTTTCCCCGCAAGTAGAAAATCGCAATTGATTTTCACTCGTTGGCAGGAAAAAACGCTTTTCTATAGCATGCTATGGAAGGTATTTGCTGTGGAATCTGGAGGCTGACGTTCGCTCCGGAACCCACAATGCAAATCCGACTGTGTGCAGGAGGCCTAAGTCTGTCCGAAATCCTGATTTTTCAAAATTAAAAACTAAACAGTCACATTTTAAAAAAGAACACATTAGGCCACTTTTAAGGCTGGGTTCACACGGGGCGGATTTGCAGCGGAAATTCCGTCCGGAATTTCGCCGCGGCAAATCCGCCTGCAGCCGCTAATCCCAGGATTAGCCAGCCATGTGGACGAGATTTCTCGGATTTCTCGTCCACACGGCGCGGCAAAGCCGGCACTGCGGCGCGGATTAGCTGGCCGCAGCACGCTGATTCTTTTCCTTCTCCGCTGCGGCTGCGCTCTCCTCTATGGGAGCGCCGGCCACAGCGGAAGAGCGAGCGGCCGGGCCGCTTCAAAACCCGCGGCTAAGTGAAGCAGCGCTTCTCCCGGCGGAAATCTCGCGGTTTTTCGCTCCGGAGTGTAAGAACCCAGGCTAAAAATCCTGGCTAACATTTAGGCTGGGTAAGTTTGAAAATGCTCAAAATTTATTATCGGCTCATGATATATTTGGTGCTTCTTCAGATACTTAACTAATTTTATACAACCTATTGGTTGGCTCAATTTGAAAAAGTATTCTGTGTAAAAAATGTTGGCGTATGCCATCATATATGAAGCCTTGCCGCCACTCTCTAATCTATCGGATGAGACCATGGGTCCTTTGCTTCTCTGCCCGACTGGATTGCACATAGCCTCCCCCCTGCCCTCCCCCCCAATGGTGCTCTTCCCAATACACCCAGTTGGTACCGCTGTACCTGAATCAGGACTTTTGAGCCTGTCCTAGCATTAGGATGAAGGGGGTCTAACCCCAAAACACATTTTACTCTGGTCTTTAAATAAATAAAAAGAAAAGATGACTTCTACTTCCATCTGCTACTGATCTAGCCTTGGAGGTTTGCCTTGTATTACCTATTTTGTTTTTTCCAATATATGCGTTTCCTCATTAACGCCTTAACGCCACAGGTTACCTCATGGCAGTTTGGTACTTAATGCAGCAGGACGTAACAGTATGTCATGTGGATGGCACGTGATCAGAAACTGAGCGTGCGCCATCCTGCAGTGGGAGCCAGCGGTTACTGATAGCCGGCCTCCCACTGCAACAGCGGAGGTACATCATCTATGTAGACAGCGGCATGTAAAGGGCTCATAGAGGGAGCGCGCTCCCTCTGTGACATCATCGGACACCTGTGATGTAATCGTGGAGGGCCGATAGTCTGTTATGGCAACGGGATGACAGATACAGGCATCCTGCTTTGCCATTGCCTATGATCACTATTACAAACTATAAAAAATTGCAGTACAGAAGTCCTGAAATGCCGTCTCATAGCTACCATAGCAGCTATGGAACAAGGTCCCTACATATTTGGTATTGTTGTATTCACCTTACAATAAATTGAACACACGTCAAAAACCGTAAACAAAAACCCTAAAAAAAACTGAGGCAAAATGCTTAGTTTTTTCATTTTGCCTCTTAAAAACGCAATAAAAGTGATATGTGTAATATATATAAAAGCCATACGTACCCCAAAATGGTACCTATAAAAGCTACAGCTCGCCACGCAAAAAACAGGCCCTCACAGAGCTCTGTCTATAGAAAAATAAAAAAAGTTATGAAACTTTGAATGCAACAATATAGAAAAAGTATTTTTTTAAAAAGGGCTTTAGTTGTGGAAAAGTGGAAAAACCTAAAAAAATTTAAAAAAAATAAAAAGATTTTTGGTATCGTTGTAATCGTAACGACCTGCAGAAAAACTGTATCATGTCATTTATGTTGCTTGATTAATGTTGTTTAAAAAATATGGCAGAATTGATGTGTTTTTTTTTCTCCCTGCTATAAAAAAAATGTATAAAAAAGTTTTACAATAACGTATATTTACCCAAAAATGGCAAAAATAAAAACTATAGTTCGCCATGATAAAACAAGCCCTCATATGGCCATGTCGACGGTAAAATTAAAAAGTTATGGCTGTTGAAAGGTGAAGATGAAAATCCGCCAAAAATCATAGCGTGCTTATGAACAAAATAGGCCATGTCCTTGACGGCTTAAATGGCCATTCCAGAGAAAAAAAAACTTATTTACTTATTATATAGCTAACCCCTCTCCCCAGTATATATAAGTGAGCTAGTGTTACCTTGCTTAGTTATTCCTTTCCATCTTAAACTCCTTGTCTCTTTCTCCTCAGATGGTCATGTGATCCCAATTCTGACCAGCTCAGATCTACTTGAGTTTAGATTTCCATTCAGTTTCTCCATCTGTGCTTTTACATAGACGCTACCACAGAAAATGTTTAGATGTGGAACTGCAACTCCTGGAACAGTTACTGATGATGATCACTCAGCTCCTGTCACATACTTATAAGAGAGGAGACCACTGCTTATCTTCCTGACTCTAACAATGCTCTGTAGTTTAAGGCCCATTTACACACAAAGATAATCGTACAAAAGCTAGGTTTTGAGCGATTGTTTTGCATAAACTGCTAATGGGCACTAATGTCCATTAGCAGCATATCACCCTTATTTGCATGAAAATGAGCCTCCTGGAGCTGTATGCAGAGAACAACAGGTAGTCTGCTCTCTGCATTCAGCTCCTTTGCTCTCCTGCAGGGCTGCAAGCTGAATACAATGTAATCAGCAGCTCCTGTGGAGAATACAACACCATGGACTACAAACAGCATGCGGTCTCTGTTGTCTGCTCTCCAGCTGAACGATGGATTTTATTCTCACCTAAAAATCATCATTCAGCCAAAGAGTGAAAGATGGCAGTATTTACTTGCAAAGATTATCACTCAAACGATGGCTTTTGAGCGATAATTGTTGCGTATAAATGGGCCTTTATTTAGAAGAATATAGAAGGTGGTGATAATTAAAGGGGTTGTCCCGCGGCAGCAAGTGGGTCTATACACTTCTGTATGGCCATATTAATGCACTTTGTAATGTACATTGTGCCTTAATTATGAGCCATACAGAAGTTATAAGAAGTTTTTCACTTACCTGCTCCGTTGCTAGCGTCCTCGTCTCCATGGTGCCGACTCATTTTCGGCCTCTAATGGCCAAATTAGCCGCGCTTGCGCAGTCCGGGTCTTCTGCTGTCTTCAATGGGGCCGCTCGTGCAGAATGCCGGCTCCGTGTAGCTCTGCCCCGTCACGTGCCGATTCCAGCCAATCAGGAGGCTGGAATCGGCAATGGACCGCACAGAAGCCCTGCGGTCCACAGAGAGAGAGGATCCCGGCGGCCATCTTCAGCAGGTGAGTATGAAGACGCCGGACTGCCGGGATTCAGGTAAGCACTCTCCGGTTTGTTTTTTTAACCCCTGCATCGGGGTTGTCTCGCGCCGAACGGGGGGGGGGGGGGTTAAAAAAAAAAAACAAACCCGTTTCGGCGCGGGACAACCCCTTTAAATTGTCCACCCAGCAGGCAGAAATGGTATAGCCTCAGCTAATGCATCATGGGATTGCTGTGAAATAAAAACAAAAATCTCATGATCAAAATGGTAGCTTATAAGCATCAGACAGGGTGTTGCAATGCATGGAAGTGACTGCAATAAACAGAGGAGACCTCCAGAGTGTGATATGCAATCAGGTGGGCAGGGATTAAAAAAAAAGTATGTTATTGCCAGAGTTTAGGTTATTAGGCTGCTTGTCCACGAGTGTTGCGATGTCCCACGGCGGATCTCCGCTGTGGGAGTCGCCGCCAGGGAGCAGAAGCCAGCTGAAGGATCTCTGCGGGGAGCCTATCTGACAGATGGGCTCACAGCGGAGAATCGCGGCAATTCGCAGCATGCTGCAATTTCCCGTCCGCAAGCGGAGAATTGCTATGATTCTCCGCTCATGGACAGGTGGGCTGCGCTTTCCATAGCAACGCTATGGAAAGCGTGCACTGCGTACCCCGCAACCAGATTATCGCCGCGGGGAACACAATGCAAAGACACCCATGGACAGGCAGCCTTAGAAGAAAATAATGTCCAATTCTGTGTTTTTTCCCACCAGATGCATTATATACTGGTGGTTATTGGAATAGGTATAAAAGTAACACATAGTATGTAAGGCTGAATGAAGACAATGTCCATCTAGTCCAGCCTGTTTATCCTCCTATGCTGTTGATCCAGAGGAAGGCAAAAACCCCAAGAGACAGGAGCCAATTAGCCCTTTTGGGGGAAAATTCCTTCCCGACTCCCTAATGGCAATCAGACTAATCCCTGGGTCAACCCCTAATAGTTTCTACCTGCCTGTATGCCCGGATTAACAATTAACCTAAGATTAATATCCTGTAATATCCTTCCCCTCCAGAAAGACATCAAGTCCTCTTTAAACTCCTCTATGGATTTTGCCATCACCACATCCTCAGGCAGAGAGTTCCACAGTCTAACTGCTCTTACAGTAAAGAACCCCCTTCTGTGTTGGTGATGAAACCTGCTTTCTTCTAGATGTAGTGGATGCCCTCTTGTTACCGACGCAGTCCTGGGTATAAACAGATCATGGGAGAGATCCCTGTATTGTCCCCCCATGTATTTATACAGAGTTATTTGATCACCCCTTAGCCGTCTTTTTTCCAGGGTAAATAATCCCAATTTGGATAGCCCCTCTGGGGATTCCAGTCCTCTCATTCCATGTATTCGTTTAGTTGCCCTTCTTTGAACCCCCTCCAGCACTGTAACATCTTTCCTGAGCACCGGTGACCAGAACTATGCGCAGTATTCCATGTGAGGCCTGACAAGTGCCTTATATAGTTGGAGGATAATGTTCTCATCCCTCGCCCCTATACCTCTTTTAATGCACCCCAAGACTTTATTAGCTTTTGCAGCAGCTGACTGGCATTGGTTACTCCAGTTTAATCTACAATCCACTAGTACCCCCAGGTCTTTTTCCATATCACTTTTCCCTAGCAGTACCCATTTAGTGTATATTGGTGACATCCGTTTCTTCTGCCCATGTGCATAACCTTACATTTTTCAACATTGAACTGCATTTGCCATTTTTCTGCCCAAGCCCCCAGTTTATCTAGGTCCGTTTGTAGCATTACATTGTCCTCCGTTGCATCGATTATATTGTATAATTTTGTGTCATCTGCAAATATTGATATTTTACTGTGCAGCCCCTCTATCAGGTCGTTGATCAATATATTGAACAGAATGGGGCCTAATATTGAGTCCTGTGGCACCCCACTAGTGACGGTGGCCCAATCAGAGTATGATCCATTTATTACCACACTCTGCTTCCTATCTTCAATTCTTTTCCCAGATACACATGTTTTCACCCAATCCTAGCTGTCTCATTTTATATATCAGCCTATTATGCGGCACGGTGTCAAATGCTTTAGAGAAGTCCAGATATACGAGATCAACTCTCCCATACAAAACATATCCTTTAGAGGAGATTTACCCACCACCCTAAAAAGGAGGTAAAGCCACTTCAAGTTGCCATATCTGCCTGTAAACTTGTATGAATTTTAGATTAATGGACTGGTGTAATTTGTACCTCCAGGGGATATGTGACCACGTGGGCCGGGTGGGACCAGTAAGGAGCAGAGGTTCCGATTTGTTGATATACATAGAAAAGCCTATATGGACTACCTTTGTATTCATTTCATGAGGAAGGATGGATCTCAGAATATCCCTGGGGTGGGAAATTAACAGAAGCAGCTCATGTAGAAAAGCAGTATGTAGTGACTATCAATAAGTTAGATGCACTTGCAATCCCTTTAATCACCTAGAAGATACTCAGCTGATCTTAAGAGTCATTCATAAATTTTACAGCAAGTATGTTCTATAGAACAAACTACGTGGCCACCTGTGCTAATTAAACCCCTTCCTCTTAACTTTGGCTTGTGCAAAAGAGGAGGCTGGGGAAAATCTGCTACTGTAATTAATGAGAAAAAACCGAAATGTGCTTCCTGACTAAAGATGGTATCACAGCCGCTGTTTTTAATTCAATGCAAGTGCACTCTTCTTTTCTACAAGAGACTACAAGCATTTGACATTTGAGGATAAGACCACTACAGATCAGGGTTGCCAGCCTCATCATTTATTTTTTCTGGACAACTGAGCCAGACAGACTCCACCCCTTTATAGAGTACACCCCCATTTCAAACCATCAAAAAATGCCATTGAATCAGAGACCCTGCCCAAATTAAAGGAAATATCGAGGGGTTAAATATCCCTCATTGGTGAGTATTGTACTCTCCACCCATTCCTGACTGCCCTTTCCGATGCTACTGTTTGGACTGAACACATGGGCAATATCTAAAAAAAATCACAGACGAGTTTTGTCATTACAGTCAGCAGCAAAAAACACATGTTTTTTTATGGACTACGGGGGAATTTATGAACGGTTGGCAACCCTGCACCAGATCGATGTAAAGAACAAAAGTTAAGGCCCATTTACATGGAGCGATGATCGCTTTAAAAAAAAAAAATTTGCTAAAAAGCATCGTTTGAGCGATAATCGTTGCGTCTGAACTCGCGGACATCGTACACTGCTAGCTGATCATTAAATTCAGCCCAACCTAAAAATCGCCATCCGGTCTTATCAGGAGTTCCCCGCGGGTAGTGCTGATAGCATTGTTTCCCGCTGGAGAACAAAGGATCTGAATGGAGATAAGAGCCCTCGGGCTATTAACTGCATTCAGCGAAAGGCTTCATTTACAGGTTAATAAGCTATTAAATAGCTGAGCAGCTACTTAATAGTTTATGCAAAATGATCGCTCAAAGTTGTAACTCAAACGGACGTTTGAGCGATTTTTGAGCGATCATCGAGCCATGTAAATGGGCCTTAAGGGTTCAATGCCTTCGATTCCCCCTCTGAAAATAGAAAAAAAAATATCTAAAAATGCTTATATTACCAACTACAAGTAGGTGGAATACTGTTAATAAGGAAAACATATTTTTGCAATCTGACTAAACCTTGAGGCTGGATTTCCAGATAGTAATTCTGGGAAGATGTCTCTTGCAATCGTTTGTTAAGGATATTATAGGGGTATTCCAAGAGTTAACATTTATTGCCTCTATACAGGATACCTCCTTAAACCTTATTTGATGTGGTGCATGGCATTCTTTTATAGCCAAGTTTGGAAATGAGAATCCTCAGAGGCATAACTTGAAGTTGCTGGGCCCCAGTGCAAAGTCTATAACAAAGCCCACAAATTTTAATGCCTCATTTGTACTCCTGTTCTCCTCATCTGGGTGAGATCTGATGGGCCTCCCTAAGGCGTAGAGGAGGTACCCAGGTGCATAGTGTTACATAAAGGCTTGCAGCAGTATAATCACAGATTACGTACTCACCTTTCCACACTCCCCGCTACTGGCAGTTCTCCGATCCAGGCTGGAGTTCATTTCTGGGAGGGACGTGATGACAACCCAACACTGGGTCACATGAGCGGTGCAGCTGTTCACCGGCTGCAGGGAACCAGTGTTTGGCAGCAGCAGTCACATGGCTCATTTGTCTAGGATGTCATTGCTGGCTCCCTACACCCAGTAGGATCTGGCTTAAATAAACAGTACAATTTCAAGGGATTTAACAACCAGCAAAGAAAGATTCTTGTACCTATGTGTTGTACGTAAGAACCCAGACTAAAGTGCAGCTGAAGAAATTATCATAAACTCAACACCCAATATACATGCATGATCAAAATGACCCAAAATCTTATAGAAACTGGTCCATAAAAAGATGTTGTCCAACTTTCAGCTGCTTTGCTGCAAGAAGCGGACAGCTCTGCACATTGTGTAGTGGCCTGGGTTGGTGCTGCAGGCTTAGTCACCTGCGAATAGCAGACGAGCTAGGCATGTCTGCAAGACCCACCTTTCTGATGGAGCCTTAAAGAAAGTCAGCAGACAAGAAAGGAAATTAATAGAGCTCAGCGTCTGTAGAGTTGCACTCATCATTAGCCCTGTCCCTTCCTGATCATAGAAACCTGCAGACTCCTTGTAATTTAGGATCTGCGCAAATCGCAGCATAAGGCTTTCATCAGGACACCGGTAGATAGTGGTGTGACTGTGAATGTTGCACAAATAAAGCACAGATAGTCAGCAGCACTAATAATGTTAATGGCATATCCTGCGCAGTAACAAAACAGGTGCTGGGATTAAAAACTCCCTACTCAAGCGTGAGCACAAGCCAATGAATTACAATGAATTTGGCTTGGATGGTACCAGTCACCATCTTTTTACAGCCCTCATTGTGAGCACCATAAAGTAGTATCTGTCGCATTGATTACAGTGATATATCTGTTCTGTGGATCTGTGTAGTGGTTTAGGAGAAACTTGCATTTTTATGTCACCGAAGGGACAAAAGGTTTCAATAAAGACTTATGGAAAGCCCTGTGAGCCCTCCATGTAGCTGGCAAACCCAGTTCATAGGCGAGAGGGTTCACTACGCGTGTAATGACAAAGGGCCCCACGTAACGCGGCACCAGCTTCAAGGACGGGACCCTTAATTTGAGATTTTCAGAAGACAGGTATACCTTCTGTCCCACCCTGTAAGGTTCAGATACTGACAGACTCCTCCAACTACGCAACTGCATACGAGCCCCCGTTGCTTCCAAGTTTTTCTGTACCTCTTCCAATACTCCCTGCAGCGTATCTGTAGCGACGTCAGCTGCAGGACAGATGGAGTAGGGATCGCTGCAAGGAAGCGAGGATGCTGACCGTATACACAAAAGAATGGAGATACCCCAGTGGAAGAACAAGTGCAGTTGTTTAGCGCAAACTCTGCCAACGGCAGGAACACTGCCCGCTGATGAGCCTTTTCGCTAGTAAACAATCGTAAATTTTGCAGTAAATATTGGTTCTTCCGCTCAGTCTGACCATTGGTTTGCAAGTGGAATGCTGACGAGGAGGAAAGCGACGTTCCCAGGTTTCTGCAGAAGGCTTGCCAAAACTGCGCCACAAACTGAACTCCGCGATCAGATAAAATGTTTTGGGGAACCCCATGTAGGCGAATGATTTCTTTTACAAAAATCTTGGCAAATTCTATTGCTGAAGGTAGCTTCTTTAACGCCACACAATGTGCCATCTTTGAGAACTGGTAGACTATCACTAAGATATTGGTGAACTTCTGGGATTGCGGTATATCGGTGATAAAATCTACTGATAACTGCGACCACGGACGACAAGGTACCGGTAACGGTCTCAGAGGATCCTCCGCAGGATGCCGCCGACTTTTATTGCATGCACAGACAGAGCATCTCTTAAAAAACGTGCCAATCTTCTGAGACATGCCTGGCCACCAGAAGTGTCTAGAACAAAAATCCAGGGTCCCCTGAAACCCAGGAATGGCCTGCGAAAACCGACGAAAGAGATTCTTCAATGACTCTGAGACGTAAGGTCTGTGGCACAAACAATCTGCCCTCTGGCACCCCCGAAAAGCGTCCTGCTGACAGTTCTGTGGTTGAGGGACGAAGTTAGATTCTACAGCTACCACCACCCCAGGTGCCAAGATATTCTCGGGAGTCATAGTCTCACTTTCCGGCGCCCCGAAACTCTGTGACAGGGCATCTGCTTTCACGTTCTTCTCTCCTGGGATATATGTCACGACGAAATTAAACCTGACAAAAAACAACACCCACCTGGCTTGACGAGCTGTGAGTCTTTTAGCATTGGCGAGATATACCAAATTCTTGTGATCGGTATACACGGTAATGGGGTGTTTAGCCCCCTCAAGATGGTGTCGCCACTCTTCTAAAGCCCATTTGATCGCCAGTAACTCACGGTTACCCACGTCGTAGTTGCGTTCTGCTGAACTAAACTTCATCGAAAAGAATGCACATGGACTATACCTGGATCTCCCACTGACTTCCTGAGACAATACAGCTCCTGTCCCCACCTCAGACGCATCTACCTCAATGAAAAAGGGTCGTCGTGCATCCAGCTGTACCAGCACTGGGGCAAAGATACTTGTTTAGTACCAAATGTACATTTCTCCAACTTGACAAATAGTTGATACTCGCGCAAACGGGTCAAAACCAACCTCAGGTGCCGTACATGTGAATCCCAGTCTGGAGAATACACCAGAATGTCATCAAGATATATGACCAGAAATACCCCCAGGAAGTCATGGAAGACCGCGTTCATAAATAAACCCTGGAACACAGCGGGGGCGTTACACAGTCCTAAGGGCATGACCAGACATTCAAAATGTCCTAACATGGTGTTGAACGCGGTCTTCCATTCATCTCCCTCTCGAATGCGAATTAAATTGTAAGCCCCCCCTTAAGTCCAGTTTCAACAAGTCCGGAATCAGGGGCAAGGAGCACTGGTTCTTCACTGTGATTTTATTCAAAGCCCGATAATCCACACAAGGCCTCAATGTCCCATCCTTCTTTTCAACAAAGAAGAGACCTGCCCTGGCAGGTGACCTGGATGGCTGGATATGTCGCTTGGCCAAAGACTCCGAGATATAGGACTTAAGGGCTTCAAGGTGCTCATGCCCCGACAAATTGAAAATGGCTCCCTTAGGGATGGGACTGTCGGGAATCAGATCAATACAACAGTCCCACTCCCTATGGGGAGGCAAAGTCTCAGACAGTTTTTTGGAGAATACGTCCTCGAAATCCGACAAATACTCTGGGACCAGTACAGTATCTGCTGAGCACACAGCTATAGTAGTTAAAGGGGTTGTCCCACGCCGAAACGGGATTTTTTTTTTTTCAACATCCTCTCTCTCTGTGGACCGCAGGGCTTCTGTGCGGTCCATTGCCGATTCCAGCCTCCTGATTGGCTGGAATCGGCACATGACGGGGCGGAGCTACCAGGAGCCGCTATTTGGCACGAGCGGCCCCATTGAGAAAAACAGAAGACCTGGACTGCGCAAGCGCGTCTAATCTGGAGATTAGACGCTGAAAATTAGACGGCACCATGGAGACGAGGACGCTAGCAACGGAACAGGTAAGTGAATAACTTCTTATAACTTCTGTATGGCTCATAATTAATGCACAATGTACATTACAAAGTGCATTAATATGGCCATACAGAAGTGTATAGACCCACTTGCTTTCGCGGGACAACCCCTTTAAGTGATTAGGACAGGACGACCCCCAATGTGTCAATTCCCGGGTAGACCAATCAAATTGGGGGTTGTGCAGTGCTAACCAGGGCATACCAAGAACCACATCAACTGACATCTTTTCTATAACCAGGAAAAACAGATTCTCAGAATGGAGAGCACCCACAGTGAACTTTAGAATGGGAGTCCTCCATTGGACAACACCTGCGGAGAGAGGGGTCAAATCAATACTGATAAAGCGTATGGGGGGGCTTCAGCATGGAAAATTCGGTCATCAGAGGTCTGACAAAATTTTAATTAATCAGATTGGCGGCAGCACCCGAATCAATAAAGGCTTGACTGGACCGAATAAAATTCCGGAAGCCAACCTGACAAGGCACCAACAACTTAGGGAATACCTGTGATCCTAGGCGATCCTCCCGACAATCGCCTAGGATCTGTAGTTTTTCTGCCGCTTCAGACGGATGTTGCCGTTGCTACTGTGGACAGGTTGCTACCCGATGTCCGGCTTCCCCACAGCAGGGGCAAAGACGGTGAGTCATCCGGAACCGTCGCCGTTCCCCGGGACTTAGCTGGTCCACTTTCATAGGCTCGGCCCCAGGAGTTGGCATGGGAGAAGTGGGAGCAGGTCTGCAGGACTCCCTAGTTTTACAGGTCTAACGTTCCTTTTCTCTAGATCTCAGTCTCCTGTCAGCCTTTACTGCCAATTCCATCGCCTCATTAAGTGTTGCGGGAGCAGGATGGGAAATAATTAGATCCTTGACAGTATCAGAAAGACCCAACAAAAACAAATCTTTGAGGGTACCTTCGTTCCAAGAGGTTTCACCGGCATACTGTCTAAACTTAGAGCAATACTCTTCAGAACACTGCTGCCCCTGACGCAAAGCCATGAGGTGAGACACTGCTAACCCCGCTCGGTCCGGCTCATCCAAAATACCTCCTAGTTCCCGAAAAAACAAATCAACAGACTGCAGGTAAGCCGAAGTCTCGGGTAAAGAGTAGGCCCATAATCAATCCCACCTTCTGGGACTCTGAGCCGGAGGATCCAGAAATATAGTCTACATGCCCGCTGAAAAACAAATAACTTACTTCTGTCCACGGAAAACACCTCAAGGAGAGGACACTTGGGCTCAGGGATAGATGGGGCGGCAGGAACCTGTGCCAACACCTGCTGCTCCTGGGCCACCATACGACCGGACAGGTCTTGGATCATGCCCAATAGATTCTGCAACTGACTACCAACGACACTCATAGTCTCCATTAAAGAGCAAACAAAAACCCACAGGGTAATTTTAAGGGCCAGTTATTATATTACGGTATCCTACCCGATGATACGCCAGCCTGCGGTTGCCCTAGAACTTACCCGCAACCCCTGTCCCTGCCTACTTGCCTCCACTCCTGGCTAACCCCAGGTGGGCAACTAGGCGACAGTCCCTGCTCTCACTAGGGACCGAGAGGGGGGACTGGCGTACCAAGATGGAACAGGGTAGAATACCGACAGGAAGGGCAGATGAAGAAAACCAACAGGAAACACACGCAGACTGAGGCAGATGGGATGACCGGGCAGATAAAGCAAAAGCTGACAAACAGGAGACTGACAGAGGCAGGATGCTAGCACACTGAACAGAAACCAATAACTGGCAGTGAATGGACTTCACTGCCAGCCTTTTAAACAGAAGCCTCCACCCAGGGGCGGAGAGAGGGAGGCGACTACCTCCCAGCAGAATCCCAAACCATGGGCTCGTGCACAGAGCTGCACTCACAGGCGCGCGCACTGCGCCGACCAGCCACCCGCGCCCCTTACCAGCTACCCGCATGGTAACAGGTGTGTTAAAAGGTGCAGATGAATGCAGTAGCCTGCATTCGAAAATGCCGATAAAAATCGCAGCAATTTTTTAAAATTTTGATCGGGTTATTTTGCCGACGTGTGTGAAAGTGGTCTTGGGTAGGTGTTGTAGCCCACTACACAATGTAACTCACAGCAGGCGGTTGCACAGCTTTACAGGATGGCCGTGTGAGATGGTCTCAGATCACTCAATCAAGGGCGTCTTAGCCCGTACAGCTCATGATGCAAACTATAGGCAGGTAACGGTCTGTAAAAACTTGCAATCTCAAGGGCTGCGTCTACTCAGCAGGCCAATTACAGCAGCAGTCCACAATAAGGTGCATAGGTAAGGTCCATAACTGCCCAAAGGGATCTCCACAGGTCCTTCTTGCTGCCGACTATGGGACAGGTGTGCTCACTCTTCCTACTCTCCCTGATTGACAAGACACAAGCTCCTCCTACTTACAGAATCTGCTCCACTAACAAGAGGACTCACAGACCAAGCCATGTGATTAAAGGTCCTGCACACATATAGCAACAATATAGTGCTGCTCCACATTATTAACATCATCACTGTCAACTTCAAAAGAACCTTACCTGTCAAATGAATTGCTTTTAAAATAGCACAGTAAAATAGCATAATGTGTCTATTTAACTCCCCAAGCATAAAAACAGTTCACACTTTTCATACAGTTCATACTTTGAAAGGTTGTTCGGTTTGGGATTACAGGATGTTCAGCTCATCCATCCCATTCAGTGCTGAATTCATAGCTACATTCCTCAGAACTGCACTATAACGTCATCCATGATGCTGCTACATCCGCCGGTGTACTACAGAGAAATAAGGGAGCAGGACCTCCTCTTCTCTATGTGTGCAGTGCATGGGGCACATCCTAACAGCTAGCCTCCACCCTCCTGAGGCTGGGCTCAGGGAAATCTGACAATTAGAAATTGAGCCTACAGAAGGAGAAAACGACAATATACAGGTCATAACGGTCCACATGTACACATGTAAAGAAAATTCTGAAAAGCCCTCTGAAAGTTTAGCTACTCTTTAAGTGGTTTCCTTGACTTTTCAAAAGCTGGCTGCAGGCAGGAAATGGAATAGCTTAATAAACTTCAGTACTCACCCATTAAATGTCCAGCGGCTCCAGCGCAACCACTCCATTGCCGGAGCTTCTGGGAGCAGAACTGCTGAGCTAGAGCAGCACAACATTTAACCCTTTCCAATCCATTTATTTTTTTTCACCCATTCTCCCCAGCTCCAAATAAATTGGAGCTGGGGAGAATGGGTGAGAAAAAATACATTTCCCTGCACCCTCCTGAACTGACAGAGTTCAGGAGGGTGCAGGTGATCACTGCACTATGGGGGATCCTGCTTACCTGTCCGGCGTCTTCCTCATTCTCCCTCTGCCTCCTGGCTCGGCGATCATGTGACCGCTGGGGTCAGGTGGCATCCAGCGGTCACATGATCGTCGAGCCGGGAGACAGAAGGGAGAATGCGGAAGACACCGGACAGGTAAGCAGGTCCTCCCACAGTGCAGGCTCCCGGCTCGGCGTTCATGTGACCGCTGGAGGTCAGGTAACACCGGCGGTCACATGATCGCCGGCCGGAATCTATGCATTGCATAGCGCTAATTGAGCGCTATGTAATGTGTAAAGGAGAAGGCAGAAAGGGTTAAAAACCCTTTCTGCCTTCTCCTCGGGGGTCGTCGATGAGGACCAGTGCAGAAGTGTATCTGCACCTGATGTGTCTGACGATCGGGTGCAGATCCACTCCTGCACTGCAGTGTCGGGCCTGCCCCGACATCGGAGCTGTGGAGGGAAATTATGATGTCGGGGCAGGCCCGACATTGGACTGGAAAGGGTTAACAGTTTATTATATTCCATTCCCTGCCTGCAGCCCCTTTTTTGAAATGTAATGGTATATCCCTTTAAATACAAAAATACCTACCCGGTTTATGTTTATTTCTCTAGAACTTTTCATGTACATTACGGCTAGCTGACATGACCGTAATCGTAAACTGCTGCAAGTATCACGCACCATTTTACCGCTATGGAGGCGGCCTATTGCTGCATATGACAGCCATTTTGGACTGCGCTTGACAGCGTATCTCACGCACACCGTTATGCGCAGTTTTCCTAGTTTCTTTTGTTTACATTTCCCGTTCTGTCACTTGGCAACGCATGTATAAACACCGCATTTATGCAATGTATATTCGCAAGTGTGAACGGATCAATATTTTCAATGTACTTTTATTAACTCCTTTCACCGCGTAACAACATTGGGTTCACATACATGCGTTTTGTAGCACGATTTTGTAGCCCGTGTGAAACAGGCCTAAAGAACAGAAAACAAAGTGATCTCGGTAATATACAGCTACAACTACGGACACATCAAACTCGAGGTCTGTCCTCCTACTCTATAACAACCTTGGTCAAGGATGAACTAAGAGACAGCAGGTTAGTTTCTGTCGGATAAAATAATCTTTATGTAATGAGGATCTGGCATTGCAAAAGTAAACACTCCAAGGTTAAAAAATGAGCTGGCAGAGAGGCATATTATGGGCATCTGATGTTCTACACACAATAAAGCCGTGCCCGCCATTAGGACTATTTTAGTGTCCAGGGCATTGTATTTAAAAACCACACAGTCGCTTGTGACTTAAACAATGAACACACATTGCAGTTGGTTCTTTTTTCTACTCCCTCCTTAAATAACCCTTGTTCTCGCTCTTCCAATACACAGCCAGGCACATCATTAGCCATCTACAATGATGCCTGTGCTCTTTGTCACTTTATTCTCCTAATTAAAGCACCGCTCTTCATTAAAGACCAACTCAAACAATGCACCAAAATCCACTGCGGGTTAATTTAATATACTACAATGTGACAGCAATCCTCTCCTGGGGTATCCAGCTACCCATATCTAACTGATTAGAGAAAACATTAGTACCCCGGTACAAGCCGAGTCAATGGTGTGAAACAGATAAATCCTCCTAGAACTCTGTGCAGTTGCCTGTAAAGAGGAAAAAAAGAAAGAAATCACACAGTTTCTCTCTCCTGTGATGACACGTTCTCCCCAAAGCAAATGAGCAGAACTGGCATTCCTAGAACTACCTCCAGGCTTCTATATATTAACACAACTAGAAGGATCAGAGAGAATATATGCCACGAAAAAGGGAAGACGTGGCTTCTTAAAAGACCAGAGGGGGAAAAAAACACATTCACACATTGCAAGTACCGTACCCTTACAAATGGACGCCTGCCGAAGAGCTCCACCTATGTGATAGTCTGGTTATAATGTGCTGTAATGCCCAAGGGTGCTTGTACACAGAACTGTCAGCATTAAAAAAAAAACGTTTAACCCTTTGCAATCCAATTTTGGATTCAGGGTTTCCTAGGGGGCTTTCTCTTTCTGCCATTGTACAATGGTGCCACCTGCTGGCTAGAGCCAGTACTGCGGTAGTGGACATTCTGGAGAGGCCCCCGACAACAGAGCAGCCAGTAATATACAGTAAAAATACCCTACCGAACGTCTTCCGACATCAGAAGCTGTACAGCCTTCAATTTGAATGTCTTTAGACATCAGACAGCAGATTGGAAAGGGTTAAACAAGAGAAAGTGAACAATAATTGTTCGGTCTAAACGCGAGGCAACGGCAGAACGACGAATGAGAATTGTTTGCTTTTTGTTCAGCATTCATTTTATGCAGACATAAAATCATTATTGGCTCGTTCACTTTAAGCAGTGCTAGCTCAGTCCCTCTCATTCACCTACATAGTGAATGTAAAAGAATGAACGATTCTGAAGGATTTCCTGTTTGAATGAGCCAACAATGTATCTAAACGGGCTTTACGAGCGAACGATGTTCATCAATAGCAGATTAGCGAGGGTCCACCGTTTGGGAGTCCTGCCAATCAGCTAAAAAAAAAGGGAGTATCAGCCAGCAAAAACATTCAAAATGCTCTTAATTCAGCAGTGGTTGGTTTGGTATATTAGCCATCTCCTATTCACTTCAGTGGAAAATACAGCTGTAATACCAAACAGGACCACTGCTGAATGAGCAGCACATCATTATTCTGCCAGGATCCAAAGAGCCGGTCCCCCGCGATCTGCTATTCCTGACCTATCCTAAGAATAGTTCATCAGTAAGGGTCGCCTGGAAAACCTGTTTAATTAGAACACCTTAAGTCATTAACTCAGAGGTTCACTTACTTTTTCTTCCTGCACTGTGGATGTGTAGTCCAAGTGCTCAATAAAAGGAAATGAATGGTACAGTTGTAATCCAAGTAATTCCAAGGGGTTCGTAGAAACATAGAATGGTAGGGTTGGAAGTGACCTCCAGGGTCATCGGGTCCAACTCCCTGCTCAGTGCAGGATTTACTGAATCATCCCAGACAGATATTTGTCCAGCCTTTGTTTGAACACTTTCATTGAAGGAGAACTCGCCACCTCCCGTGGTAACCTGTTCCACTCATTGATCATCCTCACTGTCAGACAGTTTTTTCTAATATCTAATCTGCATCTCCTCCCTTTCAGTTTCATCCCATTGCTTCTAGTCTTTCCTTGTGCAAATGAGAATAGGGCTGATCCCTCTGTACTGTGACAGCGCTTCAGATATTTGTAGACAGCTATTAAGTCTCCTCTCAGTGTTCTTTTTTGTAAAGCTAAACATTCCCAGACGAAGATGAATTTTAGCCAAACCAAAGCCTCCTACATCCATTTGTACACGGATATTTGAAGAATCATGATACCCCTAACCCATCAGAGCAGACTAAATTGTTAGTCGGCTTGGATTGAAAGTGTTTCGAACATCTTTCATGGCTTGAATATTCACCTACCTATATGAAAGCTAATTTGCATTCATTTCTCCAGAATGCATCGCCCGCGAGTTTCCTGCTGGATCTCCCAACTGAGAAACCGTTTCTCCCGAGAGCTGCATTGAAAGTGTAGTCAGTCAGTGGCATCAGGCCATTCATATAGGCATCACTACTGATGCCAGTCATCGGCTGCAGTGATCACATGAGTAGACAGCATGTGATCAGCTGCAGAAAGCTAAACCAAGACCATTGGGAGTAGTGAAGTAGTGGCAGGGGATTAAGCAATGAGTAATGCTTATATTTTTTTCACAAACGCATGAAAATCATCTACCGTGTTTCCCTGAAAATAAGACCCTGACATGTTAATGTTTGCTTGAAAGAGATGCTAGATCTTATTTTCAGGGAATGTCTTATTATATTTACCTAACAGGCTCGATCCTGATCCCTCCCACTGCTCTCAGGAGTACTGACGCACTTCTTGCAGTCCTTGGCCGCCCACAGAAGATCACTTCCTGGTTACAGGATTCATAAATCTTGCCTCCAGGAAGCGATGGCTCTGAAAAGCTGAGTAGCACTCGAAAAGCAATCAATGCTGCGCTCGATGAACCGATATGATGGCTGTGATTGATTGGTCGAAAAACCAAATCACAGCCATCATGTTATGGAGGCGGGATTTATAAATTGGCTGAGCCATGGCATTGATTGGCTAATTCATAAATCCCGCCTCCACAATGATTTTTTTTAATGTAATACAGGTAGGGCTTATTTTTGAGACAGGTCTTATATTTCAAGCCTTCCCAAAAATTCTGAAAAATCAAGGAAAGGCTTATTTTCAGGGTAGGTCTTATTTTGGGGGAAATGTGGTAATTCTCTTATTCTCTGCATGTAATATTTAGGAAGTCTCTTGAGTTACAGTGAACTATTCGATCCACAACAAAATATAGTAAGGGACGGCTCTTGTTACAACTAGGCTTACTTTTTCTAACGGATCTGGGACAGATTTTTTTTTTTAACAAATCAAACGCAAAACCTGATCCTATTGACTGTAATACGGTATATCTGGTCTCATCACATAAAATACCCTGACAGTCATCGCATTATGATGACTTAACTACAATGTACTACAATGCTGTAAACTGAGTTATCACGAAGTGACAGTCATGTTAATGATTGCTAGATCTGTAGCTATGCTAATTTTCCTAATGAAAATAAAGAAAACCTGATGGAACAGACTAAGTCCTTCTGTCCCCGCGCACGCATGGATTCCCAATGCAGAATTCCGCAGCGGTTTCCAGCTATGCCTGCAGCTATACGCCAAAAATGACAATTTTCTCACCTGTCCGGTCTCCTCCGTCGCAGCCGAATCTTCTTTCTTCTGCACGACAGATGTGTCTAGGCGTGCCGCACGCATGCGCTGTGCTTTTTTTTAAATCTCCTGCTTTCCCGCGGATCTGTGGCACGGCCACAGTGTCATCTGCAGCAGTGGCACGGATCAGACGGCTTCCATTGACTGCAATGGAAGCCGGCCGTGCAGGAAACCACAGAAAATAGAGCATGCTGTGATTTTTATCCCGCACATGCGATCCGCATGCCAGGATAAAATGACATCCGCAGGTAGTTAATTACCTGTGGATGCCCAATGAATGTCTATGGACATATTGAACTGCGGGTAACCCGCGTGGATTCCACAATTCAATTTTGCCCATGGACACGAGGCCTAAGACTGCTCTCATACAGGCGTCCGCAGAAACGCTGTGTTTTTGAACTTGGTGTTTTACAGCATTTTTTAACCCACCCCATTATTGCAATGGGTGATGAGGTGCGTAAAAGAAATAAATAAATAACGTCACTGAAACACACTAAAATAAAGCAGACAGCGTTCGAAAATCACGATATTAGAAACACCGTGCTCAAATGCTTCTCTGATCAATGGAGGCGTTTGACAGCGTTTTAAGCAAGTGTTTCAAACACCATGCTAAATGTTATAAAAACGCCCGTGTGAGCGTGGTCTAACTGTAGCCAACAAATCCCAAATGATGAAATCATCAGGGGATACCAGCAATTGTTACTTTTTGGAAACATGACTAAAGAGAAAAACCTAGGAATACAAGCTAGTGTGAACAGAGCCTGATAGAAGTAAAATGTAAGGGCTGAGCCACACAGGTGTACGGGGCCACGGATCACACAGTCCACACTTAAACACGCATGTAACATGCAGAACTACTGTGCATTTTAAACCCTCATAGCCTATAATGCACATAATATGCACCAACATAGGACATACTGTGGTTTTGTTTCATACATGTAATACGCACATTAAAAAAAGTGCGTATCTGAATGGCCGGATGTAAATCAATGGGCTTTTAGGATTACTTAATACGCAGCCCCCATACGCCCATGTGATTGAGCCCCTAATGTTTTACATGGAAATAAAGCAACATCTTCCCTGTTTGCAGCTTTCAGCTGCCATTGAGCTGCTTGAAAAGCTTTCTCAAGTCACAATAAAATGGCACAGCTTGAAAAGTCCCCCGCTAGTGACATAGAGCCTTGAATAAGAGAGATTGTTGAGCTGACACATTAGAGGTGAGTCTTAATGCTTCAGGTTTTGAAACTGAAAAAAGGCTTGCTTTCCGCACATAAGCGTGAGATCAGGGAAGACAGCTGGCATCTTCAGTGCTGCATTCTCCTGTATAGAATCGGTGTCACACAATAACATCATAATGATCTTACATTACCTCCATGTTAACATGAATACAATCACTGTATGTATTATTGAAGAACTCTGCATATAAATCCGTCAATCTGCAACAGTGCAGGGCATGAGCCATACAGAAACAGCAGCGACATCTGGATGATCGGAGACAGATAAAAAATGTGGCTTTACATGGGACAACTATCATCGGAGTCATCACTCGATAAAGACAGTTGTTCCGTGTAGACACAGCCACCGACTGGGTGACAGGCGAAAATTCATTCACCAATTGCTTTGCTTCACCCCACATGAAAATAGGTGCCAGTTGATTAATTATTGTCTGGTGTAAATAGGTAATCTTTGTCTTTAACCCCTTCATGACATGGCCTATTTTTGGGCTTAAAGGGGTTGTCCCGCGAAAGCAAGTGGGGGTATACACTTCTGTATGGCCATATTAATGCACTTTGTAATATACATCGTGCATTAAATATGAGCCAAACAGAAGTTATTCACTTACCTGTTCCGTTGCTAGCGTCCCCGTCGCCATGGAGCCGTCTAATTTCAGCGTCTAATCGCTCGATTAGACGCGCTTGCGCAGTCCGGTCTTCTCCCTTCTGAATGGGGCCGCTCGTGCCGGAGAGCTGCTCCTCGTAGCTCCGCCCCGTCACATGTGCCGATTCCAGCCAATCAGGAGGCTGGAATCGGCAATGGAACGCACAGAGCCCACGGTGCACCATGGGAGAAGACCTGCGGTCCACCGTGGGTGAAGATCCCGGCGGCCATCTTTGCAAGGTAAGTAAGAAGTCACCGGAGCGCGGGGATTCGGGTAAGTACTATCCGTTTGTTTTTTTAAACCCCTGCATCGGGTTTGTCTCGGGCCGAACGGGGGGGCTATTGAAAAAAAAAACAACCCGTTTCGGCGCGGGACAACCCCTTTAAGGACGCAACAATTTTTGGCGGATTTTCTTCTCCGTTTATCAAAAGTCATAACTTTTTTATTTTTCTGTCGACGCGGCCGTGTGAGGGCTTGTTTTTTGCGTGGCGAACTGTAGTTTTTATCGGTGCCACTTTTGGGTACATAGACTATACTATAAACCTTTTTTTTTTATGATAGCAGGGAGAGAAAACGCATCAATTCTGCCATAGATGATTTTTTTTTTTTTTACAGCGTTAATCATGCAGCATAAATGAGACATTCCATTTTTTCTGCGGACCGGTACGGTTACATCGATACCAAAATTCTTACTTTTTTTTAGGTTTTCCCACTTTTCTGCAATAAAACCCCCTTTTTTTGGAAATCTTTTTTCTATTCTAAATTGCTGCATTCAGAGTCCTGTAACTTTTTTATTTTTTGATGTACGGAGCTCTATGAGGGCTTATTTTTTTTGCGAGACGAGCTGTAGTTTTTACTGGTACCATTTTGGGGTACATACGGCTTTTTTGATCACTTTATTGCGTTTTAGTGAGGCAAAATGCTAAAAATTAGCATTTTGCCTCAGTTTTTTAGCGTTTTTTTAAGCGTTTTTTTCCGTGCACAGTCAAAAGCATGTGCAACTTATTGTACGCGTCGTTACGGACGCGACAATACCAAATATGTGGTTTTGTTTTGTTTTTTTACCTTTTTTTATGCTAATCTGAGAAAAAGCATAAAAAAACCTTCTTTTTACTCTTTTTTTTAATTCATTTTTTTAATCTTTGGTTTTTTTACACTGTTTGTGTCCCTCTGAGGGACTTTAACCACTGCCCTGATGATCGCTGTCATAAGGCATGGCAGAGCTACTGCTCTGCCATGCCCTATCGCTTATACAGCGATCATAGGCATAGGCAATACAGGACGCCAGTGTCTGGCGTCCTGTTGCCATGGTGACAGGCCGGGCTCTCGCGAGTTCCGGCCGGAGACACAGAGGGAGTCCGCTCCCTCCATGAACTCTTTCCCTGCCAGGATCTACTTAGATCGCGGCAGGGAAGGGGTTAACAGCGGGACGCCGGCTGTGACTGAAAGCCGGCTCCCACTGCGGAATCATATATGATCCCGCGCTATCTCCAGGACGTAAGTTTACGCCCTGTTGCGGGAAGTACCAGGCTGCCAGGACGTAAACTTACACCCTGCCGCGGGAAGGGGTTAAAGCACTTAGTGGCCACACCATAGTATTTTTATGTCCTGGCTTGCTGGGCTTTAATCCCCAGGGTCTTAAGATCATGCTCCCTGCGGGAGTTAAAGGCCCACTTAAAACACACAGATAATCTTTCAAAAGATTGAAAGATCAGCTATTGTTTTGCATAAAGTACTAATAGGCACTAATTGCTATTAGTACTCTATCAGTTTCATTTGCATGCAAATGAGCTTCTGGGAGCTGTTGCAGAACTCAGGAGCTGGTCTGAGCTCTGTAATTAGCTCCATTGTTCAGCCACAAGTTGCTAAGAGAAAATAATGTAATCTCTAGCTCCCCAAGGAGAATTCAGCACCATGGACAGCAGACACAGTGTGCAGTCCTGCTTATCAGCTGTTCTGTTGGCTGGGGCTGACAGCTGAAAACAGTGTTATCAGCTTATTAGCTGTTATGCCGAACAATGGTTTTCAAGCAGAACTGAAAACTGTTGTTCGGCAAAAAACTGAAAGAGGAGCACATTTAGACACACGATTATTGCTCAAAAGATGGCTTTTGAGCGATAATCGTTGTGTCTAAATAGGCCTTAAAGGGGTTGTCTCGCGCCGAAACGGGGTTTTTTTCCCCATAGGCCCCCCGTTCGGCGCAGGACAATCCCAAGGGATGTGTTAAAAAAAAAATATATATATTACTTACCCGAATCCCCGCTCTGCGACTTCTTCCTTCTTCCTACTTCTTCCTTCACCAAGATGGCCGCCGGGATCTTCACTCACGATGCATCGCGGGTCTTTTCCTATGGTGCACCGTGGGCTCTGTGCGGTCCATTGCCGATTCCAGCCTCCTGATTGGCTGGAATCGGCACACGTGACGGGGCGGAGCTACGATGACCAGCTCTCCGGCACGAGCGGCCCCATTCACCAGGCAGAAGACCGCACAGCGCAAGCGCGTCTAAAAACGCCAGAAGACACCGAAATTAGACGGAGCCATGGAGACGGGGACGCTAGCAACGGAGCAGGTAAGTGAATAACTTCTGTATGGCTCATATTTAATGCACGATGTACATTACAAAGTGCATTAATATGGCCATACAGAAGTGTATAACCCCACTTGCTTTCGCGAGACAACCCCTTTAAAACCCTGCAAGCTATGGACGTGACAGCTCCATGCTGCCAAATGCCAGTGATCATATTAAACTCAATAAAAAGTAAATAAAAGTTTAAGATTCATCTGCCCTGATGGATCGGATCCATCAGGGCAGATGAAAGTACTCATCCCCGTCCTCAGCGATGTCCCGCGGCATTCTGGCCTCCAGGTCTCGACGGTGTCCTCTGCGCATGCATGCCAGACGTTATACGTCCGGCGCATGCGCAGAAGGTCGTGGCCTGAGAAATTTAAAATTTCTCTGGATCACGGCTAACATGTATAGCTCAGAGCAGAGAGATATCACCAGGAGCCGCTGTATGCGGTACCCGGTCACATGATAGCTGATATCCAATTTATAACAGCAATTATGTAAAGTAAAAAGAAAAAGTTGAAAAAAAGTTTAAGTTTCATCTACCCTCACGGATCATCAATTTCGTACCTAAGGCCCCCGGATTTATCCACAAAGGTTGAAATTACATACCAAAGCCCCCCTATTTATCCGCAGCAGATTGGCGACAGAAACCACGTACACATCCACACCATTTAGGTGAGGATTTTCAGCATACTTGCTGCAGTTTTTCCACTGCAGAAAACTAGCAGCAAACATTGCCTGTGTGAAGACGGCCTTACAACCTCGCAGTGGATGCCACTGGTTGAAATGAATTGTAAATGTTAAATTTGGTGTGGCGCACTTATCTATGGCTGGCATCCTTGATATCAGTTAATATGTATGGACTATGTTGTCTACAGTCACCCCTCCTCCAATCTTGGGTTGAGTTGAGTGGCTGCACATTAGTCTGCATTGGACATTTAGCTCCCTTATATTGCAACCTGGCTGTCTGCATGCTACTAGGGCATATGGCGATTGAGCCTGCCCTGCAGTATCAGGTGATGCATGTTTGGCTTCTTTTTCTGTGAGTAATGTCTTTGTACATTTTTTACTCTTACATCTATGATTTTATTAAGCTATTAGTGAAATAGCATAGGTCATGACATACGCATGATGGCCTTGCCGTGGCCCGTCAGCTTACGTGTTTTGGCCAAAATGCAAACTAACACCCGCATTTATCAGTGTTTTTTTGCATGCAGTGTGCTATAGATGCTAGGGGCGCCCAGGATGCCCTGCCAGTGTGGCGCACTGTGGTGATACAGGACAATCCACTGTTTTCCTACCGTAGTAGGGGTTGTATTCCTTTATGGTTTGTTGCACTTATCTAAGGCTGGCATCCTTGGTATCAGTTAATGTATGCGGACTATATTGTCTGCAGTCAAGCCTCCTCCAGCCTGGATTGAGTTGAGTTGCTACACATTAGTCTGCATTGCACATTTAGCTCCCTCATATTGCAATCTAAATTTCTGCATGCTACTAGGGGATGTGGTGATTGAGCCTGCTCTGCAGTATCAGGTAATGCATATTTGGCTTTGTTTTCTGTGAGTTATGTCTTTGTACATTTTTCTCTCATATCTGTGATTTTTGATTGAAGAAAACATTTATTTATTACACAATCTGGACATCCTACACCACGACTGTCCATGTCTGTTTAGAACACACTTTCTTTTACTAGAACAGCATGGTAAATGCTATATGGGTTTTTTAATTTTACTTTGTAACTGTACAAAAACACAACCTTATATTGGTTGCTTGAATGATATTTTGTATTCCCATTTTTCTTTCCCTACTTCCGGATCCCGCATTCCCAGCTTAAGCAATCACAAGACACTAAACTCTCAAATAAAAGTATTTATACACACTGTGTTCTCTGTATCTCAGGAGAAGAAACCACACCATGTTGTCTGGTAATCAACACAACAGGCTGTCCCCTGTACTATAGGTCTACTCTGGTACTACAATGTGCGCATCTGGTAATGTGAAGCTGGTAAATCACTACATGCTGCCAGCAACACTGTTAAACATCATTTTCACATTTATATGTTAGTTTGATACTTTTGTTTTTTATTGTCTTAACCTTCTTAAAAAGTAAAGGCACAATCTTCACAAACCTTACAACTGGAGAAAGTACCATCCCTCCCCATAACTTGCCAATGTTCTGTTGCAAAGTTTAAAAGCATTTATTGATTCATCTGTTACCAAGATTATAAGCAATCACACATTTCAATTACATATTTTCAAAAGCATGTGTCAAGTGTAGGCTTTTCCAGTGACGGTCTTATTCTCACATTTGTTCTTGGCACAGAGATGTACACAATATCCAGACTGTAAGGGAGTTGTAAAGTAACCTGACAGCTTCTGTGAAAGTACAGAATCTCAGCTAGGATGTGTAAAGGTTCGGACCAGTCTCTGTTTAGATCTAGCCGTGATACTGAGTAATTTATGCAATAAGTATACTACTGAAAAACAGTCACGCAACTACAATACCTTGAACATAATAGAATGCACATCTTCACATTAGGACCATTTCCATTCCAACAGAAGAAGGACGCTGCTCTGTGCACTTATACCTGTGCTACGGTTTCTTAAAGAGGGAGAATTGGCCAACTCTACGTAGATCTTTAAAAGATGAACTTGAACAAGCTAGGAGAAAGTTACAACCTCACTAAAATGAACCTGTCAGCAGATTCACGCTGCCAACCACAGGCAACGTAATATTCCAACAGCCCCCCTCATTACAAACAAACAAGTATTGCTTTCCTCTGAAGTACATCAGTACTTAGCAAACATAGGGGAAGATCTATTAAATTTAGACAGCTTAAAACTACTGATGTGGTAGCTGGAATTTGGATAAGAAAGAGTAAAACCAAGTAAGATGGTGGATGCCATGAAATAGAGGGCGGAGGTATGCCTATTTTAGGGCAGTAGATGACAGCAATTGTAGGGTTAAATAGTTACTGTGCCTGTGCAATACTGTAGTGAAATGTAACCAATCAAGTTTGTTTTTAGATAACAAAGGAATGTCTTGTCGTGTGTGGATTGTATAAGAGAGTAGGTTTCCTTTAGTTGTTGGTTCAGTCTTATGGAAGTGATTCCACTGAACACATATGTACAATAAAGTGTCTATGCTTCCTGAAGAAACAGCCTGTTTATCATTGGACTCTACATCACTGATACAGGAGAGCTAGGGAAGGCAGTAGCATCCTGGACACAGACCTTACTTCCATCTGGAACAGACACATCCAGAAGAGAAAAAAAAGAGAAAAAAATGTCAGGGGGTCTGTAAAGGAATGCAGGAATGGAAACGGTGGACTGAAACTTAGTGTAACTCTTTAAACTCAAGATAAGCAACTGTCTGTCTGCTGTCTCTAACACTATGTCCTCGCTCTACCTAAAACTAAACCTCTCTAAAACTGACTTACTGGTGTTTCCGCCCTCCACTAACCGACCTCATCCTGACATCTCCATCTCAGTGTGTGGTGCCACCATAACTCATAGACAACATGCCCGCTGCCTTGGGGTCATATTCGATTCTGATCTCTCTTTTACCCCCTACATCCAATCTCTGGCCCGAACATGTCAGCTGCACCTCAAGAACATCGCAAGAATCCGCTCTTTTCTCACTGTGGACACGTTAAAAACGCTTACCGTTGCCCTCATCCACTCCTGGCTCGATTATTGCAACTCGTTGCTGATTGGCCTCCCCTGCACCAGACTCTACCTTCTCCAATCCATCCTGAATGCGGCAGCCAGGCTCATCTTCCTGTCCAGCCGCTACTCGGACGCCTCTGTCCTGTGCCGGTCACTGCACTGACTGCCCGTTAAATACAGAATTCAATTTAAACTCGCTACCTTCATCCACAAAGCCCTCCACAGCGCAGCGCCCCTCTATATCGCCTCCCTCACCTCAATCCATCAACCAGCCCGGGCTCTCCGCTCTGCTAACGAAACCAGATTGAGCGCCCCTTTAATTCGAACTTCTCATTCTCGCCTCCAAGACTTCTCCATAGCAGCACCGGTCCTCTGGAACGCACTACCAAAGGCTACCCGAGCAATCCAGGACTCGCAGAACTTCAGGCGTGCTCTAAAAACGCACCTCTTCAGGGAGGCATATCGCATTCCCTAAACAAACCCCTCTGTACTCCGCCTGATAACATGCTCCCTGACCTACTGACTGCAATCCCTGCTAGCCATCATAAACCGCTCCTGCAGTCATACTGTTTCTGCCATCACACTGCTAAATATCTGACCATTGTCTGTGTATAGAATCCCTCACTCTCCACCTCGCCATACCGCGCACACCGCCAGCCCCTTTACCTTCTTATCCCCCCATTACTCGTAATATGTAAGCTCGTTGGAGCAGGACCCTCACCCCTATTGTTTCCATCAATTGATTACTATGTAACCGTGGTTCTGTAATGTTTGTACTTTTGTCTTTCTGTATCCCCTGTCTATGTAAGCGCTGTGGAATATGTTGGCGCTATACAAATAAAGATTATTATTATTATATGCTAAAATTATTTTAATCTCCCATCTATAAATAAGGCAGTAGAATAATTCTTGGTATGAAAACAACAATACATTGTCTATTCAACTAACAATATCAATATATTTGCAATTAACTCCCTGCATGATGCTTTGTTGTATGTACTGTGAAGATATATATATTTATATTTATTGCACACACACTAAAAAAGCCTGTACTGGTGGCATGGAAATTCAAACAGAACAGAACATGCTGGCATCTGTTTGTACCAAATGAGTCATGAAGCAAAAACTGTACACTGCTTTATAGTTATTCCACACAAATAGAATCCATCTGATTAAATATTTCTAGGCATCAAAACATGCATTCTAAAAAGTTCATTTCAACAAAAAAGGCAGTCAAAAGTAATGGCTAATACAATAGGAGCTTGTCAGTTTCATGAAATGCCACATATGCTTCTTACATGAAATGACCAAAGGTTAACCTTGGGTTAAGGTGATTCAGAACCTGTCACCTGTCATACAGTATCTGCATTACTAGTGTTTGCGGAGTCCAGACAAAAAGGTCACTTGCAAAGTCAACCAAAAGAATGCGCATGAAATCCAAAATACTACTATTCTTTATACCCTGTCTAAGGGTGGTTGCACATCTGCGTCTGTCCCTCAGTCTTTGTTCTCCTTTTAAAAAACACAAAACAAAAAAACTGAAGCAAACTGGACTTATAGAGAGCAATAGATTTTATTGCTGTCAGACTAGTTTCAGTTTGACTCCATTCTGTTCACTTTCAGTTTTCCTGAACGGAAACAAAGTGCAGGGAAGGAAATTAAGGGAAAGGAAGCAATGGGAAGAGGAATGGGAGGGAGAAGCCCAGCCACCATCCACCAGCCAGGAGTGTGTTTTGTGTGCATTGTGCTAGCTTGGAGGAAGAGCTGCCAGAACGCAACTTATGGAGTGTGCAAGTACCTGTAGAGTAGCTGATTATACCTGATTTGGGGTAGAGTAGCTGATTATAGGAATTATAATCAGCTACTCTACCCCAAAAAAGGTGTTGAAATACATGCATTAGTTCTGCTTCAGTTTGTAATCAGTCCATATTCTGCTCAGTTCTAAAAGAACTCCAAAGGCAGGGGTGAAACCACCCTTAGGACTAATGCCCACGGACGGATTTCTGCCGTGTTTTCCGCGGCAGAAATCTGCGGCGTTACCCCGTAGGTATTAGGTTCAATTGAACGTAATAGCTCAATGTTCACGCTGCAGAATTCCGCAGCGTGAAATAAACCGTGGCGTGTTCTAAATGCCGCGGGAATACACGCAGCCGGCTTCCATTGTAGTCAATGGAAGCCGGCCATCACGCTATACTTTCGTTGTAGCACAGTAGAAGTATCTCGTGAATACCCGTCCCCGCCCACTGCTGGCCGCATCATCCGACACTGCCGGCGCGTCATGCATTGTACTGCGCATGCGCACCGGCCCTCCATGTGGGATGTGTACAGCGGATCTGGAGTGGCAAGTATGGGGGTTTGGGGGGGGCATATCTGAAAAGCCAACACAAATAGTAAATACATTGGCAGATACGCCCTGGAATATACGGCACATTGCAAAGTATTCAACCCCCTAAACAGATTTGTATGCCATTTGCCATACACACATTTCAAGTTCACAGGTTTCAACAACAGTTTGAATTATATAGGCAGAGCAGTTACAAAATGAAAAAGGATCAGGCTTGACGTTGTGGCCTGCTCCATGGATGTGCCAGCTCACACTGAGTTCTACTGATGTTGGTTGATTCATACAAAAGCTGAAAAGTACTGACCTGCAGCTGCTTTATCAGAACCGGCTCCTCCATGTTTTGTAACTTCTCTCAGTGATAACACAAAAATACCTTAGTATGTAACCCCCCTACAGGCAGAGAGCAGAAGGGTATGAAGCATGAGGAGTAGAGATGAGCGAACGTACTCGGTAAGGCCGATTTCGCAATCGAGCACCGCAATTTTCGAGTACTTCACTACTCGGGTGAAAAGATTCGGGGGGCGCCGTGGGTGAGCGGGGGGTTGCAGAGGGGAGTGGGGGGGGGGAGAGGGAGAGAGAGCTCCCCCCTGTTCCGCGCTGCTACCCCCTGCTCCACCACGCCACGCCCCGCCCCCGGCGACCCCCGAATCTTTTCACTCGAGTAGTGAAGTACTCGAAAATCGCGGTGCTCGATTGCAAAATCGGCCTTACCGAGTACGTTCGCTCATCTCTAATGAGGAGCCATGCAGACAATATGAGGAGACATGCTAGAATCCTGATCACTAGAATATAAGTACTGTAAGTAATATTTTAGCAATACGTACATTTAGGCCCCCTGTCCACGCCCATGACGGAATATCGCTAGCAATATTCCACTGCGGGGCAGGAGGGGGGAGCACTGACAGGTCTCCAAGATGAGCCTATCTGATAGATAGAATCGCGGCAATCGCAGCATGCTGTGATTTAAATCCCACAAGCGGAGAATTACCAGAATCTCCGATTGTGGATGCCGGCGCAGCGCTTTCCATTGCAACCTTATGGAAAGCTTTGCAGAGCGTGATTCGCGGGCGATTTATCGCCCGAGGATCATTGTCCATGGACAGGCAGCCTTAATATTTAATGTGCATAAAAATGTTATTAAAATAAGGCCCAATGTCCACAAAGATATTGGAATTACAAAATCCGCTCAATGTCCCACACGCGTGATTCGCGCCCATAGGGATGCATTGGACACCTGCAGGTAATTAAATACCTGCGGATGTCATGCTTCCCTGCCGCGCGGATCGCACGTGTGGGAAAGCACCCGCAGCATGCTCCATTTTGTGTGGGTTTCCTGCACGGATGGCTCCCACGGCTTCTATTGAAGTCTATGGAAGCCGTCCGGTGCCACGACACACCCAAAACTGTCACTGCGTCCGTGCCACGGGAAAGCAGGAGTTTAAGAAAAAAAAAAGTGTGCACAGCGCATGCGCGCAACACACTGCCGGCATGCAGAGCACATCCGCCAGGCAGAGAAAAAGAATACTCGGCCGCGACGGATATGACACCAGAATCCACGGCAGGAAGCAGAGGCCGAGTCTCAGAGTTCTGCTGCAGATTTGCATGCAGAGTTGTAAGCAAATTTAGCAGCAATCAATGGGGCAAAGCTGCAAGCGGTCACCCGACATGGAAACCACATTAAAAACGGACATGTCAATTCCTTTTTACACAACACGGATTTTAAAATCATCATCTTCGTATGAATTCAATGTAATGTAAAACTGATGCAGATTCTGACATGGATTTCAGCATGGAATCTGCGTTGATACAATGCTGTGTGATCGGGGCCTTACAGCTGCTATGCAATTAGGGCAGGTTTAACAACGACCAAACCATTCAGAGAAGTAGAAATGGATGCACATATATGTTAATTGATTTTCCAAGCAATTATTTTTGTTTATAGCTCATCTGACACTAAAGTCATGACCGTTCCCCCAGTCAATATGAAGAGGCTTTTAGAAGCAGAAGATAATTAACACTTTCTGACAAACCTCATTTAAATAAAGTCATTTGGTTATAAAAATATTATAAACAGTTTGCCATAGCCAACATACTCAAGCCTTTTACATATAATGGGACAGCTTTCTTCTATTTACAGAAATAGAGTAAGCTGCTGCTACACTGACTGCATGAAATAGTGTTACGTAATGCTGGATGCTCAGTAATGGAGAATTTGAAAGGCAGGTTCAGAAAACATATCAGCTATCCACAGGATAACATAGTAACATAGTAGGTTAGGCTGAATGAAGACAATGTCCATTTAGTTCAGCCTGTTTCAACCCCTAGTTGATCCAGAGGAAGGCAAAAACCCCAAGAGGCAGAAGCCAATTAGCCCATTTGGGGGAAACTTCCTTCCCGACTCCATAAGGGCAGTCAGAATAATCCCTGGATCAACTTTTGATAGTTCCTACCTAAATATAAGACCCAAAATTACAAACCCGCTGGTCACCAAATGTCTATTTCCTGTAATATTCTTCCGCTCTAGAAAGACATCTAGTCCCCTCTTAAACTCCTCAATGGATTTTGCCATTACCACATCCTCAGGCAGAGAGTTCCACAGTCTCACTGCTCTTACACTAAAGAACCCCCTTCTGTGTTGGTGATGAAACTGGCTTTCTTCCCATGTGAATGGAGGAGCTGTCATGTGTGCACACTGCGAGTCTAGTTATCTCTATAGGACTGAAAGAGATAATCGAGTGCTTGTATTCAGCTATCACCACCAGTCCCAAGGAGATGAATGGTGCAGTAATGTGCAGCTGGGACTGCAGCTCCATTCATATGGGGACACTCAGGACCTCAGCTCTCATGACCAATGTGGTCCCAGCATTCGGACCCCCCAACAATTAGGAACATCACCTATCCTGTCTATTTGTGAAAAGTTGTTTAGTGGCACAATCTCTTTAAAATAAAATATTAAATGGATTCTGTCAACAGATTTATGCTGCCAGACAATATGCAGCATGAGCCTGGGACAAGGGTGCCTGCGGGCAGCATGAGCCTGGGACAGGGGGTGCCTGCGGCCAACATGAGCCTGGGACAGGGGGTGCCTGCGGCCAGCATGAGCCTGGGACAGGGGGTGCCTGCGGCCAGCATGAGCCTGGGACAGGGGGTGCCTGCGGCCAGCATGAGCCTGAGACAGGGGGTGCCTGCGGCCAGCATGAGCCTGGGGGGGGGTGCCTGCTGCCCTCCCTGATGTTTTATTCTAAAATGCTACAGCATTTCAGAATACATACACTTTGAGGTTTGAGCTGAGCTCTGGGTCACAGGGGCAGCCTTTCCCCACCCACTACGTGAAGACCGATAGCTCTACCCCTTTTTGTGTGTAGGGAGAGAGCTGCAGCATTTAAAAGTAAAACACCCACAAGGGCAACAGGCATACCTGTCCCAGGACCATGCTGCCCATGATTAAGGCGGCATGAACTTGATGACAGAATCCCTTTAACTGGTCACCATTTATTTAACAAAATGCATAGGTCAATAGTGGAGGTGAAAAATGCATCTTTGTCCACTAATCAGGCTCTTTTACTCCTCCCTTTTAATCCTTTCCAATTCACTGTCTGTCCTCTGAAGACATTATGATTTAAGGCTCTACAGCTTCGATGTTGGAACACATCTGTCAGGGTTCTCTTACTGTATATTACCAGCCTCTCTGCTGTCGGAGCCTATCCAACGTGTCACCTCATGCAGTACTGGCTTTAGCCAGCATATGGCGCTGTTGCATAACGGCAGAAAAAGAGTAAGCCCCCCCAGGAAAACCAGTATACAAATTGGATTGGAAAGGGTTAACTGTTTACTCACTCTGAAAAACTGCTAAAAATGATCTTGGTTTCCCAAAACAACCACCTACAAGAAGGATGAAATTACACCCTGCCTAAAGAAGTCTATAGAGCGAGGAGGAAGAAGAGCAGCTGAGAGAGAAAGGAACTCACATAGAAAGGCTGCTGCAGGTTTTCTCTCTCTCCTTACGTGCTTTAACCCCTTAACAACCGCACATATGCCTTTTGACAGCGGCCGTTAAGGGGCTCTATTTATATGCAATTGTATTTTAAGGGCGCTGCATCAGACGCCTGGCATCGGTCTTCTGTGGCATGGGGAGTGGGTGCTCGGCTGTTGCTTAATAACCTGGCACGGGCTCAAAGAGTGGGGACAGGAGAAATCTCAGATGCCTGCTGTTTAACCCTTTACATTGTGTAGCCAATGCAACTGCAGTATGTATGTAAAAGGCTGACAGAAAGAGTAGGCTCCCTCAGTCACCCATCAGACCCCCGTGATGCGATTGCAGGGACCCAATGGGTTGCTATGGCACCCAGAGGCATGAATATAGCCTCCAGGGCTTTCAGCTACAGTGGTTCCACCCCTGGTGTATAAAAAGGCTCTCAGAGGCTACTTGTGTGTTAGTGACCTCTTTCTTCGCTTGTGTAGAGCTTGTTCACCACTAGAAGCCTACAAATACATTTCACGCAGTTAACAGTGTTTGAGAGGAGGCGCATGAGAATGCGAGAAGCTGGATGGTTGTATTGAAGAATTTCCCACCACCTGGGCCATTCTGACCAGTCTGTTAGAAGGTGTTGGGACCAGTGGATGTGTGAGGACACGCACATAAAGTGACTGGGCTCAGGAGAACCTTGACAGACCACCAGTATAGAGGATAATCTGATTGGCTGACAAGCACAAGCAGCTCCAACTGTTTCATTGTCATCCAGAGACAGGTGGCACCATTACAAGCCTCTGTGTTTGTTGGTACCATTTCCAGGCATTTGGCAGAAGCACATTTGGTCATCCTGCGGCCACATCCATTCCTCTTATGGCGGCTTCCAAGAGACATTTTCTAGCAGCATAATATACAACCGCACAAATAGAGGGTGTCACAGGAATGCCTCCACAACATTGCCACAATTTCGTGGCCTGCCTGATTGCCAGATTTATCTCCAATAGAACATGTATGGGACCATCTGAGACTCCAACTTCTACAGCCTACAAGTTTACACAATTTAGGGGCTCAGTTACAGCAAATGCAGACTGATAAGCAGCAGGATATCATACTGTATACCTTCGTGCCCCCCGTACCACATACTGCACCCAAGCTAGAGGTGGTACAACAGTATACTAGAGCCTCCATGCCCACACGTATCACATCTTGTATCCAAGCTAGAGGCGGTACGACAGGGTACTAGAGCCTTCATGCCTGTCTATATCACATCTTGTATCCAAGCTAGAGGTAGTACAACAGGGTACTAGAGCCTCCATGCCCACCTGTATCACATCTTGCATCCAAGCTAGAGGTGGTACAACAGGGTACTAGAGCCTCCATGCCTGTCTATATCACATGTTGTATCCAAGCTAGAGGTGGTACAACAGGGTACTAGAGCTTCCATGCCTGTCTATATCACATCTTGTATTCAAGCTAGTGGCGTTACCTCAGGGTACTAGAGCCTCTATGCTCACACGTATCGCATCTTGTATCCAAGCTAGAGGTGGTACAACAGGATACTAGAGCCTCCATGCCCACCCTTATCACATCTTGTATCCAAGCTAGAGGTGGTACAACAGGGTACTAGAGCCTCCATGCCCGCCCTTATCACATCTTGTATCCAAGCTAGAGGCGGTACAACAGGGTACTAGAGCCTCCCTTAAAGGGGTCAGTTTTCCATAATACATTATCCTTTTCCTCTGATATTGTAATTACTTACTTACGTTACAATCACACATAGAAAGTTTCATTCGATTCCAGCAATTCCCTCAGGTGCTTGATTTTTAACAATGAGTGTATTTGCTCAATATAGAACCAGTAACGCAGTAAGCAATTCTTATTTACTTGCAAATAAATACAAGGTCCATGCCGAGACTAAAAATAAGCTAAATCACGGGGAGCGTATAGATAAAGTATGTGTGTCTGAGGATGTCGGCTGCTCAGTGTTCAGACAAGGTGCACCCCAGGGGATATGAGAGCTCCTGAACAGGATGAGGCCATTTATTTAATAGATGTCTGCCATTTGCAGGTGCCCTGTCACCTTCCGTTAATGAAACGCGGCTTGTACTGATCAGCGAGCTCCAAGGATAATCTGCACAGCCACAATCCAAATCGAGCTGCTACAGAAAGAACTTGGAAAAAGGTCCATTGAATAAGATTTGATGTCTATAGGAACAGGTAAAAAAAAAAACACACATAAAAAGCATGAAACAGTGAAAAGGATCACTGAATTCTCAATTGTGAAGTACTATACAATGGAGATATGCCATTAGTGCCATAATAAACTAACATTCTAGTATGGCAATATACAACTCTGCAATAAACGTCTTTAGTGCACATTTTTTATCATCCTACAATGTGCCCATCTGGAAGCGGTTCAGTGATGTGATTCAGCGAGAGAACTCAGCTAGCAGTGGCAATGACTGCATTCAACTGCTACTGTATTGTGGTCACAGTCAGGCTGTCATAGAACATTACAATTAGTTGTTTAATCATCTTGTGATCAAGGATCTATTTTTGGAATACCGCTAAAAGGTGAACTTTATTTTATTTTGTAGTCAACCAAAAGTTTCACTTATTTTCTGTCTGTTTTTATTGTGTTGCCATTCTGTAAAGTGAAATGGACATTATGCAGTTTACCTTGGTCGCTTCACTTTGCACTAGGTTATGCTGTAAAACGCATCTCTAAAAACAGCCTTTTCAAGGGGAAAAGGCTTTTCCAGTAAGAATGTTATCCCCCAAGATAAAGGGATAACTAGCTGATTGGTGGAGTCCGATGGCTAGGACCCCATTGATTACCAGAACGGTGGTCCTCTGGCAAATGAATGGCACAGCAGCACACATGCTTATCCACCGCTCTATTTATTTCATTGGGCCACTAGAGTTGGCAAAGAACTTAAACTTGGCTTTTTTTTCTGTGCTCCTGTTGAAATTAATGAAGGAGATAAAAAGTTATGTAACTGGAATACCTATTTAATTCTCTGACATATATTAATACCAATCTCTGACATTACATGGCTTCTTCACATGGATACAATGCAACAGTGCACCAAACTATTATGGATAAGTGTAAAAGCATGCCCAACTCGGCCGCAAAAAGAAAAAAAAAAGTACTCTGCACCCACATGTAGAAGAGGCAAGCCAGCTACGAGGAGATAGAACCCAACACTGAAATGGTTATCTGGGTCACAATTACATCACAAACATGGTTGATGTTACTATAAGAGGTCACTCAGATGGGTGCAACTCACCCACGTATTACACATGTATTTTTTCACGTGTGTAATACAAGGTGCTAAAGGTCCATTGATTTCTATTGAGCCACTCACACCTGCATTATTTTCATGTGTGTATTACGTGCATGAAACAAAACGCAGCATGTCCTATTTTGGTGCCTCCTTCAAGCATCCCACACTCCTATAGGATATTGGTAGAGCGTGTATTACCATTAGAAATGAGTGAACCTACTCGTTTCGAGTAATTACTCGATCGAGTACCGCGATTTTCGAGTGCTTCAGTACTCGGGTGAAAAGATTTGGGGGGAGGCCTCTCTCTCTCCCCTCCACTCCCCGCTGCAACCCCCCACTCGCCCACGGCACCCCCTGAATCTTTTCGCCAGAGTACGGAAGTACTCGAAAATCGCGGTACTCGGGCGAAAAAGGGGCGTAGCCGAGTAGGTTCGCTCATCTCTAATTACCATATGTGAGACAGCTCATCACCAATTCCAGGACTTTATCAAGCAATTTCAATTACAGTTACATGAAATATTAAAACTACCATCACTTTCCAGGCTGTAAATTTCTCAGCGATGGTCTACTGTGCAATGGGTTGACCAAAATTCTTGGTGGAGGTGAGGCAAGTTTGATTAAATAGCCAATATATTGCTCCTGCCCCTTGGTAAGGGTCTCTGGATTCCTTGGCTGGTGCTCAATATTGGATCTGTAGAGTGACCTTGAAGTCCAAGGCCCAACAACATTTCTCTATTGCAAGGTTTTGTGTCCTGTCCATTGTAGGCACTTTTGATGGTGGACAGGAGTCAGCATGGGCACTCAATATAGAAAGCCAAAATGCTCTTTTGACACCTATCATTGCCAGCTCTAACATTTCCAGCAACTGTTCTGTGGGGCTGGACCAGGAGGGGTAACCTTCACTTCCCACTCACATCCCTGACTCAGTCGTTGGTTCACAGCTTGCACTCCCTTAAATGACTGTAATTCGGTTGTCATGTCTTCGGCAGTCTCTGTTCAGTAAAATTGTCTGTACTGTATAAGGTATTGCTTTATTTCTGGCATTACTAGATGGACTTTCTGTTAGGGCTCCATCTAGTGGGCAATTTTATACTGAGCCTCAGTCTATTTTGCCCTCTGTAGGATGCTGTATCTTTTACCCATGACCTCGGTGACATCATCAGCTTAGCCCACAGCAGCCAGTTTCTTGTACATTCTCTTCATGTCTGGACTGCTCTAGATACCCTCTGGAAATCTTCATTATCTGGGCTCACAGCGGCATCGTCGGTATGTCAGAACTTCTACCTGAAGTCATACTCTTACATCCTGTGTATATTATGTTTCCAGTTCCATGATTATACCACTTCTATAGTTTCTAGTCTTATGTGTGTTATTCAGATAGCATAGCATGTGTCCTAGTGTATGCGCATGTGTATGCGCATGCGTGCTTCTCTCTCATGGCTGTATTACATGCTTCCTGTCTTTTCACATGTATGTAATGTATTCTATGTACTGCTATGTTAGTATACATTGCTAAGTGCATTATTTTCTTTGTTCTACAGTTTTACCTCTACCTTGCAATAAAGTTGAAAGCGGACATTGCTCCATCGTCATTGTGTTGCAGGGAAGGTTATCTGCCTGCTCCACTCATAGGGAGAACATCGGTACTAGAGATGAGCGAGCACCAAAATGCTCGAGTGCTCGTTACTCGAGTCGAACTTTCAGTGATGCTCGAGAGTTCGTTTCGAGTAACGAACCCCATTGAAGTCAATGGGTGACTCGAGCATTTTTGTATACGACTGGTGCTCCGCTAAGGTTTTCATTTGTGAAAATCTTAGCAAATCACCAAAGTCATGTAAAAAACACAGAAATGGATAGGGCAGGCGAGGAGCAACATGCAGGGCTGCATTTCCGGCTCCGAGGTCTCACTATTAAGCCACAATAGTGGCAAGAGTGAGACCCCCCCCCCTCTCCCAACTGTCAGCATAACGATCGTTCTCCTCTGCCACAGCTGTAACAGCTGTGGCAGAGAAGAACGATGTTAGCCCATTGAATTCAATGGAGCCGGCAATACAGCCGGCTCCATTGAAAGCAATGGGCTGCCAGCGAGCGCGGGATGAATTGTCGGGAAGGGGTTAAAAATATAAGCCCTTACCTGAAAAAGAAAGATTTTAGTGTAAAAAAGAATAAAAATGCAGGCACTCTCTTCAATGGAGCCGCTACTGCTGCCAGCGACTCCATTGAAGACAATGGTCCGCTGGCACACCTGAATTCTTTTCCAGGGAAGGGCTTTACATATAAGCCCTTCCCTGGAAATGAATTAAAAGTGATTTAAAAAACAAAAAAAATAGATACTTACCTCCCTTCAGCTGCCAGGGCACAGTCTTCTCCTGCTGTCCCCTGCACTGTGGTGCTGAACTGCTGTCATTCAGCTGAGAGCTGCGCTGAGCCAATCAGAGGCAGCATTCACTCACCCATTCATGAATTCATGAATGGGTGTGAGTGAGATCTGCCTCTGATTGGTCAGGCTGTGACCAATCAGAGGCAGTTCATTCAGCAGGCGGGGATTTAAAATCCCCGGCTGCTGAATACTACTCACAGCTGTTCAGAGCAGTTCAGGAGAACTGCCAGCTGGCCGCAGCTGAACTCCGTCTGCCGGGACCAGGTGAGTATATATATTTTTTTTATTTTTACACATTTCTGGATGAATTGCAGGGAAGGGCTTATATATTTAAGCCCTTCCCGAAAATTCATTGTGCGATCGCCGGCAGCCCATTGCTTTCAATGGAGCCGGCTGTATTGCCGTCTCCATTGAATTCAATGGGCTAACATCGTTCTGCCGAGACAAGGTGAGTATATATTTTTTTTTACTTTTTACACATTTTAGGATGATTTTCAGGTAAGGGCTTATATTTTTAAGCCCTTCCCGAAAATTCATCCCGCGCTAGCCGGCAGCCTATTGCTTTCAATGGAGCCGGCTGTATTGTCGGCTCCATTGAATTCAATGGTCAGTGCTCGTTTAATCGAAACGAGTACCGCGTGGTGCTCGTCTCGAGTAACGAGCATCTCGAGCACCCTAATACTCGAACGAGCATCAAGCTCGGACGAGTATGCTCGCTCATCTCTAATCGGTACTGATCACTGCATACCAGGAACACTTTTAAAAAAACTGCCATTTTGGAGAGGATTTTAGCCAGTAGTCAAGCCATCCCAATATGTCGCTTATCACACAGGTCCTCTTGAACAGTGAATTCTTAATGTTGATGTGTTTTAAGTGGGAAAAAATGTGCATTTGCTGCACCAATATCCCACACCTTCACATGTGCCATCGTTACAAGATAATCATAGTAAAATTAATGAAGACATAAAAAATGCATTAATTTGCTCAAAGCAATCTAAAATTAAAGCAATGATACTGTAAGTAGTTAGAAATGCATTAGAGGAGGGTTGAAGGCTCAGAAATTGAAAAAAGTATGCATAACGAATACATGAATGAACAAACGTTCCATTATTAAAAATTCCATTATGCAGACAAATTTTTGTTAGATGTGCCCCAAAATAGGAGTGCGTAATACATGTACAATTGCCTGGGGTGATAATGCTATCCACCATTCCAAAAACTGATAGATTATACTTATATGGTCTGTCCTTCTGACTGAATATAAATTTACTCTGTTAGATTGTATAAGGCTGGGCTCACACGGGTGTATCTTGCAGTGTGCGGACTGTGAGATATACGCGCGTGGCACGCAGCCATGAACTATCTTGGTGTGTACTTGCAAGAAGATAGAGCATGCTGCAATTTTTCTTGCATGTGTAATTTATGAAATTTGTGTGAGCGGCAACTATTGACAAGGATGAGCAGGACAGCGCCTGAATATATATTGTGCACAATGTTATGTGAAGCGAAATTCGGACTCACCTGGTGCTTAGCGGGGTTCCTATTAAAGGACATTCCCCGCTAGCACCCTGAAGTCCCGGTTTGCATTGAATATCCCTTTTTGTCCAGTAGTCCCGGAGTCTTGAGAGGATCCAAATTAGAAGCACAAGGAGGGCACATAGGCAGTGCTGCCCATTTCTAATATACAAGGGGGGCTATATGATATGCCTTAAAGTAAAAAAATGCCTATTGCACTCGTATCACAAGACTGGATTTACTAGCACATATTTATTAATATAACATCTATATATTAAGCAATAAGCTGCAGTGAAGACAGCTAGTGCAAATAGAGCATAAATAGAATGACAAGAAAAAAAAAAAAGATAAAGGGTCAAAAATATAAAATGAAGTGGACGCGTTTCAGCGCCACATTGGGCGCCTTCTTCAAGCATCCCACACTCCTATGGGATATTGGTACAGCATGTATTGACATATGCTCGTGTGAGACAGCTCAAACACATTTTTACATTTTTTCTATGCAACTGTATCTAGATATTGTTGTTACACATGTTGTAGTGCCCACTAGTGTTCTTTTGATACCTTTTCAGAACTTCCACCTAACCTATCTACTGCCAGTGGCCACAAATGCCCAGCAGCTGATGGCCGTTTAACACGGGCTGAGAATCTTGCAATTTCCGTTTGCACGATGGGACGAGCTGGTGATATTATGATTCTCATTCAGAATTCTGCAAACGTCGGAGATTACTATGTGGAACTCTGAACGATCAGTGTTTTAAACAGCACGATAAGTGCCTGAGCTGGCACTGGTTTTTATGCCAGCGATTCTCGCTCGTCCAGTTGTTTGCCCATGTTTAAACTGGACAATTATCGTTCAGATTTGTTTGCCTGACTGATAATTAATTGGTCCCTCTAAACATTGCACAAGTCCCACCACCTAGCTCCTTTTGTACACAGGTAAACTCCGCTACTGTGCAGCCCAGATAATAAGAATCGGTAAACTAAAAGCAGCTTCTTCTCACCACCACTCAAAAGATTAGGCGTAGGTTCTGAGAAATCAAAAGAACATCAGGGAGCACCATAAGTATGTAAAAGAATCATCTCGGCAGAGAACTACTGTAATAGTATCAATTTAGAAATGGTTACATTTCTGTGAGCTCACAGAGAAGTGCACTATTTAATGGGAGGACAACCCCCTTTAAAAGTGGCCCCCCGTTGCTAATCGTTCTAGGTATGTTCGTAGTTTGAAAAGAATAATTACAAGGCGAAGGATGCAGCTTATTTTCTCCAGATATGGCAAATTTCCGCATCCGAGAATTTAGGAAACACAAAACACAAGTCGAAACTACATGCTGCGCAGACGGCCCCTCCAGACATACATTATCCAGAATGTACAACATCCTTAACTGACAAACAGGGACAACACCACCAAAATACCTAGCGAAATGGGAGGAGGAGTTAAGAATCCAACTAACCCCAGAAGACAGAAACAGAATATTCACTATGACAAACTCTTCCTCAATCTCGAGCAGAATTCAAGAGTCAGGGTACAAGATACTCACCAGATGGTACAGAGTGCCCTCATATCTACACAAGCTATTCCCATCAGTCTCCCCAACATGCTGGAGATGCGGAATAGGTCAAGGGACTATGCTGCATGTCTTTTGGGACTGCCCAGTGCTAGCGGACTTCTGGACAGGGGTATGGCGGATCACCTCGAAATTTACCCAGTAGCCATTGCCAAAAACACCATCATTTTTCCTGCTACACCACAGCGATATACCACTAACGGTATACAAGAAATCAATAGTGTGCTTTCTGGTAAGCGCGGCGAGATCATGTATTGCCAAGCTCTGGAGAAAACCAACTCCGCCCTCGATAGGGATGTGGCTTAACAAAATAGGATGGATCATGGAGATGGAGGACCTATCTGCAACACTTAAGGGCACACAAGAGAGATTTAGGAAAACATGGTATCACTGGATAGAGTTCCAAGACTCAGTAGAATACCGCTCGCTACTCAGCCCCCAACCCACCTGAACTAGCTACAAGTCCACATGCATATCTCGCCCCCTCACCCCCTCCCTCTCCTATCAGCTCCCCCCCACTAAAGGAGTCAGTCTCTCTCTCTCTCTTTCTATCTCGCTCTCTCTTTCACGCGCTTCATCTCCCCACCTCACCCTCCCACATACAAACCCCAATCGTCTAACCCTTATGTGTCCTGTAAGTCTAGTGGATAACCCGGTTAATATGGTACATCACAAGACAACCCAGTTGTATTTGTACTAAAACGTACCAAATGTTAAGTTAAGACGACGTTTAACAAGACTTCAAGTGTTCCAAGCCAGTTTATTATAGATTTGAGATATATTGAAAAAAAATTTCTTATCTAAGCTACAGTCATTGAAAGAGATTTGCAGTTCGAGTTACTCAGACTCCCGAAAATGACAACATGATTGTAATTGACTATGTTTATGCAATAAATAAAGAATTTATAAAAAAAAAAATTTCCGCATCCGAATTTAGAGATATACACTTGTTGTTCCTGCATCTCTAATTAATTTTAACGGAAAGTGACCTCATATGTGCTATTTTAGCTCTCATTCGAGAATGGTTCCAGAGATCCCTCCTTCTTAGGACCATTAGTGTTTGTTGGAACCTTATTGATTATACCTTTATGGCTTGTATGAGTGACATGACATGAGTCTGTAGTATGCATAGGTATATAGAGCTCTCTAGGGGTCTGTCAAATTTCATGGATTTTGAAGATGAAATAAATCCAGTGTGCTTTACACAATACATGTGTTCACCCCTCGCTTTGCTACGTCCTCTGGGTACCGACACAAAAACCTCGATAATAAATAATAATAATAATAATAATTTTTATTTATATAGCGCCAACATATTCCGCAGCGCTTACAAGGCAGGGAAACAAACAAGACCACTGTTACATGTAGTAAATCGATTGATGGAAACAGTAGGGGTGAGGGGCCTGCACCAACGAGCTTACATACTACAGATAATGGGGTGATACAGAAGGTAAAGGGGCTGGAGATGTGCACGGTAAGGCGAGGTGAAGTGTAAGGGATGCTGTACACACAGACAATAGTCAAATTGTGACTGCAGAGGGCGGTAGATCGCGGCTAGCAGGGACTGCAATCAGTGGGACAGGGTGAACTTGTAAAAGAGAGGAGAGTGGAAAGCTATACTATTCTCTCTGCCACAAACACTAGAAATTAATGGGGCTCTACAGAGCAATGGAAGGCTATAGTTCCATCCAGCGTTCTGTTCAATAACGTTTTTTGCGGTCCAACCTGTGACGAAACCCAGAGTATGTAGTAAAAAATGATGCGACACATGTGAACCCTGCCAAAATTAACAGACACACATTTTTAAAATAATTCTAATATTATATATACGCACCCAATGATATTTTGTATTACACACCACTATAATATGCATCACCCGTATTCACATTTGCAATACAGAGATGTACATTTTGAGACCAAGTTCTAAAGTATATAAATGTCAACAGCGCTGATTGTGAAGAGATCCTTCTTCCTTCTATACGTGGTGGGGAGGTTTTAGGAGCTCCAGTACCAGAAGACGCGCAGCTCAGCACCGCCTTGGTATCCATGGAAACAGTGGACTGTAGCTACTATGCAAAACTGGTTTTCTCCGTTTTCCTTTTACATCAGGACCCAAAATAAAAGCCACAGACAAGTATATTGGAAAGCATTTCAACTTGCTGTGTTGAATATATATTTCCACCATTCCAATATATATATATATAGCACGTTGTTTCTTTAAGGTTTTCTGTTCCAAGATTAATTGTATCAATAACCTTTGGGACTGCTTCATTTTACAGTAAGATCTACAGTAAATCTCTGTAGTGCTGACAGACATTATTAGTGATCTCAAGACTCTGGCTGCGTACATTTCTATTGATATACTACTGAATAATAATTAGTTTATGAACATGACTCCAAGGAGGAGAATTCACTATAGAATCTCCGTATCTGTAAATTCAGCTGTCAAGGATGTAATACATGGCAAAATGTAATAAATACCGAGCCGTTTCTATACAACTAGTCAATATCTGCACTGACTTAAAAGGGTTGTCCTGTGAAATGTACTTATCCCCAGGATAGGTAAGTACCACCTGACTTGTGGGAATCCAATCACTGGGACACAAACCAATTACACGAATGGGGGTCCTGAGCGCCCTTGAGTGAATGAAGTGGTAGTGATCACGACTGCGCCATTCATTTCAGTGGGACTGCCAGAGAGAGACAAGTGCTTGTCTTCGGCTATCTCTGCCAGTGAGTGGGGCAATAGGTTCACTTTGCAAGACAAAGTTATAATCAATTTGCCATTTTAAAGTATGTAAAAAATAAATTAACTTCAGACTTACAGTATATTAAAGAGGTTGTCCGATTACCGGGCCACATGCCTTCAATAAAATGCTAAATACTTACCCCTACGCTGGGACCCAGGGCTGCAACCCCGCTATGGTCCTGGAATTTGTTGTGACAGCTGACATCACTGAAAGTCAGATGACCGCTGCAGCATCTCCATCCTGAACTCCTGGCGCTCAGGAGAATGAGCGGTGATCCTGCAGCAGTCAGCTGACCTCCAGTGATGTCAGCTGTCACAACAAATGCCCGGACCACAGCGGTGTAAGTACTAATCATTTTGTTATTTTACTACAGGGGGCACTATAGAAGGGATGCTGTTCGGTAACCGGAAGACCCCTTGAGCACCTGAGAAATAGATCTGATTCTAACTAAACTATATGTGACATTTTGTTCATAAATCTAACTACTTCCATTTCAAAACTACAGTATACTCTTCTGCAGGACCTCCATGTTAGCTGCTGAGGTACACACTGGACAGGCCCTCTCATCTCTGATTTCCAAGACTGACTTTGGGCGCCACAAAACTGTAATAAAGAGCAAATTTACTGTGGATTATTAGAGACATAAAAAGTTACGAAGTGTCAGTCAGCTGTGATACTGAAACACTGACTCTTTCTAAATATTGTCTTCAGTCATCTTCTAAGATTCCGTTTCTTTAAACTCTTCAGTACTAACAGTTTACTTCTTTCTATGTAACTTTTGCCAGATGACCAGAATAAAATGTAGAAGTATGCAGGGAATTCTTAACATACACAGTGCCTACTCTACAAACGTAACAAATACACTGCAGTATAAGAAGCTTCATACACCAGTCTTAGACTTCGTTCACATCGGCGTCGGAGGTTCAGTTCGGAACCTCCTTTGCGGATTTCTGCTAGAAAACAGAATATTCACTGCGCTATTTTGTCCTGTAAATGCCAGCAAAATGACGGTCTGCTGGCCGGAGATCGAACTACCCCATTATAGACAATGGGGGGCCGTTTGACGCGATTCGGTTCCCTCATAGGACAGAACTGTTCTTTCAGGGGATGCCTTTTTTCTGCTCCATTCCGAAAATCAAGCTCATGTCAATGAGCCCTTAATAAGCATCACAATTAATAAGTGACTCTTAATAAATTAAGAAATGTCAAATTCCCTGTGTTCCTGAAATTTACATATATGCCAGTTAATTTATACCAAGCCCCACCCCTTTTCAAAAGTGGTAAGAAAAGATTAAGGCCTCATGTCCACGGGGAAAATCAGGCCCGCGACGGATTCTCCATGGAGAATCTGTAGCGGGTCCCTCCTGCCCCGCGGACATGAGCGCTGAAAATAGGAATAAATCAGAATTAACTCACCTCCCGCACACTCCGGATCCTTACTTCGCTGCCGCGTCATCTTCTCTGCGTCGCGGACGGATCTTCTTTCTTCGGCCCGGCGGATGCACAGGATGACGTCGGTGACGTGTCCCGCGCATGCGCCGGCCCGAAGCAAAATGATCCGGCCGCGACTGAGAGAAGATGGCGCCGCGGCGAAGAGAAGAAACGGAGCGGGTGAGTAAAATCTGATTTTTGTCTCCCGCGGATCCGGACGGCTTCCATAGAAGCCCGCGGGAGCCGTCCCCGCGGGAGACCCGCACGAAAATGGAGCATGGTCCAGATTTTTTCATGCTCCATTTTTTTTAAAATCACTTTTATTGACCATCCGCGGGTATTTATCTACCCGCGGGTGGTCAATGCATCCCTATGGGGTGTGAATCCGCGGGCAGGAGAAGAGTTAAAAACTGCTGCGGATTTTAATTCTTCTTTTGCCCGTGGACATGAGGCCTTAATTTGCTAACTTGGGCACAAATATGGTGTATCAAAATCTGCAGCTTTTATATGTCAGTTTATTGGTATAAACAGCTTGATCTATTTGTCCCTTAATTCTTGAATGAGGTGTTCGATATATAGTTTTATACACTCTTTATATTCCACAAGACTCCAGAAATCAGTAAATGTACCAACAAAATCAGTTATTACACAGTAACAAAACAAACAGTCCAAACAATAAGGCGAGGGCCTGCTTGCAATATGTCAGGAATAACTATATACATCCATATATCCATACATCTAGAGGTGTACTGTTGCATCCTTTATGTATTATTGCTTTTACTTTATGGTCACAGTAACGTGTCCCGGCATACATTTATTACACCTTGTTTTGGATGTGTTATGCCTTCCGTATATATGCACAGTGATCGCTCACGTTACAATGGCCTCAGGATACAATATTTTCAACATGCAAGCAATGGCTCAGGAAATACCATTGTATGTTTGAAGCCAGATAAAACACACAATGTCACATACAGTCCGATTCTGCGGCTTGTGTACTTTGCTGGAAAATACAGGCAATATCAGCATGGCCATTTCAGTGTTTAAACTCTTGTATTACTATAGCGCAGGCACTGATTGGCTTTCTAGTAGCGCCTCTACAGTACAGCGCGGTACTACATGTCCTGTGCTGCCTTTTACGTATGACCGGATGAGCTGCTGTTGTATGGGACTCTGAAGAAGCTCCTGTCCTCCACATAGAAAGTGAATTATAGCTCCCTACAGCAGTTTCTATTACATGTAAGGACTTGCTTTAGTTAGCTACTTCCTCTTCTTTACTCCTCAATTTACATTATTTTTGGTTGACATTTTGGAAGCTTTGGAACTAAATTATCAGTTTTCTATAGTTATAGTTTCAATACAATATTAATTACCAACCTACAATACTGAATGGTTCTGGGATAACAACCATTTTATGATGTTGATGGATCTCTGTTGGCTTACATCTGTAAACAAGGCAACAACAGTATGGAGTCTGTAAGTCCTTCCTTTTTTTATGTAGGTTTGCTCTGGGTGCTTCAGGGTCCTCCCATACTAGGTAAATTTAGACTGAGCCCCAATGTAGACAGGGACTGATTTAAGCTCTAGCCTACACTGCGGAATAAGTTGGCGCTATACAAATAATAATCAATCATCACCATCACCATCTACAAACAATATGAATTAGTAAATAAATGTGTACACACAAACACAATTTAGGTTTTATTACTAACCCTAGGCTCTTTCCCATTCTGGCTATTTTTCTTTTTGCTTTGTTTTATTCTCTTCCTGTAGACGCCAGATGTTAGCTAGCAGAACCCCATAATGTCGGGCTCACACAAATGGGGCAGACTCCTCTTGCAGATATTCGCAGTGGAAGAACAAATGCAAGCAGGGAACAACATGAGAAAGTTGCCCAACCCCCTGGAAACACCCTTCTATCGCTCAGGTGACCAACCAGATGACATTCTCTTGTGCGGTCCTTGTGAGAGATGTTCTGAGAGCCTTCAAAACAGAATACTGTTCTCTGGGCTTGGCTGGTTTTATACTAATTTTTTTAGAAGTAGTATAAACCACTTTAAAAAAAAACAAAAAACTTTCTTCTAGAGGAAGAGAAGCACAGAAGAATAATCAGAGGTTGCAGACAGCAGTCAGAATGGTGTTTGCTCCCCAGACTCTGTCCTTCATTGTCTGCCCACAAATGCCAACTTTCTTTATATCATTTGTATCTGCTCTCCTAGCAACTTGCGTATGAATCCACGTGCATGTGCAATGCAATTATGTATGCACTGTGGATCGAGCGGATCCAGAGAGCTCGATGGATGTCAAACATGCGGCTATGATTTTTCTTCCATTCATGGAATCCACAATTCCTACCCACATGTGTGAGTGAACTGGCGAAAGTCAATGCATATTAATGCCCGCGTATTACCGTATATCATGCACGTGGGCGGCGATTGCGGAATCCACAATTCAAATCGGTTCGTAGGAGACTGGCCTAAGTGTCAATGATTTTGCAGAGGTCCTCCACCACTTTTCTTCTAGGAATAATAAAACTGCAATGAACAATGCCAGGTCCAATCTGGTGATGTTAAGTAGCAATGGCTTTATCCTCCAATGTGTTTCCCAGACTAATGCAGTGCTCAGATGGTATGCTGGTCTTTATATCCTAGGGAGATATATATATATATATATACACATACACATCCACTGCGCTATTGCACATTCCATCACTTTAAAGGATAGACCCCAGGCTTCATTGATCACAACCACGCATAAATCCAACACTACTTTGTACTTTATAACAAAGGGCCTTATTGTAGTCTTAGATTTTGTTCTTCCCATTCAATAAATGCACAGTGAAAGCACAGAAGTATTTCCGGGAGTCCATCATGGATGTTTTTGTGCATTAACTGCTCTGTGTTATTAATTAAATAAATCATAAGGAGAGAAATGCCGATGCTGTCATGATAGACTCCTCAAAATGCAATTACTGGTAAAACTAAGGCCATCTGTCCACGGGGTAAGACAGAATATCGGTAGAGATATTCCGCCACCCAGGAGCAGAGGAAAGAACTGTCAGGTCTCCACGGTGAAAGAGTCTCACCCTGGAGAATTGTGGCAAATCGCAGCTTGCTGCGATTCAAGTCCCGCGCACGAAGAAACGCTATGATTCTCCACTCGTGGACGGGGAGGCTGCGCTTTCCATAGCAACGCTACGGAAAGCATGCACTGTGTTACTTACGGCCGGATTATCGCTGCGAGTAACGCAATGCCAGATCGACCGTGGACAGGAGCCCTAAGGGCTCTTTTAAAGGGGCGTATTCCGTTTCAGCCCCATGAAATATGCTGCAATTTCATGGACTGAAACTGCGTATTGCTTTTTTTTGGCGCACGTATTCACAGTGTCTTTCTTGCGCACAAAAAAAACCTGCATGAAGGCCCCATTGACTTCATGCACATATACAGTGAAAACACACATCAGGCAAATTCACTGCGTATTTGGCGATTCTATTCACTTTAATGGGCTACTTAAGTTTATAATATGGACCAGAACAGGACATACTGCAGGTGTGAATGAGGCCTTATTTTTACTTTCCAGGTGGTCCCTCACGACAGCACACAGGAGCAGTCCCAAATAAGTAAAGCTAAGGGAGAGACAAGGGCCTTAAGGACTCCCTGGCTAAAGGCTAAGTCATGATTGGCCATTACATCTAATGGATGTTGTTTCGAAATGGTGTATAGCGTTGCTCCAAGCAGCAACCTTACATATCTGTTTTAAGAAGTTGTCAGCCCTTCTTGCCCAGGATGCTGATAAAGCCCTTGTTAAATATGCTTTGATTTGTAAGGGATATTGAAGCCTTTGTGCATAATATGCAGTAGAATAGAACATGCTGCATACTTTACACATGTATTATACGCAATGTATATATGCAAGTGAGAACAGAGCAATGAAAATCAATGTGATTCACAGCATATTATGCACGCGTAATACACTAATAAATTACATTCATGTGTGCCTGCCCTAAGAGATATTCTTATACTGGTTTCTGTTAATGGTTCAAATGAATCCCCATGTAGTCTATTCAGAACTACGTTCAGGTCCTATGAGAAAAGTGATTTTTTTTTACTAATTCAAGGGTTTGCTGCTATAAATCTTTTGATCCAGCTATTTTCAATCTAAATGGTTGCTAAGAATGGATACTTAGAGCTCTATCAAGTCCTGATTGAAGAAACTAATATTGCTACTATGTCCACTTCAGATGAGACCCTTTCTTCTTCAATCCAGGAACAGAACTTTTTCCATATTTTGGAATAGACTGACTTGGTGACAGGATTGCGGCTTTGTTGCAAGGTAGAAATAGGCTTATCTGATAAACCTATCTTTTTTAGAATTATGTATTGCTAAATGTTTTAGAAAAGAAAAAACAACTGTGCTTTATCCAAAAGGGGACCACCAGTATAAGTCTTAAGATTCCTGGATTTTTTTTAAGAACTAAGGCTAACTTCCCACGGGTGAGGGCAATATCGGGCCTTGAATTATAGTCCGTTATCGCCCTCGCCATCTATGTGAAATCCCTAAAAATGTTAAAAGTTTTCATGTGAAAACAGCCCCGCATCGCTTCGGGGATGCAGGGAACCTCCACTGCGGCTGTCAACCGCGGCAGAGGCTTGCAGGCTTTCTCCTATTGTTTTCAATGGGTGACCTGGTATTGCAGCGTGTGCACTTTGCACATGATGAGATGCTGCCGCTGTCCCCATTGGAAACCATTGGCAGTGCGATGTGAGAGCATGTACAAGATAGAACATGCCACAATTTGTGGGGGCAAGAAAAAAAAAATCAATCATGTGTATCACCCCATGCAAAAGAATAGGGTTCATATTTGTGTATCTCTCAACACACAAATCTCGCGCAATTGTCACATCCATGTGAAGCCGGCCTTCAAGGGATTACCAGAAATGGTGGACATACGACCCAAAAAAAATCAGGCTGGAATGGCACTGTCGGGCTTTCAATTATATTACGTGGCAGGCCAACTGAGGAACCTGTGACCATGGTTCCTACAGCAAGAGCTCCTGATTGCAGACTACTATCTAGCAGAGATGGTGGTGCGAAAAGATCTCTTCAGCTATTTAGAATGCCCAAAATACACCAAGTCCTCCAATATATTACCCATGCACAAATTTGCCTTATTTGTGTGGCGAACTGCAAAAACTATTCAAAACTTCAGAGATACTATGGCGGATCTCCCCCCATGGAATAATCCCACCATGCCCTCAATACAGACAATACCAGATTGTCAATATTGGATCTCATTAGGGGTCTCCGAGTTGGGGAATGTATATAACAATTTATACATCACATTCGCCCAATTGTGTAAAAAAATGCAGGTACCTCGACTTCAATGGTATTGATACTTCCAACTATGACATGCTCTGAATACCCAATTCTCTTTGGTTACTGTCCAAATATCAAAATACTCTATAATAGGCATATTGAGGCCAAAAGGCCTAATATTAGCGCTCTACACCCACCAACTCTCAGCTAAGATCAGCTGTAACCCACTGTCTAGCCAGGATAAATGGCAATCTTGTATCTCTTCACCAACGACTGAAGAATGGTCAGATATAGTGGAATTCCATCTGACAGTATCCCCAGCTGTTAATAAGTTAATACAACGCTACATCATCCATCAGTCTTATTTCACCCCAGTGCATCTCCATAAAATGGGTAGAACTCCAACATTAGCCTGTCATAGATGCCATCAACTCAATGCCGATTTCTGGCATTTGATATGGGATTGCTCTTCTATAAGGAGTTTTTGGTCTGAGGTTATCAATTTTATATCCCCACTCTTACCTCTACCTTTAAGTATAAGTTTAGGCCCAAGGATTATGTTGTTGTGCCTATTTGATGAGGAACACTGGCCACGTTATACCCGAATATTTCTTGGAGAAATACTATTTCCAGTTCAAAAAACCATTGCCATGAAGTGGGTGGCAGTGGAATCACCCTCCCTATTAAGTTGGAAGAGGTTAGTTAACACAATCATCCCCAATGAAAAAGCCATATACCAGCATAGGGACTGTCCTAGTAAATTCCAAAAAATATGGAGCTCTTGGTTGGATGCACATTCCACGCTACACGCCAATTAACGGTTAACCACCCCTTTGGGAGAATTTAACTCTTACTTGACTTTTACATGCCAGTAAACTTAAATTTGAATTTAAGTTCAGGTTTGAATGTTTACTAGTCTACTGATCTTTTAATATTTTACAACGGAAATAGTCTATTTCTGTTGTAAAATAAAAACAATTCTCAGATGGGTAAGCAATTTTAATGTTGCATCATTGTATACTGGTCCAATGTAACAACTGTGTTAAATAAAAACGAATTAAGAAAAAAAATGGTGGGAATACATTGTTGGAGGATGCCCTCTCCCATCCATGGAGGGATGACCCTGACCTAGTTGTCCTTGTGGTTTAGAGGAATGAAATGTGTGGGCTTTATTTTCTGTTTTGTGGCAAATAAATCTAACCGGAGAAATCCCCATTCGTGACAAAGCTGGAGGAAAACTCCCTGGTTTAAGCACGATTCTCCCGTGTGACGTTTTCTGTGACTCAGAAAGTCTGCCGTTTGGTTATCTCCTTTTTATATGTATTGCTGAAATGGAAAGATCAAATTTATTGTGATTTATTATCCAGCTAAACTGCTCTAGAAGATTTAGCACATAATTTAGCTGTGCCTGTAGCATCTCTGGAGAACCTGATATTAAAAGGAGATCATCCAGATATAGTATGAGGAGGATTCATTGCTCTCTGAGGAAGACCATAATCCTGAATGGGAAGCATAGACATTGATAATGATGAACAGAAGAATCCTAGAAATTTGCAAACCTAAGATATCTTGATATTTTGCATGAATCAGTATGTGATAATACACATCTTTCAGGTCCATGGTACCGATTGATGTATTCTATAAGTTACCTACTTATTGAGATACCGGAGATTTATTATTGTGCAAAATGTACCATTTGGTGTTCTCAGCAGAAGAAACTTTGAGTAATGATCCAGCAACAGTACTTGCTTTAATACAGGTAAAATGGCTCCCAATTGCAGGAGGTAATTTGTTACTATACGGTTTCCATTGGGAAGAGATTTGAATTCTATTTTGTACCTTTACTGACCATTTAAAGAACCCAAGGATTTGTGATTTCCCTTCCAGAAACCCCTTTTTATCTAAAGCCTTCTCTAGAATCTTTTCTAGTACTGGACCAAAAAGGTATTCTTAAGAAAAAGGGATTGAGCACAGTGTTTTTTTAGAAATGGTATTACCTGTCCATGACTTTAGCCAGAGTGCTTGTTTTGTGCAGTTGGTTAAGGCTCCATTTTTCGCTGCGAATCTGACTGTCTCAGACGAGGTGTCAGATGAAAACTCTGTCGTCATTTGGAGTAGAGCTATAGACTTTATAAGATCTTTATGTGGGGTTCCTTTATTTTAATTTGTTCATCTATAGAAACATAGATCTTGCTATGGAAATGGCACTAAAATTTAGTTTATAATAATTGAAAAAGATTTCTAGCTCTTTTTTAAGGATGCAATCAGCTTTGCAATCCACAGCATCCTTAAATAGTGAGGAATCTTCCAAAGAAATAGATTTTTTTTTTTTTTTAAAAGATCTTTGCCACTGATGTCAATTTTAGGATTGTCTTCCCATAATTTAGTGTCTTCCGGATTAACAAGAAGTAGATTTTCAAATAGTCCTGTAATCTAAAGTTTCTTTGCTGCCTCTTCCCACTCTACATGAATGAGCTTCTTAAGATTATGGTTAACAGAAAACACGTTTTTCTTCCTCATACGGAGGCCACCAAACATCTCATTCTGAACTGAACAAGGTTCCTGGATATCTTCAATATTCATTATCTCTGACTGCTTTTAACAAGCAATCTGTATCGTCAGAAGAAATAGTATTTTTTGTCATTTTCCGTATTTGACCTCTGTACCCTCATCAACATACAACAGGTTCCTGGCTTAGCTATGTGAAAGGCCTAAAGACATGAGTCCGGAAAGGTAAAGCTTATATTTCCGGAAGAGCACCCAGAAGATGTGTAAAGGCCATACCTGTTCCTCTGGGAAATTTGAATATGCAAAAGGAGTTGTAACAATGCCTCTACAGCAACACCTATTGGAAAACAGTATTCCTGCAAGTCAATGTTAGACCTTTCACAAGCCTTATGAAAGATAACCACGTGCAGACAATGTTTTGCCACCTAATAGCATACATTAGATCTAGCAATTCCCCTTCAGAGAAGTCCTCGTATTCAGGGTAGGAGTCAGAATCAGAATCTGACTTGATCCTTGGTTTTTTCCTCTGAGGATCTGAGGAAATTATTTCGGAGGTTGTCAGACTGAACTCTGAGGCTTGAATCTCCTCCTTTATAACTGATCTCAATTCAGCAAGAAGCGAGAGTTCTTCTCACTTTAATAAGTAATGATATACACTCCTGGCATAATTGCTTTTTATATCTCTTGGCTTGTTTTTTAGGGTGAGGTGGTTTGAAGAGAGTCCCCATCCGATTATGAACAGAATAGTTACTGTATCAAGATCTGCTAGTTTTTAGATTCTAATAACGCATAGTTTGGGGAAACACTTACATAAACCGTAGAACCAATAAATCAGGGTTCTGTGATGGACAAGCAAGACAGAGTAATATATACATCTCCTACCTGATTGATGCTGCCCTACTTATCTAATCTAGCCTGCAGGCGTGTCACTACTATTCATGCGTGCATTGTAATGCATTGCAATATAGTAAAATCTCATCCTTAAAATGACAGCACTCAATGGTGAGGGCATGATCTGACTTCCTGTTCTGTGCAGTGACAGCTTCCTGGGCGTGGTTCACTTCCTATGATGTGGCCACTGTTGCAGGGTATTACTACTGACTGCTGTATCCTTTCACCATTCTGTGGTCACACAGAGCTGTTATATCCAGGGCAATGACAACAACCGCGCATGATGCGGGGTGGGCTCTTTGTGCCACCATGGACTGCGTTACCGACCGAATGGTTAAGCAACAGAGATAGTTCAATGTGGGCTAGGAGACCCTTGTTTGAGAGCTGCTGGCCTGGCCAGTAAGCAGGAAGGCCAATGAACCTCTGATGCATACTGTCTCCAACCCTTCCATGTAGTCCTTTGTGCTAGAGACAGTTTCTCTGCACCCTTGCCTGTGAAGGGACAGAAAAACACTGGAAGGTGGGTGTGAGAGGGGCCTTTTAATCCCTCTGCATTTTCTGTCCTTTCAGAGGTCCTGAAGACAACCTCCTGTGTGCTGTAATGAGGAACAACCCAGAAAATATGGATTTCTACTTTTTTGAGAAATGGACATGTCAAAGTTTATCTTTTGAATAACTACTTTGAGAAGTCTATGGGATATGTAATGGGATGTGCTCTTGGAGTAAATATTGAATGGGGTGAAATGAAGTACCAGTTTCAGCCACACACATGGACAAGTCTCCACCAAACAGAGCAACTATGACACTCGTAGAGGCAATGCAGCTCATTCATTCTGATGAGTAGCAGTGCTCCAAGGGTTCATGTACCCACTGATCAAAAACTCATGGCCTACACACCCAGAAAACCTTTTGGAAACACTTCCATGTTTTTCTTTCAGAAAAAAAATTCCCTACTTGGCAACGAGCACATGATCTTCACAGGGACCATTCACATAGAATGAATACAGGCAGACTAACTCCAAATTTGAAAAACATTTTGTTTTTAGGTTCAAAAATACAGCTAGGTTCAGAAGTATTTGAAAAGTGACACAATTTTCATAATTTATTCTTCATATACCAACACAGTGGAATTCAAACAAAAAACTTAACATGTGATTAAAGTGTAGACTCATTAACACCTTCAAGAGTAGAGTTTTAGTTTTTTTATACGTTTTTTCCGTCCCTACGTTCAAAAAGCCATAGATTTTTTTTTTATACAAACCTCCCTGCGCGCTTGTTTTTTGAGAGCCAAGTTCAATTTTTAATGGTACTATTTAATATACCATCTAATGTTGCTGAATTCGAACCGCTCATGTTTGCCTCCAGAACCTCTCAAGAGCAGCACCGGTCCTTTGGAAAGCACTACCCCAAAATATCCAGACAACCTCCGGTGCACCTAACTTCAGACCGCCCTTAAAATGCATACCAAATCTCCCCCTCCCAACCCCAACGTGCCCCATTATCCCTCCCTACGGCTCCCCACACTTTCCAATTTTGCCTATCGTGTACATCTCTGGCCCCTGTATCTCCTTATCACCCCCCTCCCCGTTTGTTTCCTAATAACTGAATACTACATGTAATTGTCGTACCGTTTGTGTTCCCGTGCTTCATCTCCTCCCCCTGCACCTACTATATCACCCCAACCCCGCTTGTTTCAGTATAATTGAATACCACATGCAATTGTCGCTTTGTCTGTGTTCCCCTATGCTTTGAAAGCGCTGCAAAATAAAGTTGGCGCTATACAAATAAAGATTATACGAAAAAAAAAATTGTGCCATTTTTGAGGGAGTTTAGTTTTTAGGACATTCATGGTGCAATAAAAATTATGAACTCTGTTCTGCGAGACAGTACAATTTTGGTAATACCCAATTTCTAAAGTGTTTTTATGCCTTACTACTTGTTTAAAAATATTAAAATAAAATTGCTTTTCCTTTGCCACATTTTGGAACACAACTTTAATTTTCTTGTCCACTGGGCTGTGTGAAAGCTGTAGTTTTTACTAGTATAATTTTGGGGTGCATAAATCTTTTGAATCACATTTTATTTGATTTTGTGCAAAAGCCGAGGTAACAAAATAATCTGCAATTCTGGCATTCTGAGTTTTTTTTCTTTTTTTACAGTATTCGCAACGTGGGATAAATATTGTGATATTTTAATAGATTGGACTTTTTTTTAATGGGGAAATTGATTTTTTTTTTTTACTTTAAACTTTTTAAACATTAAAAATTTTTTAAAAGTATTAATTCAAAGCTTTTCTTAATTTTTATTTACACTCCATGGGAGGCTTAAATTTGCGATCAATTGATTGCATGTCATATATTCTGCAATAGTTCAGTATTGCAGTATACAGTGATTTAATGTTGCCTATTAAGCTCTTTAGGTCTGTAAAACGGTCACCAGATTCTCAGACTACCCTGTGCCCAGTGTGCTCCAATAGTCTGAGACACTCCCCCTGCTCTTGGGTAGACCAGGGCTGATTATGTCAGCACTTTATTCATTCTGTAATCTTACCTATTGACCCTTTGCCCCTATAGCAGGGGAAAGGGTCTCAGACCACTGAAATACACTGTGCATGGTTTAGTCTGAGAATCTGGTGGTCATTTTAAATACATGAAGGGACCGGGAATGGGACGAACTACAACAGAAAAATTGAAATGAAAGGCACCAGGCAAGTTAACTATACAATTTTGCATGTCTAGTGATTTTTTTCTGTGAACCAGGGGGTCCTTTAACAAAAATATTGCATGAATGGTTTAGGGATTACAGCTATTTTTACCTAGTCTGTCTGTTTTCAAAGGCTTAAAAGTAATTGGACAGACCAACATAATTAAAAATACAAAAGGATTATTTCAATACTTTATTTCAAATAATTTGCAGTCAAAGACTACTTGAAGTCTGAGACACATGGACATCTCCACATACTGTGTTTCATACCCTTGAGATGCTCTGCTGGCTTTTATTGCAACCACTTTCAGGTTCTGCTTCTTTGTGGGTCTTTCCAATTTCAGTTTTATCTTCAGTAAATGAGAAGATCAATCAGATTGAGGTCAGATGAGTAACTCGGCCATTGAATAATATTCAATTTCTTTGCCTCGTCGCGTACCTAACTTGTCAGAATATGCTGCCATGTGTACAAGAGAAATAACACTATTTGCGGCCATTGTGACTTGTATCCTGCATTTTCCCCATTTCCCCCTCTGTAGGCTGGTTCTGTGTCTCTCCATTCTCTACGAACTGGTGAGAGGAACTTATTGTTATATTGTGTTCTATAAACTATGCAAAGAGAATTACCGGTTCTGCTGTAACACACACACACACACACACACACACACACACACACCTCATCATCATTTAGTAGAGTGTACAGCACTACTGAGCAGTGGAGATTTGAATAAACAGTAGCAAATAACTCACTCAGCAGCACATTTGTGTGTGAGACTCTCACCCTCTTCTTTCCCCTCTCCCTGCTCTCATAGACTTGGGTGGGATGACTCATCCCCCACCCGCACTTCCTGTTGTGCCATCTCCAGTAACAGAGATGATAGCAAGCAGTGGACAGCAAGTTAGAAGAAAGGAAGAACCGTAATGGTCACTATTAGAGATGAGCGAGCGTACTCGGAAAAGCACTACTCGATCGAGTAATTTGCTTTATCCGAGTATCGCTGTGCTCGTCCCTGAAGATTCGGGTGCCGGCACGGAGCGGGGAGCTGCAGGGGAGAGCGGGGAGGAACGGAGGGGAGATCTTTCTCTCCCTCTCTCCCGCCCGCTCTCCCCTGCAGCTCCCCACTGCGACTCACCTGTCAGCCGCAGCGGCACCCGAATCTTCAGGGACGAGCACAGCGATACTCGGATAAAGCAAATTACTCGAGCGAGTAGTGCTTTTCCGAGTACGCTCGCTCATCTCTAGTCACTATGCTAGAAAGATTTTTTTTAACCACAAAAATGTCATTTTAGGTAACAGAAGAAAATTGAACTTTTGCTGTCACACTATCATATAAGCATGAGTTGTTTGCATAGTTCGTGACCTTTTAAGAAGCTCTGGAGTTGCTTTTTTGGTATGTTTTGGGTCATTATCCACCCATACTGTGAATTATCATCCTATCATTTCTGTATCATCTGATTGAATCGGAGCCAAAAATGTAACTCTATACATTTCAAAATAAATCTTTAGATCTGCTACATCTGTAAGAACTGCAAGTTAGGCCGCCTGCAGACGGACGGGTCGGATCCGGCGGCGAGAATTCTTGCCGCGGGACCCGACTCCAGCGCCTGCAGGGAGCAGCGCGTACTCATCCGCACCCGGCGGCCTCGGCTCTTTCATGTGCAGGCTGCCGGGCAGCCGGCGCATGCGCAGACCGGAGCCGTGGGCCGGGTGAGTGACGTTTTTGTGCGGGGCTCGCGGAGCCCCGCACAGAAATAGGACATGCTGCGGTTTGTTTGCCGCGCGACATTTCGCGCGGCTAAACCGCGGCCGTCTGCATAGGAGTGCGTATTGTAATGCCCATCTGCAGGCGGCCTTAAGGTGCATTTACACTGCAAAGATCAAACAAAAGAGGGCTTTTGAGCAATCATTTTGCAAAAACTACTACTTGGTACTAATGCCTATTAATACCAAGTAGTAGCGTGAGCCGCCTGGAGCTGTAGTCAGGGAACACACCACCCGCTGTTCCTTGATTACATTCCTTTGGATCTGCCCACGGGGCTGACAGCTGAAAACAGCTGAAAGAATGTTATCAGCTGTTCTCAGCTCTTTCTGGGCAGAGCACAGCATGCAGTCCTGCTCATCAGCTGCTCTGCTGAACGATGGTTTTCAAGCAGAACTGAAAACGGTCGTTCGGCAGAAAACTGAAAGATGGGCACATTAAGACAACGATTATTGCTCAAAGGATGGCTTTTGAGCAAATTTTGAGCAATAATCTTTGTGTGTAAATGGGTCTTTAGTTTTCCCATCAAAAACATCTTATGCCCCATCTACAGGTTAGGTGATACGCGTCTTGTGGAAGTCTGACCCCCATAGATTAGAAGAATGAGGGTCCTGAGTCTCCTCATATAAATGGAGCAGCGCTCACATATGCACTCTGCTGCTACGTTCATTCCTTGGAACAGAATATGAATGAAATAGTACTGAATACACTTAACCCAAGTGTTCTGGTATGAATGGAGTGGTGGTTATGTGTTCTTGTGACTGCTGGAGTCTGAACCTCACCAATTACACTAATATATATATTATATATATATATATATATTATATATATATATATATATAAAAATAATCCTATCCACAGGATTGGTGGCATACTAGAAGTCCTTCAAGTCCTAGTATTTAGTGGACAGATCATGCAGTTTGTAAGAAGATCGATATTCCAATTTTACGTGAAAAAAACTGTTGCACTAGACTACACCTTTAGGTCTTTTTCACATGGGCAACAGCGATATCGCTGCTATGTACACACAATCTTGAAGTGTCAGTGATGCTTTTTTGTTGGGAAAAATGTAGCATTGCGTCGTTGCTACCTGTGATTTTCTCATGTGATAAAATGACGTGATTTTGTCAGTTGTTTCTATTAAAATCGCATCGCAGGAAAATCACAAGTTCTTGCTATACGATGCAACAAACAAAGAGGCTCCATAGGGAAACATGGGCTACAAAAAAACGCAAATCGTATAGAGAATGCCACAATTTTGTATTCTCGCAATATAGCAGCCTACAAAACTTCGTTAATGTGAAGGAACTCATTGGAAACCATGGGCTTCACATACATGCCTTTTGTAGTGCTGTCGTATCGCTACAAGATGGTAAGATTTTGTACCTCGTGTGAAAGCAGCTTAACTGCAACCTGGGGTCCATGCATCAATCCCTTCAGAACTTTAAGAACATTTCTGAGAATAATAATAATCTATATAGATGGCAATTGCACAGTTTCAAACAAAAATGCTAATAAAATTTACACAAACATATATAATAATCTTTATTTATATGGCGCCAACATATAATGCAGAGACATATTTTCTCATCACTTGAGCTATCACTCCTACAGACACAATCAGATACTAGTCTATGACTAGGGTTCCATTTACCTGAAATGCTTATGCCACCCACCAACTACTGAAATCTTCATGTATAAAGAAATGTCTTCAAGGTAAATTGGGATGCTAGATTCACCTACACTGTAGCAGATCAAAAATGTAAAGCTAACAAAAAACACAATAATGATAAAAAATGAAGTCTACATTAATGCAAAAAAATTACAAATAAAGGCCACAGACTAGAGGCTAAGGAACAGATTCTTAAGGAGAATTTTTTTAAATGCAGTGTTGTCCCAAAGCTTAGCAAATCTGGCCAATGAAAATTAGTGAATCCACTGCATCTCTCTGCAGTGAAGGGAAGCACAGAAGCAAGCTGTCATTCTGCAAAAGCAGTCCCTAACAAGCAACACTGCTGCTCCTCTCCAAAAGACAGGAACTCACGGACATCTCCCGAGAGCCGCAGCCTTCAGTATGTTAAATGACTTTCATCATGTATTTTCAGCTGCTTATTGATTTCACAGTGGGAAGACTGAGCCAGCGACTGACCGCAGCAGCCTGGGAGCAGCAGTATATGCTCTGCACGTTAGCACTATGCTGAAACAATGGCACAGCACAAGAACATCTTCTCATTAAGGTCGTTTTCTGGAGAGATATGTAGCACCTGGCTCCCTGTATACTATGCCTACAAGTGAACATCATGAGGACATTTCAACTGAAGAGGGCTCACAAAGGATCTGAAGCCTTTGGCACAGGTAAGAGCTGGCTACCCACTTTTGACATGGCACAGAGTTTGGCAGTAGCTCTATGCAGCATAAACCCTCATTTCCAATTGATTTGGGGGTCGAGATCCCTAGACTTTATATTAGTGAGGGTATGTATACTCCTATGCAGAGATTTGGGTTCTGCACTTCCATTCTAGCTGAAAGTCGCTGCCCAGACATCATATAACAGACACAAAGCTGTGCTACTTGCATCCCACACTTGTCTGTATGAGGTGGCTTTGTTTTTGCCGCTAGTATCATTTGCATTATCCTGCAATTATTCTATGTATTTACATAGCCATGACATGGGTAGAACAGACATGAAAGAACTTATTTGCATTGCACCCAAGGTGATATCCAAAGTGAAAAAAGCAAATTCATACACAAATGTGTCATTCAAAGGACTACATTCAAGCTGAATTAATTTCAGACAGGATCATGACATTATTACAGGGGGTATACACTTCTCTAGGTCTGCTGTAAAACTACTTGTTAGAAAGCTGTGAACATGCAGTCTCAGATGATCACCGGTTTATAGAGGAGACATGAACAAACAGGTAATGGACAGCATGCAATGGGTAGATCACACGGGATCACTGCATCAAATCTGCTATGCTATGCCTATATATATATTCTTTTGCCTATGGATATACATACACATTCCATAACATTACAATCAGATGTAGAAAGGGCTCACAGAAAAAATATCTATTAGTTTCACTCCACAGACATAATTGAGGGTTAGCAATATATAACCATGTTTTTTTCTTTTCTTTTGAAGGCCATATAAATACTACACCAACCCTACAACTCAAACAATGAGGAGTGAAAGGAGTTGTATTTCAGCTCCGCAAGTGCAGTATGGACTTGACTTATAATGTCTGCTTCTAGAAGACCCAAAGGGATTAGCAAACGCCATGGAGGGAAGTGGCATGCACTCAATACATCAAGGAGAGTAGACCTCTGAGAAGATTGCCACCATCCAGACTCACTGTTTGCAGGTGTGTCTGCATGAGAGCAAAATGGTGAGCAGCTCACATACTGTAATATAATCATGACTGGTTGGTAGAGAATAGAACCGGGAAAGTGTTAAACCACGGCAAAACATGAATCTATTTTAAAAAAGGATGTTCGTGGCTTTACATTGTACTCATCAATTATTCAGCAGCATACCTAGGCCCCATGTTACATGACTTACAAGTTAGATTATTTTAGGCTTTTTTTCCATCAGAGATGAATTTGCGACTGCGTTATCTGTAGTTGAAATCTCAGCTTTAAGGATAGTGCCATTTTTGGAATATACTGAATGAAACCCATTTTGAAAAAAAACAAACAAAAAAACAAAACAGGATAGTGCCATACATTTAGAATGAATTAAACAAAATTTGACTAAGGCGCAGCCGAGGTGCAAATCCACGCAGTTATCGCATTATTAATGACCATATCGTTTGTGGACAGGACTGTTTTGCGGTACAACTGCACATTGGTGGAGTTTTACCGCACTGTGTGAAATCAGCCTTACACCTGCAGTCCACAATGGAGTTGCGGTACCTTATATACTCATTTATTTTTAATGAGCAAGGATAACTTTTGCATTCGCTAAAACATTTGATTTCCCCTCATGTTCAAATTACACCCCCCCCCCCCCTAAAAAAATAAATCAGTCGCTTATTAGTGTGTAAGGAAAGTTTCCGAACTGCTTCCATGATCATAGGGTGAAAAATGCGAGCAGCAGCCTGGATAACTAAACATCAGTCAGTTGATATCCATTTGGCGAGCTCCAGTACATCTCTAAATAGATTCCACCCCTGCTGAAAAACAGAGCTGCTCAACATCTCTCCAGCCAACGGAGAGTATGACAATGACATCATGTTTCAATCTCTAAAAAGATGCTTCAGTGAACTAAAGGTCCCTTATGGCAGAAGGAAGCAGGTAGGTGTTTAACAGCATGAAGCCAAGCTCTGCCACAGTTGTCTGGTGGATGCTGCCCACCTCACAACTCCAATTTAGATTCACAGATACAAAAGACGAATTTAGTTCATTAACTCTCTGGAATCGCAGGAAATGTAATGCCTGTGACACAGGACCAATGCTTTATTCTGGCCAGCATGAGATCTGGCAGCATTCACATTTTCCATCTTCTGCAGACTCTTGTTTAGCGACATATATATAAAAAAGACAAGTAAAAAATGGTTTTGTTTTTTTTTTCTTGACTTAACATGACCCACTAACTTTTTTTCCCCAAACATTATATATACTGATGTTTATTTCTGATATGTAAATGGTTAGTATGCATCACATTTACTTCATTTTATAGGAAATGTCAAGCTAAATAGAAAAGGTGAAAAATATATTTGTTCCCTAGACATCATCCTAGAGCAAAAGCTGCTTACATCCCGCAGTGTTACTCTAGATACATCTGTTCTGTTCCCCAGGTTCTGCAGAATTTCACTTGCAAGCTGTAGTTGGAACAGACATGACATTACAGGAGCACAAAAGCAGAACACTAAACTGTAACCACACCAGCTCCATTTACACCTCCTTGTATCGCAGAGAAGACGTAAAACAATATGTACTTCTAGATTCTACCGCGCCGATGTTAGAGTCAACACAAATAAAACCTGTAAAGATATATAGCCCTACCACACCGGTGCTGCACTTGTATATCCAAGAAGCATGCAATGAAACAAAATGTCAGAACTACTTGTCCTCTGCTTTGTAGAGAATAAAAGTGGAAGTAAGGTGAACTGCCTGCAAGTATTAGAAATGTAAAATGGTAGAAAGCCTTTGCTTGAAAGCGACTACACCAGTAAGAAAAATGGGACAATATTGCAGAAAATAATATTTAGCAACATTAAACTTAGGAGAACTTTCAGCTGGTTGCTATAGCAACTACAGCGCAGACTAAAGCATATTTGCATAAATTAAAGGAGTTGCAAAGACTGCAAATCAGTGGGAGCTAAATAAAGAGCACACATTTTAATATATGTACACACGTATACACAACGAGATATTGTTTGTTGGCTGGTATACGATATTTTGGAAGACTACTTTCTGAGCGGAAATACGAAATGTAACTACATGCTATCACATTTCGTCTTTTTTTTAGTGCAATTTTTGGTCCTTTGGATTCTGGACTCTTTGGTGATTGAGCATTAATGACCCTGATCTGGTTATTTAATGGTGCTGTCAATAGTGGCTTTTGTTTTTCATTTTGTGACTACTTATTGAGAGGGACAATTTCCAGATTTCAATAGTCAACTTGGGTTAAGTTGGAGAAAAGATTGACTTTGTGTAAACTATGACAAACTCAAGATACAAGACTTTTTCTACAATGCTGTTGGCAAAGCTTAATCAATTAGCTGTGACAACAATGAAACCTAATGACAGATTTGAACCCTATCACTATGAAATTCTAATATTAATCCAATAAAACTTAAATCTGCTTACTGTGCAAATCGTGATCTTGAAAAAAAAGATGTATAACAAAAAACACAAGTCACACACTTTTCTCAGCTCAAATCCAATCCTTTGTTAAGTCTTCGTATTTCCTTGGGATTAAGGGTTCAACATAGCCGAGCAGCAATTAAAGAAAAAAAACAAAAAAACTAAATGTGATCTTTTTGCTTTTTCACAGGACTCATGCCACCCAATTCAAAAGGATGCTTTTCCCCTTCATGCTGGAAACCAACATGCAGTCTGACGCCAATATAACAGTCCGCGATGAGATTAATGACGTCAGCAGCAACATGTACAGACCGCTGTCATATCCGCTTAGCTTCCAAGTCTCCCTCACTTGTTTCCTCATGCTGGAAATTGTCCTGGGCCTTGGAAGTAACCTAACCGTACTGGTTCTTTACTGTATGAAGTCCAACCTTATCAACTCTGTCAGCAACATTATTACTATGAACCTCCATGTTCTTGATGTGATAATATGTGTAGGATGTATCCCTCTAACTATTGTAATCCTACTCCTGCCGCTGGAGAGCAATGGCGCTCTGATTTGCTGCTTCCATGAAGCATGCGTCTCATTTGCCAGTGTTTCCACTGCTGTCAATGTCTTTGCTATTACTTTGGACCGTTACGACATTTCCGTCAAACCAGCCAACCGCATCTTGACCATGGGCCGTGCAGTTATATTGATGACATCAACATGGATAGTATCCTTCTTTTCTTTCCTGATTCCTTTCATTGAAGTCAGCTTTTTCAGCTTCCAAAGTGAAAACCAGTGGGAGAACAAAACACTGTTGTGTGTTAGTACAAACGAATATCATACTGAACTTGGGATGTACTATCACCTTCTGGTTCAAATTCCCATTTTCTTTTTCACGATAGTTGTGATGTTAATCACATACAGCAAAATTCTTCAAGCCCTCAACATTCGTATAGGCACAAGGTTTTCAACGGGGCAAAAGAAGAAAATACGAAAGAAAAAAACTATTTCCATGGCTACGCAACACGAGACAACGGATATATCGCAAAGCAGTGGAGGTAGAAACGTGGTGCTTGGCGTGAGGACTTCCGTATCTGTTATAATTGCCCTACGCCGAGCCGTGAAGAGGCACAGGGAAAGAAGGGAAAGGCAAAAAAGGGTCTTCAAGATGTCACTGCTAATCATTTCAACCTTTTTGTTTTGTTGGACGCCCATTTCCTTATTGAATACAACTATTTTATGTCTTGGCCCAAGTGACCTTTTGGTTAAGCTCAGATTGTGCTTTTTAGTCATGGCTTATGGAACCACCATCTTCCACCCTCTGTTGTACGCATTCACAAGACAAAAATTCCAAAAAGTTTTAAAGAGCAAAATGAAAAAAAGAGTGGTTTCAATTGTGGAAGCTGACCCCATGCCTAACAATGCAGTGATCCATAACTCATGGATAGAACCCAAGAGGAGCAAACAGTTAACAACTGATGACAATGAAGCTAGACAGAAATGTTTAGCACCTCAGGTGGTCACTGACTAGGTTAAGGTTTCTGTTTTTCTATTCAAAAACAGGTAGGAATATGAAAATAAATCATACGGCCTACATTTTTTTAAATTTATTTTTACATGGATAATTACACTGTATATTTTAAATACACTGGACTCGCGGTTCAGTTTCCTCACTATCTATAGTTCATTGGGCATGGCAGTCTGTTCAAGTATTGTGTATACTTTGTCACTATTTGGTTCACAGAAAAGCATTTATGTGTATCAGATTTTTTTAAGAAAAGAGAAAAATCATACAATAAATATATATCTTTTAAACAGTAAGGAGTTTGGACAAATAAAAAATCATTTTGGATTAGTTACAAAACGGCTTCCTAAAAGAAAATGCAATTTGACTGCTGGAATTCGCCCAACTGTGTTTCTAGCATTTCCAAAAATGCTAAATTATTTATTAAAACTACATAAATGTATAACTAAGGTACAAGGTTGACTGTAATTCCAACAAATTACCAAGCAGCTGTGAGCAACCTTTCACTAATAATCTAGAACTTTCCATTTTCAAAGCAATTTACCAAACAAGGAACATTAGGAATGTTGGATTTGAGAATTTAGCCTTCCAAACAGATAGAGAGCCCGACTATACCAAAATTACTAATAACACACACCAGGGGATGTGAGGACAGAGGACATTAAACACATGTCCCTCATCACTGTAATATTCTACATTTTGACAAGTAACAGGTTTCTTATGGAAACTCTAAAACCTGTCCAGGTTTGACTACAAGAAGGACAAGCACTCTGCTGACATATTCCTGATTACATGACAGTTCGACAGGAACTACGCTAAAGGGCTCCAGCTAAAAGAGATTAACAGTAACATATACAAGCACCAAACATCAGCAAATGGTGACATGAAAAGACCTCACTAATACACCAATCAGGGTCTTACACTTACCTTGTAACCCATTGCAGAAACAAAGGGACATTTATGGCACATATTCTAGATTTTCTAAAGTCTGATTTGCTTGAATTACAATCATTTTGGGCATTAATAGTGTCCTGCTAATTATAATGGTGGACTGGAGAATCAGGCTAAGGCTTCGCTTTCATTACCTTTGATCCCTAGGTTTGTCATATATGCAGGAAAGCTCCATTCACTTGAACCAGGCTATGACGTGTCCTGTTGGCTTCTGGCAGACTGGTATACGTCAGCATAGCTTTTTTTTCCCCTCTATATAAAAACGGTGTAGATGACTATGCTTTTCTATGCGGAGGTACCCCACAAACAAAATTGTATACCACAACTACAAGTTATATGGAGTGGGTCTAAAAAGTAGTTGTTGCATCATTGGCTATTGGGAGATTAGTTTTGTTTGTTTTTTTACACAAGAGATAATGTTACTTTCAAAAAACCAAAGATGGCTGTAGAACATAAGCAGGTAACAGGTGATAATGTGTAAAACAAGATAAATCTAAAAAGAGCAGTGCATAAATGTGGGCAAACTTGTGTGTAGGTGGACACCCCATTTGTTCTACCAGCAACAGACAACAGAGAATAATGAAGGTCAGGCATGTAGAATTTCTACATGTCCAATTTTTGTTCTGCTATGTAATAATTTAGCCATTTCAATAACGCCTATAGACATGAATGGAAAAAGCACCTCTCCATTCATAAGTGGCAAGTAGACTGCCATTCTTCAACAGGTGAGAATTCCAGAGGTGGACCCCCCACCTAACAGACATCTAAAAGATATATTCTGTGGGTATGCCATAAATGAAGAGGGGAAAATACATTTGACTTCACCTGAAAATTCCCCAAATCTACCACATACAAGTCTATAAATGTGAGTTTTAATGTGCCCTTCACAGTGTCCCTGCCTAGTCTATGACATTTTGAAACCATGTAAGCAATGACGACTTGCCTCACAAGGTAATGGCCCTGTAAGGTTAAATGGATTTTTTTGTTACATATAAATACACAGTTACTGTTTCTGGCTTGTTATAAATGAAAAGGGGAGAACATATCTGAATGGATCATAACAGAACATAATGGATCTGCCAATTGGATCCTAATGCATTCCAACAGATCATATCATCAACATAAGCCTAGAAACCAGTACTAGATAATACTAGTGTGAACAGAACCTTAGTCCAAAGATAGATGGTTCAACAGCCAATGCAAATCCCATTTCACCTGCCTTGCTACATTTCTCATCCCTCTCCTCATCGTCTATTCCTCGTCATTTCCACAGAACTAGGTGCAATATGTAGACTATATGGTCTTGGTTTGAAAAACATTATGTCTGCATAATTATCAGCCCATCGAACGTAAGAGCCACCTAATGATTCATAGAAACTTTGCATATACTACTACAGGACTCCCTTAACGAGGCAAACTATGAACTCTTTAAACAGATATGGGTTGCAAATGATTAACCAGTGAAGCATAGATCATAAGGTATCTGCTAGAGTTTACTATAACATTGTGTTCCTGTTGAATTAAATTATCTTTAATATTCTGCAACACTTTTCATACAATCAGATCTAAAAGTTACTTCTAACCCAGATGCATCCTGGAAACATTGAAGGGAGTTCAGTGACTTTTGTCTAATAAAAAAGTCAAATCAGTCAAGTGATATTGCTTCAATTGTAAAGCTGTGTGGCCTAATAAATAAAAAAGTAGTCTCAAATCCTTAATAAACCACATACTCAAGAATACCAACCCACGCCAAGTTTATAGAAGCCCATTTATACCAAAGTCAAAGAATTACAAAGCCAAACAACCAACTATACCAACTTGTTCACCAATAAACCAATTCATTCAAAAGAGACTACTTACATATCGGGCAAAGCATGTGCATTATAATCAAATGTATACCCCTAAACAATCCACTTGACAACTTTCAAAATCAGACTGTTTCTACATATATTACTGTTTAAAACAAATAAACTCATAGATGTCCAAGCAACACTGGCGATATGAGAGAGATCTGCCTATTCTAGGACCACCTATACAATACAATATGAAATCTTACCATCCATCCCGCTTTGCAGTTTATTAATATCCAGGCACAATACACACTTTATGGAAGAATAAATAAAAAACACCTGGGATGAAATATTTCATAACTGCAATACCCGCGATTTAATAACAGAATGTCATTATATAAATATACTCACTGGCTTTTGACTATAGCCACTCTAGCGCTGCACTCCTGTTCGCTCTGCCAATTCGGTTTACACCCTATACAGGCCACCTGCTGCAGCCAATCACTGTATATCACTGAAGTCTGCGATTGGCTGCAGCAGTCAGCCTGTATACGGAACGTCATTCTATGCAGAATGTAAACAGAGCTAACAGGGGTGCAGCACTGGAGTGGGGAGCGTGCGGAGCTGGTGCGTATAAGTTATTTTCCACCATTGCCTCCTGTGTACCTGGGGTACATGCCACACCAACTCCACCTAGCTACACTCCTGACTAGAGATGAGCGAGCATACTCGCTAAGGGCAATTGCTTGAGCGAGCATTGCCCTTAGCGAGTACCTGCCCGCTCGAGAGAAAAAGGTTCGGGTGCCGGCACGGGGGAGCGGTGAGTTGTGGCAGTCAGCAGGGGGGAGCGCGGGGGGAGGGAGAGAGAGATCTCCCCTCCGTTCCTCCCTGCTCTCCCGCAGCTTCCTGCCTGCCGCCGGCACCCGGACTTTTCTCTCGAGCGGGCAGGTACTCGCTAAGGGCAATGCTCGCTCATCACTACTCCTGACTCATCCTGGCCCTATTAATGCTAGACACAAAATTTGAGTGGATGCCAAAGGCAGACTATTATCCCCTACTTCCATGAAGTATTAAGTCACACTTTGATATCCACATGTTGACAATATTGCATTGCTGTTTAAGCCTATTTAGTCCATCACTCCTTTTCTGGTATTCGTCCTGTAAACAAAATCAATAAAATCTGTTGCATTAATGTTACCTAATGGTAAGCTGAAAATGTATTTCTCCTTTATTATAGTTTTTATTCGCATTACTTTCCATGACTGACATTAATCTAAGTCATATGACAATACACATTCCCCGACCTAATTCAGGCATAGGGAAGAAGAGGACAGTGTGCGTAAATGGCACATACTAGAGTAAATACCAATAATCAACTCAAAGTAAGGGAAAATCCACATGATAAATTAATCGGTAATTGCGCCATTAGACTATTATTTCTAGATCTTATTACTTCTCATCTCCATCGCACAGAGTATTCCCTCAATTTGAAGCAAATGAAACACAATTGGAACATAGCAGACGTCCATGCGAAAAGAACACCAATTTCAAAGTAATAAAAATGTAGAGTCGAATAACACACAGCAGCACCTGTTGTCTATGGCCACCAAGAGATGGCTTCAGCTTAATTCATTGGACTTTAAAGCTGTATTTTCTTAAAGTGTAAGCAGGATACATTCCCAACATGGCCTATAGGGGTATAATAGGGATACAATGCTTTATACACCATCGTTTTATGGTGCGCTTTTCAAATTCTTCTTTGCTATTATGTTTAGAAGTGAGCTCTAAAAGTTCTTGACTTTTAATCAATCTGTCCTGCTTGCCAATAATATTCAAAATATATTATCTACCGAAAAAAATCACTAAAGGGTTGTTTTCTTGTGCATATAGAGGGGGATATTATTCCCCGTAATTATTTAAGCACCATCAAAAGAGAACTCTTCATTACTGCTAGCACAGAGAAACCCTGTCCCCCACTATAGGTCAAATTATATGGTATCAAAATGCTGCCTGTGGATGACGAAAATGTATGAGTTATCATACTGAAGGGCAACTTCAAGTCGCAGCGTCACTGAAGATTTTGGGAGTACAAATTTATGGCCATTTTTGATACTCTCACGAATTTAATGAACCTCGGAGCGGGATTCTTGCATAAGTGGAGAATATGAAAGGTGTGAAGGAGATCAAGGCAGATGTCCTCTTTCCAATTATTGTTTTTTGGGTTTTTTGTTTAAAAACTTCATAAAAATTTAGAAATTGATTTGAAAGAATGCTGTCATCCAATAGGTGGCGCTGCAGAGGTATTGTTCCATTTTCTTTTATGTGCAGGTTGAAGGAGAGATAACACAGAGATGAGCGAGTGTACTCGCTAAGGCAAATTACTCGAGCGAGTATTGCCATTTTCGAGAACATGCCGGCTCATGCCAAAAGATTCGGGGGCCAGCGGGAGTGAGCATGGGGAAGTGGGGGGGGGGGGGGAGAGAGATCTCCCCCCTTGTTCCTCCCCACTCTCCCCCACCCCCCACCGGCCCCTGAATCTTTTGGGACGAGCGGCCATGTAGTCGAAAATGGCAATACTCGCTTGAGTAATTTGCCTTAGCGAATACACTCGCTCATCTCTAATAACACATCATAAAACTGCCACATTCCTTAGCTCAGTGGACTGATTAAGTATTTATTTCTCTGCTCAGCTCGCCTGTTATTGTTTTAAGTGAAGATCAGTCTCAAATTTCTGTGCGAACATTTGTATTTAGGTCAAGGGGTATCGTCTCTGCATAATCATTAATATAACCTAGTAATAGTAAGAGAAACCAAGTAATCTTGTAGATATGATACCTTTTAGTGGCTAACAAAAATACATGATGTTCTAGCAAGCTTTCTGATTTTCTATGTGCCCTTTATCTGGCTTAATGAAACTGATTTGGATGGGGTATGTCAATTAAAAAGTGTCATATCTATAAGATTACTTGGTTTCTCTTACTGGGAACAATCACATTTTGCTCTACTGGCCAATATGGTACCAAACCCCTTTTTTTCGTTTTATGAAAATGTATAGTACATGATGTCTCCGGTATTATATTTAAATAAGTTTACCCTCTGTGTACATTATACTTAATAAGCACAGACAAAGACTGATTTTAACAAATGTACTCTGCGCACATGGAAGCCAATAAAGTGAGAGAAATATAAAAATGTGAAATGTAAAAAGGCAGTCGAGAGGGGTGTAAGCACAAAACAAAGTTGCAGTATGTCTATGATAACTATCATAATGTTTGGTGATTTTTTTTGTGCTAAAAGTTAAAAGGACATCCATCAGGGTCTCTGCAGTACTAAACCAGTAGCGTGGCAAGGGCGCCAACAAGGCGGACATGCTATACACATCTCTTTTTCTCCGCTCAGCCTGGCTCAGGAGCCCCAAACTCCACTTTTCAAATCCCCACACACTATATCTACCTTCTCCTGTAATATTCCTATGGGTGTTAGATGCTGGATAGTGATCTTGGGCTTTCTGCAGTAAGGGCCCATTCACACTCAACAATTATCATTCACTGGATCGCGGATATATAAATGATAATCGTTCAGTGTAAACGCTGCCAGTGACTGAATGGCGAACGATCACTGGTTCGCTTGTCAGTAGTTTCTTCAGGCATAAAATCAAACAAATTGCCAGTGTAAACAGGTAGTCTATCTATGAATGGTTGCCTGTTTACTGTGAATGGAGGCGATCAGCAAGAAGCAATCTCTGGCCCACTCTGACTCCATTCACTGAGCGATGATCACTCTTGTGTGAAAGCACAGTAGTGACTATCACTGGGACGACTGTTGGGTGCTTAGGATGTCCTGTGTAAGAGGACTCTTAAGCAACTGTCAACTCCTAGACCCTGGCTCTTAAGTGAAGCTCAAATATAACGTTAGCAGCCAATCAAGAGCTAAGGGGACAATTTAATGATTGGTTACTGCAGAAAGCCCAGGACTACTAACTAGTAATGAACTGCCACCATTGGGCCACTCTAGCATGATTTACATAAGACTTGAAATATGGGTATCAGCACTCCTGAGGCAAGCCGAGCAGCGGGATAGGGATCTACAGTAACGCACCCCCATGTTAGCACCCCCGCAATGTTACTGGTTTAGTAGCTGCAGAGACGTTGACAGATGTCCTCTAAAAGCATACTTGGCCCACATAAAAGTCACCGGCATTTTATTGACAGTTCCCCTTTATTTGCTTTATCACGAGGCTCAGTTTCGATATTCAGCTTTATTTTAAGCTGAGGTACTAGTAGATAACAGCTTGTAGTTCCATCTGTAGCAGCAATTACGCATTATGAAGCCATTAGTACTTATATATGCAAAACCACAACAATTTGGAATGTGGCATCCTTACAGAAAACTGTTATTATAACAATAAGGCCGATGAAGACTTTTTAATAATTCATGGATGGACAAATTAAAACAAAATCAGCACTATAATACTACACATATACATACATACTGTATATTCTACATACATCTTCATGCATCTAAACTCCTTGCAGACATATAAAGAGATTGTTATAAAGTAATAGAAAAATGTGCTCAAAAAACATACCATTGGAGAGCTTGTTCACGAAGAAATCCCCTCTTTAAGAAGAAAGTGGTTTCAGGCAACTGGTTTTTATCATCAGGGAAGTCTACAACCAGTCAGAAAAATGGCAGCCCATGCATTGCATAGACGTGCCAGGTCCACCAGAGCAGCTCCAGTTCTGGTACAAAGCCTGGGGCAGAGGTGGAACATCTTCTCCCTTTGTGGAATCCACATGTCCTTATAGGGCACATGGAAGGGGTTGTAGGGAAAATATGATCTATAGTAACCCCTGAAAAAACGGAACGTCCCGACTTAACACAACCATACAACATAAACACAGAGAAAGTGTAGAATTAAAAAGAAATGGAAACACAAATTAGAATTTTGATTGGCTACTGCCAGCATGCACATAGACATAAAACTATTCTCATTTATATATCATTTAGAGGTGTTGGTTATCCCATGAACCCTTTCATACCAAAAATCCTGAAATGCTGTTAATAGTAATTTTAAAGTAACATGCAGTGTCTCCAGTATAAAAGTTACCTTTTTCATAATTTTTACTCCCATATGTTTCTCCTTGTCCCTGCAACTATTCAGTGCTGCTGGGGGTGGGCTTTGGCTCTAATTAGTCTCCTTCCCCCTCTGGCAGGAAACAATATAGTCCCTTCTTACTAGTCTTACTTAGCATGCATTTTCACTCACTATGTAGGTATGCACTATATTCTTTGAACAACAGGTGGTGATATGTAAGTAAATGTCATAGGTCTTCACTGGATTTCATTGTTATTTTTTTAATACCAGGTAATTGACAAATGCTGGACAATTTTTTGGATCTATACAATGAATATGATATTTAACCCCTTATGACCTAGGATATATACATAGGTCACAGTGCAAGTATGGAGAAAGCTTGCTAGCACAGTGTGCCCTATACCCTGCGGTTGTTGGCTGTGTTAAACAGCTGACACCTGTCCACAATAAGTATGTTCGGACATAGCTCCATTCATGGCCACTTAACCATTTAGATATCACGCTCAAAGCTGACTGTAGGGGATAAGTTGCTGGGGAACTGAAGAATAATAAAAAAAAACTAATGAAAAATTAGTAATTTACTTCAAAATGGTATCCAAAAGAAAAAAAAAGCAAGGCCTGGCACAGCTCTAGTGTCAGAACCATCAAACCATTACGGGCCTCAGATTATAGTGACAAAGTTTTCTTTGTTTTATTTCTTAAGCAAGGACAGTAAGGTAAAAGGGTCCTTTTACACAGAGCAATTAATCGTTGGAACAGGTTGCTTGCTTTCAGACGATTACATTTTTCAATAGTTTCCATTTTTTTGTGATTTTTTGTCATAGCTCGTTCAGTCCATTCTAGGTCTGTCAGGGCAGTCTGGCAATGCCTGGGCATGGTTTACGAACAGCTAAACAATCATCACCTTTCATATGGAATACCTAGCAAAAAATGAATGATGATTTTTATACACACATAAAATGAATGAAAAACGATAAGTGAATAAATTATTGTTTACATTCAATCCTTAGCCACTGAATGATCATCGTTCATTTTTGCACAATTCAACGACTTAAATGATAAATCGTTCCATTTAAAAGTTCCCTAACATTTTTACCACACCGCCATACAACTTGTCCCACAAAAAACACTCTCTCATACATCAATGTTGATGGAAGAATGAAAAAACGTACAAGGCAAGAATGAAAAGTAAAATGCCTAGGTCTTAAGGGGTTAAGAGTGGGACAAACTCTTTAAAAAGTATGTACTATGGTTCCAATATTGCCAGGGCAAATTAAACATCAGAATCCATCACCCTACAAATTACTTAAAAATCTATTTCCATGATTATTCAGGAGAACATGGGAACGTGGGAAGCCTCGACACCTAAATAATTTCATATCCACACATCACTGGAACTCTCTCTGGTGTATCTGTACACATTCGAGCCCGTTCATACTATTCATGGGCATCTAATGTCACCAGGAATGTGTAACATCATGTATTACCTACTGACTCTGATTGCAGGCATGTGTTAATTATTCATCTTGATGTTAATTAGAATAAAAAGCTAGGAGATGACTGAAATATGGTGGAGCCAAGCAGCTGCACAGCCAAGAACAAATACATTCCAAGTGCAAATTTGATGACTAAACCGCCATCTGGGGACAAGCATGTGCAAACTGGTGTAAGCAAGCTTCCCGAACACCATGCTTTTCAACAGCACATCGGAGCAAGGTGATAGGACGTATGCCGTAAGGACATGTTCACAGGGGCAGGTATGATGCAGCAGAATCTGCAAAGTAAAAGAGCAAGTTCACACACAGGGGAATTTTTGAAGAATTTTGGCTGCAAGATGCATGTCGGTAGAGTACAATGTAAGCGAATGGGGTTTAAAACAAACCAAATTCGCTCACAGCGGGAAAAAAAATATGTCAGACTGTGGTGCCTAGGGCCCACCAGTAAAATTTATCCTAGGGGCCCACTTTACATATGCAAATATATTTTAATTGTCATTCACAAATTCCAGGCCATTGCTTCGATGGAGAGGTTGCTTCATTTGTGTGCATCCTTGTCTCCACTTTAAGAGCCACACCAGCAAAAAACACATTTTCCATGCCTGCACCCCTCACCTGATTGTCACTCTCTGGGGATCTCCTGTGTGTTCTAGCAGCTTCCATGTCTGTCTGATGCTTGTCAGGCACAATCTTGATGTGAAGATTGTTTACCTTCACTTTCAATCAATCCCATGATGCATCAGCACAGCAGGGTATACCAGTCTTGCCCCCTGAGGTACTGTTTAATTATCATTGCCTTTTATATTCACTAGAGATGAGTGAGCACTAGAGATAAGCGAACGTGCTCGGTAAGGGCGATTTCGCAATCGAGCACCGCGATTTTCGTGTACTTTACTACTCGGGTGAAAAGTACTCGGGTGCGCCGGGGGGAGACCTCTCTCTCTCTCTCTCTCTCTCTCTCTCTCTCTCTCTCTCTCTCCCACTCCCCTCTGCAACCCCCCGCTCACCCCCGGTGCACCCGAGTACTTTTCACCCGAGTAGTGAAGTACTAGAAAATCGCGGTGCTCGATTGCGAAATCGCCCTTACCGAGTACGTTGGCTCATCTCTAGTGAGCACCCAAATGCTGGGGTCCTCGTTAGTAGAGTCAAGCTTCTCGTAAAATTCGAGAGCTCTACTCGAGTAATGAACCCCACTCGGGTCCCGAGCTTTTTTTTTGGTTCGTGTGTTCTTTCTCTCAGCAGGGAGGGGCCAAAAACTGGGGCGGGGGTCGAACATAGCGTGATGCTCGCTCCAGTAGCGAGCACCATCGAGTATGCTAATACTCGAATGAGCATCAAGCTCGGAAGAGTACGTTCGCTCAATTCTAATATTCACCTATATAAGCTACAGACCATAAGCATACAGCCATGAGGATGAGCTGTGATCTCCTCTATTGTAACTGTGCAACAGCAGCTGTGTAACTGTGACAGGATTGTAGGTCTCCCCCTCAACTCAGTTTCAGCAGTAGGGCTATGTAATAGCATCAGACACACTGATAAATTGACTAGAAAATGAACACATAACCCAAAGTAGATCTGAGCTGGTCAGAATTGAGATCACATGACCATCTGAGGAGAAAGAGGCTCAGATTTTCAGAAAGAAAGGAATAAACTAATCAAGAAATAACTAATACACTAGCAAACTTATGTATGGTGGGGGGTAGCTACATAATGAATGAATAAGAAAAAAAATCACTGGGGTGGGAACTGTATATGGAGAATGCAGTGAGTGGGAAATGTTGGGAGCACTGTTCACCCAATAGGTGCAGGTCCCAGAGGTGGTATTTACAGCATATCCAGTGAAATCACATTTAACAGCCAAAAATTATGCCAACGTACAGTTTTTAATCGCAAAACGGAGCAGTTTTAAATGGAGTCTTAATGCCTTCGTGCTTTTGCAGGTGAACAGCAGGAGCTACAAGGTGATCGAGAAGACAGGCCCCAGGGAAGGAGGACCCTTGCCAGTCTGTCAATGCACCACTTGTGCTAGGGGGCCACTGGGGAATTCACCTGTTGCTCTGTGGGTCAATGCGAGCCCGACACACTGTGTCGCGGTAAAGCAATTTACTTCCATTGCGGGTTTCATTGTTTACAATGCAATGAGGAAATTCCGCATTGTGGTGCGAATTTACCTTGTGAGGTCTCCAAGTACCCTTAGATTAAAAAGCTTAAAGAGATGGCCAATAATAAACATTGCATCAATTTTAGGTGTCGTGACAATTTAAAAGGTGCGTTAGGTCGTCTGCACAGGAACGGGTCGAGTTCTGCATGCTCTGTGCCCAGCCGGCAAACATGCGTACCCGTCTTCTTTATCTGTACTGCGGATAGACCTGGCGGCTTGCTTGACATCTGCGACCTGTCTGCAATGTCAATTGCAGACGGGCCGTGGTCCTGATAGCTTCCACTGACTTCAATGTAAGTGGTCCATGCGGACACCACAAAAAAAATAAAATAAAATAGAGCATGCTGCAATTTTTCCTCCGCTCGTAGAAATCACAATTCGTTTCCGCGGGTGTGCAGAAAGAAGTGATTTTCTATAACATGCTATGAACAGTATTTGCTGTGGAACTGCGGTGCGGGTTCCACAATGCAAATCCGTTCACCTGCAGGCGGCCTTAGTTAGAAGCAATCTGCCAAGTACAGATACCAGTTGGTTAGGTAACAGAGAATCACAAGTGTAGCAGCTGTTCTTATTGTAACTTATATTCTCAAGCTTAAAGACTTTGTAACTAGTTGTAACACCATGTAGTTGTTCATACGGTGTTCTGTCCCTACAGCTGCTTTTATAGAAGAAAAACTAGATCATGCCTTTATGTAAGATTATCCATCTGTTTAAACTGGTGCAGCATCATTGCAGTTAATCCAGCAGGTCTGAAACATGGAGGCACAGAGCCGATTCAGATATTTTGCAAGTCGCAGGTATAAAAGGAGTGACCGTTCCAAAAGTTGGTGGTGATTGGCAGACGATATTACTGAGAAGAGAGGCCAGATAGCAGACGGACACTAATGCTCTAGGTCTAAATGACTGAGGCCACTCTCACACATGCATCCACAAAACCGAAACCACTGCGTTTTACCGCAATTTTGCGTGGCGTAGGACAGCGGTTTCTAATGTGATGGGTGATGAGGTGCGTTAAAAAGCGCTAAAACGCGCGAAAACAGGGCAGACAGCACTTGCAAATCGCAGCATTTCTAACACTGGTCTGCGAAGCCCTATTGAGATCAATGGAAGCATTGTACCGTGATTAGCCGCGCTAATCGTGGTAAAAAATGAGCTGTGTGTGAGCAGCCCAAGGACTTTTTATGATTTCATGTAGTCACCAATCGCATGGTTCCGTTCCCATGGCAGCCGCATCAGAACTTCTTTAAATAGGCACAATGACATGTTTCTTCTGGCCGTACACAAATCAGGCATGTGACCACACGAAACGGCTGTTGCTTCCTGCTGCATTTCTGCTCATCCACAAAGTCATTGTTTTCCTGATTTGGATTAAACCGCTTATATCATTGTACTGGAGAGTGCCACATTTTCCTACCTAGATTTGGTCATTATCATCGGATCTTCCACTATTGTTAAAGCAGTGCAGACTGTTTCTCTTCTGCCAAAAGGCAAAGTGGATACATAGAAGTAGATCAGAAATGCGGGGAAATCTAATGTAAAAAATCAAACCCACGTGGCCATACATTAAAGGTCTTGTTGACACGTAATTGAATCTGTCTGAAAAATTGAATGTGGATTTCAATGGAAATCTGCTCGGTTTTTGCAGAGTTCTGACATGGCTTTTCATTTGAAGATGCCATGGATCCACCTCATTCAATGGGGTTATTCCAAGTGCCGATTTTCAGACACAGATGCCACGTCAAGAATTGAAAGGTCAACTCATTTTTTTTTATCTGTGAGTGCTTTATCTCTTACAGGCGCACCGGAGGTTTACGAACCGGGGTATGCACAGATCATGCATCCGTTTTGTGGCCAGATTTGTAGATCTCATCTGCGCATGTACTGCTCTACAAATTTCTAACACGTTTCGAGAGATCAAAAACACAGTGTGGAGACCATGAACCCAGCAAGGTGGGTGGGGTATATGTTAACCACTCTAGCCAGAAGAGATGTCCCGGCCCACCCACTGAACCGTACTGTGAACATTTGGAAGCAACTCAGGAGATTTTAAAAAGTCATTTTATGCAAGTATGCTTCCGAAAGGAAAGATAAAGTTATTTATGGAAATTGCTGTAATTCAGTGCCCTGCCCCTGTAGTTCAGTAGGGTTTAAACTGCGAACAGGTTCCCTTTAACTGCTTCAGCATACAATTTAGCCTTAGTAAGGCTGGCTGTCCTTGGGCGAGTTGTCATAGCGTGACCTGCGGTGATAAATAGCCCATGGAGCTCACATAACACGCTTTTCATAGGAGGACTGTGGAAAGAGCAGTCCAACGTCCATGAGCGGAGAATCATAGCGATTTTCTGCTCACGTGATTAAAAAAAATATATATATCACAGTATGCTGCAATTTGCTGTGATTCTCCGAGGTGAGCCTATTAGATAGGCTCATCACGGAGAGCTTTTAGTGCTCCCCCATCCTCCCCCACAGCGGAATATCGTTAGCGATATTCCGTCCCGGCCGTGGACAGGGGGCCTAACTGACAGGTGAAAGAATATTTTTATAAGGGCTCCCACACACTTGCTTTTTTTTAATGCTCCGTTTTTTGTTAACGCGATTGTCAATGGGACTTTCTAAATGTTAAAAACGCAACAAAAAAGCAAGTTGCGTTGCGTTTTTAACATTAGAAAGTCCCATTGACAATCGGGTTAACAAAAAACGCAGTGTTAAAAAAAAGCAAGTGTGTGGAAGCCCTAAGGCCGCCTGCAGACGAGCGGGTCGGATCCGGCAGCGAGAATTCTCGCCGCGCGATCCGACCCGAGCGCCTGCAGGGACGAGCGCGTACTCACTCGTGCCTGGCGGCCCCGGCTCTTTCATGTGCCGGCTGCCGCGCAGCCGGCGCATGCGCAGACCGGAGCCGGCGGCTGGGTGAGTGCGTGCCCCGCAGAAAATTAGGACATGCCGCGGTTTGTTGGCCGCGCGAGATTTCGCGCGGCCAAACCGCGGCCGTCTGCATAGGAGTGCGTATTTTAATGCACTCCTATGCAGACTTTCAGCGGCGGAAATCCCGCGGAGGGATTTCCGCTCGTGTGCAGGCGGCCTTCAAAGGATACCAAAACACAGTCCTATCAGGAAGAGAAATAAAGAAACAAACTGGTCTACCAAGCAATAGTTGTAAAACCAGCTTATAAAAAAAACTGAGCCATTAAGATTGCATTCACGTGGTCAAAGCAGTCAAAGCCAAAGACTGTATCAGGACAGCTACGGGTTTTTTGCAGCGATTCCAATGTGATGACGATAAAAACCGCAACTGCATCAAAAAGCACAGTGTTTCCAGTGTACTTTATGGTGCCATTTTGACTGAATCTCAACTACACCGTGTGAATCCAACCAGCAAATCACATGTATATTATGCAGCACTTTACATCATCTGATATTTGGCTCTGCTCCCACTGGGAAACACAATCTATACAGCGATCTGTATGTTTTTGGAGTGTGGGAGGAAACCCTGGAAGAAAGCCACGCAGACAGGGAGAGAACATACAAACTCCATGCAGATGTTGTCCTTTGTGGCTTTTTGGGGGTTTGAGAACCCAGGACCCCAGTGCTTCAAGCCAACAGTGCTAACCACTAAGCCACCGTGCTGCCCACAACGAAATGTCACAAATGTCCTCTCTACTGAAGAATGGCCACACATATAAGTCCCTCCTCATGCAGGCCATAGTAGAAATATTGTGGCTAACCCTGAATAACAAATGTAAACTTTGGAACAAGAGACAGAGGAGTATACCAGGCATGATATTATGGAATGCACAAGAACTACATTACTAAAACTTGGTAATTATAAGAACGATTACAGGATTATTATATAACTGAAACTTTAATATGAAACTTTAAAAACGCAGATTTATGCGGATTGTGTTATGCGCCATTGTTTGTTAACGCGATTGTCAATGGGACTTTCTAAATGTTAAAAACGCAACAAAAAAGCAAGTTGCGTTGCGTTTTTAACATTAGAAAGTCCCATTGACAATCGGGTTAACAAAAAACGCAGTGTTAAAAAAAAGCAAGTGTGGGGGAATTAGCAGAGACGGCTCAAGACACTTGGAAGTATGAAGCAGTGGAAAAAGAACAAAATACTAGTTTCAATTGCAAAAACAAAAAATAAATAAATAAAATGAATATCTTTCACACTAAACCTTTAAATATTACACATAACAAGATACAAGTACAGGACTTAAAAAACATGGATGCTTCCTTTAAAAAAAAAAACAAAAAAACCCCCGACAAAACGACCTGTCCACGGGCTGGAACTGACGTGTAATACCAGAGACAGCCCATGGACACAGAGGAGCTTCCCTTGAAGTTCTTGGGACAGTAATTAAAACAATACAAATGTACAGACCCGCTCCTATTACCAACATTTCTAGATAGTAATGGTCAATGTAAGTGATGACTAGGTCTATACAGCACTGTGGACACATGTATGATCGGCTAATAACCACATATCAAAAATTCGGCAACACGTTCAGTTTTGCCACGGTTTTTGTCCACACAGCCCACTTCTGCAATGTATGAACCCAACCATGAGATATGTTCAGACGTAGCGGTCAAGTTGTCCTTTATGGCTGTGACTGTGTAGTACTCTTGCTGTTACTTTGGTAATCATAGCGGTAAACCGTGACATGACCAGATTATACCCTCAGGCTGGGGACTCCTGTTGGGGCCGTGCGGTAACTACATTTTGCTAATATCATGGCAAAAGCTATTTGGTAGAGTTTCCTGCAGGTCTTGGAAACGCGTGGCCACAATGTGAGAACCCAGCCTTTGGGAGAGTTCAACATTATCATTTTTTTGCTATAAACGTGATTAAAGGGGTTGTCCCGCGCCGAAACGGGTTTCCCAAAAACCCCCCCCCCCTCCCGTTTGGTTAAAAAAACAAACCGCTCAGCGCTTACCTGAATCCCGGCGGTCCGGCGTCTTCATACTTACCTGCTGAAGATGGCCGCCGGGGTCTGCTCCCTCCGTGGACCGCAGCTCTTCTGTGCGGTCCATTGCAGATTCCAGCCTCCTGATTGGCTGGAATCGGCACGTGACGGGGCGGAGCTACACGGAGCCGGCATTCTGCACGAGCGGCTCCATTGAAGAGAGCAGAAGACCCGGACTGCGCAAGCGCGGCTAATTTGGCCATCGGAGGGCGAAAATTAGTCGGCTCCATGGGAACGAGGACGCTAGCAACGGAGCAGGTAAGTAAAAAACTTTTTATAACTTCTGTATGGCTCATAATTAATGCACAATGTACATTACAAAGTGCATTAATATGGCCATACAGAAGTGTATAGACCCACTTGCTGCCGCGGGACAACCCCTTTAAGGCCGCCTGCACACGAGCGTTCCGGATTCCGCTAGCCGATTTTCACGGGCGTATGGTACCTAAATGTGCTTGCGGATAGGTGCGGATGCGTGAAACATCACGCGCGGATGTGTTGCGGGAAAAAAACGCGCAGAAAAACCAGCAGACACCCCTTATTGTAAACCCAACCCCTAGAGAACTGCCCATTCCTTGGAAAACAGCTTAAAAACCAACACCCAGACTCCGTTTTGTCCCTCTTGCTTGTGCGAGCACCGTTAAATTATTCTGGCAACATGCTTTCACCCGGTGAGCAGATGTCTTTGTGGGCATGGTTGATCCATGTAACTTTTTTCAGGCGCTTCTCCAGCGTGACTTTATTTTAGTCACTGCAAAAAAGTTCACAAGAGGAATTCATTACTACAGATTTTACATTCTTACATCCTGCATTGGCAAGAAATACTACCTATCTCCCTCTACAAATTTGCCTGTGAAGCTCTGCTGTGTGTTGGGACGTCTCCTACCATGTCCACTTCCTGTAGTCATAGCAACCAGTGACTCCATCCGCAGCTGCACTGCGGATGTACTGCGTGAAAAAACGCACCCATTCACTTGTATTGGAGGCTTCACGCGCAGAATCCGACCCAAATTAGAACAGGTCGCAGATTTTTTCACGCGCGTGAAAAAACGCGATACAAATCCGTCTGTCTGGGGACAACTGCGGATCCTCATAGGAGTATATTGGCTGCGGTCTGGGGCGGATAATGTGCCTAAAATAACGCGCTGGAAATTCCGTTCGTGTGCAGGCACCCTTAACCGCACAGTTTTAAACAAATCATGGGCAAACCACAAAATTTTACAGAAACTTTTTGGGGAAAAAAATCACAGTAAAATGGCACAGTTCCGCTGTGATTCAGCCAAGTCACAACAAAAATGTCTCATTATGCTACAGCTTTGGCACAGATTACAGTAAAACCGTGTTTCAACTATGACATTTGAACTTTGCCATATTAAACATGTGACTGGACAGACACTTTCTTCGGCTCTCTTCTTACCATGTGCTAATACAGAGTGCTTCTGCCTGCGGTGCTTCCTCGGTCCTCACAGTGAAGAATCATATGAACAAAACCTATGAACTGCCTGCACCAGTGATAGTGTCAGCAAGATTAGGGGGGGGGGGGGGGGGGACAGCATAGGGGGGCATACAAGGCAGGTACAGTATTCTGCCACACATCCTAAGGTAGGAAGAGCAGAACCAGCTGGGGCAGGTAGGGAGAGACACATACACTGCAGTGCTAGTAGGGGCAGGGGATTACATGGGTGACGGCTAGGTCGCATGTCTGATAACCTAGGGCCGTCTGACTTGTGCTGCTATCTGCTGTTGTGAGTCATGGCCCCTGTGTGATGCTTACAGTTACTTTATCTTTGCAAGCATCACACAGAGGGATGGCTACAAGAGAAAGCAGCAAAAACTACAGCACAAGTCTTGTGACCCAAAAAAATCTTTTGGGTGACCAGCCCAGTAGGCTCATGCCAGCCCGCCTTCCAGCCCTCCCTTTGTGTGGGTATATCCCCAGTTGTTCCCTAAAACATTCTCAGACTCTATAGACTGTGCAAGGAAGGATGCACAACAGATGAGAACTCATGTTGTATGTTACTGGCTTTGAATTCTGTCTGTCAATGAAAAGTGCCAAGAGTGCCAAGCCTGCTACTCTGGTAGCCTTCAGGTATCTAATTCATCATTAATACTAGTTATAATTTGTGCATTCAATTACTCATTACATTAGGGGAATTTTAGTTTCTAGTCCCTCAAAATTCCCATGGGAAAGATTTTTAAAAAAAGGAAAAACAAAAATAAGAATAACTACTCTGCTTGGATACAAGATAATTAGGTATCATACAGAAAGCTTATAGCCTGTTCAGTATTTGGCAGGTTTTTATATACCGGTCTTAGGCTGGCTGCACACGGCCGTGACGGGCTCCGCCGCGAAATTCCGCGGCTGAGCCCGTCACGGCACCCCCCAGAAGACCCCATACTTACCTGCGGATCCGGCGTCCTCGCTCCCGCATGACGCTTCCCCGCCCACCTCCGCCGCGTCATGTGACACGCCCACCACGTCACATGACGCGGCGGCGGTGGGCAGGGAAGCATTTTCATGCTATCTTCTGCTGTGCTGCAGCAAAAGATACCGTGAACGGACGGCTTCCATTGACTGCAATGGAAGCCGTCCGCGCGTACACAGGCGGCAAATAGAGCATGCCGCGGGTGAGGACGGGAGAATTCACGGTGCAGAATTCCGCGGCGGAAATCCGTTCGTGGGAAGGAGGCCTTAAACTGTAGATGCAGAAAATGTATTAGGATGCGAAAGCCTCTTGACCACTTACTGACCACCAATATACCTTTTTAAGGTGGTCATTAAGGGTAGAAATTACAGCACATTATAAAAATGATTGCTGTCCAGCTTTAAGTTCCTTAGTGGGACTAAAATATAAAGTGAAAATAAGTTCAAGAAAATATTAAAATACACATCAAACATACTCTTACTTTCCCCTCGTTATGTAAAAAACAGAAAAATTACAAAAAAAAACAAAACACAACTACTACAAATTTGGCATCACTGTGTTCATAACAGTCCACGTGAAAAAGTTATTTTTCCCAGCAAGATCTTGTAGATATGATACCTTTTAATGGCCAACAAGAATACATGATGTTATAGTGAGCTTCCGAACCAACACAGGGTTCTTCTTCAGGCTTAAATTCTGTATGTAATCAGCCTGCCCCATGACATACTCAGGAGAAGGGTTATAAGGGTGTTTGACTACTTTAAAAATATGACCCCAGCTAAAATCAAATGTCACAGCCGTGAGACTGCAATACAACTTTGCAGGACTGTTCTAGACGTCTTCAGTCTATCGCCTTGCACCTGGATCTAAGCGAAACTAACTAATGAAAGGTCTAGTATTGATTTTACTCCTTTTTTATGTAACGGCTTTGCCTGGTATTGTATGCCACTGTTATTTTATCTTTAACTTTTTATAAGCATTGTACTTTTTGTATTAAAGCTTAAAACATTAATAAGTTTAGTCATATATTCTATAGAAACTACACTCTTTGGTAGAGTATAACCCTTTGATTGCTGGAGTGCATTTGCGATTGGTTGGTTCCAGAACCAAGGTGTATGACCTACCCAATATTAATTGGGCAGTGGTGCCAGCATAAATTTGGGGTGTTAAGGACTGTACTGGAGTGTGATCCACGCTCCACCTCCACCGTAAGGTGCAAGACTGAGGGAGTGGAAGCATCTCAACCCCTTTAACTTGACTTAAAGCACTAAGATAACTTTCTGTGCCACAGTTAATTTGCCATTTTAATTGCTTTGCAGTGGCTTTTGTTGTGTTAAGATAACGTGTTGCAGAAAGTTATCACAGTCAGATTAAACTTGGTTACATCTATAGTTTATAACTGGAAAATGTATCTTAGTATGATGATCTGGTCTTTATTGTGGACTGAGAGTCTAAATGCATTTGTAGAATCTATGGTTACTAAAGTTGGCTATAGCCATAAAGACTATAGTTAACCAACCCAGCTGATTTATCACTGTTTGGCATTAATAATATTAATATAAATGTACCCCATCAGCTGAGATACTAATTGTTCAGGCTTTTTAATAGTAATTGTAAAGACTAATCACTATAACTGGAGATGACAAAATAGTTTCAGTCCATACACTACAATGGGTGAATTATATTGTCTATTTTCAACAATGTGACATTTTTGTTTTTGCTGCATTTGTGGCTTAAAAAAAATAAGTTTTGTCAATGTGTTTTTTTCCACATGCACACAACCCCATTTATGGGGCTCAAGTAGATACAATGGGTACAATAGAAAAAATCCCCCGCTTTCAGGAACCCATAGGGTTTTAATGATGATTATTTCAATCCGAGGATTTATGCTTGAGAAAGGCAATACTGTGATTGCCGAAACGTGTCGCATCTAACTAAAGAACTATCCTCGGCTTGAAATAATCATCATTAATCCCTATGGGTTCCTGAACGCGAGGGATTTTTTTCTATTGTACCCATTGTATCTACTGGAGCCCCATAGCGTGGCCAGGGGCGACATCCCAATGACGACTCTCCATCAAGGTTGGATCGAGAACCCAGGGTGGTTTATAAGCTTCCACGGATATTGGGTGCCAGTGGATTCTCTATTCAGACAAGTCCACTGTGCAGCAGGTGAGTACATTTTCACCTGCTTTTTTCCATTTATTTTCCTTGCTAGTAAAGAGGCGCTGACTGTTATATTTCTCTTACAAAGTTCACAAAAAAATAATCTTAAAACGGATGTCATCTGCCACGCTCTCCCTTGTTACATTGGTGTGAATTAAAACTACTTCACAACTACTCTGTACTTCCCGGCTGCTGCTGACCAGGACATGTGACCACTGCAGCCAATCACTGGCTATATAAGGTCATTGCTGTGGCCAATGATTGGATGCTGCAGTCACACGCCCTGGGCAGCAGCAACCAGGAAAGACAGAGTAGCTGTGAAGAAATTTTAAGTTGAGGGAAAACCCCTTTAAATGTGACTCCATCTGTATACTTCTACATACTACATATGTCCAGTAACCCAGCAGAGCTGCATTATCCTACATATAGTGGAGCCGAACTTGCTTTAAATAGAACAGACTTTAGTATAAAAATACACATAATAAGCAAGTTATTGTCAACACTGCACTTTTCTAGGCAAATTATTTATGTACACTGTACCATACAATAATGTGATCTTCAATGTGGTTACAGGAAATTTGACATCAGGATGAGTCCCTTTACAACTACTATGTGATTAAGATGTCCTACTTTTTCTAATAGGCCTCCATACATGCTGACTATCCCAGTCTGTGGTGGGCGATTAGAAGTGGCAATAATGTGAATAAAGAAAGACACCTATTAAGGTGTGATTTACTTTGTTTAGTAGGTACTGAACTTGCCATGGATAGCTGTGCAGTAAACATGGGGGAACACATCCGCATGCTTTTACTTGCCGTGCAGATGCTAATGCATTTCTTTGGGCAGCAAGAGGTGCGGATCTCCCGCGCAGGGGACATGAGCAGATTTTATAATCTGCACATGGACATTGGGCCTTACTGAACACCACACAGGGTTGCACAGGGTCAAACCTCACACCTAAGTGGTTACACAGTCAACCTAGCCAATTTTTGCATTCGATAAGATAAATCTGGGTCCAAAAGTCCTCAGGACCCTTATTTTGCCATTCCAAAACACAAATCTTTTCAACCATTTTTTCGTTGAATTACTTGGGTAGTTGTCTTATTGAATCATCCAACATCTGTTTAACCCCTTAATGACGCAGCCCTTCACCCCCCCCCCCCCCTTTTAAAAAAAATTATAACTCCTTCACTTATCCATTGACGCAGCTGTATGAGGGTTTGTTATTTGCAGGACGAGTTGTATTTTTCAATGGTACCATTTAATGTACCATATACTGTACTGAAAAACTTTTTAAAAGGTCTATGTTGAGTAAAATGAAAAAAAAAAAAAAAAAAAAAACGACAAACATCTCTCTTCATACATACCCGACTCCACAGGACGTAACTGTATGTCCTATATCGGGAAGGGGTTAAATCGACATCATGGACTACTGCCCTTCAATTCACCAGTAAAATGTTTTGATACACCTTAGAATTACTTGTACCCTCAACGACCAAGAGGCATCCAGGCCCTGAGGCAGCATTGCAGCCCCAAACCATGATGTTCCCTCCACCATGCTTCACAAATGCGTGAGGTTTGGTGGGCATTGTTCTTTTTCCTCCACACATAGCATTGCACATCTGTCAATAAAAACTATTTCCTAAAAGCATTGTGGAAATCGCGGTGGTGTCAGGCAAACCAGGCACGGGACACAATGTTTTTTGGACAGCAGTGAGATACCTTGTGGCGTCCTCCATAAACACCATTCTTGCTCAGCGTAATTAACACACGGGCAGAGGTTTTTGTATTTTGTAGAGTTTTCATTAGGCATTTTGCTGTTACCTTTAGATCCATTCTCACCTCTTTCAGGATTGCCTGTTGTGTTCTTAAGGCTAATTCACCGCACCTTTTTTTTTTTTTTTTTACACGATTACACAGTGAATATAACCCATTGATTTCAATACATCTGCGTTTTATTTAGGCATTTTCCGGTCGCATGAAAAAAAACAAACAAACCACAGAGCATGACCTATTTTAATGCCTATTACACACCAAAATAGAAGTGAATAGAGCAAATACGCAATGAATGCACATGAAACATGCGTATTTATTGTGTATTTGCGCATCAAAACAATGGGTCCTTCTGCGTATTCTGCTGCACACATATATACACGTTATGCATTTACTAGTGCAGAAGGCCCGAAATATGCAGGGAATAGGCATTTTTCAGTCCCCGAACACGCTACGTATTCACAGACCGAAATATGCTCCCCTCCGTGTGAATGAGCTTTTAAAGTAATCATAACAAGGCCCCACTTCTAGGGAGAGTTTTTTTCATTTGTAGATAATTTCTCTAATCATGGATTGATGCACACTTATGTCTTTAGAAATGCTTTGTAGCCCATCCAGCTTCAAGAGACTGACATTTTCTGAGGTCTTCTGAAAGTTATTTGGATTGAGACATGTTTCACACTAACCAATCTTTCTTGAGAAGAATAGAGTTGTCAGAAACCCGGTTTTGCGTATCTTTATTTAATGAACAAAGCACCTGTAAAACTCACACTTTCAATCCAACCCCTTAATTGAAACCCTTTGATAATTAACTCTTGGAGAAAAAGTAAGTGAACCTCTATGGATATTTACTCAATATGCTCAATAAAAGACATGATTGGTTCAACTATGTGTGTTATTAATTTAGTTAGATTCTGTTTGTCTATAATTGTGTCTTAGATTACTAATAAATTGTAGTTTGATTGTTATCAATGCAGAAATCCAGGCAATTGCAAAGAGTTCACTTAATTATGTAGAGTTGCAACAAAAAGTATCACAATAAGTAGATTTCTTTTATAAACGTCTTGCAATGCAGACGGCCAGGTCGGATTCAGACTGCAAGATTCTCGCAGTGCAGATGCCCTTGCAGTGACCTCCAGCTTACGCGTCTGGCAGCTTACCTGTGCGATTCAGCAATGACGCGGCCATGCGAGACTGTGCGAGGCTGCCACTGAAATAGCACATGCTGCCATTTCCACCCTGCGAGCGGATAATCACAGTTAACTTCCGCTCGTGGGCATGGAAATGCATTCTTCAATGCATGCCCTATGGGCTGTATTTGCTGCGGGATCCAGAGCTCCGGATCCTGCAGTGCAAATCTGGCTGTGTGTATTGGGCTTTAGTCCCCAAGCTCAGGAACGCAAGTTAACTACAAATTTTATGTTAAAAAGTGTCAGTTAGCTACAAAATTTGTATCTACATAACCTATTTTTTTAGGCCTATGTGAATATCAAAATATAAATCGCAGGCTAAACTTACCTTCATGTTGTTAGCCTATGAAATATTCCTACCAGCTAACAGCACAAGATACAAGTGGAAGGCATTAACCCTTTTCAATCCACTGTCTGATGTCTTAAGACATTATGATTTAAGGCTGTACAGCTCCGATGTTGGAAGATGTCCATTAGGGTTCTCTTACTGTATATTGCCAGCCTCTCTGCTGTTAGAGCCTATCCAACATGTCACCTCATGCAGTACTGGCTTTAACCAGCATATAGCGCTGCTGTAAAACAGCAGAAAAATTGTAAGCCCCTTATGAAAACCAGGATACAAATTTGATTGGAAAGGGTTAACGTGGTCCTCAAGATGTCTTTGTTGAGGTTCTCCACACTGGCTTTGGCAGAGGAGATGCCACCCTTCTATGACATCTGAGTGTCCTTATATGGCTTATAGGCAGAAACTGTCCATTTGGGACAATCCATTTAATGACTACGCTCATGTCAGTAATTTGAGCTGCTGGCTGAAATCAGTTGCTAAGGTTTATATAAATGTTGGCAATGCTGTGATTTTCCGGCACATCTTCATTTACAGAAAGCTTCCCACAGAAGTGTTCTGGCAATCTTCATAATGTAATTTAGACAAGGGGCTCCTCGTTGCAATGTAATCACTAGCACCAGGATATGGAAGCGGTGGAAGCTTTTCTCTTTACACTGCATGGCGCTCAGAATACAGAAGATAACGGAATGATTGGGTGTATTTTAAGCCTCCACTGACATCTCTAGAGCCCCAGGTTTTAATTGCCATCATTGCTTCTATTCTTTTTTTTTCATTACATTTTTCTAAGATACAACAAACCAAGTAATAAGGAAAAAGTTCAAAAGCAGAGGCCAATATTCTGGTGGCACACTAAAATGCTTGTCACGGTGCTGAAATACAATTAGGGCAGAAATAATATATGGCGCATCTATAAAATAATCTGAGCCACAGATTATTTTAAAATAAGCAAAGCGAGTTTCTCTCCATCTACGTACAAAGCAAAAATGTAACAACCCCAAGTACACCAGAAATGGATGTAAATAAGAGTCATACATTTTTTGCTAGTCCCACTATGCAAAAATCTGACTTTTGGGCCTTTTTTGCAACCCGTTCAACAGTTTTCCAAAAGGGGGAGTGGTTTGACCAAAAGAAGGTGGGGCTTCTTGTGTCGATCGGATTATGATTTATGTCAGAAACTGGCATAAATTTTAAAGAAAATTGTTAGAGAAGACAATGTGATACCATTTCATATGCTTAGGTATGTCATTTCATATTGGCTATACTTGTAATTTACCATAAACAAAGCATTGATGTCTATTTCTGCTTAAACAGGGATTTTCTCCTACAGAGAGCTTCCTCATTTAACAGGAAAATGCTCTGCACAACCTAAGAATAGTCATAGTACATATATTCATTATAAATATCATTGACCGCCTCGCCGCTAAATAACCACACTGTTGCTATAGTCATAGGCATAACGCTATTTTCAGACTAATGAAGATGACCGTTGATCATTTAGAAATATGCAACTTAATACATATGTTATGGGGATGCCCAAAGCTGAATGAACACTGGGTAGAAGCACATTCTATAATAGAAGAGGGGTATAAGGTTACTCTAGATCACACCCCCTTTGTCTATGTACTTGGGTATGTAGACCATTTACCAGCAACTAGATATGAGAAAATAACAGTAGGAAGATTACTTAATGTCACAAGGAAACGGATAGCCCAACATTGGCTTGATGAAGCAGCCCCCACAGTAGCAGAATTTAAAAAGAAGATCAAGCAGTTCCTGCCCTGGTAAAGGGGGGTATACATTAAACGTAACACTGAGCACCAATATGACAACATTTGGATGAAGTGAATGTTAAAATTTGAACTGACACCTCTGAACAGATTGAATATTAGTGATGAAAGCAAAATAGACATGCAGACTTAAGAGAAAACGTAATTAGTAGTGGCCACAGAACGGGGTACACAGATAACCTTGTTGCAGAAGCTAGTAGTTTGACAACACTGGAGACCCACGGTGTGTGTATGACTCTTTTCCTTCACTTTCCCCTTGGAGCGCTGCCTTTGCTGAATAAACTGTGGAATACAACGGCTTCACTTCTACAGCAGCGTGACTGGTACGAAGGCTTAGTGGCAGCCATTAGGGGGCGAATTTATTGTCCTGTGCTTATAACACTAGACTTCTCAGGTCTATTGGGGTTTGCAATTTTAAAAATAAGAAAAGGCCAATAACATTTAAAATATACTTCATTGTAGGTAATGCAAAGAAGAACATTTTTCTAAGGTGCTAGTTGGACATCTCAGTGTAATAGATGTGAAGATCTCCTTTCATTATGCGTTCCCTCCATGAACATATTTTGGTTTTGCATCACCATGGTAATCCTTCATTTATGCAATATGCGTCTATCAAATCTCAGCAGTAGAGATTAATCCAGCATTGACACCTACTGAATGAGCAAAGGCTGAGTAACAGCTCCAAAACAGATGCATTTCATTTAAAGCACCGGCAGAAGAAGAAATTCAAAGACGACCTCAAAAAAGAAAGTTGGAGGTTTAACTTCATCTCAGAGAATGCAAAGTAAATGTACACAAAATGCCGAACAACCAGTCGTCAATATTACTGACTGCTGTTCACGTAAAAATATAAGTAAACAGTACTCCAGCAGAGAAGATAGGCAAATTCTCCATAAACCTACAAATGCCGTATAGATTCTGCATAAAAGGGAATTTTAGATTGAGATTGGGAGCATGTTACAGGTCTGCCCTAAGAGAACCAAAAATGTATATCAGACTATGTATTGGAAGCGAAGAGACCTTGTAAAGTGAAGGACAACAGGCAAACTTGTGATGGGGCCGTGCCTGTCGGGCTTCTTCCAATCCCACAGAAGAAGGCGATGGAAAAACAAGTTCTGATTCATGGAGGCCTTGCCATCAAGGAATGTGCAATCAATCACAGGCAAGGAAAAGACTTTTGGGGGGGCTTAAGTGAATAAAACTTAGGACCGGTCACAGCGAAAAAACAAAACACACATTTGAGATGGTTCACAGTAAATCTGCAGAAGGTGGAATTTCTCAATCATGCCAACAGGTAGAAAGCGTTCTTATATTTGCTATCATATCCCAAATCCTGGCTGGGTTCACATGGAGCGTAATAGAAATTCCGCATACAGATTTTTATCCCAGGATTAGTCAGCAAAGTGGACGAGATTTCCACACCCTATGGACGATCCGTTGCGGCCAAGCCGCACTGAAATTCACGTGCCGTGTGGAGTTGAAAGACACAGCATGTCAATTCTTCCCCAGTTTCCGCAGCGGCCCCTCTACTCTCTATGGGGAGAGAAGGCAGTAGCGGAATGCAGGCAGCGAAGCTGCTCCAAAATCCGCGGGTAGTTAAGTGTGGTCATTCCGCGAGATTTCCGCAGGATTTCAGTCCCGTGTGATCCCAGCCTACGGAGGAGTAAAATGCATCGAGAGACTTCTTTTAGCAGAAATGAAAGGCAGAAATGTTTGTTTTTGCCTTTGCATAAAGAACATTAAGTAAAAAGTGAACTTACCCAACTCATTTAAACTCTGAGCTGCTTTAGTAATTTCTCTGCTACCACCCTGCAGCTGACCTTGAAGCCTCTTGCTGAGATACAAGATACGTATAATTCTCCGAAGCAAATCACAAGCAGACTGAAAATTTTAAAAAAAACAGAATTCATGCATTTATGGGAGACGATTCAAAACATCAATCAGCAATATAGAATACAAAATCATGCCAATGAATCCCACCTACTGCTGGTATGCAGAGAAATACACAGTGCTGTCTCCCCCGCCTAAAATCTAACTGATGGACACAGACCACTCCTCATCACAGGAAGAAATATTGTTCATTTCAGAATAGAGAAAAACTAAATAATCTGTGAATCAGGGAGCAATTTTACTCTGAAATGTGATGTATTACATAGAATTATATCAATCCTTTCCCAGCTCTGACCCACTTTCCATTAGGCTCCTGTGAGATGAGGCAGATTTCCCAGTGTGATGGCTTGGTCACTTGATGGCCTGCCCACCAGGGGCATGTCAGGGCCTGTGACCATACCAGTATATCAGTGCCCTGCTTATCTCCCTCTATTACACGCCTAAAGGTGCATTTACACACAAAGATGATCGCTCAAAAGATGGCTTTTTAGCGATCATTTTGCATAAACTACTACTTGGTACTAATGCCTATTAGTACCAATTAGTAGTGTCTGAGCTGCCAGTAGCTGTAATCAGGGAACAGACCAGACCACCCGCTGTTCTCTGTATAAATTCCCTTTTGTTCTGCCGCAGGGCTGACAGCTGAGACAATGTAATCAGTTTTAATCAGCGCTCCCTGGGCAGAACACAGAATGCGGCTCGTCTTATCAGCTGAACGATGGATTTCACGCTGAACTGAAATTCATCGTTAGGCAGAAAAGTGAAAGATTGGCACATTTACACCCAACAATTATCGCTCAAAAGATGGCTTTTGAGCGAATTTTGAGCGATAATCGTTATGTCTAAATGGGCCTTAAGTCCTGTGGCTCTGGGATGAAGCAAGGAACATGTGGTCAGCACTCCGCACAGCTGGACAGTCAAGGGGTACATCAGAGTTGCTGTGGAGCTTGTCCGAATTTGGTACCATGACACAAATGCTCTGGGGCATGGTAGCATTACACATGAGATAACAATTCTGTAGCATCCTTATTTGGAACTCTGTGTTGTGATGTTCCTCTATTATTTCTCCTGGAAATGTATGAATTAGACCTGGCCTACATGGAAACTGTTTATAAAGCAACTAATTTTCACTATGGTGGTACAGCTGCAGCACACAGCCATACATTGAGTTACATGCCATCTTAGAGACTACAGCTGCCACTCAGTAGTGCTACACAAAGTCTTTGTGTTGGCCAGGCCTAATTGATGATTATTATCACCCCCCTTGTCAACAAGATGGGTCCTTGCACAGATTCTATCACCTATGATTGGGCACCATCAGACTGTGTAAGGACACAGCCCTTTGACAAGGTAATGATAACACCCAGTTGTCAATTTATTCAAAAACTTCCAGTGGGAGTAACAGCACAATAAACTGTTCTAAGATGTTAAAGAATTGTTATTTCATGGAAGATACAAGGCTTTACCTGATCAATACTGTATTACTTTGTATGGTCTGCAGAGTGGTAATACTCTGCAGAATGCCTTGTATGGGTCTGGAAGCTGAACGTTATATGGTCACTGTATGATGGAAATATTGGTGGTTGTAGAGTACCACTGTCCCTGACCTAATGATTAGGGGTTTTAATGTTCTACTTTCGAGGTGTGACCAAATAAAGCGCCAATGGGTGATGTAATATTGTATGTGGGGCTGGTGAGGCTTGTGTGCCACGGCTGCTTTACAATCCAAGTATGGCGCTGACGTAACATATCATACAAAATAGACGGACAGATTATTTTAAAGTATCACTCTGTAACCATACAAGTGTGAGGAGTCTCCAGTACTAACTGCTCCTACTCTTATTAATATAACCCACGCATGAGAAACTCCTATGGCGGTGTATGGTTGCCTTGGTAACAATAACACCCAGCATGCTACTTATATCTCCCCACACAAAATGCAAGATCAGGCAGGGAGCGTAAATAAGTGACACTTTAACATTCATCCAGTTTGGATTGCTACTTCAGTACAAACTTTTTAAAAGAATCTAAGTCAAACTTCGCCCTCTCACAACTAGGGAGTCAGGTTACAGATATTAATTCTATAAAAATTCATGACAAATAGAAAGAAAACATTTTAAAAAAAGGACAGACAACATTGACGGAAATGGGAAAAGGCAGAGTATCACTCAGTTCAACGTTTACCGAATGGTATATTGTATATATCTCTCAAGACGAAGTGACAGACTGCCCTCTAGTGGATAATACGACCTAGTGGAATAATGGCATTGACGAGAAAACTTTTGCACAATTTGTATAATAGGTTCACAAATCAAATAGTATAGAACATCTGCTGTGAATTTAAGAACATCCCACAAGAAGTAGTAGTATTTGATACATCAAGTTAATATTATTAGACCAGACGCTCAATAAGTAAATGGCAGGAAAACTAATCTCTTCTATAGGACTGGCTGACCAATCAAATCAACTAGCAGTAGCTACAAAACAGATCAGATCCCATAAAACCTTAACCTGGCATCACATGGGGCGGATTTGCCGTAGAATTTTGCTGTGGGAAATCCGCCTACAGCCGCTAATCTCAGGATTAGCCAGCCACGTGGGCGAGATTTATCAAAAATCTCGTCCACACGGGGCGGTGAATCTGTCGTGGTAAAGCCTGCAGAAGTCGGTGCTGTGGCGCGGATTCCCAGAATGCAGCATGTTCATTCTTTTCTTTTTTCTGCTGCCAGCGTCTACAAGTGGAGAATCATAGCGATTCTCCACTTGCAGAATTTAAATCGCAGCATGCGGCAATTCTCCACAGATCTGTCAGCGCTCCTCCCCAGTGGCGGAATATCGCTAGTGATATTCCGCCTCGGCCATGGACAGGGAGGTGTAAGGAAGTTAGAAATCCATGCTTAGAATATCATTTGTACCATGTGTCTTAAAGGGGTTGTCCAATTTCTATGTAAACATATTGTACAAGCAGGGATAGCTGTAAAATAATAAAAAAACAAAAACAAACACATTACTTACCTTGTAAATCACCCCCAGGAAAAGGAGCTTATAAGTTCTAGCTACTTCAAACAGCTTTAGTGATGGCTCCATCGGGCCTTATGACATGCTTTTAATGTAATTTTAAAGCTATGAATTTTGGCTTTAAAATGAGAATGCCGCTTGCCTTGACAGAACCTGCGCTACAGGTATGTGAAATAGGGTTGGGAATACCCAATTTATAGCAGTCAGTTCTGTCTGTGTGCAGAACAAGAAAGGGGACGGAAAAGGTAAAAGATCTGTGATTCTACCCCTGTCCCAGGAAAGAGGTGACATGGACTTTGTTAATGGTATCACCCCCCTAGAAGTTATGACTACTTGCACACAAAAGGGGAAACTGTGTAAAATCAGGTCACTAAAAGTTTAAACATGGACTTAAGACGTCCGAGTATTGCGCCAAATACATACACATATACATCAAATTAAAAATCTACAATAAAAAGGTTACATATTGTGAAGGGTCTCTCCTTTTTTAAAGGGATTCCCCGGTTACCGAACAACATCTTACCCATCCACTGCCAGGATCCAGTACTGCGACCACGGTGTGCTCCCAGTGTTTGTTTTGACAGATGCTGTCACTGGAAGACAGGTAACCGTTACAGCCAATCAGCGGCTGCAGTGCACAGCTTATTCTCCTGCCATCGACACTCACATCCCGAGTGCCATGACGCCAGAAGTTCGGGAACATGCTGCTGCAGCGGTCACCTGACTTCTAGTGATGGCAGCTGTCACAACAAATGCCAAGACCACAGTGGAGCTGCAACCTGGCAGTGAACAGGTAAGTAGTGCTCTACTTATTTTACTGCAGGCAGCCCTATTAAAGGCATGTTGTCAGGTGACTGGAGAGCCCCTTTATTATGACTGTTAGGGGGTTAAGAAAGCTTCGGTTCTCCTGCAGAGAGCTATGTACTTACCTGAAGACGTGCCAGCTGTGCAGTGCGAGATACAATTTTGTTATATGGATCCACAATCTTTATTCTGATTCTGGAAAGGACAGAGACTAATGTTAAATTTACAAGATATTTGGAAGTCGGTTTATTATTAATTATTATTAAGCCAATGACATTTACCTATCTATCGCACTTTGGAGTGCCCCGATACGAGTCTGCATCATCTGAAGCACACCTGCAAGGCATTTTCAATACAATAAGTGAATCCAAATGGAAACCTAAAGACATAGTCACACTTTATTTTAGCTATCAGACATCCTCAAAAAGCATGAGGCCTCCTTCACATCGCTGTTATTACTTCTGCTATTTTCATTTTTCGGTTTCTATGGAGAATGAACAACAAACGTACCGAATGTGGCACATCAGAGGCAAAAACAGTGCCCGACGCACCCCACTGACTATAATGGGGTCTGGTGGATTTCCGTTACGATGCCTGCAGCATGCGGTGCTAATTGATCACGGAGCCTACGAATGGAGCCTGACACACGTGTAAACAGATTCTTACCCGTTGTGATGGAAATATTTTGTTGTGCTTCTACTTCTATAAAAACTGCTGTGCCTTCCTAAGATCATGAGGTTTCCATTGTTGCATGTAGTTTATAGACTGACAGCCCCATGTAAAGAAGGATTTTAGGATTTCAGTGATGATCCAATCCACTGTCTTCTTGAAGACTAGTGCAGACAAAAATTCACGTTCCTCATAGCAGCTACGGTATTAATTAATGTGTTTTCCAATATTTACTGATAAAAGCAAAAAAACAATGCATGCCAGGAACTAGTGGAAGTCTACAGCAGGTGGCGCACGGATGGCCCAAGATGCGACAAATATAATAAAAGGCTTGATTGAGCCTCTTATTACATCTGGTGCATCTTATTCTAGAGTCACTTATGCAAGACTGGCATGTAAGACACCAGTCTTAGATACAATCAATGTGCATCAATAGTTTCATCATATTTTCCTGGGCCACTGTAACCTGCAAGCGGATTCAGTATACAAAACAACTTACAGTCCTGATCTGTGGCATGTGCACTTTTTTCCATCTCCCTTATTTGCATATTACCCAGAGGAGCATGAACTGCCTTTTGAGTCTCCTCACTCACCGTCTAAGTGCTCTCCGTAAGAAGAAAAGATGGCATTTCTGACCCCCGTCCCAGGCTTCTCACTAGCAAAGCCAGACTCCTACTGTACACTGATAAAGAGCAAATACCCTGAAACAGCTGTCTGTGCATGGAGTCTGGCTTTGCTTTTGATTCCCAGTCATGGTTACAAGGCTTGTATAAAGAGTCTAACTTTGGCTTGAAGGAATGCTGCCTTCCAATAGGTGGCACTGTGGAGGTTTATTTCATTTCCCTTATTTGCATATTACCCAGAAGAGCATGAATGGCCTTTTGAGTCTCCTCACTCACCGCCTAGTTGCTCTCCTTAAGGAGAAAAGATAGAGTTTTACTATTAGAACATCTGTATTACTATAGTGCCATTACTGATTGTTTGTCTAGTAGCGCCTCTACAGTACAGTGCGGTGCGGTACTACATGTCCTGTACTGCCCTTTACCTATGCCAGGATGAGCTGCTCCTGAAGATGGCCCTATGGTATTTTTCTGGTTCTGTGTGTACTGGACTTCAAAATTAAATGGTGACCCAGCATGCTAGCGGAGGATAGAATATTAAACTTTTAATCTGCCTTAATAAATGTCACCAACATAAATGGCCTGTCAACATCTTTTGGATAGAACGGTGTCCTTACTTATATCTGCCATATTTTGTTCTCCCTCCATTTTGAAATTCCTGCCGCTGTTAAAGTGCAATCCGTGCACCTCGGACTGAGAACTAGTTAATATTACAAAGCTGGCGCCCCTCTGGATGTTATGTGCTGTGCAGGCCCAGAAGCAGCTCCGCTCCTCTACGTAGAAAGTCATTTACAGCTTCCAGCAGTTATATGTCAGGACTTGCTTTATCTGTATTACTTATCTGCTTCCTTTCATATAGCTTTTGGCTGACATTTAGGGGCTTCAGAACCAATTACCAGTTTCCCATTGAGTTAAGCCACTCTCACATATGCATTCAGAAAACGCAGCATTTTTAACACAATTTTAAGCAGCATTTTGAACGCATGCCACAGCAGTTGGCAGCACTTTTTAACGCATCCCAATCATTGTAATGAGATGCAATAAAAAGCACTAAAATAGAGCGTTGTACCACAGTTAGCTTGGCACTCGGGATGCCGTCCTAATCGCGGTAAAAAGCAGCGTCCATGAGAGTGAGCTTATGGGAAAACCAAGGCTGGTTTGAGACAAAGTGTGGCACTGGGCAAAACTAAAAGTGGGGCCCCAAATTCCAGAATATTGTAACAGCATAGATATGTTCAGGCAACACAGTAAATTAGAACAAAAATGATCACATGGAAATGTTTATGCTTCATGCTACCAAAGTTTGTGCCCGCTTTTTATAGCAATAAAATAAAAAAGTAATATTATGCAGTTTGCAAGTTGTATGTAATTATATATATATGCAGGCGTGTGATATGCAGGCAGTCAATTACATTGCCTTAGGCAGTTCTGATCACGTTTGCATGTCGGAATTGCTTAATACATGATTGCGAAAAGAACGCATCACAATTTAACTTTGCCGCGTGAAAGTCCATTGTTCTCTATGGCCCTGTATACATGCGTACCCATTCGCAATGAAGTAGCGAAGCAATGGCACAGGAAATATAAACAAAAAAAAAAAGTGGACTATGTACGACGGTGTGTGTGAGATACACTGTCACACACAGTACAATTTTACTGCCACACATGGTGATAAGCCAGTTCACCGGCGGCTCTACAGCGGTAAAACGCTGCATGACCCACGCAGTGTTTTACACTTACGGCCATGTGAGCCTGGCCTTATCCGGATTTGGTGCAGTTTGTTCTCAGTACACTGCCCTCATGTGTATGTATTATGTAACTACATGCTGTGCCTCCCCCGCACTCATCATCACCATAGCATCTACAGGATGGGGCACAGAAAATTACCCCATCACCGCACACTTATTTAAGCAAATTAAGAGAAAATCTGTCTTTGTTGCCCATAGCAACCAATCACAATGCAAGCTTCCATTTCTTATATTGCTGAGGTAAAATGAAAGCTGAGCTCACCGTGGGAGGCTGTGGTCACTAGTTCCATTACAGTCCAGGACAAAACAGTGCTGTACGCTGCGCTATTTCATCCAAAATTATGTTGGACGCCATAACAGAAAATCGAACAGACCACATTATAAAGTGTTCGACAAGAGGATTTTACTCTCCTGTTCTCATAAAGGAGACAGAGAAAAAAGGACTAACAAAATCCAACTGGACCGCATGATACATTGTAGGATAAGTGCTGTTTTATCATAATTTACTCTTGCTGCACAAGCCTTCCCCAATTCCACAGCCCCCTATAGAGAACGCTATGGAAATGGTCTAATAACACATTTTTATGTTTCACTTTACAATACTAGACCATTTTTCATTTAAACAAAAATCCCCAAGGTGCTGATCACACTCCATTGTACCGTTACACTGAATGCTATGGAAATCCATACAGCACTCATTTAGAAAGCCGCACAGCAGAAAGAAAAACAATGTGTTCATTCTCAACGCAGAAACCATGGCAGGCGACCGTACACGGATTTATCCCATTGGCCTGGGCTAAATCCATGTGAACTTGTGCAGAACGTTATGAATTAAGTGTCACATCCACATCAGAAGGATCCAACGTGGATCTAACAAAATGTCTGAAGGAGGCCTAATAGTAGAAATATGTTACACATTTGGCAAAAATGTAACTATGAAGCTGTTAAATATAAACACTAAAGTGTAACCTATAAGTAGACAGTAGTGAAGATCAGTGCTACATTTCTAGATGTGAAGGGAAAGAACTAATTGTTATCTTTACATATACTAGTTAACCTGACTTAGAAATACCATACAGGCAGAAAATATATTGTGCTGCATGCATTAGTAGTCACGAGTCCAGTCAGGGGTCAAATGCTAGCCATAAGCCCTAACTAATGTGGAGTTATGTAAGCCAATACAGTAACATTGAAGGTGCAATTATTGATTAACAGACCATTACCAGAAATGATCAATGACTGTGTACAGTCAACACCACGGAAAGAATTATACACATAGTCAACGGATAGGACATGGCTACACAATTTAAAGGGAATCTGTCACCATCTTTCTGCAGCCCTCACCGCAAGCAACATGAGGTAGTGCCTGTCACACCAATTACAGTGATATGTCTGCTGTGTGGATCTGTGGTGTAGTTTTGGAGAAACTTGTATTTCATTAGTAACAGTCAGACACAGAACGAGTCAAACGACCATTACAATGCAGGTCCTACAACACAAATAAAACTCAGAGCCTGACTGACAGAAGAACAACACAGTTAGGGCTCTTGGAAGGGGAGAACAAAAATAACACAATGAGAATACAACTAAGCCGTTATTATGTCAGACACAACTCAGCAGTCCTGACAGAAGATACCAACCTACTGCCACCACAGAGATCTGGTGGGCTGAAGGACCTGTGGTGACGTCACTGCTGTGGGAGGAGCCATTGTGCAGTTTGGTAGAAGGTACTGTATAGTGGCTAAACCAAGAGCAGCCACTAGGACCTGTGATGATGTCACCGTCATGTGATCACCTGTGTGGGTGGAGTTAGGGATCACATGACCAGGGGCTGATCACTGTATCCAGGAGTCTGCTGAGCTGGTGATGTCTGGAAATCAGTGTGTGTGTGCGCGTGTGTGCGTGTGTGCGTGTGCGCGTGTGTGGGCCTGCAGCTCATAACCATCCAGGACTACTTTAAGTAGTCCTCTATGCATTTGCTGCTAATAATAATGCAGTATTCTCCTAAACTGCTGCACAGATCCACACCGCATACATGTCACTGCAATCAGTGTGACGGGCACTACCTTGTGCTGCCCTCAAAGAGGGGTGCAAAAAGATTGTGACAGTCTCTTAAACTTCTAGAATAAGGCTAGGCAGGTAACTCTGTAGCCTGACCTTCCAATATAATGATGTCTAAAGGGCAATTATTCAGTTTCTAGGATTCCTGGAAAACGCTAAGATGCTGTTTATATGTATACAGTATAAACTTAGAAAGCGAAAGGGGAAAGAGAAGGAAAACATAGAATTTCACAGTATATAGTCCGGCAACTCAACTGGATATTTTATACCACATATTCTAAAAGGAGACCCTCAAAGTAGCAGAAAAATAAATGATAAGCAGACACTGACAGAGATACATCTGAACAAATGCTTCAAACCATCATCAGCCAAATAATGAATTTGTGAGTTCTCATAAGTAGTGGAACCTCATTTCCTGACATAGTGTGTAAGGTAGACAAATCCGTGTGGCTGTAGAGCCGCGCTGGGGGACACATCTGCCATCTCCTTAAGAATGGATTCACACCTGCTAAAGAAATTTACTTCCACAACAGATCTTTTTAGCTTTGGAAATCCTTTCCCCCAAGTTTCCGACATGCATTGTGGATTCTGAATGCAGAATTTCGTCACAGAGATCTATGCTGCACGAAACTGCGTAACCAAAATTCACACCAGTTCCACAGCAAATACACCACAATAGTCATTTTGCTTGCGTTTTGTGCTGTCAAAATGCTGTAGTGTATTTTTACGCCACGTGCGAATCTACCCTTACGAATCTGTTGGCCAAGTGTATTAAAGGGGTTCTGTCATTAGGAGAAAAGAAAAAATCAGTACTTACCTATTGCTCCCTAGACAGCTTTCTTACCGCATCTACTGCTCCCCGATCTTCTCCTGTCTCCTCCAGTCTCCCTGGTCACATCCCCTGCAGCCGGATGGATCCTCTTCTTCTGGTGCCATTACCTCCATTCTCGGCAGTCTCCTTCCTGCAGGTCAGTGTACCCGGTCACTAGTGACGTTGAGTTCACTGCCTAGCAGGGAATGCCGAATCCTATGCCAGGCTATTGCAGAGACTGCAAGTGTTCATATATTATTGTCACGAGACAGCGTGCATGCGCAGTCTTGGCAATAGCCCGGAATAGGATTCGGCATTCCCTGCTAGGCAGTGAGCGCTACATCACTAGTGGCATAACATACACTGACCTGCAGGAAGGAGACTGCTGAGAATGGATGCTACGTCACAGGCAGAAGAGGATCCGGCCGGCTGGAGGTGACGTGACCAGGGAGACTGCAAGACCCAGGAGAAGATCGGCGATGAGAAGATGCGGTAAGGAGACTGACAGGGAAGAATAGGCAAGTATTGATTTTTTTTCTAATGACAAAACCCCTTTTAGCAAAAGAAGTTTGATCTATTCCTTTATACAAATGTTCATATATCCTGCAGCAGATCTTCATAAAACAGACTATTTCAGATTGCCACAGAGCTTTTCGCACCATCATCAATCAAGTGAGCAATCACAGTCCCCACTTTTCTATTCAGAGACATTTAAAATGTGTCATATAGCGTTCCTACCACCTTTTTCTTTCTGCAGCTTCACCGAGAATTATTCTCAAGTACTGCATCAAAAATCAGCGTCTATAAGATACACAGAATCTACTAATATACCGCAAATACACGTCACAGCCAAAGATCAAGAACCTACCTTCTAAGGACTCCATTCCTGTTGCTTGAGCCAGAAGGTCTTCGTGTCTTGCGACCACCTAAAGAGAAGAACATTAATATAGGTTTTCTCAGCATTTTCATTATTAACATACTGAACAAACTACCAACTGAGAAAGTATGAAAAGTTACTTCAATCCCATAAATCTGGCTTTCAAGCAACACCAATAGGTTGCTACCTTTACCTTTTTGGCACTTAAAGAGACTCTCCAGCCCAGCTGGGGTATGTGGGAGGTGTAGAATAGTAATATTACCTGTTGCTGTCCCTTCTGGTCCTACTAGGTTTTCAAAGCCAGCAGCATAGCTCCTCTCAGTACACACATCACCAGTCTGAGGCATTTCCTGATTGGTCAGTGTTGCTCACATGAGCAGTACTGACCAGAGTAGTATGTACTGTCTTAAACTACCAATGCACTACCACAGTGTGCACTGGGTAGCCAGAGAACTGATGCAACCGTATTGGAAGACCAAAAAGGCGCTGGGAACCAGCAAATATTCAGGAGAACGCCACAAAGGGAGAGAGGCAGGTAATGGTACTCCTCCCACTTCTGTCTCATGGAGTCATTTTAAAGACGTGGTACCACAATTGCAAGTTATCTCCTATCCACTGGATAGTGTATAACTTGCTGATCAGTGGTAGTCTCACTGCCGAGACCCCCAACGATCACGTGAACGGGACTTTCATGTCCCACTCTTCTGACACTGTGGTGGATGCTTCTCTCCCTGTAGCTACATCATTCAGAATGCTGCACTGTCCGAAACTGCGTGGTCGGCGCTCTATTTATTTCAATGGGGCTGACGGACAGATGGGGCTCTAGTATCTCTGCAGTCCCATTGAAAGTGACCAGCACTCTATTCAATCTACTCCTCACTGTGAGGAGGATGGGGAACCCCACAGTGAGGAGCATGGGGAACATGGGTCCCCCATTCCTGAGGTTGGTGGGGGGCCTCAGTGGTGAGAACCCTACTGATCAGCATGTTATCCCCTATACCTTAGATAACTTATAATTGTGGTACAACCACTTACAGGGCAAATGAAGATAGCTCAGGTCATCAGAGAGAACCATCTACAGACAGCACAGCTACTGAGCTTTTGCTTCTTGTCAGTACAGAACTGCCTTCTGATTGGCTGAGCGAGTCCGTGTTTGAATAGTCTAACAAAATGTACTAATAGTTTACATCCGAAAAGAAAATAAACATCTAATTGATAAGGAAATATATTTTGGCCTCTGGAATGTAGTAAATCTATCATTTCTAGCATGATGTCCTATGTAAAGCTACACCAGTCCCACCTGTACATGCAGCTCCTTATCCAGCTGGCTGATGCCCTGTGCCAGCTTTGCCAGTTGCTCTGCGATCACCGCCTGATGAATGGACAGGGAAGTATAGGTTTTCACATCAAAGTCATCACGGAGAAAATCAGTGTAGCAATCTGAAACACAAAAGGATTTGCCATAGAAACATACGAAGAGGTAGAACTGTGCCGAGTCTGAAGATGCGCAACACCGGCCGTAGCTGCGCAGCCATCCATGCGTGCCGGATACTGCCAAGTATAAGCCCGTTCTCACACAGGCGTTAGCAAAATGCCGCATTCAAAAACATGGCGTTTTACCGCACTTTACAGTGGTGTTTTCAAAGGCATTGTACAGGATTTTACTGCACCCATCACTGTAATAGGCGACGAGTTGTGTTAAAAAGCGCTTAAACCGCTCGAAAATAGAGCGGACGGCACTCAAAAATCGTGGCTTTGGAAACGCCACAATGAACGCTGTAAAGAGTGGCGAGTGTAAGAAGTCATACCCAAGTCATAACAAGAAGCCAGAGAAATACCAGCCGTGGATAAATAATCGGGTTACAACGGTCCGTGAACATGTAACGTTATGGCGCAAGAAATCACTAACATGGCGACTATGTCTACAGTAGATCTACGAAGAACAGAAACTGCACTTTATGTTTGTGGTGTAACCGTAGTAACTACTAAATAAGTTCTCGCCATCACAGCGATCCCCCTATAGACGTGATCGGGATAGAATATGCTCAGCTCAGGCGGCCATTGTAAATGTGCACAGAAGACCCCCATAGCGGACTAGGAGAAACGGACCGCAGCAAAAGTGGGAGAATTTACTTAGGGTAACATTACAAGGCAGGATCACACCCAAATAATCGCTGGGAACAACCAATTTGGGTGACAGTCACCCCTGTACTCGCAGCCGCTGCCACTGAGCGCACTTGTTGGGGTCACCTGGTTGTCAGCCCCCCTGGAAGCTAAGCGCCTATCCCCCCGTGTAAACAGGAGTCACTCATTTATGACCGACTGCCCGAGAATGGAGGCAGCGAATGAGAGATCTCCGCTGCACCCCCCCCCCCCCATATTGTGGAGGCCGATTGCGCCAGTGTAATGGCGGTAACGCCGGTGTGAACCGCTAACAGCCGAGTCAGGCTCCTTCATACTTGCTTTTATTTCTGTTTTACGTTTCAGTCTCTTTCCGTTCTGTTTTTGGGGCAGAGAGACAGAATTACGATAAAACAGCGCTACGTGTTCAGCTTCAAAAAGCAGAGATGACGTCAGTGCGGTTAGAAACCCGAAGTGCTTCATCCTGTGACTTCTGGAGCAGAGAGATGGAAATCCAAACCATAAATCATGTTGCGGCCACGCTGGTGGCACGGCGCCAGTCCAAGAAGCCAATACCGCGCTTGTGACCGCGCCGCTCCACATGCCCGCACAGTGCGCTGTACGCATCGTACTGGTGACGCTAATGCACGCGCTCCAATGCTAAAAATCACATCGCACTCAAAAAGCAAAACGCACGGCTTGCAAGAAATAACGGGCAACTCCTTACAAGGAATCAGCAGCGCTGCGGGCGAACGATCAGAGCCAATGTATTGGTAACACTGGGGGGTTCTCTCCATACCGCCACCCGGCGCAAAACCTGTCTGTGTGAACGCACCCTAAAAGCAAGTGTGAAGAACCCTTCCAGGAGGCAGCACTGCCTTGTGGGGGGACAGCCCAGTCTATAGGGGGCCGGCGGCTGCTTGTAACCTGCGGCCATGGCTCCACACTCACCGTCCCGCAGCATCTCCCTCACTGAGCCGCCCAGCAAGTCTGAGGAACTCTGCTTCCCCTCCATGTTGGATGCGGGCTGTCACTGCCAACCAGCCGCCACGTCATCAGCCGGCGCCGGGGACGTCACTGGTAAACAGGGAGCTGTATGCGAGCCGTGTGCTGCTGCCGGCAGGTAGTGCTCACCCCTCCCTCCACTGCTGCCAGGCATGGTGGCCGGTGCCGGGTGATATGCCTGCAGCGCGCTGGTGTTATAGAGATGGAGCCTGGTAACTAGAGAGGTACAAGGTATGTTCATCGTTGCACTCTGAGCATGCTCGGAGCGTGGACCCAGTAACCAGGACTGTGCCTGCTGGCAGCTCCATATTAGCCTTTTACACCCAACTCCACACCATTGGCAGCCTGATTGGTTGTTTGGATTTACTCAGTCCCGCTGGGTATGCCCCGTAGCATTATGACACCCGTGCTTTTGAATGGTTTCCTTCCCATCTGTCATGTTTTCTGCGATGTTACGTGATTTGTAAATCGCAGCATGTCCTATCTTTCTGAGTTTTTCTTCTTTTTCTCCCCCATGTTTCCCTGTAGAGCCTCAGTTTTATCGCATCGCAGCGCCCAAACTTGCAGCTCCCGTGTAATGCGCTTTTAACATTAGAAACCGCTATTGTGTGTCGTGCAATAAAGTTGCGGGCGGCAGCGATGCGCAATTCTCAGTAAAAAGCATTGCTAATGCTCAAAAAGCGCGTGAAGAAAAGTGCGTTTTTTTTGTTTTGTTTTTGTTGTTTGTTTTTTTTCAGCGATTTTTCTTGCAGCAGTATTGTGACCAGTGTGAAGGAGCCTTAGGCCTCACGCCACGAAGAAAATCAGGCCTGCGCGGATTTCTGCTGCGGATGCACTATAATTGTCTTTTTTTTCATGCGGGAGATCGATTCAGATATGAGCTCTAGGAGCGCCCGCACGCGTGACCCCGCACGAATGGAGCAGGTCGCGGGTTTTTTTCACGTGCATGAAACCGACAAATCACTTAAAATACCATCCGCGACTATTTAATTAACCACGAATGGTCAATGCTTTCCTATCGGGTGCGGATTTGCGTTTTTTTTCACACGCAGATTTGCTAAATCTAATTTCCCCGTAGACATGAGGCCGGGGTGGCTTCACACAGCATTATTTTTAGAGAACACACCTGCAGTTTTTGAGCCAAAGGCCGCCTGCAGACTTCTAGCAGGGGATCTGACCCACGCCCCTGCAGGGACCAGTGGGCCCTCACCTGCTCCCGCGGCTCCAGCTCTGTGATGTGCCGGCTGCCGCCCAGCAGGCTCATGCGCAGAGCTACGAGCTGGGAGTGACATTTCTGTGAGACCTGCACAGAAATAGAACATGCCGCGATTTGTTTTCCACGTGTGTTTTCATACGGACAAATCGCGGCTGTCTGCATAGAATTGCGTTTTGTATTACAATCCTATGCAGGCGGGCATGTGTGGGAATTCTGCAGGTAATCCCACCGCGAAATTTCTGCCCGTGTGCAGGGGGCCATAGCCAGACGTGGATCCGGCAGGCAGGAGAAGTAGATGTTCTTCCTTCATAGTTCTCGTTCTTCTTGCATCCATGACCGGCTTTGGCCGAAAAAACTGCAAGTGCATTTTCAATTAAAAAAACCTGTGTGTGAAGCCCGAATGCTAGGGTGAACTCCAGGGCAAACACGCTGCAGATGCGCATGTACGGGCACGCGCACACGGACGTTTTTTCCATCTGAGTGTCGAACTGAGAAATGTTTAAACATTTGGCCATAATAGCCATGTGATTGGCTGTATTCACATGGGCTTTAATTGAGTAAAATATATTGCAGCGTTTCCGATTCTTTGACAGAAATAGCACATATCAGCGTGCCGCACAGCGACCCGCACAGCGACCCGCACATCTCGGGCACATGTGAATGTCCGTGTATCTGTACACGTGCAGGTTTGGAAGTGCTTTTATCACAGATCTTCTGTGGCAGCAAATACATCCCATGTGACATAAAAGGGGACGCTCACTTGTCGCTGATTTGTTGTGGATTTTCCACAGTGGCGCAGATTCATGGCGGATTTCACCTACCTGTGTGAAGGAATGAAATCCTCCATGAACTCCCCAGCATAAATTAACATGAAGGGGATTTAGAATTGGTAACATTTGCTGGTCATGTGAACACACAGCACGGTGCAAAGCTTTTAGGCAGGTGAGGAAACAATGCTGCTCTTACAGTAAAGAACCCCCTATTTACTGCATGGAAAATAGTTTACATGTAAATCTGTGATTTAACTAATTGGTGTTTTATAGGTTTTTTTTCTGCTGCCATGCATCTTCAGCTTGGTGATAACCAACCATGGCTGCCACCGAACCCATCAGACTTGTTCAGCTCTACGAATGTAGTAAAGATATGTGCCCCCATGGTGCGATATTCTAAGTAAGTACTGCTCAGTATTGTCTGGGATTCTTCATTCATTTTATCTCAACCTTATCATAGGACATTCTTAAAGCGACCCTCTGGTCTTGGGACAAAACCTTGTCCTGGGACTGGAGGGGGAAGAGGGCATATTACTTGCAGTTGTTTTTCTTTGCTGCCCTCCTGATTGATCAGTTCCAGGTCTTATTTTAGGCTGTCCAAGATGGCCGACGCAATCTCCAGACTACCTAATGCATTGGTGGTATTACACTATCTATGCACTGTACCTTATCTCTGATTGGCCAGAGCTGCTCATATGATCACCAATGGCCAATCGGTGAACAGTGCACATTGTGCATTAGGTACTTACAACATTGCTGCAACCTCTGGGAAGGCCTGAAAACGGGGCAGTTTGGAGGGACAGAAGAGAAGAAGACTACAGATAATATACTCTCCTCCGATTCTGGGACAGAAGTTTGTTGTGAACCTGCAGGGTCACTTTTAGGTGGACCTGCCAGCCTACTATGATGCCTTATGTAAGGCCAGCAAGCTGCTGATCCTACTAGTAGTCAAAACGGCAAATCAAATATTGTGCTGAGGGAATACACTAGACTCATAATTTGAGTCTGGTGTATTCCTGAGAAGAGTGCTTTTCCCTATGAGCCACTGTATATATGTGTATACATAGCAGCCTGTCAGCCACTGCCCCAGTAGGTGGGGGACACTCATGGGTACACCTGGCTCATATTCTGTGTCCGGTGTACTCTTTCAGCACTCCTAGTGGCCAAACAGCATATTTTCTGTGCTGTTTCGGCTACTAGTTTGGACCCTTATATTTAGGGCAGCACAGTAAGCAAGAACATTATCTGAGATCTAACTGCTATGTAATATGTGTTGTAGAATAGTATTCTCTCTTGATCCTTGTAAAGTTGAGTTCCTTTCACATGTGCTGAAAACCCTTTATCGGGATTCAAGCAAGCATTCTGGTGTTTTGTACGTCAAGGATAAGTCAGTATGTAGGACAATTTTCTTGCTGCCAAAACTCCGATAGATCCTATTAAAATCAATGAGCTCTATTGGACTTTGCATCGTTACAGCATCATGTCTTCTGTTATACTTCTGTTAACCCTTACAGCTCCTAATAAGATGTTTGGTCTTTTTCCTTGGCTAGATTGGCTTTCAGGAACCTGGTGAGAAGGTACGGCTGTGACTTGTGCTATACACCAATGATAGTTGCTGCGGACTTCATCAAGTCTGCTAAAGCCAGAGACAGTGAATTCACCACAAACCAAGGTAACTGTGCGATGGAAACCATCTGCTTACCAGGTCAGATAAGTGTGTAATTACAGGCGCCATCATTGTTACTGGTAATAAAATCACAGCATCCATACTCGCCCCACCGCTGCCGGCTCTCCTGTCCCAGCTGAACTTCACTTCCGGAAGGAGAGTGATGGTGACGGATACTGGGTCACCTGAGAGCTGAAGCTATTCACCAGCTGAAGTGAACCAGTGATTTGCAGCAGCGGTCACATGGGCCTTTTGGTGGGGACGTCATTGGCAGCTCCCTACACCCGGTAGTGAAGGCCAGCGGGGACCAGAAGTACGGTAGCGGTAGAGAAGCACGGAAGGCCGAGTATGGATGCTGGGATTTTATTACTGCAAGGTTTTGTGTCACACTATGCCCCCAGATAACCCCTTTAATGTGCTCCTTTAGGAGATCAGCCACTTGTTGTGCAGTTTGCTGCAAAAGATGCCCGGGTTCTAGCTGATGCTGCTCTACTTGTCTGTCCTTTTGCTGGAGGCATTGATCTTAATTGTGGATGTCCTCAAAGGTAAGGCTAAACGTTCTTCCCCTTACTGTAGCAATAACACTTGTCTGCTATCATTACGTTTGGATTTCTTGTGATTGTCACATCACGGAAATGTGCAAATTGACTACATTTGTGTACATTAAAGGGGTTATCCCGCGGCCAAAACGAAAAAATTTTCACACCCCAGTCCCCCATGTTAAGCAAGCATCACAAACTACCCATGTAAATCGGTTTTTTAGAGCGTTTCTACTCACCATGAAGCTGTTTCATGAAGTTATAAAAATCTTCTTCCAAGATGGCCACCGTCATTTCCCAAGGTGCACCGCTGGTCTTCATCCATGGTGCACTGCGGGTCTTCTCCCATGGTGCACCGTGGATGTTCTTCTCCAGTCTGAGCTCCACTGCCGATTACAGCCACCTCATTGGCTGATCGGCACCACGTGACGGGGGCGGAGCTACGCGATGACACTGAGAAGGGGGAGGAGCCATGGTGCAGCTCGTGAGCCTGGACCCTCCAGAAGAGGATTCTTCTCTGCGCAAGCGCGACTGTTGCGGCGACCAGAGGAGATGTTTGGTCGTCGCTATGGAGACGGGGACGCCAGCACCGGAGGGGTAAGTATATAACTTCTGTATGGCCAATATTTAATGCACGATGTATATTACAAAGTGCATTAATATGGCCATACAGAAGTGCATAACCCCATTTGCTGCCGCGGGACAACCCCTTTAAGTTCCGATATAGTACAACAATACTACAATCTTTGGCCATGAGATGTGTGTCTCGGCTGAAGTCACCATGTAGCCCAGCCTTATATAATAGTTTTTTGATGACAGTAATTCTGAAAATTAGCACTCTAATCCAGAAAACGCAATAATCTCAGTCCTATTTTCTGCACAGAACTACAATATAATGTAATATTCTTTTGCATGATGTCCACCCTGCGGGTTAAATAATATACACATTTTTTATTCTTTGGGTCATTATACACACGATACCACATGTGATTTTTTTTACATAGTTAAAGGGGGGAAGGTGTGGTTTCGATGTTTTTATCTTACTGTTTTGTTATACTTTTTTAACTTTAATTTTTTGTCCCACTAAGGGACTTTAGTATCAGCATCTTTTATCATTCTTCTAATACACTGCTATGCTTCAGTATAGTAGTGTATTAGAAAGCCTTATAGGCCACCATAGCTGGCAGACCCAAAGACTATATTCAACCAATCTATCAGGACTCCGCGATCACATCGCGGGGGTTCGATGGGTGAGAGAAGGAGCCTCCTCCCTCTGTCAGCCTTTTACATTCCACAGTTGCACTGATATTTGAAGGGTTAAACACCAGGGATCCAAGGTTTCTTTGGTCCCCGATGTTGGAGCAAGTACCCCACTGTTATCCGACAGCCAAGCACCCACTACCCCCAACACGGAAGACCCGTTCCAGGCCTCTAAAGCAGTGGCATTAAAAAAAAGCGCTGCAGAATATGGCCCCATAATGGCCGCCATCAAAAGACACAAGGGCAGTCGTTAAGGGGTTAAAGAAGCAATTATTTTTTTTTAGAGGATTTTCATCTTCACTTTTCAGAAGCCAAAACTTTTTTATTTTTCCATCAACGCAGCTATATAAGGGATTGTTTTTTGCCTAGCGAGCTGTTGTTTTTATTGCTACTACTTTGGGTATGTGTGTGTATGTGTATTACCAAACTTTTATTATTTTTATTTATTTTTTGACAGGCAGGGTGAAAAAAACACAAATTTTATCATTATGGTTTTTTTTCTATTTTACAGTGGTCACTCTGTATAATAGAAAAAAATTGCAGCACAATTGCAACAATACCAAAATTATATATTTTTAGGTTTTTTTGCTTTTTTTATAAGAAAAACGCTTTTATGTAAACCTTTTTTTTTTCTAAGACAAATAGCTTCTATTTTCCCATGTACTGAGCTATGTGCGGCTTGTTTGCATGATTATTTGCACCATTTTATGGTACATACCACTTTCTTATCACAAACTTTTGTTTTTTGGGAGGCAAAAGAGCATTTTGGCTTTTTTTTTTTCTTTTGCTTTGTCTATAAATGGTACCGTATATACCGGCGTATAAGGCGACGGGGCGTATAAGACGACCCCCCAACTGTCACCTTATACGCCGGTATTCAGTGGAGAAAAAAAAAAAAATTTTATTACTCACCTCCCACGGCGTTCTGTCGCGCTCCGGCAGGATGTCGCTCGCTCCGGCAGGCTGTCGCTCGCTACTCGTCCCCGGCGCAGCATAGCTTTCTGAATGTGGGGCTTGAAATCCCCGCTTCCAGAAAGCTAATACACACGCCGGCAGCCATGACATCATTGAATGGCTGTGATTGGCTAAAGCACACGTGGCTTCAGCCAATCACACTATTCAATGACATCATTGAATGGGTGTGATTGCTAACACGTGCGCCTTCAGCCAATCACAGCCATTCAATGATGTCATTGAATAGTGTGATTGGCTGAAGCCACGTGTGCTTTAGCCAATCACAGCCATTCAATGCTGTCATGGCTGCCGGCGTGTGTATTAGCTTTCTGGAAGCGGGGATTTCAAGCCCCGCATTCAGAAAGCTATGCTGCGCCGGGGACGAGGAGCGAGCGACAGCCTGGCGGAGCGAGCGACATCCTGCCGGAGCGCGACAGAACGCCGTGGGAGGTGAGTAATAAATTTTTTTTTTTTACACTTTTTTTTTTTTGTATTACCGGCGTATAAGACGACCCCCGACTGCAGAGCAGATTTTTCGGGGTTCAAAAGTCGTCTTATACGCCGGTATATACGGTATTTGTCTGCGTGATATGAATGTATTTACAATTTATTACGGGTCATTACGGATTTGCTGATACCAAAATTATTGTTTTGTTTTACAAACAAGGGGAAATTGCGCAAAAATAAGGCGTTTTTTTAATTTTATGTAAAATTTTGATTTTTTATTTTTTTTTTCTTTTTGTTTTTTGGGGCACTTTAATATCTTATGATCACTCATATAATGCACTGAAGTACAAAAGTACTGAAGTGTATTATTGCTGTGGTTTACATTACAAGCCATACCCATTGACACTCATTGATTTCATGGCAGAGGGCCAATAATGTCACAGCTGATGCTCACTTCCTGTGTGAACTCTATACTTGCCATGATCAATATTGATGGCGGTGATTTGTGTTCTTACCAATCTCCGCTGATGCAGTGGGAGGCAGACTGTCCGTGAAAGCTGGCTCCCACTGTGGATGCAATTCACTTAGATTAACTTACAGCACACCTCAGGATTTTTAAACCTATGGAGAGATGACAAATAAGTCCATAGGATGCACGCCAAAGGTTTAGGGGTCAGAGCCTGCAAGGACCCCAACAAGGATATATTCCACTTTCTCACAAAGGAAATGGCAGCATCCAGGGCGTAGTGCAAAACGATAGTTTATTCCTCCAAAATCTCGCTACGTTTCGACCCTCTTGGGGTCTTTATCAAGCATAAAGATAACATACATCAAACACCAACATATAACAAAATAGTAGTCGTACCACCACCAATCACCTTTACAGAATCACATATGTGTGCAATCATCATTACCTTATGGCTCAACCTCCTGGTCTGGTAACTTTCCATTAATAATAACGTGGGACGCATTCTCCATGGCTGTCTCCATGTGTAGTATATGATGTACTGGTGTCCGGCATTTTCTCTATCTAACTGCGCATGCGCAGGATATGTCAAGTCCCACGAGCGCCCTTCTTCCGCCCTTCGTCCATCGGAACTCATCTACATTAGTGCTTCTGCGCGGGGCTTCATACAAAATACCGCGATAGGTCGTGATCCATAAGGGATCAGCTCACGGAGCGCTGCAATACTCTGATTTCAAAGCAGTCCTATGTATGTGGGCGGAGCTAAAACTCTGTGCTTCAAGCCATCGGACTACAGCAGTGTGAATGTGAAAGCTGTGTATCTCAGAACCGGGAGTGTATTCCCCAACGACCCGAGTTTCATGTCGGGCACAATTCAGTTATACAAAAGCACCAAACTCTCACAATAATTAGTTCCTGTTGATAATTACCCCATTGTCCTCTTTATAGAGCAAAGAAAAGTATCAACTATATTCTTTAATGCTTAATTAAGTTTGTTTATTCGGGAAAATCTTTGTTTTATATCGCACCCCGTTCTCATTGGAGTGTAAAACATATCACATCACAAAGAAAAGGGGAAAAGAGCAAAGGGGACTTGACATATCTCGCGCATGCGCAGTTAGATAGAGAAAACGCCGGACACCAGTACATCATATACTACACATGGAGACAGCCGTGGAGAATGCGTCCCACGTTATTATTAATGGAAAGTTACCAGACCAGGAGGTTGAGCCATAAGGTAATGATGATTGCACACATATGTGATTCTGTAAAGGTGATTGGTGGTGGTACGACTACTAGTTTGTTATATGTTGGGGTTTGATGTATGTTATCTTTATGCTTAATAAAGACCCCAAGAGGGTCGAAACGTAGCGAGATTTTGGAGGAATAAACTATCGTTTTGCACTACGCCCTGGATGCTGCCATTTCCTTTGTGAGAAAGTGGAATATATCCCACTGTGGATGCTGCAGGGTCAGCTTCCAAGCCCATGCCATTCATATGATGTAAATGTCATATCGTGGGAACCCCTTTCCATCCATGTTGTATATGTTAGAGAATATATTCCTAAAAGGATCTCTATAATTGTAATGCTAGAGATGAGAAATCAATAAGTAAAAATATAGTTGATTTAAGTATTTATATTATGTGGGTATAAGAGATTAGAGTAAAGAAAACATGTTTATGCCAAATAATTATTGGGCTTAACGAGATATAACAGCACAGAAGCTTATCTATACTAGAGATAAACCAACTCTTGCAACCTAGGCAAGTTGAAGTCATGGAGTGTCATCAAGCTCTTTGAGAGTGGGACACAGGACATGATAAGAAGACCACCCTTGTGTACTTGTTTCTGATTGGAAGATAAGAATGTCCTCGCTATCTCACTAACTTGGATAAGAATGTACTATTATTCTATTGGTTGATATTAAGCCACACACAGCAAACTCATGCTTATTGTTCATTATAAACACCTGCTGTTTGATGCATGAAGTAAGGAATCATCTGATTACACCAATTGTGTGTGATTTGTCTTGATTTCCGGAGCAGCTCCTGAATGCTTATTCTTCTAATAACAAATTCTACACAAGCAAGATATACCGGCTTCACAGATAAAATTGTGATAACCTATACATTCTTCCTGGAGCAGGAAGAAGTTAACAAGTTTTTCTGGGACTTTACTACTGATGCCCTATCCTCAGGATAGGCCATCAATAGTTGATCACTGGGTGTTCACCGCTTGGGCTCCCTGCCGATCAACCGTTTGTATGACCCGCTGTCATTGCAGACAGATCCGGAAGCAGACAGCTCTGTCCGTAGTGCAGTGACATTGCAGGCACAGCAGATTGTCTACGTTCGAGAAGTATGTAGAGTTTAGGGGTGCATTGACTTTTCAAGGTGTTTAATTCTTGTATTTTATAGTTTTTCTTTTTTTTTTTCATTTCTAGCTTAAAACCATATTTTACAAAAATATATGCATGTAAACATAGCCCTACATGGTACCCTGTTTCCCTGCAAAATAAGACCTACCCCAAAAATAAGCCCTAGCAAATTTTTGGGAGGCTTGAAATATAAGCCCTACCCAGAAAATTAGCGCTAATTACACTACATAAAAAAAAATACATTACCTAGCAGGCTCGGTCCAGGTCCCTCCCGCTGCTCTCCAGTGGTTCACACAGTCCTCAGCCACTCGTAGAACAATACTTCCTGGTTAAGGGATTCAATAATCCCACCTCCAGGAAGCGATGGCTGTGATTGGTTTTTAAACTGTTGCATTGATTGACTGTGCAGCAGTTAAATAACCAATCACAGCCATCACTTCCAAAAAGGCAGGATTTATGAGTCCTGTAACGAGGAAGTGATGTATGAGCGGCCAAGGACTTCGGGAAGCGCGTCAGAGCTGCGAAGAGCAGCCGGAGCCTGCTAGGTAAGTATAATAAGACCTAGTGCCTCTTTTGGGGCAAAAATTATTATAGGTCAGGGTCTTATTTTCGGGAAAACACGGTATATAGGGACTCTGCACATCGTGAGTTTTTATTTTGAGAAGGTATTGTGTATCTCATTTTTTGCCTGGATCACACTTTCGGTCAGCAAATATTATTATCAAAACTATGCTTTGTCCCAGAGTGAGGGACGTAGTGTCCCAGACGGGTCTGAAACCTATGACCGAGATCCTAAACCAGCACCCACCTCAGCCAGGATTCTGGCTTCAGTATTTGCAATTGAGAGGATTTGTGAGCTCGCTGACACCGAAAGAAAAACTGACGGCGCCCCTAAAGGCGTTTGAACAACTTTGTATGTCGGACCTAAGCCAGAGGCACATGATTTCCACACTCTACAAGTTGCTACTGGATCGGGAGGTGGAGGAGGAGACTCCGAACTACAGAGGGGCCTGGGAACGGGAATTAGGGGAGGACTTTACCGATGAGGATTGGAATAAAATCTGGGCCCTAACCCATAAGCTTTCCTCAGCAGGTAAGGTCCAAGATCTCAACTACAAAATAGTCTCTAGGTGGTACAGGACCCCCGACCACCTTCAAGGGATCCTCCCCCAGGTATCTCCTTTGTGCTGGAGATGCAGTGGGAGCAGAGGCACAATGACCCACATATGGTGGGAATGCCATCCAGTGGCCAACCTCTGGGAAAAGGTAACTAAACTTTATAACCATATCAACCACTCAGAGGTAACCATGTCTCCAAGAATGGCCCTGCTCTCACTGTTCCCAGGCAACATAAGAACTTCTAAATCAAGCATCCTAAAATATTTCATAATAGCAGTGAGAAGACTTATCCCAAGGCTCTGGCGATCCTCAACTATCCCAACCAGGGGCATGTGGGTCGAGGAACTCCATACCCTCATGAGATACGACGAATTGGGGGCTGACGACCCGAAATCCTGGGAAACATACTATAGGACGTGGCAACCATGGGTCGCGTTTAGAGACTCAGACGACCTTAAAGGTTGGATAGATCATGGATCAGTCGGCCAGCCCCCTACTGGGGCTAGCAACTAGAAGTAACTGCCCGGGAACGCCTCCTGACCCTGATCCCACCTCCTCTACCCTTCCCACACATCCTTATCTTCTGCCCCCTAATGGATAGTGTCTTCCCTCCCCCCCAAACGTCTACGTGAGTGTCCGTGTTTAGTTGAGTTAAGCCTACCTGATTGGAAAAGAGGATTCCCCTCTACAATCCCAAACGAGTTCGAGATCAACACCCAGACTTGAATTCCACATAAAGCTAGAGGAGAGGAGAGGATGATGTTTGTTGAAGTAATTACCGCTTTACTCCCGTCAGCCGACGGAATTTCTCAGGGTGGACTCGCTCTACTCCCAGAACACCCCTCTTTTTTTCTCCCCTCTCGTCCTCATAGATCCCTCTACAGCTTATCTCCATTCCGTGCAATGCTTAAGTTATACAACTACATGCCAGACTTATATACAATAAAAACTTATTTGAACCAAAATATGAGGGGGGCCCCCTCAGGAGGCGCTCGGGACCAGGGCACGGTGCTACCCGGAGCTGGCCCCTACCTCCTCAAACCATGCCCAAACTGGTGCCAAAGTCCTACCGCCCATAGCACCCTCATCTAACCCTACTCCCTCTCCCCCCCCCCTTTTTTTTTTTTCTTTTTTTTTTTCCCTGAACCCCCCTGTTTTTTTGTGTTTTTTTAGTTAGGTTTATATTGTAGTATAAGATTATTAACCTTGGACAGTATAACCTGACCAAGTAGGAAAAGAGATGCATAGTCGACGTTTTAGAAGTGTAAAGAATTTATTTACTTTTGTCAAGACAACTGAGTGCCATTTCAAACTGCTAGCAAATGACTGACAAATGTTTATATTGTTGAAACTATGCGAATAAAATACTTTTGAACGAAAAAACTATGCTTTGTTACAAAATTGCATGAAGGTGACTGTGTAAATAAAGTGCTGAGTGGCATTTTGACAATAAACAAGATGTTTACTTTCTGAAAATATATGGCTTTGGGAGTTAGTATGATTTTATTTTTTTTCATTTAGTCATCTAGGATTTTTCTGTTTATGTAACGTGTAAAAATTGTTCTGCTGCACAATGTTCAAAAACCCCCTGGCAGCAAGAAGGTTAACCATGGAATTTTTAATTTCTTTTTCCTTTATTTTTTACAGATGGGTAATGTCTGAAGGCTATGGAGCATGTTTAATAAACCAGCCTCAACTAGTCAGTGATATGGTGAAACAAGTACGCAGCCAAGTTGAGAATGAAAGATTTTGTGTTTCAATTAAAATAAGGTAAGTTTCATCATTACTGTATTACTTATATTAACGGGATACTCAGGCCTCGCCGTTGTGGAAGTCCAGGCCAAAATAATTTTTTCATCTCAGCTTAGCTTTCCTTTGTCTTCTGAATTAAATATAGCATTAAAATAAGCACAAACAGAACTACCGTATTTTCCGGCATATAAGACGACGGGGCGTATAAGACCACCCCCGACTTTTCGTCTTGTATGCCGGGAATACAGTGTGGAAAAAAAAATCAATACTCCTCTCCGGCAGCGCTGTCGCTCCCTCGTGCACGCCAGCAGAGCATTGCATTCTTGAATGGCTGTGATCCCCGTGGGGTGGCTTGATAGACTGCCTTTCAAAAAACAGTATGACCTAATGCTATAGCAGTGTTGGCGAATCTTTTAGAGCCCGGGTGCCCAAACTGCAACCTAAAACCCACTTATTTATCGCAAAGTGCCAACATGTCAGGGGGCGGGGCTTTTCATGACGTACGATTTTACCCCCGTCCTTCTAAAAAGGACAGGGCCGCTTCAAAATAGACAGGGTGCAGATTGTGACTGCTTTTTGGATGCGGATATACTGCACAATGTCCTCAGTGGAAAATACTGGGGAAAATTCTGCAGCATTTCTGCATCCAAAAAGTAGTCAGAATCTGCACCCTGTCTATTGTGAAACAGCCCTGCCCATTCCGCCACCTGTAAACACACACCAGCGGTAATAGTGACACCCCCCCCCCCCCCAGCAGCCCCAGCGGTAATAGTGACCCCCACCACACAGCAGCCCCAGCAGTAATGGTGACCCCCACCACCAGCGGTAATAGTGACCCCCACTCCCCAGCAATAATAGTGACCCCCCCACATCACAGCGGCCCCAGCGGTGATAGTGACCCCCGCAGCGGCCCCAGCGGTGATAGTGACCCCCGCAGCGGCCCCAGCGGTGATAGTGACCCCCGCAGCGGCCCCAGCGGTGATAGTGACCCCCGCAGCGGCCCCAGCGGTGATAGTGACCCCCGCAGCGGCCCCAGCGGTGATAGTGACCCCCGCAGCGGCCCCAGCGGTGATGGCGACCCCCGCAGCGGCCCCAGCGGTGATAGCGACCCCCGCAGCGGCCCCAGCGGTGATAGCGACCCCCGCAGCGGCCCCAGCGGTGATAGTGACCCCCGCAGCGGCCCCAGCGGTGATAGTGACCCCCGCAGCGGCCCCAGCGGTGATAGTGACCCCCGCAGCGGCCCCAGCGGTGATAGTGACCCCCGCAGCGGCCCCAGCGGTGATAGTGACCCCCGCAGCGGCCCCAGCGGTGATAGTGACCCCCGCAGCGGCCCCAGCGGTGATAGTGACCCCCGCAGCGGCCCCAGCGGTGATAGTGACCCCCGCAGCGGCCCCAGCGGTGATAGTGACCCCCGCAGCGGCCCCAGCGGTGATAGTGACCCCCGCAGCGGCCCCAGCGGTGATAGTGACCCCCACCCCACAGCGGCCCCAGCGGTGATAGTGACCCCCACCCCACAGCGGCCCCAGCGGTAATAGTGTAACCCACCCCACAGCGATAATAGTGACCCCCAGCGGCCCCCAGTGCATTAGGGACAACCCCCCAGCGGCCCCCAGTGCATTAGGGACACCCCCCCCCCAGCGGCCCCCAGTGCATTAGGGACACCCCCCCCCCAGCGGCCCCCAGTGCATTAGGGACACCCCCCAGCGGCCCCCAGCAGCCCCCCAGTGCATTGGGGACACCCCCCAGCGGCCCCCAGTGCATTGGGGACACCCCCCAGCGGCCCCCCCAGTGCATTGGGGACACCCCCCAGCGGCCCCCCAGTGCAGTAGTGACACCCCCCAGCGGCCTCCCAGTGCAGTAGTGACGCCCCCCAGTGCAGTAGTGACACCACTCCAGCGCCCCCCCCCCTCCCAGTGCAGTAGGTGACACCCCCCCAGCGGCCCACCAGTGCAGTAGGTGACGCCCCCCAGTGCAGTAGGTGACACCCCCCCAGCGGCCCCCAGTGCAGTAGTGACACCCCCCCAGCGGCCCGACAGTGCAGTAGTGACACCCCACAGTGCCCCTCCCGAGACCCACATACTTACCTCCCCCTCCTCCTGGAAGCTAAGCTGTTCTTCTGGTCCCGGCATGCATATTAACTTTTTCTTACCCACTTCTGCCTCAATAGGTAATTCCCAGCAACCTGATTGGTTGTTTGGTGAATCAGCCAACCCGAACAACCAATCAGGTTGCTGGGAATTGCTGGTTGCTGCAGAAGTGGGGAAGAAAGTGTTAATATGCTCCCGGCACACACTCTGACACATACGCTGCTGGACGCCTCCCCCCCTCCCGGCGGAACCAAGTAGTAGGAGACGTCGGGGCAGGGGGGAGAGGGGTTCCTGCTGCACACTGAAGTCAGTGTGTTCCGGGATCAGTGCCGCTAGCAGTGCTGTTTGTGAATGCCGGCAGGGGAGCCGCGGCCCCTGCTGGTATTCACAAGTGGTGAGCGGCCGATGGGGCGCGTGCCAGTAGGGAGGGCTCTGCGTGCCGCCTCTGGCACACGTGCCATAGGTTCGCCACCACTGTGCTATAGCATTACGTCATACTGCAGGCGCGATCAGAGCATCGCTGGTTGTAGTCCTCTAGGAGGACTAGAAGAAAGTGTAAAAATAAGATCAATAAAGTTTTAGTGATTATTAAAAGAAAAAAAGTAATAAAAGTTCAAAAAACCCTCCTTTTGCCATACTTGCAATAAAAAAATCAAAATAATAAACCAAAAATACGTGTTTGGTATCGCTGCGTCCGTATAAGTCCGATCTATCAAAGTAATGTATTATTTACCCCACACGGTGAATGTGGTCACCCTGTCTCCCAGAAAAAATGTAATAAAAAGCTATAGAAAAGTCAATTGAGCCCTCACATAAAATAACTGTCAGTAGAAAAATAAAGTTATTGTGCGCAGAAAATAATTTTAAAAAAATTAAATATCTTTAAAAAAAAAAATACATGTAGTACAGCAAAGAAAAAACTATATAAGTTTGGTATCGTAGTAATCGTACTGACCCATAGAATAAAGTTATCAGTTTTTTGGGGGGGGGGGGGCAGTTTGTGTGCTGTAGAAACAGGACACACCGAAAGATGGTGGAATGTCGTTTTTTTTCCATTTCTCTCCGCTTAGAATTTTTAAAAAGTTTAAGTGCATTAAATGGTACAATAAATAGTACCATTGAAAAATACAACTCATCCCCCAAAATACAAGCCCTCGTACAGCGATGTCGATGGATAAATAAAGGAGCTACAATTTTTTAAAAGGGAGGAGGAAAAAACGAAAAGTAAAAAAGCAAAAAAACTCTGTCACTAAGGGGTTAAAGGGAGCTTGTCGCCAGGTTCATGCTGCCGGAACCATGCGCAACATGTACCCGAGACAGATATACTCCTCAACCCACTGTATGTTTTGTACTCTTCTCTCCATATACACAAAAATGAAGAATCATTTCAGAGTAAAACCTACATGGGTTGATGAGCATACCTATTCTGGGCAGCATGAACCTGGTGACAGGTTACCTTTTTAAGCAGAGTTTGCTGCAGCCAAAGGACTGTGCAGCTTATAATCTCCTCAGTGCAAACTGTCCGCCTTAACTGCACCTCACTAAAAAAGACTGCAGTCTGTAGGATGTTGATGGTATATATATAAAAGCTACAATATTTCTTAAACCAGTTAGATTTTTTTTTTCAAATCCCTCCTGCTAACAGCATTAATAATGTTATATTATAGAGGTGATAATAATACAGTGACTTAGGGCTAATGCCCATGGACGGATTTCTGCGGCGGAAATGTGCAGCGTTATCCCACAGCTATTAGGTTCTATTGAACCTAATAGCTCAATGTTCACGCTGTGGAATTCCGCAGCGTGAAAGAAATCGCAGCATGCTCTAATTGCCGCGGGAAACCACGCATCCGACTTCCATTGTAGTCAATGGAAGCCGTCCGTCATGCGATACCTGCACTACGAGCACAGCGGAAGTATCGCGTGATTACGCGACACCGCTGGCCACGTCATTGCCAACTGCCGGCGCGTCATGTGCTGTACTGCACATGCGCGCCAGCGCGTCAGACCAGACTCGTGTGGCGGATATGGAGAGGTGAGTATGGGGTGTTTGGGGGCACACTGTCGGACTCCGCTGCGATATTCCGCCGGCGGAGTCTGACACGGCCGTGGGCATGAGGCCTTAGACACCTAATTACCATGCCTACTTAGCCTTAAAGAGAACCTGTCATTAGGTATGGCACCTGGGACAGGTATGAACATTCCCGATATGTAGGTCTTAGGCAACTTCCACGTGGACGATTTTGTCGCATTGCGACAGTGCTACAAGTTGCATGTATGTAGAGCCCATGATTTCCTAGGAGTTCTTCCACATGAGCAATGTTTTGTAGCCTGTGACATTGCGAGAATACAAAATTGCAGCATGCTCTATCCAGCCGCGATTTGCGTTGTTTTTCGGGGGTGGGTTTTGTAGTCCGTGTTGCCTTACAGACTCTTCCTTTGTGTTGCATCACACAAAAACACGGTTTTCCTTTGGTGCAATGCAACTTTTACACTAGGAAATCCTACTCTAAAAGCCCTAAACTCAGCCCTAGCTTCAGTGGAAAAAAAAAAAAAATCATCATCTAAGAGGCACTGTCATCTCTGGCACGGGTCTCCTCTTCAAATCCGGAACTTGTCTTTCATCTATTACCAGCCCTTCCTAGATTGGAGGATCAAAATCCCCACCTCCAGGAAGGGCTGGCTGTGACTGGCTTAGCAACAGTGCTCGGGAGCCAATCAGAGACAGCGCTCAATAAACCAATCACAGCCATTCAATGAATTATTGAGCGCTGACTCTAATTGGCTGAGCAATGGCGCTCAAGAACGAATCGCAGCCAGCCCTTCCTGAGTGCGGGGATTTTTTTTTATTTTTTTTTTTATTTTTATTAAACTGCAGCTAGGGCATTTTTTTTAGGGTAGGGCTTCTATTTCAAGCCATCCCCTTCCGAAAATCCTTGCACATGGTGCTACAAAGTCGCATGCTTTTTTGTAATTTTTTATTTCCATTTTTAATATATTTTTTTTACATCCATCAGGGATTGTTCTTTACATATTTTTTAAACTTACAATGTATTAGCATACTTCTGTGTGTTAATAGATATTGATCTGTGTCACTATAGGACAGGCAATTCTTAGAAGAATGCTTAGCGTGCTGCAACAGCAGTCTTAATGTATAAACAGCCATGGGGTCCTTTTCTAGGCTCCAAGGGCTAACTACTCAGGGGTTTCTCTGTTTCTGAACGTGCCACAGAGAAAGCTGATCATACTGCAGTTACTCTTGACTGTGCCATGCACAAGGTTAAATGGTTGGGATTGGCGGTTCCTCTGAACCTGCCCATTAGAGCAGGAATTAAACTGTTACTAGAAAACTGATAGTGTAACAAAACAGACATTAGGTTTAAAAACTATTTATATTCCCAATTTTCCTTCCTATGATTTGTGTCCTTTTAGGATCCATGCTGACATTGCAAGAACAGTTGACTTGTGTCAGAAAGCTGAAGCTGCTGGTGTTTCCTGGATCACTGTGCATGGGAGACTGTCTGAAGAAAGGCATCAGCCTGTACACTATGATGCAATAAAGGTCATCAAAGACAGCGTATCAATACCTGTTGTGGCTAATGGTGACATCAGAAGTTTAAAAGAAGCTGAGAACATTCATCAGATAACGGGAGCAGATGGTAAATTGCTACGGAGTGTAGCATTATTACATGCAGCATGATAGCATGTATGTAGGTTATTATCCCTGTTATGGGAATAAATCATATTCCAGAAGATTTCACTGTTTTGCTCCAGATTGGTTATAATGAGAAGCTTCATGCCTGAATATTTGTATTTGAACTCACGGATGCTATTCGTCAGCCCCCATACCCTTCTGCTTTATTGAAAAGAAGTACAATACAAATATACTGAATATGACACACCAATTACATACATGTCCCTCCCAACATCATAACAGCTCATTGTTGGCCTAGTATGTAATGACGCTAGTGATTGACATATGTTTACGCCCCAGGTGTGTATGTCGCTATGTGAACATGTAATTCCTATATACCAAAGTAGCATACTCTATTAATATTCCAATCTGGATCAAGGAATCCAAGGCAGGAGATAAGGAGTAGCTCCCCTCTTATGAGTGGTGGGCATTGCAGGTCTTTCTCATAAGAAACACATCTGTAGACAGTGTTAAGTCCTGAGAACTGTGTGTAGAAGTGTGTTGGAGATACCTCACAAGAATGCAACACGCGCGCACACACAGTATTAAACCAGTTAACCATTTCACTGCTAGCTATTTTCTATGAAGGCAGCCTTAGATTGGTTGTACTAAACGTTACATAAGTTTGAGAAATGCATTTATCCTCCTGTAGTGGTCTAATAATATCACCTTATTAATAACATTAGTAGTTTCTTCCATATGAAAGTGCATTATGATTTGTGGGGTTTCTCTGTGATTGAAGTAGAATCTGATGTATTGCCAGCATGATGGCTGTATTAAATACACATTACCTTTCTCTCTGGGGACCTCGGCAATCCTTGTTCCAGGGACTTTTTAATAAACTGTATTAGTTGCACACCGTGCCTTACAGAAAGATATTAAGATATGGTCAGTCAAGTGTAAAATACATTGGCCACCTGCAAAGCCATTTATTTAGACTAGTACAGCAGTAATGACGGTCAGTGGTATTGAAGAAAGACCTTTGTGGAGCTAACTCTTATAATTGCATGTTATAGCTCACTTTTGTTTGGTTATTTTCAGGTGTGATGGCTGCAAGGGGCCTCTTGGCAAACCCTGCCATGTTTGCAGGATATGAGGAAACACCAATGGCCTGTATTCAAGACTGGGTTGACATTGCTCTGGAACATGGAACACCATTCACGTGTTTTCATCATCACCTGATGTACATGATGGAGAGAATAACATCCAAGCAAGAAAAGAGAGTTTTTAATGTCCTGTCTAGTACATCCGCAGTTTTAGATTATTTAAGAGACTCCTATGGTGTTTGATGACATATTAGGCTCTGTTCTATTTCATTTGGAGCCTCTATTGCCAATTTCATCAGATTTGATGAGGCATATTGCTGCATTTAAAACTCCGGCCCCTGTTGTAAGTCATTGGGGTCTGTGAGGTGCCATTAGTAAATATTCTACAGCACAGCATCGTGGCTTGAATTATGGAAGCTATGAGACAGGATGAGAACAGAGCCTTATTGTAATTCACTGCTGTTGTATGTTTTGCAAATGCCATTACAAGGTAGAGCTGAGTTTTAATTTGACTCCCATGGAGCTACCAGTGTAATTATCTTCAGGCCTCATTTAGACAGCCAAGTGCAAATTGCGTTCAAGATTCTTGGGTGTAAAGGCCTATTTACACGCAGCGATGATCGCTCAAAAAAAATCGCTAAAAAACGATCGTCTGAGCAATAATCGTTGCGTCTAAACACGTGGCCATCAGGCACTTTTCGTGCACTGCTAGCTGATCGTTAAATTCAGGCCAACCTAAAAATCGTCATACCGTCTTATCAGGACCACACGCTGAGTTCTCAGCAGGTAGTGCTGATAGCATTGTTACCCATTGGAGAACAAAGGAGCTGAATGCAGATAAGAGCCCTCGGCCTATTACCTGCATTCAGCTAAAGGTTTCATTTGCACGCTAATAAGTTATTAAGTAGCTGAGTAGCTACTTAATAGTTTATGCAAAATGATCGCTCAAAGCTATCACTCAGAATGTCGTTTGAGCGATCATCGGTCCGTTTAAATGGGCCTTAACTCGTATCAGATAACACAAGGACAACCTGTACGTGTGCTGTCCGAAGTGAGGAAGAGTGGACCGTGCATGTCTTACGCTTGTCTGTGAATCAGACTAGAATAGGACAAGCTATTTTTAATTTTTTTTTCCTTGATATGGACAGTTGGACTGTGAAAAAATTGCTCTTCTGCATAGCCCTATTTATTTTAATGGGTCCTAGTTGTATCCAAGTTTACTCCGTTATAAACTTGGAAAGAATTTGGATGAAAATATCATCCGTGTGAAGAGGGCCTTATTTCTAATAGTCTCTCTTCGGTCCTCTGAGATTATTAGAGAATATTATGGCAGGATCTTCACAGTTTTTCTCATCGTCCTGAATTGCTTTTATATATTTTAATATACATTAATGGTTTTATCTGTTTAAAGTTGTGTTGATTATTATTTTGACCTTTTTCAGATCAACCTTTAATTAGAACTATGTGCTATGGTTTTACCATCAGCCATTTTTTTTAAATGTTCAAAGAGTTGAAGTCCTCCCTGTCCATATTTCTTGTACAAGCTATAGCCCAAAGTTTGTTATCAGAGATGCAAACTAAGTTGGGGGAAATGGAGAAAAAAAGGAGCAATTTCGCCATTTGTTTTTAAATCATTCACAATGCGGTAAAATACATGTTCACTTTATTCTGTAGGTCACTGTAATTACAGGGATACAAAATTTATACTTTTTTGTGTTTTTCTTGTTACATATGGGAAATGGGGATGAAAAAACGTCATTGTCCTTGGTAGAAGCGAGGGACTGTATTCAAGTCCTCATGACCTGGCCAAGGCATATGTGGCTTAGCACTGCAAAAAGAAGGAGCCAAGCCACCCAGTTAAAGGCCTTCTTAGCATCTGTGGATAGTTGTCAAGGAGGGATATATTTTATTTTAGCATAGTGTACAGCATTGAGGACTTGCGTAGTATTGTCCTGAGAGTAGAAAAACCCAATCTGATCAGAGTGTACCAAGTCTGTTAGCAGTGATGAGAGGCGCATTGCTAGAACCTTCTTAAACAATTTGAGATCAACGTTGATTAAGGAGATTGGACAATAATTAAAGCAAAGAGTGGAGTACCTTGTTTGTGGTACAACTGTAATCTAGGCGCTACTCTTCTCAGGAGGGGGGCGGCATCCACCCGGTATGCAGTTTAGTGCAGAAGTCAGTGGGCTGATGAGCAGGTCTGGGTATTTCTTACAAGAAGACAATTGGAGGCCATCTGGACCAGGTGCCTTACTGGAAGGCATTGATTTTTAGGTTTGGAAAATCTCTTCCCCTGAATTAGGTCTGTCCAGGGCACTTGCCAACTCCAGTGACACTGATAACAGGCCAGATTTCTCCAAGTACTGCTGGATTTGGGAGGCATGGGAGGAATTAACTCCCGTCTCTGAGGGAGGTGTCAAATTTTACAACTCCCTCTGGAATTGCGCAAACTTGGTTGCAATTTTTCCAGGATCACTAGTGAGTGTACCATTGGGGGATGAAATTGCTGGCACAAAGTTACAGGATCTCTGCTGTGTCAAAGATCTCGCCAGGGTCCTGAAACATTTATTTCCGAATTCTTAGAAATGGTGATGACCTCTGGCCACGAGAGATTTACTTTGCATGTCGAGATTATTTTTCAGACGTTTATGGCCTATGGTGAATGTGGAGTGAATGGAAGCCGCATGGGAAGTTTATGCGTCTTTTCCAGAGCTTTGGTTTCAGCTATAAGGTCCGCTAGTTCACATGATCTTTCTTTTTTTACACTGATTCTCATGTCTCACGAACAGCCCCTGAACAACACATTTATGAGCTGCTCATACCCTGATGGGCAATGTGTCCCCCCCCAGTGGGTTTTCCTCAAAGTAGTCAGCCAGGTCTGCTTAAGTGGCCTCACTACTAACTACATCATGCAATACAGACTCATTCAGATGCCAGTGTCAAGGTCTAAGTATAGTCGCTGGGGATGCCAGCAAGGCATGCAGCATCCCGTGGTCTGCATATATGGTGGGTTCAAAGTGATGAGCAGATCTGAGGGAGATCAGCATGCCTAATAAAAAAAAAGTAGGTAATCCTTGCATAGACACGAGGAATAATAAGTGTAGTCCCTGCCATCCGTATGGGCTATACGCCAAACAACCATTAATTGATGTGACTGTAGGAGGCGTTTAACCTGACAGAGATAGGAGAAAAATAGATGCACCCCTCGAAACATCTAAAAAGGGATCAAGTGCTAGATTGAAATCTCCTCCTAGTCCGAGAACTCAGCTATTTTTGCTAGGATGTCCTCTAGGGCAGCCAACTGGTTGGAATTTAGTAGGTATATATTCACAATGGTGAAGGTATACCCCGCCAATTTCCTCTTAACGAATAAGAAATGTCTCTACCTATCAAAGCAATATCATTTAATTCCTACGGCACCTACTGGGAGATGAGAATACTCACACCTCTGGCCTTTAGTCTTTTTTATATTAAATATTTTTTATTTGGATTTTCATTTTTCTTGTTTAACAGAACATAAATAAAAAAAACAAAACAAAAAGCGTTGCACCCACCCTTCCTCCCTTGAGTCTCTTTCGTGTATCCAATATATAGATTGTCCAGCATCCTGAGTGCACATCAGGAAAACTAGTCCATGGAATTCTCCACCCATTCAGATTATCTCTTTAACTTTGTCCCTTTGAGAATAGTCAGTTGTACTTTCAATGAGCTCAATCCACACTTCAGTAAATACTGTACTTTACCTATCCCCCATACATGTACAACAACTTTAAAACCTTTGCTATTGTATTTCTACACTACATTGTGATATAAACAGTCAACCAGATACATTTAGACACATGCTCTATGATTATGTAATGGGTCATCATTACTTTGCTCTCTCTATTGATGGGGATATACCCTATGCATCATTTCCCATGTACGTTCAGTTTACTGATATTAGTGGCAGCCCACTAAACTCAAGCACTGATTTGTGATAGGGATGGAGGGTTAGGATGAGGGCAAAGTGTAACAGTTAGCCTTATATTATATCTATAAGACTAACTGTTACACGTAGCCCTCACCCTAACCCTCCATCCCTGGCACAAATTGTCGGACAGTGCTTTGGCTATGACTCACAGCTGACAGCCCCTCTTCCTCCCCGACACAGTATAGTCCCGCGGCCGCTCCCCCTGCGGCCAAAGCAGCCAGGAGCGCTGTGAGTGGCATTCCTGCTGCTGTGCCCTGCTCCCATTCACGCAGTACTGCCAGAGTAGTGTTCACCTGCTGCTCCCCCTGGTAGCTACTTTGAGGTGACCGTGGAACACGCTGTGCTGCCGGCGCTTCCTCAGTGTCAGTCGCCAATCCAGAGCGCAGGGAGGAATGCGAGGAAGGCGCTCTGCCGCCACTGCTCCCTCAATGTCCACAGCCCAGTACAGCCAGGTCGGCAGGGAAAGGTGTGTGCCGCCGCTCTGTCACTGTCACGCACCGCTCACAGTCCACAGACCAGTAGAGGCAGGACGCCACCGACAACTATCTTGCGCTGGCACTCCATTACTGTCCGCTGTCGAGTGCAATCTGGCCAGCGGGGAAGGCGCTGTGCTGCGAACGTTCCCTCGCCTGGTAAGCACACTTTACTGAATTGCAGGACCTATGAGGGGGGAGTGGCCGAGCTGTTAACCTGAGTGTATCTTGTCACCACCCACACTTCTGGTGGCTTCAAGATACACTAATGCCCAGTTTACTTACTGTGGAAATTCAGTTGTGCCAAGCCAAATGCATCCAAGCATTTAGACCATATTTTGATGCATCTGTGTCCTGCTTTACATTTAAAGTATATCCCTTTTTCCCAAGGTAAGAGTCGGTTGACTCTATCCTTAAATTCCGTCAATGTAGGGGGGACTAATCCAGCCAATGTTGCTCTATCAATTTTCTTGCAATATATAAAAGTCTCGCTACTGCTAGTTGTTCATGCTCCTCCACTGGTATGGCGCTTATATATCCTAGGATACATACTAATGGAGTAAACTCCAGATTTATTTTATATACAGTGTTAATCAGGGAGTGAACCTCACTCTAGTTTTGGTTCAATTTCTGACAATGACACATCATATGTATCAGTCCTGCTATTTGAGTGGCCTTTGTTCTTTGGTAACTGAATGAATGGATGGTAGGGGATGAGCCATCTTTGAAGTGGGTCTCCTGGAGAAAAGCTATCTGAACCCTTTTGCTCCAAAGCAGCAGGAGAAGGGAGTATCTCCTCTCTGGTGAGTTGAAGCCCCGGGTTTTAAGTGTGCAAAGGAAATAGTGTTTAAATCATTGTCCCGAGCCTAAAGGGAAAAAAAACCTGAAGGTGGGGAAGGAGAGAAGAGTATGCGAGAGCAAGGGAAAAGGAAAGTCCAAAAGAACAGAAAAAGGGAATAGAAATAACCAAAAGGTTTAACCATAGTAAGTAAAGAAGGGAAAGAGCCACTGGGTTACTAGGGTCGGCCCTGAAACTGATTCTGGCTTATCCAGGAACAGGCAAAAAGAGGAAAGAGGAAAAAAAAGTGAGACTACGCTGTATATGTTTTAGGTGGCCAGGGTACTGCCGATGGGAGCCTGAGAGATACCAATCTAGTTTGGGACATGGAAAAGCAGGCACCAGATACCATCCCCAGGGCAACCGCAGGCTCCCCAGCCGAAGCCAAGATAAAACCAGATCGGTCAGAGGATGAAAAGACACAGCAGAACGGAGAGAGAAATAAGCCTGGGCGATTAGAGATCGGTGGCTACTTAAGGAGGAGGACTGTGTCTGTATTCACCCAGGTTATACACAAGACGAATAGTAAACTAGAGGTCAATGGGGCATAAATGCTGACATCAGTTCACATGCAAGAGAAGGAGAACCGTGCTGAATAAGATAAATACCTTTAATAAATGAAGAGAAGGCTATATTCACAGATAAGTGCGATATCTGTTTGAGAAACTCAGATTGATATTGCACTGATAAACACTAAAGTTTTAGGCTCCGCCCCTGTCAATGGCTCAGCTAGTCCTCCTTTCTTTAAGGTTTCATTAATCCATCCATTCTACACTTCAGGATAAGTTTCTTACAAGCTGTATATGTCAGCGATTTTCTTAATTTCTTAAACTACCCTTTTATCTCCTATTTTATAATTTCATTAACCTTTATTCAAAATTATGGCAGTGTCCTAATGTATGATGCTAAAGGGTTGCCCAGGTCTAGGAATGGCACTTTTGTTTTGAACAACCCCAGAAACTATCCTAATCCTGGATAATGCCTTTAATTTAGTAAGAATTTGTTTTATCCCTGTTTATTTTGGCATTGGAATATAATGGTATGGGTCAGAGATCATGCTTTGCAGAAGTACATCAAGGGCAAGAGTTTGTTTTTTGTTCTTTTTACATTTGTACGGTTATATTTTAACTTATTCTGTCGGTTATTTAGAAGGATTGAACACCTTTAGATTTCTGAAGGCAGAAGAAACTTTCATTGTGATTGTACTAGTGGAATTATCAAAGATCAGTGTGGTTAAATGGAAAAAGATGCAAGTGTGCCACTTCAGTAGACTTTTTTTGCACCAGCAGCATACATGGCTTGTTAACTTTATCCTGTAGATCAGTATGATTATGGTGATACTAAATTTTGATACAATTTTTTTGTGCTACTTTCAAAAAAATCTGAAAAATTACTCTGTGGTATCCTTTTTTTTCTATCAATGGGGCTATGTGAAGGTTTGTTTTTTGTGGGATTATCTGTAGTTTCTATTGGTATTATTTTAAGGTACATATGGCTTTTTATTAAAAAAAAACTTTGCTTGGGGATGCGATGACCAAAACATTTGGGCACAATTCTGGAGTTGTATTTTTTTTCTGAGAGAATTCACCATACAGGATAAATAATGCATTATTTTAATAGATTGGACTTCTACAGACATAACAATACCAAATATGTTTTTTAAAGGCTTTTAAAATATTTTAAATATTTTTATTTTTACCTTTTTTAAAATTATTTGAGACTTGAACTAGGGGTTGTTTGAAAGCTTACACACTATACTGCAATACTTCAGCATTACAGAATTTGTATTTCTGTAGGGATTCTATTAATCCCTGCCATGGGCCACAAGCAGGACTTATTAGATAGAAATACACAGCAACTCTGCTCTCATCGCCAGGGGCCATTCGGTACCCCGCAAAAGTGATCAGGGAATTTTAATGCTGCTGTCAGAATTGACAGTGGCATTTACATGGTTAACAGCTGCAATGAGTATTAATGCTGACTGTGGCTGTTGCTGGCAGGTGTGAGTTATGAGAAACAACCAGAAGCTGCAATTTATTAAGTGGGATCTACTCCTAATCTCCCTCCAAGCAAACGCTGAATGCACAGCCCATAACTGTACGTCCTGTGTCATTAGGGGTTAAAGTCATCCATTATAGACCTACAGTATATTTGCACGTTCAATATCATATGGAAACATAGTCCATTACAGTGTGAACTGAATAAAGCATAGTAAATAAATACAGCATTAAAACCAAACTCATAACATAGATATAGCATCAGAAGCAAGCACAGTTCATAAATGTAGCACCAGGACTGAGGTTATAACAACTATTGCACTAGAAAAGAGCTCAGAGCATAACCACAATATGCAGACTCAAGCCCAGTACATAACTAGAGGCCAAGAACCAAAAGTTCAGTACATAAATACTGCACCAGAACCAAGTTCAGTTTGTAAGTAGAGCCCCAGAACAAAGCCTGTTACATAAAGACAACACCAGAACCAAGTTCGTAAGATTTGGATACAAGTGTTCAAAGTGTGTTATTTTTACTACACTACTAGTAATTATTAGGAAACTATAGTTCCAGTGTTTCTGGTGGAGCAATGTGCCACACAGCTCTGCTACATGCACGTCACACACAGCTCTGCTACATTGCGTTCGCAAATGAGCTGCACGTGATTTACGAACTTCAGCAACTTGCTGAGGAGACATGTTCGTTCGTAGCTTTCGCATATCTGCTGTATGAGATTTACAAACTTCAGCTAGTGGCTAAGGTGAAATCGTGGCTTGTCGCTGTGTCATGTAAGCTGCATTGGCTTCATAGCGGTGTTGAACCCGCTGTGATGACATATTTGCACGACAGCGATGGTTTGTTTCAACACTTGACAATGGCTCACGATTAATTGAAGGCTGGACTGGTGTTGGCGGCATTAGCACTTGAGATGACCTGATATCACGTTCAGGAGATGTGAAGATAGTGGGGAAGGACTATGCTTTAATGTTGTTGGTCAGTATGCACTGCCAGCTATGTACTGTATGTGGAAATTTGTGAGGTGTCATTTATTGTAGTTTCCAAACAGGTGTTCAGCTGTCTCACAACCAGCTACAAACTGCCAGACTGAGTACTGTGGTATGCATAGCAACTGAGGCCACGGCGGTTTGTGGGGGGATGTAGTTTGCCCATAATCCCTTATTCAGCTCAGAAACCATGTGATTGATCACATGATGGTGATATCATCACAGGTCCTCAAAGTATTTTGTACAGTCAGCAGCATAAACACTATACGATATATCAGGAAGTAGTGGGGATGCATGCTCGAGGAAGGGATCTTGACAAATCCAACAATAGCAGTAAAAAAAGAGTCCAAGAGCAGCATATTGGGTGCAAAAAAACACATCACAACAGATGCATCTTTATTTCCTCCACATAGAAACACAACATTTTGACCACATATAGCTATATGTGGTCGAAAACATTGTGTTTCTATGTGAAGGAAATAAAGATACATTTGTTGTGATGCGTTTTTTCTGCACCTGATATGCTGCTCTTGGACTCTGTTTGCCATCATCACAGGTTCTGTCAGCACACAAACTATGTATGTGGAGTCTCCACACAGGTGTGCAGCTGTCTCAAAACCAGGCACAAACTTCCAGACTGAATACTGCTGTATCCATAGCAACTGAGGCTGCAGGGGTTTGTGGGGGATGTAGTCCGCCCATAATCTCTCATTTACTGCACAAGGAGAATAAAGGACCTGTGATTATCACCAGGCATACACGAATGACAGACAAGTGGTCTTTAGCACTTTGATATCACAAAGAATGTGAAACCTCTCTTTTCTCCATCAGGACATTTAGTTCTGATTTATTAACTTAACTTAGTTAAATATAAATCAGAAAAAATCTTTGGTTAAAACAATGTATTGCAGTTGTTGTAAGTGGAACAGTAGATCAGTAATTGAATGTTTCATCCATTTTTTTCAGAGCTCGGTGACCTAAATAAGAGCTTCGTAGTGCTTTTTTTTTTTTTTCCTCTCAACTTGTTAGGCTTCGTTTTCTCAGCCACTGAAAAACAGGAGCTGAGTATTAACCCCTTAAGGACCCAGCACGGTAAATATATGGCACATGGTCCTGGGCTTAAATCCCTGTTGTTAACAAAACTACGGCACAGGATTAAAGCCTCCGCTCCTGCAATCAAACAGGAGCTGGTCGGTTACTTAGCTGTTAGTCACAGCTAAGAAACCGGAGAAGAAGGGAGAAGCTGTTTTTAACTGCTTCTGCCTTCTTCTTTCCCAGGTATATAGTGTTCAATGAGTGAAAGTGTTTCTTTCAGTATGTGACCTGGCAATCATGTGACTGCTGGGAGCCCCCTGTTACTAGCAGAACTGCATCTAGGACAGTGGTGGCGAACCTATGGCACATGTGCCAGAGGTATCACGCAGCGCCCTCCCTGCTGGCACGCGTCACCATCGGCCGCTCACCACATTAGTGAATGCCTGCAGGGGCCGCGCCTCCCCTGCCGACATTCACTCAGTGCTGCTATCTGCGCTGATCCCGGCACACACTGTGATGTCAGTGTGCAGCCGGGATCCTCCCCCCCCCCCCCCCCCCCCCCGACCCCGTCGTCTCCTACTTGGTTCCGCAAGAGCAGGGGGAGGAGGCATCCGACAGCACACTGATGTCAGTGTGCACCAGCGATCAGTCAGAAGAGGAACGGCGCTTCCACGAGGAGGAGGGGTAAGTATGTGGGGTTGGCATAATGACTGCTGGGGGGGCATCATTACTGCTGCCGGAACCGCTGGGGCGGGGGGGCATTATGACTGCTGGGGAACCGCTGGCGGGGAGGGGGGCATTATTACTGCTGCGGGAACCGCTGGGGGGGAGGAGGGCATTATTACTGCTGGGAAACCGCTGGGGGGGCATTATTACTGCTGGGTGACCGTTGGGTAGAGGCATTATTACTGCTGGGGGATGTCACTATTATCACTGCTGGGGGGGGGTGTCACTATTATTACTGCAGGGGGGCTGCTGTGGGATGTCACTATTATTGCTGGGGTATGTTTACATGCGGCAGAAAAGGGCAGGGCTGTTTCAAAATAGACCAGTGCAGATTTTGACTGCTTTTTGAATGCAAAAATGCTGCAGAATTTTCCACAGTATTTTCCACTGAGTACATTCTGCAGTATTTCCGCATCCAAAAAGCAGTTAAAATCTGCACTCTGTCTATTTTGAAGCGGCCCGGTCCTTTTTAGAACGACGGGGGTAAAATCATATGTTGTGATAAGCCCCGCCCCCTGACATGTTGGCACTTTGTGATAAATAAGTGGGTTTTGGAGTGCAGTTTGGGCACTCGGTCTCTAAAAGGTTCGCCATCACTGATCTAGGAGGTGCTATGTATCTAGCTTCTCTCCACTAACTCACTCTCTCACTAACTGCAGGGAAACACGACGAAAGAAATACTTATCTGAGCTTAAATACTTACCTGAACTTGGAAATACTTACCCGAGTTTGAGGAATATCTATTAGAGCTTGAATTACTCACCTGAGCTCTTAAGTGAAATATTCACCTGAGCGTGCATCACTCACCTGAGCTCTCAAGCATTTTTCTCGAGCCTTTACTCGCTTACAGGAATAAATCACTTGGATCCTGAACCATCTATTTGGCTCCAGTAGAATTTAGTGCAACTGATGTTCTGTACTTTATCTCATCCAAAGATACATATCACGAGTATTTCTGCCTCCATCGGTAAATAGACCTGTTCTTTACCTATTAGGCAAGACACCTTCCTCGGATGAGTTGGAATCTCTCCAATATGATCACTAGCTACTCCTTCAGGGAGGTGCTTTTTAGTTATCATTACTAGCAAGACACATCAGACTAGCTATCCACTGCTTTAACTATTGGCATATACTAAAATCTGAAAAGTTGCGAGCTACCCAGCAAGTCCTTAATCGCCATAGGCCCCCCACACTGTGGGGTTCCATTGTCTTGTATTGATCTATCATGTGGAGACAACCTCGTAATTACTGTTAGTTCATCTGAGTATACGTAATGTCCGTTTATCTCACGTTTCAAGCATACATAGCTACTATCTGTGCTGAATACGTGTTGTCTGTGCCCTGAATGTTTTTTTTCAGTCATTATTCAAATAAAAGATATATTTTAGCCAGGTCTATTCTGTGTGCGGCTCCTCTGGATGCCCCAGCTGCAGTAGAAAAGTGTTAAATAATGAAAAAAAGACAATGTGAATAATCCCCAGAGGTCTTATATGACGTTATGGGGGACATAGATGGTTAAAAAATAAGTTTAAAAAAAATTACAGAATAAAATAAAAACATGCATAAAAAAGAAAATGACTCAAAGCCGACGCCAACCTAAACTGCACCTTTCAATCCAAAACTATACATATTATATATCAAAACGTCCAAAACAAAATGAACCCGTTGCCATACTTTATTTTAGCATAAATTTATAAATAAAACTATAAATTTTTTAACCTTTTTACCCCAAATAAATGAAAACGGGGAAAAAAGTCAGTGAAAAGTGATATAAAATATAGCCCTTTATGTCACAGGAAAAAGAAATTTATTTTGGTAGCTGAAGGGCAAAAAATAGGGCAGTAAAATCCCTAAAAAGTGTCTGGTCCTTTAGATACAAAACAGCCTCATCCTAAAGGGGTTAAAACATGAATCCTGAGGGCTGCGCACACACACACTTTGATAAAACTATTATTAAATGTTCAAGCACAGCATAGTGAACTAATGTTAGATGTGAATGGACTCTAATAGTGGTTTTAACATAGAGGTCAGTGGCAGATTATAACATGGACAGTTTGGGCAGCTGCCCACTATTACCTGCACTGAAGTGTGGCTGAAGTATGCAAGCAAGCACCATAGTGTGTGATATGATGTCTTATTTATATGTTATTGACTTTTCATCGCTGGCTACCTGCTCAAGGGCTTATGCCCACGGCCGTGACCTACTCCGCCAGCGGAATATTGCAGTAGAGTCCACCACAGCGCCCCCCCCCCCCCCCCAAAAGCCCCATACTTACCACTCCGGATCCGCTGTACGTGTCCCGCGTGGAGGATTGGCAGTGTCAGATGACACAGCTGGCGGTGGGCGGGGCCGCGTATTCATGCGATACTTCCGCTGTGCTACACCGGAAGTAAAGCGTAACGGCCGGCTTCCATTGACTACAATGGATGCTGGCCGCACGTATTCCCACGGCAAATAGAGCATGACACATTTCTTTCACGCATGCCGCGTTTTCTTTCACGCTGCGGAATTCCGCATTGAGCTATTAGGTTCAATAGAACCTAATAGCTCCGAGGTAACACCGCGGATTTCCGCCATGTGAAACGTGGCAGAAATCCGTCCATGGGCATTATCCCTAAATCCTGTGGCTGCAATTAAGACGACATGGCAAAAGCAGAAAGAGAAAAGGGCATGGATATGCTCTCTGTTCCTTCATGTCTGTCTGGATTTTATTAATAAAAACTCAAAGCTTTTAACCCAACGCTGGACTTTCTCCATTTTCCTGTGTATCAATTTAACTTAGGGATACATTGGAATGCTACACCTGAAGATCCTCGGTTTCACCCTTTAAACTCACAAATCGGGATCTGGTCTTTGCTGCAGGGAACTCTAGACCGTTACTCCAGAAATACTCTTGGTTAAAAGGCAGTCGATGCAACTTGCTCAGGTTTTCTGTAACGCAGTACTGTAGGTTGTAGACAAAGACATAGTGGAGGAACAGAACCAAGGTCAGTACTAGTGGATTTTTTGCATAGTTCAGAAGTAGGCTGAGGGTTAGGGCAGGCAGCTGGTATGGAAATCAATAATCAAGTCAAGGTCAGGAGTGGAAAAGTCAAAAATAGCTGAGTGAGACAGGGATGGATCAAAACCATGGAAACAGACCGGAGATAGTCTGGTACTTTTGCATCTGCTAATAGGGGTGGGTATCTTAAATAGTCAGAGGCTTGTTCGTATTGATCAGGAGAGTGAAAACTGTAATTTTAATGTGCATTCATCAATGAACTGCCAGAGCCAGATGGCCTTAAGGAGGACAATTATCGAGTTTGTTGTTATGCTGTACTGGTAAGTGGTGTCAGTGGACCCTTGATGAATTATTTCTCACTTTTTAAGCCCTATACAGGGATTTGGATTTTACTGCAGGGAATCCTCAGGTAACAGTTCCCAAAGTAGTCTCAGACCAGTCACTGTAATGCTGAGATGGTAGTGAGGTCAGGAACTAAGTAAGGGTTCATAAACAGGGAGACAGGAGACAAAAAGCCCAGGGAATAATCCAGGAGCGTAGTCAGAGGTAAGCAGACCTTTTGGTCCAGGAAATAAATCACAGCATGCTCCATTTTTGTGCGGTTCCCACACAGACAGCTTCCACTGAAGTAAATAGAAGCCGTACGATCCGCGACGCACCCGCAGCTGGCACTACGGATGTGCCGCGGGAAAGCAGGAGATTAAAAAATGTTTTACTGTGCATGTCAAACGGCGAGCTCTGAGGATCATGCGTAGTACAGCAAACCCGGAAGGGGAGAGGTCCACGCGGATGCCAGGCCTGAAATAATACAGGTACACAGGGCTCACCGGCCGCAGGCAGGGCTGGATTCCGTGCAGGATTTCCCGCGCGGAATCCGACCCACCCATGAACATTTAGTGTGGAATTCCACAGCTGCGGCCTGGGGAGTAATTCCATCTTGTGTGAAAGGTCCCTTAGTGTCTCTCTTCGACCGGCCGTAAAGTTGGGAGGTATGGTATGAATTTTAAATATAGTGTAAAGTATAATCCCTAATCCAAACCATCTATATAATGGTATTAATTTAAGTGTTTCAAATACTGCATGATATAGTTATTCGAAGGATAATATCTGTTTTTTCTAAATTCAGCATTATGCCGCTTTAAGGGCTCCTGTCCACGGGCGAATTTTCACTGCATTCCCCGCAGCGATAATTCTTTTGTGGGGAACGCAGAGAATGCTTTCCATAGCATTGCTATGGAAAGCGCAGCTCCCCTGTCCACGAGCGGAGAATCATGGCGATTCTCTGCTCACACCCGGCAAATCGCAGCATGCTGCGAATTGCCGCGATTCTCCGCGATGAGAGATCTGTCAGCTGGCTCCTGCTCAGAACGCCCATGGACAGGCCGCCTAAATTTGAAAAAATGTAATGAGTTAAAAACCAAATAATTATATTGTATTCAACAGCAAAATGTATAGAAAATTATTTACATGGAGCCAAATTATAAATCTACAATATCCCAAGTGGAATAAAAAGTTTAGATTCTACATGCACAACATTGGCATATGCAGTATATGGGGAAGTTCACACGGCAGAATTCACCTCAGAATTTTTTGCCTGAATCCTGCCTGTAAAAACCACGACAATACCGGTGTATTTTTTTTACGCAGTTTTTGCTGTGGATTTAGCAGTGTCCATGGGCAAAATCCATGTGCAGAATTCCAACTCGGATTTTCCTGCAAATTTTGATGCGGAATTGAAAATGTCTTAAATCTGCCTGCAATTCTGTATAAAACTCTGCAGCTAGACCTGTGCATTGTAATGCAGAATTCTGTAACTCTGCATCTTGCGGTGTGTCCTGGCATTATTATCCAATCCATTTGAAAGGTCCCTTAGAATAGTTCCGCAATATGCACCAAGATTTCTGCTGCATAATCTGCATGTATAGGTGTGGATTTTGATGCAGAATTCTCTGTCTTTTAGGCGTGTCTTGTAGAAATATTTCACACGTGTGAAAGGTCCATAAGTGTGTTTTTTCGCAGTGTTTTTTGGTTGTGTAGTCTTTTTTTTTTTTTTACAGTTTATTTAATACATGCATTTTTTTCTGACTACTCAAAAATACATTACCAGTTTAAAAAAATTGACAAAAAATACACTATTTACAGTGTACTTTATAATTCGTTATCCTACAGCTTACCTCTAGCTTCAGCCTTTTTTTTAGCAGAAATAAATCAGGAAATACATCTACTTTTAACATGGCACTTTTCCAAAAATTCTGTGTGTAAACATTTCTTAGGGTACCAGAGTCTTTTTATCATGCTTAGGCTGCCTGTACACGTCCGGAACGGAACATCGCTAGCGATATTCTGCCACGGGGGAGGAGGAGGTAGCATTGACAGGTCTGTACGATGAGCCTATCTAATAGAAGAGAATCATGGCATGCGGAGAATCATGGCATGCCGCAATTTGAATCCCGCGAGCGTAGAATCGTTATGATTCTCCGCTCGTGGACGTCGGGCTGCACTTTCCATAGTTAGCTTATAGAGAGCGTGTTATGCGAGGTCCATGGGTGATCTATCGCTGCAGATCTCGCAATGACAACTTGCCCGTGGACAGGCAGACTTATATGGCATAATCAAAAACAAATGGTATTCTAAAGGGTGGTTTCAAGCATAATATTTGTGACGGTTTTTGTTATAGTTTTTTTGAGCCAAAGCCAAAAGTAGATCCACTTTAGGGACACTATGTGTGCAGCATTATTTACTGTGAGGCAGTCTTTTTCCCCAGTACAGTATTTTGGGGAAATACTGTTGAAGGAGTTGTCCGGGATCTTACTATTCATAGGATAGTTGATCAGCAATGGTCCGCCACTTGGGATCGCCACTGATCAGCTGTTCGTTGGGTCTGCTGCAATTGCAGACAGAGCTGGAAACAGTCAGCTTTATCTGTAATGCAGCGGCCACAGAGTGCGTGTGCCTGTGAGATCACTGGGCAAAGCAGGAAGTGTGTGTGTGTGTGTGTGTGTGTGTGTGTGTGTGTGTGTGGTTTAACCCTTTCCAATCCAATTTGTATCCTGGTTTTCCTAGGGGGGTTACTCTTTTTCTGACATTATACAACGGCGCTATATACTAGCTAAAGCCAGTAGTACAGCATGAGGTGACACGTTGGATAGGCTCCAACAGCAGAGAGGCTGGCAATATACAGTAAGAGAACCCTGACGGACGTCTTGCAATATCGGAGCTGTACAGCCTTAAAGCATAATGTCTTCAGATGTCAGATAGTGGATTGGAAAGGGTTAAACCTCTTTCTGCGGCCAGAGGTTTAGCACTGGGGCCAAGCACTCTACCATGGGCCACAAAGGGGCCCTATTCTTTTTGAGGCCTAAGACTGTTTGGGGCCACAGAGGATCATGTTAATAATTGGTGCAACAGAGGGTTATATTACCAACTAGCACAACAGAGAATGAGGCAGAAAGCGCTACGTTGTGTGAACAGCTCAGGCCCATGGTCCCCTTAATCCACCACTGGATATTTGCTTGTTTATTATTTGTAGCCATGGGGAACCAGTTTTATACATAAAAATTTAATGTTGACAACCCCTTTGATAATATCAACAAGCAAACCTGATTACACATGACATTTGGGAGATCAGCTTGTCCGGATTTGAGCCCAGAATTTTCGCGCCCCAGATAGTGGCTTTTCTAACTGAGATACTGGTGATACCGGACAGCTCCTTTGCAGAACTTACTGACCTAGTTCTATGCCTCTTGTAATTCCCTGCCTTCATTGCCTACATAGCTCCACCTGTACTGTATTTAATGGCCCTTTTATACGGGCAGTAGGGTAAACGACTGCACGAGCACTGCTGTCACCACTAAAGTAGTCAGCGCTCGTGCAGAGAGTTTACACTGACAGACTTCACTGCTGAACCGCAGGCTTCTCGCTCAGCGCTTCACCTTCTATGTGAAGCGCTTAGCTGTGAGCGTTTACACAGAGCGACAAGCCCGCGATCCAGCGATGGTTTTTAACCTGACTGAAAATCAGCGATAAAAACTTGTGAATGAAAACTGAGCAATTTGAACGATAATTGTCCCGTGTAAATGGCCCATAAGTGTGGCCCTAGCACTTTCTCCTTGGTAGATTATCATGCTACCTGCCAGCAGTCTAGCCTGTTGCTACTATTGTTGTCTTACATTGCAATCTACTATTGCTTATCTGTATAGCCAATTTTCATTGCTTATGACTATGTCCCTGCCTCAAGCTACAATCTTTTGCTGCTTGTCTGTGTACCTTACCTAGACTTCTGATCACACTTGCTTCATTAACCCCTTAATGCCACAGGATGTAAGTTTATGTCCTGGCAGGGTGGTTGTTAATGCAACAGGACATAGACTTAGATCCGGTGGTATCCAAGAGAGAATCCCGCAGCACACCAGGCAATACGTTAACAGTGCAGAAGTATCCAGCAATGTATGCCAAGCCACTGAAGGAACTATGGACCTCCAGTCCCCAAGTCAGACATCAACAAGGAAGAAGTGGCAGCATCCGTTGAGGGTTTTAACCCCTTCCCGCTCCAGGGCGTACCGGTACGTCCTGGCAGCCTGGTACTTCCCGCAACAGGGCGTACCGGTACGTCCTGGAGATAGCGCTGGATCTTATGTGATCCCGCGCTATCCCGCAGCGGGAGCCGGCTGTCAGTCACAGCCGGCGTCCCGCTGCAACAGCGGGGGGGCATCAGAGATGCGCCGCCCGCTGTTAACCCCTTCCCTGCCGCGATCTAAGTAGATCGCGGCAGGGAAAGAGTTCACAGAGGGATCGCAATCCCCCTGTGTCTCCGGCCGGAACTCGCGATGTCATCGCGAGAGCCCGGCCTGTCGCCATGGCAACAGGACGCCAGACACTGGCGTCCTGTATTGCCTGTGCCTATAATCGCTGTACAAGCTCTGCCATGCCTTATAACAGCGATCATAGGCACAGTGTTGTAAGTCCCTCAGAGGGACTCAAATAGTATAAAAAAATGAAAAGAAAAGTGTAAAAAAAGAAAAATTTTAAATTTTTTTAAAAAAACCCTTTTTTTATGCTTTTTCTAATATTAGCATAAAAAAAGGGGAAAAAAAATTAAAACGCCACATATTTGGTATTGACGCGTCCGTAACGAAGTGTACAAAAAGTTGAACACACTTTTTATTTTGTACGATAAAAAGCGTAAAAAACAACGCTAAAAAACAGAGGCAAAATGCTAATTTTTAGCATTTTGCCCCCCAAAAAATGCAATAAAAGTGATCAAAAAAGCCGTACATTCCCCAAAATGGTACCAATAAAAACTACAGCTCGTCTCCTAAAAAATAAGCCCTCATAGAGCTCCGTACATAGAAAAATAAAATAGTTACAGGACTTTGAATGCAGCTATAGAGGGAAAAAAAGGGGGTTTTATTGCAAAAAAGTGTAAAAACCTAAAAAAATATATAACAATTTTGGTATCGTTGTTACCGTACCGACCCGCAGAAAAAATTTAGTGTGTCATTTATGCTGCATGATTAACGCTGTAAAAAAAAGAAAAAGAAATCTATGGCAGAATTGATGCGTTTTCTCTCCCTGTTATCATAAAAAAAAATGTAAAAATTTTACGATATTGTCTATGCACCCAAAAGTGGCACCGATAAAAACTACAGCTCGCCACGCAAAAAACAAGCCCTCATACGGCCGCGTCCACGGAAAAATAAAAAAGTTATGGCTTTTGAAAAATGGAGATGGAAAAATACCAAAAAAATCGCTTGGTCCTCAACGCCAAAATAGGCCGTGTCATTAAGGGGTTAAAATAAAATCAGCAACTTTATTACTTCATATTCAAAGCGGTACAGGCAACGTCTCGACTACAGTTAGTCTTTGTCAAGCGTGCTCGCGCCATCCTGCAGCAGAAGCCAGCTGTGTCTGATAGACCAGTGCAATAAATTGAATACACTATTTATCTCTAATGGCAAAAACTGTAAAGAAAAAGAAAAAGGAGGCCAAGTGCTTATTTTGTTCATTTTGCCTCCCAAAAAAACGCAATAAAAGGGATCAAAAGAGCCATATGTACCCCAAAATAGTACCAAAAAACTACAGTTCATCACACAAAAAACAAGCCCCAGAGCTCCGTCCATGAAAAAAATAAAAAAGTTATGGAACTTTGAATGCAACAATGTTAAAAAAGGGCTTTTATTGTGCAAAAGTGGGGGTAAAGACAAAAGCAAATTTAGTATCATCGTAATCATAGCAGCCTACAAAAAAAAATTGTCATGTCATTTATGCTGCATGATTAACACTGTTTAAAAAAAAACAAACAATGGCAGAATTGATGTGTTTTCTCTCCCTGTCCTCCAGAGAAAAATAATAGAAAGTTTTACAATACATTATATGTACCCAAAAATGGTAACAATAAAAGTTTGCCACACAAAAAACAAGCCCTCATATGGCAATGTTGACAAATTAAAAACCTATGGTTTTCGAAATGTGGAGATGAAAATCCACAAAAGTTGGTCATATCCTTAAAGGGTTAACAGCATCCATCCAGATTGTCTCAGCCAATGGACTCCAAACCCACTGCCAGACTGTGATGCCGCTTTTCTGTAGGTTTCTTATAATCAAAAGTGGGTAGGAACCTCAATGAAAAGAAACAAAGGGGGGATTTATCTAATGAAAACTGGCATACCAAAAGTTGTGACTTTTGGAATAAGCGCGGCTTGTGCAAAAAAACTATGGCTTTTTGCAATATATGCCCAAAAGGTGGGATTGATTATGTCCCTACTGTGGTGTCCCCCCCCCCCCCCCCCCAGACATGCGCCTACGCCTTACCCGAGAGTTCGGCTTGCCTGCAGTCTGTTGATTCGTTTTTTCGGGAACTAGGAGGTATTTTTAATGAGCTGGATAGGGCGGGGTTAGCAGTGTCTCACCTCATGGCTTTGCGTCAGGGGCAGCAGTGTGATGAAGACTATTGCTCTAAGTTTAGACAGTATGCCGGTGAAACCTCCTGGAACGAAGGTGCCCCCAAAGATGTGTTTTTGTTGGGTCTTTCTGATGCTGTCAAGGATCCAATTATTTCCCATCCCGCTCCCACAACACTTAATGAGGCGATAGAATTGGCAGTAAAGACTGACAGGAGACTGAGATCTAGAGAAAAGGAACGTCAGGCCTGTAAAACTAGGGAGTTCTGCATACCCGCTCCCACTGCTCCCATGCCATCTCCTGGGGCCGAGCCTATGGAAGTGGCCCAGCTAAGTCCCGGGGAACGGCGACGGTTCCGGATTCCTCACCGTCTTTGCATCTGCTGTGGGGAAGCCGGATATCGGGTAGCAACCTGTCCACAGAAGCAACGGCAATATCAGTCTGAACCAGCAGAAAAACTACAGATCCTAGGCGATTGTCGGGAGGATTGCCTAGGATCACAGGTATTCCCTAAGTTGTTGGTGCCTTCTCAGGTTGGCTTCCGGAATTTTGTTCGGTCCGGTCAAGCCTTTATTGATTTGTCTGCTACCGCCAATCTGATTAATTTTGTCAGACCTTTGATGACCGAATTTTCCATGCTGAAGTCCCCCATATGCTTCATCAGTATTGATTCAACCTCTCTCCCCACAGGTGTTGTCCAATGGAGGACTCCCATTCTATAGTTCATTGTGGGTTCTCTCCATTCTGAGAATCTGTCTTTCCTGGTTATGAAAAAGATGTCTGTTGATGTGGTACTTGGTATGCCCTGGTTGGCACTGCACAATCCCCAATTTGATTGGTCCACCCGGGAATTGACACATTGGGAGTTGTCCTGTCATAATCACTTAACTACTATAGCCGTGTGCACAGTAGATACCGTACTGGTCCCGAAGTATTTGTCGGATTTTGAGGACATATTCTCCAAAAAACTGTCTGAGACTTTGCCTCCCCATAGGGAGTGGGACTGTGGTATTGATCTGATTCCCGATAGTCCCATCCCTAAGGGAGCCATTTTCAATTTGTCGGGGCATGAGCACGAAGCCCTTAAGTCCTATATCTCGAAATCTCTGGCCAAGCGACATATCCGGCCGTCCAGGTCCCCTGCCGGGGCAGTTCTCTTCTTTGTTGAGAAGAAGGATGGGACATTGAGGCCTTGTGTGGTTTATCGGGCTTTGAATAAAATCACAGTGAAGAACCAGTGCTCCTTTCCCCTGATTCCGGACTTGTTGAATCAGGTGGTAGGGGCCCACTGGTTTTCCAAACTGGACTTAAGGGGGGGCTCACAATTTACTTTGCATTCGATAGGGGGGTGAATGAAAGACCGCGTTCAACACCCTGTTGGGAAATTTTGAATGTCTGGTCATGCCCTTCGGACTCTATAACGCTCCCGCTGTGTTCCAGGGTTTTGGGAACGCAGTCTTCCATGACTTCCTAGGGGGTATTTCTGGTCATATATCTTGATGACATTCTGGTGTATTCTCCAGACTGGGATTCACATGTGCGGCATCTGAGGTTGGTTCTGACCTGTTTGTGCGAGTATCAACTTTTTGTCAAGTTGGAGAAATGTATATTTGGTACTAAACAAGTATCTTTCCTTGGTTATGTGATTTCACCCACGGAAATTCGGATGGAGTCTGATAAAGTAGCAGCAATCTCCCAATGGGTCAGACCAGACAACCTTAAGGCTCTCCAGCGGTTTTACCGTAAATTCATTAAGAATTACTCGGTTATCGCTCAACTCTTGACCGATCTGACTAAGAAGGGGGCCGACTTGGTAAAATGGTCGTCTGCGGCCCTAGAGGCTTTTAGTCGTCTAAAAAGAGCGTTTACTACTGCCCTGGTGCTAGTACAACCGGACGTGCGACGACCCTTTTTCATTGAGGTAGATGCGTCTGAGGTGGGGGCAGGAGCTGTATTGTCTCAGGAAGTCAGTGGGAGATCCGGGTATAGTCCATGTGCGTTCTTTTCGCGGAAGTTTAGTTCAGCAGAACGCAACTACGACGTGGGTAACCGTGAGTTACTGGTGATGAAATGGGCTTTAGAGGAGTGGCGACACCATCTTGAGGGGGCTAGACACCCCATTACCGTGTATATCAATCACAAAAATTTGGTATATCTCGCCAATGCTAAAAGACTCACAGCTCGTCAAGCCAGGTGGGCATTGTTTTTCGCCAGGTTTAATTTCGTCATGACATATATCCCAGGAGAGAAGAACGTGAAGGCGGACGCCCTGTCACAGAGTTTCGGGGCGCCAGAAAGTGAGACTATGACTCCCGAGAATATCTTGGCACCAGGGGTGGTGGTGGCAGCTGTAGAATCTAACTTCATCCCTCAACTACAGAACTGTCAGCAGGACGCTCCTTCGGGGGTGCCGGAGGGCAGATGGTTTGTGCTAGGGACCTTATGTCTGAGTCATTGAAGAATCTCATTCGTCGGTTTTCGCAGGCCATCTGGGGTTTCAGGGGACCCTGGATCTTTGTTCTAGACACTTCTGGTGGCCAGGCATGTCTCAGGAGATCCGCAACTTTGTTAAGGGATGCTCTGTCTGTGCACACAATAAAAGTCGTCAGCGTCCTCCGGAGGGTCCTCTGAGACCATTACCGGTACCTTCTCGTCCGTGGTCGCAGTTATTGGTAGATTTTATCACCGATCTACCGGAATCCCAGAAATTCACCAATATCTTAGTGTCTGTCGACCGCTTCTCAAAGATGGTACATTTTGTGGCGTTAAAGAAGCTACCGTCGGCAATAGAGTTTGCCAAGATTTTGGTAAAAGAAATCATTTGCCGACATGGGATTTCCCAAAACATTGTATCTGATCGCGGGGTTCAGTTTGTGGCGCAGTTTTGGCGAGCCTTCTGCAGAAACCTGGAAACGTCGCTTTCCTTCTCATCAGCATTCCACCCGCTAACCAATGGTAAGACTGAGCGGAAGAACCAAGATTTAGTGCAATATTTACGGTTGTTTGCTAGCGAAAAGGCTCATCAGTGGGCAGAGTTCCTGCCGTTGGCACAGTTTGCGCTAAACAACCGCACTTGCTATTCCACTGGGGTATCGCCATTCTTTTGTGTATACGGTAAGCATCCTCGCTTCCTAACAGCGATCTCTACTCCATCTGTCTGTCCTGCAGCTGACGCCGCCACAGATACGCTGCAGGGAGTATGGAAAGAGGTACAGAAAAACTTGAAGGCAACTGGGGGTCGTATGCAGTTGCATAGAGGGAGGAGTCCTTCAGTATCTGAACCTTACAGGGTGGGACAGAAGGTATACCTGTCTTCTAAAAATCTCAAATTAATGGTCTCGTCCTTGAAGCTGGCGCCACGTTACGTGGGGCCCTTTGTCATCACACGTGTAGCGAACCCTCTCGCCTATGAACTGGGTTTGCCAGCTACATAGAGGGTTCACAGAGTTTTCCATAAGTCTTTACTGAAATCTTTTGTCCCTTCTCGCTCAGACACTGCCAGTTATTGGTTTCTGTTCAGTGTGCTAGCATCCTGCCTCTGTCAGTCTCCTGTTTGTCAGCTTTTGCTTTATCTGCCAGGTTATCCCATCTGCCTCGGTCTGCATTTATTTCCTGTTGGTTTTCTTCATCTGCCCTTCCTGTCGGTATTCTACCCTGTTCCATCTTGGTACGCCAGTCCCCCCTCTCGGTCCCTAGTGAGAGCAGGGACCGCCGCCCAGTTGCCCGCCTGGGGTTAGCCAGGAGTGAAGGCAAGTAGGCAGGGACAGGGGTTGCGGGTAAGTTCTAGGGCAGACCTGGGCTGGCGTATCATCGGGTAGGATACCGTAACAACTCCCCCGTGGAGAACTAATGATAAAAGTGAGTGATGATTTTTAGGTGAGCTTGATTTTAACAATCAGCTAAAAGTGCCCGAAATGTGGGTGCCCCGTGCCCATTTACACGTACCGATTATCACTAAAACGATTGCCGATTAGCAAATTTTTAGCGATAATCGTCCACTGTAAATGGACCTTAATATAATGTGGTCTGATTGTTATAGAAGTTCTACAAGTTCACAATAATAGACAAACACAAGCTAGCTAAACTAATAACACACAAACAGTTGACGTAAAGGGGTTGTCCCGCGCCGAAACGGGTTTTTTTTTTTCCAATAGCCCCCCCGTTCGGCGCGAGACAAACCCGATGCAGGGGTTTAAAAAAAACAAAACGGATAGTACTTACCCGAATCCCCGCGCTCCGGTGACTTCTTACCTTGTGAAGATGGCCGCCGGGATCTTCACCCTCGGTGGACCGCAGGTCTTCTGTGCGGTCCATTGCCGATTCCAGCCTCCTGATTGGCTGGAATCGGCACACGTGACGGGGTGGAGCTACGAGGAGCAGCTCTCTGGCACGAGCGGCCCCATTCAGAAGGGAGAAGACCGGACTGCGCAAGCGCGTCTAATCGGGCGATTAGACGCTGAAAATTAGACGGCACCATGGAGACGAGGACGCTAGCAACGGAACAGGTAAGTGAATAACTTCTGTATGGCTCATAATTAATGCACAATGTACATTACAAAGTGCATTAATATGGCCATACAGAAGTGTATACCCCAACTTTGTTTCGCGGGACAACCCCTTTAAGGTGGCAGACAAAGGTGAGAAGACGTGACAATAAAGCTCTTTACAAACAAGATAGCTGCAGTGACATCATTTATATACATTTCGTTTTTCCTACAAAAGGGCTATATATTTATCTCAGTATTACTTTCTGAAATACTCATCTGATTGTTTAAAGCAATATATTCACAAGACATCTTTACATGGAAATAAATCACTTTACACATTTTCAAAATAAGCCATTGTGTGTATGTGTATTATTAATAACACTACACCCGGCCATCATATTACTTCCCATTCTGTAAACTCCATCTCTAATTGTCAGTTTTCCATAATCTTAGCTCCTGTGTGAGTCTAGCTGCTATGATGTCTTCTATACACAGCACACATAGAAAAGAACAGATCCTGTCCTCAATCTTACTCAGACACTGAGAAGCAGCAGCAGCATGGAGAGCATTATACAGCAGTACTAACAGTACTGTATCTCTGTAGCTTCCCCCTACTCCCCTCTCCATAGATGTTTATAGGAAACACCTGTAACCTGACCTTTCAGTGAGCTGATAATCCATCTTTATTTCTGCCTCCTGTGTACAAATTTTCTCAATTAATTTAAAGTGAGTGATCATTGCCAGAGACTGTGGGATGGAGGAGAGAAGCCTGATAAGTGGAGCTATACTAATGTTTATGTAAAAATTGTACTATTGATTTCTGAAAAAAAGAGTCCTTCATAATGTTTGCAATATTCTATAACAAGGTTGTGTAGTTGATAATACATAACATTACTCAGAATTGAGTAGTTACTGGATAACATGATGATGGTGACTTGACCTCCTGTAGTTGTGGATAGTAGCAGCAGCTACTTCTTGTTTGACTAGGATAGACAGGCAGTTTGTGCTCAGCTGTCAATCTAAACCTTACACTGACCCTTGTGCTGTTTCTCAACAAGGAGGAGGGCTTTTCAAGAAAAGGTAAGGTAGGCAGCTGAAACATGGACTCAGTGTCATACAGTGTCTGTAGTATTACTAATCCTTGTTATATGAAATATATGATTTTTTGTAACAAACATGCTCTTAAAAAGACCTAAAACCTACCTCAGCAGTTGCTACTCAAGGAATACTAGAACATTTTGTGACATTTAATAACTACTAATGAAACTTTTTCTAGTGCTTAGGAGTCTGGGAATTTTCCTTTGAGTATTTGACTGCTAGAAACAATAGCTGTGACATTGAGCAATAACCTGTGCTGTATAGAATGAGGGATGTCTGAGCCAGTTCATTCCAGTTACATTGTGAAAGTGGTAGAGGTTTACTGTATCTGTAATCAAACAGATCAGCATGACCTTGTGGTGTTATTGATCTAACATAATATAACTCTGAAGTCTTCTGTAACCCAGCTCATTATGAGTTGTAACAGAAATAGCAGTTATACCACAGGCTATACTCTTTTCTGTGTCCTGGGGAACTTGTAAGATAAAGTTCATAGCTGCTGTGTATATAAGTTGATGCAATTTCTTAACACGTTATATGTCACTTTGAAGTGATGACTACTAAAGAAGATTAATAAGTAGATGGGAGAGTAGACTGAGAGCGCAGTGAACACAGAGAAAAACAAAGATATCCAAAACAACCATTCTAAATCCAGTGCTCAGACTAGCGTACAGCTGCGCTTGCTTGCCATGCTATATAATGATACCTGATTGTTCTTTATCAAAAAGTTTGAACCACATTTTGTTTGCAGTTGTTGTTTAAGAGAGAAAATATTTTCCCTGAAGTTTGTAAAATCAAATGATATCTTATTTAGATTATTCTTCTATGTAAAATAAGAAATATTTTCCATCCTGCGTTGAAGATTTTGAAGTGAATGGGAGAGAGAGGCTGTACCATTTCAGGCTGCTGCACAATGGATAAGGTTATGAGTCTTTTGGCAAGCCATCTATTCTTGACTTTAGCCTATCATCAGGGCTGTTGGGTGTCAGACCCCTGCCAATCTGATACTGGTGACCTATCCTGAGGATAGACCATCAATACTATTCTACTGGAAAACCCCTTTAAAACACAATTGGTTGTGAATGTGGACTTATGCTTCAAGACTACTGAATGCTGCTACTTAACAGAAACATGTAAAATATTTTGTCATAAAACTAGAAAGTGAGATATATTATTTTACGATAAGCAGTTTAGAGAATTGCTTTACAGCAGCCACATGATTTCTGGAGACGCACTGACTTTTATGGAAATTTTTGTGTGCATGCACCGTGATCTGTGCAGGGGTCACTAGGCAGGGGAGGAATGGTTGAGCTGTCTGTCCATTGTCAGTGATGGATCCTGTGTTATCTGCCTCCAGCTTTATAATACTGTAGAGCTGTTGGTACTCATTGTAATTCTGCCTGTGACAATGATGAGATGACTTTTGAGATGTGATCTATACAGGACAGGAAGTTTCAGGCTCTTATGAGGCTTAGTGGTGTGAAAACCGTACTATTTCAAGATTATTTTTAAACCTGCAATAAAGCCCATAATGTGAAAAAAATGTTCTAGAAAACTGATCTTTAATTTTTCATGAAATATTAAAATACAAAATGTAGAAGCGTTTAAAAGGATAATAATGCTACTAGGCAAAAGTCGTGGATCACCTTCTATAAATTGCCACGCAGTTTTTTTATAGTTTGTTTTTTTATGGTTTTAGAGTTTTTGAGTTTTTATGGTTTTATATTTTTTGTTTTTTTTAGTTTTAAATGTTTCTTCTTTCATTGCATGCATCAATTATATACAGATGGTCCCCGACTTGCGAACAGGTTCCGTTCCAGGAGCCCGTTCGCAAGTCCATTTTGTTCGCAAGTCGAACAAATGCTTGTATGGAGCGGGATTGCGGGTGGATCTCGCTCCATACAACGTCGGGTGCCGGCTGTTCTTACAGCGGGCACCCGGCGGCAGCAGTTCCGACGAGCCGCGCCGCTCATTAGAACTGTTAACACTTTAAATACCGTTCTGACAGCGGTATTTAAAGTGTTAACAGTTCTGGCGGCACTGCTGCCGCCGGGTGCCGGCTGTAAGAAACAGCTTGCACCCGACGTTCAGGGGGGCCCGTACAGTGTCCCACGATGAGATCGCGGGACGCTGTGTGGTTGCTAGGCAGCCGGGGACCTCCTGAAAGGCCCCAGGGCTGCCTATGCAGAGTGCCCATCAAGCGCACGGCTTGATAGGCGCTCTGCATAGACAGCCCTAGGGCCTTTCAGAAGGCCCCCGGCTGCCTAGCAGCCGCGATCTGACCGGACAGGCTTCTATCAGGCTTGATAGAAGCTTGTCCGGTCCCTGCACAGTATGATGTAATGCCGTAGCATTACATCATACTGTGCAGGACAGATTGTTCGTATCTTGCGAAATTCATAACTCGAATGTTCGCAAGTCGGGGACTATCTGTACAAATATTTATAAATTAGGCATCAACACTGAAAGATTTTTTGTATACAATCGGGGGGGATTCATTGACTTGATTATGCCAGAATTCTAGGAATGCAAAGTTCAAAATTTTTGTGCAAGTCTAACTTGCAACTTTTCAGCATTTTTTGCCTCCCTTTTGTAGAAAAAAAAGTAGGTGTGGATTGGTGGGAGGGGGCAGTACATTTTGCCAAGTTCATTGGTGGGTACCACATACTTTGCAGAGGGAAATAACTTTCAAGATTCACATACTTTTGAAGAGGTGAGTTGTCAAATATGCTTTGTGTTCTATACATAAAGGATGTGTATATTGACATAGATATTTGAAAAAAAACCACATATTTTAAAAAAATGCATAAAAATATGATTTAAGTAATGGGGCATTTTCTGATGATTCATTCCCTTTAATATTAGACTGCAGATTAAGAACGTATTTATATGGGCGATATTCTGATTGCCCTGTGTATGGAACTCGAACTGGAAAATAACTAATTCATTTGAATGGGTTAAAGTACAAAAGTGATTTTTCATTCAGACTGATGGTTGCACACAAAAATCTCAGGCTCAGGGCTTTCACATGAGTGCATATACGGCGCGTTTTTACACGCCCATGAGAGGCATTGATTTTCAATGCATCAGTTCACACGGGTGAAAATATGGCGTGTAAATATGACGGCAGCATGAAATTTAGAAACATATACATGGCTGATGCATAAACGCTCAGCCAAAAGATAGTTCTGGAACTATCTTCTGGCTAATATACGTCGGCGGGTCCCATAGACTCCTATGGGAGCAGGGAAAGAGAAGGGAGGGGGAGGTATTTATGCAGCTTCCAATGCTGCGTAAAGCTTACAGGTGCCACTGTAAAGGCATTGGAAGCCAAACCCGAGGATTTGGGCAGAGAGAAGGAGTGAAGGGGTGCGGCGTATTTTTTCGCTAAAAACGATGCACACGGTCGTGTGAGTGGACGAGAATACACTGGCCGTGATTGCGGAAAAGTGCCTATTTAGGCGCTTATATGCAGCGGGCATGAAAACGGAAAAATGCCGTCGCCGTGTATGTGCTCATGTGAAAGAGCCCTCAGTTTGCATCAACCGGGTAAATATGTCTTCAGTGGACACTTTACATTGAGATTTATAGGTGTTCAGTATACAAAAGGACCATAAGCTGGTACTGTAAGGAAAACATAGGTGCATCTTCTAACTTGCACCTGCTAGCATTAATGATTGAACTATTAGCGGTTTCGGAAGAAATATATGAAGATTAGAATGTATGCAGCGGCTCACAGGTTCAGTCTTACTTAAACTTGCTTTTCCAAAACACAAGCCCTCATCAGGTTACAAGCTCTATATATTCGGATTCCTATATGTTAAAGTGTTACACTTCACATACCAGAGCTCCTGGACACTGGGCAAAACAGGTATTGTAAGAAAACTTTTCACTTTGTAAATGTTTTAAGGGCACTGAAATAATAGACTTTAATTGTGTATATTTCCAATAGGATTAGTTCCTAGAGATTGTAATTTATGAAGATACACATTTTTTTCAATAAAGGGAAAGTGCAGTCTTTTTTTAATCCTATTACAGTTCGTATAAAATACAAAAGTGACAGAAATTTATGGGAAAACTAGCTTGTTACCGGTGACTTCGTCCGCGTGGAATTTGTATTTTTTTAATCTAATTTGTGTTTTGCTATATATTGAAACATAAAAAGTTCAAATAATGAAAGAAATGTAACTGTGATCTGCTGTCAGCGCCGTTCTGTACGTTGTTGGTCTTATTATCTTTTGCTAGGATATAAAGGTTGTGTGGGCTGTATACACATGAGCACGCCATATACAGTTGCCCATGAGTAAAACATGTTTTTTCTAAATGTACACCTGCTACTTGAGGCCTCATGTCCACAGGCAAAAGAAGAATTAAAATCTGCAGCGGATTTTAACTCTTCTCCTGCACGCGGATCCGCACCCCATAGGGATGCATTGACCACCCGCGGGTAGATAAATACCCGCGGATGGTCAATAAAAGGGATTTTTTTAAAAATGGAGCATGAAAAAATCTGGACCATGCTCCATTTTCGTGCGGGTCTCCCGCGGGGACGGCTCCCGCGGGCTTCTATTGAAGCCTATGGAAGCCGTCCGGATCCGCAGGAGACCTAAAATAGGAATTTAAAAGAATTAACTCACCTGCAGTGGACCGGGAAGGTCTTCTCTTCCTCACGGCCGGATCTTTCTGGCTTCGGCTCGGCGGATGTGCCCGAAGCATGCGCGCGGCACACCGGCGATGTGCCGCAGGTGTGACGAGTTCATCCGCCGGCCGAAAAAGAAGATACGGCCGTGAGGAAGAGAAGACCTTCCCGGTCCGCTGCGGGTTAGTTAATTCTTTTAAATTCCGATTTTAAGCGCTCATGTCCGCCGGGAAGGAGGGACCCGCTGCAGATTCTACATGGAGAATCCGTAGCGGGCCTGATTTTCCCCGTGGACACGAGGCCTTAAGGCTGGGTTCACACAAGACGGATTTGCCACAGAAACTCTGTGCGGAATTTATGTGCGGCAAATCCACCTGTGGCTCCTAATCCTGGGATTAGCCAGCCATGGGGACGAGATTTTGCAAAAATCTTGTCCACATGAGGCAGACAATCCGTCGCAGCAAAGCCAGGTGGAACTAGTGATGCAACGTGGAATTGACAGCCGCAGCATGTCAAATTATTTTTATTTTTCCTTTGCGGCCTCACTCCTCTCCATGGGGAGAGAAAGTTGCAACAGGTTGCCGGCGAACGAACCGCTCCAAAACCCGGAAATCTCGCGGCTTTTTGGTGCGACCAAGCTGCGAGATTTTTGCAGGATTTCCATCCCATGGGAGCCCAGCCTTAGTGTTTGCCCTTGAGCCTTATTGATTGTCATCGCAAATGCTATTTTTAGTGTTCAAATAATTTTTATTAAATTTTAATAAACAAACCTATTACAGCATCATCTCAAAACTGATTTACGTCTGAAGTCTCAAGCCAGATCTTACAGAGGAAAATGCCATCGGTATCTCCCAAATCTGCACAGTCAGAGCCCCCATGAAGGTTGCCTGAGGGTCAGGTTGTCCCTTCTGTAGGTCTCCATAGATCAGGGAGCCGGCGATGATATGAGTGTTTCCAGACTTCATAAAGAATGTGTAATTATAACATATACAGAATAAAAGGAAGATGGGAATAGGAAAGGTGGGGGTGAGGGGTGGGGGACCATCTCAGCAACCAGGAGCTCCAGTCTACACCTCTATGGATGTTAACCAATGAATAGGACAAGGTGGGGATAACACCCGATAGGAGCCATGTTTTTAGTTCTGTGGAATTCCTGACTAAAATCCTGGCTGTCCAGATTGCGTGGTATTTTTGTATTTTGCCCTCATCTGTTGCTGTGAGTTTCTCCATTTGGTTTATATTAGTAATGGTCTCCAGCCACATGATCCACGTGGGAGGAGAATATGACCTCCAAAGCCTTGGAATTATCTGCCTCATGGTGACGAAGAAAAACCTGAGGGCACTTTTTTAATTTTTGAGAAGGGTCTCGGGATCATGGACAGCAAAGCTGCTTCTGGTGTAGGAATCACAGAATCCCTATATACTGCATTGTATAAATTGGTAATCTCCTGCCACAGAGGAAAGACCAGGCGGCAGGACCACCATATGTGAATAAAATCACCTCTCCCTCTGGAACATCTCCAGCAGGTGTGCGGGGTCTGAGGATACATCTTAGCCAAAAGTGTAGGAGTCCTTTACCATTGAGATAACATTTTATAATTTGTTTCTTGGAATTTCGACGATACCGCCAACGAATGGGCCAATGGCTAATGCTATTTTTAGAGGGAATTGCGGCCTTTTGAATTGAAAAGGCAAATCCATCGGTATTACTGGAATGCGTGGAACACTTTCTCCTTTTGCTATTTGAGTCATACTAATAGCGCTTATAATATTTTGTCCCGGGCGTGTAATTTGTAATTGTGTCCCGCTGCAACGTTTTGGCGCATCAAGATTACGCATTAAAAGAACCGGGACACTAACTTTTAACCTCCATTTATGGAAGGCACTGCTGACAATTCCACTGTACAAGGTATGAGGGGACTTGTTGAGTGTCCATAACATCATCCACCCACAGACACTCTACAAATACTGCTTCCCCTTGTGAAATCATTTCTCACTCATCTGTCCTACAGTCTCATTAGTTGGTGCCAAAACTGCCCCTTGATACAACCATTCTTTATTCTATATACTGGGTTGTAGTTGAGAATAAACCTTGCAGAATCTGTCTGTCTGTGTCATAAAGCTCAGCTTTCATTTGTTATACTGCTGAGGTAAACTGAAAGCTGCGCTGTGATTGGTTGCTTTTTGTTATACTGCTGAGGTAAAATGAAAGCTGCGCTGTGATTGGTTGCTTTTTGTTATACTGCTGAGGTAAAATGAAAGCTGCGCTGTGATTGGTTGCTATGGGCAACATAGATTTTCTTTCAAATCTCAATCCATTTATGTGTCTTTTGTTGAAGTTTTAATCCTGGGCAACGCTGGGTATCCCTGCTAGCTTAATAATTGCATACATGTGGCAACAACGTCTGCCCTCATATGTCTGCCCGTTTGTGTAGCCACCCCCTTCCCCTCCGCCTCGCTGCATGGCACGGATGTGCGCCCACGCATCACCAAATAAATCTGTATTGTCGCGCTCCCTAGAGAACTCTATAAATTTTCGTGATAAAACATAGCCCATGACCTTTCTCAGGATGCCAGCTATCTCCCTGCCAAATTTAATCAAAATCGCTTCAGCGGTTTAGCTGCAAAAAGGTAACAAAGACAGACAGAGTTACTTTCACATTTCGAATATTAGTATGGACATCTTGAAGAGAAGTGAATATCATCTTTTTAACCCTTTCCAATCCACTGTCTGATGTCTGAAGACATTATGATTTAAGACTGTACAGCTCCGATGTTGGAAGTCATCCGTCGGGGTTCTCATACTGTATATTGCCAGCCTCTCTGCTGTCGGAGCCTATCCAACGTGTCACCTCATGCAGTACTGGCTTTAGCCAGCATATAGTGCTGTTGTATAACGGCAGAAAAAGAGTAAGCCCCCTAGGAAAACCAGGATACAAATTGGATTGGAAAGGGTTAAGACCTCATGTTACAAGTGTGAGCTTGTTATGCTGCATTGTTAGCATTCCAGTATTTTAAACAGGGAAAAATATAGTCCTCAGGGCAATTCTTGCCATCAAAACTTCAGACACCTGACAAAACCTGTAGAATTAGTTGGGATATGCTTGAATGAAAAATGGTGCCCCTGAAATTAGCAGATTTACCTGAGAAAGCAAAATATGTAGCATCTATTAATTCATAACCTAAGTTCTCCAATGGGACCGCTGGAGATTGCCAACCGCTTGAACTTGACTACCTCGGGTGGTCCCATTGAAGTGATCAGCAAGTTATCCTCTATCCCGTGGATAGGGTATACATTGATATGGCAGGAAAACCCTTTTAAGTCATAGCACTAACAGTTTTCGGTTAAACAAAATAGAATAGAATGTGCCTCAGCAGTCACTGTATATGAGTCATCCCACTGTGCAGTCTAGACATGTTGCATATACGTAATTCTCTTCCATTCAGGTTAGGAAAAATATATCATGTGCCACATTTTAAATATTTAGTGCAGATTCGATAATAAGGCTGCAACCACATGGGAAGGAATTTGCTGCGAAGTCTCCACAGCAGACATTCCGCAGCACGAAATTTGTGTCATAATCCACCTTCTGTGTTGTGGATTTGATATGGAATTTGGTGCAGATTTCACCTCCTAATTTGAAATTCTGGAATCCACACCGCAAGTCTGCTGCTAAAATTGACATGCTGCAGGTTAAAATTCCACACTGCATGTCAATTTCTTCGCAGCGGGGCTTTCCTCAATGCAGGTCAGATTTCCTTTCTTCTGCATAGAGGATATGCTCGGGACGCTGGCGGCGGCGTCTGTAACGTGAATCAGGATGGCTTTCATTGGCTTCCATTGAAGCCGCGGGAGCCGTCTGTGCGGGAAAGCCGCACAAAAATGGAGCATGCTGTGGTTGTTTTCCCATGCGGGCAAACTGCGCGCCGAGAAAAATGACATCCGGGTATTTAATTAAGCTAGAATTCAGCGACTGGTCCATGAAAACTGCACGATCTCAGTGTATTTAGACAGAGCAAGAATCGCTCAAAAGACAGCTTTGAGCGATTTTTGAGCGATTGTTGTTGTGTCTAAATGGGCCTTAAAGGGGTTGTCCCGAGGCAGCAAGTGGGTCTATACACTTCTGTATGGCCATAATAATGCACTTTGTAATGTACATTGTGCATTAATTATGAGCCATACAGAAGTTATAAAAAGTTTTTTTACTTACCTGCTCCGTTGCTGGCGTCCTCGTTCCCATGGAGCCGACTAATTTCTGGCCTCCGATGGCCAAATTAGCCGCGCTTGCGCAGTCCGGGTCTTCTGTAGTCTTCTATGGAGCCGCTCGTGCCAGAGAGCGGCTCCGTGTAGCTCCGCCCCGTCACGTGCCGATTCCAGCCAATCAGGAGGCTGGAATCGGCAGTGGACCGCACAGAAGAGCTGCGGTCCACGAAGACGGAGGATCCCGGCGGCCATCTTCAGCGGTAAGTATTGAAGTCACCGGACCGCCGGGATTCAGGTAAGCGCTGTGCGGGTGGTTTTTTTAACCCCTGCATCGGGGTTGTCTCGCGCCGAACGGGGGGGGGGTTTAAAAAAAAAAAAACCCGTTTCGGCGCGGGACATCTCCTTTAAGGTCCAACTGTGTTAACAGATAATTACAGGAAGTAAAATAGCTCAAAAATGTCTATGGAAGTGGTATGGGGAGGAGGAAGCTGTTTCTGAGGAAGACAGAATAATAGAGACTCACACAGATATGGTTGCTGCAGTTAATAGTAAGTGATCATTATTTCACAGCTACTGAAATCAGATCTATACTACTCAGTACTGCTGTATAACATCCTCCATGATGCTATCCTGCTTCTGTGCGTGCCTACTTTAATGTGTGGTAAGCCCAATGCAGATTCTGGACATGTTTTTTTTTCCATGACACAGATTTAGAATGCTGTATAGACTACTGTTCAGATTCATGTTCAAATGAATGGGGCACTTTTTGCCATTAATTTGATGCAGAATTGCTGTGGATTCTCCATCAAATCTACGTCGAAATCTGCTGTTTGAACAAGGCCTTAGGAAACAGAATCAGCTTTTTTCTCCATGTGCAATGCATAGGAAACAACATGGTGGCAGTCTCCTCCCAACAGCTCAGAGACTACTAAGAATTACAGATACAGCCTGCAGAGGGGAAAACTGGTGATAAATGTCATATATAAGTAAAATAATGAGCAGAAATAGTGTTATTCCTCGTGTATGCATACATAGAAGCTTATTCTGAAAAGTCATCTGAGTATAGTTATGCTCTAAAAATAACGCCAGCAGGGGAAAGCTCAGGGCAGCATCCTCGCTCATGCATGCAGGAGACTCATAAGCATGAGGCCACTTCCACACAGTAGTGTTTGGATCAGTGTTGTGCATCAGTATCTGTGATCCAAAACCAGGAGTGGAGAATAAACAAAACTTTAATGGAGAGATTTGCACCTCCATTGTGCTTTGAGTCTGCTCCTGGTTTTAGCTTGCAAATAGGGATGAAACTACTGACCTAAATATTGCCATGTGAAAGTGGGCGAAGTTCACTGAATTTCTTACACATAGCTTAACTGTGCCTCTATTATGCATTCTTGTATTTAATGTGAGAAATTCCCTTAAATATCTCCAGTAGAAAAAAATATGTGACATCACAAAAGTACATTTCTGCTTTGCCTATCCTCTCAAAATATGAATATTTATTAAATATTAAGGTTATTTTGCATTTACTTTGTTTCTATTAATATACTGTAATATATAGTATATATCTGCTGCTCATATACAGGGTGGGCCGTGGAAATAATACTGATAATACTGCGACACGAAGAATGAGAAGTGTATTGTTATTTTCCAAAGCTTTGTGAAGTCACACATTTTGCTCCAGGTTTCATCTGTTATTTGAGGTCAATGTTTAGACTATTTTAGGCATCTCAAAAAACAGTTTCTACCTAGGTCACCTCTGACTGTTTAAAACTCTTTTCGTTAAGGAACCATTCACGTGACCATATTTTCAGGTCATATGCCGTCCTTGTATTCTACAAACAGCATACAGGCCATTATAGTTTATGAGGCTATTTACCATATTTTCTGTACTATAAGATACACTTTTTAGCAAGAGAAAGTATTGCTAAAAAGTCTATACGCCTTATACTCTGAAGGGACTGACAGTGATTAAGCAGAGGGTTGTGCGTGTGCAAAAAGAGGTCGGGGACTGTAACAGGGGGTACGCCCTCCACATCTAGACCCGTGGTGGTGAACCTATATCGCAAGTACCATAGGAGGTATGCAGAGCCCTCTCTGCTCACACACGCACTGATGACTGCTCACTATGGTTGTGAATACTTTCCGGAATGCCACGGCTCCCTGGCCGGTAATTATTCAGTGGCGCTGACAGCAGTGTTTGCATCCGCAATCATTCCCCCTGACCTCTCCCCCTTGGCTCCGTGAGAGGAGAGGGGAGGAAGCATCCGGACGCACACAATGACGTCCGCAGCAGTGCTGAGAAGAGGAGCTGCAGAGGAAGAGGTAAGTATATGGGTTTTAAGGGTGGGGTGCTATTACTACTGGGGCTCATACAGGGGATACTATTAGTAATAATGTCCCCTATATCGCCCCCAGTAGTAATAGTATTACTACTGAGGTCACTGTGGGGATCACTATTACTACTGAGGCCACTGTGGGGGAAACTATAACTATTGGAGCCACTGTGGGTGTCACTATTACTACTGAGGCCACTGTGGGCGTCACTGTTAGTACTGAGGCCACTGTGGGTGTCGCTATTACGACTGAGGCCACTGTGGGTGTCACTGTTAGTACTGAGGCCAATGTGCATGTCATAACTTCTGAGGCCTCTGTGAGGGAAACTAGTACTACTGAGGCCGCTGTGGGGGAAACTCTTACTACTGAGGCATCTGTGGGGGACACTATTACTACTGGGGCAGATATAGGGGACACTATTACTACTTGGGCCACTGTGGGGGAAACTATTACTACTGAAGCCACTGTGGGGGAAACTATTACTACTGAGGCCGCTGTGTGGGAAACTCTTACTACTGAGGCGTCTGTGGGGGACACTATTACTACTGGGGCAGATATAGGGGACACTATTTTTACTGGGGTCCCTCTGCACATAGTAGCGTACCTGAAGCTGACTTCGGGTATGTTTAATTGTGGTGGAAATGCTGCAGAATGTCCACAGTGGAACTTTCTGTGGCAAATGCTGCAGCATTTCTGCATCCAAAGAAACTGTCAAAATCTGCACTCTCAGTGCAGTTCTTGAACGGAAATCAGCTGCGTATCCGCAGCTGATTTCATACTATGCGGCACTCCCCCTTACCTGCCCCAAAGGCTTCTCGCTGTCAGCGCTTCCTGTTCCCGGTCTGGTCAGGTGTGATGCTGCTAATCAGGTGATGCTGGTCAGGTGAGGTCACTACAGGCCGCTGGGAACAGGAAGCGGGGAAGTGCTGACAGTGAGAAGCCTTCAGGAGGAGGTGAGGGGGAGCGCTGCATAATATTAAATCAGCTGCATTTATGCTGCTAATTTCCAGTCAAAATCTGCACCAATGGTACTCCAGTGCTCCAGCTAGCAAAAAAAACACTGGCCATTCCTCCCTGTCTATTTTGAAAAGGCCCAGACCTTTTTATAACGACAGAGGTAAAATCATACGTTGTGATAAGCCCTGTCCCCTGAATTGTTAGTAAAGTGGGTTTTGGGTTGCAGTTTGGGCACTTGGTCTCTAAAAGTTTTGCCATCACTGGTCCAGAGGAAAGAAGGTTTCTATACCGACATAGAAGGTTTTTTTTCAGTGTAGGGCTACTCTCACACAGACGTTTGTAAAAATACAGTATTTTTTTAATGCATTTTACTGCCTGCAGAGCATTTTTACTGCATATTTTGTGTAGTAATAACACAGGTAAAGTAGGCTGATGATGTCACCACTTTTTTTCCCCTCCCAGTGGCGTAGTAAGCAGCATTAAAAACGCAGTAAAATGCTGTTAAACTGCATTTTACAGCGTTTTACACGCACCCCATTCCTCTTGATGTAGGGTGTCAAAAACGCACTTCAATGCTGAAAAATAGAATATACAGTGTTTGAATTAGTGCATGCTGAAAATGCTGTGCTAAAATGCTAATCTAAGAGGCACTATTGAAATGAATGGAGGCTTAGTGCAACATTCTGAAAGCCCCAGGGTTGCCATTGCAGTTTGCCTATTAGCCCATGCCTGTGGCACAGCTTGATAAATTGCCTGTTATCTTGTGGTATGATGTAATACTATGGTATTACATGATAGTTCAGGAGCGATGAAACCATCGCAAGTTCATGTCCCCTCTGGGGACTAAAAAAAAAAATACAAAAATCAGTTTGAAACGTTTTATTAATTATTTTTTAAAAAGCAATTTAAAAAAACTCTTATCCCATATTTATAATAAAAAAATCTAAATAAAAAAAACCCAAAACATATTTGGTATTGCAGTGTCCATAAAAGTCTGATCTATCAAAGTAATACATTATTTACCCTGCATGAGAAATGCCATCAGAAAAAAAAATACAACCTCAGAATTGCTCTTTTTTGGTCACCCTGTTAAATTACGACCTGCTTATGCCTTTTAAACAAAAATAGTTTTATCTTTGACGCTATACACTTTATCTTGATAAATAATTATTTTTCATATGAAAATAGGTTTTATCTTCAACAGAAAGTCACCGCTACAAGGACGAACTTTGCGCCATATCACGCCAATCTCTACATGCGGTGCATTTGAAGAAAACCATATCCAGAACCCTCATATTATTTTTTATAAGTGTTAAAGAGCTGTTTCTGATTGGCTGAGGCACCTGTCATTCATTCATATTTATTTATGTATGAGTATATTCATTTATTAGATATATCTCAAAAAATTTTAATTTATTTTCGAAAAATCCTTCTCGGGTCAGGGAGACATCACCATAAAATTGAGCCTGTTTTTTCTTTGATGTCATATTTCTTGATCAATTATAATCCCCATATCTAAGTGTGACCATATATTTAGTATTTTTATTTGCTTGCCTCATGATCCCCTTATGTTATCTCTTCATGATATTACCATTGATTGTGAATCTGCATATTGAAAATATTTGAAATATTTGAAGTTTTCTTCATTTTTTATCCCTTTGTATCCTTTTATATCTTTTGATATATGCCTCTTATTATATAGTATTTAGCATATTCCCCATTCGTGATTTCCCCTGTCTTATGATAATTGCCTTCTTATGTTATTATGTTTATTACTTTATACTTAATTAATTCGTATTGGTGCCCCTTTTAAAAAGCACCTATTCACTGTGAATATTTTATTGTTGTCTGATGTCCTTGTAATTTTCTGTACCTTCTCTAGAACACTACAAGCAGTATATTATCTTTTTTAACTTTATTGTCAAATTTTCTTTTTTTTATTACTTTATTGCCATTTTTTTCAAATAAACTTTATTGATGAATTCTGGGCAACTTCCGGTCATGTGTCTAAGTACTAGTCACATGACTGTGACCTTGGCAGTGTCAGCAAAGAAACCTGCATCATTCCCCCTGACCTACTATCTTTTGGAATAAGGAATATCTAAACCAACTACCTTCGTTATGGGCGCCTAATTAAGGGCTATCACAAGCAAACCTGTATATAGAGGAGTTCTGCCGTAAACAAGTAGTCTCCTCACAGAAGTAAGTACTGCAGATTTCTTCCTGTACCATTACATTAATCTCTTCACATTTACCTAGAAGCGCAGCTTTTCTTTACACATTGTTACATCTGTTGACCATCAAATAAGGATAACATTGGAATCATACGTAACAATGTGGCCTATTTATCGTCATTAGTTTGACCTACACATTTTTCCCAGTTTTATTTTGCTGTATTGGAAATTGCTGCAAGTAATGAGAAAGCATCTCTCTATCTAAATAAGATATTACACCCTTTGTAGCTCCAGAAAACCCAACGAAATTCACCAAACTGTAAGCACAGATAGGGACCGGGTCTGAGCAGAAAATGCATGTCGTAATTGAAGGAACTGAAAGAAGCAACTATGAGGAACATCATAAAACTCTCTAAATTGTTTACAACCATGAAAAAGACCCCCAGAATGTACCTGATCCAAAAGCATTACCACTCTCTTCTCTCAAGGTGAACCCCCCCCCCAACCTAAAATACTCTGTCAGTTTGGGGTCCCTACAAAGGGGGGTTATACAGTAAAATCTGCTTAAATGTATTCAGTACCTTATTCATTAAAGTCGTCTGCACACAGGTGGATTTGCATTGCGGAATCTGGAGCAGGAGTTTGCCTCGGGATTTTGCAGCAAGTACTGTCCATAGCATGCTATGAAAAAGTGATTCTTCCTGCATATGAGTGGAAACCAATTGCGGTTCCTGCTCGCAGATGAGAAATCACAACATGCTCCATTTTTTAAAGTCAATAGAAGCCCTCTGACCTGCAGCCCTTCCACAATTGACATTTCGGATAGGTCGCAGATTCTGCGCGATCGCTAGGCTATGATGTGGGAAAAGCAGGAGTTTAAAAAAAGATCTGTACTGCGCATGTCTGACCGCGAGCCATGTGGACCATCCGCAAAGAAAAGAAAGCAGGTGGGTGTGGACACACCTCTGCCAGGGCCAGATTCCACTGCGGGAATCCACATGCGGAATCTGACCCGCCTGTGTGCAGGTTGCCTTTAGGGAAACAATGTTCCATTGCTGCTGCCTCACATAATTGCTTAATTGCTAGAGGCCTCTGAAAGCAGATTCCAAATACGTCCGTGTGAGCCCGGCATTATTCAGATTGCTAACTAATGCCTATGTAATTTACAAAAACTCCCAGAGAATGCTCACCTTCTGCAGTTCCAGGAGGAGTTTGTTGAGCGCCTTCTGTGTGAGACCACCACAGCTCAGCAAGATTATGAAGCCTCACAGAGCACAGCGTTTTACACCCCATTCCTGCCACTGAGGTCAACAAATACCCCCCAAAAAGTGTTGGGTTTGCAGCAAACATGGGAGGAGGAGGTTTTATCGTTCCAGGTGCCCGTCCCAACCAGGCCTCTGTAATTATCCCTGTTTTGAGATATACCACAGAGTTTACATTATTACTTTTACCTAAGATTTAGGGAATGCCAGAAAAGGACAGTGGGGATTCTTTTAGGGAGTCAGTTTTTTTTGGCACAAGTGTACAATGGGGCCTGGAATTTATTCAGTTGTGCCCTGAAATCCCATGGGTGTTCCCTCCATTATAGGCCTAGCCATGTGTCCTATTAGTAGATCGGGGCTACAATGGTGGTATTGATGAACACAAATTAACTAGTGCTATAAAATTTGGGGTGCGTGTCCACAGTTTTTCCTGCTTGAAACAAAGAAAATAGTCATGAAAGTGACATTTATAAAAATAATTTAACTTTATTTATTTTTCACATGAATGTTCAGTACACACCTAGATCAATTTGTAAAGGGGTCTAGATTTCAAAATGGGGTCACTTGTAGGGGGTGTTCTATCGTTTTGGCACCTTAATGGCTCTACAAGTGAGCAATGCGGCCTGGAATTTATTCACTTGTGCCCTACGAGCCAAAGGGTGTTCCATTAATTACAGACCTAACCATGTGTCCAGTAAGCAGATTAGGGCCACAATGGGTATGTTTCTGAACACAGCACAAACCAGGGGATCCATTTGGGGGTGCAAATCCTCATTCATGTGTGTACTGTACAAAAAAATCTGTTTTTAAATTGACACAATTGCAAAAAAATGAAAATTGTAATTTTTTCCTTTTGCTTTGATTAGATTCATTCAAAATCTGTGGGGTCAAAATACGCATTACACAACTAGATGAATTTGATAAGGGGCCTATTTTTAAAATGGGGTCATTTGTGGGGGTTCTTTGTCGTTTTGGTCGCTCAAGGGCTCTACAAGTGGCAACGGGGCCTAAATCACCTTCAAACAAAATTTCTGTTCTGAAAGTTACCGGCTGCTCCTTCCGGTTCGGGCCCCATTGTGCACAGAGACATAATAGTAGGGCCATGATGGGTATTTTTCTGAACAAAGTAGAAACAAGGGGATCCATTTTGGGGTGCAAGTCTTCATTTTCATGCACACTATAGAAAAAAAAACTGTCTTTAAAATGACATATTTGCAAACATATGAAATTTTATTTTGTCTCCTCTAAATTGCAATAACTCCTGGAAATAAACTGTGGTGTCAAAATAATCATGACCCCCCCCCCCTCAGTGAATATATCAAGGTCTGTTTTTCGTAATAGGGTCCTTTGCGGGGGTATCTATCATTCTGACACCTATGAGCCAATCTTAGCTTGGTGTAGGAAAACAAAATGCTCTGTAAAATTTTAATAAATAATGTTAAATTTGTATGTCTTCTAGATTGTTAAAAAAAAAGCTTACTTTTTAAAAATGTGCTTCCAGAATAAAGTAATTGATGGAAATATATATTTTATCACACATTTGTACAGTATGTTTGCACATATTTGACATATTGCAGTTGAAAATGTGAAAACATGACAGTTTTTTCAAAATGTTCCTAATTTTGGCACATTTTTAATAAATATACACAAGCAAATTAGATTAGACAGGTTAGTAATGCTTCTTCTGGTATTTTATACCATTGTGTGCTTTTGATCAGATTTCCAATGATCCAAAACAACCTCATTAACTGACTGTATAAATAAAGTTGGGGTGCGGCTTTCCCATTTGACTAAGTAATTTACATGTGTTTATATGTTATTCACAGGTGATAAAGACAAGAATGGACTGTGATCAGTATCTTGTATCTCGAACAATATACTCTGAGAAAACTTTCCAGCAGAAAATTGAGAAGAGGGAAGGTGTAAAGAAAAGTATTCCACACAAATTGAAAAATAACTGCAGGTTGATAAAAGAATTATTTTCTAAATCTCAGGCTTTTAGTTTTTGAGTCTGAAAGGATTTTTTTTTAAACAAATGTTTTAACCTAGCTATACATGCATATTTGCGGGCTCATTTTGGTTGCAACTCAACTGTTCTTGATTTCTGTGAGCCCAATAAAGGCCTTTCGGCTGCATAGTTGAACAAAAGAAAAGCAAAAAGTATAAACAAAATTGCACGAACACCTTATAGAACATTTACACAAATAAAGACACGACAAAGACACAGGACGAAATCACATTACAGGGTGAATATGATTGACGGGAAAATTTATGGGGGGGATAGAGGGGGAAGGGAGAGAGGGGGGGGAAAGCGGAAAAAGTTTGGGACAACAGGTTGGAGCCCTCGAGCGAACAGTGCCCAGGCCGAGCTGCAGTGGGGTCTTCGGGGACCCCTTTCAGAACTGTCCGGTTTCCACCCAGCTCTTGAATCCCTCCGAGGAACAGAAGGAGATCCAGGCCTGCCCCGTTCCGTAGAACAGGCTCTCAATTTGTATGTGAGACGGGTAAATATGTATATAAACAATGAAACTAGCATTAACAAATGTAGCAAAGTTTAACTTGACACTTAACACTCTTAGGGCGAGCACCCACTGGCGTTTTTTTACCTGCGTTTTGCGTTTTGCGTTTTTCCTGCACAGGCATAGAGATAACATGTGTTCCTGTCCACTGGCGTTTTTTTTGCGTTGCGTTTGCGTTTTTAACATAGGAACTGTCAGTTGCATATGTGTCCCTATTTTTCTCCTAATGCACCCATGAATGTCAATGGAAATTAACGCAAAACGCCGCGAAAAACGCGCGAAACGCGGCGAAAACGCTGCGTTTTTTTCCCGCGGAGAACGCAAACGCCAGTGGGTGCTCGCCCTAAGAAAATGTTTTGTGCCACTATTTGTTTGCCCTTTCAATAGCTTTTTTTATTTTAAGGTATAACAATAGCTTTTCAATGGCACAAAAAGCAGATAGCTTGTTGCAGATAGTTTGCACAGTCAAGTTCAGGCCAGGCTCACACAACCGTAATTGGAATCCGCTGCGTGCCTACCGCAGCAGATTACAGCTGTGAGCCCGGCTGTGACACTGCATACGGCCACAAAATTGTACTGCAAATGACAGCGTACTCACGTAGCATGACAACATCACTTATTGATGATGCGGATATCCATACGCAATGTAATTGTATATGAGCTGCAGGTATGTACGTGACCATAGAGAACAATGGGCCCTATGTAGCGTATATCCACAGTAAAATAGAACATGCTGTGTCTTATTTTCTGTTCGCGGATTACACAATTCCGACACGCTAATGTGATTGGAACTGCATAAGTCATTGCATTTGCTTGCCCGCGTATTACCACGGATCATATGCTTGTGGAATATGCAATTTAAATCTGATTATGTGAGACTGACCTAAACTTTACTATGTCAGTTGGTATTCTGAGCGTTAACCCCTCCTCATCCTATGGGTTCCCGCCAATGGCCATACAGCTACATCCTATGTATGGTGCGAGCTGAGAAGGTGAGCCCACACCATCCGCATTGGGAGCTGGCTGTTATTGACAGACAGCCTCCAGCTGCAACAGTGAAGATTGGTGAGAACACTGATTCCCACTGTTAAACCTTTATATGCCACAATCAATGTTGATTGTGGCATGTAAAAGGTTATCAGAGGGAGGGTGTTCCCTTCATGACGTCATCGTTCCTCTGCCATGTAATAGCAACTAGATGTCAGTCAATGATGTCTGGGTGTAATGTATTGCAGTACAGAAGTACTGCAGTGTATTATTAGAGCGATCATATCATCGCAGGTTCAAGTCCCCAACAGGGACATAAAAAATTGAAATAGAAAAGAAACCTTTTTTTGCACACATTCCCCTCTTTTGTGAAAAAAAAAACACATTTGGTATCAACGCATCTGTAATGATCTGTACAATAAATTGAATATACTTTTTAGCCCACATGACAAATACTATAAAAAAAAAATTTCTTATTTTCATTTCACCTCCCTCAAAAAACACAATAAAAATTATCAGAAAAGCCATATGTATCCCAAAATGCAACCATTAAAAACTACTGATCGTCACTAAAAAAAATCAAGCCCTCCTAGAGCTCCATCGATGGAAAAGTTAAATAAGTAATAAGGCTTTGAATGCAGCAATGCAAAAAAATATGGATATATATATTTTTTTAAAGGGATTTTATTGTGCAAAAGTGGGAAAACCTAAAAACATATATTGTATTTTGGTATTATTGCAATTGTATTAGCCCGCAGAAAAAATATCATTACCGTATATACCGGCGTATAAGACGACTTTTGAACCCCGAAAAATCTGCTCTGCAGTCGGGGGTCGTCTTATGCGCCGGTAATACAAAAAAAAAAAAAAGTGTAAAAAAAAATAAATTTATTACTCACCTCCCCCGGCGTTCTGTCGCGCTCCGGCAGGCTTTAGCCAATCACAGCCATTCAATGATGTCATGGCTGCCGGCGTGTGTATTAGCTTTCTGGAAGCGGGGATTTCAAGCCCCGCATTCAGAAAGCTATGCTGCGGCGGGGACGAGGAGCGAGCGACAGCCTGCCGGAGCGAGCGACATCCTGCCGGAGCGTGATAGAACGCCGGGGGAGGTGAGTAATAAATTTTTTTTTTTTTCTCCACTGTATACCGGCGTATAAGGTGACAGTTGGGGGGTCGTCTTATACGCCCCGTCGCCTTATACGCCGGTATATACGGTAAATTTATGTAACATGATTAACACTGTAAAAAATACACCAAGAAACAATGGCAGAATTGATGTTTATTTCTCCCTGCTGTCCAAAAGAATTAATAAACGTTATGCAATATATTATATGTACCCCAAAAATTGTACCAATAAAAACTACAACTTGCTATGCAAAAACAAGCCCTCTTATGGCCATGTTGACAAAAAAACAAAAAAGTTATGGCTTTTGAAAAGTGGAGATGAAAATTCCCCCATAAATTGCTCCGTCTTTAAGCCCAAAATAGGACATGTCACTAAGGGGTTAAATTCTGTGTTGCTGTAATAAAAATATTACCTAGAAGATGTTTCTACTAAATATTCAGAGTGATATCCAAGGCTGTATTACATGGGTGATGTTAACGCACGGGTTTTGTGTAATTGTGTTTTGTACCATTTTAACTATAGGAACAACATGTGATTTTTTTTTCCACATGAAAAATGCATGTCCCAGGATGCAAATCACATGTTTATAATGCATGTAAATCGCAGAAAAAATGAACACAATATATGTCAGATTTTTATCTGTAAATATAAGCCTTAGGGCTCCTGCACACTGGCAAGAGCTATATGGGGCTATGATTCACAGCCCAATATCGCTCTTGTAAACCTTCTAAAAACCCCTGGATACAAGGTGTTTTCATCCCATTGCTTTCAATGGGGCAGCAGCAGCGCCGAATAGCAATAGGAGAAAAGCAATGGGGGAAAGCAATGGGAGAAGATCGCGATCCTCTGCCATTGCTATGAGGGAGTCCCCTCATCACTGAACACCTTGCCGCTGCTCTCACAGTGTTTAGTGATGAGGGGGCTCCCTGCGGGGATGAAGGAATCCCCTGCCATAGCTGTCACAGCTGTGGCAGAGGATCGCAATGTTCTCTCTAGGTTTTCAATGGGGCCGGCGTTGCTGCCGCTGTTCGACAGGGTAGGAGACAGGTAGGCCACAAACTCTGCGTAAATACTTTACACTTCAAAGCTATTGCTAATGCTGACACTTCTGTTCTCATCCTTGTTTTCAGTTTCAGAACGTCTTTCAAGTGCCAACCTCTGGGGCACTGTATTCACATTAGCCCCTCTCTTCTGTCCTCACCTATGCACAGCTCGCATGCACTCTTTACCTTCTTGCTTAGCCTCAAACCCCCTAATGCAACTAACAAAAATAACAGTCATCCTCATAAATCTCCTAACCATCTGCGAACCCTCACTATCCTGCTGTTACTAGCTGCTGGGGATATCTCTCCCAATCCTGGCCCACCCTCCACTGCTCCTAGCTATCACCCCCTACCTGACTCACTAATAAAATCCCCAAGCCCAACTGCTAGCCCATGCATACCCTCTCCTGATTCCTTTAAATGTGCGCTCTGGAACTGCCAGTCAGCATGTAATAAACTCCCCACCATCCACGACCTTTTTACTGCTAAATCTTTAAGTCTGCTCGCTCTCACAGAAACGTGGATACAGCAGTCTGACACAGCCTCCCCTGCTGCACTGTCTTATAATGGCCTGCAGTTGTCTCATACCCCGAGACCAGATGATAGGCGTGGCGGAGGAGTAGGTGCTCTTCTCTCCCCGAAATGTACCTACCAGGTCATCCCCCCTGTACCCTCACTCACTTTTCCATCATTTGAGGTATATACGCTACGGCTTTACCGTCCGCTGTCCATGCGAGTAGCAGTTCTCTACCGCCCCCAGGTGCTCCTCGCCTGTTTTTGGACCACTTTGCTGCCTGGCTCCCCCACTTCCTATCCTGTGAAATTCCAACCCTCATCTTAGGTGATTTTAACATCCCCACTAATGACCCCAACTCCCCATTTGCCTCTCAGCTTCTTTCACTCACAGGGATGGAAACACTCTTGATCTGGTCTTCCTCCGTCTCTGCTCTGCTTCCAACTTCACTAACTCCCCTCTCCCGCTCTCAGATCATAACCTCCTCTCTTTCTCTGTCACGCTCCCTAACATCTCTACAGACCCACCTACCTACCGTACCTACAGGAACCTTAAGGCCATTCACACCCAGGACTTTGCTGAATCCCTGCAGTCCTCTCTGTCCCCTATCTCTCTCCTCTCCTGCCCCAACCTGGCTGCTGCTCACTACAACACCACTCTCAAACATGCCCTGGATGAAGCAGCGCCCCCCCAGGACCCAAGCCATCCGATGTAGAACAAGGCAACCCTGGCTCACGCCGCAAACGCGCTTCATCCGGCGGTGCTCTAGAAGTGCTGAACGGCTGTGGAGGAAATCGCAAACGTCCGCAGACTTCCTCCACTACAAATTCATGTTCAGAACCTACAACCTCGCCCTCCACCACACCAAACAAGTCTATTTCACCTCTCTAGTCTCCTCACTATTGCACAACTCTAAACGGCTCTTTAATACTTTTCACTCTCTTCTCAGCCCTAAACCGCAGCCCCCTGTGACGGATTTCAGTGCTGAACAGCTGGCTGCTTACTTCAAAAAGACAATTGATGACATCCGTCAGGAAATAACTTCCCAATCCCAGACTAGCCCTGACCCTAGTCTTGTCAGCACTGCATCTAGCTCCTGCTCACTGTCTGTACTCAGACCAGCGACTGAGGAAGAAGTCTCCAAATTGCTCTTCTCTGCTCGCCCCACCACCTGCGCTAGCGACCCCCTCCCCTTACACCTCCTCAGCTCCTTCTCCCCAGTGGTCATCTCCCATCTCACCACTATATTCAACCTCTCTCTGACCTCTGGCATCTTTCCCTCTTCTTTCAAACACGCCATCATATCTCCATTGCTAAAGAAGCCGACTCTGGACACGACTGATGCTGCCAACTACCGACCCATCTCAAACCTCCCCTTCATCTCCAAACTACTAGAACGCCTGGTTTACTCCCGCCTTGTAAGCTATCTATCAGAGCACTCTCTCCTAGACCCCCTACAGTCTGGCTTCCGACCTCAACACTCGACAGAAACTGCCCTTACAAGGGTATCCAATGACCTACTGACAGCCAAATCGATCCTACTGATCCTCCTCGACCTTTCTGCAGCATTTGACACTGTTGACCACAAACTCCTCCTCAGTATGCTACGCTCCATTGGCCTAAAGGACACTGTTCTCTCCTGGTTCTCCTCCTACCTATCTGACCGCTCTTTCAATGTCTTCTTTGCTGGCTCCACCTCCCCTCCTCTTCCCCTTGCTGTTGGGGTCCCCCAGGGCTCTGTACTCGGCCCCATTCTTTTCTCTATCTATACAGCCCCTATTGGACAAACAATCAGGAGATTTGGCCTCCAATACCACCTGTATGCTGACGACACCCAGCTATACACCTCTTCCCGTAACATCTCTGCACCTTTCCTCCAAAACATCACCGACTGTCTGTCCGCTATCTTCAACACTGTGTCCTCTCTCTACCTAAAACTAAATCTCTCTAAAACTGTCTTACTGGTATTTCCACCCTCCACTAACCGACCTCACATCTCCTGACATCTCCATCTCAGTGTGTGGTGCCACCATAACTCCTAGACAACATGCCCGCTGCCTTGGGGTCATATTCGATTCTGATCTCTCTTTTACCCCCTACATCCAATCTCTGGCCTGAACAGGTCAGCTGCACCTCAAGAACATAACAAGAATCCGCTCTTTTCTCACTGTGGACACGTTAAAAACGCTCACTGTTGCCCTCATCCACTCCCGGCTCGATTATTGCAACTTGTTGCTGATCGGCCTCCCCTGCACCAGACTCTACCCTCTCCAATCCATCCTGAATGCGGCAGCCAGGCTCATCTTCCTGTCCAGCCGCTACTCGGACGCCTCTGCCCTGTGCCGGTCACTGCACTGGCTGCCAGTTAAATACAGAATTCAATTTAAACTCGCTACCTTCATCCACAAAGCCCTCCACAGTGCAGCGCCCCCCTATATCGCCTCCCTCATCTCAATCCATCAACCAGCCCGGGCTCTCTGCATTGCTAAGGAAACCAGACTGAGAGCCCCTTTAATTCGAACTTCTCATTCCTGCCTCCAAGACTTCTCCAGAGCAGCACCAGTCCTCTGGAATGCACTACCAAAGGCTACCCGAGCAATCCAGGACTCGCAGAACTTCAGGCGTGCTCTAAAAACGCACCTCTTCAGGGAGGCATACCGCATTTCCTAAAAAACCCCTCTGTTCTCCGCCTGATAACATGCTCCCTGACCTATTGACTGCAATCCCTGCTAGCTATCATAAACCGCTCCTGCAGTCATACCGTTTCTGCCGTCACACGGTTAAATGTCTAACCATTGTCTATGTGTATAGAATCCCTCACTCTCCACCTCGCACATCTCCAGCCCTTTACCTTCTGTATCACCCCACTATTCGTAGTATGTAAGCTCGTTCGAGCAGGACCCTCACCCCTATTGTTTCCATCAACTGATTACTATGTAACCGTGGTTCTGTTATTTTTGAGGGGGCGGGAGCTCAGTTCCTGCTCCTGGCTTTTCCATCCTCCACCCCCCTGCAGAAGAGGACGACGTATATCGGCTCGGTATGAAAACCGAGCCGATATACGTTCGTGGGAATCCAGCCTAACAGCACTGTTTTAAATTGAAACATTAACAATAAGTCATTAACTATCTGTTTCCACTGTGACTTATTAATTGGAGTTAGTCAGTGCTCTCTCATGGACCCCATAATTCATGTAGATTTTGGTACTTTACTACTTCTCTACTAATAGCAAATATAATTTTTGCTATGTTTTTTCCAGCAGCTGTAGTCCAGCAACAGCTCATCTGAAGCTCAAGAAGTTTTTACCAGTCCTTAGCTGGTTGCCAAATTACCAATGGAAAGAGTGGTTTGTTCATGATATTATCGCGGGACTATGTACGGGGCTTGTTGGCACATTGCAAGGTAAGATTTTTCCTCCATGCAAGATTCTTCAACTAAAACACCTACTATTAGTCATGTAGAACACAGTCATGTCACTGATTAAAGGGGTTTTATGATGACCATAAACACTTTCCCAGCAAATGGGCCCATTATAAAACAAAAAGTAGATCAAGTTCACCTCTCCTCAGACCTCTGAAGCAGAGGCTCACACTGCCCTGGCTGCTGGGTAGACGTCTGGGCGGAACCACATCACTGTTGGCACTCCTGGCATCAGCACTCATATCCTGGTCTCCATGATGCCAAGTGTTTGGGGACATGACACTGCGATCTTTGATTGGCTGCAGTGGTGACGTGTTTCTACCCGCAAGCCGGCGCTGGTGCAGTATGAGCCACTCAGTTTCGGGAGACCATGGAGTTGTGAACAAGATCTATTTTTTTTTTATTTTATAATGTGTCCAGTTGCTAAGAAAGTTTTTATGGTAATGATAAAACCCCTCTAATGCAATTTTCTTATAATCATATTGCAGGCGTATTTTTGCACCCTTATTACAGATGAATGTCCTGGCCCAGCTGCAGGCTGCTGACCCGTGCTCACCACATCGTAGATCCCTAAGGGACCTTTCACACATGCGGAATATTTCTGTAAAATGCACCTACTGGATTTCTCATTAGCTTTATGTCCACAACTCACAGGAACTAGCCATTATGGCTACCCTATAATTGGATATGCATATATAAGAGATCTGAATACATATGAGAACCCTAACAAAACGTTTTTCATGTCTTGTCACAACTGGGTACATGATAGACCCACCTTAAGTACATACTTATAATGGAAATGTTAATTCAATATGTATCAATATTGTGGACAGATATGCACATCTGTATGTATCAGAATCTCTATGCTAGTTTATAATGTACATCTGACACACACACACAAGACATAAGATGTCTGGAGGCTGCACCTGTCAAAGGGAAGGGAAGAGGGGGTCTACATAAGATACAGACAATGACTACAGGTGTCCAGACTGTCTTTAGGGAAGGAGAGAGACACTTCAGACAAGTATGCACACACCAGCTCTGAGTGGGATAAACACAGAGTAAAGCACTAAAATGACCAGCAATCTCTCACAAGAGTTTTCTAGTATTTATCTTTTGTCGACGAGGGGGATTGGCTGGTAGAGAATACCACACCCAGCCAGCTCAATTAACCCCTACCTGTGAAGGTGTGTACAAGGAAACCTGTAGAACCACAAAGGCTGGACAAATATCTGTTTGGGATGATTTAATGAATCCTGCACTGAGCAGGGGGTCGGACCAGATGACCCTTGAGGTCCCTTCCAACTCTACTATTCTATGATTCTAGGTCCCAGATGCACAACCTTAACAATGTGGGTGTCCACTACACTGCACAGTTTATAAGGCAAGCATATATGGATTTAAATGTCGCTGGCCATGTTTACATGCAGTGGCACTGTTAAGGTTGTGCTTCTGGGACCTGTGGTTCTACAGATTTCCTTGTGCACACCTTCACAGGTAGGGTAATTGAGCTGACAGGGTGTGGTATTCTCCACCAGCCAATCCCCCTCGTCGACAGCAGATAAAAACTCTTGTGAGAGATTGCTGGTCATTTTAGTGCTCTATGTATCACTGTTAATCCCACTTAGAGCTGGTGTGGTGCATGTCAGTCTGTTGTGTGTCTCTCGCTGTCCCTGAAGACTTTCTGGACATCTGCTGTCTCTCCTCTCCTTATGGTTTCTGGGGTGTATGATCCTGCAGGTTTCTCATTATCACCTTGGCAGGTGCAGCCTCCAGACGCCTTATGTCTTGTGTGTGTCAAATGGGTGATGCCTGACACTGTTCCCTATGTCAGCACGGTGGCTGACTTTCTATTCCCCTGGTGTGAGGACACTTGGACTGGCTATGGTTTACCATCTGTATGCATGTAAGCTCTGGGTGGGGTTCCTGTTATATATTGTATGCACAACCATGTGTGTTGGTGTGAATAGTGACGTGGGTGATATGTCTGTGCTAGTGGCCATGTGCTGTATGTGCAGTCCTGTTCTGTGTTCGGTGTGTGTGAACAGTGTCGTGTCCCATGTGTGTTTAGTGCATCTTCTCCAGGTTCCTGATCAAGGATAGCCAGGTCCCAGATGAAGACAGTGGGGGCGACCTTATCACGATTATTGATTACGCTGCTTTTAGGCAGGGGTTCCCCACTTTCCCTGATTAGTAAGAGACAAGGGTCCTTCCGTGTTGGCCTGGAGAGGTGCAATTGGCCTTAGTGCGCTGGGTAGACGTAACAGTCACTCAATTCTGTGGGCAATGTCAGTAGATGAGAGGTAATTTTTTTAAAAAATAACTGAAAAGCCCTTTTATTCTTAATGAAAAGCAATATACTGTATATTGTGTACAAATCTGTGAAAATAAACTTTAAAAAAATCATTTTTAGAAAAATGAATTAATGTGATCCTATTAGAGATGAGCGAACACCAAAATGTTCGGGTGTTCGTTATTCGGAACGAACTTCCCGTGATGTTCAAGGGTTCGTTTCGAACAACGAACCCCATTGAAGTCAATGGGCGACCAGAGCATTTTTGTATTTCGCCGATGCTCGCTAAGGTTTTCATGTGTGAAAATCTGGGCAATTCAAGAAAGTGATGGGAATGACACAGAAACGGATAGGGCAGGCGAGGGGCTACATGTTGGGCTGCATCTCAAGTTCCCAGGTCCCACTATTAAGCCACAATACCGGCAAGAGTGCCCCCCCCCCTCCCAACAACTTTTACTTCTGAAAAGCCCTCATTAGCATGGCATACCTTTGCTAAGCACCACACTAGCTACAACAAAGCACAATCACTGCCTGGATGACACTCCGCTGCCACTTCTCCTGGGTTACATGCTGACCAACCGCCCCCCCTCCCCCCCACAGCGCACACCAAAGTGTCCCTGCGCAGCCTTCAGCTGCCCTCATGCCACGCCACACTCATGTCTATTTAGAAGTGCGTCTGCCATGAGGAGGAACCGCAGGCACACACTGCAGAGGGTTGGCATGGCTAGGCAGCGGCCCTCTTTAAAAGGGGCGGGGCGATAGCCCACAATGCTGTACAGAAGCAATGAGAAATAGAATCCTGTGCCACCGCCATCAGGAGCTGCACACGTAGGCATAGCAATGGGGAACCTATGTGCCACACACTATTCATTCTGTCAAGGTGTCTGCATGCCCCAATCAGACTGGTAATATGTACCTTAACAGTAACCGCGTTGGTGGTAATGTGGTGGTGACTGCGGACCTAGTAGCACGGTTGTATTTTGTTGGTTTTCGGAATGCGGCCAGGATTAAGTGGGCCGTGGCGGGGGGATGGTGTGGGGGCTCTCTTGTTGTGTCGGTAAAGGTGAAATTCTTGGACTGCCACCAGACGAACCAATGCAAAGACATTTGCCAAGAATGTTTTCCCTGTTGGAGGAGGAGGGGGATGTTTTTGAGGCACTACGTGTCCTCTCCACGTGTCCGTGGTTATATGCACCTTTACAGTAATCGCGTTGGTGGTAATGTGGTGGTGACTGCGGACCTAGTAGCACGGTTGTATTTTGTTGGTTTTCGGAATGCGGCCAGGATTAAGTGGGCCGTGGCGGGGGGATGGTGTGGGGGCTCTCTTGTTGTGTCGGTAAAGGTGAAATTCTTGGACTGCCACCAGATGAACCAATGCAAAGACATTTGCCAAGAATGTTTTCCCTGTTGGAGGAGGAGGGGGATGTTTTTGAGGCACTACCTGTCCTCTCCACGTGTCCGTGGTTATATGCACCTTTACAGTAACCGCGTTGGTGGGAAATGGCCTCGCCGCCATCATGTCTTTGGGAAGCCTCTGTTTCCACACCCCAGAGACATACCATTAGCAGCGGTATAGGCAGAGCCCAGAATTCGTAACATTTCAGCCGTAGCATTAGGACAGGCCCCACTAACATATCACTAGCAGCATTATAGGAGGAGCGCAGTCTTCGTTCCATGTCAGCAATAGTAGCACTCAAGACAGGCCCCAGTAACAATTCCGAAGCAGCAGTATAGCGGGAGCGCAGTCTTCGTTCCATGTCAGCAATAGTAGCACTCAAGACAGGCCCCAGTAACAATTCCGAAGCAGCAGTATAGCGGGAGCGCAGTCTTCGTTCCATGTCAGCAATAGTAGCACTCAAGACAGGCCCCAGTAACAATTCCGAAGCAGCAGTATAGCGGGAGCGCAGTCTTAGTTCCATTTCAGTAGCCTTAGTATAGCCAAGGCCCAAGTTACATTTATGTAGCTAAAGTGTAGGCCAACCCCACACACCTTTCTGTACCATGAGTGCAGGCGAAGAACATACAAATTGCTATGATTACACTGTAGGTGAGGGCCCCAAAAATTTGGTGTACCAACAGTACTAATGTACCTCAGTAAAAATTGGCCATGCCCAACCAAGATGGCAGGTGAATCGCTTTGGTTAATGTGGCTTAAGTGGTAACTAGGCCTGGAGGCAGCCCAGTGTAACGAAAAATTGGTTCAAGTTAAAGTTCCAACGCTTTTAAGCGCATTGAAACTCATAAAAATTGTTCAGAAAAATTATTTGAGTGAGCCTTGTGGCCCTAAGAAAAATTGCCCGTTCAGCGTGATTACGTGAGGTTTCAGGAGGAGGAGCAGGAGGAGGAGCAGGAGGAGGAGGAGGAATATTACACACAGATTGATGAAGCAGAAATGTCCCCGTTTTGGATGGTGAGAGAGAACGTAGCTTCCATCTGCGGGTGCAGCCTACGTATTGCTTACGTATCGCTGCTGTCCGCTGGTGGAGAACAGAAGTCTGAGGGAATCCAGACATTGTTCATCTAGATGAGTGTTAGCCTGTCGGCACTGTCGGTTGACAAGCGGCTACGCTTATCTGTGATGATTCCCCCAGCCGCACTAAACACCCTCTCCGACAAGACGCTAGCCGCAGGACAAGCAAGCACCTCCAGGGCATACAGCGCTAGTTCAGGCCACGTGTCCAGCTTCGACACCCAGTAGTTGTAGGGGGCAGAGGCGTCACCGAGGATGGTCGTGCGATCCGCTACGTACTCCCTCACCATCCTTTTACAGTGCTCCCGCCGACTCAGCCGTGACTGGGGAGCGGTGACACAGTCTTGGTGGGGAGCCATAAAGCTGGCCAGGCCCTTAAAGACTGTTGCACTGCCTGGGATGTACATGCTGCTCGATCTACGCACATCCCCTGCTACCTTGCCCTCGGTAATGCGCCTTCTGCCACTAGCGCTATCGGCTGGGAATTTTACCATCAGCTTGTCCGCAAGGGTCCTGTGGTATAGCAACACTCTCGAACCCCTTTCCTCTTCGGGAATCAGAGTGGGCAGGTTCTCCTTATACCGTGGATCGAGCAGTGTGTACACCCAGTAATCCGTCGTGGCCAGAATGCGTGCAACGCGAGGGTCACGAGAAAGGCATCCTAACATGAAGTCAGCCATGTGTGCCAGGGTACCAGTACGCAACACATGGCTGTCTTCACTAGGAAGATCACTTTCAGGATCCTCCTCCTCCTCCTCCTCAGGCCATACACGCTGAAAGGATGACAGGCAATCAGCCGGTGTACCGTCAGCAGCGGGCCAAGCTGTCTCTTCCCCCTCCTCCTCATCCTCATGCTCCTCCTCCTCCTCCTGTACGCGCTGAGAAATAGACAGGAGGGTGCCCTGACTATCCAGCGGCATACTGTCTTCCACCGCCCCCGTTTCCGAGCGCAAAGCAGCTGCCTTTATGGTTTGCAGGGAATTTCTCAAGATGCATAGCAGAGGAATGGTGACGCTAATGATTGTAGCATCGCCGCTCACCACCTGGGTAGACTCCTCAAAATTACCAAGGACATAGCAGATGTCTGCCAACCAGGCCCACTCTTCTGAAAGGAATTGAGGAGGCTGATTCCCACTGCGCCGCCCATGTTGGAGTTGGTATTCGACTATAGCTCTACGCTGTTCATAGAGCCTGGCCAACATGTGGAGCGTAGAGTTCCACGGTGTGGGCACGTCGCACAGCAGTCGGTGCACTGGCAGCTTAAAGTGATGTTGCAGGGTGTGCAGGGTGGCAGCGTCCGTGTGGGACTTGCGGAAATGTGCGCAGAGCCGGCGCGCCTTTACGAGCAGGTCTGACAAGCGTGGGTAGCTTTTCAGAAAGCGCTGAACCACCAAATTAAAGACGTGGGCCAGGCATGGCACGTGCGTGAGGCTGCCGAGCTGCAGAGCCGCCACCAGGTTACGGCCGTTGTCACACACGACCATGCCCGGTTGGAGGCTCAGCGGCGCAAGCCAGCGGTCGGTCTGCTGTGTCAGACCCTGCAGCAGTTCGTGGGCCGTGTGCCTCTTATCGCCTAAGCTGAGTAGTTTCAGCACGGCCTGCTGACGCTTGCCCACCGCTGTGCTGCCACACCGCGCGACACCGACTGCTGGCGACATGCTGCTGCTAACACATCTTGATTGCGAGACAGAGGAGGAGGAGGAGGGTGCTTTAGTGGAGGAAGCATACACCTCCGCAGATACCACCACCGAGCTGGGGCCCGCAATTCTGGGGGTGGGTAGGACGTGAGCGGTACCGGGCTCTGACTCTGTCCCAGCCTCCACTAAATTCACCCAATGTGCCGTCAGGGAGATGTAGTGGCCCTGCCCGCCTGTGCTTGTCCACGTGTCCGTAGTTAAGTGGACCGTGGCAGTAACCGCGTTGGTGAGGGCGCGTACAATGTTGCGGGAGACGTGGTCGTGCAGGGCTGGGACGGCACATCGGGAAAAGTAGTGGCGACTGGGAACTGAGTAGCGCGGGGCCGCCGCCTCCATGATACTTTTGAAGGACTCCGTTTCCACAACCCTATACGGCAGCATCTCAAGGCTGATGAATTTTGCTATGCGGACGGTTAACGTTTGAGCGTGCGGGTGCGTGGCGGCGTATTTGCGCTTGCGCTCCAACAGTTGCGCAAGCGACGGCTGGACGGTGCGCTGAACTACACTGCTGGATGGGGCCGAGGACAGCGGAGGTGAGGGTGTGGGTGCAGGCCAGGAGACGGTAGTGCCTGTGTCCTGAGAGGGGGGTTGCATCTCAGTGGCAGGTTGGGGCACAGGGGGAGAGGCAGGCGTGCAAACCGGAGGCGCTGAACGGCCTTCGTCCCACCTTGTGGGGTGCTTGGCCATCATATGTCTGCGCATGGTGGTGGTGGTGAGGCTGTTGGTGTTGGCTCCCCGGCTGAGCTTTGCGCGACAAAGGTTGCACACCACTGTTCGTCGGTCGTCAGGCATCTCTGTGAAAAACTGCCAGACCTTAGAGCACCTCGGCCTCTGCAGGGTGGCATGGCGCGAGGGGGCGCTTTGGGAAACAGTTGGTGGATTATTCGGTCTGGCCCTGCCTCTACCCCTGGCCACCGCACTGCCTCTTGCAACCTGCCCTGCTGATGCCCTTGACTCCCCCTCTGAAGACCTGTCCTCCTGAGTAAGTGTTGCACACCAGGTGGGGTCAGTCACCTCATCGTCCTGCTGCTCTTCCTCCGAATCCTCTGTGCGCTGCTCCCTCGGACTTACTGCCCTTACTACTACCTCACTGCAAGACAACTGTGTCTGATCGTCATCGTCCTCCTCACCCACAGAAAGTTGTTGAGACAGTTGGCGGAAGTCCCCAGCCTCTTCCCCCGGACCCCGGGAACTTTCGAATGGTTGGGCATCAGTGACGATAAACTCCTCTGGTGGGAGAGGAACCGCTGCTGCCCAATCTAAGCAGGGGGCCGAGAACAGTTCCTGGGAGTGTTCCCGCTCCTGAGCAGGTGTCATTGTAGTGGAGTGAGGAGGCTGGGAGGAAGGAGGAGCAGCAGACAGAGGATTCGGATTTGCAGCAGTGGACGGCGCACAACTGCGGGTTGACGATAGGTTGCTCGAAGCACTTTTTGCCATCCAGGACAGGACCTGCTCACACTGCTCATTTTCTAATAACCGTCTCCCGCGTGGACCCATTAATTGGGCGATGAATGTGGGGACGCCAGAAACGTGCCTCTCTCCTAATCGCGCAGCAGTCGGCTGCGACACACCTGGATCAGGAGCTCGGCCTGTGCCCACACCCTGACTTGGCCCTCCGCGTCCTCGGCCGCGTCCACGTCCTCTAGGCCTACCCCTACCCCTCAGCATGCTGTATTACCAGTGATTTGATTTCACAGGCAGCTAATAAATTGGCGCAAGACTGCAGGCCAAATATAATTTTTTCCCTTTTTTGAAAACGAAAGGCCCCACTGCCTCTAGTGAATGTATAATCTAAGTTTAATAACTGTGCTGTTTTCCTGCTAATGTGTCACAGAACGTGAGGGTAGCAGAGTTATTAACTGTGGCAGAGCAGGTATTTTTTTTCCCAATTAAGGAAAGCAAATGGCGAAGCCAGCAGTAAACCGTAGCTGGGTGCGTCTGATTTTTAAAGGTTGCACACGCAGCCGACACGTGTCCACCGCCCTTAGGACGGACAGAGGCAGGACAAATAGAATTATTTTCCGTTTTTTTGCACCAAAAGGCAGCACTGCATATATTCAATGAACATGAGAAGTTTAATAACTGTGCTGTTTTCCTGCTAATGTGTCACAGAACGTGAGGGTAGCAGAGTTATTAACTGTGGCAGAGCAGGTATTTTTTTTCCCAATTAAGGAAAGCAAATGGCGAAGCCAGCAGTAAACCGTAGCTGGGTGCGTCTGATTTTTAAAGGTTGCACACGCAGCCGACACGTGTCCACCGCCCTTAGGACGGACAGAGGCAGGACAAATAGAATTATTTTCCGTTTTTTTGCACCAAAAGGCAGCACTGCGTATATTCAATGAACATGAGAAGTTTAATAACTGTGCTGTTTTCTTGCTAATGTGTCACAGAACGTGAGGGTAGCAGAGTTATTAACTGTGGCAGAGCAGGTATTTTTTTTCCCAATTAAGGAAAGCAAATGGCGAAGCCAGCAGTAAACCGTAGCTGGGTGCGTCTGATTTTTAAAGGTTGCACACGCAGCCGACACGTGTCCACCGCCCTTAGGACGGACAGAGGCAGGACAAATAGAATTATTTTCCGTTTTTTTGCACCAAAAGGCAGCACTGCGTATATTCAATGAACATGAGAAGTTTAATAACTGTGCTGTTTTCCTGCTAATGTGTCACAGAACGTGAGGGTAGCAGAGTTATTAACTGTGGCAGAGCAGGTATTTTTTTTCCCAATTAAGGAAAGCAAATGGCGAAGCCAGCAGTAAACCGTAGCTGGGTGCGTCTGATTTTTAAAGGTTGCACACGCAGCCGACACGTGTCCACCGCCCTTAGGACGGACAGAGGCAGGACAAATAGAATTATTTTCCGTTTTTTTGCACCAAAAGGCAGCACTGCGTATATTCAATGAATAATAACTGTGTTGTGGCCCTGCCTATACAATTCTTTCCCTGCAGTATCAATGGAGGGTGCAATGCTCTGCAGAGGCGATTTTGAGAAGTAAAAAAAAATGCAGCACAGCTAAGAGCAGCCAGCACAGTACTGCACACGGTTAAATATGGCCCTAGAAAGGACCGTTGAGGTTCTTGAAGGCTACACTCACTCCTAACACTCTCCCTGCCTATGCAGCACTTCTGTCCCTAATGCCGGGTGCAACGCTCTGCAGAGGCGATTTTGAGAAAAAAAAATTTGCCACTGCTAACAGCAGCCAACACACAGCTATCAGTGGCCCTAATAAGGACCTTTGGGGGGTCTTGAAGCCTACACTAACTACCAATTCTTTCCCTACAGCAGCTCCGGTACAAACAGCACTGTCCCTCATCTAACTCACACGGCATCTGAGGCGAGCCGCGGGAGGGGCCGACTTTTATATTCGGCGGACACCTGATCTTCCCAGCCACTCACTGCAGGGGGGTGGTATAGGGCTTGAACGTCACAGGGGGAAGTTGTAATGCCTTCCCTGTCTTTCAATTGGCCAGAAAAGCGCGCTAACGTCTCAGGGAAGGAAGTGAAAGTAACCCGAACACCGCATGGTGTTCGTTACGAATAACGAACATCACGAACACCCTAATATTCGCACGAATATCAAGCTCGGAAGAACACGTTCGCTCATCTCTAGATCCTATATATTTCTCTGCATCTGTTGGCAGCAGTACAATTATGGCAATAACAAATACAGTACCTTTAAAAAACTGTTTTCCGTTCCTACCTTTTGACCCCAATAACTTCTTTTTCCATCAATGTATGTCATGGTTTTAGTACTGTGATCTGCTTAAAAAATATAGTGTTATGTGTCTTTATAGGTTTGGCATTTGCGTTACTTGCTGAGGTTCCTGTGGGATATGGACTATATTCCTCCTTCTTTCCGATCTTGACATACTTCTTCTTGGGAACATCTAGGCACATTTCAGTTGGTAGGTACCTGTATAATCCACATGGGCAACAATGCTTACTTTTATTTCAGAAACATTGCTACAACTCCTGTCTTTAGCCCCTGGGAGAGGTGATAGTTCTGATGGCTACTAGCTACAGCCATACTAGTTGTCACGTGGCAGCCTTTTTCCTGCGAGGAATGTGTCTGACAGAACACGGCTTTCACCGTCATTTATGGCATGTGAGATGACCAAAATAGAATTTTTTTTAAAAATAAGAAAATCTGGGAAATGTAATTCAATAATGAAAATAACTTTTTTTTTACTAGTGTTTCAATAACAGTCAGTAGAATTGTCTGCCTGGGATATCTATATATGGATGGATAGATAGATAGACAGACATGTGTACATACTTGTGTGTATATATATATATATATATATATATATATATATATACACACACACACATCTTAGTCTATGTAAGCATTATGTACTACATGCTATGCCTCACACTCACTTATCACCACCATAGCATCTATAGGGTGGGCTATGAAAAAGTACTCTGAAACCACACCCTTACGAAAGCTATCTAAAAGAAAATCTTCTGCCTTTGTTACCCATAACAACCAATCACAGCACAGCTTTCATTTCTTATATTGCTGAGGTAAAATGAAAGTTGTGTTGTGATTGGTTGCTATGGGCAAGAAAGATTTCTATTGTATAATTTTCCTGAGTATGGCTAGTAATATATATAGATTGCAGTCTCCGTCTTGAGACAAGCATTATATAAGTAATTGCATAAAAAGAAATATAAGCCCTGGGAATCCTACATACAAAAATAGCAGTTTGCCTGAACCCCCTGACACATACCATGCACTCTGAACAGTTTTAACCGCTTAGTGACGGCCCAATAGTGTTTTTACGTTCTGCCATTGCAGGACATGTATGGAGGGAGATAGTGCCGCTATCTCCCTCCATACAGCGTGGGTGCCAGCTGTTTATTACAGCTGACACCGGCGGGCAATAGCTTCAATCGGACGCGCGGCTGATTGCAGCTATTAACCCTTTAAATGCGGCTGTCAATTCTGACAGCGGCATTTAAATCCCCCAATGTTCGGGGGTCCTGTACGCCCTCCCCCGCGGTGAGATTGGGGGAGTCGTGCAGGTGTCCTGGCAGCTGGGGGCCTTCTGAAAGGCCCCAGCGCTGCCTTAGGAGACTGCCTATCAAGCCATCCCCGTGGGGTGGCTTGATAGACTGCCTGTCAAAAGCAGTATGGCGTAATGGTATAGCATTACGTCATACTGCAGGAGCAATCAAAGCATCGCTGGTTGTGGTCCCCCTTGGGGACTAAAAGAAGGTGTAAAAAAAAAAACAATAAAGTTTTGCTAATTATTAGAAAAAAAGTAATAAAAGTTAAAGAAAAACCCTTTTGCCACATTTGCAATAAAAGAATCTAAATAATAAAGCAAAAATATGTATTTGGTATCGCTGCATCCATAAAAGTCCGATCTAGCAAAGTGATGCATTATTTACCCCGCATGGTGAACGTTGTCCAAAAAAAAAAAAAAAGAACGCCAGAAATGCGCTTCTTGGTCACCCTGTGTCCAAGAAAAAATGTAATAAAAAGCGATCAAAAAGTCATTTGTAAACAAAAATGGTACCAACATAAACGGCAGAACATACCGCACTAAATGAGCCCTCACACAACTATGTCGGCAAAAAATAAAAAAGTTATTGTGCGCAGAAAATAGAGACAGAAAATAATTTTTAAAAATTAAATATCTTTAAAAAAATACAAGTAGTACAGCAAAAAAAATCAATGCACGTTTGGTATCATAGTAATCATATTGACCCATAGAATAAAGTTATCATGTCATTTTTGTTGCAGTTTGTGCGCCGTAGGAACAGGACGCACTGAAAGATGGCAGAATGTCATTTTTTTTTCAATTTCTCACCACTTACAATTTTTTAAAAGTTTTTCAGTACATTATATGGTACATTAAATAGTACTTTTCAAAAATACAATTCATCCCGCAAAAAACAAGCCCTCATACAGTGACGTCGTTGTATAAATAAAGGAGTTACGATTTTTTAAAAGGGGGGAGGAAAAAACGAAAATGGAAAAAAGCAAAAAGGCTCCGTCACTAAAGGGTTGATACCAATACTTGACAATATGCTTGGTTTTATTTGGAAGTTACTTCAAGAGCCGGGTCACTCCGTGAGAACACATTTTTCCATCCGTGCCTCCCCTCACCTGATTGCCTGTCACACTCTGGAGGTCTCCTATGTATATTGCAGTCACCTTTATTCAGTGCAGCTCCCTTTCTGATGCTTATCAGGCACTATCTAGATGCTGTGATTTTTACTTTCACATCAATCCCATGATGCATCAGTACAGCATCACATAAGCAGCTATAGATTGTGCCATTTCTCCTATAGGCAGACCACTGCCATTACATTCTTTATTCCCGTAAATAGGCTACAGACCATAAGTATACAGTCAGGAGGATGAGCTGTGATCTCCTCTATTATAACTAGAGATGGGTTGCACCTTACGAAAACAGGTAAGCGTATATTTGGTGGGCACCTTGCTTCCCTCATTAGGAGAGCTTTAAACTAGAACAATTTGGAAAGGGAAGTGAAAAGCCAGGTAAAAATATACAGCTAATGAATACATTTGAGAACCTTGCTATTAGAAGTGGAAAGAAGGAACAGAAACAAAAAACTCAGAAGGAATGTAGAGGAGCAAGAGACCCCGATCATAAACTAAAATGTTTCCACACAAATGCACAGAGCATGGAAAAAAAACAAGGAGAATTAGAGCTTCTAACACAGGAAGAGAAATATGTCATAGGCATCACGGAAACTTGGTGGAATGATACACATGATTGGAATAGAAGGCTTGAAGGATACAACTTATTTATAAGAAATAGACCTAAAAAAAGGGGAGGAGGTATTGCGTTGTATGTTAGGAAAACATTCATCTCCACGGAGATTCAGGCTTCAGAGCATGACAGTTCTGTAGAAATGTTTGGGTAAGAATACAAGGAGAGAACAACAGAAAGGACACTGTTGTAGGCATTTACTATAGGTCACCTAGAAAGCAGAAGATATTGATGAGCTCTTTCTACATCAGATGGCCAAGTTCTCAAAGAAGCATAACATAGTGATCATGGGAGATTTTAACTATCCAGACATTTGTTGGGAATCTCTCTCAGGTAAAAGTAATGGATCCAACAAATTCTTATCTGCTCTTGCTGACTTTATCTTCCAAAAAGGAGAAGAGAAAACAAGGAGATGCTATCTTGGACCTAATTCTTACCAACAGGGAGGAAATGATTGAGGAAGTAAGGGTGGCTGGGACCTTAGGAGGCAGTGATCATGCTATCCTTGAATTCTGAATAACAATGGGAGGAAGACCTGAGAAAACTCAGACTTCAAGGTTGGATTTCAGAAAGGCAGATTTTAATGAACTCAGAAAGAGGGTAGGAAGGATCCAATGTCTGGATGTTCTTAAGGACAGAAATGTCCAAGAAGTTTGGGAAATATTGCGAAATGAGATTCTCAAAGCACAATCGCTAACAATCCCTAAAAGAAGGAAGAATTGGAAGCATTTAAAGAGACCAGGATGGATGAACACAGAACTTGCACACATGCTAAAAACGAAGAAAACTGTGTTTAGCAAATGGAAAGAGGGGGAAATATCTAAAGAAGAATATAATGTGGTCTGCAAAAACTGCAGGGCAAGTGTCAGAAAAGCTAAGGCTGATAATGAATTGATGCTTGGAACAGAGGCCAAAAGCAATAAAAAAGTATTTTTGGGGTATGTCAAAAGAAAAGTCAAAGATGCTATTGGATGCTTACAAGATGAAAATGGTGAATTGGTTAAGAATGATGTTGAGAAGGCCGAACTTTTAAATTCCTATTTTGTATCTGTTTTCTCTCAGAACGTAGATGGAACATCAACTGATCTTCCTTGTGCTATTGGGGAAATAAAAGAATGCAGGCTATCTATAAGCAGAGAAATGGTGAGGGAACACTTAGCTAACTTAAATGAATTCAAGTCTCAAGGTCCAGATGAATTACATCCTAGGATACTAAAGGAAGCAGCGGAGGTAACTGCTGAACTACTAGCCATAATCTTTGAAAATTCCTGGAGAACAGGAGAAGTCCCAGAAGATTGGAAAAGGGGAAATGTTGTCCCTATCTTCAAAAAAGGAAGAAGGTGGATCCAGGAAACTACAGGCCTGTGAGCCTGACTTCTACACTGGAAAAGATCTTTGAACAAATTATTAAACAGCATGTATGCAAGTACTTGGATAAAAATTGAGTAAATAACCAGAGCCAGCATGGGTTTTTAACAAACAAGTCATGCCAGACGAATCTAATTTCCTTCTATGACAGAATCACCGACTGGGTTGATCAAGGAAATGCCGTGGATATAGTATATCTTGACTTTTGTAAAGCATTTAACAAAGTATCTCATACCATACTTATTGAAAATATGACCAAATATAGGATTGACAAGGCAATTGTTAGGTGGATTCACAACTGGCTGAGTGACAGTACTCAAAGAGTGGTCATAAATGGCTGCACATCCAAATGGAAGAATGTATCAAGTGGGGTACCACAAGGCTCTGTCCTTAGCCCAGTTTTGTTCAACATTTTTATAAATGATCTGGAGGAGGGAATTGATGGAAAACTGATCAAATTTGCCAATGACACAAAGCTAGGAGGGATAGCTAACACTAGGGAAGAGAGAGAGATGATTCAAAAAGATCTAGAAAATCTTGAACAGTGGGAGGCGACTAACAGAATGGTATTTAACAAGGAGAAATGCAAAGTCCTACATCTGGGTAAGAAAAATGAAAAAAGCACATACAGAATGGGAGGAATTGGGCTAAGCAGCACATGTGAAAAAGACTTGGGTATACTAATAGATCATAGACTGAACATGAGTCAACAATATGATGCAGCAGCCAAAAAGGCAAACACAATTCTGGGATGTATTAAGAGAAGCGTAGAGTCTGGATCACGTGAGGTAATTATTCGCCTCTACTCTTCCTTAGTCAGACCTCATCTGGAACACTGTGTCCAGTTCTGGGTGCCCCACTTTAAAAAAGACATAGACAAACTGGAGCAAGTTGAGAGAAGAGTTACCAAGATGGTCAGCGGTATGCAAATCATGTCCTACGAGGAACGGTTAAAGTATCTTGGAATGTTTAGCTTGCAAAAAAGAAGGCTGAGAGGAGACTTAATAGCTGTCTACAAATATCTGAAGGGCTGTCACAGTGCAGAGGGATCAGCCCTGTTTGCATTTGCAGAAAGAAAGACCAGAAGCAATGGGATGAAACTGAAAGGAAGGAGACACAAATTAAATATTAGAAAAAACTTTCTGACAGTGGGGGTGATCAATGAGTGGAACAGGTTACTACGGGGGGTGGTGAGTTATCCTTCAATGCAAGTGTTCAAACAAAGACTGGACAAATATCTGTCTGGGATGATTTAGTGAATCCTGCATTGAGCAGGGGGTTGGACCAGATGACCCTGGAGGTCCTTTCCAACTACCATTCTATGATTCTATGATAACTCTGACAGAGTCTCTAATCATCATAAGTATCACAGTGACTGTGGTAGGAGTGTCTGTGTCCTCCTCCAAGCAGTTTCTGTTGTAGAGTCTACCACACAAGAGTTATGCTGATTGAGAAACTGACAAGAAAATGTACATACAACCCCAAGTGAATATGAGCAGCTCAGAATTGAGATCAGATGACCACCTAAGGAGAAAGAGATAACGAATCTCAGATAGAAAGGAATAACTAACCAAAGTAACAGTAGCTCACTTATATATACTAGGGGGGTAGCTACATAATGAATGAAAAAGCATTTCACTGGAGTAGCCCTTTCATGAAAGTAAACATTTCTGTCAACAGGACCATTTCCAGTTATATCTTTAATGGTTGGACAAGTTGTGCTTGCTCTGGCTCCCAATGACAAATTTATAATTGCCAATGCCACATTAAATGAAACACAGATAGATTATGAAGCCCGGGATGCTGCAAGAGTTGTCGTATCAAGTACTTTGACCTTCCTAATTGGAATAATACAGGTAGTACATTATATATCTTTGTGAATGATGTATGAAATATCCTTATCTTATTCAGTGCCATTACATTGTCAAAATATTTTTGCCTCAGATCAGCTGGTAATTCACAGCAAAAGCTGCATTGCAAAAACTGAAATGGGTATTATTGTACCTTGACGCCCCCGGAAGCTAGGGGTTTGACAGGAAGAACGTCCCTCTGACACCCCCAGCTCCCGATAGGGTCAATTGCTGAAGGTCCTTGAAGGTCCCAGCAGCAGCATCAGCAGTGAAGTTTTGGTGCCCTGGAGGGTTATGGTAACTTTTACAGTGAGTCTTACATTATGAGCTGTAAATGCTTCCATATTACAGGTGTAACATAGAAGCGTTAACAGGTAATAATGTAAGACTCACTGGAAAAGTAAGGCACTGCAGATGCTGCTGCTGCTATCAGTGTCCCCGGAACACGGCGCCTAGGGGTCCAGAGAGCCACTAAAGCTGTCACAGAGCAGAGGACGACCAGGCAGCTTCCCCCGGTACCATCCTGCGACCTCCCTGCTGCCATTAAGTTCTGTCCGCTCTCAGGGCAAAGTTCGCTGCGGCAGCACATGACGACCGGGGACGAAGATCACAGCCTAGTGGAGTGTGCGAGATAAATGGGGGAAAGTCATGGGATCCCGGCCCTGCAACAACGCTCCACACCTGCCGGAGTGCCAGGAAACAGAGAACACAGGCGGACGAGGTGGCAGAAACTGACGGACGACACTGAGGATCTGGAAATCGGGGAGGAAGAGTGGGCCGCGTCAGGAGAACAGCAGCTTCCAGCAGCGGAAGAGGGGGCCACAGCGACGAAGAGAGGTACAGACACTGGACGGGCCATACTGCAAAACAGGGGCACAGAGAGGACATAGGAGGAGGCACAGGGGAAGGGAGAACACGAAGAAAGGAGAGGGCACAGGAGAGGTACTGGCAACCAATCGGGAGGTAGGGGTGTGTCAGGGGTGTTCCTCCATGGAAGCCCTGTCACACCCCTAGTTTCCGGTGGCGTCAAGGTACAATAATGCCACTGAAATGTGCTCCAAATTTGCAAAATAAATAGGTATGTTGCAGATTTTAAGGGAACATGTCACCAGGTATAAGCACCATCAACTTAGTTTTGGTGCTCATATGGTAGTTTCCCTAGAGTCTGTGAGGTACTTACCTGGCCCTCCGATCCAGCGCTGCTACACCTCAAAATGTCGATACTTGAAAAAAGTTGATGTAGGCAGCAGTTGTGGTGCAAAGAAATAGACGATCTTTATTCCTCCCAAAACATGCAAACACGACATTTCGACACCTTGAGTCGTGGATCTTAACCACGGATGGCGTTGCAGGAGACCTGTTCAGCCTTGTTGGACACACGCAGTGCTGCTGTCACATTTATTGTTCTTGCACACCTCAAAATGTCAGCTTGAACCAAGCAGCTGGATTGCTGGCTGCATGCTGTGCACACGCAGACCCATTGATTTGAAAGGTGTGTTTCAGATGCCAGCAGGTTTGTTACCTAATAGTAATACTAAAGGGTCTAGTCCAGGGCATGTACAAGTAACAGAGGTTACAAGCTAAGAGTCCTTTCTCTAGAAGGCTTGTGCCATTGGGCAGGACCACCAGATATGTTGATGTGAGCTTGTAGCATCACAACCACAGAAGCATAAATTTGACACTTCTGGGAAAATGGCATGTATCCACATAGGAACAAGATAAGCCCTGTGTAGAACCTTTAGGCCCCCTGCACACGGGTGGAAATTCTGCGGCGGGATTTCCCACAGAATTTCCGCCCGTGGAATCTATCATAGGATTGCATTAAAAAACACAATCCTAGGCAGACGGCCGCGATTTGTAAACGAATTGTGGCATGCTCTATTTCTGTGCGGGTCTCGCAGAGGCCTGCACAGAAATGTCTCTCCCGGCGCCGCGGTTCTGCTCTGCGCATGGGCCGGCTGGCCGGCAGCCGGAACATCAAAGAGCCGGAGCCGTGGGAGAGGTGAGCGCCGCACTGGTCCCTGCAGGTGCTCAGGTCGGGTCCCACTGCGAGAATTTTCACAGCGGGATCCGACCCGGCCGTCTGCAGGCGGCCTTAAGGGTGACTTGGCCAGGTTGATCTGCTATTTTTTCGAAGTGTTTCACAACAGTGTTGCCAATGCTCTAGGGTTAGTGTGTACTGCGGCTCTGGTTTTTTTTCATTGGAGAATAAGGAGCAGTTTAGAATGTTGTAGTGAAAGCAAGAAGCAAGCAAAAACATGCCAACGCTCAAACAATGATAATAATTCTAAAAGATATGGAGATCAATTTGCTGTGTAGTAGGAAATCATAGATCGTAGAAAGTTTGTTAGTTTGCCAGGGATGAGTAGGTTGGCTCATCTGGACCGTTTTTCAAGTTGTTCAATTTTATTTAGGTTGTTTGCGATGCTTGATCTATCAGCATCCATCGCTCCAATAATTTCGTTAGTCTTGCTTTCTATCTCATCAACCAGTTGACCCAATTCTTGTACTTGTTTGGAGAATTCCGAGATAGCATTATGGAGCTTCGTTTTAAAAACTTGTTGAATGTTCTCGTACAATTCCTTAAAGGGGTTGTCCCGCGCCGAAACGGGTTTTTTTTTTTTTAACCCCCCCCCCCCCGTTCGGCGCGAGACAACCCCGATGCAGGGGTTAAAAAAACAACCCCCACAGCGCTTACCTGAATCCCGGCGGTCCGGCGTCTTCATACTCACCTGCTGAAGATGGCCACCGGGATCCTCTGTCTCCATGGACCGCAGGGCTTCTGTGCGGTCCATTGCCGATTCCAGCCTCCTGATTGGCTGGAATCGGCACGTGACGGGGCGGAGCTACACGGAGCTACACGGAGCCCCATAGAGAAGAGGAGAAGACCCGGACTGCGCAAGCGCGGCTAATTTGGCCATCGGAGGGCGAAAATTAGTCGGCACCATGGAGACGAGGACGCCAGCAACGGAGCAGGTAAGTATAAAACTTTTTATAACTTCTGTATGGCTCATAATTAATGCACAATGTACATTACAAAGTGCATTATTATGGCCATACAGAAGTGTATAGACCCACTTGCTGCCTCGGGACAACCCCTTTAATATCAAGGGTTGGAGGGGTAACGATGCCAGGTATAGAGGCTGATGGAGAGAGATCGTGGTCAGAGGATGTAGATGACTGATCTTGATTCTTGATCCGCCATGGAGAATTTTGGAGCAAAACATTTTTGGAATTGTCTGAGAGGCGTTATGTAAAGAAGAAACCTTTTGTTGTTTCCCGAACCTAGGCATATCTAATTTAGCAGTGTGAAAATGGTAAATTCTGCTTGTCTGTTAGAGGTAGAGCTTTGTCTCTTTTTGGTATCACATGCCACCAATGGGTCGGGGTTTAATGCGACAACATGACACTACCATTCATGTGTCCTCCATGTTTAAAGAAAGCCACAGTTCAAAGCATAACTACGTGAGTAAGCAGTGACCAAATAGTAAAACCAGAATATTTTCAGCTGGTATTATCCAATTGCCCACTAGATGGTGCAACAGTCCTGTAGTTGTGAAATATTGAAGGTGAATAATACAGAAAATTATTTTCCGATATAAATTAGGGCTCTAGGTTCCTTAAGGCCTCATGTCCACGGGGAAAATCAGATCCGCTGCAGATTCTACATGGAGAATCTGCAGCGGGTCCCTCCTGCCCCGCGGACATGAGTGCTGAAAATAGGAATTTAAAAGCATTTACCTATCCGTAGCGGGCGGCGAAGGTCAGCTGTTCCTCACGGCCGGATCTTCATTTTCGGCCGGCGGATGAATTCCTGACGCCGGCGGCACGTCGCCGGCACGTCGTCGACGTGCCGCGCGCATGCGCCGGGCACATCCGCCGAGCCGAAGCAAGGGAGATGCGGCCGTGAGGAAGAGCAGAGCTTCGCGGCCCGCTGCGGGTGAGTAAATGCTTTTAATTCCTATTTTAGGTCTCCCGCGGATCCGGACGGCTTCCATAGGCTTCAATAGAAGCCCGCGGGAGCCGTCCCCGCGGGAGACCCGCATGAAAATGGAGCATGGTCCAGATTTTTTCATGCTCCATTTTTTTTTAAATGCCTTTTATTGACGATCCGCGGGTATTTATCTACCCGCGGGTGGTCAATGCATCCCTATGAGGTGCGGATCCGCGCGCGGGAGATCCGCTGCGGATTTTAAATCACATTTTGCCCGTGGACATGAGCCCTAAATGTTTTTTTTTTGCTGAGTGAATATGAAAAGATATAGTCCCTCTCTAAGGGGGAGCCGAAAAATTAGAACAGAGCTCTGTTGAAGAAGTCCCGGTGGTGAATTAGATGTCACAGGAGCCAGGGAGAAGTAGCTTGGGAGTGGGGGTGCTATAACCAGGCAGTGGATTCCCGGACAGATGCTCCCCTAATTTGCCCAGGATTGTGTTAACACTATAACCCAGCAAAAATGACATGTTAAGGGATCATTCACACAGGTGTACTTATGCTGCGTATTAGGTGTGTATTTTTTAGGGCTCATTCACATGGTCATATATGTAAAACACTGAATGTATTACTCCGCGTTTTACTGCTGAGTAATGCTGAGCCGATGGTGAGCCAGCTATTCCTGCGTATGGCAGTTGTTGGGCACTGCGCATGACAGTGTACCTCACGCACGCTGTCATGTCCAGTGTGGCTAGTTTTTTTTTTAATTCCCCGCTCTGTCTCTTTGCGGAGTTACGTATTAAACACCATATACATGCTGTACATACACAATATATAGCGTATGTACAGCATTTTATACTCACCCATAGAGAACAATAGGCCTGTACACGTGTAATAGGTGGTATAATAGAACACATCAAGTTTTTTTATGCACATATTATAATAAAAAATCGCTAATGTGAGTAGGTCAATGTATTTTGATTGACTCCAAGCACCACTTAATAGTTGAATTGTATCTTAAATGGAAGCTGTCATTAGATCTTTTGTTATTAAACAATGGGCACATTGGAATAGGACTTTTAAACAGTCACAACAACGCCCATTAAAAAAGGTCATATTAGCATTTTTAAGATACAACCAATGAGAATAGCGCTCAACGGAACAAACACTCCAAATAGCAGTAAAGAACTTATGACAAGGTGTAAACTCACCCGGTGTGCTGTAGAGTCCTGGGCCAGGAACTCCACTAGCACACAGAATCCTGGAAAGCCTTGAAATAAATCAGCAGCTGTTGCTGGAATCCCGCTGAGCTAGAAGCAGGAGAGCTATGCAGATGTTCTTGTTCTTGAAAAAGTCTCTTTTATGAGATGAAACGCGTTGTACAATAAAAGAAGATCGTGCTTTCATGTCTCGGAGCATTGTATGGAAGGTCTTTTTGTTTAAAGGAGCGCGGATTGCTTTTTACATCTTACCATAATCAGGCTATATTAGCATTTTTGAGGAACAAGAAGCTTAATGAAGGCCTGCACAGTATGATTAAGTACCTAAAGTCATTGTTGTGGAGTCAGGACTTGTACTCACACGCATTCCTGTGGGATTGACATTTCCCCATGCTATCTGGGGTCAGCTGCTGAAATCCCATGTGATCATGTGCAGTGAGGCAAGCTGTACACACCTTGGCTTCACCTTGGCACATGCCTACCACTGACGTCAGACATCAAGGGGTATGGGAATCACATACATGTAATTATAAGCCATGACACTGTGACTCTACCCCGCTGCACCCTCCCCAATGGCTCCAAGAACTTAATTTGCATACAATGTGGGCTCTCATTAAAAAAAAGTTAACCTGACGATTTTATCATGGTTGGAATAATGTTCAAAAGTCCTCCTTATGCCCCTGGTTCAATAGCAAAAAAAACCTTTAACACATTTTCTAGTTCCGTCTTTAAAATGCTGTCAGACACCTCCGGGGGATTATTTCCCTAGAGAACAAAGGATTGTGCATGTTGAAATCCAACTGTCCAACTCTCTCCACCCCCCGACATCTACTGATAGAGGAGCCTGGGGAGACCCCCATACACACTAAATGATGAGTTGGCACCGCCGAAATCCTCAGGTAAGATATCTAATAGGTATGGCCACCTTCAGTTTTAGGCTGTAGTCACACGGAGTGTAAATCGCGCGGAATGACCGCAGCAGGACTGCATGGGAATATTGCGAGATTTTTGTGGCAGAAGTGCAGCTTATCTGCCTACATTCCTCCCCATAGAGAGGAGAGATGGCCGCAGCGGAGACGGCAATACAATTGACTTTGAATTCCACACAGTATGTCAGTTTCAGCGCGGCCTGGCTGCACAGGCTTCCCCACAGCGTGTGGACGAGATTTTTGCAAATCCCGTCCACTTTGCTGCTTTATCCTGGGTTAAAAATTGCAGAAAGTCTGCATGGAAATTCTGCAGCAATGCCGCCCTGTGGGAACCCAGCTTTATAGACTAGATTCCTTCTGTAACAAGAGAAACAAAATGTCATTGCACCTTGTAAGTACAGGACTTCTCACCAACACAGCTGAAGATTTAACTGTCGTTTGCATTGTTCCTTTGCTTTATCATCAGCTTGTATTAGGAGCACTACAGTTTGGCTTTGTTGTCAGATACTTGGGAGATCCATTAGTTCGCGGATTTACCACAGCTGCCGCTTTCCAAGTACTCATCTCACAGATCAAACTGATTCTCAATCTACCCTCAAGAACTTACAGTGGAGTGCTGGCAATATTTTATGTAAGTACAAACAATTGAGAGCTGGAGACGTGCAAGTCTAATTTTACAGTATTAGGCGGATGCAATTTTATGTGGAAAATGCTTGATTAATTTTTCAAACTGTCTCCTGGCAACACGCGTAAGAAACTCAGTGAATGCGCAAAATTTCTTTACTCTCCCGTATGCTTTCATGGGCTATTTTGGTCCGTGAATATGAACCAAAATACGGCATGCTGCAATTTTTTTCTTCATTTTTTCACGTTAAAAACATATATCTGAATACACCAAGGTAAATCAGTGGTGTTGCATGATGTCTGTTTTATGTTCATAAATAATATGTAAGTAAATACTCAAGAACCGCTTCACATGAACTCCTACATGACAGGCATGTTCTTTAACCCCTTCATGACATGGCCTATTTTGGGCTTAAGGACGCAACAATTTTTGGCGGATTTTCTTCTCTGTTTATCAAAAGCCATAACTTTTTTATTTTTCCGTCGACGCGGCCGTGTAAGGGCTTGTTTTTTGCGTGGCGAACTGTAAAACTTTTGTTTTTTTTATGATAGACATAGATTTTTTTAATTTTTACAGCGTTAATCATGCAGCATAAATGAGACATTCCATTTTTTCTGCGGACCGGTACGGTTAGAACGATACCAAAATTCTTACATTTTTTTTAGATTTTTCAACTTTTCTGCAATAAAAACACTTTTTTTGGAAATCTTTTTTTTTCTAAATCGCTGCATTCAAAGTCCTGTAACTTTTTAATTTTTTGTGTGAGGGCTTACTTTTTGCGAGACGAGCTGTAGTTTTTACGGGTACCATTTTGGGGTACATACGGCTTTTTTGATCACTTTTATGGCGTTTTTAGTGAGGCAAAATGCTAAAAATTAGCATTTTGCCTCAGTTTTTTAGGTTTTTTTTTTTTGCGTTTTTTTTCCGTGCACAGTCAGAAGCATGTGCAACTTATTGTACGCGTCGTTACAGACGCGAAAATACCAAATATGTGGGGTTTTATTTATTTTTTACCTTTTTTTATGCTAATCTGAGAAAAAGCATAAAAAATGGGTTTCTTTCCTCTTTTTTTACATTTTTTTTAATTCATTTTTTAAATCTTTTTTTTATTTTACAACACTGCCCTGATGATCGCTGTCATAAGGCATGGCAGAGCTACTGCTCTGTCATGCCTTATCGCTTATACAGTGATCTCAGGCACTGGTAACACAGGACGCCAGTGTCTGGCGTCCTGTTACCATGGCGACAGGCCGGGCTCTCATGATAACATCGCGAGAGCCGGCTGGAGACACAGAGGGAGTGCGAACTCTTTCCCTGCCGCGATCTAACAGCAGGGGGCGCATCTCCGATGCCCCCCCGCTATTGCAGCGGGACGCCGGCTGTGACTGACAGCTGGCTCCCGCTGCGGAATAGCGCGGGATCATATGTGATCCCGCGCTATCCCCAGGACGTTAGTTTACGCCCTGTTGCGGGAAGTACCCGGCTCCCAGGACGTAAACTTACGCCCTGCAGCGGGAATGGGTTAAAATCAGAGATTCGCTAATTACACTATGCTGCTGTCAGAAGGGACAGCATAAAGGACCTGACAGGTTTCTTTAATGAAGTAGTTATTCTGTAATCCTTATTTGTGTAACGTAACAATTAAAATACCTGCCATACTAATTGTTTCTTTTTTATTTAGACAACCATTGATATCTTTACCAATATTAGCAAAACAAACTTTGCTGATCTTACTGCTGGATCGATAACTGTAGTGTTATGTTTGGCTGTGAAAGACTTAAATGAGAGATTTAAACATATTCTTCGCATTCCTATTCCCATTGAAGTTATTGTGGTAAGCCAGATTTTATATTGATGATGATTATCCATTCAGTCGCATCCGACCTTCAGTCACTTTATGGATCAGTGTTCCTGCTGTCTTAGGGGGCATTCACACGACCGTATATCGGCCGGGTTTTCACGCCCAGCTGATATACAGCGTCTCTCTCTGCAGGGGGAGGGGAGGCTGGAAGAGCCGGGAGCAGTGGACTGAGCTCCCGCCCCCTCTCTGCCTCCTCTCCGCCCCTCTGCACTATTTGCAATGAAAGGAGATGGAACAGGGGCGGGGCTAGGTTACAGGGATTAGCTCCACCCCCGTCCCGCCTCTGCTTATTGAAAATAGTGCAGGGGGGTGGAGAGGAGGCAGAGAGGGGGCGGGAGGTCAGAGCACTGCTCCCGGCTCTTCCAGCCTCCCCCCCCCTCCAGAGAGAGAGATGCCGTATATCGGCTGGGTGTGAAAACCCAGCCGATATACGGTCGTCTGAATGCACCCTTACACCGCTTCTTTCAGTTCCACGATTGACATGTTCGTGGTGGCCTTGATTGTATCTAGCCATCTTGTTCTTTGTCGTCCTGATCTTCTCTTTCCACTGACCTTGCCAGGCATCAGTATTATTTCCAGTGAGTTAGCGCACATCACATGTCCAAAAAAAGAGAGCTGCTATTTAATGATTTTGCCCCCTAGCAAAAAAAAGTAATTTGCGCATATATATGCTGCAACTGTAAAAATGCATGTTTGTGTGAAGGAGACCTGAGCCCCAGCAGATATCGAGTGGGCATGATCATAGTATCTCTGCTACATCACAACCTAATGAAAGTGAATGCGGTCACATTGTGACTCACAAGTTACTACAAACCAACAGTTGTAAGAATATGCAAACCTTCTTGATTTCTTGTGATTGCTGGGTCATACATGCGGCAACCTGTGAGTTACAACATGACCACATTCACTTTTATTCGATTGCAATGTAGCATCAGCATACTTAAATCTTTGGCTGTGTTATGTGTGTTGCATTCAAAGTTGCTATGTAGCTCTAGCCTTAGATATAGGTTTGATTATGCTAGCCAGTTATGCTTGTTAACTATATTCATAGACTCAATGCAGAAATAATCTAACGTAGTTAAAACTCGACATTTGGGGTGCTTGCCCATGGGCGGAGTTAGCCCACAAGACGCACTGCAACATATAGTAAATTCCGCACCAAAATCTGCAGGCTACCTGTAGATTTTCATGCAGAATTAAAAATGCCTTAAAACCTGCCTGTAATTCTGCATCAACATCCACAGTTAGACACGTGCATGATTTTCTAAGGCTAAGTTCACACGGATTTGGATTGTGGATTCCACGCAGGCGATCCGCAGTAAAACGCAGCTATTGAAAGGCATGCATTTTTGCAAACGGAAGAAAAATGACAGCATGCTCTATTTTGCTGTGGAATCCCCGCAGATGGCATGTCACTGGAGGCCGTTTAACCTGCATTAACATTGCGTATGGGCTGCAGGTACCCGTGTCATTGCTTAGCGACGGCATGGAAAATACAAATAAGAAAAAAAACCAAACAACTGTATCACGCATGACCACGGCCGAGTGGCCATAGTAATTTGTAATACAGTAATAGCAGATACACGGGGTCACCAGCAGGGCTCACAGCCAGAATCCGCTGTTGGCCTCCCGCATGCAGAATCCGATCTGCCCGTGTGAGCCCGGCCTAACTTCCACTTACAAATATATAGTTGATAACACGGTCATATCTGTTGTGAACTATTATGTGTGTTCCAGGGTGGGTTTGCTGTCAATGCCCTACTTCTTAATAATAAAAAAAATATACAAGAAGCTAGAATTCAAGATTTACAGGTTATGGTATTGGCTACAACCTTAATCACAACTTAGTATACACACAAAGTGTGATGTTAACCTTTACCTTTTACAGGTTACAGAGATGCGATTGACATTATCAGAACTCGTCATTTATAGTTGTAATAATTACAGGACTTCATATGAGTAAATATTTTCTTTACTGTAGGTAAAATTACAAGTGAATTCCATCTGTTTGTAAGTATTTTCATTCCCTTTGTTTTAATCTATAGGCAATTATTGCCACAGGAATTTCATATGGCGTTAACTTGGAGGGCACTTATAATGCTGCCATTGTGAAGAATGTTCCAAGTGGGTAAGTACAATGTAGATTTTAGGCCTTGTTCATAACTGCATTGTAGTTTCTGTTTGTAATGGAAATCACGGTGCAGTGTTGGATTCATTACATGACAAACATCACTGAAGGCCCACGACCCAGCTGACTTGAAATGGATACGTTGGGTTCTGCTGAGGTGTCAGTCATTTTGCAAAATCTGGGACAAAGGCTGCAACACATATGTGAACATAGCCTCAGAAAATATACTGGGGATTTATTTCTATTTCCCAAATCGCTTACAGATTCATATGAGCACAATGTTAGAAGGTCTTTTATAGAATGCTTTAAGATACTGACTACGAAATTGCTCATAATGAAAATGATGATTATTTATTCAGTCTCATCTGACCTTCGGTCACTGTATCGATCAATGTTCTCTACACATTCCTGTCTTTCATCCTTCTTTCAGTTCGGCGATTGACATGTTCATGGTGGCCTAGTAGTCCTTTTAATATTCTAGGAGAATATAATAAATCAGATAAAGGTCAGACTGTCAGCCAAACACTTAAAGGGAGTCTGTCAGCTTCTATGAAATCTAAACTTATGGGTTTATAGGAGCAGAAACGCTGAGTCTGGGGATGTATTATACTCACCTTCCCGACCAATGCCCCTCTATGCAATGTCAGAGCTACCACTGTATGCACCCGGGTGACTACTTCTGCATCTGCATAGAAATGCGAGGTCTAGTCCTATGTACAGTAGTCATTGTGACCAAGGTTCCTGTAATATTTGATTAGTTTTGCATTACATTTACATAAGGCCTGTAAGTAAATTTTTTTGTCTTTGAAAATATAGCTTCGTACCACCTGTGGCACCAGACATCAGCCTCTTTTCACAAATGATTGTGCCAGCTTTCTCCATTGGAATTTTGGCATATGCCCTTGCTGTTTCTTTGGGAAAAGTTTATGCCACAAAGTATAATTATGAGATTGATGGAAATCAGGTAGAGTATCATAACGTAATCATCTGTAGCTATTTATTAAGAGAATACATTTTTACAACTAGTATATAGCGACTACATTCAGCCTTACAACGACAAAGTAAGGGTGGTTTCACATCTGTGTTGAACCTCTGGTTGGAGCTTCTATCGCGGATACGGTTCAAAATACCGGAAGAAAAAGTGCTGCATGCGCTTGTCTAAAAACTGGGCAGCTCAGCGGAAACTGAACAGACCCCATTGTAGTCAATGGGGTAAGCCCGACACTGTTCAGTTCCATCCTGAGACGGAGCCGTTCGGCTACGGGGATTTCCCTTTTCTGCTCCCTAAACGGAGCAGGAAAGCGGAACCCCGGGCGCAGGTTTGAAAACACCCAGTAATGTATCATTGTACCAGTTAACATATAAATATGTACAGCACACTATATCAAAAAGTAGTTATTTTTTATCACTTGTGTTGTTTCCAGGAATTCATTGCTTTTGGTGTCAGCAATATATTCAGCAGTTGTTTCTCTTGCTTTTGTGCCACAACTGCCTTGTCTCGTACTGCTGTGCAAGAAAGTACTGGAGGGAAAACCCAAGTGAGTATACAGTGATTTATTATCGTTCATATTGCAAAATACAACTAGATCAGCTCCCCTTCTTACCAGATTGAGGTAATTCATTACAATAAGGCTCAATTCACACATCAGTGGTGTACTGTTGGTGCAGCAAGTGGAAAAATCACACTGCTTCAATGGGACTAAAAAGTGCTGTCATTATGGCTGTATACAAAAACCAGTCAACGGAAGACTGTAAATGAATGCAAACCCGAGCACGAGGTATATCTAGCCTGTGATATACACATGCTGATAGGGGTTGTTGGTTGACATTTTTTAATCTGCTGAATATAAATTATATGGTTGTGAGATGCTTCTCGTGCACATACACTGGCTGGCACTGGGTGAATATACTGTGTATTTACATCTTAAATAAGGAAGATGGAACAATACTTCTGCAGCACCACTGATTGGATGGCAGCATTCCTGCAAATCCATGTCCGACCCCTTATACAGGTCTTTTAAACAATGATTGGGAATTAAAAACCAAGCCAGAATCTATACACAGACAGCTGTTTCGGGTTGTTTGTGCCTCATCAGTGTGCAGTAGGACTAGTTTGCAGTTTGGCTAGTGAGAGGCCTGTGATCTTTGCATTTTAAAGCATATAAATAAGTATCAACTTTTCTAAAGCACTTCTGCATTTATATACAATGCTGAAAGAAACTGATGTGCACATTTTGACTCTGGATTATGTGGTATAACTGTTAGGTTGTTAATACAGTGTTTATGGTGGCTCTAACATAGATCATCAGCTTATTCTAATGATGATCATGAATACTCAATAGGGCCGCCTTAGGATGGGCGTATTTTAGCTCCATATTTGTTCATTGTTTTTTTTTGCAGACCGTAATATGGAGCTTAAATCTATGTATCTATTCATGTGGCCGTATTTTTCACAGCCATTTTCTTATGAACATAGCATAACCTATTTTTTTTACTTTTATGCTTCCGTATTTGTGTTCTTTTCTTTTGGGCAAATATGGAACAGTATTTGCTCAGTAGAAAATAAAACATATGGAGGCAAATACTGATGACATACAGTTGTAATGTCATTGTTAACACATCTGTAATATAGATCCGTATTAGACGTGTTGCAATACGCTTGACTGAAAGTGGCCTTAGGCCTCATGTCCGTGGCATAAATTGACTTACAAAATCCGTGTGGGTCTCCTGCATGTCCGATCCCCACCCATGGGGAATCATTGGGCACCCACAGGTAATTAAATCCCTGCGGATGTCATTCTTCTCTGGCATGCGGAATGCACGCGCGGGAAAACAACTGCAGCGTGCTCTATTTTTATGTGGTTTTCCCACACGGAAGCCATCCAATTGGCAACACAGCCGTGGATGACACTGTGGCTGTGTCGCGGATCCGCAGGAAAGCAGGAGTTTAAAAAGGTGTCCCGAGCGCATCCACCATGCAGAAGAAGATCCGGCCGCAACAGAGGAGAGTCCCGCAGTGTCCGGACAGGTGAGTAAAATGTATGTTTTGGCCCATGTCCGCAGGCCGGGATTCTGCACAGGGAAACTGTGCGGGCCCATGGACATGAGGTTTTATGGTGAGTTCACATCTGCATTTAGCCCCCGTTCAGGGTTTCCATCTCTTTTGTACCATTTTTTTTGAAGCAGAGAGACAGAATTAAGATGGAACTAAACTGATCTGCTTTTCCCAAATAGCGCAGTCTGCAGTACTCTTTGCTCCATTTAAAAAAACGGAATCCTAATGGAACAAAGGGAAAGCTTTCAGACTGCTTTCAATTTAAAAAAAAAACCCCATTGAAATCAATGGTGGTAAAAATGGGTCCGTTTAATTCCATGTGAGAATAGAAGTCGTAAAACACATCGTTTTATACTCACTTGCTGCATACAATTCAGTAATGTGTATCTATGTCTTTCACTAATTAATGGAAATATCCATTTTTAGATTGCAGGCATAATTACTGCTGCAGTAGTAATGATTTCCCTACTGTCAGTTGGCAGATACCTGGAGCCGCTGCAGAAGGTACCTGACCTATTTTAGATGTGTGTTTTGAAGTTGTAGTTAAATTTCTAAGTCATGTATGTTAATAATTGAAAAAAGAACATTTTGACTTTAATCCGTTGTGTTTGCTTTTTGTATGTACTGTATGTCTATATTACATTGGAAATTCTAATTACAATTATACAATTTGGAAAATGTCATCATACTGCAGTCCATATTCCAAATTGTAGATAGCAGAGCAATAAGAGGTGCAAAGATTTTTGTCATTTTTTTTTCCTAAACAGAAGACCAAATATTTATAAATTCTCTATAGAGAACTACCCAATGTAGGCCCCCTGTGCACGGGCGGAAATTCCGCTGCGGGATTTTTCCATAGAATTTCTGCCCGTGCCCGCTGCTATAGGATTGCTTTAGAAAATACAATCCTGTGCACGCAGCCGCGATTTGCCTGCGTGAAAATACGTGCGGAAATCAAATTGCGATTTGTTCTATTTCTGCGGGTCTCGCAGAGACCGCACAGAAACATCAGTAGTGATGGGCTGGCTCCATTCTGCACATGTGCCGGCTGGCTGGCAGCTGGCGCATAGTAGAGATGGAAGACATCGGGGGTGGCTGAGCCGCATCCCGCTGCTTAAATTCTCTGACCCGGCCATCTGCAGGTGGCCGTAGTGAAGATGTATTTGCTGCAGATGGCTGCTGCAGATTAGATTACTTATAAGCCCTTCCCTGAAAAACAAAAATTTTAGTGTAAAAAAAAAAATAAACAAATAAAAAAGAAACTTACCTTCTGCCGCTGCCGTGTCCCCCGCGGGGATGAAGAACACATCTGCTGCATGCGGCAGATGTCTCCTTCATCCTCGCTAGTAAAAAAAATTCCCTGCTGTTACATCTGCCACATCTGTAACAGATGCAGCAGAGGAATTCTTCAATTCTCTACTGCAGCTGTCACACATGACAGCTGAGGTAGAGGATTCTGCTACTGGCACCCTGTCAATTGCTTTCAGGGAAGGGCTTTAAATATAAGCCTTTCCCTGAAAATCCTGTAAAACTGCTGTAAAAAACAAAAAAATAGATACTCACCGTGCTTTAGCTTCCGGGGCTCATCTGCGTCTTCTCCTGCTGTCCCCTGCACTGTGGTGCTGATCTATCAGCAGGCGGGGATTTAAAATCCCCACTTGCTGAAAGAGCTGAAGGTGATTGGCTGAGGTGCTCAGCCAATCACAGACAGCTCTCGCAGATTGAATGATTATATTTAAAGCCCTTCCCTGAAAGCAATTGACTGGCTGCCAGCAGCAGAATCCTCTAGCACAGCTGTCATGTGTGACAACTGCAGTAAAGAATTGAAGAATTTCTCTGCTGCATCTGTCACAGATGCAGCAGCAGGGAATTCTTTTTACTAGCGAGGATGAAGGAAACATCTGCCGCATTTCTTTTTACACTAAAATTTTAGTTTTTCAGGGAAGGGCTTATATGTAAAGCCCTTTCCTGAAAAACAATGCAGGGGTGCCGGCAGACCACTGTTTTCAATGGAGCCGCCGGCAGCAGCCGTGGCCTCATTGAAGACAATGCACAGACCTGCATTCACGCGTGTTTTTGCATGTACACAGGTGCGCACTTATGTATGAACCTATGTACGCACAAAAACACGCTCGTGTGAAGCCATCCTAAGGTTGGCCGAGACTTGACAGTCTGCTGGCTGTAACATGACAGCTGCGTTCCTACACAGCACAAACCACTTGTGGCTGAAACACCACACAGCTACTGAGGCTGATGACTGCACAATCTTGCTGATGAGTTCTAGTTATAAGCGTTTTATGCTGTGTGGAAAAGCAGCTCCAAATTCTCATGAACATTAAAACCATTATAAAAAGAATGAACAGCAAAAAAGACATCTGAGAACTATTGCTCAAATATACCAAAAAAAGTATACAAACTATCAGCAGCAGTGCTCAATACAATGAGTATCTAAAGCTGAATACTGTACTAATATGCTGCAATATGCTGGCTTTCCTACCCTGCTGCTGATTGATAGATTTTTCCCTATGCACAGTAATGGGGAGAAGGCTCTCAATCAGCATGGGTGGAGCCTGCATATCATAAATCGATTGAACTCTTCTGCCAAAAACACGCGTACATGCTACAAATAATCTGTTGTAAATGCATGAGGATCACCGCTAATTGCTGGGTTGTACTTGGACATATTGCAGCTTCAGTTGGCAAATCTAGGTGTTACCTGGCAATTAGCAGTGATCCATATACAGTTACAGAGCATCAGCAGTAGCATGTACAGCCACCCTCATAGCGTTGGCCACACCTAGCAAGGATTAAACTCTGAGTCTGAGATAATAAAAAACAGTGTGCCGGCCATGATTGCATGATGCTCTCACGCAGGGTAGCATGGGGAGGCTGACAGGTTCCCTTTAAACAGAGGTAATAGTAATGCCAACACTGTATTGTATATTTACTAATGAGACCGCAATAGCAGACATGCTAGGAGACAGACATCTTTGTACAGCACTATATTTAGGATTTGTGCTGAGAAATACAAATTCAAAAATGCTGCCGTGATTTAGCTCTTAAATTGTTTTGACAAGAGTCCCTTCTTATTACAGTCAGTACTGGCGGCCATAGTCGTAGCTAATCTTAAAGGGATGTTCTGGCAAGTGGCTGATATTCCTCGTTTATGGAGACAAAGCAAGTGGGATGCAGTAAGTGCCTATTCTATGAAGTTATCTAAGAGGATTGTTTTCGTTGTAGAAGATTGCATTTGAATTTCTATTTTTTCTGTTCTCACTGACCATTGCTTGCACCCTCAGCTAACTAATATACACGCTTTGTAGAAAAAAAAACAAACATCTAGATGGAGTTGTAAAACCCAGCATGCAGTTACATCTCAGGTAGATATGAAAATGATTAGAGTTGTGGTGATTAGATGAGCGGTCTTGTCACCTGAGGCCCTAAAAGTGGTTCCCCCCTTGGCCTGTAAATAGGCTCTCAGAGGCTCCTTGTGTGTAGTGACCTCTTTTTCCCCTTGTGTAGAGCTTCTTGACCACTGGACGCCTCTATGATGCAATCAAAGAGATTTTGCTCAGTTAAGAGTTTGAGAGGGGCGCATTATTAGAATGCGAGAAGTTCGATGGTCATATCAACGAAGTGCCCGGCACTTGGACTAGTCTGACCAGACTATTAGGAATTTTTGGGACCAGTGGATGCGTGAGGGCATAGCTCCCCACAAAGGTCAATGGGGTTATGCAAATGCACACACAATTTGCAAGAAAATGGGTAATATGCTGCATAATTCTGCTGAAAAATGAACACATCTGGAATTCATTAGACAAATTAGCCATTGAAAGTAATGTGTCTTCACATGCGCTCGTGTAAAGGAGCCCTAAGGCCGTAGTTACATGGCCGATATTCTTACTCAAGTGTGTCCATTATGAAAGTAAATTGCATTGTTTGCAATAGGTCTATTTACATGGGTGAACTTTCTATCGAAACAAGGCTGCAAGATGGAAAAAGCACAGCGTGTCCTATTTTCATGCGGGTCTTGCATGAGAATTGAACATGCAGATGTGTGTTCTCTGACATGGTGTTCGTGTTCTTTGCCATGCCAGTTGCACCTGAGAATCTCAGGCTTCACTCGCTATTGGCTGTGTAAATACAGCCTATTTGGTATACTGCATATCTACTAAATTTAACCCTTTATTTTATGCACAGATATTTGTACTGCATACAATTTATTGCATGGCCTTACTGGCACAGAGAACCCTATTATTATGAAGATTATATACCTTTCGTTTCAGGCTATCTGGCTTTTCACATGTTTCGCATCTCTACTTTTGGACATTGATTTGGGGTTATTGGCTGGCGTCCTCTTTGGACTTTTTACTGTCCTTCTGCGTGTTCAGTAGTGAGTATCACAGTTTCTGCTATTGGTAAACTATACTGCAACATAATTGAGAAGAACATTATGTTGCAAGGTAAAAAGAAACTATGACTTTTTTACATCAACCTAAATATATAGAGAGGAAAAAAAGGTGCAGAAATCAGGCTGGTACACTGGAAATTAACAGTGAACAGTGTCCTCATCAGTCTCCTGACCTGTTGTCCATGTTCTGTTCATCCTGACCAGGGGCAGATTAAGGTCAATATCTGCCCTGGGCTCTATGAACATTGTAGGCTCCCCAGGAGAAAAGTTTGAATGATGTTTACTGCACAGATGCAATAACAAGCTTACTGCAAACATATCATAGATATCACTTTCACTTTCTGACGTGTTCTATTGTGAATAAAATATGGTTATATGAGATGTCCAAATCATTGCACTCTTTTTTTCTTAATACTCATTTCTTACATAGTATCCCAACTTTTTGGGAATTGGGGTTGTATGTTAAACATATTTTAAAATACTTTTAGTAGACTTTTTCTAATTTTTCATGTGACTATCTTGGGTTTAACACAATCTGTAAATATTGCAGGTTTGGCTCTGGCCACTGGTCCTTGAAATAGGCTGACAATTCCTGTACACTGGATATCACTGCTTAGGGCCCTTTTACATGGGACAGCTGTTGAGTGCTTCAGCGGCTAATAGCCATCCGTTTTTATTGCTCCTGTACGTTCAGATAGGAGTGAGGTTAGCTCACTGAATGTAGACGGAACAGGCCGCTGATCGCTCCGGCCACCTGCCTCCATTCACAGTACACAGGCCGTTGTTCATAGATGAATGACAGCTTATTTAAGTGGGCTGATAGTTTTTTGATTTTTATGCCTGCAGAAACTGAACGACGAACAGATTATCTAAAGGATATCTCTGAATGTTGTTAATTCTGAATGCTCTTTTTCAGTGCCTCATGCAGTTCTCTTGGAAATGTTCCTGGTACGGATATTTATAGAGATGTGAAGAAATACAAAAATGTATGTAAGAAATTCCTTTCCATTTTTAACATTTTAATTATATCTAGAAAATGGTTTTATGGATGGAAACCAGTTCACCCCTATTTACTTCACCTACCACTTAAGTATTCTTGATTTTGATCTATGTGTGTCAACCAGCCCACTTTAAAGATATATAATAATGAAAGCCATATTTCACCATGTGAATTCTCAGATGTAATTATGATGTCTGATGTCACAGCTATCTCTTCTATGTTTCTGAATAGTAAAATATCAATTGCCTACCAATAATAGGGCTGTTAGGTGACAACTGCAAATCTTTTTATACTTGTATATTATGCTGTTGTCGCTGAATCTCCTACAGGTAAAATTAGGTGGCTTCGGATTAGTGGGGAATTAAGAGGCCTTGAGAGATGTGGCAGCAGCTCCCAATGGTAAGCTGGCACCTTAGAGGGACTCTGTGGCTGCCTCACTTTGCTTTGAGGGGATCTTTAGTTGACACTGCTATAATGGATATCTGGGAAATAGACCATCAGGAGCAACAAAACCAACATGCCATGGTGTGTGGACCCAGCTATAGACCCTGTCCATGGATTGTTTCATCCCACAACTCAGAAACTCTACAACTAACTTTCATGCCATCTCTGTCTTAGGACTTTGATAGAGAACTGTCCTAGAGGTAAAGCATTTTTTTGTATGTGACAAAGCATCTTAGTTATGTGCTCATGTTTTGTTTTTGTAAGGTTGATGAACTAGAAGGGATAAAAGTAATCCGATTCTCCAGTGCTATATTCTATGGCAATGTTGAAAGTCTGAAAGATGGAATTAAATTAATTGTGAGTATGCTTATATCAAAAGACCAAATTTATTTAATAATGACATATTTTGTTCCAATGAAAATAGAGAGAGGTGCGCATGTCTTCATAATGGTGCATGTGCAATTTGTTTTTACACCAGCTGTGAGCAGTTGTACATTTGTGCCACTAATTTGTGCCTTCTTTAGCCTATGAATTTGATGAGTCTAAAAGCAAATTTACAGGCTAACCATGCCTACTTTTCTTGACTGTTTTCCATTCTAGAATGAGAAAAAAAAGTCACAAATTAGGTAAAATTTTAGATGCAATTGTTTAACTTTTATAATTTGAAATTAAGCTATGTAAGATAACGTTGATAATTATTTTCCACAGGTTGGGTTTGATCCGGTCAAAATTTTTAACAAAAGAACAAAAGCTCAACAAAAAGTAAACAGACTTCTCAAGAAAAAACTTATAATGACAAATGAGGTAATGTATGTGCTAATGACAAACAGTTAGTGCAAAAAATAGAACAATGTGTTTACAATTAGTAAATATAAAGGCCCTTTTACACACAAAGTAATCTTTCAAATGACTGAAAGATTTAGTGATCTATTTGTGTAAAGTGTTAATGGCCATTAAAACTTTATCATCTTTATTTGCAGGTAAAAGGACCTCTACTTGTTGTGTTTAAACACACACCCAGCTGTGCAAACAGCTGCCACACCTTCCATTGTTTTCCTGTAGGCTGCAGGCAGATTGCATTGTTCTCCTCCCGACTAGAGTAAACATGCCTTGGAGAGAACATCCTGCAATCTTTTGAAAGATGAGCTAAATATATTCAAGTGAACTAAAATCCATTGTTCAAACAAAGAGCAGGATGCCCGCGTTTACATGTAATGATTATCGCTCATTTTTGGCCGTTTTGACGAATTCTGAGTGATAATCGTTGCATGTAAAAGGGCCTTTAGGCTACTGTCACTTTTATTATATTCTTTTAAAACTGAGTTGATATCTTTTTAATGCCTACCAAGAGAAAACGCACATAGGCATAGTGATATCCCAGTATTTGATATCCATTAGGAGCCTCGGGCGCATATACAGCACAAAATCCCAGAAATCTTTTGTCAAGCGTGCTGGAAGCTGGATGAATCCCAATATAATCATTGGGTCCATTTGGCACCCATTGATCCGGGCGTTTGCAGTATTTTTATTGTTTGGCTTGGAGGACGGAGTTGAACAACAAAATCAGCCAGAGGTCTCAGTACAGTTGTGAACTTGGCCTCAGTAAGCCTCTGATGTTTACTCAGGTCACTGAGATTCTTATAGTAGTCCTTATATATTTGTACCTTATGTATATTGTTTTAGAATGGGATCAACAGAAACTCTGCTACTGGTGAAGATACAGAATCAGATGAGGAGATGCATAATTATTATGGAGTAGAAAGGAAAGAGGTCAATGCAAATAACTTTAATATGCAAGCAGATGGGAATACGGAATTCTCCAGCAGTGTGCCAATTCCAGTAATTACCATGCACAGTATCATCTTTGATTTTGGACAAGTAAGCTTCCTTGATGTGGTAGCTGTGGACTGTCTAAAGGGGGTAAGTAAGAGTTAATGTCACAGTCTAGAAAAGTTATATAAAAAGAAGAATATATGTGTTCTATGTACCTGGTATGGTGGGGTGTAATATTATAGTGTGTAGACAATTAATCAAAGTTAATTGCAAATTTTGAATAATTAAATAGATAATTAATATGAATAGGATTAAAAACTGCATAAAATAAAGTCACACAGTATGAAAAAAAAATTACTATAGGATGTTCATAAGAATCATAAAAATACATAAACGATAAGCACAAGTACACCTTCATGTATTGCACTGCATATAAAATCTCTTAACGAGATATGGTGCATAAAAATTATAGTGCACAATTGGATAATATATTTATGTAGTGAAATTCATGTACATAAATACATTCATATTGATATCAATTAATTTACGTGAAAAACAAAATAATGGATAGAGCCTAATTCTTTTGTCTAGTAAAAATTATAAATCTGATGACGTAATGCTCCATCAGTGAGACATAGCGCTGACAATCACACACAACATCAAACGTGAAAACAGATATAAGGTACTATACCAGAAAGGATGCTTTTCCCAATCATTGTTTTAAAGACGTGGTAAAAAGTCATACATTGATTTGAAGGAATGCTGCCATCCAATAGGTGGCGCTGCAGGGGTATTGTTTCATCCTCTTTATGTGCAGGTCTGACGGAGAGAGAACACACAGGCCTGTCACTTCCTAGCACCGATGTAGAGATCATAAAACTGTCACATTCCTTGCCAGTGGACTGATTAAGTATTTACTTCTCTGCTCATCATGTTTGGTATTGTTTTAAGTACAAATTAGTCCCCGATTTCTGTGCCTTTTCATGTGTGAACATTTGTATTTATGTATGCTCTATCCAAATCTGTTTCATTGTGCCTGAGGAAGGATCCTGAGAGGATCTGAAAGCTTGCAATAACATCATGTATTTTTGTTAGCCAAATAAAAGGTATCATATCTACAAGATTACTTGGTTTCTCTTAGTGAGAACAATCATATATGTGGGACACATACGCCCATGTGAGTGAGCCCTTATCATACTGGCCCTCACAACAAAGTTAGCATGTGTTTTTTACTGCACAGTTAGTGTTATTAAAATAAACCCTCCAAAAAAAAATAATAGCACAATTACATTTTTTTTTCTCTTTCCACCCTACAAAAGACATTTTTGTAAATTATATGTTCCCTTAATATTATTCATCCTTCCTGACCTCTAATTATGAAGACATGTGCATGTGATATAAATATGAATGTTTATGTAAGCAGGCCAGCACTAGCTAAGTCCATGGTCAGAAACAGAAACAAACCTCTAAACAGAATATTGAGTCTGCTCATACTGTAGCTTATCTTCTTCTATTAAGGCATATTGACATGTGGGGAATCCACTGTTGAGGAGCACACTTAAGGTCCTTTTAGACAGAACAATTATCGTTCAAACGAGTGAAACGCGCACCTATGGTCGAACGATAATCGTTTACTTTTCACTCATTCATTTTATGCAGGCATACACATTTTGTTGGCTCGTTCACCTATCGCTCAGTTTAAAAAGAACTTATTCAGTCCCTCTCATACAGCAAATGTGAAAGACTGAACTATTTCTCATTTGAACGAGCCAATGATGTATCTGTCTGTCTAAACAGGCTACACAAGCGGAGAAGCTAAGCCTGACATCATTCGCTTGTTCAAACCATAAATTGGCTCATCTAAAAGCACCCATAGTTACTGTAGAGAACTAGTGCATTTGAATAGGCACCATTTCACTTGTAGTGGCTGATAATAGCTGCTCACCTGGGAGTATAAGATGCTGGACTTGCAAAAAGTTTGCAGATCACTAGTCTACAGATAAGACAAGCAGGACCAGGCTGTGACTAAAATAGCAGCTCTAGTTTACAAACCCCATCAGCCCACATACAAAATTGCCCCCATCATGGAAAAGTACCAGAACTCTATGCTCACTGCAGCCAATTGAGCTTTACTTGGGCACATCCCTTACAACTCTCCTTTAGGATTTTCTTTCCTTGATCACTTTCACAAATGTGCTGTAAGCAACAATATACTAGCAAGTGGCTAAGGGTACTTTTACACGGGACGGAATAGTGACGGCTATCAAAGATGGCTGAATGAAATTAAAAAGAAAAAATTGCTGGGCAGATAAAGTGTAAAATACAGAATAAAAGCCTTACTCCCCTTTCCAATGACGCCAGATCGCTGCCGGTCACATCATGGAAGAGACTGTAACGTTCACTTGTTCATTGCTCACATGACCATTCAGCCAATTACTGGCCTCAGCGGGCATCTGTGTATGAATGGCATGTGACCGCTGAGGTCAATGATAGGCTCTGCAGTCATATGAATATTGAATGACATGTGATGGCTGCACGCTCTTCCAAGATTGAACTAGCAGTGCTGGGGCCCTTGGAAAGGGGAATGCGGCTTTTTCTTTATTTTACGCCTTTTACCTTTAAAAAGGAAAAACTCAGAAAACAATATTAAGAGCAACGTTAATGATATTCTTAGATGTGAGACTGTTTTGTCAGTTTTATATAACCCTTGGGAATTTGGTTTTCAAGTAGATTTATAAAGATTAATTCTATTTCTTTTTGCAGATATTTAAAGAATTTCAGAGGATTGAGGTAGACGTATTTATAGCAGAGTATGATGGTAAGTTGTCTGCTGCTAAAGGCAATTCCAGTCAGTGTGAATGATATTCTATACAGTAAGAATAAATACATAGCCCTTACGTTATTAATAGGTCTTTTATTTAGTTTTGAAAATTATATATTCCAAAAGGTATTGTATCACTTAGCATAGTAGGAGGAACAGAAAACCTCAGAGCTGCAAATGGCTACTTTTAACTTGCAGCAATTTAGCATTATTTAACCTTACTTTTTTCATAATTGGCTGAAATAATATCTTTATATAGTGCCAACATACTTCAGAGAATTTCACAAATCAATTGGCATATGTATAGGCAAAATCTGATATAACCTATTACTAAAAATAGGATAGTGTATATAAAGCTGCATAAGCCAGTCAACAGCCACTGTATGTATATGCACTGTGTGAGACGGTGACCGGCAAGGTGCTGGAGGGCAGGTATATTTTGCCTAGGATGCTCTCCTATGCTGCTTTGGGGAGCGCTTGGGCAGATACGTGCCACCGAGCAGCCTGGGCTCGGTGGAGGAAGCCGGCAGTATGGTGTCAGTAACACTAAGTTACTGACACGTTGTAGCAAGTAAGTGGCTCTAAGCCGCATAATCCGGGCCGGCTTTTCCTGGAGTGACCAAAGTGAAGGGTGCGATGGTCACTCCCACGTACCAGGTGGGGCTGGTACCAGGCCTTATAAAGCCTGGGCCTACAGGGCCAAGAAGAGAGCTGAGACCTTTGCAGGTCTGAGAGTCCTGGCTGGCTGTGTGCAGGAGCCATTTGTTTACCAGTACGTAGACAGGGACGCTACATGTATAGTAAGTGCTCAGACGAGCAGGATTTACTTTATGTTTGCCTGATGTAAAGGCCTGTATTTTGCTTTGTTTGCTTGGAAATAAACCCAGGCAAAGCCTGGACTAAAGACTTTATCCTATATGTCACTGTCTCTGACTGCTTATGCCCAGGTTGCTACCGATCCTAAACGCTAGTCCCTCACATATGGTGTTTGGATGCGGGCAGCGGTCTTAAAGAGACATACACCAATTAATGGACATTTTGCTGCAGCAGCTGGAGAACCGTTGCTAAGGGCAACCGCCCAAGAGAGATTGACTGGAGAGTGCTGTAACCCCCATGTCCTGGGTGAAAGCTGCAACGGCACAGCCATCAGATACTGCCAAGATGGAGGAACTGATAAAGCAGCTGGTACAAATGAACGTGCAGCAACAGCAAGCGTTGGCCCAGCAGCAACAAGTGGCGGCGACCCAGCAAAAGATCCATGAGGAGGCCATGAGAGCTCAGGCCGAGACTAATGCTCTCCTGGCGCAAAGTGTGCAGAGGTCGTCTGGTTCGCTCCCCACCACCCATACCGCGGTACAGGCGGCCTTACAAAAGATGACGGCCACCGATGACATCGAGGCCTATCTCACGGTCTTTGAGAGAGTGGCCGAGAGGGAGAAATTACCAGCGCCTCAGTGGGCAGAGGTAGTAGCGCCTTTCCTGACAGGAGAACCCCAAAATGCCTACTTTGACCTCGGAGAGCAGGATGCCAAGGACTATAATAAGCTCAAAGGTGAGATCCTGGCACGCTTGGGCGTGGACACCCATGTGCGGGCCCGACGCGTACACGCCTGGACTTTCACGGACGACCTACCAGCTCGCTCCCAGATGTACGACCTGTTCCACCTGGTGAGAAAGTGGCTGCAGCCAGAGGAGTCGTCCCCGGCGGAGATCGTACAAAGAGTGGTTCTGGACAAGTTCATCCGCTCGTTGCCCCCCGCAATCCAGCGCTGGGTGGGACAAGGGGGTCCCCAGGATGTGGGCCAACTCGTGAGCCTCGTCGAGAGGTATAAAGCCACGGAGGACTTACTGCAAGCCGTGCCTCCTCGACGTTCCAACCCCGGGAACAGCAAGTCGGCCGGAGCACCTGGTAAGACTGTTCCGTATGTAAGGGGTGTCAAAAGTGTCCCAAAGGGAGGCGGCTCAGAGGGCATCATGTGGGACAGAAGAGGAGTCCCAACTGGACAGTCCGGTCCCGGGTAGAACCCCAAGGGGACCGGGGCCCCATACTATGTTGGCGCTGTCGTGAGCCCAGGCATATTGCCGCCAACTGTCCACTTACCGTGGAACCCATGGACTGTGATTCTGCCCGGCGGAGGTCGATGTTCGCACTGCCAGTATGTTCTGCAGAGACTGTGTCAGAGACTGATCGACCATTATGTCACCTAAAGGTGAATGACTTTGCGGTGACAGCTCTACTGGACTCAGGGAGCCTGGTTACGCTGGTGCACTCCAGCCTGGTCGATCCCACAACCTTCACCGGCCGTCGCATGGGAGTTGTGTGTGTGCATGGGGACACCAAGGAGTATCCTATTGCCCTTGTAAGACTTGAGACTCTGTGTGGACTTGCCACCCATGAGGTGGGCGTCGTCAAATCCTTAATGCACACGTGATCCTCGGTAGAGACTTTCCCCTATTTTGGGACTTGTGGCGGCACCGAGGGTCGTCTGCAAATAAGGTTCATGATGATGCAAATGTGTATGATGTGTGTCCAGAACCGTTTGACCCTGAGGGTACGGTTCCAGCAGTAGGGGTGACCCAAGAGAATGGGGATAACTTTCCCTTAACAGTACTAGCGGGTGAGACAGAGGTACAGGACGAAGTGGTTGCTATGCCTGACTTAGAGGTCTCACGTGCCAATTTCGGAACTGAGCAGCTCCGAGACCCCACCTTAGTAAAGGCCAGGGAAAATGTTAAAGTACTAAATGGGGAGCCTCAATTCCCGGGGGCTGATACTGTGTTTCCACACCTGGCAGTCAATCAAGAATTGTTGTATCAGGTTGACAAGGTCCGTGGGGAGGTTGTGGAACAGCTGGTGGTACCTCAGTCTTATCGCAGGATGGTCTTAGACCTGGCGCACAAGCATGTGCTGGGAGGTCATCTCGGGAGCGAAAAGACTAGGGAACGCATCCTTCAGCGTTTTTTCTGGCCGGGGGTACATGGTGATGTAAAACGTTACTGTGAGTCGTGCCCGGAGTGTCAAATAACAGCTCCTATGCCCCATTACCGGAGCCCCTTAGTGCCCTTGCCCATCATAGAGGTACCGTTTGAGCGGATCGCTATGGACCTAGTTGGGCCCTTGGTAAAGTCTGCCCGGGGTCACCAACATATATTGGGGGTTGTAGACTATGCCACCCGTTACCCCGAAGCCGTTCCTTTACGCAATACGTCATCCAAGGGTATTGCAAAGGAACTACTTCACATGTTCTCCCGCACGGGCATACCAAAAGAGATCCTGACGGACCAAGGAACCCCCTTTATGTCAAAGGTCATGAAGGAATTGTGTAAGCTGCTGAATATTAAGCACTTACGGACGTCTGTGTACCACCCACAGACGGATGGTCTGGTTGAGAGATTTAATAAGACCCTAAAAAGCATGCTCAAAAAGGTAGTCAATAAGGATGGGAAGGACTGGGACTGTCTGCTGCCATATTTAATGTTCTCAATCCGTGAAGTACCACAATCCTCCACTGGGTTCTCTCCCTTTGAATTAGTTTATGGTAGACATCCCCGAGGGCTCCTTGATGTAGCTAAGGAGACCTGGGAGCACGAGTCCACCCCCTACAGGAGTGTTATTGAACACATCTCCCTCATGCAAGATCGAATTGCAGCGGTCATGCGCATTGTTAGAGAACATTTACAGCAGGCTCAGGAAGCCCAAAGCCGAGTATATAACCGGTCCGCCAAGGTGAGAACCTTCAACCCTGGGGATCAGGTACTAGTGTTGGTGCCCACCCTAGAAAGTAAATTCCTAGCAAAATGGCAAGGGCCCTATGAAATAATTGAGAAAGTCAGAGAGGTAAATTATAAGGTATACCAGCCAGGTAGGCGGAAACCAGAACAGTTGTACCATGTAAACCTAATTAAGCCATGGAAGGACAGAGAAGCCCTGACTGCAGTGAGCACCCCCCATGGTGAGGTCCCAGAGGTGTGTGTATCAAGGTCCCTGTCCAAATCCCAACAACAAGAGTCGAGGGAATTTATACAACGTAACTCAGATGTGTTCTCTGATATACCAGGGCGTACTGGTGTCATAAAACACAACATTATAACTGAACCAGGGGTAAAGGTTCAGTTGAAACTGTACAGGGTTCCAGAAGCCCGCCGACGAGCCATCTCAGAGGAGGTCAAGAAAATGCTAGACCTCGGAGTAATTGAGGAGTCGAAAAGCGAATGGTCCAGCCCTCTGTAACGACTTCCGGAAGCTAAATGACGTGTCAAAATTTGACGCATACCCAATGCCGAGAGTGGACGAGTTAATTGAGAGACTGGGTCATGCCAGGTACTTTTCCACTCTCGACCTTACTAAAGGCTACTGGCAGGTTCCCCTTACAGAGAGCGTGAAAGAAAAGACTGCGTTTGCCACACCAGAAGGATTGTTTCAGTACATCTGCCTACCCTTCATTTGCATGGAGCCCCAGCAACCTTCCAAAGATTGATGGATATCATACTCAAACCCTATCGTCAATATGCGTCAGCATATTTAGATGATATCATCATCTTTAGCGAAGACTGGGACAGCCATCTACCCAAGGTACAGGCAGTACTGAACTCCCTTAGAAAAGCAGGGCTCACAGCAAACCCAAAGAAGTGCGCCATAGGCCTCGAAGAAGCACGATACCTGGGGTATGTAATAGGCAGGGGTATTATAAAACCTCAGATCAATAAAGTTGAAGCCGTTCAGGACTGGCCACAACCCACTACTAAAAAGCAGGTGAGAGTTTTTATAGGCATTGTAGGGTACTATAGGCGGTTCGTGCAGAACTTTGCTAGCATAGCAGCACCCCTAACAGACTTGACCAAGAACAGTAAGTCAGTCATGGTCAAGTGGAACCCTGACGCAGAAAAGGCGTTCCAGGAGTTAAAATGGGCCCTCTGTAGACGTCCAGTGTTGGTCACACCTAATTTTAAAAGACAGTTTATTGTTCAGATAGACGCATCCGACGTGGGACTGGGAGCAGTTCTGTCCCAAGAAGTAGAGGGAGAGGAACATCTCGTGATTTATCTAAGCAGGAAGCTCACGCCACCCGAGAAAAATTACAGCATTGTTGAACGGGAGTGCCTAGCCATCAAATGGGCCCTGGAATCCCTAAAATACTACCTTCTAGGTCGGCACTTCAAGCTGATCACAGACCACTCTCCCTTAACCTGGATGTCACAGGCAAAAGAGAGAAACGCAAGAGTCACCAGGTGGTTCCTGACACTTCAAAACTTCAGTTTCTCTGTCGAACACAGGGCAGGAAAGCTACAGGGCAATGCCGATGCCTTGCCAAGGACGCATTGCATGGCGGCTAAAGGTGTCCGACCCTACAGGCTCGAACAGAGGGGGAGGGTATGTGAGACGGTGACCGGCAAGGTGCTGGAGGGCAGGTATATTTCGCCTAGGATGCTCTCCTACGCTGCTTTGGGGAGCGCTTGGGCAGATACGTGCCACCGAGCAGCCTGGGCTCGGTGGAGGAAGCCGGCAGTATGGTGTCAGTAACACTAAGTTACTGACACGTTGTAGCAAGTAAGTGGCTCCAAGCCGCATAATCCGGGCCGGCTTTTCCTGGAGTGACCAAAGTGAAGGGTGGGATGATCACTCCCACGTACCAGGTGGGGCTGGTACCAGGCCTTATAAAGCCTGGGCCTACAGGGCCAAGAAGAGAGCTGAGACCTTTGCAGGTCTGAGAGTCCTGGCTGGCTGTGTGCAGGAGCCATTTGTTTACCAGTACGTAGACAGGGACGCTACATGTATAGTAAGTGCTCAGACAAGCAGGATTTACTTTATGTTTGCCTGATGTAAAGGCCTGTATTTTGCTTTGTTTGCTTGGAACTAAACCCAGGCAAAGCCTGGACTAAAGACTTTATCCTATATGTCACTGTCTCTGACTGCTTATGCCCAGGTTGCTACCGATCCTAAATGCTAGTCCCTCACAACTGATATGAGGGGATTTATGAATTGCCTCTGAGGGTTACTGATTAGAGATGTGCGAGCACCAAAATGCTCGGGTGCTCGTTACTCGGGACGAAATTTTCGCAATGCTCGAGGGTTCGTTTCGAGTAACGAACCCCATTGAAGTCAATGGGCGACCCGAGCATTTTTGTATATCGCCGATGCTCGCTAAGGTTTTCGTTTGTGAAAATCTGGGCAATTCAACAAAGTGATGGGAACGACACAGCAACGGATAGGGCAGGCGAGGGGCTACATGGTGGGCTGCATCTCAAGTTCCCAGGTCCCACTATTAAGCCACAATAGCGGCAAGAGTGGGCCCCCCCCCCACTGTCAGCGTAAAGATCGTTCTCCTCTGCCATAACTGTAACAGCTGTGGCAGAGAAGAACGATGTTTGCCCATTGAATTCAATGGAGCCAGCAATACAGCAGGTTCCACTGAAAGCAATGGGCTGCCAGCGATCGCGGGATGAATTGTCGGGAAGGGCTTAAATATATAAGCCGTTCCCTGCAATTCATCCTGAAATGTGTTACAATAAAAATATATACGGGCGTATAAGGCGACGGGGCATATAAGACGACCCCCCAACTGTCACCTTATACGCCGGGAATACAGTGGATCAAAGAATAAAAATCATTACTTACTTCTTCTGATGTTCTGCGGCGCTCCTGCAGGCTGTTGCTCCCTCCTGGTCCACGGCAGAGTATTGCTTTCTGGACGCAGGGCTTGAAATCCCCGCCTCCAGAAACACAGCCAATCACAGCCATTCAATGACATCATTGTTATTGGCTGTGATTGGCTGAAGGCACGTGTGTTTCTGGAGGCGGGGATTTAAAGCCCTTCGTAGAGAAATCAATGCTCTGCCGGGAACCAGGAGGGAGCAACAGTCTGCAGGAGCGCCGCAGAACGTCAGAAGAAGTAAGTAATGATTTTTATTCTTTGCTCCACTGTATTGCCGGCGTATAAGGTGACAGTTGGGGGGGTCGTCTTATATGCCCCGTCGCCTTATACGCCGGTATATATTTTTATTGTAACACATTTCTGGATGAATTGCAGGGAACGGCTTATATATTTAACCCCTTCCCGACAATTCATCCCCGCGCACGCCGGCAGCCCATTGCTTTCAGTGGAACCTGCTGTATTGGGTAGACTCCTCAAAGTTTCCAAGGACCTGGCAGATGTCTGCCAACCAGGCCCACTCTTCTGTAAAGAATTGAGGAGGCCGACTCCCACTACGCCGCCCATGTTGGAGTTGGTATTCCACTATAGCTGTACGCTGCTCATAGAGCCTGGCCAACATGTGGAGCGTAGAGTTCCACCGTGTGGGCACGTCGCACAGCAGTCGGTGCACTGGCAGATTAAACCGATGTTGCAGGGTGCGCAGGGTGGCAGCGTCCGTGTGGGACTTGCGGAAATGTGCGCAGAGCCGGCGCACCTTTCCGAGCAGGTCTGACAAGCGTGGGTAGCTTTTCAGAAAGCGCTGAACCACCAAATTAAAAACGTGGGCCAGGCATGGCACGTGCGTGAGGCTGCCGAGCTGCAGAGCCGCCACCAGGTTACGGCCGTTGTCACACACGACCATGCCCGGTTGGAGGCTCAGCGGCGCAAGCCAGCGGTCGGTCTGCTCTGTCAGACCCTGCAGCAGTTCGTGGGCCGTGTGCCTCTTCTCTCCTAAGCTGAGTAGTTTCAGCACGGCCTGCTGACACTTGCCCACCGCTGTGCTGCCACGCCGCGCGACACCGACTGCTGGCGACGTGCTGCTGCTGACACATCTTGATTGCGAGACAGAGGTTGCGTAGGAGGAGGAGGAGGAGGGTGGTTTAGTGGAGGAAGCATACACCACCGCAGATACCACCACCGAGCTGGGGCCCGCAATTCTGGGGGTGGGTAGGACGTGAGCGGTCCCACGCTCTGACTCTGTCCCAGCCTCCACTAAATTCACCCAATGTGCCGTCAGGGAGATACAGTGGCCCTGCCCGCCTGTGCTTGTCCACGTGTCCGTTGTTAAGTGGACCTTGGCAGTAACCGCGTTGGTGAGGGCGCGTACAATGTTGCGGGAGACGTGGTCGTGCAGGGCTGGGACGGCACATCGGGAAAAGTAGTGGCGACTGGGAACTGAGTAGCGCGGGGCCGCCGCCGCCATCATACCTTTGAAAGCCTCCGTTTCCACAACCCTATACGGCAGCATCTCCAGGCTGATAAATTTGGCTATGTGCACGTTTAACGCTTGAGCATGCGGGTGCGTGGCGGCGTACTTGCGCTTGCGCTCCAACACTTGTGCTAGCGACGGCTGGACGGTGCGCTGAGAGACATTGGTGGATGGGGCCGAGCACAGCGGAGGTGAGGGTGTGGGTGCAGGCCAGGAGACGGTAGTGCCTGTGTCCTGAGAGGGGGGTTGGATCTCAGTGGCAGGTTGGGGCACAGGGGCAGAGGCAGCGGTGCAAACCGGAGGCGGTGAACGGCCTTCGTCCCACCTTGTGGGGTGCTTGACCATCATATGTCTGCGCATGCTGGTGGTGGTGAGGCTGGTGGTGGTGGCTCCCCGGCTGATCTTGGCGCGACAAAGGTTGCACACCACTGTTCATCGATCGTCTGCACTCTCAGTGAAAAACTGCCAGACCTTTGAGCACCTCGGCCTCTGCAGGGTGGCATGGCGCGAGGGGGCGCTTTGGGAAACAGTTAGTGGATTATTCAGTCTGGCCCTGCCTCTACCCCTGGCCACCGCACTGGCTCTTCCAACCTGCCCTGCTGCTGCACTTGCCTCCCCCTCTGAAGACCTGTCCTCAGTAGGCGTAGCAAACCAGGTGGGGTCAGTCACCTCATCGTCCTGCTGCTCTTCCTCCGAATCCTCTGTGCGCTCCTCCCTCGGACTTACTCCAATTACTACTACCTGAGTGATAGACAACTGTGTCTCATCGTCATCGTCCTCCTCACCCACTGAAAGCTCTTGAGACAGTTGCCGGAAGTCCCCAGCCTCATCCCCCGGACCCCGGGAACTTTCCAAAGGTTGGGCATCGGTCACGACAAACTCCTCCGGTGGGAGAGGAACCATTGCTGGCCATTCTGGGCAGGGGCCCGGGAATAGTTCCTGGGAGTCTGCCTGCTCCTCAGAATGTGTCATTGTAATGGAGTGAGGAGGCTGGGAGGAAGGAGCAGCAGCAGCCAGAGGATTCAGAGTTGTAGCAGTGGACGGCGCAGAACTCTGGGTGGTCGATAGATTGCTGGATGCACTTTCTGCCATCCACGACAGGACCTGCTCACACTGCTCATTTTCTAATAAAGGTCTACCGCGTGGACCCATTAATTGTGAGATGAATGTGGGGACGCCAGAAACGTGCCTCTCTCCTAATCCCGCAGCAGTCGGCTGCGATACACCTGGATCAGGAGCTCGGCCTGTGCCCACACCCTGACTTGGGCCCTCCGCGTCCTCAGCCGCGTCCACGTCCTCTAGGCCTACCCCTACCCCTCAGCATGGTGTATTACCAGTAGTGCAGAAACAGAACGCTGTAATTAAATGTGCCGCTTATTGGCCTGTGGTTGGAGGCTGACTTCGCTTACGGAATGCACAACAGAGGCAGGAAAGAATTTTGCGCAAGCCTGCTGTAACACTTAGCTGGCTGCATATGAATTAGGACAACTACCCCCAGCAGAGACCCAGTACACTTGTGGACAGGAATACAGCGGTGATGTAAGAGGCAACACAGAGGCAGGAAAGAATTTTGCGCAAGCCTGCTGTAACACTTAGCTGGCTGCGTATAAATTAGGACAACTATCCCCAGCAGAGACCCAGTACACTTGCGGACAGGAATACAGCGGTGATGTAAGGGGCAACACAGAGGCAGGAAAGAATTTTGCGCAAGCCTGCTGTAACACTTAGCTGGCTGCGTATGAATTAGGACAACTACCCCCAGCAGAGACCCAGTACACTTGTGGACAGGAATACAGCGGTGATGTAAGAGGCAACACAGAGGCAGGAAAGAATTTTGCGCAAGCCTGCTGTAACACTTAGCTGGCTGCGTATGAATTAGGACAACTACCCCCAGCAGAGACCCAGTACACTTGTGGACAGGAATACAGCGGTGATGTAAGAGGCAACACAGAGGCAGGAAAGAATTTTGCGCAAGCCTGCTGTAACACTTAGCTGGCTGCGTATGAATTAGGACAACTACCCCTAGCAGAGACCCAGTACACTTGTGGACAGGAATACAGCGGTGATGTAAGAGGCAACACAGAGGCAGGAAAGAATTTTGCGCAAGCCTGCTGTAACACTTAGCTGGCTGCGTATGAATTAGGACAACTACCCCCAGCAGAGACCCAGTACACTTGTGGACAGGAATACAGCGGTGATGTAAGAGGCAACACAGAGGCAGGAAAGGATTTTGCGCAAGCCTGCTGTAACACTTAGCTGGCTGAGTATGAATTAGGACAACTACCCCCAGCAGAGACCCAGTACACTTGTGGACAGGAATACAGCGGTGATGTAAGAGGCAACACAGAGGCAGGAAAGAATTTTGCGCAAGCCTGCTGTAACACTTAGCTGGCTGCGTATGAATTAGGACAACTACCCCCAGCAGAGACCCAGTACACCGAGGACGGTCACAGGCAGCCCAAATAGATTTTTTTTCCCTAATGTTTTTGGAAAGGCCCACTGCCTATATACACTAAATATGTCTTCTGTCCCTGCCTCACCACTACTGGCCCTGGACAATGTAAAATTACTGCAGGACGCAATGCTCTGCACGGCCGATATACAAAAAAAAAAAAAAAGTGCAACACTGCAAAAAGCAGCCTCCACACTACTGCACACGGTTAGATGTGGCCCGAAGAAGGACCGTTGGGGTTCTTGAAGCCTAAAATAACTCCTAACGCTCTCCCTATAGCAGCTCCGGCACCAGCAGCACTGTCCCTGAACTATGTCAGAATGCATCTGTGGCGAGCCGCGGGAGGGGCCGATTTATATACTCGGGTGACACCTGATCTCGCCAGCCACTCACTGCAGGGGGGTGGTATAGGGCTTGAACATTGCAGGGGGAAGTTGTAATGCCTTCCCTGTCTGTCTATTGGCCAGAAAAGCACGCAAATGTCTCAGGGAAGAAAGTGAAAGTAACTCGAACATCACATGGTACTCGTTACGAGTAACGAGCATCTCGAACACCCTAATACTCGAACAAGTATCAAGCTCGGACGAGTATGCTCGCTCATCTCTATTACTGATTAAAGAGAGGGGTCAGGTTCTGAGGAAAGCTGTAGAAGATGGGTAAATGAAGAAGAGTTCGATTAGGTAAAGTAATAGTCGAAACAAAAAATAAACTGTCCCACCTTGCTTTCTTGCGCTGCAGTCTTGGTCCCATAAGCAGGTATACTCACAAGCCTTCACATTGCCATCCGGCTACTTTGGCTTTAGTTAGACACATATATTTCAAATGCAGGAATCCGGCTATTGTGAAGAACCTTGCTTTTATTCCAATAACTTCATACTCATACAGACAGAGTACGCGTTTCGGTTCGCAGAACCTTGCTCAGAGGTGAGCAAGGTTCTGCGAACCGAAACGCGTACTCTGTTTGTCTGTATGAGCACGAAGTTATTGGAATAAAAGCAAGGTTCTTCACAATAGCCGGATTCCTGCATTTGAAATATATGTGTCTAAAGTAATAGTCCCCTGTGATTTAGGGCACTCTTATTGTATCAAATCATACTGACATCATCATTCATTAATTTTATTATTAATATTCATTATTATTATCTATATATCACTAATTTTATGCATTTTTATTTTATGATACTCTTCTACTATTTTATTTATTATTCATTATTAGAGATGAGCGAGCACCAAAATGCTCGGGTGCTCGTTACTCGGGACGAAATTTTCGCAATGCTCGAGGGTTCGTTTCGAGTAACGAACCCCATTGAAGTCAATGGGCGACCCGAGCATTTTTGTATATCGCCGATGCTCGCTAAGGTTTTCGTTTGTGAAAATCTGGGCAATTCAACAAAGTGATGGGAACGACACAGCAACGGATAGGGCAGGCGAGGGGCTACATGGTGGGCTGCATCTCAAGTTCCCAGGTCCCACTATTAAGCCACAATAGTGGCAAGAGTGCCCCCCCCTCCCAACAACTTTTACTTCTGAAAAGCCCTCATTAGCAATGCATACCTTAGCTAAGCACCACACTACCTCCAACAAAGCACAATCACTGCCTGCATGACACTCCGCTGCCACTTCTCCTGGGTTACATGCTGCCCAACCCCCCCCTGCACGACCCAGTGTCCACAGCGCACACCAAATTGTCCCTGCGCAGCCTTCAGCTGCCCTCAGCTGCCCTCATGCCACACCACCCTCATGTCTATTTATAAGTGCGTCTACCATGAGGAGGAACCGCAGGCACACACTGCAGAGGGTTGGCACGGCTAGGCAGCGACCCTCTTTAAAAGGGGTGGGGCGATAGCCCACAATGCTGTACAGAAGCAATGAGAAATATAATCGTGTGCCACCGCCATCAGGAGCTGCACACGTGGGCATAGCAATGGGGAACCTATGTGCCACACACTATTCATTCTGTCAAGGTGTCTGCATGCCCCAGTCAGACCGCGTTTTTTTATAAATAGTCACAGGCAGGTACAACTCCGCAATGGGAATTCCGTGTGCACCCACAGCATGGGTGGCTCCCTGGAACCCACCGGCTGTACATAAATGTATCCCATTGCAGTGCCCATCACAGCTGCGGTAACGTCCGATTAAATGCAGGTGGGCTTCGGCCCACACTGCATGCCCCAGTCACACTGGGGTTCTTTAGAAGTGGACACATGCAGTTACAACTCCCTGTGGACCCACAGCATGGGTGGGTGCCAGGAAGCCACCGGCGGTACATAAATATATCCCATTGCATTGCCCAGCACAGCTGATGTAACGTCAGCTTTAATGCAGGTGGGCAAAAAATTTATTGGATTATACTGTAGGCGAGGGCCCCAAAAAATTGGTGTACCAACAGTACTAATGTACGTCAGAAAAATTGCCCATGCCCAACCAAGAGGGCAGGTGAAACCCATTAAGCGCTTTGGTTAATGTGGCTTCATTTGTAACTAGGCCTGGAGGCAGCCCAGTTAAAATAAAAATTGGTTCAGGTGAAAGTTTCAACGCTTTAATGATCATTGAAACGTATAAAAATTGTTTACAAAAATTATATGACTGAGCCTTGTGGGCCTAAGAAAAATTGCCCGTTCGGCGTGATTACGTCATGTTTTAGGATGAGGAGCAGGAGGAGAAGGATGAATATTATACACAGATTGATGAAGCTAAAAGGTCCACGTTTTTGATGGTGATAGAGAACAATGCTTCCATCCGCGGGTGCAGCCTACGTATTGTTTAGGTATCGCTGCTGTCCGCTGGTGGAGAAGAGAAGTCTGGGGAAATCCAGGCTTTGTTCATCTTGATGAGTGTAAGCCTGTCGGCACTGTCGGTTGACAGGCGGGTACGCTTATCTGTGATGGTGCCCCCAGCCGCACTAAACACCCTCTCTGACAAGACGCTAGCCGCAGGACAAGCAAGCACCTCCAGGGCATACAGCGCGAGTTCAGGCCACGTGTCCAGCTTCGACACCCAGTAGTTGTAGGGGGCAGAGGCGTCACGGAGGACGGTCGTGCGATCGGCTACGTACTCCCTCACCATCCTTTTACAGTGCTCCCGCCGACTCAGCCTTGACTGGGGAGCGGTGACACGGTCTTGCTGGGGAGCCAGAAAGATGTCAAAGGCCTTAGAGAGTGTTCCCCTGCCTGTGCTGTACATGCTGCCTGATCTCTGCGCCTCCCCTGCTACCTGGCCCTCGGAACTGCGCCTTCGGCCACTAGCGCTGTCGGATGGGAATTTTACCATCAGTTTGTCCGCCCGGGTCCTGTGGTATAGCATTGCTCTCGAACCCCTTTCCTCTTCGGGTATGAGAGTGGAAAGGTTCTCCTTATACCGTGGGTCGAGCAGTGTGTACACCCAGTAATCCGTAGTGGCCAGAATGCGTGTAACGCGAGGGTCATGAGAAAGGCATCCTAACATGAAGTCAGCCATGTGTGCCAGGGTACCTGTACGCAACACATGGCTTTCCTCACTAGGAAGATCACTTTCAGGATCCTCCTCCTCCTCCTCAGGCCATACACGCTGAAAGGATGACAGGCAAGCAGCATGGGTACCCTCAGCAGTGGGCCAAGCTGTCTCTTCCCCCTCCTCCTCATCCTCCTCATGCTCCTCCTCCTCCTCCTCAACGCGCTGAGATATAGACAGGAGGGTGCTCTGACTATCCAGCGACATACTGTCTTCCCCCGCCTCTGTTTCCGAGCGCAAAGCGTCTGCCTTTATGCTTTGCAGGGAACTTCTCAAGAGGCATAGCAGAGGAATGGTGACGCTAATGATTGCAGCATCGCCGCTCACCATCTGGGTAGACTCCTCAAAGTTTCCAAGGACCTGGCAGATGTCTGCCAACCAGGCTCACTCTTCTGTAAAGAATTGAGGAGACTGACTCCCACTACGCCGCCCATGTTGGAGTTGGTATTCCACTATAGCTGTACGCTGCTCATAGAGCCTGGCCAACATGTGGAGTGTAGAGTTCCACCGTGTGGGCACGTCGCACAGCAGTCGGTGCACTGGCAGATTAAACCGATGTTGCAGGGTGCGCAGGGTGGCAGCGTCCGTGTGGGACTTGCGGAAATGTGCGCAGAGCCGGCGCACCTTTCCGAGCAGGTCTGACAAGCGTGGGTAGCTTTTCAGAAAGCGCTGAACCACCAAATTAAAGACGTGGGCCAGGCATGGCACGTGCGTGAGGCTGCCGAGCTGCAGAGCTGCCACCAGGTTACGGCTGTTGTCACACACGACCATGCCCGGTTGGAGGCTCAGCGGCGCAAGCCAGCGGTCGGTCTGCTCTGTCAGACCCTGCAGCAGTTCGTGGGCCGTGTGCCTCTTCTCTCCTAAGCTGAGTAGTTTCAGCACGGCCTGCTGACGCTTGCCCACCGCTGTGCTGCCACGCCGCGCGACACCAACTGCTGGCGACGTCCTGCTGCTGACACATCTAGATTGCGAGACAGAGGTTGCGTAGGAGGAGGAGGAGGAGGAGGGTGGTTTAGTGGAGGAAGCATACACCGCCGCAGATACCACCACCGAGCTGGGGCCCGCAATTCTGGGGGTGGGTAGGACGTGACCGGTCCCACGCTCTGACTCTGTCCCAGCCTCCACTAAATTCACCCAATGTGCCGTCAGGGAGATATAGTGGCCCTGCCCGCCTGTGCTTGTCCACGTGTCCGTTGTTAAGTGGACCTTGGCAGTAACCGCGTTGGTGAGGGCGCGTACAATGTTGCGGGAGACGTGGTCGTGCAGGGCTGGGACGGCACATCGGGAAAAGTAGTGGTGACTGGGAACTGAGTAGCGCGGGGCCGCCGCCGCCATCATACCTTTGAAAGCCTCCGTTTCCACAACCCTATACGGCAGCATCTCCAGGCTGATAAATTTGGCTATGTGCACGTTTAACGCTTGAGCGTGCGGGTGCGTGGCGGCGTACTTGCGCTCCAACACGTGCGCTAGCGACGGCTGGACGGTGCGCTGAGAGACATTGGTGGATGGGGCCGAGCACAGCGGAGGTGAGGGTGTGGGTGCAGGCCAGGAGACGGTAGTGCCTGTGTCCTGAGAGGGGGGTTGGATCTCAGTGGCAGGTTGGGGCACAGGGGCAGAGGCAGCGGTGCAAACCGGAGGCGGTGAACGGCCTTCGTCCCACCTTGTGGGGTGCTTGACCATCATATGTCTGCGCATGCTGGTGGTGGTGAGGCTGGTGGTGGTGGTTCCCCGGCTGATCTTGGCGCGACAAAGGTTGCACACCACTGTTCATCGATCGTCTGCACTCTCAGTGAAAAACTGCCAGACCTTTGAGCACCTCGGCCTCTGCAGGGTGGCATGGCGCGAGGGGGCGCTTTGGGAAACAGTTGGTGGATTATTCGGTCTGGCCCTGCCTCTACCCCTGGCCACCGCACTGCCTCTTCCAACCTGCCCTGCTGCTGCACTTGCCTCCCCCTCTGAAGACCTGTCCTCAGTAGGCGTAGCAAACCAGGTGGGGTCAGTCACCTCATCGTCCTGCTGCTCTTCCTCCGAATCCTCTGTGCGCTCCTCCCTCGGACTTACTCCAATTACTACTACCTGAGTGATAGACAACTGTGTCTCATCGTCATCGTCCTCCTCACCCACTGAAAGCTCTTGAGACAGTTGCCGGAAGTCCCCAGCCTCATCCCCCGGACCCCGGGAACTTTCCAAAGGTTGGGCATCGGTCACGACAAACTCCTCCGGTGGGAGAGGAACCATTGCTGGCCATTCTGGGCAGGGGCCCGGGAATAGTTCCTGGGAGTTTGCCTGCTCCTCAGAATGTGTCATTGTAATGGAGTGAGGAGGCTGGGAGGAAGGAGCAGCAGCAGCCAGAGGATTCAGAGTTGTAGCAGTGGACGGCGCAGAACTCTGGGTGGTCGATAGATTGCTGGATGCACTTTCTGCCATCCACGACAGGACCTGCTCACACTGCTCATTTTCTAATAAAGGTCTACCGCGTGGACCCATTAATTGTGAGATGAATGTGGGGACGCCAGAAACGTGCCTCTCTCCTAATCCCACAGCAGTCGGCTGCGATACACCTGGATCAGGAGCTCGGCCTGTGCCCACACCCTGACTTGGGCCCTCCGCGTCCTCAGCCGCGTCCACGTCCTCTAAGCCTACCCCTGCCCCTCAGCATGGTGTATTACCAGTAGTGCAGAAACAGAACGCTGTAATTAAATGTGCCGCTTATTGGCCTGTGGTTGGAGGCTGACTTCGCTTACGGAATGCACAACAGAGGCAGGAAAGAATTTTGCGCAAGCCTGCTGTAACACTTAGCTGGCTGCGTATGAATTAGGACAACTACCCCCAGCAGAGACCCAGTACACTTGTGGACAGGAATACAGCGGTGATGTAAGGGGCAACACAGAGGCAGGAAAGAATTTTGCGCAAGCCTGCTGTAACACTTTGCTGGCTGCGTATGAATTAGGACAACTACCCCCAGCAGAGACCCAGTACACTTGTGGACAGGAATACAGCGGTGATGTAAGAGGCAACACAGTGGCAGGAAAGAATTTTGCGCAAGCCTGCTGTAACACTTAGCTGGCTGCGTATGAATTAGGACAACTACCCCCAGCAGAGACCCAGTACACTTGTGGACAGGAATACAGCGGTGATGTAAGAGGCAACACAGAGGCAGGAAAGAATTTTGCGCAAGCCTGCTGTAACACTTAGCTGGCTGCGTATGAATTAGGACAACTACCCCCAGCAGAGACCCAGTACACTTGTGGACAGGAATACAGCGGTGATGTAAGAGGCAACACAGAGGCAGGAAAGAATTTTGCGCAAGCCTGCTGTAACACTTAGCTGGCTGCGTATGAATTAGGACAACTACCCCCAGCAGAGACCCAGTACACTTGTGGACAGGAATACAGCGGTGATGTAAGAGGCAACACAGAGGCAGGAAAGGATTTTGCGCAATCCTGCTGTAACACTTAGCTGGCTGAGTATGAATTAGGACAACTACCCCCAGCAGAGACCCAGTACACTTGTGGACAGGAATACAGCGGTGATGTAAGAGGCAACACAGAGGCAGGAAAGAATTTTGCGCAAGCCTGCTGTAACACTTAGCTGGCTGCGTATGAATTAGGACAACTACCCCCAGCAGAGACCCAGTACACCGAGGACGGTCACAGGCAGCCCAAATAGATTTTTTTCCCCTAATGTTTTTGGAAAGGCCCACTGCCTATATACACTAAATATGTCTTCTGTCCCTGCCTCACCACTACTGGCCCTGGACAATGTAAAATTACTGCAGGACGCAATGCTCTGCACGGCCGATATACAAAAAAAAAAAAAAAGTGCAACACTGCAAAAAGCAGCCTCCACACTACTGCACACGGTTAGATGTGGCCCGAAGAAGGACCGTTGGGGTTCTTGAAGCCTAAAATAACTCCTAACGCTCTCCCTATAGCAGCTCCGGCACCAGCAGCACTGTCCCTGAACTATGTCAGAATGCATCTGTGGCGAGCCGCGGGAGGGGCCGATTTATATACTCGGGTGACACCTGATCTCGCCAGCCACTCACTGCAGGGGGGTGGTATAGGGCTTGAACATTGCAGGGGGAAGTTGTAATGCCTTCCCTGTCTGTCTATTGGCCAGAAAAGCATGCAAATTTCTCAGGGAAGAAAGTGAAAGTAACTCGAACATCACATGGTACTCGTTACGAGTAACGAGCATCTCGAACACCCTAATACTCGAACGAGTATCAATCTCGGACGAGTATGCTCGCTCATCTCTATTACTGATTAAAGAGAGGGTCAGGTTCTGAGGAAAGCTGTAGAAGATGGGTAAATGAAGAAGAGTTCGATTAGGTAAAGTAATAGTCGAAACAAAAAATAAACTGTCCCATCTTGCTTTCTTGCGCTGCAGTCTTGGTCCCATAAGCAGGTATACTCACAAGCCTTCACATTGCCATCCGGCTACCTTGGCTTTAGTTAGACACATATATTTCAAATACAGGAATCCGGCTATTGTGAAGAACCTTGCTTTTATTCCAATAACTTCGTGCTCATACAGACAAACAGAGTACGCGTTTCGGTTCGCAGAACCTTGCTCAGAGGTGAGCAAGGTTCTGCGAACCGAAACGCGTACTCTGTTTGTCTGTATGAGCACGAAGTTATTGGAATAAAAGCAAGGTTCTTCACAATAGCCGGATTCCTGCATTTGAAATATATGTGTCTAAAGTAATAGTCCCCTGTGATTTAGGGCACTCTTATTGTATCAAATCATACTGACATCATCATTCATTAATTTTATTATTAATATTCATTGTTATTATCTATATATCACTAATTTTATGCATTTTTATTTTATGATACTCTTCTACTATTTTATTTATTATTCATTATTAGAGATGAGCGAGCACCAAAATGCTCGGGTGCTCGTTACTCGGGACGAAATTATCGCGATGCTCGAGGGTTCGTTTCGAGTAACGAACCCCATTGAAGTCAATGGGCGACCCGAGCATTTTTGTATATCGCCGATGCTCGCTAAGGTTTTCATTTGTGAAAATCTGGGCAATTCAAGAAAGTGATGGGAACGACACAGCAACGGGTAGGGCAGGCGAGGGGCTACATGTTGGGCTGCATCTCAAGTTCCCAGGTCCCACTATTAAGCCACAATAGTGGCAAGAGTGCCCCCCCCCAACAACTTTTACTTCTGAAAAGCCCTCATTAGCAATGCATACCTTAGCTAAGCACCACACTACCTCCAACAAAGCACAATCACTGCCTGCATGACACTCCGCTGCCACTTCTCCTGGGTTACATGCTGCCCAACCCCCCCCTGCACGACCCAGTGTCCACAGCGCACACCAAATTGTCCCTGCGCAGCCTTCAGCTGCCCTCAGCTGCCCTCATGCCACACCACCCTCATGTCTATTTATAAGTGCGTCTACCATGAGGAGGAACCGCAGGCACACACTGCAGAGGGTTGGCACGGCTAGGCAGCGACCCTCTTTAAAAGGGGCGGGGCGATAGCCCACAATGCTGTACAGAAGCAATGAGAAATATAATCGTGTGCCACCGCCATCAGGAGCTGCACACGTGGCCATAGCAATGGGGAACCTATGTGCCACACACTATTCATTCTGTCAAGGTGTCTGCATGCCCCAGTCAGACCGCGTTTTTTTATAAATAGTCACAGGCAGGTACAACTCCGCAATGGGAATTCCGTGTGCACCCACAGCATGGGTGGCCACCTGGAGCCCACCGGCTGTACATAAATGTATCCCATTGCAGTGCCCATCACAGCTGCGGTAACGTCCGATTAAATGCAGGTGGGCTTCGGCCCACACTGCATGCCCCAGTCACACTGGGGTTCTTTAGAAGTGGACACATGCAGTTACAACTCCCTGTGGACCCACAGCATGGGTGGGTGCCAGGAAGCCACCGGCGGTACATAAATATATCCCATTGCATTGCCCAGCACAGCTGATGTAACGTCAGCTTTAATGCAGGTGGGCAAAAAATTTATTGGATTATACTGTAGGCGAGGGCCCCAAAAAATTGGTGTACCAACAGTACTAATGTACGTCAGAAAAATTGCCCATGCCCAACCAAGAGGGCAGGTGAAACCCATTAATCGCTTTGGTTAATGTGGCTTCATTTGTAACTAGGCCTGGAGGCAGCCCAGTTAAAATAAAAATTGGTTCAGGTGAAAGTTTCAACGCTTTAATGATCATTGAAACGTATAAAAATTGTTTACAAAAATTATATGACTGAGCCTTGTGGGCCTAAGAAAAATTGCCCGTTCGGCGTGATTACGTCATGTTTCAGGATGAGGAGCAGGAGGAGGAGGATGAATATTATACACAGATTGATGAAGCTAAAAGGGCCATGTTTTTGATGGTGATAGAGAACAATGCTTCCATCCGCGGGTGCAGCCTACGTATTGTTTAGGTATCGCTGCTGTCCGCTGGTGGAGAAGAGAAGTCTGGGGAAATCCAGGCTTTGTTCATCTTGATGAGTGTAAGCCTGTCGGCACTGTCGGTTGACAGGCGGGTACGCTTATCTGTGATGGTGCCCCCAGCCGCACTAAACACCCTCTCTGACAAGACGCTAGCCGCAGGACAAGCAAGCACCTCCAGGGCATACAGCGCGAGTTCAGGCCACGTGTCCAGCTTCGACACCCAGTAGTTGTAGGGGGCAGAGGCGTCACGGAGGACGGTCGTGCGATCGGCTACGTACTCCCTCACCATCCTTTTACAGTGCTCCCGCCGACTCAGCCTTGACTGGGGAGCGGTGACACAGTCTTGCTGAGGAGCCAGAAAGATGTCAAAGGCCTTAGAGAGTGTTCCCCTGCCTGTGCTGTACATGCTGCCTGATCTCTGCGCCTCCCCTGCTACCTGGCCCTCGGAACTGCGCCTTCGGCCACTAGCGCTGTCGGATGGGAATTTTACCATCAGTTTGTCCGCCAGGGTCCTGTGGTATAGCATTACTCTCGAACCCCTTTCCTCTTCGGGTATGAGAGTGGAAAGGTTCTCCTTATACCGTGGGTCGAGCAGTGTGTACACCCAGTAATCCGTAGTGGCCAGAATGCGTGTAACGCGAGGGTCATGAGAAAGGCATCCTAACATGAAGTCAGCCATGTGTGCCAGGGTACCTGTACGCAACACATGGCTTTCCTCACTAGGAAGATCACTTTCAGGATCCTCCTCCTCAGGCCATACACGCTGAAAGGATGACAGGCAAGCAGCATGGGTACCCTCAGCAGTGGGCCAAGCTGTCTCTTCCCCCTCCTCCTCATCCTCCTCATGCTCCTCCTCCTCCTCCTCAACGCGCTGAGATATAGACAGGAGGGTGCTCTGACTATCCAGCGACATACTGTCTTCCCCCGCCTCTGTTTCCGAGCGCAAAGCGTCTGCCTTTATGCTTTGCAGGGAACTTCTCAAGAGGCATAGCAGAGGAATGGTGACGCTAATGATTGCAGCATCGCCGCTCACCATCTGGGTAGACTCCTCAAAGTTTCCAAGGACCTGGCAGATGTCTGCCAACCAGGCCCACTCTTCTGTAAAGAATTGAGGAGGCTGACTCCCACTACGCCGCCCATGTTGGAGTTGGTATTCCACTATAGCTGTACGCTGCTCATAGAGCCTGGCCAACATGTGGAGTGTAGAGTTCCACCGTGTGGGCACGTTGCACAGCAGTCGGTGCACTGGCAGATTAAACCGATGTTGCAGGGTGCGCAGGGTGGCAGCGTCCGTGTGGGACTTGCGGAAATGTGCGCAGAGCCGGCGCACCTTTCCGAGCAGGTCTGACAAGCGTGGGTAGCTTTTCAGAAAGCGCTGAACCACCAAATTAAAGACGTGGGCCAGGCATGGCACGTGCGTGAGGCTGCCGAGCTGCAGAGCTGCCACCAGGTTACGGCTGTTGTCACACACGACCATGCCCGGTTGGAGGCTCAGCGGCGCAAGCCAGCGGTCGGTCTGCTCTGTCAGACCCTGCAGCAGTTCGTGGGCCGTGTGCCTCTTCTCTCCTAAGCTGAGTAGTTTCAGCACGGCCTGCTGACGCTTGCCCACCGCTGTGCTGCCACGCCGCGCGACACCAACTGCTGGCGACGTCCTGCTGCTGACACATCTAGATTGCGAGACAGAGGTTGCGTAGGAGGAGGAGGAGGAGGAGGGTGGTTTAGTGGAGGAAGCATACACCGCCGCAGATACCACCACCGAGCTGGGGCCCGCAATTCTGGGGGTGGGTAGGACGTGACCGGTCCCACGCTCTGACTCTGTCCCAGCCTCCACTAAATTCACCCAATGTGCCGTCAGGGAGATATAGTGGCCCTGCCCGCCTGTGCATGTCCACGTGTCCGTTGTTAAGTGGACCTTGGCAGTAACCGCGTTGGTGAGGGCGCGTACAATGTTGCGGGAGACGTGGTCGTGCAGGGCTGGGACGGCACATCGGGAAAAGTAGTGGCGACTGGGAACTGAGTAGCGCGGGGCCGCCGCCGCCATCATACCTTTGAAAGCCTCCGTTTCCACAACCCTATACGGCAGCATCTCCAGGCTGATAAATTTGGCTATGTGCACGTTTAACGCTTGAGCGTGCGGGTGCTTGGCGGCGTACTTGCGCTCCAACACGTGCGCTAGCGACGGCTGGACGGTGCGCTGAGAGACATTGGTGGATGGGGCCGAGCACAGCGGAGGTGAGGGTGTGGGTGCAGGCCAGGAGACGGTAGTGCCTGTGTCCTGAGAGGGGGGTTGGATCTCAGTGGCAGGTTGGGGCACAGGGGCAGAGGCAGCGGTGCAAACCGGAGGCGGTGAACGGCCTTCGTCCCACCTTGTGGGGTGCTTGACCATCATATGTCTGCGCATGCTGGTGGTGGTGAGGCTGGTGGTGGTGGTTCCCCGGCTGATCTTGGCGCGACAAAGGTTGCACACCACTGTTCATCGATCGTCTGCACTCTCAGTGAAAAACTGCCAGACCTTTGAGCACCTCGGCCTCTGCAGGGTGGCATGGCGCGAGGGGGCGCTTTGGGAAACAGTTGGTGGATTATTCGGTCTGGCCCTGCCTCTACCCCTGGCCACCGCACTGCCTCTTCCAACCTGCCCTGCTGCTGCACTTGCCTCCCCCTCTGAAGACCTGTCCTCAGTAGGCGTAGCAAACCAGGTGGGGTCAGTCACCTCATCGTCCTGCTGCTCTTCCTCCGAATCCTCTGTGCGCTCCTCCCTCGGACTTACTCCAATTACTACTACCTGAGTGATAGACAACTGTGTCTCATCGTCATCGTCCTCCTCACCCACTGAAAGCTCTTGAGACAGTTGCCGGAAGTCCCCAGCCTCATCCCCCGGACCCCGGGAACTTTCCAAAGGTTGGGCATCGGTCACGACAAACTCCTCCGGTGGGAGAGGAACCATTGCTGGCCATTCTGGGCAGGGGCCCGGGAATAGTTCCTGGGAGTTTGCCTGCTCCTCAGAATGTGTCATTGTAATGGAGTGAGGAGGCTGGGAGGAAGGAGCAGCAGCAGCCAGAGGATTCAGAGTTGTAGCAGTGGACGGCGCAGAACTCTGGGTGGTCGATAGATTGCTGGATGCACTTTCTGCCATCCACGACAGGACCTGCTCACACTGCTCATTTTCTAATAAAGGTCTACCGCGTGGACCCATTAATTGTGAGATGAATGTGGGGACGCCAGAAACGTGCCTCTCTCCTAATCCCACAGCAGTCGGCTGCGATACACCTGGATCAGGAGCTCGGCCTGTGCCCACACCCTGACTTGGGCCCTCCGCGTCCTCAGCCGCGTCCACGTCCTCCAAGCCTACCCCTGCCCCTCAGCATGGTGTATAACCAGTAGTGCAGAAACAGAACGCTGTAATTAAATGTGCCGCTTATTGGCCTGTGGTTGGAGGCTGACTTCGCTTACGGAATGCACAACAGAGGCAGGAAAGAATTTTGCGCAAGCCTGCTGTAACACTTAGCTGGCTGCGTATGAATTAGGACAACTACCCCCAGCAGAGACCCAGTACACTTGTGGACAGGAATACAGCGGTGATGTAAGGGGCAACACAGAGGCAGGAAAGAATTTTGCGCAAGCCTGCTGTAACACTTTGCTGGCTGCGTATGAATTAGGACAACTACCCCCAGCAGAGACCCAGTACACTTGTGGACAGGAATACAGCGGTGATGTAAGAGGCAACACAGAGGCAGGAAAGAATTTTGCACAAGCCTGCTGTAACACTTAGCTGGCTGCGTATGAATTAGGACAACTACCCCTAGCAGAGACCCAGTACACTTGTGGACACGAATACAGCGGTGATGTAAGAGGCAACACAGAGGCAGGAAAGAATTTTGCGCAAGCCTGCTGTAACACTTAGCTGGCTGCGTATGAATTAGGACAACTACCCCTAGCAGAGACCCAGTACACTTGTGGACAGGAATACAGCGGTGATGTAAGAGGCAACACAGAGGCAGGAAAGAATTTTGCGCAAGCCTGCTGTAACACTTAGCTGGCTGCGTATGAATTAGGACAACTACCCCCAGCAGAGACCCAGTACACTTGTGGACAGGAATACAGCGGTGATGTAAGAGGCAACACAGAGGCAGGAAAGAATTTTGCGCAAGCCTGCTGTAACACTTAGCTGGCTGCGTATGAATTAGGACAACTACCCCTAGCAGAGACCCAGTACACTTGTGGACAGGAATACAGCGGTGATGTAAGAGGCAACACAGAGGCAGGAAAGAATTTTGCGCAAGCCTGCTGTAACACTTAGCTGGCTGCGTATGAATTAGGACAACTACCCCCAGCAGAGACCCAGTACACTTGTGGACAGGAATACAGCGGTGATGTAAGAGGCAACACAGAGGCAGGAAAGAATTTTGCGCAAGCCTGCTGTAACACTTAGCTGGCTGAGTATGAATTAGGACAACTACCCCCAGCAGAGACCCAGTACACTTGTGGACAGGAATACAGCGGTGATGTAAGAGGCAACACAGAGGCAGGAAAGAATTTTGCGCAAGCCTGCTGTAACACTTAGCTGGCTGCGTATGAATTAGGACAACTACCCCCAGCAGAGACCCAGTACACCGAGGACGGTCACAGGCAGCCCAAATAGATTTTTTTTCCCTAATGTTTTTGGAAAGGCCCACTGCCTATATACACTAAATATGTCTTCTGTCCCTGCCTCACCACTACTGGCCCTGGACAATGTAAAATTACTGCAGGACGCAATGCTCTGCACGGCCGATATACAAAAAAAAAAAAAAAGTGCAACACTGCAAAAAGCAGCCTCCACACTACTGCACACGGTTAGATGTGGCCCGAAGAAGGACCGTTGGGGTTCTTGAAGCCTAAAATAACTCCTAACGCTCTCCCTATAGCAGCTCCGGCACCAGCAGCACTGTCCCTGAACTATGTCAGAATGCATCTGTGGCGAGCCGCGGGAGGGGCCGATTTATATACTCGGGTGACACCTGATCTCGCCAGCCACTCACTGCAGGGGGGTGGTATAGGGCTTGAACATTGCAGGGGGAAGTTGTAATGCCTTCCCTGTCTGTCTATTGGCCAGAAAAGCATGCAAATTTCTCAGGGAAGAAAGTGAAAGTAACTCGAACATCACATGGTACTCGTTACGAGTAACGAGCATCTCGAACACCCTAATACTCGAACGAGTATCAATCTCGGACGAGTATGCTCGCTCATCTCTATTACTGATTAAAGAGAGGGTCAGGTTCTGAGAAAAGCTGTAGAAGATGGGTAAATGAAGAAGAGTTCGATTAGGTAAAGTAATAGTCGAAACAGAGGTGAGCAAGGTTCTGCGAACCGAAACGCGTACTCTGTTTGTCTGTATGAGCACGAAGTTATTGGAATAAAAGCAAGGTTCTTCACAATAGCCGGATTCCTGCATTTGAAATATATGTGTCTAAAGTAATAGTCCCCTGTGATTTAGGGCACTCTTATTGTATCAAATCATACTGACATCATCATTCATTAATTTTATTATTAATATTCATTGTTATTATCTATATATCACTAATTTTATGCATTTTTATTTTATGATACTCTTCTACTATTTTATTTATTATTCATTATTAGAGATGAGCGAGCACCAAAATGCTCGGGTGCTCGTTACTCGGGACGAAATTATCGCGATGCTCGAGGGTTCGTTTCGAGTAACGAACCCCATTGAAGTCAATGGGCGACCCGAGCATTTTTGTATATCGCCGATGCTCGCTAAGGTTTTCATTTGTGAAAATCTGGGCAATTCAAGAAAGTGATGGGAACGACACAGCAACGGGTAGGGCAGGCGAGGGGCTACATGTTGGGCTGCATCTCAAGTTCCCAGGTCCCACTATTAAGCCACAATAGTGGCAAGAGTGCCCCCCCCCCCAACAACTTTTACTTCTGAAAAGCCCTCATTAGCAATGCATACCTTAGCTAAGCACCACACTACCTCCAACAAAGCACAATCACTGCCTGCATGACACTCCGCTGCCACTTCTCCTGGGTTACATGCTGCCCAACCCCCCCCCCCCCTGCACGACCCAGTGTCCACAGCGCACACCAAATTGTCCCTGCGCAGCCTTCAGCTGCCCTCAGCTGCCCTCATGCCACACCACCCTCATGTCTATTTATAAGTGCGTCTACCATGAGGAGGAACCGCAGGCACACACTGCAGAGGGTTGGCACGGCTAGGCAGCGACCCTCTTTAAAAGGGGCGGGGCGATAGCCCACAATGCTGTACAGAAGCAATGAGAAATATAATCGTGTGCCACCGCCATCAGGAGCTGCACACGTGGCCATAGCAATGGGGAACCTATGTGCCACACACTATTCATTCTGTCAAGGTGTCTGCATGCCCCAGTCAGACCGCGTTTTTTTATAAATAGTCACAGGCAGGTACAACTCCGCAATGGGAATTCCGTGTGCACCCACAGCATGGGTGGCCACCTGGAACCCACCGGCTGTACATAAATGTATCCCATTGCAGTGCCCATCACAGCTGCGGTAACGTCCGATTAAATGCAGGTGGGCTTCGGCCCACACTGCATGCCCCAGTCACACTGGGGTTCTTTAGAAGTGGACACATGCAGTTACAACTCCCTGTGGACCCACAGCATGGGTGGGTGCCAGGAAGCCACCGGCGGTACATAAATATATCCCATTGCATTGCCCAGCACAGCTGATGTAACGTCAGCTTTAATGCAGGTGGGCAAAAAATTTATTGGATTATACTGTAGGCGAGGGCCCCAAAAAATTGGTGTACCAACAGTACTAATGTACGTCAGAAAAATTGCCCATGCCCAACCAAGAGGGCAGGTGAAACCCATTAATCGCTTTGGTTAATGTGGCTTCATTTGTAACTAGGCCTGGAGGCAGCCCAGTTAAAATAAAAATTGGTTCAGGTGAAAGTTTCAACGCTTTAATGATCATTGAAACGTATAAAAATTGTTTACAAAAATTATATGACTGAGCCTTGTGGGCCTAAGAAAAATTGCCCGTTCGGCGTGATTACGTCATGTTTCAGGATGAGGAGCAGGAGGAGGAGGATGAATATTATACACAGATTGATGAAGCTAAAAGGGCCACGTTTTTGATGGTGATAGAGAACAATGCTTCCATCCGCGGGTGCAGCCTACGTATTGTTTAGGTATCGCTGCTGTCCGCTGGTGGAGAAGAGAAGTCTGGGGAAATCCAGGCTTTGTTCATCTTGATGAGTGTAAGCCTGTCGGCACTGTCGGTTGACAGGCGGGTACGCTTATCTGTGATGGTGCCCCCAGCCGCACTAAACACCCTCTCTGACAAGACGCTAGCCGCAGGACAAGCAAGCACCTCCAGGGCATACAGCGCGAGTTCAGGCCACGTGTCCAGCTTCGACACCCAGTAGTTGTAGGGGGCAGAGGCGTCACGGAGGACGGTCGTGCGATCGGCTACGTACTCCCTCACCATCCTTTTACAGTGCTCCCGCCGACTCAGCCTTGACTGGGGAGCGGTGACACAGTCTTGCTGAGGAGCCAGAAAGATGTCAAAGGCCTTAGAGAGTGTTCCCCTGCCTGTGCTGTACATGCTGCCTGATCTCTGCGCCTCCCCTGCTACCTGGCCCTCGGAACTGCGCCTTCGGCCACTAGCGCTGTCGGATGGGAATTTTACCATCAGTTTGTCCGCCAGGGTCCTGTGGTATAGCATTACTCTCGAACCCCTTTCCTCTTCGGGTATGAGAGTGGAAAGGTTCTCCTTATACCGTGGGTCGAGCAGTGTGTACACCCAGTAATCCGTAGTGGCCAGAATGCGTGTAACGCGAGGGTCATGAGAAAGGCATCCTAACATGAAGTCAGCCATGTGTGCCAGGGTACCTGTACGCAACACATGGCTTTCCTCACTAGGAAGATCACTTTCAGGATCCTCCTCCTCAGGCCATACACGCTGAAAGGATGACAGGCAAGCAGCATGGGTACCCTCAGCAGTGGGCCAAGCTGTCTCTTCCCCCTCCTCCTCATCCTCCTCATGCTCCTCCTCCTCCTCCTCAACGCGCTGAGATATAGACAGGAGGGTGCTCTGACTATCCAGCGACATACTGTCTTCCCCCGCCTCTGTTTCCGAGCGCAAAGCGTCTGCCTTTATGCTTTGCAGGGAACTTCTCAAGAGGCATAGCAGAGGAATGGTGACGCTAATGATTGCAGCATCGCCGCTCACCATCTGGGTAGACTCCTCAAAGTTTCCAAGGACCTGGCAGATGTCTGCCAACCAGGCCCACTCTTCTGTAAAGAATTGAGGAGGCTGACTCCCACTACGCCGCCCATGTTGGAGTTGGTATTCCACTATAGCTGTACGCTGCTCATAGAGCCTGGCCAACATGTGGAGCGTAGAGTTCCACCGTGTGGGCACGTCGCACAGCAGTCGGTGCACTGGCAGATTAAACCGATGTTGCAGGGTGCGCAGGGTGGCAGCGTCCGTGTGGGACTTGCGGAAATGTGCGCAGAGCCGGCGCACCTTTCCGAGCAGGTCTGACAAGCGTGGGTAGCTTTTCAGAAAGCGCTGAACCACCAAATTAAAGACGTGGGCCAGGCATGGCACGTGCGTGAGGCTGCCGAGCTGCAGAGCCACCACCAGGTTACGGCTGTTGTCACACACGACCATGCCCGGTTGGAGGCTCAGCGGCGCAAGCCAGCGGTCGGTCTGCTCTGTCAGACCCTGCAGCAGTTCGTGGGCCGTGTGCCTCTTCTCTCCTAAGCTGAGTAGTTTCAGCACGGCCTGCTGACGCTTGCCCACCGCTGTGCTGCCACGCCGCGCGACACCGACTGCTGGCGACGTGCTGCTGCTGACACATCTTGATTGCGAGACAGAGGTTGCGTACGTGAAGGAGGAGGAGGAGGGTGGTTTAGTGGAGGAAGCATACACCGCCGCAGATACCACCACCGAGCTGGGGCCCGCAATTCTGGGGGTGGGTAGGACGTGAGCGGTCCCACGCTCTGACTCTGTCCCAGCCTCCACTAAATTCACCCAATGTGCCGTCAGGGAGATATAGTGGCCCTGCCCGCCTGTGCTTGTCCACGTGTCCGTTGTTAAGTGGACCTTGGCAGTAACCGCGTTGGTGAGGGCGCGTACAATGTTGCGGGAGACGTGGTCGTGCAGGGCTGGGACGGCACATCGGGAAAAGTAGTGGCGACTGGGAACTGAGTAGCGCGGGGCCGCCGCCGCCATCATACCTTTGAAAGCCTCCGTTTCCACAACCCTATACGGCAGCATCTCCAGGCTGATAAATTTGGCTATGTGCACGTTTAACGCTTGAGTGTGCGGGTGCGTGGCGGCGTACTTGCGCTTGCGCTCCAACACTTGCGCTAGCGACGGCTGGACGGTGCGCTGAGAGACATTGGTGGATGGGGCCGAGCACAGCGGAGGTGAGGGTGTGGGTGCAGGCCAGGAGATGGTAGTGCCTGTGTCCTGAGAGGGGGGTTGGATCTCAGTGGCAGGTTGGGGCACAGGGGCAGTGAACGGCCTTCGTCCCACCTTGTGGGGTGCTTGACCATCATATGTCTGCGCATGCTGGTGGTGGTGAGGCTGGTGGTGGTGGCTCCCCGGCTGATCTTGGCGCGACAAAGGTTGCACACCACTGTTCGTCGATCGTCTGCGCTCTCAGTGAAAAACTGCCAGACCTTTGAGCACCTCGGCCTCTGCAGGGTGGCATGGCGCGAGGGGGCGCTTTGGGAAACAGTTGGTGGATTATTCGGTCTGGCCCTGCCTCTACCCCTGGCCACCGCACTGCCTCTTCCAACCTGCCCTGCTGCTGTACTTGCCTCCCCCTCTGAAGACCTGTCCTCAGTAGGCGTAGCAAACCAGGTGGGGTCAGTCACCTCATCGTCCTGCTGCTCTTCCTCCGAATCCTCTGTGCGCTCCTCCCTCGGACTTACTCCAATTACTACTACCTGAGTGATAGACAACTGTGTCTCATCGTCATCGTCCTCCTCACCCACTGAAAGCTCTTGAGACAGTTGCCGGAAGTCCCCAGCCTCATCCCCCGGACCCCGGGAACTTTCCAAAGGTTGGGCATCGGTCACGACAAACTCCTCCGGTGGGAGAGGAACCATTGCTGGCCATTCTGAGCAGGGGCCCGGGAATAGTTCCTGGGAGTCTGCCTGCTCCTCAGAATGTGTCATTGTAATGGAGTGAGGAGGCTGGGAGGAAGGAGCAGCAGCAGCCAGAGGATTCAGAGTTGTAGCAGTGGACGGCGCAGAACTCTGGGTGGTCGATAGATTGCTGGATGCACTTTCTGCCATCCACGACAGGACCTGCTCACACTGCTCATTTTCTAATAAAGGTCTACCGCGTGGACCCATTAATTGTGAGATGAATGTGGGGACGCCAGAAACGTGCCTCTCTCCTAATCCCGCAGCAGTCGGCTGCGATACACCTGGATCAGGAGCTCGGCCTGTGCCCACACCCTGACTTGGGCCCTCCGCGTCCTCAGCCGCGTCCACGTCCTCTAGGCCTACCCCTACCCCTCAGCATGGTGTATTACCAGTAGTGCAGAAACAGAACGCTGTAATTAAATGTGCCGCTTATTGGCCTGTGGTTGGAGGCTGACTTCGCTTACGGAATGCACAACAGAGGCAGGAAAGAATTTTGCGCAAGCCTGCTGTAACACTTAGCTGGCTGCGTATGAATTAGGACAACTACCCCCAGCAGAGACCCAGTACACTTATGGACAGGAATACAGCGGTGATGTAAGAGGCAACACAGAGGCAGGAAAGAATTTTGCGCAAGCCTGCTGTAACACTTAGCTGGCTGCGTATGAATTAGGACAACTACCCCTAGCAGAGACCCAGTACACTTGTGGACAGGAATACAGCGGTGATGTAAGAGGCAACACAGAGGCAGGAAAGAATTTTGCGCAAGCCTGCTGTAACACTTAGCTGGCTGCGTATGAATTAGGACAACTACCCCCAGCAGAGACCCAGTACACTTGTGGACAGGAATACAGCGGTGATGTAAGAGGCAACACAGAGGCAGGAAAGGATTTTGCGCAAGCCTGCTGTAACACTTAGCTGGCTGCGTATGAATTAGGACAACTACCCCCAGCAGAGACCCAGTACACTTGTGGACAGGAATACAGCGGTGATGTAAGAGGCAACACAGAGGCAGGAAAGGATTTTGCGCAAGCCTGCTGTAACACTTAGCTGGCTGAGTATGAATTAGGACAACTACCCCCAGCAGAGACCCAGTACACCGAGGACGGTCACAGGCAGCCCAAATAGATTTTTTTTCCCTAATGTTTTTTGGAAAGGCCCACTGCCTATATACACTAAATATGTCTTCTGTCCCTGCCTCACCACTACTGGCCCTGGACAATGTAAAATTACTGCAGGACGCAATGCTCTGCACGGCCGATATACAAAAAAAAAAAGTGCAACACTGCAAAAAGCAGCCTCCACACTACTGCACACGGTTAGATGTGGCCCGAAGAAGGACCGTTGGGGTTCTTGAAGCCTAAAATAACTCCTAACGCTCTCCCTATAGCAGCTCCGGCACCAGCAGCACTGTCCCTGAACTATGTCAGAATGCATCTGTGGCGAGCCGCGGGAGGGGCCGATTTATATACTCGGGTGACACCTGATCTCGCCAGCCACTCACTGCAGGGGGGTGGTATAGGGCTTGAACGTCGCAGGGGGAAGTTGTAATGCCTTCCCTGTCTTTCTATTGGCCAGAAAAGTGCGCTAACGTCTCAGAGATGAAAGTGAAAGTAACTCGAACATCGCGTGGTACTCGTCTCGAGTAACGAACATCTCGAACACGCTAATACTCGAACGAGTATCAAGCTCGGACGAGTACGTTCGCTCATCTCTATTCATTATTTGTTTATTCGCTTGTGCTAATTATTCACTTCCTCATTTTTTTATTTGTGTCCCCCCCCCTTTCTTTCTTCTTTATATACTTTTTCTATCCTTGCAATTCACCTACTGTATGTTGCAAAAGTCTCAATTATCTTATGTGTGTATTAGACCTACTTAGCTTGACTGATGAAGGGGTTCACCCCGAAACACATATTTTATGCTGGTTTTTAATTTATTTAATAAAAAGAGAAGTAGGATATTACATCCTACTGCCTTACAACCTTTATTGGAGAGTGGTGCCGAGAGACCATTTTTTTGGTCCTCATATATCTAATCTCTTACTATCTTTCATAGTCTCACAGATCCATTTTTCTGTTACAGAGGTAAAACCTACATTTTAAACATAACTTGCAGCTACCTGCAGCCACCACTAAGGCCAAGCTCAGATCTGAGCTTAGGACTCTGGCTAACCTCTATTTTTTGGCTCCATGCTCAGAACCAAACTACAAAAATCCTGCAACCAGTAGATTCGGCACTCACCAGACTGATGTTCTTGCTTATAATGGGGCCGGTCTGGCTTTCTACATGCCAGGTGAAATGTTTTCAGATAAAACAGCGCAGCTTGCTTTCTTGTTTTCCTTGCTGTATTAATAGGTGGGAATAAACTGATACATTAAAGGAGTTGTCCTGCGGCAGCAAGTGGGGTTATGCACTTCTGTATGGCCATATTAATGCACTTTGTAATATACATCGTGCATTAAATATGAGCCATACAGAAGTTATTCACTTACCTGCTCCGTTGCTGGTGTCCCCGTTGCCGTCTAATTTCAGCGTCTAATCGCCCGATTAGACGCGCTTGCGCAGATGGGTCTTTTCCCTTCGGCTCGGTTCGGCAGCAGCGGCGTTCTGGCTCCGCCCCCTTGTACACATCATCGTGTAGCTCCGCCCCGTCACATGTGCCGATTCCAGCCTCCTGATTGGCTGAAATCGGCACACGTGACGGGGGCGGAGCTACGCGATGACGCGTACAAGGGGCGGAGCCAGAACGCTGCTGCCGAACCGAGCCGAAGGGAAAAGACCCATCTGCGCAAGCGCGTCTAATCGGGCGATTAGACGCTGAAGTTAGACGGCACCAAGGCGACAGGGACGCTAGCAACGGAGCAGGTAAGTGAATAACTTCTGTATGGCTCATATTTAATGCACGATGTATATTACAAAGTGCATTAATATGGCCATACAGAAGTGCATAACCCCACTTGCTGCCACGGGACAACCCCTTTAAGTCCCTAACCTGCTATACACAAGTGGCTATAGAAACAATTTATATAATATCTGCATGGTTACAGTGACAAACAAGTGGTCTATAATATTTCTTTTTCATTCTTTTATTTAATAGATAATGTTTTTGGACAGTTGGAAAGTTGTGATTTCTTTAATGACGCAATCAAGACAGACCTCTGTTTCCTAACTATACATGATGCTGTTTTGCATATACAGAAGCAGAAAAAGAACTGCAGTAGCTGTAGTCTTCTGGATATGGTAAGCAGATATAAGATTGGGATTTACAACCACACAACTGCCTTCATTGAGAAGTTACAAACCTACAATAATAGCTCTCAATTAGTTACTAGCTTTTGTAAAAGTACATTGTATGATATACTGTCAAATATAATTACTCTACACAGAGGCATAACTTGAAGCTTCTGGGCCCCAATGCAAAACCTGTAACAGGGCTCCCAACTATAATGCTTTATTCATAGTACTGGGCTCTCTATATGGAGACGAGAGGCCTTATGGGCCCCCTAAGACTCCAGGGCCCGGGTGCAACCACATCCCCTATAGTTATGCCAGTAACTCTACATGTACAGTATGTAAAAGGCAGTAAGCATAAATGTACATTTGTAGCACAGGTTAAAAAGACATACATAAAGTAACATAGTATGTAAGGCCGAAAAAAGACAGATCGCCATCCAGTTCAGCATATTACCCCCAATGTTGATCCAGAGGAAGGCAAAAAAAAAACCCTGAGGTAAAAGCCAATTTTCCCCATTCAAGGGAAAAAATTCCTTCCCAGCTCCAATCTGGCAACTGGAATAATCCTCGGATCATCAACCCTATTGCTGAACTGGGTGACAGTGAAAACTAATTGCAAATTATAACCAACAACAAGCTAATGCAGTACATTATAAAATATATCAATTCTTGTAGTTATAAACATTGTTCTCCACAAACTAATTGCATAGTAAACCTAACCAAAAGTGTCATATTTTAGCACTGTAAAATGTTTGTATGTGTACGCTTTTCTGTTATATTTACTGAAACTATTTCCAATTTTCTTTTTAAGGCATCACATATGCAAGTCCAGCCAGCTAGTCGAAATGAAATTCTTAAAAGAACGCTACCAGTAAAATCAGTGGAAAGAGGTGGGATGATTATGTTTTTGCATATATTAAGGCAGATGTATTTAAAGAAAAATCTAATTAAAGTTTTCCCTAATTATGTGAGCTGAGCTCTCTAAATGTTCCTAAAAACTGATGCCAAAATTATAATGTAATAGCAAAATCCTGTGATATGCCTTAGACTTTTTGACTTGGTCCAATGAGTTAAAAACAGTCAGCTGATCCATATAGTCTACACAAGTAACATGTCTGGAGTTCAATTAAAGGAATACTAAACATAGAGAATTCACAAAAACATAAAACATATCCCATCAATTCCTCCCTCAATCTCTTCCTTTAATCCTGACCTGTCTCATACTGAAATTAAAAGCATTACATAAGTGTGTGTATGTATGTATGTATATATATACACGCATACATGCATACATACATACATACATACACACACACACACACACACACACACTATGTGTCTGCCAGGGAATCAGCCTTTTCTCCCACTCTACGGCCCCCAGCACACGTCGGGATTTCCCGCAGAATTTCCGCCCCTGGACGTCTGCATACGATTTCATTACTAAACGCAATCCTATGCAAACGGACGCAATTTGTCCGTGTGAAAATACATGCGGAAAACAAATCGCAGCATGCTCTAATTCTGTGCGGGTCTTGCACATCAAAGAGCTGGAGCTGCAGGAGAGGTGAGCGCCACACTGGTCCCTGTAGGGGCTCAGGTCGGGTCCTGCTGCGAGAATTCTCGTAGTGGGATCCGACCCCGCCGTCTGCAGACGGCCTACCTCCTCCCAGTTCTGTATGTGGCTGTGAGACGGCTGACTGCAGCAGGAGACTCTTCCCACCACTCTGTCTATAGTAGGTTACAAGTAGTGTTAGAGACTTTACACAGGAATGGAATTATCCACAAGATGCAGGGCAAATGCAGGTTTTTTGTCTAGTGTGGATTTTGTTGCATTTTTAACTGCGGAATTTATTAGGTGGAACGTCTTGTGGAATTTCTTGTTTTCTTTTCCGCGGACTTTAGTTGTGTAATAAAATCTACTGTATGTTAGAAATTCACAAGAACAATTCTGAAAAAAAGTCCTTAATTCCGCAGCAAAAAACTGTGGAATTGAATCTTGCAGTTTAGAAGTAAAGACCTGTGGGTTTTCTTTCAAAAATGTATTTATTGTTTTAATTGACAAAACGAACATACATTAGAAAACAGATATGATAAACTACGCCATTAGAGATATAATCTTTCTAAAACATAAAAGAGAGCACACCTTTTCCCCCTCCCCCTGGACTAGGAGTCTTTATGCAGGTTTGCATGAAAGTCACCTCCCTCCTGAGGCGATCAGGAGGGAGAGGAAAAAAGAAAAAATAAGGGGAAATCCACCTGGTGAAAAACGGTCTAAGTTCGAGGAGACCATAAACAGAGCCAACAACATAGGGCTATGAAAGGAACTCTGAGATCCTTGATATAGCTGCTGGTTGGGCCACAAGCTGGACCCATTCCGCGGTTAGGGCAGCTCTCGACTGATCTAAACATGGGTACGAAATCAAAACATGTCGAACAAGCCCTTGAGATATCAAAGGGTCCCACAAACGGCCCACCAGGCAGCCACAAGACCCCCGAGGCGAGCAAGAATCCCTTGTGGTATAGGTCTACGGACAGTCTGTCGTGTGTGGAGGACTGAAAAGACGTTCCCTAACTGTTGTAACTGTTTTAACTATTTTAATCAAAACGAAAAATTTGCAAAGAAAGTGAGAAGAAAAGGTGAAAATAAAAAAAGAGAGAAAAAATTAGGAAAAGAACAGAAGCAAAGACCTGTGGGTTTTAACAGGTGTGGAATACAAGCCCTATAGGAATAACATTGTAACACATAAATGTCCGTACGGACAAATTCTGTCCCATCTGAAAGGTTCCTTAAACTCTACTCCCACAGGTCATCAGGAAATTATCTTTCGTTTCTGTTTAGTGTTCCCATAAGGAGACATAAGGAACATTGCATTTACCCATACTAAAATTACCATGTTATTTACCCCACAGTGAATGCTATAAAGAAAAAAAAATTCTGGAATTGTTGTTTCCTGTTCAGTTTTATTCCATGTTATAGAATGCAGAATGATCTAAAAGTTGTATGTACCACAAAATAATACCTGTGAAAAGCTCGTCCCACAAGAATAGCTGTCATACAACTCCACCGATAAAAACCAAAATGCTATGACTTTCAGTATATGACGACACTTAAAAAAAGTAATTTCTTTAACAAAGTGATTTTATTGTGAAAAATCAACAGGACTTGACAAAATTACATAAATTTAGTAATGGTGTAATCGCATTGACTCACAGAATACAGTTGACATGTCAACTATACTGTACAGTGAATGTCATGTAGTATAAATTTTGTTTTGATCATAAATCAACTTAACCCTTTCCAATCCACTGTCTGACGTCTAAAGACATTATGATTTAAGGCTGTACAGCTCCGATGTTGGAAGACGCCCGTCGGGGTTCTCTTACTGTATATTGCCAGCCTCTCTGCTCTCGGAGCCTATCCAACGTGTCACCTCATGCAGTACTGGCTTTAGCCAGCATATAGCGCCATTGCATAACAGCAGCAAAAGAGTAAGCCCCCTGGAAAACCAGGATACACATTGGATTGGAAAGGGTTAGTAGTTAACCCCTTAATGACTGCCCCATCGGGAAACTACGTCCTCAGAAAGTGGGCTTTAATCTTAGAGGACGTAGTTTTATGCATCCTCTTTGGATTGATGCCCACCTGCCTGAGGACGTGACAGCTCCATGCTGTCGGTGCCCGCAGGTAGCCGGCAGCATGGAGCTGTCATCCCGGGCTGCGGGCAGTCCCCCCCGGCATTGCGATTGGCGCTATCCAATGGAAAGCGCCGATCGCAAAAAAGTAAACAAAAATGTGTAAAAAAGTAAAGATTCAGCTGCCCTGATGGATCGGATCCATCAGGGAAGCTGAAAATACTCACGCGGCTTGTCCCCGGTGTCCCCCGGAGATCGGTGTCCTCCCAGACCCGCCGGCGCATGCGCAGAAGCCCGGGAGCCCCCGGCAAATTTGAAATCTCCTGGCTCCCGGCTCCTGAAGGTAGCCGGGAACCAGGAGGTGTTACCGGGGACCGCGATTTCCGCTATCCATTGGATAGCGGCGATCGCAAAAAACTTTAAAAAGTAAAGAAAAATGGTCAGTTTCACCTCTCCTCATGGATCGGATCCATGAGGGGAGGTGAAAATACTCACCTAAGTCCTCCCCGATGTCCTGGGACCCGAATCCCCGTCTGCACATGCGCGCCCGATGATTGACATCGGGCTCGTGCGCAGACGGGCTCGAGCCCCGGGAAATTTAAAATCCTTCTGCTCCAGGCTGCCATGTGTAGCCAGGAACAGAGAGATTATACCGGGGACATGATCACTGTTATCCAATGGATAGCAGTGATCATGTAAAGTAAAAAAAAGTGTAAAAAGTAAAAAAAAAGGGTAAAAGTAAAAAAAAAAAGTTTACAAAAAGTTTTAAAAAGTTTTAAAAAAGTTAAAAAAGCTTGCGTTTCATCTCCCCCCACGGATCATATCCGTGAGGTAGGATGAAATGACGTACCTAAGGCCCGCGGATTTATCCGCGGACCTTACCCCAGCTTCTACGCACGTGCCCGTCGCCGAAATGGCAGACGCATGCGCAAAAGCCGTGGATTGCCAGGATAATTTAAAATCTCCCTGCTCCTGGCTACAAAACTTAGCCGAGAGCCTGGAGATTTCACGGGGGGCCGCGGTGAGTGGTTCCTGGTCACGTGTTCGCCGTTATCCAATGGATATTGGCGATCACGTAAAAGTAAAAAAAAGGTGAAGCTTCATCTTCCCTCACCGATGCGATCAGTGAGAGGAGATAAAACGTTTTACCAGAGGCCTCCGTATTTGCACCCTAACGCGATCTTCTCCCGTGAACTTTCCCGGATCCTGCGCATGCGACCGCCGGCAAAACACCGGACACATGCGCAGGAGTCGGGGAGCCCAGGAAAATTAAAATCTCCTTGCTCCCAGCGACCAACGGTCGCCGAGAGCCTGGAGCAGTGATGGGTGGCCTCGTTGAGCGGTCCCCGGTCACGAGATAAAAAGGTAGCGATCTACCTTTGGCCGGTCTCACATGACCGGATAGGAATTACAGATTCCGCATGCGTCTGATCCGCGGTAATACGCAGATGAAGCGCATTGGATTACACAATTCTGCTCACATTAGCGGGTTGGAATTGTGTAATCCACTCGCAGAAAAGAGAACACAGCAGGTTCTATTTTACTGCGGATATCTGCAACATAGAGCCCATTCTGCTCCATTGTCGCGGATATACCCGCTGCCCATACGCAACTACATTGTAAACGGGCTGCGGGTACCCGCGTCATCGCTAAGCGACGGTGCGGGAAATACAAACAAAAAAAAAGTACTGCGAATGACCGCCTGTGTGAGTAGGCAGTTATGCGCAGTACATTACGTGGCCGTACGCAGGGTCACAGACGGGCTCACAGCTGGGATCCGCTGCGGGCCTCCACAAGCGGATTCCACCTATGGCTGCGTGAGCCCGGCGTTATTCAGACCGCTACCTGTAATACACAATTTACAAGAAGCCCCTGGAACGCTTGCCTTCATGCAGTTCCAGGAGCACCTTATTGAGCGTCTTCTGTGCGAGACCGCCGCACCTCATCAAGCTTACGGAGCCTCACAGAGCACCACTTTTTACACCCCATACCCGCTACTGAGGTCACGAAATACCTACAAAAAAGCATGAGGAGAGGGGAGGAGATACCCGGTTTTATTGCCCCATGTACCCATCCCAACCAGCCTCCGTAATTACCCCTGTCTTCGGAAATACCACACAGTTCACATTATTACTTCAATCTAAGATTTGGGGGAAGGCCGAAAATGGCACGGAGTGTGTGGGGAGGGGATATTTTTAGGGAGTCAATTTTTATTCCGTACAAATGAACAATGGGGCCTGGGATTTATTCAGTTGTGCCCTGCAATCCAACGGGTGTTCCCTCCATTATGGGCCTAACCATGTGTCCTATAAGTAGATTAGGGCCACAATGGGTATGTTTTTGAACACGGGACAAACGGGGGTATCCATTTTGGGGTGAAAGTCTTCATTCCTATGTACACTGTACAAAAAAACCCAGTTTTTAAATTGACAAAATTGCCAAAAAAATTAAAATCATAATTTTTTCCTTCTGCTTTGCTTAGATTTATTCAAATACTGTGGGGTCAAAATACGCAGTACACCCCTAGATGAATTTGTTAAGGGGTCTAGTTTTTAAAATGGGGTCATCTGAGGGGGTTCTTTATCGTTTTGGACGCTCAATGGCTCTACAAGTGGGCAATGGGGCCTGGAATTTATTGCGTTGTACCCTGAAATCAAACGGGTGCTCCTTCCATTATAGGCCTAGCCATGTGTCCTTTAAGTAGATTAGGGCCACAAGGGGTATGTATCTGAACACAGGACAAACAGGGGTATCCATTTTGGGGTGAAAGTCTTCATTCCTATGTACATTGTACAAAAAAACCTGTTTTTAAATTGACACAACTGCCAAAAAAATGAAAATTGTAATTTTTTTCCTACTGCTTTGCTTAGACTTATTCAAGAATTGTAGGGTAAAAATACACAGTACACTCCTCGATGAATTCGTTAAGGGGTCTAGTTTTCAAAATGGGGTCATTTGTGGGGGTTCTCTGTCGTTTTGGCCGCTCAAGGGCTCTACAAGTGGGCAATGGGGCCTAAATCACTTTCATGCTAAATTTCTGTTCTGAAAGCCACCGACTACTTCTTTCATTTTGGGCCCCGTTGTGCATCCAGACAAAAGATTAGGGCCACAATGATTATGTCTCTGAACACGGGACAAACAGGGGTATCCATTTTGGGGTGAAAGTCTTCATTCATGTGTGTGCTGTACCAAAAAAGCAGTTTTTAAAACGACAGAATTGCCAAAAAAAACGAAAATCCCATTTTTTTCCTTTTGCTTTGCTTGAATTCATTCAAAAAGTGTGGGGTCAAAATGGGCAGTACACCCCTAGATAAACTCGTTCAGGGGTCTAGTTTTCAAAATGGGGTCACTTGTGGGGGTTCTCTTTGGTTTGGGCCGCTCAAGAGCTCTACAAAAGTGCTATGGGCCTAAAATGCCTTCAAGCAAAATTTATGTTCTGAAAGACACCGACTACTCCTTTCATTTTGGGTCCTGTTGTGCATCCAGACATAAGATTAGGGCCACAATGGGTATGTTTCTAAACACGGGAGAAAAGGGGGTATCCATTTTGGGGTGTAAATCCTCATTTTCATGGGCACTATAGGAAAAAAAATATGTCTTTAAAATGACATATTTGCAAAAATATGAAATTTTATTTTTTCTCCTCTAATTTGAATTAATTCCTGAAAAAAACTGGTAGGGTCAAAATACTCATGACACCCCTCAGTGAATACATTAAGGGGTGTAGTTTTTAAAATGGTGTCATTTGGGGGTGTATTTATTATTCTGACACTCATGAGCCTTTGCAAACTTGGCTTGGTGCAGGAAAACAAAGTGTTCCTCAAAATGCTGAAAAGTAATGTTAAATTTGTACGTCCTGTAAATGGTTAAAAAAAACACAAAAGTTTTTCAAGTGTGCATTCAGAATAAAGTGATCAGATGGAAATATATATCTTATCAAAAATTTGTACAGTATGTTTGGACATATTTGAGATATTACAGTTGAAAATGTGAAAAAATGACAATTTTTCAAAATTTTTCCAATATTGGTACTTTTAATAAATATACACAAATTATATCGGTCTCTTTTTACAACCAAAATGAAGTACAACATGTGGCGAAAAAACAATGTCAGAATCACTTGGATATGTAAAGCCTTTACGGAGTTATGCTACGTTGAACGACGCATGTCAGATTTCCAAAATTTGGCTCCGTCACTAAGGCGCAAACAGGCTTCGTCACTAAGGGGTTAATTCAGAAGAGGGCAGAGAGGGGCTGGAGACTGAGCCATTACACAAGTTCAGAGATGGATTTACTAGTGAATATCATTCTGCAACTTATTATGCACTGTGATACAAATAACCTGCAGAAACCAAATGATGAAAAACGTTTATAAAATCCTATTGGAATAATCATTTTCAGACAAAGATGCATGCACTTAAGTGAAACTAAACGCCTCCAAATGTGTCCATAAGGACCAACTGCAGTAAATTTAGGGCACTTGGTCCTGGGCTTTAATCCCAGACGATAGTAGAAATATGGTACAGGATTAAAGCCTCTGTTCCTGCAAGGACCCAGAGGGGAAGAAAAAAGCGTTTTTTAACTGCTTCTGTCTTCTTCTTTCCCGGGTAGATAGCTATGTACTAATGAGTGGAAGTATTATTTTCACTATGTGACCTGGCAATCATGTGACAGCTGGGTGACCCGTTACAGCAGAGCTCTAAGGTCTTAGCAGACCCTGATCAGCTCTGCCAGTGACTATGGTTACTACAGGGGAATGTTTTCCCCTTTAACTCGAGCTCCTATGCATACCCCAGCTACAGTGGAAAAGTGTGAAGTAAAAAAAAAATGGCTCCAGAAATAAGTAAAGAAAAAAATGACAGAATAAAATAAAAATATATACATAAACAAAATGACCCACCGCCAACACCAATAAAAAACCATCACCGTATGCGCCCTGCAATCCAAAACTATACACTTTATATATCAAAACATCCAAAACGGGGGCGTGTCCAGCAGCCATGCTGTGAGGACGCACAGAGCCTGAGCTCCGTGGCAATCCCCACCATCCTGCACCCATCCTGACTGCCCGACGAGAAAAAAAACGCAAAAGAACTCACCCGGACACAGGTGACCACCCCCAGCGAGGATAGGAGAGACTCAGCGGGCATCCGACGGCGAAATCGGCAGATACCGGCCCTGGGCCTGCTCCCTGGACTCTGGCCCCGGCACTTCCTGCCGTGACGGACGGCGCGTGCTCCACAGCTCCCCCACATAAGAAGACCCGGCGGGACGCCGGAACCCTCTACAGCGGCTGGGAGGAAGAGGGGAAGCGACATAGCGGCCACCAGATTGCCCTCTCTGCACAACAGGGACCGAGGGGAGTACAGCCCCCCCCTCCCCCCCCAGCCACAACAGTAGCTCGGCACAAAAAGTACCCTACAGACAGAAACGAGGAAGCACCCCCATAACTAAATAGGGCTCATTGGTAACCTGCGCCACCTTAACATAAGGTGCAGGGTGGCACCCCATCCGTCTGGGCACTACTCTGAGTGAATACCACCAGACCACACAAGGTGACTGCCAGCCACCCCACAACTTCTGCACCCCTGAAGCAGGGAACCAACCCACAACTGGCACCGTCTGCAATCCATACTACCCCAACATAAGGGGTAAGGCGACACCCCACCTGTTAAGACACCACTCCAGCCCGGAGCGGGCAATTGCCACCAGGCCGCACGCAACGTCTGCTGACGACCCCGCAGTCACCCAACCCCTGAAACGGGCGAATAATAATACACGGAACAACTCGTGGACACCCATCTCTCCCTGCAAGGAGGTGCTGGGGCACGACTGACGGCATACCAACGTCCCGCGAAAACGCAGCCACACCAGCTGAACGCTGACCATCAGAGCCGCTACTTTCACAACCTAGTGCGGCCCTCAGCTGTAATTCTGGCTGCGGCAAACAGCAAATATTGAATATACTCCACTGACAACTAGCCAAAGCAAGCAGCTCAGAAACTTCTTAATCCCAAACCTCCCACCCCACCGCAACGGAGAGTATCTATACATCTCAAACCCTTGCTCACAAGAAGATCCTCTACTGACCCCTCAGTGCACGAAGACCGCAAACATACCACCGCCGTTCTCCTCCCGCAAGCGGGCCAACCGCAAGTCTTCCAGGATGAGCCGCAGTACCCCTACACCGATAACGGAGCGTCTCAAAGCCTACGCACTCGAACCGACAACAGACACCCCACGTCGATCAACCAGATTAGACGAGGACGCGAGCAGGGCCTCAGGCTCCGCCCTCTCCCCAGAGACCGTAAAGGAACCAACGCTCAGGCAGGTCACAGCACAGCTCCTAGAGGCCATACAAACCAGCACTACCTCCCTAACCGGTAAAATCGAGGAGGTTAAAATTGAAGTAGGACTCTTGCGACAAGATTTGCACAACCTCAGCAGCAGAGTAGGAGAGGCCGAGACATGTATATCGCAACTTGAAGACACCATGGCTCCAATACCAGACAAACTCACAGAACTTGACAAAGCAGTGAACACTTGGTCCCAGCGAGCAGACGACCTTGAAAACAGGCTGCGCAGAAACAATCTCCGAATAATAGGACTACCGGAACGCGCTGAGGGTCAAGATCCCTGCTCATTTATGGAAACCTGGCTGAAAGAACTCTTGCCAGAGGCCAAATTCACCGCGGCCTTTGCTATTGAGCGGGCCCACAGGGTCCCGGGCCGCCCCCTACCTCCAGGAGCACCCCCAAGACCGCTGCTGGCAAGACTCCTCAGCAGCAAAGATAGAGATATTGCCCTCCAGGCAGCGAGGCGAGTGCAGAACCTCCAATATCAGAACGCTAACATTTCTCTTTTCCCAGATTTTTCGGCCGCCCTTCAGAAAACCAGAGCGTCCTTCGTGGCTGTCAAGCGCCGTTTGAGAGAGGCCGCCATGATGTACCCAGCTCGCCTGCGTGTGGTACATAATGAACGAGCCACCTTCTTCTCCACTCCAGAGGAAGCTGAGGACTGGCTCAACCGCATGCCAAGATCGCCCAGACGTCAATGATCTCCTGACAGGTTCACCCGGGAGGGGGGAGGGGGACGAAGGACTTGGGCGCTCGGTTACGGTCAGTCTGATATCCCCTATGTTTTTCAAGATTGCAAATGTATACACCTGTATCCGTTTCCTGTTTCCCCCCCCCTCTCACCCTCTTGACTACCACTATCCCCCCACCCCCCCTCGGACCTAGACGCCAGCGACCTCTTAACAAGCTTGCCTGGGGGAGAGGAGGGAGATAAAGGGCCTGGATACCAGACCACGACCAATTCAACGCCCCCCATGGCCTCCAAGATCGTACACGCATACACCAGCGTCTGCTCCTTGTCTGTCTCCTTTCTCCCCCCTCCCCGCCACTACCATCCTTCCATCCCCCTGTGTGCCACTCCTCAGTAGCAGGATTTAACCGAATAGGAGAAATTATAGAAAGAACCTGCTACATACTTAGTAAAAATTCTTACTGGTATAAACAAGTACAAGAAACTTCAGTCGGGCAGAGAAGCATATGTACCTGGGATAATGGGGGCCTAGAGCTCTAAGCAGAATTAATCTGCCTGACTGTGCCCAGATCTACCATCGTTTATTGGGTGCACAGTCTTCCCCGTTATTAAACGCACGTTTAAGTTATGTTAAATGTTATGATGTTTGTAACACCTTGGCAACCTGCTATTGATGTAATCACAATTGTAAAGTTTTGGATAAGTTTTTGCAGTACAATATATGGAACCTGTTTCGGTCGGAGCCGGGGAAAAACATCCCTCGACCCTTGTTCGGGGGGACCGGGTGGCGGACCGAGCGCGGGCTCAGCTTGACATACTGGGGAACCCCCATCCGCATAAACATAGAACCACGCGAACCAAATGGCCAATATAAATATTCTCTCCTGGAATGTGAAAGGGATGGGAGCTCCTAGAAAAAGATCTATGATCTTCTCTTATATCAGAAACCATAACCCATATATAGTATGCCTCTAGGAGACACATATGATCTCTGAGAAAACAGGGCAATTACAGAAACCATGGGTCCAATGGGCTATCCACTCAACCTATTCCTTATACGCCAGAGGAGTATCCATACTAATCCACAAGCGACTGCGATGGGAACCGGGACGCACAGTTAGAGACCCAGAGGGCAGATTCTTGTTCATCCAGGCATGGATAGAGTCCCTGCCCTACGTACTAATCGGGATATACCTCCCCCCACCGGCCAACATAACAATTCTACACCAGGCGGCCCAATTCGCCACCCAATACCCCAATGCCTCTATAATATGCATGGGCGACCTAAACCTGGTACTGGACCCCCAGTTGAATAGGTTCAGCGCCCCGCACGCTCACCCGGCCCAAACCAACCCCTCACCTCTGGCGCAATTTTTGCAAGAGGTTGGGTGGCGAGACGTTTGGAGAGTTAGTCGACCGGCGACCCGCGAATACTCCTGCCACTCTGCTGGCAGGAATACTCTCTCCCGAATAGATTATTGCCTCGGGAATGCCAGACTATGCACTGCAATAACCCATATTACCTACCTCCCTAGAGGCATATCAGATCACTCCCCTATACTTATAGAAGTCTCCACACCTGACACACATGCCCATAGGCATAACTGGCGTGTACACCCATTCTGGTTAAACCTATTCGGAACAAATGATAGAATCCCCGACCAACTCTCCGCTTTCCTAGAACTTAACCAGCCGGACACCGACCCGGTAGTGTTGTGGGAGACATTAAAGGCCTTCTTAAGAGGTGCTTTAAAATCATCTATATCATATATCAAAAGGGAATCCTCTAAGCTAGAGCGCGAGATGGTGTCACAATCTGAACGCCTGGAGGCAAGTTACGTTGCAGACCCAACTGACGAACGTAGGGAACAGTGGCTAGGACAGGGCAGGCAATACCTAACTCACCTACAAGAGAAGGCCCGTAGAGCCTCCTTTTTTGTAAAACAGCGATTCTATGAACTTGGCAACCAATCCAGCAGCCTACTGGCCACCCTGGTGCATCAAAATTCGGCATCACCGTCGATACTCCGTATCGCATCGGAAACAGGAGAAATTCTCCATGAAAAAAAACTTGATAGGAGCAAGATTCCAACGCTTCTATAAGGACCTCTATGCCACTGGATTCCATGCCACACAACAAGAACTAACAAGCTTCCTATCTAACCTTAATTTCCCTACACTCTCCCAGGACCAACAGACCCTAGTAGATGCCCCATTCACACTGACTGAACTCTCAGAAGCCCTTCAGGAGATGTCCAGCGGTAAAGCCCCAGGCCCAGATGGCCTACCAATCGAGGTATTTGCAAAATACCAAGAGACACTCTTACCCACACTACTTGAGACGTACAATGCTGCCTACGACAACAAGTCTCTGCCCCCATCCTTCTATGAGGTCACAATCGTACTGATCTTAAAACCGGGAAAAGACGCTTTAGATTGCGGCTCATACAGACCCATCTCCCTCCTTAACTCGGACTATAAACTCCTGACAAAAATGCTAGTCCGACGCCTCAATGGAGTTATTCTAGACCTGATACACCCAGACCAAACCGGATTCATGCCGGGCAAATCTACAAGAGAAAATCTGCGAAGAGTCCAGGCAATAGCACAAATCGGATCGGTAGACAAAACGGACTGGGCCCTGGCTTCACTAGACGCAGCTAAAGCCTTTGATTCCATAGAGTGGCCCTTCCTGCTCCAGTTGCTGAAGAGATTCGGGTTCGGAGACCGTTTTATTCAATGGATCTCTCTAATCTACAAAACACCACTGGCAGCAATCTCCGTGAATGGCACCTGCTCTACGTACTTCCCCCTGTGCAGAGGTACTAGACAGGAATGCCCTCTCTCCCCGCTTCTCTTCGCCCTGGCCATGAAACCGCTGGCCATTATGCTACGGACGTGCCCATTGTACCACGGGATTAAAATAGGAAATCGGGAGAACCGTGTGGCGCTATACGACGACGACCTTATGCTATTTATGTCGGACCCAACAACCTCCCTGCCCCGCGCCATAGACATCATTAATAAATTTGGAACCTTCTCAGGTCTGCAGATCAACTGGTCAAAATCCGCTCTAATGTTCGTTTCTGCACAAAACCCCCTACAACACACGGACTCACTGTGTGGCTTACGAGTCTCTAAAGACTTCAAATATCTGGGAGTCCAGATCACCAACACAATTTCCCGAACCCTAGACCTGAACGTTTATCCATTAATAGACCTTTATAGATCCAAATTCAAAATATGGGGATCACTACCCCTATCAGTTGCAGGCCGTATTAACCTGATTAAAATGATAGTCCTACCAAAGTGCCTCTATACCCTGCAACACATCTCTGTACCAGTCCCGATGAAGTTTTTTCGTACTATGAACTCCCTCATGATCTCCTTCATATGGGGAAGTTCCCGCCCAAAACTTAAGCTCTCCACGCTACAGAGACCCAAGGATGAGGCCGGGGCAGCACTCCCTGATTTATTCCTATATTACCTTGCTGGTCAACTGATACACTTAAAATGCTGGCTGAATGACAGCCCACTGCCCAATTCAGAGGCTCACCTGGCCCAGGCTCTAAACACCTCCAGCCTCTGCTGGAATTACCCGCCACCGTGAAGGGCAAAATACTACCCAGCCATAGGCTGGCAATGCGAGTTTGGCGCCAGACTAGAGAGGTGAGCGGATTTTCTGACATAGCCGCTGACATGCCGCTGTGGAGGAACCCAGGGCTAGGGGAACTGCGGCTATTAACAGACCTAGAGATATGGGAACAGCATGGGATAGCTCACTTAGGAGACCTATATAACTCTAATATCCTTCGAGCAACTCCAGGCCGAATACCAAATACCCTGATCCCACTTCTACAAATACCTACAGATCCGGCATGCGCTCCAGACGCAATTCCCGCCAATGAGTGGCATCATATCTCATTACCCATTAATCGGAATATTAAAATCACAAGGGCCCCGAGGACTCATTACCCATTAATCGGAATATTAAAATCACAAGGGCCCCGAGGACTCATCTCGACATTATACTCCCACCCAACAACTTCAAAAGCCGCTAGGGAAATCCCTCCCGCCCTGACTAAGTGGAAATCTTTGATTCCAACGCTGACGGAAGAAACCTTCCAAGAGATATTAGAATCGCCTCTATCTGTCTCCCCCTCAGCAAATAATAAATTGACCCAACTATACATAGTTCAACAATGCTACCTCACTCCGGCGAGACTACATAAGATGGGCAGGATCCCCTCCACACACTGCATTAGATGCACCTGCACATACGCCGATTTCTGGCATATGATCTGGGACTGCCCGCGGATCCGATCATATTGGGACGAAGTCATAAACCTGCTCTCCGCGGTCCTCGATATCCCGGTCCCCGCCACCCCAGAAATCTGCCTTTTCGGAATCCTTGATGAGGAGCAGTGGCAACACTACCACAGAATATTCCTATGGGAAGTCCTGTTCATAGCCAGGAAAGTTATCGCAATGAGATGGATGGACCAGAGAGGCCCGACCGTGACAATGTGGAAGAAAATCACAAACTCAATTATACCCTACAACAATATAGTATATAAAGCCCGCAAATGCCCGGACAAATTCCAAAAGGTGTGGGGCCAATGGTGTGACTCCTCACTGACCCTGTTCCCTCCGCAACCGCTTTCATTAGCCATATCAGCGTTACAAAGAAGGTAGTAAAGTCCCCGGGGGGGTCGTGATGGGATCGGGAGATTCTGCCCCGCGCTCGGTCGGCCACCCGGAGTGCAATAATATACCTACTCCCTTTTTAAAAAAAAGAAAGCACCTGGATGGCCCCGACTCCGTACCGCAACATAACCGGTTAATAATCATAATTTGGTGTAAAGGTATACATGTCTACTTATGACGACTCCTATAGCAGACATATGCTCTAAAATATGCCTCAGCACGGTTACACCTTCCTATATAGACCCCTCGCCACTTCCACTCTCCCTCACATACCCACCCACCCTATGTCACCATGCTTTTCTTTAATCTTAACAAACCCCCCTTTCACTCCTGACCAATGAAACGCCAGACATGATGTAAACTGTAAAGCACAGGCCCGACCGGCTTATACCTCATACTCAAGATTATGTACTGTACAATGTTCTGTTTTTGTACCTGACATGTTGTTAACCTATCAATAAAACGAGTTTAAAAAAAAACAAAACATCCAAAACAAAATGAGGAACCCATTTCCATACTTTATTTTAGCGTAAATATACTAATTTAACCCCTTAGTGACGGCCCCATAGTATTTTAACATCCTGGCTAACAGGGCTTTAATCCTAGAGGACGCAAAAACATGCATCCTCCGGCCACGTCCCCCGATGGGATCTTTATCCAAGGACCTTTCCCAAACTTCGGCACATGCGCCCGTCCGCAAAATGGCAGACGTAAGCGCAGAAGCTAAGGAGGGCTCAGGAAATTTAAAATATCCTTGCTCCTGGAGCAGAGACTGAGGGCCGCGGTGAGCGGTCCTGGTCATATGATCGCCGTTATCTAATGGATAATTACGATCACGTAAAAGTTAAAAACAGTTGAAGTGTAATGCTCCTTTCTGTTTGGACCCCGTAGTGCATACAGACATAAGATTAGGGCCACAATGGGTATATTTCTGAACACTGGACAAACAGGAGGATGCATTTTGGGGCGCAAGTCTTCATTCATATGTGTGCTGCACAAAAAAACTGTTTTTAAAATGACTCAATTACCAAAAACATAAAAATCATATTTTTTGCTTCTGCTTTACTTAGATTTATTCAAAAACTGTGGGGTCAAAATATGCAGTACACCCCTAAAATACGTTAAGGGGTCTAGTTTTCAAAAGGGGGTCGTTTGTGGGGGTTCCCTGTCATTTTGGCCGCTTAAGGGCTCTACAAGTGTGCAATGGGGCCTAAATTACCTTCAAGCAAAATGTCTGTTCTGAAAGCCTCCAGCTGTTCCTGTCATTTTGGGCTACTTTGTGCATATGGACATAAGATTAGGGCCACAATGGGTATGTTTCTGAACACGGGACAAACAGGGGGATCCATTTTGGGGTAAAAGTTTTCATAAATATGTGTGCTAAAGTTTTTAAAATGAAACGATTGTGAAAAAAATGAAAATCGTATTTTTTTTACCTTCTGCTTTGCTTAGATTCATTCAAAAGCTGTGGGATCAAAATATGCAGTACACCCCTAGATGAATTCGATAAGGGGTCTAGTTTTCAGAATGGGGGTCATTTGTGGAGGTTCTCCATCGTTTTGGCCTCTCAAGGGCTCTACAAGTGGGCAATGGGACCTAAAACACCTTCAAGCAAAATGTCTGTTATGAAAGCCATCTGCTGCTCCTTACGGTTTGGGCCCTGTTGTGCATACGGACATAAGATTAGGGCCACAATGGGTATGTTTCTGAACACGGGACAAACAGAGGTATCCATTTTGGCGTGTAAAGCTTCTTTATCATGTGCACCCTAGAAAAAAAATGTCTTTAACATGACATATTTGCAAAAATATGAAATTTTATTTTGTCTCCTCTAAATTGCATTAACTCCTGAAAAAAAACTGAGTCAAAATACTCCTGACACCCTTCAGTGAATACATAAAGAGGTGTAGTTTTTTAAATGGGGTCATGAGTGGGGGCATCTATCATTCTGACAACTATGAGCCTTTGCGATCTTTGCTTGGCGTAGGGAAACAAAGTGTTCCTCAAAATGTTGATAAGTAATGTTAAATTTGTACGTCTCCTAAATGGATTAAAAAAAACGAAAAAGTTTTTCAAATGTGTGCTCAGAATAAGGTAAACACATGGAAATATATATCTTATCAAAAATTTGTACAGTATGTTTGCACATACTTGAGATATTACAGTTGAAAATGTGAAAAATTAATATTTTTTTCAAACTTTTCCCAATTTTGGCACTTTTAATAAATATACACAAATTCTATTGGTCTATTTTTACCACCTAAATTAAGTATAATATGTGATGAAAAAACAATGTCAGAATCACTTGGATATGCCAAACCTTTACAGAGTTATTCTGTTAAAGTGATACATCAGATTTCCAAAATTTGGCTCCGTCACTAAGGCGCAAACAGGCTTCGTCACTAAGGGGTTAAAAAGAAAACTATAAATTACTTCCAATAAAACAAACAAAAAACGGGGAAAAGTCAGTGGAAAAAGATATAAAAAATAGCCCTATGTGTCACAGGAAAAAACTCAACAAAAGCAATTTTGGTAGCTGAAGAAAACAAAATAGGGCAGTAAAACCACCACGTGGGTAAAATCCCTAAAAAGAGTCTGGTCCTTTAGGGGTTAAGCAGTACAGGGCGGTCCGAAATTAGGCTGATGTAGTTCAGTCATAGCCATATATTTGCGCTCTCCCTGCCCTCTTCCATCCTCTAGCCATTTATTGATAGGTCTCTCCATATGTACAGTAATAAAGAGAGACCTGTTAGTGGCTGGAAGGAGGGGGAGGGGAGCGTGAATATATGAATATGAATAAGCCACACTAGACTCGTCTCAGGCCATATTGCACTACTTAAAAAGTAAGTTATACAGAACTGCTAAACTGATCAGTATAACTGACAGACCATTGAAATGAGTATATCTGTCACTATATCTCGCTACCCAGAGTTTGGGGACAATATGGGACGTGACAGTATCCTTTTAGATTAAATTGTACTCAAATGTAATGATATTTCCATTTGTAGATTTTGATAAATACTGTGAACTTCCCCCACGTTTCTATATATAACTTACAGAATCCGTTTTTATCCTCCCTACATTACAGAAATACGATGATACAAAAGACTGAAAACTTTCCATCCCATACAAGAACTCAGCCTGCTAACAATGGCCCCAGCAATCACTCAAAGGACTGACAATGGTTAGCAATCCATGATTGTGCCATTGTTTACTTCTCTGGATCTTCACAGCAACAGGAACAAAAGACATTTCAAAGCTTAACATGGTTTTTCACAAATTTGAAAATGTGATCCACATAATAAAGAATCAAGGAAGGAAATGTGAAGATAATCTTACTGGAATTTCATAATATTCCTCTTTCCACCTCAACGCTAGTTCAGTCTTTCTGACTAAGTTTCTTACAGCAGGGGTTTTTGCCATATACAAGTCCTATCTACAAAGGTGGATCCTAAAGCTTTACTCACGTCTTCAGATTGGAGTTTCTTTTTTCAAAGATTACATAATTTGGACTTTTGAAATGTAAAAATAACTTTGCAGAATAAACTGCTGTATGTACAATAAGAATACCAGTATTTCTTGTATCCTCCATGTATCACTACTTTCCCCTCTGCAGGCTGCATCTCTAATTCGGAGTTCTCTCCGAGTTGGTGGAAGGAATCTACTACTATGTTGTGTGCACTGAGAGGACTGCAGATTTGGCTCATACACACAGACATAACATCATTAAGGAGGACACTGAAGAAGTTCTGAACAGTGGAGATGTGATTTCAGTAGCGGTCTTTATTTTGTTATTTCTGTTACTGGAGGCTGACTTTTTTGCATTTCCAATTTTTTTCAGAATCATTCGAAAGGTGTGTGGCCTAAGTTTTGACAATAATTGCAGCAAATTGTGTCAAATTTTAGTACAATTTGTGGCGTAAACTAAGGGAACTAATAATTGGCATAAACTTAGACAGTCTTAAAATTTGATAGATTTACCATCCAGAACGAGTCACTGTGATGAATCTTGCGCATTTTAAGACTGACTGTCTGACTAACTTTTGGACGGATTGTATATCTCTTAACAAAATCAGAATATTTGTGATGTGATGGAAAGTACAGTAACTTGAATGACTGAATGTGGAAGGAAAAAGAGGTGAGAATGAAGCAGATCTACTTACAATGTTAACAATGCAGTTTAATGCACTATAAGGTATCGATTTAGAATTACTAGTGTCACACAAAAGTATTTAATTAATGGTCCTTCAAGAGTGACCACATTCCATCCAGATATCAATGAAATGCAGTCACTTGGTTCTTATAGCCACACACACACAGGGCCATCAGCAAACTAGCCTTATATGTACTGAAACTTATTATGAAGTTCTTGCGACATGAAGGGCTTCTGCAAAATATCACAAGGGTAATGCATTTACAATGACTTATCCTATACACACACAACACTTTCTGGAAGTAAGACTCCACAGAACAATGCCCTTCTTCTCTTAAGGTCATATAACCCTACATTATGTGTTGGTTGATAAGAGCGGGAATTTGACCAATTCTGAATGATAATCGTCCGGTGTAAATGGCTTTTAAGAGCGAGGAGAAGATAAGAGAAGAAATAACCAAAGACAGAAAAAACTTGTGGCCCTTCCGATGGTGTCTGGGCCGATGACATTGCTACGTTAAGTAATCTAGGATGGAACGATACCATTAGATAGCCAAGTCGAAAAGGCAGGCAGAAACCTAAAGTCTAGCCATAAGGCCCCCAACAAAGGAAAAGTTAGAAACCGCATTATCATCTAAAGATCTGAGCTTTTCCATGTGCCTTAGTGAGTCAAAGACCTCAAGTTATAGTACTCTCGATGCAGGGGTAGTCAATTTCCAAAGCCTATTAATGACCTGACTAGCAGCCATGATAAAATGTCTTAGAAGACCATTCTTGATTTAAGAGATTTTTCATGCATTCCTTACAGCGGTGAACCCATGGCTCTCCAGCTGCTGCAGAACTACAACTTCCAGCAAACACCAACAGCTGTAGAGTTAGCGCTAGCACACCGCTGATCTACAGTAGTGCTTCCTATACCTTTAGAGGAAGCCATATGGTATGTAGTGTATTTAAAGAGATTCTGTCATCAGATTCATGCTGCCTAAACCACAGACAGCTTCAACTTGATACAGAAATGCCCATTACCCCCAAGAGTATTTTACTCTGAAAAGCTGCAGGATTTCAGAATAAATACACTTTGAAGATTGACTCAGAGCTGCGCTTGCTGAGTGACAGCTTTTCTTCCTGGGGTCTATGTCAGTCACTTTAATTTAAAGGGGTTGTCCCGCGCCGAAACGGGTTGTTTTTTTTTCAATAGGCCCCCCGTTCGGCGCGAGACAAACCCAATGCATGTGTTAAAAAAACAAAACCGTTTAGTACTTACCCGAATCCCCGCGCTGCGGCGACTTCTTCCTTACCTTAGCAAGATGGCCACCGGGATCTTCACCCACGATGCACTGCGGGTCTTCTCCCATGGTGCACCGTGGGCTCTGTGCGGTCCATTGCCAATTCCAGCCTCCTGATTGGCTGGAATCGGCACACGTGACGGGGCGGAGCTACGAGGACCAGCTCTCCGGCACGAGCGGCCCCATTCACCAGGCAGAAGACCGGACTGCGCAAGCGCGTCTAATCGGGCGATTAGACGCTGAAATTAGACGGCACCATGGAGACGAGGACGCTAGCAACGGAACAGGTAAGTGAATAACTTCTGTATGGCTCATAATTAATGCACAATGTACATTACAAAGTGCATTAATATGGCCATACAGAAGTGCTGAACCCCACTTGCTTTCGCGGGACAACCCCTTTAAGATTCATTAGCCAATGACTACGAACTTAATAAAAGTGTTCTGTTCAAGCACAAACCACATAATTCACATGTACTATCATCCCATACTCACCTTTGTTGTTTAATAGTGTTTCAATGTCATAAAATCCAATTGTTGAGTTTTGCCAACTGATAGCTGGTTTACTCCAAAGAGCACAACACCAAGCAGCTTCTACTGGTTTACCCTTCGACTGCATGGAATCTGACAACTGCCTTATCTGTATGGTCATTCCATGTGAAATCATCACAAGAAAAAAATGAACTTTTTTTTGAGACAAGAGTTAAGGTACACAAGGAAAGTAGTGTTACAACTAATGTATGACTGGATGTTATGTTTTATTATTCACATATAACTTCCACGCGCCTGCATGCGGTACACAAGCGGTGATCACACCTGTAACATCCTCTCAGACAGCCAGGGCTCAGATTTTATTCATTGTTGTAACAAACCTCCTCCTATAGTGGGCGCTTGCTAAGCTGCTGTTCACACACAATCCCCACTGTTTAATCTATTACATGCCACGGTCAATACGACTGCAGCACCTAAAGGCTGACAGAGGGAGGGGCTCTCTCTGTCACCCATCGCACCCCTGCAATGTGACTGTGGGGTCCCGATGAGAATGCTATGGCACCTGGAGGCTTGGATGTGAGCTCCGGGTCTGCCAGGTACGGTGGTAATGAGGCTTTAAAATACACTGCAGCACTGAAGTATAGCATAGTGTGTTATAAAAATGATTTTAAAAAAAATCGTGATATTGAAGTCTCCTAGTGGGAAAAGATGGTGGTATTCAAGTGCTCTAGTGGGACAAAAATAAAAAGTTAGAAAAGGCTAAAAAAAAATATGGAAAAAAGTCAAAATCCCACCTTTCCCCTTTAATATGTAAAAAAAATTAAAACATAAACCTGTGATCACCGCATTCATAACCCAGACAAAAAAAGTTAGTACATTATCTAACCTGCACAGCATGAAAAAAAATGGCGAAAATAGCTAATTTTGCCTATTGATTATTGCAGATCAAAACTGACATAATTAAAAAAATACAGCTTGTCAATGGAGAAATTAAAAAGGTATGCCTCTAGGAATGCGACAAGAAAAAAACGGAAAAATTAGTTGGTCATTAAAATGCCAACAAGCTTCATCACTAAGGGGTTAATACTGCAAGCAGGTGCTCGGCAATGTATGTACTCTTTCTACAACATGGGTGAGGCATACCGTGTTTCCCTGAAAATAAGCCCTACCCCAAAATAAGCCCTAGCTGCATTACATTGAAAAAAAAGAAAGGAATACATTACCTAGCAAACGTAGCCCGGTCCCTCCCCCTGCTCTCCAGAGTCCTGCAATCCTCGGCTGCTCATACAACATCACTTCCTGGTTATGGGCTTCATAAATCCCGCCTCCAGGAAGCAATGGCTGTGATTAGCTATTGTGCTACTGGTCAGCCAATCAATGCGGCACATGATTAACCATTCACAGTCATTGCGTTGGTTCATGGAGCGCTGCATTGATAGGCTGAGCAGTGGTGAGAGAACCAATCAACAGCCGTTGTCTTGTGGATGCGGGATTCATGAATCGGCTGGCTCTGGTTACGCGTGTGATGCGCGGCCATGTGATATGTGGTGGAGTCAATGGACTTTCATTAATCCATGCACCTGTGCGTGTAGACACTGCATGTAGATACGCATGAGAAAAAGATGGCAGCATGCTCTATTTCTCTGCGCAGCGTGAGTCCTACACTTTCATTTAGACCGTGTATGCAAATGCAGTCCGTACGCAATACATTGCATAGGGTTGGCGAAACACAGCAGAGAATTTTTTATAAAGCCAGCGTCACGCAGCGCACAACCGTGTGCGTGCGCAGTACTCGCAGCCATATGCGGTCTCTGCCGGCAGCCATGGTATTTACGGCCGTGGACACGTCGCGGTTTCCTTTGTAAACAGAGCCCACGCTGCAGCGCCAGATCCGTTGCACAAAGAACACCCAGGATGATGTATGGCCCCCATGGCACCTACAGCGGTCACTGCGGCACAGCACCATAAACTAAGATGCGGTGCTGTTCAGGGAGATGGCGGATGCATTGTTATACTGCCCGCTCCCCACTCCGTGTGGTGTCCCTCGGTGACATCTGCGCGGTCCGAGAGCCTCTCTTCTCAGACGGCCCGCGCTCCCCTAGACATCATCTGAGGTGACGGCTTCCCTTTAGGCTACATTCACACGGGCCAGCCAAACACCAGGCGGCGCTCAGCGGGATGTCGTCAACGGGCGTTTTATCTGCGCATGTGAGGCGTCCCTCAGTGGGACGCACCGCACCCGCATGAAACGCCTGCACCGTCTGTAAAGCCATTGGAGACAACGGGCGGTGCGTCCCGAGGAATGGGAAACCAATAGGACGGGCACCGATGTTTCACCTCACATCATCGCTGTGAGGGAAGCCACCGCTCAGGTGTGTGACCCCATACAGCATAATGGAGCTCACATTCCTGAGAGACTCAAGATTATTTCCATTCAGCCATTTCTGTGACAAATCTCTCGTCACCATGTGAGACTACCCTAAACACCGTCACACAGGACAATTAGTGTCATTGCTGCACAGTTAACAACACGGCACAGTGATGATGGCCGCCGCCGCCTCACGGCGCCTCAGGACTAGTTCTAGTCACTAGTGATAAGCCTTGCGCTTCCGCTGACAGTTATGGCCGCGGCCGGGGTGCCGCGCAGTGATACGTCGGAGGCCCCGCCCTCTTCCTGGCTGCGGGCAGTAGACGCTGGAGTAGCAGCGAGGGTGAGTGTGTATTGCGCTCCCATTCACAAGGGCGGGATAGTCTTATGGCGCCGCGGTACACGGGGGCTGTGGTGCGGCTCCCCGGGCAGGCTTCCTGCGCTGCTGCTTCTAACACCGGTCCGAGAGCAGTGCCAACGACCGGCACTATGAAGTGCAGCGTGTTGTACAGTCCTGCCATGGGACGTGCAGGGTGTGATGAGCGCCCTGCGGGAGGTGTGTGCCGCTCCTGCACTGCTCAGACTACCATGGAGACCCCTCAGTTTACAACCAGCACATTATTAAAGGGGGTTCCAGGCTGTTTTTATTGACAAGCTCTCCTCAGGATCGGCCGACTGTGACCGGTTGGGGTCCGCTGCCCGGGCGCTGCTGTCACCGGGGGAGGGGGGCAGATCTCCCGGCCCTTGTGTATTGGCTGTGCTGCGAATACTGTTTCCCCAAAAATAAGCCCTACCCTAATTTTTTGGGATTTCTTTTTCCCCTTCTTTTTGGGTGGGCTTGAAATCTAACTCCTACCCCAAAAACAAGTCCTAACTGCGTTGCAAAAAAAAAATAAAGGACTACATTTCCCAGCAGGCTCAGTCCAGGTCCTCCGGAGCTCCAGTGCGCTTGCTTCAGTCCTCGGACGCCCAAAGAAGATCTTTTAGTTACGGGATTCATAAATCTCCTCTCCAGGAAGTGATGGATCTGATTGGTTCTTAAGCGCTGCTCAGCCAGTCCTTGCTGAAACAATGCGATGGCTGTGATTGGTTCACTGAGCGCTGCATTGATTGGCTGAGCAGCTCAGCCAATTCATAAATCCTGCGTTACGTGATGGCTGTGATTGGCTGAGCAGCGGTCGAAGAACCAATCAATGCAGTGCTCGATGAACCAATCACAGCCATCGTATTGTTTCATGGACTGCTGCACTGATTGGCTGAGCAGTGCTCAAGAACCAATCAGAGCCATCGCTTCCTGAAGGCGGGATTCATGAATCATGTAACCAGGAATCGATCTTCTATCGGCAGCCGAGGACTGAAGCAAGCGCACTGGAGCTCTGTAGAACAGTGGGAGGGACCTGGACCGTGTCTGCTAGGTTAGTATAATAAGACCTCCCCTGAAAATGAGACCTAGCGCCTCTTTTGGGGCAAAAAATAATATAAGACAGGGTCTTATTTTTGGGGAAACACGGTAGCAGGTGCAGCTCTTGTGAGCGCCACCTACTGCACAGGTTGGAGCAATTTGCTTCTGCTCTGCACCTGTATTTGGCTGGTGACAGTAGCGCCCAAATAGCATGATCATTGGGGACCCAAGTGGCAGACCCCAACCCATCCGCTATTGTAGAAGGAACGCATACGTTGCAGAGCTCATCAATAAAAATAGCCTGGGAAACGCATCTGTGCGCTGCTGCGCGGTCTGCCAGCCCGTATGTTAGGACAGCTCTCTTCAGCAAGTGTGCCCGCATTATTGTGGTACCAGTCTGGTGCCTGGCAGGGTTGCCAACCTGAACTTTTCAAAAATTTTTTTGAACAACTAAAAATCACAGCCAACACTTTACAGACAACTTAGAAAAGTGAATGATAAGAAATATAACTAATACCTAGTAATGAGTTCATGCCAGTATCTGACCCCCAATCAGCATTGACTGTGAACCGTGAAATGCTGATAATCAGAATGACCCGCTCTAGTGCCACCCGCCTCAAAAATAATCACGGACACTGGTAAAGGTCTTCTAAATTTATGGACTGTTCAGAAATCTCTGGACAGTTGGCAACTCTTAAAGGGGTTGTCCTGTGACAGCAAGTGGGGTTCAGCACTTCTGTATGGCCATATTAATGCACTTTGTAATATACATCGTGCATTAAATATTGGCCATACAGAAGTTATACACTTACCCCCTCCGGTGCTGGCGTCTCCGTCTCCATGGCGCCGACCAAAGCTGCCTTCTCCCTGGATTAGACGCACTTGCACTGAAGGGGCCGCTCCGGCGTGCTCGCGCCGCACAGGTCTTCTGCGCATGCGCAGAAGACCTCTGCAGCGCGAGCACACCGGAGCCAGACAGAAGAGGGCAGACAGCGCAAGCACGTCTAATCCAGGGAGAAGGCAGCTTTAGTCGGCGCCATGGAGACGGGGACGCCAACACCGGAGGGGCTAAGTGTATAACTTCTGTATGGCAAATATTTAATGCACAATGTACATTACAAAGTGCATTAATATGGCCGTACAGAAGTGCTTAACCCCACTTGCTATCGCGGGACAACCCCTTTAAGTCTACATAATGGGCTCGTTGAACCACAGGAGAGTAGCCGAGGGGACCAAGGGTGTTTTGCATAATCTGTTGCATTGTGAAGTAACAGAAGCCGTAACTGTTCCCACCTGCGTCGGGGGTTCCCTTTTCTTGCTTCATTCAGGTTGCAGAAAAGGGGAATCTCCGCTGCCGAACAGTTCCATCTCTAGATGGAACTGAACAGCGCCGGATAAAGCTCATTGACTATAATGGGGTCTGCCCAGCTGGCCGGCTTTTGGACAGAAGAAAAAGCGCTTTCTCTTCCAATATGGCATGCCCCCAGTTGTTAATTAGCTGCAGGGCTGCCTCCCCCTGCTCGGTTATCAGGTCCTGGCACTCACTAAAAGCGGCTTCCCGGGCGGCACAGCGGCTTCTTGACGCTGCTAACCTTAACTCCCCTCCCTCGCCGCACCCTCATTCTCCCTCACTGTCACCCACCGCTGTCCCATAACCCTCCAGCCTTTCCCACAGCCTCACCGTCCCCTTCCTCACTCTCATCCAGCAATGTGCTGTCGAGTCCCCGATGCTGCACCGCCAAAAATTTCCTTAGTGTCCGCTACGGCTGTCTGGTTCCACGTGCTGCCAGTGCAGGGAAGCCACTGTCGCTGCCGGTTAAGAAGCCGCTGTGCCAGCCGCTCTTAGTGAGTGCCAGGACCTGAGAGCCTGAGCAGGGGGAGGTGGCCCTGCAGCCAATTAAAAACTGTGGGCATGTCCAGGCTGTCAAGCTGCCTGTATCTTGTCACCACAAGATACAATAATACCCTAGGCTTTATGGTATCTGAGAAAAGAACTCTCTAATGTATTGTGGATTTTCTCAGTTTTTCATGCTTAGAATTGAATATTAAAGTTGGAACTCCTTTACTTTTCCTATTTAGGCCCTAAAGAATGGTCGTGCCAAATTTCAAGTTTGTACAACACCGGGAAGTTACATAACTTCGGGATGCTCTTACTTTTGCACTTGGCATTGAATAATCTAGTTGTGACCCCTTTACTTTTCTTGTTTAGCACCTAAAAAATGCTCATGCCAAATTTCACATTTGTATGACATTGGTAAGTTAGAGAATCAGTGGCGAGTCAGTCAGTGAGGGCTTTCTCCTTTATATATAGATAGATGTATTTAAACACCTGTGGCAATGTCTGAGGTGCTGGCAATAATTGCATCTCCTGTGTAATACTGAAAGCATGACCTGTTGTGGGCAGCCATGAAGACTGGCATTTGGGAAACATTGATTTAGGCCCACATCACACGGGCGTATGTGTACTTGTGGAATGAACAATGCTTTTTTGCATGCCCATCGGAGTAATTTACTGAACTTTTTGCTCCAGCGAGGCATGTTCATTTGCGCACAGCAAACAGATTCACTGAATGAAATGGCTTATGAGTCAAGGGTAGTAACTGCGTACAACAGCACCTACGCGTTTCAAGCGTTACTGTTCTTAGATCGGTAATGCTTGAAACGTGTAGGTGCTGTTTTGCACAGTTACTAACCTTGTCATTTTTTTAAATGGATTAACCCCTTAAGGACATGGCCTATTTTGAGCTTAAGGACGCAACGATTTTTGGCGGATTTTCATCTCCTTTTTTCAAAAGCCATAACTTTTTTATTTTTCTGTCGACGCGGCCGTATAAGGGCTTGTGTTTTGCGTGGCGAACTGTAGTTTTTGATGCTGCCATTTTTGGGTACATAGACTATATTGTAAAAATTTTATTATTTTTTTTTATGATAAAGAGAGAAAACGCATCAATTCTGCCATAGATTTTACATTTTTTTTTACAGTGTTAATCATGCAGCATAAATGATACAATACATTTTTTTTCTGCGGGTCACTACAATTACAACGATACCAAAATTCTTCTTTTTTTTTTTTAGGTTTTTCCACTTTTTTGCAATAAAAACCCTTTTTTTGGAAATATTTTTTTTTCTATATCGCTCTATTCAAAGTCCTGTAATTTTTTTTATTTTTCTATGGACGGAGCTCTATGAGGGCTTATTTTTTGCGAGACGAGCTGTAGTTTTTATTCGTACCATTTTGGGGAATATACGGCTTTTTTGATCACTTTTATTGCATTTTTTGGGAGGTTTTTATACACTTTTTGCCGTACAAAATAAAGTGTGTTCAACTTTTTGTACACGTTGTTACGGACACGTGAATACCAAATATGTGCCATTGTAATTTTTTTTTTACCTTTTTTTTATGCTAATATTAGAAAAAGCACAAAAAAAGGTTTTTTTTTTTAAATTTTTCTTTTTTTTACATTTTTATTCTCTCTTTTTCACACAACTTGTGTCCCTCTGAGGGATTTACAACACTGTACTGATGATCGCTGTGATAACGCATAGCGGGGCTCCCCACTGCGACGCAGCGCGCGTCATTGGCAAATTTTTTGGCTGGCTGGCTAGAGAGAGAGAGAACGAACCTAGGGGGAAAAAAAGCTCAGCACCCGGCGTCCCACATACAAAAATGTTTGAGTCTTCCATTGTAGTCAATGGGGTTCGTTACTCGAGTAGAGCTCTCGAATTTTACGAAAAGCTCGACTCGGATAACGCGGACCCGAGCATTTGGGTGCTTGCTCATCTCTAATTAATAGTAAAGTTGAATAAATTTTTTTTAAGGAAGTGCTGGACTTTTTTCTATTTCTGGATAGTGTAAGACGAAGCCACAGTGTTTTTACATCAGCTTAGGCTGAGCTCTCTTGGTGACTGGTAAAATTATGCATGGCTGGTCACTAGGGGTTAAACATATGCAAATGAGCTTTTAATACCGTGTTCTTTTCTTTTTTCCAGGTATCAAAGCCTTAATATGACTTTTCAGTGGACAGCAGTGGCATTGTTCCTGTATGGGGAAGTCGGAGTTATTTTAATTTTTTGCATCCCATTTATTTCCCCATCAAGGTACTAGAGAAGTTTTACCAAATGCAGTAATATTTGTAGTGTTCAGCCATAACATTATAACCGCTTTCCTCAGATTGTATAGATTTTCCCTATGCTGCCAAAACATCTGTGACCTGTCGAGGCATAGACTCCTCCACATGGCCTCCTGGGGTGTCTGTCACCAAGACATTAACAGCAGATCTTCTAAAGAAGAATTTAGAGTTTTTCTTCTTTGTGAAACCATCACAATATAACTGACCTCTGTTGTGAAGAACGCAGATTTGTAGCTTGTCCCCTCCAGGCTGTGCATTGTGCACTTTTCTTCCGGCCTCCAGGTCACATGACCAACACTCTGACCACTCTGTGTCCTGCAGTTAGTGCAGCAGATTTATGGCAGCTGTCATGAAGGAAAAACTGTCTTGCTCATAACAATCAGTTACAGTGCAGCATTCATTTTCAAGGTTTGATATTATGGCTGATCGGTATATGTTCAAGCAGCGATATAAATGTTTCTGTGTGTTATATACCCAGTTGTACAATGTATAGTTCATCTTCTTGGAACATTTGTTAGCTTCTTCTGTCATTTTCTTGTACAGTAAATTTTCTTTTTTTAGATATTGCGAATGGCTGCCAAGTGAAGGGATATAATCTCGCCAGCTGCTTGGGGTATTTTCGGAACAGCTTGAATACTTTTTAAAGCTGCAAGTACTTGCGGCCCAGTGGACTACATTTACAATGTGGCTTCTCATTCAGGACATTTGAATTATGCTTCATGTTTATCAACATAATAGTAGCTTTGATATGCGAGTTGCGTTTTATATTTTAGTTGAGTATTACTTGACGCTTATGGCTATTTGCTTATTTACTTTTAATTACTTGGGTTTCATTTCAAATATCACCCTATAAATATCCTCAAAATAACAGAAAGCGCCTTTAAGTTTAGTTCATAAAAATATGAATCGCGAGATGAAGTATCACAGAGTTTAGGAATAAAGTAAAGCAATATCTCGTGAAAAAGAAATCTATGGGCAGATGTATGACACTGTCTAAAAGAAAAATACTGTCTTTGATGCCAATAGCAACCGATTACAGCTCAAGTTTAACGCCTTAGTGACCGGCCTATTTTGTGCCTTAAAGGGAAGCTTTCACTTCTCCACTGCACCATAAGCTAAGTTATGGTGCTACCGTGTTTCTGCAAAAATAAGACCCTGTCTTATATTAATTTCTGCCCCAGAAAAGGCACAGTGTCTTATTTTTTGCGGATGTCTTATACTCACATAGCTGCTGGCGTCTTGGTCCCTCGCGCTGTCCTCCCCGGCGCTGTGGCAGGCTGCTGTGTTCTCCGCATTGACAGAGGATTCTTTTCTTGGCAGCGGGGTTTTGAATACCCCGCCTCCAGCAAGCAAGTGCTGTGATTGGATCGAGCGCCATCTCTGATTGGCTTTACTATGTAAAAAAAAATAAAAAATCACACATTTGCTATCGCTGCGTTCGTAATGACCCAGAGAGAAAAGTTTAGAAAGTTATATAACCCGCACAAACATGGCGAAAATTAACTAATTTTGCCTATCTTGCCATACAAAAAAACAGAATAGAAAGTGATCAAATCATCTCATGGATCAACAAAAAGCACAACTGCCCCCGCAAAAAAAAAAAAACTCACGTAACATCATTAACAAAAAAAAAAAAGATAAATATTAGGGGTCTTTGAATGCAGCGATAAACAAAAAATACATTTATAAAAAAAAAGTGTGAAATAGTTGCAAAAAAACCCCTATAAATTTGGTATCGGTGTAATCGTACCGGCCTGCGGAATTAATTTAACATATCGTTTATACTGCACAGTGAACACCGTTAAAAATAAAAGGCATGCCATAATTGCAGATTTTTTTACACTTGCCTCTAGAAAATAATGCAATAAATAGCAATAAAATTGTTATATGTTCCCAAACATTGGTAAGTAAAGGCCCGACTTCATGCTGCAGAGAACAAGCCATTATATTAGTCCATCAGTGGAAAAATAAAAATGATATGGCTCTTGGAATGCGGCAACACAAAAGCAAAACTTCAAAACAAAAAAAAGTTGTTCTTTTTTTTTGTACAAAAATAGCAAAACAGAAAAAAATGTTAAACTTGGTGTCACCAGAATTGTGCTGACCCAGAATGTTATTGCATTATTTATTTATTTTGATGAATTCAAGAAGACAAACGACAATTTATTTTTTATTTCCTCCCATATTCCCCTAAAAAATGATTAAACGTTATACAATACATTATATATACCAAAAAATGATGCCATTAGAAAATACAGCTTGTTCTGCAAAAAACCAAGTCCTCCTATGGCTATGTTCACAGAAAAATTAAAAAGTTATGGTTCCTGGAATGCAAAAATTAAAAAATTAGTTGGCCATTAAGTCCGGTTGCACACGGGCAGATTTGCTTTGCAGAATCTGCGGTCGGCGTCTTCACGGATGATTTGCAATAAATGGCATGTGTCAAAGGTACGTTAAAATAGCTTTTTCCTTCTCACTCGTAAAGAATTGCGATTTGGGAAAAATCACAGCATGCTCTATTTTGCTGCAGACCCAATGGAGGCTGTCCGACCCGCAGCCCATCATCACCTAGCGACGGCATGGGAAAAACAAATGTTTAAAAAAAAAAAACTGTACTGCGCATAAGAGCAGGTACGCAGGGTTGCCGGCCGTGATCAGAGTCAGATTCCGCTGCAGACTCCCGTATGTGGTCGTTCATGTGCAGCTGGCTTAAGGTGCAAATAAGCTTGTTGACTAAGGGGTTAAAGTGAATCTCTAACTTTTATTATAGTTTTATGTTTAGGTCCAAAGTTCAGCACTGATTAATTTCATAATACAGGGTTACGATAAAAGGGCACTTCCAACATTATATTGAACCAAAACCATTAAACCGGTAGACACACAATATGTGTGATAGGATTTAATGTATCATATAGTGTACTGAAAAACTTTTAAAAAGTTCTGAGTAGAAAGAAATGGAGGAAAAATTAAATTCCGTCATGTTATGGGAATAAATCATATTCCAGAAGATCTCACTGGTTTGCTCCAGATTGGTTATAATGAGAAGCTTCATGCATGAATATATATATTTGAACTCACGGATGCTATCCGTCAGCACCCATACCCTTCTGGTTTATTCAAAGGAAGTACAATACAGATATACTGAATATGACGCACCAATGACATGCATACCCCTCCCAACATCATAACAACTCATAATTGGCCTTTTTTTTTGCTGTAGTACTTGTATTTTTTTTCAAAGATATTTAACTTTTTAATTATTTTCTGCCGCCATCTTCTGCGTGCAATAGCTTTTTTATTTTTCCGTTGACGTAGTTGTGCGAGGGCTCATTTATTGTGGGCCATCCTGTAGTTTGTGTTGGTATCATTTTGGAATACATACAATTTTTTTGATAGATTTTTATTGCTTTTTTTTCTTGGAGACAAAGGGACCAAATAAGTGCATTTCTGGCATTCTTTCTTTATTTTTTTTCCTGATGACATTCATCGTGTGGGGATAAGTAATGCGTTATTTTGATCAGACTTTCACAAACTAGGCGATACTAAATATGAATTTTTGTTTTATGATTTTGATTATTTTATTATATATATGGCAAAAGGGAGGGGGATTTGAACTTGTATTACGTGGTGTTTTTTAGTATGAAATTTAGTGAAACTTTATTGATCTTGTTTTTACTTTTTCTTTTTTGTCTCTCCTAGGGCGACCACAATTTACAATGCTTTGATCGCTCCTGCTGTATGATGTAATGCTGTAGCCCCTACGGGTATGGCTTCATAGGCACCAGGGTTGTCATGGCAGAATGCCTTTCAGAAGGCCCCCGGCTGCCATAACACCTGCACGGCTCCCTGCGATCTTATCACGCGGGGGAGTATGCGACCCCCAAACATCGTTCAGGGGATTTAAATGCCGCTGTCAATGACAGCGTCATTTAAAGGGTTAACGGCGCAGCTGTTGTTGCCGGGTGTCAGCTGTAAGAAGCAGCCAGAACCCGGGATGTATGAAGGGAGGTCTCTATACACGTTCTGCATTTGCAGGAAGTAAACACTATAGGGCTGTCACTAAGGGGGTAAGAAATCTCAGAATCCGGGTTGTTTATATAAAGAAAAAAGTTCTGGGTGACATCAGCAGCAGAGGATCAAGAAAAAGATCATACATAAATATTAACAATTGAGTAGAGATGAGCGAGCATACTCGCTAAGGCAAACTACTCGAGCGAGTAGTGCCTTACGCGAGTGCCTGCCCGCTCGTCTGAAAAGATTCGGGTGCCGGCGGGGGTGAGCGGTTAGTTGCGGGAGTGAGCAGGGGGGAGAGGGAGAGAGAGATCTCCCCTTTGTTCCTCCCCACTCTCCCCCGCCGCCCGCCGGCACCCGAATCTTTTGAGAAGAGCGGGCAGGTACTCGCGTAAGGCACTACTCGCTCGAGTGGTTTGTCTTAGCGAGTACGCTCGCTCATCTCTACAATTGAGTCATACAAGTTTAGGGCTCCCCCACATGTCCGTATTTTCCATCAGTATTTTGTGAGCCATAACCAGGAGCGGGTCCAAAATACAGAAGAAATGCAAATCTTTCCATTCTACTTTCTCTCTGTACGATCCACTTCTGGTTTTGGCTCACAAAATACCCCCATGTGAAGGAGCCCTTTAAAGACAGCCAGTATACCTACATGGCCTTTTATTATATGTCAATAAGACCTTGGTTTCTATAGAACATTGAAAGTGTATTTCTTTTACAGTAACCTTGTATAGCTTTATAGCAATTAAAGCTTTGTTTTTCTGATAAGGAGCTCCAAAGTCTCTGCAAAGACACCCGGCTTTTCCGGCACTGGGCTTAGTAAGATTACTCCCAACGCACCCCACTCCATCCATCAGCCTTTTAAGAAGTGCACTACATGTCTGACCTGTCGCCTGTTTCTGGTATAATTTACGCCGGTTTCTGGCATGAATTACAGATAAATCTGTTGGACTGGGGCGGCCCACTCTGGATGAGCCCTGACCACTTTTTTTTCCTTAGGCTGCCTGTCCACGAGCGTTGCAGGATACCGCCGCCCGGGAGCAGGAGTCGGCAGACGGATCTCCGCTGTCAGCCTATCTGACAGATAGGCTGACCGCGGAGAATCGCGGCATATCGCAACATGCTGCGATTTGCCGGCCACGAGCGGAGTATCGCAATGATGCTCCGCTTGTGAACAGGGGAGAAGCGCTCTCCATAGTAACGCGGCAAACGCAATTCAAACCTACCCGTGGACAGGCTGTCTAAGGGCTCATGTCCACGGGCAAAAGAAGAATTAAAATCTGCAGCAGATTTTGACTTCTCCTGCCTGCGGATCCGCACCCCATAGGGATGCATTGACCACCCGCGGGTAGATAAATACCCGCGGATGATCAATAAAAGGGATTTTTAAAAAAATGGAGCATGAAAAAATCTGGACCATGCTCCATTTTCGTGCGGGTCTCCCGTGGGCTTCTATTGAAGCCTATGGAAGCCGTCCGGATCCGCGGGAGACCTAAAATAGGAATTTAAAAGAATTTACCCATCCGGAGCGGGCGGGGAAGGTCTTCTCTTCCTCACGGCCGGATCTTTCTTGCTTCGGCTCGGCGGATGTGCCCGGCGCATGCGCGCAGCACGTCTGAGACGTGCCGGCGACGTGCCGCCAGCGTGACAAGTTCATCCGCCGGCCGAAAAAGAAGATCCGGCCGTGAGGAAGAGAAGGCTTTCCCCGCCCGCTACGGATGGGTAAATTCTTTTAAATTCCTATTTTCAGCCCTCATGTCCGCGGGGCAGGAGGGACCCGCTGCGGATTCTCCATGTAGAATCCGTAGCGGGCCTGATTTTCCCCGTGGACATGAGGCCTTAAAGTAGAGGAGACGCCACAAAATAAAGAAAATACTTTTTTTTTTTACTCTGGAAGCTGGCGCAAAAGAGTTTATAAATGTGTCCCATGGAGAACCTATAAGATGACGTGTAGCCTAGAGCTTAGTACACACCGTGTCATGACAGAGACTTTTTCTACTAGCATACTAGATCCTGTAGATGTCACTGCAATACTCTCTGGTATAGACACATTCCAACATTTAGAAGCATAACCTGCCGACATGTAAGCTATAATAGTCACTTGTTTCTTTTTGACAAAACCAGACATACATAGATTGTTAAAAAAATGGATCTGTCACACTGCAGATCATCCCCGCAGGAAAAATCCGCAACCCCAGCTCCCAGCCTGTTCCCTACCTCCCTGATTGGTGTTAACCTTCCAATGTATTTGCTGATGTACTGCAGATCGTAAGCTCCCATATAGATGAATAGAGCATATTGTGATCTGCGGTAAAATGGAGCATACTATGATTTATTATCCGCGCATGGCATCCACAAAGCTAATAAAAACAAATCCGCAGGCTTGACTTGCGGATATCAAATCTGCCCGTGGACATTAGGCCTTTGGCCATCTGCACACGGGCGGATAGGATTCTGCATGTGGAATCCAACCCTGTACCCAGCCAGTATCCGCACGTACCTGCCTTTCTTTTATCTTCTCTGTACTGCGGATGGTCCGCACACTGAGCCATCGGACATGTGCAGTACAGGTTTTAAAATTCGGAAAAAGTCCTTTAACCCCTTAGTTTACGTCATGGGTTCATGGTACTTAGCGCAACGGGATGTAAACTTACATCCTGTGTTTAAAGTGTTGCCGCAGTGGCACTGTAGTGATGGCTGCCAACATGGCTAGCAGCCTATCACTGCTAGTCACTGGGGGACCAATTACAGCGCTCCTGCCCAATCAATCTCTGTGATTGGTCAGTTAGCTCTGACTGACCATCGGATTGTAGCAGACCAATTTTGTGGTATTTACAGTGTGAGGTCTCTCTCCAACCACCGCAGTGTGTTATTGATGATTGGAGGGGGATCTGAGAGAACACTGTGTGAAAGAAAGAATACTTAGTGATTGTCGGTAGTAAAGTGTGATCAGTGTATTTTGTGTAGTGTCTGATCCTGGCAGTATTAAAAAAAAAAACACAAACGCAAGAAAAACAGTTTCTGCTGTGTTCCATACCCCGTCCCGTGGTCACTCACCCTAAAAAAAGGTTGTGCTTTTTTGGGGGTGCATAATAAATTTGTAGGTTTACTGCAGAGGAGGCTTACGCAATTGCGTCTGAGTCAGACTCGGCTAGTGAGCCCACTTTTCTGATGAGATGAAAAAACAGGACTTTTACTTAACGTCTTGTTCATTCGGGGACACGGCATCCATCCAGTAATCTACTCTTGTATGGCTCTGGTTGCTCCTCAGAAGAAATACTCGATTGTTTTCCAACTCCTATTGTAGTCTGTGGTATTGACGTGGTGTTTTGTGTTTTTCCTACTGCTATTATACAAAGTGATATGGCTCCCTGCCGGCAGGAGGGGTATAGCTGGTAGGAGGAGCTAACACTTTCTTTGTCTGCCTCCTAGTGGCAGTAGCTATACCCACGGTAATTCTAGGGGTTTTCTTTGGAGTAGTGATACCGAATATGTTTTTTTATTACCATATAACAGTTTTTATTTAATAGCTAATTATCAAAAAAATGTGTTTTTTATTTACATTTTTTTTAACACTAAAACTTCAATTATTTCTGTGTTGTTGTTTTTTTGTCCTATTTAGGGGAATTTTACAATTATTATTATGTGTTAAATGTTTAACTGTGTTAATACCGCTACGAAGTGTTAACCCCTTAGTGACCAGGCTTTTTTGCTTTTTTCCATTTTTGTTTTTTCCTACTCCCTTTTAAAAAATCGTAGCTCCTTTATTTATCCATCGACGTCGCTGTATGAGGGCTTGTTTTTTGCGGGACGAGTTGTATTTTTCAATGGCACTATTTATTGTACCATATAATGTACTGAAAAACTTTTTAAAAATTCTTAGCGGAGAGAAATGGAAAAAAAACGACATTCCACCATCTTTCGGTGCGTCCTGTTTCTACGACGCACAAACTGCAACAAAAACGACCTGATATTTTTATTCTATGGGTCAGTATGATTAGTACGATGCCAAACTTATATAGTATTGTTTTTGCTGTAGTACTTGTATTATTTTTTTTAAGATATTAAATTTTTTTCCATTATTTTCTGCGGTCATTTTGTGCGCGCGATAACTTTTTTATTTTTCCGTCAACGTAGTTGAGCAAGGGCTCATTTTTTGTGGGATGACCTGTAGTTTCTGATAGTATCAATTTGGAATACATACGACTTTTTGATCGCTTTTTATTGCGTTTTTTCTGGGAGACAGGATAACTAAAAAAATGCATTTCTGGCGTTCTTTATTTTTTTTTTCGGACGAGGTTCACCGTGCAGAAAAAATAATGCGCTACTTTGATCAGACTTTTACGGACGCGGCGATGTCAAATACATATTTTTATTTTATGATTTTGATTTTTTTATAATAGATATGGCAAAAGGGGGGTGATTTAAACTTTTATAACTTTTTTTTTTTTTTTTTTTACAATTTAAAAAACTTTATTGATCTTTTTTTAACTTTACTTTGAAGTCCCCCTGCGGGACTTTAACATGCGATGCTTTGATCGCTCCTGCAGTATGGCGTAATGCTATAGCATTACGTCATACTGCTTTTTTACAGGCAGTCTTTCAAGCCACCCTGTGTGGATGGCTTGATAGGCAGTCTGCTAAGGCAGCCCTGGGGCCATTCATTAGGCCCCCGGCTGCCATGACACCTGCACGGCTCCCCCGATCTCACCGCGGGGGGGCCGTGCGGGACCCCCCAAACAGCGTTCGGGAGATTTAAATGCCGCTGTCAGAATTGACAGCGGCATTTAAAGGGTTATTAGCCGCGATCGGCCGAACGGCTGTTGCCCGCGGGTGTCAGCTGTAATAAACAGCTGATGCCTGCGCTGTATGGAGGGAGATAGCGGCGCTACCTCCCTCCATACACGTCCTGCAGCTGCAGGACGTAAAAACACTATGGCCCGGTCGTTAAGGGGTTAAGCTGGACAGCAGTCAAGGCAGAGCTACCAAAGCAATGCAGAAATGAAACCAGTGTGTTATTTATATGTGTGTCCGGGTCTAGAAACTTTCTGACAATGTGACATGTATGAAGTACGTCTGCTTCCTGCAGCAACATGAGTGTGTATTGGTTGGATGTAAAGTTTGTAGACTTTTGTATAGTGTATGTGATAGAACCCCGGTGGTAGAAAGGAGGACGGGCACAATAAGAACCCCACCCATTCTCCACAGCCTTCTCCCCTCCTGTGCCAGTTCAGTGTATTTATTTAATATTCTCAGTGTATTATGTTGAATGTTGTGAGTGTTTGGAATGGATAAGACCCAATGTCAACGGGCGGATTTGAATTACGGGACAACCGCGCGGACAATTCGCAGTTCAGGCCACCCATAGGGAACATGGCGCGTCTGCACTTTAGTTACCACCTGCAGATTGGATTTGCTGATTCCACACGTGGAAAAGAAATCGCAGCATTCTGCATTTTACTCTGGATTTCGCGTAGATGGGCTCCATTGATCTCTATGGAAGCGAGCGATCCGCAATCCAGATTTGTAGGCAGATTCCACCCCACCTTCCTGCTTGGTCTCCAAGCAACCAGAGAGGTGAGGGAAGGCAGACGCCTCGGGCTTGCGTTTTTTTTTTCCCCGCGCAAAAGATCTGCAGTACATCCGCACGCAAAATAGAATCGCTTCAGTGAACGCTGCCAAGCATTTGAAAATAATTTACGCACTGATACGCAGTTCTTCCGCTGCGGAATCTGTGCGTGCCGTGCACATAAGGCCTTGGTCTATGATGGATGTGGTTTTGTTATGCTGGGTGTATTGTGGTGGCTTGTTTTGTATGTGAGTATGGCTCATTTTGGGGAGATTGGCTTTTATGGCATTCGTGGTGCAGTAAGAGTGACATGTTATCTTTATCCTATGTGTCAAAAGAAGTAGAGCACTGCTACATTTATATTGTGTTTGTGTGTGTTTTTTTTCCATTTTTTTTATTTTAAATGTAGTGCTACTTAAAAAAAATAAGTATCTTTTTTTAAAAATTGCTTACCGTCACCATCTTTTATCACTCCTAACTTTATTTTTCTGTCGATGGGGCTGTGTAGGGTTTCAGTTTATTTATTTCTTTGTGGGGTGACCTATAGTATTTATTTTTACATCTTTGGAGTACATATTACTTTTTCATCACTTTACTATATTCAATTCAATTTTCTTGGAGATGTGGTGACCAAAAAAGTACAATTCTGGCTTAGAATTTTTTTTGTGTTTTTTTGTTTCCTATGTTCACAATGCTGGATTAAGAATGTGATCTTTTAGTAAAGTGGACCTCCACAAATGCACTGACACCAGCTTTTGCATTTGAAATTTTTTTTATTTAAAGTGGTTCTGTTAATAGAAAAAAAAATTCCTATACTTAACTATTCCTCCCCTTCAGTCTTCTTACTGCATCTTCTCCTCATCCATCTTCTCCTGGCTCCCTCCTGTCCTCCGAGTCACCTCACCTCCAGCCTGGTGGATCCTCTTCTTCCTCCATTGTTGTATGCTGTATATGAACACTGCGCATCACAGTCGCAGCAGTAGCCCGACACAGGATTTGGTATTCCCTGCTAGGCAGTGAACTCTACGTCACTAGTGACATAACACACATTGACCTGCGGAAAGGAGAACGCTGTGAATGTACGGAATGTCCGAGGAAGAAGAGGATCCGGGCGTTGGAGGTGACGTGACCCGAGGGAATTGCAGGAGCCAGGAGAAGATTAGGTAAGAAGACTGTTTCTTTTTTTTAATTAATGACAGAACCCCTTTAATTTTTCGATGAGATGACTGGGAATAGGGGTTTTTTTTTTCTTAATCTTCTTTTTTACTTTTTGAAATAATTAAAAAGTCTTTATTTTACTGATCTTTACTCTCCATGGCGGACTAGAACTTGCAATTGTTTGAACGTTTATTCAGTATAATGCAGTACTATGGTATTGCATTATACTGTATTTTAATAAGAAAACAACCATGTCAGCCCCTTGCAGCCTTCAGAAGGCCCCAGGCTACGAATGCACCTGATCAAGTACATTGCCGCCTGGGACATTCAGATGTCGCTGTCTGACAGGGGCATTTAAAGAGTTAACACCGATAGTGGCTGTTATCTCTGATTTGTGTCAGGGGTGGCGGGTGGTGGGTGTCAAAGTCAGCCAATACCTGCCATGTGTAAAGCGGACTTGACTCCCAAGCCTGCTCCTTACACAACATGTACCGTGGATGTCTATATGCGTCTTAACTGCATAGGGCATGTGTAGTTAGGACGTATATAGCTGATGGGAAGGGGTTAATATGTATCAGTTGTCTTTTTTTGTTTTATAGTATTTCATATGTATTCTTATGTGCTTTTAATTATGGTTGTTTTTTAGGTGGAAGAAGATATTCAGATATCAGTTATGGAGCAAAATATCTTCCTACTGGAACAAAGCTTTTTTGTCAATCATAGTTATATTGATTGTTCTTTTCCTTGGTAAGTACTTAATATTACTGATGTATGTTCATAAATGTACATATGTGATGTGCTAAACCTGCTCTTTAGATTCACCCTATTCAGTTGCTATTAATATTATGTATTTTCCATTACAGTAGCTACAGTATATGGCTGTATTACCTACAGCTGGGTAATAAACCTATATGTCATACTATACTAAATATCACATAAAGTAACTAACATATGAATAGTTGAGGATATGCAGAACATTGTCTGACTGTTCCCCTGTCTAGTACATGTGTACTCTTCAACATCAGCTAATGTAAAATGAGCTTAGGAGAAAAATGTAACTCTGCCTGTAAAGTATTTAAAAAATAAGTACAGTGTTGTTTTCATAAAAATATTGCAGCATCTGTTAATTAATGATGTTTCACATTATCTGCAAAATAGCTAATATTTTTACCAACAACAGCTAGGGGTGGTATAAAGGAGAACTTCACCCAAAATAGAACCGGACCAGAACAGCACTAACTGCTCTATCTCCCACCAGCCATGGGTCACTGCAGGTTTCTGACTGCTTCCCCTACTTCCAGTGACCTCTCAGATCCGAGGACAATCGTTGAGGCCGTGACCCTGCTGGTGCCCGGGGAAGACGAAGCATAGAGGAGCGAAGATAGGTGAATAAACGCGATTAGGTGAGTATCACCATCGTCCCTTTACACCTTGTCCCCTTTCCCCATTAGCGCATTGAGGGTGTATCCCCGACCCCTAATGCTGTGACCGGGGCGCGTGGGGAGGGTGGAATATCCCCTCTGCCCTAAAGCTATGCTCTGCGCTGCAGTGTTTTTTTTAATTTTTTTTGAAGAGCTGCAGCGTGTGTCTTACCGCCATGTGGCGTGAGGGGGCTGCCCTTCCCCGCTGGGCGCCATGTGTCCGTCCCAGCTGGCCGGTATGTGGCCATCGTGTGTTACCGCGGTAGCGGCCCTTGATGCCGGCACGCATCTGGTTCCCCTTGTCGGCGAGCGTCTGGCTTGGGATGCCGGCACAGGGCCTATGATATGCTTCCTACTAACCCTTCATCAGTGGGGTTGTCATTAACAACAGCATGCCTAGCTGGGGTTTAACAGTCTGGATCTCAGCAGACCCTTCTATTCAACTAGGTTGACAGCTAGAAGGCCCCCAGCTCTTTGAAGTTTCAACTCCGTTGCCGATGCTCCTGACGTCACATCCAGCTCACCTTGGCTACTCGTCTCCCGTCCATGCAGGAGGTGCTAGCGGGCGGAATCTCCCTGTCATCAAAGAAAGCCGTTATCGACCGGTTGCATGTTACCTCTCTACACGTGGTATCATGAGCCTGCGTTAATGGAAACTTTGGTCCCAGATCTCTGCTGGTACTCCCAACAACACAAGTCCCGTCCTTGGTTTTCCAAGTGGGCTCCTCGCACTGGCTCCGCTTCATGGCAGCACAGGGCCACCGCGTCGGGAACATGATGTCTTCAGGCTTTGCTAGGCACATATTACTCGGACAGCTAAAGTCTCTTTGGAAGCTCCTCGTTGGGAACTTTCTCTCGGTGGGTGTATGGGACAGTTGCTCGGTCCCCTTTATGCTCCATTTCAGAGCATGCTGAAGGCCTAGGAATCCCTTAACGCTAGTCGCGGTTAAAGAGCTGATTGCACTGCTTTACACCTGCAGCTTATTATCTTTTCCCACCCCCTTGGGTACTGCTCTAGAATGTTCCAAGATCTTGCTGTGTCCTCCAATGATATAGACGAGAAAACAAGATACCATAAAATCTCTTTCTCGTCCCGTTCATTGGGGGACACAGCACCCACCCAGTCTGGTATTAGGACTGTAACATATAAACCTCTTGGTTGGAGTGTCCTCAGTGCAGTCGCACATGGTGGTACAATGAGTTACAGTTCTTGAGCATTGTTGGTTATTAACTATTATTATTGCATCCTGCTGGCTGTTCCTACTTCTTGCATACAAATTGATCAGCTTGGTGCTTGCAGGAGGGGTATAGCTGGTAGGAGGAGTTATCACTTTTTATGCTTAGTGTCGCCTCCTAGTGGCAGAAGCTATACCCAAGGTCTTGCTGACAGGACGAGAAAGAGATTGTATGTATTCACATTCCCCTAACTGCTTTGTTTTTTTTTGTCAGTGGTACTGTGTGAAGCTTGTTTTTTTTCTTAACGGGATGAGTTTTTTATTTTTTTAAATCGCTTTCCATTGTATTTTAGTAAGGGTGGATTCACACGAACGTATATCGCCTCGGTTTTCACGCCGAGCCGATATACGTTGTCCTCATCTGCGGGGCGGGGGGGGGATGGAAGTGCCCCCCTGCACTATTTGCAATGAAAGGGGGCAGGGCTAAGTACCGAGCATTAGCCCCGTCCCGCCTCTCCTCATTGCAATTAGTGCAGAGGGGCGGAGAGGAGGCAGAGAGGGGGCGGCATCTCTTCTAGCCTCCCCCCCTGCAGAGAGAGACGATGTATATCAGCTCGGTGTGAAAACCGAGCCGATATACGTTCGTGTGAATCCACCCTAAGACAAATTGGCAGAATTAGCTGTTTGTTCCAAGTTTTTTATTTTTAATTTTTTTCTTTTTCACGGCTTGCGCTGTGCGGTTTAAATGTACAAATCTCTTTTTTTTTTTTTTTTTTTAATTGGGTTTTTACAAACTCTCTGTTATATCAAATTTGTTGTGGGTTTATTTTTGTTTGCTTTTTCCCCCCCCCCCATTTTTTATTTTCATACCACCGAGGGACTTAAATTTTACTACCTTCCATTCTTCTTATCATGCACTACTATACTTCAGTATATCAGTGTATTATAAAGCTCATCTAGAGGCTGAGCCTCATAGCTCACCATGCCTGGCACACATACAGACCATCTTCAAGCCTTGCTGTCACATTGACCACGGCATGTAAAGGGTTAAACGGCGTGTTTTGGGTTTTTTTGTTTTTTTTTGGGGGGGTTCTTGTTGGAGCCTGTCTTGGGCTGTCATACGACAGTTGGGCACCTGCTTCCCCGTGCCAGGCCTCTGATGTAGCGCTGTAAAATAATGTAATCAGAATAAACCCCCTCAATGGCCACCGTCAAGAGACGTATTGATGGTCGTTAAGGCGATTAAATAAAATGGAGCATCTAAAGCACCCCAAAATGATAAATGTGATCGGTATTATGTTTTTAAAATTAGATGGCTTCAGAGTAGCAGCTGAGATGTCGCCTTCTGTGAGGGAGAAGTGGTAATGTGATATCTTTGTTCGTTTGACTTAACATGCAACATGTCTGTATACAAAACATCAGAGAACCCTCTGTGCTCGGGACTGCCACTCCTGTCTTTATCATTCAGAGGCACAGCGGAAGCCCGGCTGCTTGCCCTTTGTAACTATTTTTGCTTTATTATGGCAACACATTATTTTCTTTTGAAGAAAAGTCTTGCGTCACTCTTGACAATAATTTTTTTTTTGCCCTTTCTTTTAAAAAGTACCGGTACTCCAGCGAAAATGCATTTTTCCATCACTGCACCTCTCACCTGATTGTCACACTTTGGAGGCCTTCTATGAATATTGTACTCCTTTCCAGGCAGTGCAGCCTCTTGTCTGATGCTTATCAGATACCACCATTTCTCCCTGCTTTCTGTTCCCCTGTGCGGTGCTTGGATCCCATAATGCTTCATCACATCATGACATGACTAGCTAGCGCCAATACCATGTTTGCCTGCTGGGATGACAGTGTAAATAAGCGGAATACCATAACTGTGCAGTCAGGGAGCATAAAATACCATCTCTTTCATTATACCCATGTGACAGGAACCTCTCCATCTTTGGTAAGTATGATAAAACTTGCTGTCTTCCCTGTGAAGAGCTTGAGTGGTACAGTTGATGGAATTTCATCCTAAGAGAAGCTATGGTGACCCCTTGAGAGAAAAGTAAAGCAAGGGATTCACTGGGAGTCACCATGAGATCACATGACTAACTGAACAGGTAAATACTAAACAAGGTAATGCTAGTTGACTTATATACATTGGGCGACTAGTTACACAATGAATTTAAAAAAAAAAACAAAAACATTAGAGTGGCCCTTTATCCTTTTATCTGTCTTTTGGAAGTTCAATAAATCCACTTGGAATAGAATTTTTTTCCTACACCTCCACAAAAGCACTAACAGGAGGATTTTTCTGCTCCTTTCAGGACAGGAAACAACATGGAAGTATTTAAATATTCCCCTCCGCATACCTTCTCGGGAATCTTGGTGGTCCATCCTGGGGTGCTGTTTTTCTTCAATGTGGCTTACTCTCACCGGTCTTTTCCTTACCCCTGCAGAAGACCTGCCATGCAGACTGTTTCTGGCTCCATCCAGTCATTTGCGGCCAAATGTATATCTGTAATATACAGTCCATGGGCAGATTTGAATTGTGGAAACCGCAGTTCAGGCTGCCATTAGGAAGCATGGGGCGTCCACATTTCAAGTAACACCTGTGGATTTGATTTGCAGATGCCACGCACAGAAAAGAAATTGCAGCAATTCTCCCACGGATTCTGTGTGGATGGGCTCCATTGATCTCTATGGAAGCGAGTGATCCACAATGCATCCGTAATTCAATTGCGGATGCATTCCAGATTTGTAGGCAGATACCACTCTAGTTGCTTGGACATCAAGCAGGGGGAGGGGAAGGAGGGAAAAGGCAGTCACTTTGGGCTTGCATTTTTATTTTTTTTTCTTACCTTTATTTTTTCCTGCGTGGACGATTCACAGTGCATCCATGTACATTTGCGTAGAAAAAAATCGCATCCGCGGTCACTGGCAAGCATTTAAAAATTTCCGCGGTGACATGCAGGTTTCCCGCTGCAGAAATCCACGTGTGCCATGGACATATGGCCTCACGCTGCATGCACGCGGCTGGGGCGGATTTTGCTTGCCGGATTCCGCAGTGGAATCAGACGCTGTGGCAGGCCGTGACCCCTTGCGTACCTCTCTGGATTCTTCTCTGTGCTGCGGATGTGCCGGCGGGCGGAAATCGCAAGTAATTTCCGCTTGTGTGCGTGGAAGAATCATTTTACATTTTATGCAATGGACAGACATTGCTGCAGAATCCGCGGCCAGACGCTATCCGCGGATTCCGCAGCAATAATCTGCACATGTGTATTGGGCCTCAGTCGGAGATGGTCATCTGGTGTTGAATTTTGTAGCGGCTACTAGTAGCTGACTGATTTATAAAAATACATAAATAAAGGACACGTCCCTCTGCCAAGATTACAGCTCCAATTTCTTATTGAATGTGGGTCTTAAAGGGGTTGTCCCGCGCCGAAACGGGTTTTTTTTTTTTTTAACCCCCCCCCCCCCCCCCCCCCCCCCGTTCGGCGCGAGACAACCCCGATGCAGGGGTTAAAAAAACAACCCGCACAGCGCTTACCTGAATCCCGGCGGTCCGGCGTCTTCATACTCACCTGCTGAAGATGGCCGCCGGGATCCTCTGTCTCCGTGGACCGCAGCTCTTCTGTGCGGTCCATTGCCGATTCCAGCCTCCTGATTGGCTGGAATCGGCACGTGACGGGGCGGAGCTACACGGAGCTACACCGAGCCCCATTGAGAAAAGAAGAAGACCCGGACTGCGCAAGCGCGGCTAATTTGGCCATCGGAGGGCGAAAATTAGTCGGCTCCATGGGAACGAGGACGCCAGCAACGGAGCAGGTAAGTATAAAACTTTTTATAACTTCTGTATGGCTCATAATTAATGCACAATGTACATTACAAAGTGCATTATTATGGCCATACAGAAGTGCATAGACCCACTTGCTGCCGCGGGACAACCCCTTTAAATTGTCTTTAAAAATAATAGCAGCTAGATTATCCCCTCTTCTGCGGAGGTGGATTTATGCCTTGTAGGGAACCTTATGGTGATAACATCAGAGGGATCAATTGAATTTATCAACTTAAATAGGCATACTACATATCCAGCTTCAAAGTAAATTATCAAAAGTTGGAGGCATTTACAAAATCTGTTAACTCTTTGGATGCTTCACAGAAACTAAAACAAAGTGGATGATGCATTTGAAACTTTCATTTTTCTTGCAGATTTTCGATTTCAATGTATATATTTTTTCAGTAACAAAACAGATGTTATCAGATAAACAAAACTTTGGTAGAGTTTTTAAAATGGGGTCATTTTAAAGGGTTTCCAATATGTAGGCCTCTCAATATCACTTCAGAATTGAATACTCTCCTAAAAAATAGATATTGGTTATTTTCATCAAAATTAGCAAAACTTCCACTATGCTTACACACTTTCTGACGTCAAAAGTAAATAAAAGGATGTTTTCAAAGTGGTACCAACATACAGTGCACATATGATAAATGTTATTTATTAGCTATTTGAATTTTTCTGTTTGTAAGACAGATAATGCCAGTTTGAAAATCACAAATTTTTCAACATTTTCTGTACATTTAGGATTTTTAAGGAAAAACTAAATAAGCACAAAATGTATCAACCAAAATTCACCAGTAGCATAAAGTACAATGTGTCCCGAAAAAAAAAACACTTTCAGAATCACTTGCATAAGTAAAAACATTCCAAAGTTATTACCACTTAAAGGGGTATATGTCAGATTTGAAAAATGGGGCGTGGTCAGAACAGCCAAAACTAGCTTCTGGGGAAAAGGGGTTAAAATCGTATCATGCTGGTATAGTGTTCCCTCCAAATTACCTACTATACTGCCCTCCATCTCTCCCACGTGTTGGAGATCTGGACATGATACAGGTACACTGTTAAACATATTCTGGGATTTTCTGTTGGATGTGCGGCGTATGACCTCTAAATATACAGATTACATGATACCAAAGTCACCGGCCACCTTCCTGCTACACCTCTGCGCCATTCCTCTAGCAAGATACAGATGCTTTATGGTTCTCCATTTGCTCTGGCTTGTACACTGGCTCTATGGAGACTTCCCCAACTTTGAGCTTGTAGTTTGGCTCTATACTGGAGAAAATGAGGATGCAGGATCTTACTGCATCTACAAGTATCAAATGTATCCACAATAAATTCACTTATGGCCAGATTTCATGGATATGCTTCCACAACTCCACTGAATACAGAATTTGACTTTGTGTGCTTTTTTTTTCTTTTGCTCTCCTCTGTTCCTATTCTTCCATCCCCAAGAAGGTTTTCTTTCTTGTGTTTTTTGCTTTTCTCTTCCACTATTCGATCGTTCCTCTTATTTTCTCTCTTCCTTACAGTATTAGGGAGAGACCCTTACTTCTTGTTCACAAAATGCTTTACTTGTATGACCATTTATCTGAGTGTCTCAGTGTGGTCTGCTTGCTATAGAAGTACTTCTCACTGTTTTTCTTGTGTAAGATGTTCTGTAACCACAAATATTACAGTAATGACACATTGACTGCTATTGCAGCTAAATAGCACCATGTAATTGGATATATAATGTTTAATGTCCTTTACCTGTAACCTTTTTATGTGTGTAACTAATAAAAGTGACCAAACAGACACTCTTGTCAAAAAAACAAACAAAAATAAAACACCTAGAAGTTGTCGTTTTGCTGCCAAACTCAGCATGCAGTTACATCTCAGGCAGATATGCAAATAATTAATTTGGGGCGTGATTAGATGAACGGTCTTGTCACCTGAGGCTCTAAAAGTGGTTCCACTCTTGGCCTATAAATAGGCTCTCGGAGGCTCCTTGTGTGTAGCGACCTCTTTTTGTGCTTGTGAAGACCTTGTTGACCATTAGACGCCTCTATGACAATCAAAGAGCCCAGTTAACCGAGCTTGAGAGGGGGTGCATTATTGGACTGCAAGAAGCTGGATGGTCGTATTGTCGAATTGCCCGCGACCTGGACCACACTCTTAACAGGTGTTCAGTGGATGCATGAGGCCACACACCAGGTGAACGGGCTCAGGATACCCTCTACACACCACCAGTAGAAAGGATCGTCTGACAAGCATGGGCGGCTACAACTATTTCGTTTTCCACCATCCAGAGTCAGGTGACGCCACCATTACAGAACTCTGTCAGAAACATTTCCAGGCGCTTGGCTGAAGGACATTTGGTCTCACAGCGCCCATTACGTGTACTGCCTTTGAAACACACCCACTGTTACCTTCATTTGCAGTGGTGTCCTGAACGTCGAAACTGGACTGCTACAGCGTTGAACCTGGTTGTCTTCAATGATGAAACCAGGTTTAGTTTGAGCACTAATGGTGGGTGTGTTCGAGTCTTGGGATCTAGGGGTGAGGGCCTCAATCCTGGACCATGGAGCAGCACACTGCCCACACTGCTGTGACGGACTGGGGGAGGAGGCATTGCATACAACAATCGGTCAGCATTAGTGGTACAATGGACAATAACAGCGATATGTTCAGGACATCCTGCAGCCACGTGTTCCTCTCATGGCAGGACTTCCAGAAGGCATTTTCCAGCATGTTAATGCTCGGCCGCACACGCAAGGGGGTCACAGGAATGTCTCCACAACGTTACCATGCTTCAGTGGCCTGCTCAATCACCAGATTTAGAACATGTATGGGACCATGTGAGACGCCAATTTCGACAGCCTACGTGTTTGCACAATCAAGAGGTTCAGTTACAGCAAAAGTGGTCCGATATGCTGCAGGATACAATACGGAACCTGTATACTTCCATGCCCGCCCATAGTGACTGTTCAAGAGGGTACTAGATCCTCCCTTCAAACAAATTCTTTTGCTCCGATATTGTAATCACTTCTATGAACATTACAATTGCACAAACTCGTATAAAGTTTCATTAGATTCTGACAACTTCTATGTGGTTGATTGATTATTTAATACACTGTCAAAAAAAATAAAAAATCTGATCCGGTTTTCCTCCCATGGCACCCCTACAGCTTTTTTTTTTCAGCATTGAGCAACAGACTACTTAATGTCCAAGGAAAATTTAAATCTATATAAAGTAAGCTATAATTCCCCATTCGAAATTACCCCATCTCCTGTCTTAACATTCATTTGGAAAACATGAGTTGGTTTTTTTTTGTCTTCCTTTATATATAGTTTTCTGATATTTGGTTGTTCTTACTCTTTGACTGTTGCTACATGCTTTCCTAAATAATTTATATGTAAAAGTGCTATATATTGATTACTATTAAGGACTAAGGCCTCATGTCCACGGGGAAAATCAGGCCTGCTACGGATGCTCCATGTAGAATCCGTAGCGGGTCCCTCCTGCCCCGCGGACATGAGGCATAAAAATAAGAATTAACTTACCTCTCGCCCGCTCCGGATCTTCCCTTCGCCGCGGCTTCATCTTCTCTCCGTCGCGGCCGGATCTTCTTTCTTCGGCCCGGTGGATGCGCGGGGCATGTTGGTTGCGTGCCCCACGCATGCGCCGGCCCGAAGAAAAAAGATTTGGCTGCGGCGGAGAGAAGATGAAGCCGCGGCGAAGGGAAGATCCGGAGCAGGTGAGTAAATTCCTATTTTGGTCTCCCGCGGATCCGGCTTCCATAGGCTTCAATAGAAGCCCGCAGGAGCCGTCCCCGCGGGAGACCCGCACGAAAATGGAGCATGGCCCAGATTTTTTTCATGCTCCATTTTTTTTAAAATCACTTTTATTGACCATCCGCGGGTATTTATCTACCCGCGGGTGGTCAATGCATCCCTATGGGATGCGGATCCGCGGGCAGGAGAAGAGTTAAAATCCGCTGTGGATTTTAATTCTTCTTTTGCCCGTGGACATGAGGCCTTAATCATAAAATGCATAACTATTATCCCTCTTTAAGGCGTCTGGATGAATTGTTGCATTAGTTCTTCTGTATCTGGAAGGTACTAAAACATAGTGAAGATGGTATTGAAATGTTCCAGTCAGGGGATGGATACAAGAGATATCCTAAAAGTATTGCATTCATGATGCATACGGATCCTCTGTCCTCTTATCTTTATGAATACAGTTCTTTCAAGGCTTTCAGCACTTTTTACCTGCTTTCATATTTGTAGATGCTTTAGGGCTTTTTATCATTTGAAGTATGATTTTCGTTATTTACAGATGCTGTGAGGGAGGTGAGAAAGTATTCTGTGAATTCAGAAGTTGATAAGTCAGCAAAGCTTTACGCCAGCACGTATGATCATCTCCATATGAAGCTCTTTAGAGCCCAACGAAATCTTTATATCTCTGGATTTTCCCTGTTTCTGTGGCTGTAAGTAAAAAGCGCTACAAGTTTGCATGTTTATCAGTAAATAAAGACAGAATTCCCAAGTGCAAAAACTAAAAGTGTTCTAAGAGCGACCTTTCATTCACCATTCGTGAAGAGTCATTTTCCCCAAACATTGTATTCTTTTTATTTGTATTAGAATAGAAGTCTAAAAATCCATGGCAACAAAGTTTTCTCTCCATTCTTTTTCTCTAGAGGTCAGAATTGGAAGCGTCCTTTTGAGCTCTTTACTCCATGTGATTTTACAGTCTCTGAGCAGCTCCCATAAACTATATTTTGACCATGCAGACACTATTATTGAGTCAACACTGTAGGCTTTTTCTTGCTGTCAGATGTAGTACATACAACAGGCTCATCTGATTCTTTTATGCTGGAAGCCCACAGCTGTTTTTTATTGTGGTAAAATGCAGGTTATACATATTGTCAGATAGCACAATTTATAAGGTCTACCGTTAGATTTTGACCTATTGTACATTGCATGCGTAATTAATGGAGTACGTTCCTGTGTAGTACCACACCATTACCGAAGCCACAGAACACGTCTATGCAGTCAGGCTGCAAACTATAGCCATACTCCAGCTCTAACAGTAGAGAATAAAAGGGTTGTCACACGACAGACTTTTCTCACCTATCCACAGGATAGATGATACATTTGAGCAGTGCGACACCACCGCTAACACCTCCACCAATTCCCAAAAACATGGGTCCTTACCTGCCTGTTGTTATCACGGCAGATCACCCAATCAACCAGTTGTGACATTGCATTGAATGGGGTCGTGGCTGCACATGTGCGGCGCTGCTTCATTTCAGTTAGGCTGATTAAAATAGTTGACCATTAGCACCATTGAAATGAATGGAGTCGTGCTGCGCATACAAGACCATCGCCCTGTTCAGTGTGACGTCACTGCGGGTCGGTTTGACGATTCCACGGTGGCAAGATGAGGGGGACAAAGGACAAGGACCTGTTTACTCGGGATCAGTAGGGTATCGGCAGTTGGATCCCCACTGTTCAGACTTATCACCTATCCATGGTCTGTTGTGAGACCTTCCGTTTTAAGAAACTTTTTATCTCTGATATTTAACCCCTTCAATTTTGACTAGCATAAGAGAGGTAAAACAAAGTGGGGATGCGCCTTTGTAAATGTCACATTGGTTCTTGCATTCAATCTCTGCCTATATCTTTTATGGGCAGAGGGCTCAGGGTCAATTTTAAAGACATTAGGTCTGTCTTTTAATATAGCCATTTACTAGGAAATATTTGGTGTAAGAAAGGATATTGAAACCATGTTGTCTGATGCAGTCATCCATCTATTTTACAGTGTTTTGAGAAGAGTAACTAATCTGATAGTGCAGTTGGCTACGGAGACGGAATCCTGTGATGCTTTGAAGGCACAAGTGGAAAAAAACAATGAGGCTGCAAAAAAGTACATGGAGGACAATGAACATCTGAAAAAGGTTTCACTCTGACCCTTTTTATGATAGTTTAAATGTTCACAGAACTTTTAGATGGCTTTTGTTAATCTTCTAGTTCATCTGATAACTAGGAATAGTACAAATCACTTTATTTGCCTAAAATTACATTTTTGTGCTGAAAGATTCCTCTAATGTGCTGGCTACTAGGGGTCTCTTTTTCTTCTAATTTGCTGTCCCCGATTGTGTGAATTCCATCTCTAGTCACAGACAACAATATGTGATTATAGGAGGTAGAGGAAGGTGATAACTCTATGCTGCCCATGTAAGTCTTTGGAGGGAAGAGGGGGGTGGGGGCAGCTGGAGTAAAAGAAAAAAAAACTCGCATAGATGTGTTGCTGCTAATAGTGAGTTATTTACTGTCCCACTGCTACTGAAATCACATCTACACTGCGCAGTCCTTCTGTATAAATTCCTAAATGATGCAGAACTGTATTTGCTGCAAATAGCAGAAGCTGCTGTTTTCTCTATACGCAGTGTCAGCTAAAACTGAAAACTAGATATACAGCCCGCAGAAGGGAAAAGTGGTGAAAAATGCCATATATATCATATAATGGTCAGGAATGGTGGTATTCCTCATGTTTACATACACACCTGAAACGTTATCTGAAAGTGTACATTGTGGCATAGGTGAGCAGGACATTCTGCTGCTTGAACACACCTGTGTTGGAAATGTGTAATTCATTTTTGCCAAGACAGAGATTTACTATCTTCAGGGCCGGACAGAGGATGTACGGTGACGTTATGATCCATGTCTTCCTTGTGCAATAGAGTTATGGAGCCGTGCCTTCCTTGCATTGCTGAACACAGTTTCAAGAGTCCAGTTGCTTGTACACCTGGAAACTTAATATTTGGGTTACTTTCTATTAGTGTATTTAAAAGTTATAAGACAAATTTGCTCTTGGATTTCTGAAGCTGGCTTCTAGCCTACAGTATTTTGTCCATGCCTGCTACCTTGAGTTTTTTTGATTCATAAAACAGTCACAAAAACCAGTCCAATTTGTCTGTCTGTGACCAGCTTTATGTGATCATATGGTCTTAATTGATGTGTAAAGATAGGTGTAAGGATTGATAGAGCTGGTGCCAGCCAGACTGAAAATGAGTAGGTTCAAGCAGAAAACCCCATCCATATATCCTAGTAGGAAAAAGCATGTAGACACCATAAAGGTGGTCTTGTGGGGCAGCCCTCTGGGCTTGGACATAGAGCTGCTCTGGTGGACTCGAGAGGTCCATGCATTACATGGATAACCATACATTGCAATGGCTACCATGTAACACTACACTTTCCCTGGCAGCTTCCTTCTGAAAGGTGGTGTTCGGATGAAGCAACCTTTTTAGGACTTGTAAAGGCATTGCAGCTATGTCTATGTTCTGTCAGCTGCTAAGTATTTGCTGTACATGATGCTGTTGTATTACATATATAACAAACAAACACGGGGTGTACAAATTAGTGTGACAAAGGAATCCTGTTCCATTGTCGCTAATATAAAGTTATATATTATGATAAATTGAAGAAACCTCTAGGCAAAATTGAGGAACAAAATAAATGACTGGCTCTGTTCATCATGTTTATGAACTATGTTGTGCTTTTTTTTTTTAATGCAAATGCCAATGAGCTGAACTTCATCAACATTGAGATCAACATTCATCTTGCGTATGTCAAAAGCATGTTCTTTTGCATATGCCAGGTCAGCATGTGTCTGTATAGAATAGTGTAGTACATTACAGGAAAAAAGAAAACCAGAGACAAAAAATGTGTATCTTGTGGTATGCATGTTTTTGTTTTTCCTTGTTTTTTAACAATGGGACCTAATTTGCAGCATTTGCTGCTCTCTGCCCATATAGTGGCATATATCACAACCTTCCAACAGAGGTATACTTTAGGAAATGCCCCTGATGCCTCCGATTGAGGGCTCAAGCATAGTGTTGACCAAGCCTTACTGTAACGGGAGTACAAATCTGTATTTTGTGTTGTCATAGGCCATTTGAGCTTGATTTGTCAGTTTGCTGTACTGTATATGTGTATTCAACTTCTTAATGAACATTTACATGCTCTCTTATTTTGAAGGTTTTGGATTCGAGTAAAGCCAATGACAAAGAACAAAAACTGAAAAGGGAGAATGAAACATTGCAGCATGAAATTGAAAAGGGCAAGGAAGAATTGCGTAGAATGGCAGAATGTGAGTATTGTTTGGGTTTAATATATGTGATATACCTTCTCAACCACTGAAATTCTCAACCATATTTACACTTAGGGTTGTCTCGCCCATCTCATCCTTGTTTTGTTTTTTTTTCAATATAGTGTTTAGCAAAAAGAAAGCGAAACCTATAATACTTGTAAAGAAAGAAGTAATATTAAAGTCCTCCTTACGCTGATAGATTTCCTTCCTGTAATGAGCGCCGATTAATGATATGGCAGTTTGGTCATTGCTTGTTTAACCCCTTCATGACATGGCCTATTTTGGCGTTGAGGACCAAGCGATTTTTTTGGTATTTTTCCATCTCCATTTTTCAAAAGCCATAACTTTTTTATTTTTCCGTGGACGCGGCCGTATGAGGGCTTGTTTTTTGCGTGGCGAACTGTAGTTTTTATCGATGCCAATTTTGGGTACATAGACTATATTGTAAATTTTTAATTTTTTTTGTTAATGATAGCAGAGAGAGAAAACGCATCAATTCTGCCATAGATTTTTTTATTTTTTTTTTTACACCGTTAATCATGCAGCATAAATGAGACTTTCCATTTTTTCTGCAGACCGGTACGGTTACAACGATACCAAAATTCTAACATTTTTTTTTAGGTTTTCCCACTTTTCTGCAATAAAAACCCTTTTTTTTGGAAACCTTTTTTCTATTCTAAATTGCTGCATTCAAAGTCACGTACCGTTTTTATTTTTTGATGTACAGAGCTCTATGAGGGCTTATTTTTTGCGAGACGAGCTGTAGATTTTATTGGTACCATTTTGGCGTACATACGGCTTTTTTGATTACTTTTATTGCGTTTTTAGTGAGGCAAAATGCTAAAAATGAGCATTTTTGCCTCAGTTTTTTAGCTTTTTTTTTAGCGTTTTTTTCAGTGCACAGTCAAAAGCATGTGCAACTTATTGTACGCATCGTTACGGACGCGACAATACCAAATATGTGGGGTTTTATTTTTTTTTTACCTTTTTTTATGCTAATCTGAGAAAAAGCATAAAAAATGGTTTTTTTACTCTTTTTTTTTTTACATTTTTTTAAATTCATGTTTTAAATCTTTCTTTTTTTTACACTGTTTGCGTCCCTCTGAGGGACTTTAATCACTGCCCTGATGATCGCTGTCATAAGGCATGGCAGAGCTACTGCTCTCCCATGCCTTATCGCTCATACAGCGATCTCAGGCATAGGCAATACAGGACGCCAGTGTCTGGCGTCCTGTTGCCATGGTGACAGGCCGGGCTCTCGCGATGACATCGCGAGTTCCGGCCGGAGACACAGAGGGAGCCGCGCTCCCGCTGTGAACTCTTCCCCTGCCGCGATCTACTTAGATCGCGGCAGGGAAGGGGTTAAAAGTGGCGGGCGCATCTCCGATGCCCCCCCCGCTGCTGCAGCGAGACGCCGGCTGTGACTGACAGCCGGCTCCCGCTGCGGGATAGCGCTGGATCATATGTGATCCCGCGCTATCTCCAGGACGTAAGTTTACGCCCTGTTGCGGGAAGTACCCCGCTCCCAGGACGTAAACTTACGCCCTGCAGCGGGAATGGGTTAACATCCATGTACATCATGAGTATGGTCATAGTTTTTAAAGGGGTATTCTGTTTATAGGATGGTTTTTCAAGTTTTCACCCATTCACAGCGCTCGGCTATTTATGTCTGCCCCATAGAAATGATTGCTGCTCCATTAATTTCTATGGGGCAGACAGAAAGAACTAAATGTTGCGCTCGGCTATGTGTCTGCGCCATTGAGAGGAATGAAGCCACTGCTGCGCATGTGTGACCAGTGGTTCCATTCCCCCCCAATAACACTACAGAATTGGGAGTCTACAACCTCAGCTCTTCAAATAGGGAGGAAAAGGGTCCCCTCTTCTTAGGATCAGTGTGGGCACCAGCGGTCAGACCTCCACCGATTTTCATCAGTTTTCACCCATCAAGTGGAAAAAATGCCTATGACCAGAATACCTCTTTAAGATGGTTCATCCCTATACAGCTTGCATGATCTTTAAACCTGCATAAAAGATGCGATCAATGCAAAACTAGTGTTTTTTGTTTGTCAACTGATGTCTGGGCATGATTCGATGGGACAGTGACTAGAAACGAGCATTTTTTGGCCAGTGTAAAAGGGACTTTGCTTCACCCTTTTTTTTTTTGCTACGTTTACTGTTAAAGGATCATCGATGTGAGACAAAAGCAGATTGGGCCAGTTTGAGATGTCACATTGGTTGTTATTGGGTGTGTGATATTAGTAAAATAGAGAAACCTGTTCACTGTATAATTAGTTATGACCTTGTGTGAATCATTTTCCTACCTTTAGGGAAGATTCATCTGAGAGACATCAGAGAAAAATCTTTTCATAGGAAGCTTGGAGCTCTGTTACTATAGCCGTGATTTTTTTTTTTTTTTATAAATTTGTGTGGAAGGTTTTTTTTTATTTATAGTGAACCACATTACTAATTTATTGACACTAATTGAAACCAATTTAGCTCCTCAAAATGTTCTTTCTAAAAAAAAATTTCTATTGCACATTTGCTTTTTAAAATGCAAAATTAAAGGGGTATTCCCATCTCGGCTTTTCATAGCGGAGTTGGGAAACTACTGCTATAGTTACCAGCCTCCCGTCCGGTAACTACAAAAACAGCCGAGCGCTTCTGCCCAGTACAGTTTCCTTAGTTCCTATTGTAGTGAATGGAAGTTATGGAAGCAGTGTAGCGCTATGCTTTACTGTTTCTGCAGCTCTGGTTCACTTCAATAAGAGCTAGACAAACTTTACTGGGCTGAAGCGCTCGGTTGTTTCCAACATGCGGTCGGAAGCAGGGGGGCCAGGTTTTCCCATCTCAGTCATGAGAAGTTGAGATATAAGGTATTGAATAAATTATTCTTTTTTTTTTTTTTTGCTGGAGTCAATGGGGAAGAAAAAAGATTTCACTGTTTTTTTGGGGGGGATTTATTTTTATGGCGTTGACATGTGGTATAAATATTAGGTTAACTTTATTCTGCCAGGCAGTATGATTATCCAAATAAAGTGTGGTCCAGGCAGCATCAGATGAATAAAGAAATTATCTCTTTATTCCTCAATAAAATAACCAGTGACGTTTCGACCCATCCAAGGGGCCTTTATCAAGCTTGGCTAATAAAGACAATATGACACATATAAATACAAACTTTAAAATTACAAAAATCAGTACAGCTGTGTGAAGGTAAATTGCTAGTGATCATCTGCACGCTGATTTAATAAACTAACCGGCTCATGGCCGAATCACCTACATATACACTGGTTTGCTTTATAATGCAATACGGAGCCGTCCCTGCTGGTCCCTTGGGTAGGGTTAATAATGGTATCTCAACAACCAAATATCGTAAGTCTCAGGGACCCACTCCCCTTTAACCCATGACAAGTTCCTGGCGTATCCTCCTGTCGGAGTGCGCATGCATGGGATCTCAGGAACTCCCGCTTTATCTCAAAGAGCAAACATCATACCTGCCGCATCGTCGCCTTCGGAGAGCGCATGCATTAAAGATGCATGTCCACATGACCAACTCTTAAACGGATCACGTGTATAACGTACGTCAGAAGAATATAATGCGCGTGCGCACTAGCATATTGCTCGTGTGGCACATATAGAGGTAATCCTATCTCAAAGGAGCCTAATGCGTCAATATCACATCGTAATATGCAAAAGGCGTTCATTTTTATTCACCAACAAAACAGCTTAAAAGCCCGTAACAATAAGAGCCTATAGACCATCTTTACAGCGCATGCGTCCACCAGATCTCACATCCACCATAAGGAGCCACAGCTTCCGCGGCTTTAATCTCTAGAGCAAGCGTGTTTTTACAGCCCTGGGGATTAAAGCCCACAAAGCCAGGACGTAAAATGACTATGGGATGGTCACTAAGGGGTTAAATATCAATAAAGTGGATCAAGTTTGTTGTATTTTCTTCCTTTGCAGTGAAAAGACAGAATATGCAGTAGATGGTTACCTGTCTTGAACTGTGTTCCTAGTAGTAAGTAGTTAATAATATCTGCAAATATATTGTCCAAAGCATTGAGAGAAGAATACCTCGAAGTGAGAGTCTGTTTTGGCAGAAGAATAGTATTTCATTCATGGGATTGTTCATATTTGTACTGAATTTCAGTAATGACGTGAGTGAATATCCAGCATGCTATAAACATTGGCAGTGAGAACTGAATGAGCTTATTAACTATCTTCTCTTCCTGCTAATATTCTGATATGTCACGTCCTTTCCATGGAAATACATGTTGCGTTGCAGGGGCTTTACAATTCGTTCAACTTTTTTTTAAAAGTAGCTTATTTTACAACATGAGGGAAGTTTCATTTGATTTAGGGCTCTTGCGTACTTGCGTCTTTCTTGCGTGTTTTTTTCACGCGTGTGTCAATGGGACTTTCTAATGTTAAAAACGCATCGCACAAAAATTGCAAAGCACCAACTTGCAATGCGTTTTTAACATTAGAAAGTCCCGTTGACATTTGTATTAAATAAACACAGCGATATCGCAGCGTTGAAAAAACGCAAGTGGGTAAGAGCCCTTAAGTGGATTCTGCACTTTGCAGTTACTTTAAGTGGTTCCCAAAGGTTTGTTGATCACTGGCTGCACCACTGCTGGAACCTCCAATGATCTGCTGCAATCTGTGTGGGAACTATTGAATATGTACAATATTTTTCAAAGGCAATTATCAATATTATCCCAGTTAAGTGATTGGACACGCCAAAAATGTTGCTGGATAAATGGAATAATTCTATTTAAATATACCATTTTAAAGCATTTGTATAATTACGACTATTTTATTTCTGGTTCGCATTACTGGCTGAAGTTGGGGTATTATGCTGTGTATATCACCTTACACTATTCACGGTTACCCATAATACCTTTTACTGCACTACTGCACTTTTATGTTGACAGTATACTGCTAATATTACCCTGAGCATTACATTGTAGAGTTATAGCATTGGGTGGTGCTGATTATACTGTTTGGCGAAGTTTACACCAGTTGGACTTGCTATGGATAAATCAGTAGCAGATCTGATCCGGAAGGGTCAGTAGACCAAAGCTTTCCAGGGGACCAGTGAAATCTCACCAAGGGATGGACAGACTTGGAAAGGTGAGTATAGTGTGCGTAGGTGTGTGTATATGGCTGGATGGATGGAGATATATATTAACCCTTTCCAATCCACTGTCTGACCTCTGAAGACATTATGATTTAGGGCTGTACAGCTCCGAAGTTGTAAGACAACCATCAGGGGTCTCTTACTGTATATTGCCAGCTTCTCTGCTGTCAGAGCCTATCCAACGTGTCACCTCATGCAGTACTGGCGTTAGCCAGCATATAGCACTGTTGTATAATAGCAGAAAAAGAGTAAGCCCCCTAGGAAAACCAGGATACAAATTGGATTGGAAAGGGTTAAGAATAATTTTATGCATCTTTGGATTTTGTGGTGGATCTGCAGGCAATCCAGTACAGAATCCACAACACATCTGATGGTGGATCTTCTCTATCCCATTGAATTTAGTGGGGAAGAGCCACGAAAAAGCCTTGCTCTTTCCACAGCAGAAATTCACATGCTATAGATTCAAAAATTCACATTCACAAAATTACCCATGGCGAATGTGAGCGAGAAAAGAGGGGGAAGGTGGGTGGGGGGTTATAAATGTTCATTTATGTTTATTAAAAAATAACTAACAAAAGTTTTAATAAAAATAATTTAATCTAAAAAAGAAATTCAATATATTAGAAGAATTTAAACGATTTAGCAAACTATCTAACTTCAAGGTCAATCTAAGCAAATCACTGATTCTCAATGTAACCCTACCAAACATAGAAGTCGAGACCCTAAAGCCATCCCTCCCGTTCCAATGGAAATCGGAGGAGATGGGGTATCTAGGAACAGTACTTACCACAGATCCAGACAAACTTTTTGCAAAAAATTACATACCCCTCATAACTAAACTAGAGTCTGACTTTACTAGGTGGAAGGGAGTCCCGTTATCTTGGTTCGGAAGGATCAGCACAGTTAAAATGAATGCGCTTCCGAGGTTTCTGTATATCCTCCAGACGGTCCCAATCGCTATACCGGGCTCCTTCCTGGCATGGGTTAGAAAGGCAATCATGAGTTTTATATGGGGAGGCACCAAACCTAGACGCAAATGGAAAGCCCTAACCAGCCCGAGAGAACTAGGAGGCATGGGAGTCCCGAACATAGCCCTGTACTATAGGGCGACGTTATCTAAGCGCATTCTTGATCTTCTCCACGGTAGAGCACAGAAGATATGGGTGGAAATGGAACAAGACATGACACTCGGCCAGGGTAGAGGGATCATATGGCTACCCGGTAGGGGGAAACACAGAGGACTGGGATTGTCCCCATTCATTGAAGATATGGTGACAGCCTGGATGGGCCCTGCGACTAAGACAGATCTGATCCATAGACCGGGCCCACTCACACCCTTGATAGGAAACCCAGAAGCTCCCCCATTTTTGCGAGGCTTTGAGGTGACTGACACGACCCTAGACACAATCCCTAGGGTACAAGACGTGATTTCTAGCACTGGCCTTAAACCATTAAGCGAGATCCTGGGAGGGAGGCAGCCCCATCCCGGAGCGTGGTTTCAGTACCTACAACTAGGCCACTATATTGGCTCACTGGGGGATATGCAAGAGCTGAGGCGGCCCACTACCCCCTTTGAGAATTTATGCACCTCAACCCCCACAGATCAACATAAAATCTCAAATCTATATCGGATGCTCCTAACCGAAGACACACGACATTGTAACAGAGCGCTGGAGCGGGAGGGGGAACTGAACACCATACCCTCAGAGGAGTCATGGGCAAAGGCCTATACATTAACCCACAAAATAAACATGTCCAGCAAACTACAAGAATTAAACTATAAAATCTTAACACGTTGGTACCAGACACCTGCGAGATTGGCGAGAATATTCCCCCAGTATCCGGATACCTGCTGGAGATGCACGACGGGAACTGGAACACTCACACACATCTGGTGGGGTTGTCCACTGATCTGTCCTCTTTGGCGGGAGATCAACTCCCTCTACACTGCAATTAGTAGGAATCAAATACAGCTGACTCCTGAGATTGCATTACTTTCAATGTTCCCGGGCTCCCAGAAGCAAGCAAAAGGTTCTCTATTGAGATTTTTCATTCAAGCAATGCGCCTGGTAATCCCAAAAAAATGGAAGTCATCAACTCCCCCCTCCAGGCTAATGTGGTTGGAGGAGTTAGATCACATAAAATATATGGAGGAGCTTTGTGCCAGAGACGAGATGAAACTAGACAATTTCCAAGCCACCTGGACGCTATGGAATCAGTTCCGTTTCTCCCAAGACTTAGGCCCATGGCTTGAAAGGGGGTCACTCCCCAACACAAACACAACCAATGACCCTTCGGATACTACCAGACCCTGAAAACGTAACCCTCAAATCAAGATACGAGATGACTCCCCCCCCCCCCCCCCCCCCCTCTTCTCTCCTCTCGCCCCTGACCAAGCCCCCCCCCCACTCTCAACATTCCAGCCCTCTTTACTTCCCCCCCTTCTTTCCTCAATCTTTCTTCATAAGAAGCTGTTATATTAGATATGTTTAAGTTTTCTTTTTCTCAGTTTAACCAATCAGTAACTGAAGCTAGAGATACCAGAAATTAATCTGAGAAGTTATAAGCTATAAATGTTGATAGCATCAGAGTTCATACTTATATTTAAAAAGAAAAAAAGTCTGTTTCAAAGAATAAGACAGAAAACTAGACAAAGGAAGACAATTGAGGTTAATGTAAGAATGTTTGATGAAAATGACACCACAATTTTGTAATTTTCATATCTGCATAACAGACAAAATAAAAAACTTTTGAACCATAAAAAAGAAATTCACATAATGTTCCATTTCTGTGTAGGAAACTTTCATAGCAAGTGGATGAGTATTGTTGAATGTCCATCCACTTTGTTGCTACTGTATTCTGCGGCAGATTTTTAAGTTCAGAGCAGTTCTGACCCAGATGAGCTTGGCTTTCCTGTTCTTGTTAGCTGAAGGTCATGTGATTCGAGTACGGGGCGCAGGACAATCTTTTACAGGCTGCTAGGTAGAGCATGGAGTTACAAAATAAAATTAACTATTTTTTCCTATTGCACTTTTATGTTTTGTCTAACTATACATGTATTTTAATTCATCATATATTCATCATATTGCTGCTGCGGCTGGCATATGCTCTAAGTGTCTGCTGTTTCTGTGTCGGACACGATAAAGTTTGACTAGCTGCTTGCTGTGACTGGCTTGCTGCTTGTGTACTGTAGCAATGTAAGTGTAGGAAGGAAAGCTTTGGGTTGACATGAGGCCAGTCAGGCAGCCTCACCTGAACACTGCAGGTATAGAGGACAATGCACAATCAAATATCTATAGCATAAGTTATATAGTAACATAGTATGTTAGGCTGATGGGAGGCCATGTCCATCTAGTTCAGCTTATGTCCCTCCCCCCTTGTTGATCCAGAGGAAGGCAAAAAAAAACAAAAAACAATGAGGCAGCAGCCAATTAGCCCATTAAGGGGAAAAATAATTCCTTCCCCACTCCATAATGGCAGTTAGTATAATCCCTGGATCAACATTTAAAAAGTTCCTACCTGACTCAAAGACCCGGATTAACAACCCCGCTGGTTATTTAATGTTATCTATCCTGTAATATCGTAGCACTCTGGAAAGACATCTAGTCCCCTCTTAAAGTCCTATATCGATTTTGCCATCACTACGTCTTCAGGCAGAAAGTCTCACTGCTCTTACAGTAAAGAACCCCCTTCTGTGTTGGTGATTGAACCTGCTTTCCTCTAGACGTAGAGGATGGCCGCTTGTTACCGTCGCAGTCCTGGGTATAAACAGATCATGGGAGAGATCCTTGTATTGTCCCCTAATGTATTTATACATAGTTATTTGGTTGCCCCATAACCATCGTTTTTCTAGAGTGAATAATCCCAATTTTGATCGCCTCTCTGAGTATTCCAGTCCTCCCATTCTGTTTATTAATTTAGTTGTCCTTCTTTGAACCCCCTCAAGCGCTGCTACATCTTTCATGAGGCCCGGTGACCTCTTTTATTTCATGAGGCCCTATGCCTCTTTTATTGCACCCCAAGACTTTTTTTGCTTTTACAGCAGCTGACTGGCATTGTTTTCTCCACTTAAGTCTACAGTCAACTAGTACCCCCAGGATTTTTCCATATCAAGTAGCTGTGTCCATTGAGTATAAGACTTGCTGCTAGAGAAATAATCGTACTTGGTGTTTCTTGTCAGTAGTTTTCTAGTGTAGTGTTAGGGATGACCTATCACTCCGCTAAGAGGGTAATTACAAGCACTGTAACATCATGTTATTATTTTAATAGCGAAAGCTCTGTTGACAGGTTTCCACGAAACTGCTTATTAAAGAGCTTATACTGCATAGGAACTGTCCAATTAGCAAGAATAGAGCTCTTAATTTCTACTAATTCAGGACTACTAGCTGTTCATCCTCAGTACTAAACAGGGGACCCCGTACGTGTATGTTAGACCTACACACCGGACTTCTATCTGCTCTTGTACATAATAGAATTCCATTTTGTGTTGCTAGTGATTCTTAAGACTTATTTGTCCCTTTCATTAGCTTAAACGCTTGAACTAGTCAGTACAAATACCCACAACTACACGTCCTGTTCTGTCCAATAAAACTAGTTGTTCTTCAAGTGCTATGGTGAATGATCTCTTTTTCTGCTCACGGAGGCCAAGAATATACCCAGCAATAGATAATATCCTGTGAGATGAAACAAGAACTCTTGCATATCCTCCCAACATAAAGAGGTCATCCAAGTCTACTTGTAGGCGATGGAAGATTTGTGTAATTGACCCATTAGACCAATGTCACTTAGAAACATACATATAAAGTGGGAAACTCTGCTTTTAGATCTTTGAGGTGTTGTATATGAGTATGTAGTATGATCTGTATGGTAGATGTATGTGTACCTATGGTGTTCAAGGCTCTTTGACATCAAAAAAGAGATTTGTTCTTCAGTCCCCTTCAGAGAATCGCAAAATGCCTAAATCACGTAATCAAGTAATTTTGGAATTACCATTGTTATCTAATGTATGAGGCATATAATCCCCAAACTGCAAGGGAAAGCAGTTCATGTGAGATACTACTAGATACTATTTAGAATATGAGGAAGAATAACAATATACAGCCAGTATTTTATTTCCTGAATGCATAGAAAAGGAGAAATGAATCCACGTTGCTGCAGGTTGTAATTTAATTAGATTTTTTTATTGTTTACAGTTCATGCGCATCACCATGGTAACGGGTAACAAACCCCCTGCAGTCTGATCCTGTACTCCTCTCAGAAAGTAGGGGACAATTGGAAAGCAATATGACTGCAAAATTGGACTTTATAAGGTTTGATGCCTGCTCCCATGGAGACTACTTGTCAGCACAGGAGCTGTAGATACAATAGGACGTTTTTAATTGTAACAATTAAAAAATCTTTCAAGAAATTAATTAATTTGACCGTTTAAAGAAATAGACCTCTTCTTTTTTTTTTCTTTCTCCTGTGAAATCTCTTGCCTTAGAAATAGAGTGAGTTGTGGCGTCATCATACCCAAAACATGGGAACAATGTGAGTGTTGTTTTGTTCGTGTCTAGATAGCATGTCCTCCTGATGAGAGATATTGCTGTTTATAGTCACAACAAGGGCAGCATGTAAGTCACCACAGAATGTTACTTTTGGCTCCTGTTGCATGTCCTGTACCAATAAGACACGTGTTTTGTTTTCTTTTTTACTCTTGTGGATGGCATAAGGTAGTCATTCTTCGGTATTCTAAGGACAAACAAGGGCTTTAGACAATTTAGAGGTAAAAGAAGTAAATGTATAGACTTGGCGGGTGTAGTGGCTATTTTCAGTGTATATTCTTAACTGCATTCTGTTGCAGAATTTGTGCAGTACATACAAATCCACATACAGCTGATATAAGGCCGATTTCACGTCTGCGTTGGAACTTCTGGCCGGAGGTTCCTTCGCAGATCCAGCTGAAAATACCGGAAATGAAAGTGCTACATGCAGCATTTTTTTTTTCTTCCATCCAAAAGCCAGGCAGCTGGGCAGAAAGTGAGCGGACCCCATTATAGTCATAGGAGTCTGTCTGGGGCTGTTTGGTTCTGCCCAGCGAACGCAGCAGGAAAGCGGAATCCCTGCGAAACTTTGAATTTCACAGTTAAATCTGAATTTATGCAGATTTTGCAGTCCACCTGCTACAGATTTTCTGCTAAGTCCGTGGCAGTATTCAGAACTCGTCTTAATTGTTGATTTGAGATTATAAAGTGCTGTCTGCTGTGAGATGACATTGCAGGCTTAGGCTGACTGTAGTGTTCTCATGAGAATGACACATAGAGTTGAGTCGGTTGTACATAAACAAGGAAACCTGGAGAACTGAAAATATCGCGTGGCAAAATGTCTCTCCCCCTATTTAGGCTATAGAACTTACTTAGTGTTTACTATATACATCTCATACTGCCAATATTTATTTCAGCACTCTCCAAATCCCAAGCAGAAGTCCTTGCCTTGAAGAAGCAGAGTGAAGGGCTGACCAGAGAATATGATCGCCTTATAACAGAACATGAGTTACTACAGGTTGGTATTGTGCAATCTGTTCTCTTTTCTGTCGGATGACACTACAAGTATTTCACAAGGACAAACAAGCAAAATATGAAAGTTGTCACATTTCCTGACTTCTAAAAATACCGTATTTTCTTTCTTAGGCTGGCTGTCCACGGCCAGGGTGTTATTGCAAGATCTGCGGCAATAAATCACACGCGGAGCTCGCATGACACGCTTTCCATGGGATAACTATGGAAAGCGCAGCCTACTGCACACGAGCGGAAAATCATAGCGATTTTCCGTTCACATGATTAAAATCATGGCATGCTGCGATTCTCAGCGGTGAGCCTATCATTAATACAGGCTCATCGCAGAGACCTTTTAGTGCTCCTCCCCTGCGGCAGAATATCGCTGGCGACATTCTGTCGCAGCCGTGGACAGGCAGCCTTAGGCTACATGCACATGAGCACGAGTTTTGTGTGTTGCGAGATGCCCAAACTCGAGTAAATATGAATTTCATTCTTTTGAATGGATTAATTCACATGAAGAATTTTTTTTTTTCCCTCACAACAATGCTGCGAGGTAAAAAAATCGCTGCATGTCCTATTTTTTAGTGTTTTCTAGGAACAAATCACCCATTGTTTTCAATGGGACCTTTAAAAACATCACATGGCACTCGCAAGCGGTGTAATGTGCATGTGAGTGTTCAAAATAATGGGAAAGACTTGCACTCCTCTGACATGCGTGAAACACGTGCCTGAGGATCACAATTTCACAGAACTTATGCGAGGCGCTTTTGAAAGAAAACCGGCACGCCCGTGTGCTTGTGGCTGTATGTACTGCAGAATAGACTTGGAGTAGAAAAGTCCTACAAAATAAAGCTCATATAAGTATGCACTAAATTGTAACCAAGATTTTTTTTTTTTTTGGAATAAGATTGTCCCTCCAAGATTTCTAATGTACATTATGGCAAAAACACATCTGTGGCTCCTCGAAGTACTATAGTGCTTAGTAGTACCGTAGTACTCTGAAGCAGTTTGTATACATTACACACACAACTGATGCCTCTGTATATAGTACATACATACTGCTGTAATGGCTCTATACACTACATTGTGACATGGCAGCATTTTGTCAACAGCAAGTATTGCGGTGTAGCATCAAGATAGCGCTCTGTTTAGAGTGTATACAGACTGCTGCCTGAATATAATATCTAGGTGTACTATAAAAGATATAGGCACTTTCAGCATGATATAGAACCAAAACTGGTAGACACAAAATGTGTGGTAGTATACAGTTGATGAAAGTTTCTGTGTCTGCATGGTTTTGGAATGACCGAATCAGGTGAGCGCCTGTGGGGCGAGAAATTTCAGAACACTGGTTATTCACACAAAGGGAAAGGTTCTGGGAGACGATCTGCAGCAGAGGAACAAGTGGATCGTTATGTCCTGTTATGAAATCCCATTGATTTCAGTGGTTTTGTTTTCATTATTGGGATTCTCATACGTAAGACATTTATCAGATGAGCGAATTTTTTTTTTTATCAGATGTTGCAAATCGCGTGACCGGGCAAAATTTGTAAGCGCAGAAGAGCCAATCTTCATGGGCCTAAAATTCTCTCATTCCCTGGAGCAGCTGTACTTGGAGAAGTCAGCTGCTCTAAGGCCTCATGTCCACGGGGAAAATCAGGCCCGCTACGGATTCTCCATGGAGAATCCGTAGCGGGTCCTTCCTGCCCCGCGGACATGAGCGCTTAAAATAAGAATAAACTTACCTGCAGCGGACCGTGCAGATCTTCTCTTCTTCGCAGCCGGATCTTCTTTCTTCGGCCGGCGGATGTGCCCTGCACGTTGGCGGCGTGCCGCGCGCATGCGCCGGGCACATTCGCCAGATTTTAATTCTTCTTTTCCCTGTGGACATGAGGCCTAAGAAGGGAGAGGGAAGAAGCCCCGCAGGGCTTTGGGATGTCTCCAGAGCAGGGAGAGATGGAGCAGACGTATGGGGGATTTTCTCATAGCAGGGAGAGATGGAGCCGAGGCTATGGGTTAATCCCCCATAGCTCCGCTCTCTCTACCCTACTATTGGGAAATCCCCCATTGGTCCGCTCTATCTCCCTCCTATGGGGAAATCCACCATAGCTCCCCTCTATCACCCTGCTATGGGGAAATCCATTTTGACGTGCACTTTTTTTTAGGAGCGTCAAAAAATTATTTGTCTAAAAGAGCCAATAGGAAACCATAGGTTCTTTTTAGACTCGCTTTTTTTTTTTTTTTTTTTTTTTTTTTGACGCGCCTACTCAAAATGACGCTTGTGGGAAAGAGGCCTTACAGTGTGTGTCAATGTCTCACAATATGGAAACATGCCATATTGGTTCATTTGTGGGCTGGTACTTAAGTCATTCACTTAAATCACTTAAAAAAAAAAAAAAAGAGAGCAATTAGGTAACATTTAGCTCTACTTTTTCTTTTGACTAACCTGAAATGGCTAGAAACATGCCAATTAAAGTAGGTGAGTGCGGTGATAGTATGACACTAGTGATTACTAGTGAGGCTACTAGGAAAGTACTTTTTTTGCATAATAGTGTAGGAATGACATTGTCCTAAAAAGGTACTGACTATACTGTAGATGGACTACTTTTGCCATATGTATAAGGGGCAAAAATGAGCTAATGGCATGTTCCAAAGTAAATATGTTTTCTCCTTGAGCCTTATTTCCATGGCATGTGTGGATTGCGTGCAGGGAATCCACCCCTGCCCACGGCCACTGAGCCCCGCTTACCTGATTTCCCCGGCAGTGGCGTTTGTGCGGATCCCTCCACTCCCGGGTTCGCTGTACTGCACATGGTCCTCAAGGCTCGCAGTCGGACATGCACAGTACAGTTTTTTTTAAAATTTTCTTCCTGCTTTCCTATGGATCCGCAGCACATCCGCAGTGTCAGGTGCGGGTGTGCCGTGGATCGGTCGGCTTCCATTTAATGGAAGCTGTCCCTGCAGTATCTGCAGAACAATAAAGAATGCTTTGATTTGTCTTCCGGATCAATAGGTCCGCAAATCAAATCTGCATCCTTTTAATCTATTTGCGGACCCCCGTGTTTCTCTATGGGCGGCTTGATTTGCGGATCTCCCGCGCAGATTCCGCAAATCCAATTTGCCCGTAGACATTGGGCGTTAGAATATGTGAATTGTAGGTTTGTTACGTTACTAATTTCTTCTACTTTTTTTGTTTAGAATACCATTCTGGAGCAAGACAGTAAGAAAGAGCAGTGATTCACAGCAATGATCTGAATAAGTGACCATAAGAATGTGAAGACATTTTCTGGAGTTTTGAATTTCATTTTGAAGTCGCTGCAACAAAGAGTTTTTAATGGAAGATCGGCACATTTTGTTTTTTCTCAGTTTGCAGCAGTTTGTGTCCAATGCAAACTTTAAAATTGTAGTCATGTTAATATATTTCTGGTATTTGTCACTTTAAATTGTTGTGCTCTTGAAAGTGTATTTAACTTGACTACCTTCTCAAAAGTAACAGGTCAGAACTGTAATGAAAAATACAGTAAAACATGCATTGCATTGTCCAGGGAACTGTTCTCTTCCCGTGGTTCAGATAGCTGGATCAGGTTAGGGAGCTGCATGTAATGCATATTAACAAATGTATGTTTATACTAGATATACACATTAAGCTGTCATCAAGAGAATACAGCATTCTGAATCCCGGTATATTGTTCATATCTATGAGGTGGTGCTGACGATTTCTTAGTTTTGACCACAAAAGAACAATGTAATTTCACAGTTGTTCTGTATAGTCTCCTCAGATATCTATGCATTTCTGACTGCGGTGTTGCAACTTTTTCAACCGATCCAGAAACAATTCCTTTAGTTGGACAGTAGACCAGCTTTCAACCACTTAAGTGCATTAGAAATGGATGCAAAGTTGATTCTCTTGAGGTTTTTCTTCTAATTAGAAAACAGATGATAGTCTGAGGCTGCAAGATCAGGCGAATAAAGAGGGTGATCCAGCACCCAAAGGCCCAGGGCAGCCAGTTTGGCCACTGAGTGGGAACGAGACATTGTTGTACAAGAATACGACACATTGGGTCAACCTTCCATGTTTTTTCAGCTTCAGTGCCTCCTCCACTTTTATGTAGAAGTGTTGTGTAATACGCAGCTGTGATAGTAGACCCCTTCGGAATGCAGTCCACAAGCAGTATTGCATCTTTATCCCAGAAGACAGACGCCATAACCTTGGTTGACGACTTATGCACTCTACAAATAGAAACAAAGGCCGAGCAGCAAATAGGTGCAGGAGATTCTTCACATCCAAAGTACAAAATTTTACTTGCTCCACATAATACAGGCAACGTTTCGACCACCTCAGTGGTCTTTGTCATGACTTATACACTCTAAACTTCTTTGGATGCGGAGGATCACTGTGTGTCTCTCTTCTTTTGACTCACGGTTATAGATATAATTCACATCTTATCCCTTGTGATCAGTCGAGACGAGAAAGCAGAAAACTCTGCAGAACTCCCCAGCTAGCACTTGGGCAGGCTTTTGATCTGCTGACAAACATTTCAAGACACACTTGGCAGACTCCTTTCTCATCAAGGTGATCATGAATTATGGACACAACTCTTTCTTGAAATGTTCCGAGCCTCGGCTATCATCTTAAAAGAAATTTGCTGGTATTCCAGAATCTTATCATAGATTACATTTATGGCTTCTAGAACAGTCCCTACTAGATGTTTCCTAGAACAGCCTTCATCGTCAGTTTTGTAGTGGCCATTTTAAATTGTAGCCTAATGTTTGCACCATGTCACCGTAAATGTCTTTTGGCCCACATCTCTTTCAGAAACAAGAACTTCATTGCTGCTCTGCTCTCCTTTATAGTGAAATTTGCTGCAGACTCCGCCATGTCTTCAGACTTGCGTAACAGAAGAATGGCACATGAGATCATGCCAAAATTTGCTCACAAACTATTCCAAAGATTGAGCTTTCTAATTATATAACTTACATTGATGTGAAAACAAATGAAGATTGAAAAGTCAAGGACTTATCAGCACCCCCTCGTAGTTCCTCTAATTGCACCGTTTTTATGTCAAACTTATACTGAAAATATGCTTGTTTGAGTTGACATCATTTTAGGTTTTTGAGAATGAATGTTTTATGTCGGATCAGACTTTTGTTTCTGGTATGCTTTTTGCAAAAGTATGTTGGCAAAAAGACAATGCTCAGTTTCCAGGACGTGAGATAGATGTTATTGTGATACTAGACTTGTCATGTACAATACATTGAGGAATTATCCAATTTACTAGAAAGGTAATCCAAAAAGAAGCAGATCCGATTTTTTTCACTGCAGGGACCCCTGTGATCAGCTGTAGGGGAACCTGGAAGCAAATTTTCAATTCTATTAAAACAGCACAAGTACCATAGTTATTGAAATCAAAGGGTTATCTGTGTAATGCATGAACCGTCCTCTAGAGCAAAAGATGTTCTTTGTAGTTGCTCCATCTAATCTGTGGAGTTGCCTTTATTAACGCAGAATGGACTAATAGCTTATTTTAAAATTTGATTTTTTTAAACGACTGTGTTTCAACTCCAGTCCTCATGGACCCCCAACAGGTCATGTTTTCAGGATATCCTATAGTGAGAACACCTGTGGCAATGTCTGAGGCACCGACAATAATTACATCACCTGTGCAACACTGAGGAAATCCTGAAAATATCACCTGTGGGTGGGTCCCTGAGGACTGGAGTTGAGAAACGCTGTTCTAAACCAAACCACCACGGTTGACAATCTCATTTGTTTTAGAGGAAGAAGAAAAGTTGCAGGCATTTCGGTGCATCAGCGATTTAGGCCCCCTGTCCACGAGCGTTGCGGTATCCTGGGAGCAGGAGCCACGAGCGGAGAATCGCAATGATTCTCCGCCGGCTAAATCACACCCGTGGACAGGGGGCCTTAATCCTTCAGCCAGTTTTTGAAGGATTAGGCATGTTTGATTTTCAAAGTGCAGGTTCTTTGTTCTCCTCGGATATGTCTGGCAGCTTATTCCACTCTCTTCATGAAATAAACATACAATCGATTTAAAGAGATTTAGGGTATGGTCACATGTGGTGGATTTGCTACAGATTTTCCACCGCAGAAAAAAATCTGCACCAAAATCCACAACATTTGATGCAGATTTTGATGTGGATCCACAGCAGATTTCACACCAGATCTGCACCAAAATCCACAGCAAATTCATCACGTGTGAACGTAATCATACTGAAAATGTCAACCACTATGTAATGTGTATAGTCGAGTGTAGACTAGCCTTGGCTCATGTGCCTTCTTTCATTTGAATTTTTCGATAGTGCTATAATCTAAATGCTGCCTCTGGTTTTGTCACTTTTATCACCATCCACTCTTATACTTAAAATTGCACTTGTCATGTGATTTACACAAGTTGTGAGATTTAATATATACATTACTGTAATGATCTGTAGATATTGTTACATTGTTTTCAATAATTCCTTCATTTGCATTTCAGAGAACATTTTCCCCTTATCAGCGAAATGATTAATGTTTTTGTGACTTTCAGTCTTGAGAAGAAAAATCGGATGTATGTAGCACCTTATGGCAGTCCCTGCCATTAGTGTTACTTCATTTCAGCTGTATCGAACATATCTACTATTTGCGAGTGCCATTTATTTAAAAGAGGACTGTTGCCACTAGTGACTTGTCCGTTTTAGTAAATACTTGTATTCCCCCGAATGTAACAATTCTGCGGCATCTGCTCCTCAAACTCAATGGAGCATATTTACTTACAACATTTTATACTTCACGCCAGTATAACCTTTACTGAGACCAAAGTGCGCCAAATGAATCAAGAGGCGTTGTCCCTGGTGCATCAGATCTATAAATCTAGGCCAGTTCATAGATGATGTTTATTTGAGCTAGAATTTTTGGCCAGGTTTGTTTTTTTATTGGCAGGTCAGCATAAAATTGCAAGATATCTCACATTTTGGTGCAACCTATCCACGAGAAAGCTGGCATGAAGCTTTTAATGTGTCCCTGTGTTGTACCATACCTTAGTTATCCATCCTAGAGGTATATGTATAAACTGACAGCTGGGTCTACACTCACACATTGTCCAATCTGTGCTGACGCTGCCAGACTTTATAGGGGCACACCACCTTGACAAGGGAGATAACCGGAACAGTGCAGGGTTATAGGAAAAGTTGCTGCAGAATTATTTCGTGGGTAATGCAAGGACTTATTGAAATAATATGGCTGAAGGGGTGACAGGTCCTTTTTAAAGGGATATGCAATATTTCAGAGTTTACATAATTCTATTTTTAGATCTATTAATCTTTAAGTTTTTCTTTTTTGCAGGGAAATATCCAATACGTGTAAGTCACACTGTTATGCTACATACTATGAATCTGCCTCTCAAAAGAATGTATTTTCATATTAACATTATAATAAAGCTTATTTTGCAATTGTGTGAGACACATGTGTGACCTTCCTTGAATGCTCTTTATTAGATTAAATAATTTAGAAGGTGATGTCATTTCAGCAGTCAGAGACTCATTGTCAAAGAGAGTAAAGCTAATCCTAAACTGTTCTTCAACTACATAAATAGCAAAAAGATTAAAATGGAAAGTATTGGCCCTTTAAAAAGTAATAAGGGAAAAACAGTAGAGGGTGTTAAGGTGAAAGCAAATTTGTTAAATAGTTTTTTTGCCAGTGTATTCACTCAGCAAAATGAAATGACAGAGTAATAAAGTAAACGCTTCATTAAATGTCACTAGTCTAACCCAGGGGGAGGTGCAGAGCTGCCTTAAAATGGCATACACCCCTTGCTCTAAGGGAATTAAGAAATGTGATAGATCATTGTTTCTTATATTTAAGAACTCTATAGTGATGGGGTTAGTTCCACTGGATTCCTCAGGATAGGTCATCAATAGTTGATCGGCAAGGGTCCGTCGTTCGGATACCTGACCGATCAGCTGAGCGGACGCATGCTGTCAGCGCCACAAATACGCAGAGGTCAGAGCGGAAGCCTCCACGCCAACTTCTGTGTAGTGGCCAGCGGTTGTAACTGCAGGCACGGCTCCTATTGATTTCAGTGAGAGCCGTGCCTGCAGTTACAAGCACCGGCCACTACACAGAGGTCAGCGCGGAGGCTTCCATTCCAAATACAGAGGTCGGAACAGAAGTCTTCATGCTGACCTCCTGTATAGTGGCCAGCGCTTGTAACTGCAGGAATGGATTTCATTGATTTGAATGGGAGCCATGCCTGCAGAGTTACAAGCATCGGGCACTACACAGGTCGGTGTGGAGACTTCCACTCTGACCTCCTGTGTATTTACGGCGCTGACAGCATGCGCCCACTCAGCTGATCAGTTGGGGTTCCGAGCAACGGACCCTGGCCGATCAACTATTGATGACCTATCCTGAGAATAGGTAATCAATAGTATTTCCCTGGAAAACCCCTTTTAACGGCGTTGTGGAGGGATTGTACAGCAAAATATCAATATTTGCAGACTGTGCAAAACTCTGTAAGGAAATTAATACAAGCAAGGACAGAATGCGACAGAAATAGATCTGGATAGGTTGGGGGTTTGGGCATAAGTCTAGCACTGATAAATGTAAGGTTATACACATGTGAAATGGAAATACGAGTACATGTCACCATTACAAATGGGAAACCACTGGACAAAACTGGCATGGAAATGGATTTAAGGATTTGAATTACCTGTAAACTTAACTAGAGCAACCAGTGTCAGGCAACTACTGCCAAGGCAAATACGATCATGGAGTGTATCAAAAGAGGTTCTTGGGTGACCTAATAACTATGTATAAATATAACAGGGGTCAATGTAGAGATCTCTCCCATGATCTATTTATACCAAGGACTGTGACTGTAACAATGAAGCATCTCCTACATGTAAGAACTCCTACCCACTTGCGTTTTTTTAACGCTGTGATATCGCTGCGTTTTTTTAAAATCGCAATTGTCAATGGGACTTTCTAATGTTGAAAATGCATCGCAAGTTTGTGCTTTGCAATTTTTGTGCAATGCGTTTTTAACATCAGAAAGTCCCATTGACATTCGCGTTAAAAAAACCCGTAGCGATATCGCAGAGTTCAAAAAACGGAAGTGGGTGGGAACCCTAAAGGAGAGAAGGTTTCTACATCAACATCGTAGGAGCTTCTTTACTGTAAGAGCAGTGAGACTATGGAACTCTTACCTGAGGACGTGGTGATGTTGAACTTGCTAAAAGAGTTTTAACCCTTTCCAATCCAATTTGTATCCTGGTTTTCCTAGGGGGCTTACTCTTTTTCTGCCATTATACAACGACGCTATATGCTGGCTGAAGCCAGTACTGCATGAGGTGACACTTGGATAGGCTTCGACATCAGAGAGGCTGGCACTATACAGTAAGAGAACCCCGACGGATGTCTTCCAACATCGGAGCTGTACAGCCTTAAATCATAATGTCCTCAGAGGTCAGACGGTGGGTTGGAAAGGGTTAAGAGGGGCCTAGACGCCTTTCTTGAATATAACAATATTACTTGTCATAGGCACTAATTACTCAGCAGGGTTGTTGATCCAGGATTATTCTGATTGCCAGACTTGGAGTCAGGAATGATATTTTCTCCTAAAATTAGAAAAATTGGCTCTACCTCATTGGTGGTTTTTGCCCTCTCTGGATCAACATTGGGGGCTAATAGGCTGAACTAGATGGACCTACGTCCTTTTTTTTTCACCCTTACACGCTATGCTAAGTCAACCCAAAAATGGGGCCAGTTTCTCTGATGACTTTGAACTTGAATTTATATAGATGCCCTCCAGTTCCTCACCACACACAATTTTCCTTTTTAGACTGTTGCATCTAAATGAAGATTGCAGAGACCCATGTACATGCTGCAGAAATAATGTTTCACATGTATGGAACTGATTTTCAGAAATGTATGTAAAAGCCTGTCATATGTTAAAATACATTTCCAGACCAGCTGCCTTGTGTCGCCTGAAAGGGAATTTGTGTTTTAATTACTTAGGCTCTGCACTGTGGCTTCCGTTTGTAATAGAAGCTATGGTACTGTGCTGAATCTATGGTACGACACATCTGAACCGACCCTATTGACTTATTTTGAGGTTGGTTGAAGTTTTATCACTTTTTCAGTGAAAAGTGGGGTACAGGTCAAAAGTGATAGAAACATCTAGAGAACCTCAGATGGAAGGACCAAACAAAGGTGTGAACTGAGCCTTAGTCTTTATGTAGCTAAGGGCTTTTTTCAATGATGTAGGAAGAAACCGAATGAGGGCATCCAGCTGTATATGTGCAAGGCAAAATGGTGTATGTAAGACCAGGAATCACCATGCACTCTGTATTAATGGATCTAAAAGTTAAGTAGACTGACCACACATTACATAAGGTTCACCAACAATCTACTGTATATGGGGACAGCTTGACTATTCTCTGATGAAACATGAACTTGGTGGCCATGCTCAATGCTTTGTTCACCCAACTGGTAAACATGACTAGACATGTCTGCGAGGCGTTTATCCTGCTGTTTCCATGGCGATAAATATGTAGTCAGGGAACAGCTGTCATGCTGGGGATAATTTTGTGTTTCACCAGATTTACAGAGATGTACTTAGCAGCTGCCTTTTATTTAATTTCCAGTCATAGCAGATGGGGAATAGGTGGAAGAAACATCAACAATCACCATTATGTGGATGACACAACTCTGCTTGCAGAAACAGAAGCCGGTCTGAAGTAGCTGATATGTACGTTAAAAATTGAAAGTGAAAAAATGTGACTCGACCTGAAGCTAAAGAAGACAAAAATAATGACAACTACAAAAAATGGCCAAATTCAAAACAAAATCGACAAGTCCATAGAATGCGTGCGAGACTTCATCTTCCGTGGCAGGAGAATGTATACCAGAGGTAAAGCGTAGGATAGCATTGGGGTGAAGCTAAACATGGACAAAATCTGGAAAAGTAGGGGTATTGGTATAGCAACTAAACGCAGGATAATGCAAACCATTGTTTGCCCCATAGCTATGTATGGATGTGAAGACTGGACTGCGGAAGAAGCTGATAGGAGGATTGATGCGTTTAAGCTGTGGTGCTGGCGAAAGCTGCTGCGTATGCCCTGGTGGGCGAGAGTAACAAACCGAGAAGTCCTGAATTGTATAAGACTCGAAATATCACTGGAGGACAAGATGACCAGACTCATGTATTTTGGCCATGTAATATGAGCAGAGTCGCTAGAAAAATCTATAATGCTTGGACAGATCGGCCGCCAAAGAACACGATGGCTGATATTGTAAAAGCTGATACTGGCATGGATATCGCACAACTGAAAGAAGCGGTGCAAAACCAAAAAACATGGAGGGAGGGAGCTTTTAGGGTCACCGACAGTTGTGAACGACTAAACGGCTAACAACAACATAACACACACTGTATTACTTGTCTAGAACCTTACAGTAGTATATAATTACTGCAGAATATTTCCTTGTATTATACTAGGAAATGCACCGATTTCCTGGATAATGGGGTAATTACACAATGTTGTCATGATATTGACTGTATACAATGGAACTCAGCCTACAAATCATCTGGTCAGTGTCTGGGTCTCCACAAACGTTTTCATTTCATAAATTTGTAGGGCTAAATTCTGAAATCAAAAAGAAATGCAGCAGCTATCGCAGAAGTGTCATTAATCTGAACTTCATGAGTGGACAGTCCTGTTTCACCCTACTACATGAGTGCCTGAGTTGCTACGTTTCTCTGACTGTGTGAAAAAGCTGGTTAATACAAATAGGCTTTTTCTTAAAGGGGTTCTGTCATTAAAAAAAAATTCTATACTTACACATTCTTTCCCCGTCGGTCTTCTTAGCAGATCATCACCTCACCGATCTCCTGGCTCCTCCAGTCCCTGGGTCACATGACCTCCAGCCGGACGGATCCTCTCCTTTCTGTGAAGAAGCGTACATTGCTGGCATTCTGCTTACTGCAGGCCAATGTACGCTGCGTCACTAGTGACATAGCGTTCAGTGCCTAGCAAAAAATGCCAAATGCTCGGCAGCCTGCTTTAGCATGACTGCACATGCGTGATCTCTCGTTACTAATGTTGCATATACTATATGAAACACTAGTGGTGAGATATTGCGCATTCATGCTGAAGCAGGCTGCCAAGGATTCGGCATTCCCTGCTAGGCAGTGTGCGCTACGTCTCTCATAGTGGAAGTGAACTGCAGCTAATGGACACCAAAACAGTAAGAAGAGGATTTGGCTGGCTGGAGGTGAGGTGATGCTATTGGGGACTGGAGGAGCCAGGAGACGATTGGTGTGGAAAAGATGCGGTAAGAAGGCTGACTAAGAGTTGTTTTTGTTTTTTTTTAATGACAAAACCCCTTAAGGACATGGTCTATTTTGGGCATAAGGACGCAATGATACCAAATACATGGGATTTTAATTTTTTTTAAAAATTATGCAAATATTGGAAAAAGCATTAAAAAAGTTTTTTCTTTCCTTTTTTTTCTTTTTTTACATTTTTTTTTTTTTTTTTTTTACATTAGTTTTATCTTTTTTTATACTTTTTATGTCCCTGTAGGGAACTTGTACAATCACACCTATGGTCGCTATGATAAGACTTCTGTCCTGCAATGCCTTATCGCTTGTTATAGTGATCATAGCCAATGGCAATGCAGGATGCCTGTGGCGGGAAGGGGTTAAGGCACATAAACCTGACAAGTTTTTATATTTTACTGTCAAATGTGAATTTTCCCAATAAGAGAAATAAAGTGATCTTCTGGATATGATACCTTTTATTGGCTAACAAGAAGATATAATGTTACAGCAAGCTTTCAGACCTGCTTGGGGTTTTTCCTCAGGCTCAGTAGAATAGATCTGAAAATATTTTTGTGTATGTATGTATATGTATGTGTATATATACACAGTGGTACTTCGAGATGCGAGTGCCTTAGCTTGCGAGTTTTTTGACTTGCGAGCAGGCTCTCTCCAGAATTTTTGCTCTGATTTACGAGCAAAAACTCTGGGTACGAGCCTGCTTGCAAGTCAAAAAACTTGCAAGCTGCGGCCCAGGGCGGGATCTATACTCACCTGTCGCCGGTGTTTCGTCCTCTCGATGACCTGCGGCGCTGCTGCAGGTTGTTGCTCCCTCCTCCACGCCGACACAGAGCATTGCTTCCTGGATGCGGGTCTTGAATGCCCCGCCTCCAGCATGCTAAGCTCTGATTGGTTAATTCAGCGCCGCGTCAGCCAATGAAAGCCAGCACTGGGTTAACCAATCACAGCCATTCAATGATGACATCATCCTTGCTTTAAGTTTTTGTTCTCAACATAAAGCCCCCCCAATAGGACATTTACTGCACAGGAACAGGTATTGGACGTGGAACATGTCCTGTTGTGTGTTGGGGATTTGTATTCTGTCCGTGGTCAGTACATGTAAGCAGGTCTAACAGCTTCTTACATTGCAGGGATAAGTTGCTTTTTTGTATCGGAGGGCAATGCACTCTTGATCATGAAGTTCATCAAATTTGGGGGTTGCCTGTAACACAGAAGCGGAGGGTCCGGGAATATGGTTTTCAGATGGTCATCCTTGTGTAGGGTATGATGGAGTTTCTTTACGGTTTACCTTAGTACCTCTAGCTGTGAATTGTAGGTCACTAGTAGAGGTACACGATTGTTTCCTTCCTTCCTGTGTATTTGAGTAGTTGACTACTGGGTATCCTTGTAGCTCTGGTGATTTGATGATCAATTAAGGTGGGATTGTAACCCTGATTTAAAAATGTCCTTTTAAGATAGTATAAATGTTCATTCCTGTCTGTTGGACTAGAGCAGATCCGGTTGTATCTCATGGCCTGGCTGTAGACCATGGACATTTAATGTGTTGGGAGTGGAAGCTGTCTCATCTAAAGGCCTATTTAGACACGATTATTGCTCAAAAGCTGTCTTTGAGTAATAATCATTGTGTCTGAATGTTCCCATCTTTTACTGTTTGGCTGAATGACGGTTTTCAGTTCTGCTTGAAAACCGTCCTTCAGCAGAACAACTGATAAGCAGGACCGCATGCTGTGCTCTGCCCATGGAGGGCTGATTACAACTGATAACATTGTTACAGCTGTTCTCAGTTCTCAGTAACTGATAAGCAGGACCACACTCTGTGTCAACTGTCCGTGGTGCTGAATTCTCCACGGAGAGCCCGTGGCTGAACAATGGAGCTCATTACAGAGCTCAGAGCTCCTGCTGCATTCTGTAACAGCTCCCAGAAGCTCATTTGCATGCAAATGAAGTTGATAAGTACTAATAGCAATTCATGCCGATTAGTACTTTTATGCAAAACGATCCTTGATCTTTCAATCTTTTGAAAGATATCTGTGTGTGTAAATGGGCCTAAAGGTATGTGGGCCAATCAATAGTTTTTCAGTATTGAGTTGATTTCTGTATATGAGTAGCTCAATATCAGGTTTGTGGTGGGGAGAAATGCATTGAATCTTTAATGGAATTTTAATAGTTCTTCTTGGGGTTGGTTCAGTTTATTATGATGTCATCAATGTAGCAGACATAGGCCAATAGTTTGATGGAGGAGGAGGCGGCCAGGAAGTCAATCTCCAGTTTTACCATGAAAGGTATCATATCTACAAGATCACTTTGTTCCTCTTACTGAGAACAATCACATTTTGCTCTACTGGCTAACACAATGCCAAAGTTTTTTCTTCATACTTTACTGTATAATGATACCTCCTGGGGTAGAGATTTTTGCATATGCTGTGCACGTTTCCCCTAGGTATCTAGTAAGTATAGTATGCATGCCAATGAGAGAGTAGAGTGCCTTCACTATATATCATACAGGCTCCCAAAATCATCTAGAGCAGAGCAAGAGGTGAAGTAAAGGGAAAACTCTCAGCCAAGCAGGTGTCAAAAGGGAACCTCAGTGCAAATGATTAAAATCCCATGCATTTTGTATGGTGTTTCTATATTTTTGTCCACCCCCTGTATATATATATATTTTTTTTTCTTTCATTGACCAGGTTTATTTTACCATTAAGGCTCAGTTAGGAATAGTGTGCTCTCTGATGTCCCAGAGATTAGTGGCAACAGCCCATTACATCACTGTTGCCATTGATCTATATACAGAGACATGTTGAGCAGACATTGTTACTTCTCTGCATTTTCCTCCCGCCCTTTTCCCTATCAGTGATGTCCCTGGATTCACTGGTGAGATTGAGTTTATTATGACCGCTTTGTTCAAGGATTTTAAGGAGAAGGAACTGACTACTTCACTTCCTTTTTATAGTACAGGATTGGGCTGTCAGTGTGACAGCCTAATCCTTTCCACAAATAGTCTAATGCCCTTTATGTACATCACTAATACCACGATACTTTAAGCAGGGAGCTGTTCTGCTATTTACAACTGAAACACTGGGTTGTAGCTCTCCTCACCACCTAACCAGTTTTGGATCCATATATCTCAAAGTGACCCTTTGAGTCTGAAGAAACAAAGATGGCCGAACCACTTCTTTGACTACCTGAGGCACACTGTGAATTAGTATGCATTGATAGGCTAAGGCCACTCTCACATGCGTTCAGAATACACCACTCAAAATTGCAGCATTTCACTTTAACCACTTAAGGACATTGCCCATTTTTTGCTTTTCATTCTCATTTTTTTCCTCCTCACTTTCAAAAAAATCATAACTTTTTTATTTTTCTATTGACATAGCTGTTTGGGGCTTGTGTTTTGCGGGATGAGTTGTATTTTTAAATGGTACTATTTAATGTACCAAAAAACTTTTAAACATGGGGGTGTGGCCTGGACCTGAACTGCACTAGGCGCACTTGTGTGAGCTCCTCCAGAAGCAAGAACACAACAATTCAGCCACTGATACCTCAAAACCAGTGCCTGCTAGAGTGGATTGCAATGATAACCTGCCAGAGGACTTCAAAGGCGTAACCGAAGCGTCTGACAGAGTTTTTCTCTGCTTGCGGCTCACAGCAGGACAAGCAGGAGAGTACAGAATGGGATGTCTTCTTCCTCACCCGGGGTCCCAAGGGACATTGAGGATTCTCAGAACAGAGGATCCCCAATTGCTTCACGCTCTCCTCTGTTGCTGGCAGCGTACCCCAGGGCTTTATCTGTAATGAGGCTGGTGAGTAAGGAAGGAGAGTCTCTATCTTCCCTCACAGCACACCACATAGAGCCAAAATGGAGCCCGCCCATACAGCAGGCTCTGCTACATCACATTCACCCACAAATAGCCCAGTTAGGCCGTATTCACACGGATGAGAAAATCGTGCGAGATTTTTGCGTTGTGAGACTCACAAATCTCACACACATATGAATGGGGTCATACACATGAGTAATGCTTTCCCGCATGGCACCACGATGCTATAAAGTTTGTAGCGCCACAAAAACGCGGTATTGCCACAAGAAGATGCAGTGATATCGCATTGTGTTGCCCGTGTGAAGGAGGCCTAAAGGAAAAACAATTATTTCCTGACTTCAAGTACAAAGGACACAAAGTCATGTCAGAATGTAGTTGTGATGTGGTCACAAGCCACAGCGAGTCCATTTTTCATTGTTTTCTATGGTATATTTGATGTACAACACAGACAGAGCTTGGTTGTTGTGTTGATTTTGTCAACTCTGGATTAAGCATTTGGCCGTAGATATCTCTTTACTAGTCTTAATGTTTTCTATTTTGTTTTGTCCAGGAAGCACATGTAATCCATCTGTAACTGATTGTCAGGCTCATTGATGCATAATGCTAGACACAAGTGCTATCAATGAGGTCTTTAAACACACTCCTTCTCTATTTGGCTTCTTTCCCACGAGCGTATATCAGCCTGCCGTTTTTACGGCCAGCTGATATACAATATGTTGGGAGAGATAAAATTGGTGAAACGGGGGCATAAATCAAATGTTTGTTTGCCTGTTCAGATGGCATGGGTCCCAGCGCATATACGACGAGACTACCATGCCGTCGCCCCTTTTCCCTCCCTCCCTATCGCAGGCTCACCTCTCTTCTCCTCCCCGCTTGTTCTTTGCAATGCATGGGGGTGGAGCTAAGCACCATCCTGTCCTGCCTCCTCCCATTGCTGGCTGTGAACAAGGGGGGGGGGTCATGGGTGGAGCTCTGCCCACGTCCCACCCCTTGTCCACAGTCAGCAATGGGAGGAGGCGGGATGTCTCTGCCCACGTCCCGCCCCTTGTCCACAGCCAGGAATGGTAGGAAGCGGGACAGCGCTTAGCTCTGTCTCCATCCCGCCCCCTCCCATTGCAGAAAGCCAGCGGGGAGGAGAGGACAGGTGAGCCTGCACGGGGGAAGAGAGCAGAGGGAGGGAGTTTAGCAGGCACGCTGCTAAACTCCCTCTCACCTGTGGCTGCTGCCATGGATGTATTCTGGCCCAAAAGATAGTTTCAGGACTATCTTTTGGGCTTGATGTAAAAACGCCCGGCGCTATATTGGGCTGGCCGGGCGCTTTTACGTCCCAGGAATACGGCCATGTGATCTGATGCATTGGAATCCAATGCATCAGATCACAGCGTATATCGGCCGACCGTGAAAACATCCGGCTGATATACGCTTGTGGGAAAGAAGCTTAAGTATGCGAGAAGCAATGGAGAGGCACAATTTAACACCACCTCCAAGCCAATTGTCTATGATTAAAAAAACCTCCTAAGGGCTCTCTCACACGAGCGCATAAACGACGATTTTACTGTATATTTTCTGTATAAGTGCCTGAATGGGCGTTTTTCCGCGATCACGGCCAGTGTTTTTTTGGCCATTCACACGACCGTGAGAGTAGTTTTTAGCGAAAAAATGCGCTGCACCCCAGAAGCCCCTCGCTCTCAAAATCCTTGGGATGGCTTCAAATGCCTCTATAGAGGCACCTGTAAGCTTTTCGCAGCGTTGGACGCTGTATAAATGTTCCTCCCTCCCTTCTCTTTCCCTGCTCCCATAGGAAGTCTATGGGACCCGCCAGCATATATTGGCCAAAAGATAGTTCCAGAACTATCTTTTGGCTGAACGTATATGCTCCGGATTCGTTTATGTTCTAACTTTTATGCTACTGGCGTATTTACACACTTTATATTCGCCCATGTGAACGGATACATTGAAAATCAATGTCTCTCATGGGCGTGTATATACGCCTGGGTGTAAAAACGCGCCATAAATGCACTCGTGTGAAAGAGCCCTTTTGCACCGCTTTGAGGCTTCAACACATTCATTTTTAGAGTGCTTTCAAAAAGCCCATAATAAAACTGCAAAAAATGCCTCAAAACACTGTATGTGAATCCAGGTTACCTTCATACCTTACTGAATTGGCTGTGGATAGTCTGTAGCATTTTATAGTACTAGTAGTGTGGTGAGATTTCAAGAAATCGCATTCACATGCTGCAGAAAATATTGGCAGTGTAAAAATCCACAGCATGTCAATTTGTACTGCAGATTTTCAGCATTGATTTCACCCCTTTGAAATGAGGGGTTGAAATCTGCATTAGAACACGCATGTAACACGAAATCCACAGCTGATTTTTCACTGTGAAAAATTCACTGTACCCTTAGGCTGGTTTCATGCAGCGCATACTAGTTGTGGAATTTTAATACCAAAATCTGCACTGGAATTTCGGTACTTAGTACTGTATAATGTTAGTGAATGGGGTTTAACAAACCTCATTCACTCATAGCTGAAAGAATCTGCTGTGCTTTCCAATCCGCAGCATGCTCTATTGGAGGTGGATATTTCACCTTGGGTTTCATTTATGTCAATGTAATGAGTGAAATTCATGGCTAAATCTGCAACAAAATCATATGCTGATTTCATTGCAGATTTTGATACACAATTTTTTCTCTGGCTTTACATCAAAATTTTTATGCTGCTTGTGAATTTAGCTTTATCATTGCAATTGAAAGACTTTCAAAGTTCCACATTCATTAAAGTATTAGTGTACTGTTGGAATTCTGGCTAGTGATTCATGGAATGCTTTAGATTTTATGGGATTTTTTAGGCACCCTTTTAGCATTATTTTTATTGTAAGGCCGCCTGCACACGAGCGTTCCGGATTCCGCTAGCGGATTTTCACGCGCGTATGGTACCTAAATGTGCTTGCGGATAGGTGCGGATGCGTGAAAAATCACGCGCGGATATACGCGGATGTGTTGCGGAAAAAAACGCGCAGAAAAACCAGCAGACACCCCTTATTGTAAACCCAACCCCTAGAGAACTGCCCATTCCTTGGAAAACAGCTTAAAAACCAACACCCAGACTCCATTTTGTCCCTCTTGCTTGTGCGAGCACCGTTAAATTATTCTGGCAACATGCTTTCACCCGGTGAGCAGATGTCTTTGTGGGCATGGTTGATCCATGTAACTTTTTTTAGGCGCTTCTCCAGCGTGACTTTATTTCAGTCACTGCAAAAAAATTCACAAGAGGAATTCATTACTACAGATTTTGCATTCTTACATCCTGCATTGGCAAGAAATACTACCTATCTCCCTCTACAAATTTGCCTGTGAAGCTCTGCTGTGTGTTGGGACGCCTCCTACCATGCCTACTTCCTGTAGTCATAGCAACCAGTGACTCCATCTGCAGCTGCACTGCGGATGTACTGCGTGAAAAAACGCACCCATTCACTTGTATTGGAGGCTTCACGCGCAGAATCCGACCCAAATTAGAACAGGTCGCAGATTTTTTCACGTGCGTGAAAAAACGCGATACAAATCCGTCCATCTGGGGACAACTGCGGATCCTCATAGGAGTATATTGGCTGCGGTCTGGGGCAGATATTGTGCCTAAAATAACGCGCTGGAAATTCCGTTCGTGTGCAGGCACCCTAAAGAATATGATTTCTTCATTTCTCTCTCATGGTTAATTGATGGCAAGCACTTCCTTGATCAACATATTCTGATGCTGTCCCACATTGCATAATACCGCAACAAGAATAAAACAATTAATAAAAGCTAATTATTGACAAATGAATTGCAATATATTAAAAGCAGATAAGTGATTGTATTATAAGACAGAAACGTTACTATTAAGTAAGTACAATGTGTTACATTTCAAGTCTATGTTTATACACAGACACAATACTTGTTTGTACACAAACATCTAGTCGCTATGCAACAAACACCCAGGAACAATGAAAGATTAGCATTCAAATATTTTATTAGAAGTATGTTGGATCACCAATATATATATATATATTCATTGATTAATAATACGCTGTAATAACAATGCTTTCTAATACGTTTCTAAGAATCTATTACTAGTTAATCCAAAATGTAATGCATACAGTATATTCATACACTTATAATAAAAAGTGTGGGAGGGACAAAAACGAAAAGAAATAAGCTTAATTTGGTAATAGCTGGAAATGTTATTAAGCGACTTAAAGGAGATGTCCCGAGGCAGCAAGTGGGGTTATACACTTCTGTATGGCCATAATAATGCACTTTGTAATATACATTGTGCATTAATTATGAGCCATACAGAAGTTATAAAAAGTTTTATACTTACCTGCTCCGTTGCTAGCGTCCTCGTCTCCATGGTGCTGACTAATTTTCGGCCTCCGATGGCCAAATTAGCCGCGCTTGCGCAGTCCGGGTCTTCTGTAGTCTTCTATGGAGCCGCTCGTGCCAGAGAGCGGCTCCGTGTAGCTCCGCCCCGTCACGTGCCGATTCCAGCCAATCAGGAGGCTGGAATCGGCAGTGGACCGCACAGAAGAGCTGCGGTCCACGAAGGCAGAGGATCCCGGCGGCCATCTTCAGCAGGTGAGTATGAAGACGCCGGACCGCCGGGATTCAGGTAAGCGCTGTGCGGGTGGGTTTTTTAACCCCTGCATCGGGGTTGTCTCGCGCCGAACGGGGGGGGGGTTTAAAAAAAAAAAAACCCGTTTCGGCGCGGGACATCTCCTTTAATATTAAGAGAATATTGCTATAAGGGGATGGTTGAAAATAATCCAGGGACTGCTAGATTTCATATGACTCAAGACAAAAGGGTTAATATGAATGTGCTGGATGGTGAGTTTATTCTACCTCAAACTGGTGATGAGAGTCTGTGTTTTCCCGTAAATAGAACTTCCCTTGGGCTGGTCGGACTATATAATGTGAATGGCACAGGTAGCCTGCCAAGGTTGCTGAGGGCTGCGGATTTCACAGGTACACACAAATATCATTGTATCAGTGTTTGTCATTTTCACAGTCAGTTCCATACAAATCATAGATAGATAAACAATTTTGCAGTTTGGCCTATATTCTTGTGCATCATATTGAAAAAGACACTTTTAAGGTTTTTTTTTTTAAAAACGCTGAATGATTTCAGGATATGTGTAGTTATAAGTCTGGTAGTTATTTCACATACTTTTGGCTTTGTTCTTCAGATGACATCAGGAGGGATGGATATGCAAAGCCCTGGTTATAACCAATATTTTGTGGCACGATCAGTTTATTCAGAACCAGCTTTCCAGGAGGAAAATGAAAAGAAGGAAATTGTTAAGAAAACTATCCAGGAGAAGCTCCAAAAGAACTGCAGGTTGTTACTACAATCATCTCCAATACTTTTGATGTGGTTCCATTGGGTAATGTGATGATATTAGTGTGCAGAGACAATTACTGTAGATTTTTGCATTCTTTTTGTATAGTTTTTAAGGATTAGCTAGTAAGTTACAGCAGCAAAACATGATACAAGCATGTAACATTAAGGTACAATGAATTGTTTCTGAGGTAAGTGCCCACCAGCTTATAGTCAGTGCAAAGCAATGAGATCACTCATCCCCTGCCTGCCTAGTGGGCCACTGGAACCCTAAATTGATTGTGCTAAACATATTTTATTTATATGTATACATGATATTGAGGTTAGAAACAAACATGTTACCTGTCAAGTATTGTTAATTAATGTTCAATGGCTTATGAGCATACAATCTGCTCTGTACATCTGTCTTATTTCTTTAGGCCTATTTTCTTATTCATTCTTAACTTATATGTACAACTTTAACTTCAATTATGCAATTTGGATGTGACCGATTCACTGTTAATACAGTTTCTGTTTTCTGTATAAAAAGTGAATGGATCACTTCTGGAACCCCCTCTAAATTGCAGTAATTAGTAAATAGCTAAAAAGATGAGGATTCAGAATCTGTAATTTTTACAAATCATTTCTACTTACTTGCATTCTTCCTCTGTGCACCTGCAAATGGGTGTGCATTGATGGTGATACATAGAGAGGGCTCTTCAATATAAATGAGAGGACCCTAAGGATGGCGCTACACACAGCATTTTTGGAAAACACACTTGCAATTTGGATGCAGTTTTTTGAGCCAAAGTTCATCTCCTTCCTGTTGGATCCATCTCTAACTTTGGCTCAAAAAACTGCATCAATATCTGCAAGTGCATTTTCCAAAAAATGCTGTGTGTGGAGCCACCATTAGTATTCTCCATCAGCATACAAAACACAGCCCATTAGCGGGCACACAGTGGGGAATTCGAAAAATAAAGATTGCGGATTTGGAATTAGCATCTTTTAAGCTATTTACTGATTACTACATTCTGAGGGGGTTCTCAGAGGTGAGAGTTTCTCTAAGGACATATTATTGAATTTAAATGTACCTGTATACATCCGTCTTCAATAAGTTCCCCCACTTTGTGGCTGACAGAAGCCATAATTTTAATATTTAACTATATGACTTTGTGAAAGGGAATTCAAGTATATAAAATTATTAAATATCTAAATTAACTAGAACTAGATCTTGTACTTTAAAAACTGACATTCAACGTTGGTGACTTTTATGTATTATAAATATATTTTAGAAATATTTTCTGATATTATATTACCATTAGATATTTTGAGTACAGGCACATTTTAGGCTGTAATCATGCATCTGCTGTTAGTACATGAGCGATTTTGTCAGTGTGTTAATCCTGCTTTCTTATTTGATAGCTGTACATCCAAAAGAGCTCTACTGATCGTGAAGTCATTATTCCCTGTCCTGGACTGGCTTCCTAAGTACAAATGGAAGGAATGGATTGTGAACGATCTTATTTCTGGAGTAAGCACAGGACTTGTTGCTACACTGCAAGGTATGCTTGATTATTTAAACATTGAAATACTTCCTCAAGACGCACCTAGAGACACAGAAAATTCTGCACCAAAATCCACACATATACATGCGGGCTATAGAGCAGAAATCCACAGCAGCAGATGGAGCAGCGTTTTCTGTCACATCCTTAGGTGCGTCTTGCAGAAACATTCCGCACGTGTGAAAGGTCCCTAATACACGGTGGTACCAGGAGATAATTTATAGAGCTAGGTTATAATAAGACATTAAGATCAAGTATATTCATAGAGGCATCCACATTGGGACATTTTCATTTATCTATACCTAAGATCTGGGCTGCAATATGACTTAGTGCTAGAGATGTAGTCCAACAATGGGAATAATTAGGCTACAGAGCTGCATTGTAGTTATTCAGGAGTTGAAAAGGGAACTATTGTAAAACTTGACTTTTATTTTATACCACTAAACTATAAAAAGTGCTATTCATATTGATAATACTCCTCCTAACCTATCATTCCTGACACATAGCTTTGAGGATAGAAACTGTGAGAAGACAAATTCCCCCTCCACTGTAGTTACAGTATATTCCCTGTCTAATTCTGCTTGTGCCTTCAATGCCTATTACTGTCTATTCATTGTGACTACAATTGTGTTTAGACAGAGGAATTAAATTTTTCAAGTTATGTCAACTTCCGGTCATGGCCGACAGAGCTGTATTGTATTACAGGGGTTACAGGGCATTACTCATTAAAGGGAACTTGTCACGTCGCTACAGCATTACAAACTAAGTTATGGTGCTGTTAATGGATGTGACATGGAGTCGGGTGATGTATGTTTTATACTCACCTGCCTCCTGCGATCCCGCAGTGTCACCCTTTGAAGATTGCAGTGCACTGGAAAATCTGACTCTCTTCAGAATCCCGTGCGTGCTTTTCCCATAGACTTTTGTAGGAGAGCGTGCACTTGGGACTCTGAAAAGAGCCAGGTTTTCCATCACCACAGGAACTTCATCGAGTGACATCGCAAGATTACAGGAGTGGGTGAGTATAAAAAAATACATCACACGGCTCCCTGTCACGTCCCCTAACAGCACCATAGCTTAGTTTATGGTGCTGTAAGGGGACGTGATAGGTTCCCTTTAAATTTAAATAGCTTAGACAGCTTGTTCTTATGTGATAGAAAATTTGCTAACCAGTAAAAGTGCAATTTATTTTATCTCCCTAAAGTAATATTTTTATTGTGAAAAGAAATCACTCTAAAGTGCTGGTTACTAGCGGTCTCCCTTCCTTCTCATTTGCTGTACACTGTCTGATGTCAAGTGACGACTGTGTTTAGTAACAGAGATGATGAGATGGAGAACAGCAAGTGAAGGAGGGTGATGACTCATGCTGCCCATAGAAGTCTATAGAGAGGAGAAACATGAGGGAGAGGAGGGAGACAGAAGCAGAGAGCCTCATGAGGGTGCCAGCAGTTAATAGTAAACGATTGTTTACTGTCTTATAGATGCTGGAATCATATGTACATTTGTCAGTACTTCTCTCGTGTCCTACATTAGTGTTTATTAACTCCAGTCCTCAGGGACCCCCAACAGGTCATATTTTCAGGATTTCCTCAGTATTGCCCAGGTGATGTAATTATTGTCGGTCCCTCAGACATTGCCACAGGTGTTCTTACTATAGGATATCCTGAAAACATGAGGACTGGAATTGAGAAACACTATCTAAATGATATTTCTGTGTGTGTGTTTCAGACAGTTAGGGAACAGAATCTTCAGTCTTCTCTGTACGCAATGTGTATGAAACATCATAAGAGCAAGCTCCTCTCACCAGTTCAGAGACAACTGAAAATCAGACTTAGAGCCTGTAGAGGGATAAACTAGTGATAAATGCCATATACACATAATATAATGGCCAGATAGTGTTTTTATAGTATATACATACACTAATGCAGCTAAATGTATTTTACCAGATTTTAAATGAAAATTGGATTCTGTCTTAATGAATTTATAATATTATAATTAATTGGCTAACAGATTTTATAAGGTTGAAGGTTGCTATAGCTATGTTAGTAGATAAACAACCACTTTAAATAGAAAGACGTGAGGAAAATGCTGATTATTTCTGGCTATTTTCGTTTGGTAGTATATGACTGCAGTCTACTTGATATTTATTGTGGACAGGTCTGGCTTTTGCCTTGCTTGCTGCAGTCCCTGTTGGATATGGCCTCTACTCATCATTTTTCCCAATTTTGACGTATTTCATCCTGGGAACATCTAAACACCTCTCAGTTGGTAAGTTTTCATACATTTTAAGATAGAAAAAATAGTTCATTTGCCTCGTGAAAAACAAAAACTTGTAAGTAGTATCCTTTTGTCTGAATACACAGATACAATACATATACAGAATATATCAAGCATTCTATATTGGACTCCCATTGTGCCTCTCTGATTTCATAGTTTCTTATTGTCATATTTGCTCAGTAATGCACCCTGTTTGATCCACAAGGAGTAGTGGCAACTAAGTAATCAAAAAATGGTTATTATTTTTTTAGACCATTTAAACATTGGCTTGATCAGCTAGATTAAATATCTCCATTGTGCCAGGAGTAATTGTTCTAAATCACTATGGCCATTTCATAGATGTCTGCAGTTGGTTTATCTATAATACAGCTATGTGAAATTGGTAAGCCGTTTCTGTTTGTCTCAACAGGCCCATTTCCTGTGGTCAGCTTGATGGTGGGGTCTGTTGTCTTAAGTATGGCTCCTGATGAGAACTTTCCCATGATCGGAAACAGCACTGGACTTAACAAGACAGTTCTAGACGTAACGGCCAGGGATGCAGCTCGAGTTATGATTTCGGGAACTCTAAGTGTCCTAATTGGAATCATTCAGGTAATAAACATTTCTTTTGAAATATGTACATAAAACATATAGCACATGTTGCTAACCACTAGTACTCACAACTTTGCTTATAGTGTGCAAAGAAGAATGTATAAGAACATGGTATTGAATAAATCAGTGGAGTTTGCTCTGCTTTTATTGAAATTTCCTTCCTCTGCCCTTACAAATCCACCAGTTACTGCTCAGCACCCAACTACAAACTACCAGCACTATTCATAAGTGTATAATAACACATTCACATGCATAACACTATCTTTCTATTGATGTACACATCTGTGTTTTGTCTTCACAGCTTTTATTAGGGGTCTTTCAGATTGGCTTCATTGTGAGGTACCTGGCAGATCCTTTAGTTGGTGGGTTTACCACTGCAGCTGCTTTCCAAGTCTTAGTCTCCCAAGTCAAAACAGTGCTCAACGTTCCCACAAAAAACTACAACGGGGTGCTTTCTATAATATATGTAAGTTTGCCAGCATTTGTAAATGTGCTTTATGTAAAATGTCTATGTTGAGCCTGTCAGTTGACATTAACAAGCCGTGCCTGTAATATCATATAAGAATGTATGTCTGTCACATATGTCACTACACCATGGTCAGCTACTGACACTTATTTTTATTTCAATACAGACAATTATTGATATCTTTAAAAACATTGGACAAACCAACATTTGTGATCTGATTGCCGGACTTTTGACTTTTATTGTATGCGTTGTGGTGAAAGAATTAAATGATCGATTCAAGCACATTATTAAAATACCCATTCCGATAGAAGTCCTGGTGGTAGGTGCAATACTTGGACTGATATATTAACGCCTTTCTAGGGTGCATTTGCTTAATTTTCATTTCATTTTAAATATAGACAATTGTGGCTACAGGCATATCATATGGAGTCAATCTAGAAAAGAAGTTTAATGCAGGAATTGTGAAAAGCATTCCGAGTGGGTAAGTGTTTAGTTGCATTTAAAAAAGTTGTTTAGTGTTTAGAAATGAATTTATGTGGCTATAAAGATGCAATATGTGTTACTATGTATCAGCCAATATATGGTATTGTATGAGCAGATAGTGTAGAATTCACTGACTATATTTGTGTTCAATATTAAAGATTTCTTACAGTCACACACAGCATTTTGTTGAAAAACATCATCTTTTGTGGCGTTTTATGCTTTTTTTTTTATTGTGTGAGTTGTTATAAGCAAAAATGCTGCAGACAGATGACACTAAAGTCAATAGTAAAATATAAAATACACTACATATACAGTGTTAAGGCATTTTTGATGTCTGTGGGTTTTTTTTTTTAAAACGTAGCTTGCTATGAGCATGATGTTTGTCCAATAGACGTCTCTATAAGTTCTCAAAAAATGCCAGGAAATTAGTAGGCAGATTTCATTAGCAATGTAGCTGAATAGGTGGTGGAATCAACGTCTCTAGGAATATTAGAAGGCACTACTGCAAGACAGAAGACTAAATATTATATCAATCTACCATAAAACACATAAGTACATTTATTTCACTAAATAAATTAATTTATTGACCACTGGAAATTCGATATTTATCATTAATTAGTTTTTTTCCCCCTTTTAATAGTTTTATACCTCCTATGACACCAGACGTCAGTCTCTTTTCAGAAATGATTGGCTCAGCATTTTCAATAGGTATAGTGGCCTATGCTGTGGCCGTTTCTGTGGGAAAGGTGTATGCCACCAAACACAACTATGCTATCAACGGCAATCAGGTATGTGTCTTCTATAGACTGTACATTGTAAATTGCATCATGCCATAGTACGACCATGTGTGGATATCACATACTGTGTCCAAATGTCACACTCAAGGTAAAGCAAAATGTGTAGATTTGCTTATTGTTGTAAATATATAGCTTTTTTAAAGGGGGTTTCCAGGCATTTACTACTGATTGGTGATTTGCCCTATGGGATCACCACCAAGCAATGAGCGAATCATTCAGCCTGCTGCCAGTGTAGCTGTACATTTGCACTGGGGTTGGAGCTGGAAGTGTAGTAGAAGGCTTCTTGACCACTGAAATCAATGAGATATACCTTCTATTACACTTCCAGCTCCAACCCTAATGCAGACGTCTGGCTCTGCGACACTGACAGTGGGCTGGAGGTTCAGCTGATTGTTCGGGATCCCGAGTGGCGGACCCCCACTGATGAACTACCGTGAAGATAGGTCATCAATACCCAATGCTCAGAAAACCCCTTTAACCTATTCCTTCAGTAAGTCACACATTTAAGGGATTACAAAAAAGTCAGACCACTATAGTGTATACTGATGAAACCTCTATATACAATTTGCAGGGATGTAAGAACTAAGATATTCATGTAGAAGTCAAGCCCCAGCGCTATCATTTTATAACATAACTATGTGCTGAATAAGGTTTCTTATGTTTACAGGAATTTATTGCCTTTGGGGTCAGCAACATTTTTAGTGGGGCATTTTCTTGTTTTTGTGCCACTACTGCCTTGTCCCGTACGGCTATTCAGGAAAGCACAGGCGGACGGACTCAGGTTAGTTGGATCTTTGTTTTGAAGGCAGTTATTGGGCTTTTGAATGCTATTCTCATTCTGAATAATATGCATTTATATAATATAACAACCTCTTGTGTTGCAGATAGCTGGGCTCATTTCCGCCTTGATTGTGTTAATTGCTATAGTAGCACTTGGTAGACTCCTTGAACCATTGCAAAAGGTAAGTAACTACGGAACTTGGATTTTAATAAGGAACTTTATATTTTTTCCCCTTTATTTTTGTATGCTGACAATTCTGTTTTTCTTTCAGACACACAATAATATTTGAAATCTGTAATCTAAAACGAATCTAAGGCTGCCTGTCCACAGGCAATAGTTCATTGCGTTACTCGCGACGATAATCCGTCTGCGGGTAACGAAGTGAACGCTTTCCATAGCATTGCTATGGAAAGTGCAGCCCTGATGTCCACCAGTGGAGAATCATAGCGATTTTCCGCTCGCAGGATTCAAATCGCGGCATGCTGCGATTTGCCACGATTCTCCGCTGTGAGCCTATCTGTCAGATAGGCTTACTGCAGAGAACTGACAGCTCTCCTCCCTGCTCCCCCACGGCGGAATATATTGCTAGCAATATTCTGTTACGGCCGTGGACAGGGGGCCTAATAATTAAATAAAATGCATATTCCAGTAAATAACCACAATTTAAAGATGTCAATGCAAGGACGTAATGACCTAATGCATAAAGATATTTTAAAAGTGGTTGCCTGGAAATACCCAGAGCAAAATACATGGTATTCTGTAAAGTCCAAAATACTGAGACTACTGCTAATACCAGTGTACTGATATTACTAATAGAATCTGTATATTACTGGTATATTGTGAAGGAAGGATATTTTGTTAGGTGATATAGTAAGTAGGAGCAAAGTGTTCTGGCTTTGGAGCCATTAGTTGATAGTCCCTGACTAAAGTGAGCAAGATAGCTACTGACTCAAATGGAAGAAACAACCATATTTATTCGCCAATGATAGTTACACACTATAAAATAAGATGTCATAGGGCAGTGATTCCTTGGAACCCAGTCAGGGGTTCTCCAAAAGGCAGCAGCAAGACACATACATTTTACAGTAGCAGAGAAAACTGTGTTCACCATGCTCAGATATTTTTGTTATGGTGGCAGACAGAACATGTAACTAATGTCATCTACAATATAAAATGCCTTACCCACTCCTACACCTTGCTTCTTTGAGGGGAAAATGGTTATATGTTTTCCTGGTAGCACAAATACCTTCTATGGGATCCCCCATAGCAATAAAGTTGGCAATCAATTGCACAGTTTCCCCAAATGAAATTTCATCTTTTTCTTCATGATCAGTGCAAGATAATCTGGGACTAGTAAAACAGAATAACCATTAAAGGGGTTGTCCCGCGCCGAAACGTTTTTTTTTTTTTTTTTTAACCCCCCCCCCCCGTTCGGCGCGAGACAACCCCGATGCAGGGGTTAAAAAAACAACCCGCACAGCGCTTACCTGAATCCCGGCGGTCCGGCGTCTTCATACTTACCTGCTGAAGATGGCCGCCGGGATCCTCTGTCTCCGTGGACCGCAGGGCTTCTGTGCGGTCCATTGCCGATTCCAGCCTCCTGATTGGCTGGAATCGGCACGTGACGGGGCGGAGCTACACGGAGCCCCATTCAGAAAAGAAGAAGACCCGGACTGCGCAAGCGCGGCTAACTTGGCCATCGGAGGGCGAAAATTAGTCGGCTCCATGGGAACGAGGACGCCAGCAACGGAGCAGGTAAGTATAAAACTTTTTATAACTTCTGTATGGCTCATAATTAATGCACAATGTACATTACAAAGTGCATTAATATGGCCATACAGAAGTGTATAGACCCACTTGCTGCCGCGGGACAACTTAAGGCTAGGGCTACATGACGTGATTTGCAAGTAACCACAACTGCAACCCCTGATCATGAAAAAATCAACTTTACTGGATTTTGCGATCTGCAGGTCAAAGTCACAGCTACTTGTGAGTCACAATGCATTAACTTCTGTTAGATTAGAAGATTGCGGGACTGTTAGTGGTCTTGACAATTTGAAACACCCCTTTTATGGTCATTTTCATTTTTTTTCCACATGAGATTACAGTTTAATGCTTGGTACACACACAATACTTTCAAGAATACTAAACAAAAACATTGTTGCATAACAATGTCATATACTTATAAGCAATGCAGTATATTTGGAGAATTACCCAACTTTTGCTGAGTCTGGGAGGGTAATGTTTCTCTTTGTGGAGAGCACCACAAGGGTGTAGGGAGTCTTCTATAGTCTATAGAATGCTTTCTGGGAAAGCCATGGCTTTTTCCCAGGAAGTATTGCATCCATCACTTATTGGCATCAACTTTTTATGCAGAGTAATTCTAGCTATAAGTAGCAATATTTGTAAAATACAAGATAGCCATTCACTTAAAGGAAACTTAATTTTTTTTAAACGATCCATTATATTATAGTGGTAAATCCCTAGCATATTTTAAAGCAATTATGATAACTCATAAGGCTTACATGTAAAATGATGGTCACCAATATGGAAATGTACTCTTAACAAAGGGTTACCATCACAAAGTAATTGCTTCTTATGACAATATACCAATTTGTAAGTTAGTGTCTAATAATGAAAGTTTATATTTATAAGAACATTGAAAAGCAAATGTATTTGTCTTATTACAGTCAGTACTGGCGGCCATTGTCATAGCAAATCTTAAAGGGATGTTTTGGCAAGTTTTTGATATACCTCGTTTATGGAAACAGAACAAGTGGGACTCTGTAAGTATTTAACACAATTTTTTGAAGCCAAAGACATAATGTAGCATGGGTTCCTTTCTCCCTCTTCTATACTGCAGAAAGTTATAGCAGCTTGGCTGATGTAACCTAACCCAAGCAGCAGCGCTGTTAGAGGGGACAAAGGAGGAAACAGGAGGGAGGGCAGAGAGTGGCTCAAACAGAAGTGGGCTCTGATCACTACCAACATTGGCTGCAAAGGGCACGTAAGCGTTTTAACTCCACAACAGAGTAATGAAACAAGGTGGCCAAGTCTGATAAATCATGTTTTCTTATAAACCATGTGGACAGCTTGATGCACGTGTCACTTACCTGAAGAAGAGATGGCACCAAGATTCACTATGGCAGGAAGGCAAGCTCGCAGAGATAGTTTGGCAATGTTCTGCTATAAACCTTGGGTCCTGGCATTCATGGGGATGTTGCTTTGACATGTACCACTAACCTAAACATTGTTGGTGCACACTTCATGGCAATAGTATTCTCTAATGTAATAGGCCTTTTTTGCAGCAGGATGTACCATGTCACACTGCAAAAATTGTTCAGCGTCCCAAGGACACAGATTAAATTGACGATGATGGTTAGCCTTGGAACCCAGCACTGGTCGACAGATTGCTGATCCCTGTTTTAAGGAGTATTAGAGTCATAACAAGTAATGGCATATCATTGGATATGCTGTCACTAGCTGATCAGTGGAAGGCCAACTGTTAGGCCCTCATAGACTGCTAGAATGAAAGGACCACAGTGCTGCAACTCAGTGCCACAGAAAATGTGGTCAGACCCCCATCAAACAGCAAGTGACAGTATATTCTAATGATATTTCTTGACTCACTACAGCTGAAATAACTTTAAGCACTAGGGAGTTTACAGCGCAGATCAGGGATTTCACTGTGCAAATGACATCGAAATTGAAGAACAAGGCAAAAGAAAAACATTCTCACTGTGCATGGGCATCTGTATTTCTGAGTAGGGTCCGGTGGGTGTTATGGCTCATCTTTCTCTTGTTTGAAGCATTCTAATGTGCTATTCTGTATAACTTTATAAATTGGTAGATAGTAGGTTACTAAGGCAACAGTATAACAGAGGGTTTTTGTTTATCTTTAGGTAATCTGGGTGTTTACATGTCTTGCATCCATTATATTAGGACTTGACCTGGGATTGTTAGCCGGTTTAATATTTGGATTACTAACCGTTGTTCTACGAGTGCAGTTGTAAGTACTTATTTTTTAAGCATGCTAAATACATTCATTGTAAAAAAACATCAAGCACCTAGGAGAAGTTGTTGGAAGTGAAACGTCCATTCAGCTTTTCACATTGCAGTAATGCACCTCTCTCAAGCACTGTTGACTGGGCGAAATTTCTTTGATTGCATTGTAGAGACTAATGGTCAATAAGCTCTACACAAGCTGAAAAAGAGGTCACTACACACAAGTAGTCTCTGAGAGCCTTTTTATAGGCCAAGGGGGGAACCACTTTTAGGGCATCAGGTGGCAAAACCGTTCATCTAATCACACCACAACCCTAATCTTTTGCATATGTGCCTGAGATGTAACTGCAAGCTGAGTTTTGCAGCAAAACAACTCCTGTGCGCTTGATTTTTTTTCTGACAAAGGCCACCTGCAGACGAGCGGGTCGGATCCGGCAGCGAGAATTCTCGCCGCGGGACCCGACCCGAGAGCCTGCAGGGACGAGCGCGTACTCACCCGCGCCTGGCGGCCCCGACTCTTTCATGTGCCGGCTGCGGCGCAGCCGGCGCATGCGCAGACCGGAGCCGGCGGCCAGGTGAGTGTGTGCCCCGCACAAAAATAGGACATGCCGCGGTTTGTTTGCCGCGCGAAATCTCGCGCGGCAAACAAACCACGGCAGTCTGCATAGGAGTGCGTATTGTAATGCACTCCTATGCAAACTTTCAGTGGCGGAAATCCCGCGGGAAATACCGCCGCGGGATTTCCGCCCGTGTGCAGGCGGCCAAACAGTGTAGATTATATATGTTTAGAAATAAAGCAATGGATGTTGGAGATACAATATGGATTCTTATATACAAGGCCTTTGGTATTATGAGCAGTTTCATATTTACTGGAATTGTTTCCTTAAACGTTGGGATCAGCAGCATTGAGAGGCCATCACTACTTCCCCATACTATTACTTAATTCTTTCTGCTCGTAAAGAATGCGATTTTGTTATATTACTGTATATTACACACTAATTGAGTATATATGTGAATTGCTGATAAAGTATAGTAGAAGAGTGAATTTCTAAAAGTGTATAATATATTAGTGAATGGCTAATCAAGCAAACTCTGATGTTACAGATAATTCCACCTATGGAGCCTTAGGGTGCGGGCAGACGAGCGCATAAACGGCGCGTTTTTGCGACCAAACGTATATACGTGACCATCTGAGGCAATGGTTTCGAATGTATTCGTTCACATGGGCGATTTTATGGCGCGTAAAAACGGAAATTCGAAAAAAAACGGAACATATGCGACCGAAATACGCGCCAACGCATATTCGATCGCTGAAAAGACCGTTTGCAAAGTAGGAACAAACGAAAATACGCTTTCTAGTGCTGGTCGTGATTGGTGAAAAACGATCGCTCGGGCGATTATACGTTGCGCTCGTGCGAACGTAAATACGCCTACGCTCGTCTGCCCGCACCCTAACTCTGTTTTATGACAAAGTGTTGTTGTTAGTACTATACCAAAAAGTCACTGCATTACTACCCTCTTAAAAATATACTTAATTCAAGTACATACAGAGAACTAATATTGCTCCTGACAGTCACCTATTATAAGGGATGGTGTAGGAATCTATCCTGCCAGAGTATACCCCGGGTCCCATTGACTATATCAATTCTTTTTGGATTTCTGGAGGACTATACCTATAGTACATGACCTTTGCCAGAAGGTCCAACTAATTGTGAGTTGTCTATTATTACCTGCTTATAGGTATGTATGCAGCCTATATGATATATTTTTATACCTTTATGCCATTATTGACAAATAACATTGAATTATGATTCAGTGTTATTTATGCACTTGTTTTGCGTTGGGTATTTTCATAATCATAATAAAGTGTAGTTTTAGGGGCATAGTAATGCATTGACTTTTTGATATTTTGCCTGTGTTAGAACATCAGTGTTTATGCAGGGATTGGATAATTACTATACAAATAGCTTTTTTTCATACATTTTTCTTTTAGCCCCTCATGCGGTGAACTTGGAAATGTTCCTGGAACAGAAATCTACAAGGAAGTTAAAAAATACAAAACTGTAAGTAAAACTGTAAACAATATGATTATTTTGGGAATTTTATATACTTGCAAAAGCTGTTTCTAGTAAAGCCAAAGTAATAATATAGATATTTTACATATGGTACTATACCATCTTATGCCATATAAGAGGGGTGCCTGAATATTTACCCTTTAGGAGCTCCAATAATGGTTAGTTGGAGCCTGATTTATGTGTGAGCAGAAATGATCACATCTGTTGCATGACAGGCAGAATCCAAGATTTTCTCACTGAATCTCGCAGTTTTTTCAATGTGATGGAGTACTTAGGAGCCAATTGGAAGGTCCTTAATTCTCATGTGACCCATGATGCATAACTATCAGAGCTTGTAGTTCATAACAGGGGCATAGCTAAAGTTCAGGGGCCTCGATGCAAAAGTTAAGCTATGTCCTTCCCTAATCTGGTACCTGTTCCCATACTTAGGCCGTGCTCCATACAACTGCAACACAAATTTACATACATGATTTAGCCACTTGACATAAGCTTTTCTAACATGTCTCATACATTAAAAAACAACATGTGGTATTTAAAAATCACAAACGTTTTTAAGAAATTGCACACACTATTAAAAACCACGCGTGGATTTAAAAAAATGTAAAACACGTATGGTGGTCACTAAGGGGTTAAACAATACATGCAGTTTTTCTTTTAAACTGAATGCATGTTTTAGATGCGTTTTTTTATGGTGTGTAAAGTGTACAGTCATATACAGTATATACCCAGGTTATATCAGCATGGTCTATATCACTATATACAGGAAATGTATAACTTATACCAGCTGTACATATATCATATACAGGAGATATCCAGGTTATACCAGCACTGTCCATATCACTAAATACAAGGAGATGTCTAACTTATACCATCTGTACATATATAATTATATATAGGATATACCCAGGTTATACCAGCATGGTCCAAATCATTATATACAGGGAAATGTATAATTTACACTAGCTGTACAAAAATAAATATATACAGGAGATACCCAGGTTATACAAGCATGGTCCATATCACTACATGCAGGGAAATATATGTAGAACTCCTGTACATATAGTGATATCGACCATGCTGGTATACCCTGTATATCTCCATGAAATGACTTTTTTGTGTTGAAAAATTTCTTTATAGTGCTGGTCACTAGGGGTCTTGCTTCATTCTAATTTGATGCCCATCTCTAGTAACAGAGATAACAAGACAGAGAACACTAGGTGGATAATGGTGATGACTAGAGATGAGCGAACGTACTCGTCCGAGCTTGATATTCGTGCGAATATTAGCGTGTTCGGGATGCTCGTTACTCGTAACGAGTACCACGCGGTGTTCCGGTTACTTTCAGTTTCCTCTCTGAGACGTTAGCGCGCTTTTCTGGCCAATTGAAAGACAGGGAAGGCATTACAACTTCCCCCTGTGACGTTCAAGCCCTATACCACCCCCCTGCTGTGAGTGGCTGGGGCGATCAGATGTCACCCGAGTATAAAAGTCGTCCCCTCCCGCGGCTCGCCACACATGCCTTGTGAGTTAGCTGAGGGACAGTGGTATCGTGCTGGAGCTGCTGTAGGGAGAGCATTAGGAGTTAGTGTAGGCTTCAAGAACCCCAACGGTCCTTCTCAGGGCCACATCTAATAGTGTGCAGTACTGTGTTAGCACTGTATTTATTTATTTTTTTTCAAAATTGGATCTGCAGAGCATTGCGCCCTGCAATAGGGACAGAAGTGGTGGTTAGGCAGGGAGAGTGTTAGCAGTGAGTGTAGGCTTCAAGAACCCCAACGGTCCTTTCTAGGGCCACATCTATCCGTGTGCAGTACTGTCCAGGCTGCTGTTAGCAGTGTTGCATATTTTATTTTTTTTCTCAAAACCGGCTGTGCAGACCATTGCACCCGGCATTAATACTACAGGGATAGAATTGTGTAGGCAGGGCCAGAAGACATACATTATTCATTGAATAGACGCAGTGTGGCTTGTCCTTTGAAAAACAAGGGAAAAAATTCTATTTCGCCTGCCTCTGACAGTCCTCAGGGCTCTGGGTACGTGTGTGCTGCGTGCAGAACGTTAAAAAAAAATCAGACGCAGCCAGCTACGTTTTACTGCAGGCTTGCGCCAATTTTTTTCCTGCATGGGAAATCCCTGATCTGCTGGAGCCAATAACTTTGCATCACTGCAGTTCTCTGACACATTTGCAGGGCCACAACACAGTTATTAAACTTAGTAGTATTCATTGAATAGACGCAGTGTGGCTTGTCCTTTGAAAAACAAGGGAAAAAATTCTATTTCGCCTGCCTCTGACAGTCCTCAGGGCTCTGGGTACGTGTGTGCTGCGTGCAGAACGTTAAAAAAAATCAGACGCAGCCAGCTACGTTTTACTGCAGGCTTGCGCCAATTTTTTTCCTGCATGGGAAATCCCTGATCTGCTGGAGCCAATAACTTTGCATCACTGCAGTTCTCTGACACATTTCCAGGGCCACAACACAGTTATTAAACTTAGTAGTATTCATTGAATACACGCAGTGTGGCTTGTCCTTTGAAAAACAAGGGAAAAAATTGTATTTTGGCTGCAGGCTTGCGCCACTTTCTTTCCTGCCTGGGAAATCAAATCACTGGTAATACACCATGCTGAGGGGTAGGGGTAGGCCTATAGGACGTGGACGCGGGCGAGGACGCGGAGGCCCAAGTCAGGGTGTGGGCACAGGCCGAGCCAGTGTGGTGGCCAGGGGTAGAGGCAGGGCCAGACCGAATAATCCACCAACTGTTTCCCAAAGCGCCCCCTCGCGCCATGCCACCCTGCACAGGTCAAGGTGCTCTACGGTGTGGCAGTTTTTCACAGAGACGCCTGACGACCGACGAACAGTGGTGTGCAACCTTTGTCGCGCCAAGATCAGCTGGGGAGGCACCACCAACAGCATGCGCAGGCATATGATGGCCAAGCACCCCACAAGGTGGGACGATGCCCGTTCACCGCCTCCGGTTTGCACCACTGCCTCTCCCCCTGTGCCCCAACCTGCCACTGAGATCCAACCCCCCTCTGAGGACACAGGCACTACCGTCTCCTGGCCTGCACCCACACCCTCACCTCCGCTGTCCTCGGCCCCATCCAGCAATGTCTCTCAGCGTAGCGTCCAGACGTCGCTAGCGCCACAGTTTGAGCGCAAGCGCAAGTACGACGCCACGCACCCGCACGCTCAAGCGTTAAACGTGCACATTGCAAAATTGATCAGCCTAGAGATGCTGCCGTATAGGCTTGTGGAAACGGAGGCTTTCAAAAGCATGATGGCGGCGGCGGCCCCGCGCTACTCAGTTCCCAGTCGCCACTACTTTTCCCGATGTGCCGTCCCAGGCCTGCACGACCACGTCTCCCGCAACATTGTACGCGCCCTCACCAACGCGGTTACTGCCAAGGTCCACTTAACAACAGACACGTGGACAAGCACAGGCGGGCAGGGCCACTATATCTCCCTGACGGCACATTGGGTGAATTTAGTCGAGGCTGGGACAGAGTCAGAGCCTGGGACCGGTCACGTCCTACCCACCCCCAGAATTGCGGGCCACAGCTCGGTGGTGGTATCTGCGGCGGTGTATGCTTCCTCCACTAAAGCACCTTCCTCCTCCTCCTCCTCCAACGCAACCTCTGTCTCGCAATCAAGATGTGTCAGCAGCACGTCGCCAGCAGTCGGTGTAACGCGGCGTGGCAGCACAGCGGTGGGCAAGCGTCAGCAGGCCGTGCTGAAACTACTCAGCTTAGGAGAGAAGAGGCACACGGCCCACGAACTGCTGCAGGGTCTGACAGAGCAGACCGACCGCTGGCTTGCGCCGCTGAGCCTCCAACCGGGCATGGTCGTGTGTGACAACGGCCGTAAGCTGGTGGCGGCTCTGCAGCTCGGCAGCCTCACGCACATGCCATGCCTGGCCCATGTGTTTAATTTGGTGGTTCAGCGCTTTCTGAAAAGCTACCCCCACTTGTCATACCTGCTCGGAAAGGTGCGCCAGCTCTGCGCACATTTCCGCAAATCCCACACGCACGCTGCCACCCTGCGGACACTGCAACATCGGTTTAATCTGCCAGTGCAACGACTGCTGTGCGACGTGCCCACACAGTGAAACTCTACGCTCCACATGTTGGCCAGACTCTATGAGCAGCGTAGAGCTATAGTGGAATACCAACTCCAACTTGCGCGGCGCAGTGTGAGTCAGCCTCCTCAATTACTTACAGAAGAGTGGCCCTGGTTGGCAGACATCTGCCAGGTCCTTGGAAAATTTGAGGAGTCTACCCAGGTGATGAGCGGCGATGCTGCAATCATTAGCGTCACCCTTCCTCTGCTATGCATCTTGAGAAGTTCCCTGCAAAGCATAAAGGCAGACGCTTTGCGCTCGGAAACAGAGCCGGGGGAAGACAGTATGTCGCTGGATAGTCAGAGCACCCTCCTGTCTATATCTCAGCGCGTTCAGGAGGAGGAGGAGGAGCATGAGGAGGATGAGGAGGAGGGGGAAGAGACAGCTTGGCCCACTGCTGACGGTACCCATGCTGCTTGCCTGTCATCCTTTCAGCGTGTATGGGCTGAGGAGGAGGAAGAGGAGGAGGATCCTGAAAGTGATCTTCCTAGTGAAGACAGCCATGTGTTGCGTACAGGTACCCTGGCACACATGGCTGACTTCATGTTAGGATGCCTTTCTCGTGACCCTCGCGTTACACGCATTCTGGCCACTACGGATTACTGGGTGTACACACTGCTCGACCCACGGTATAAGGAGAGCCTTTGCACTCTCATTCCCGAAGAGGAAAGGGGTTCGAGAATGATGCAATACCACAGGGCGCTGGTGGACAAACTGATGGTAAACTTCCCATCCGACAGCGCTAGTGGCAGAAGGCGCAGTTCCGAGGGCCAGGTAGCAGGGGAGGCGCAGAGATCATGCAGCATGTACAGCGCAGGCAGGGGAACATTCTCCAAGGCCTTTGCCAGCTTTATGGCTCCCAGCAAGACTGTGTCACCGCTCCCCAGTCACGGCTGAGTCGGCGGGAGCACTGTAAAAGGATGGTGAGGGAGTACGTAGCCGATCGCACGACCGTCCTCCGTGACGCCTCTGCCCCCTACAACTACTGGGTGTCGAAGCTGGACACGTGGCCTGAACTCGCGCTGTATGCCCTGGAGGTGCTTGCTTGTCCTGCGGCTAGCGTCTTGTCAGAGAGTGTGTTTAGTGTGGCTGGGGGAATCATCACGGATAAGCGTACCCACCTGTCAACCGACAGTGCCGACAGGCTTACACTCATCAAGATGAACAAAGCCTGGATTTCCCCAGACTTCTCTTCTGCACCAGCGGACAGCAGCTATACCTAAGCAATACGTATTATGCACCCGCGGATGGAAGCATCGTTCTCTCTCACCATCCAAAACGGGGACATTTCTGCTTCATCAATCTGTGTATAATATTCCTCCTCCTCCTCCTCCTGCTCCTCCTCCTGAAACCTCACGTAATCACGCCGAACGGGCAATTTTTCTTAGGGCCACAAGGCTCACTCATATAATTTTTCTAAACAATTTTTATACGTTTCAATGCTCTTAAAAGCGTTGAAACTTTAACTTGAACCAATTTTTCGTTAAACTGGGCTGCCTCCAGGCCTAGTTACCACTTAAGCCACATTAACCAAAGCGATTAATAGGTTTCACCTGCCCTCTTGGTTGGGCATGGGCAATTATTCTGAGGTACATTAGTACTGTTGGTACACCAATTTTTGTGGGCCCTCGCCTACAGTGTAATCCAATTAATTTTTTGCCCACCTGCATTACAGCTGACGTTACATCAGCTGTGTTGGGCACTGCAATGGGATATATTTATGTACCGCCGGTGGGTTCCAGGGAGCCACCCATGCCGTGGGTCCACACGGAGTTGTAACTACATGTGTCCACTTCTAAAGAGCCCCAGTCTGACTGGGGCATGCAGTGTGGGCCGAAGCCCACTTGCATTAAACATGACATTACCTCAGCTGTGATGGGCAATGCAATGGGATATATTTATGTACCGCCGGTGGCTTCCTGGCACCCACCCATGCTGTGGGTCCACACGGAGTTGTAACTGCATGTGTCCACTTGTAAAGAACCCCAGTCTGACTGGGGCATGCAGTGTGGGCCGAAGCCCACCTGCATTAAGCACGACATTACTACCTCAGCTGTGTTGGGCAATGCAATGGGATATTTTTGTGTATCGCCGGTGGGTTCCAGGGAGCCACCCTTGCTGTAGGTGCACACGGAGTTTAACCTACATGTGTCCACTTGTAAAGAACCCCAGTCTGACTGGGGCATGCAGTGTGGGCCGAAGCCCACCTGCATTAAGCACGACATTACTACCTCAGCTGTGTTGGGCAATGCAATGGGATATTTCTATGTACCGCCGGTGGCTTCCTGGCACCCACCCATGCTGTGGGTCCACAGGGAATTATAAATGCATCTGTTTCCACTTGTAAAGAACCCCAGTCTGACTGGGGCATGCAGTGTGGGCCGAAGCCCACCTGCATTAAGCACGACATTACTACCTCAGCTGTGTTGGGCAATGCAATGGGATATTTTTGTGTATCGCCGGTGGGTTCCAGGGAGCCACCCATGCTGTAGGTGCACACGGAGTTTAACCTACATGTGTCCACTTGTAAAGAACCCCAGTCTGACTGGGGCATGCAGTGTGGGCCGAAGCCCACCTGCATTAAGCACGACATTACTACCTCAGCTGTGTTCGGCAATGCAATGGGATATTTCTATGTACCGCCGGTGGCTTCCTGGCACCCACCCATGCTGTGGGTCCACAGGGAATTATAAATGCATCTGTTTCCACTTGTAAAGAACCCCAGTCTGACTGGGGCATGCAGTGTGGGCCGAAGCCCACCTGCATTAAGCATGACATTACTACCTCAGCTGTGTTGGGCAATGCAATGGGATATTTTTGTGTATCGCCGGTGGGTTCCAGGGAGCCACCCATGCTGTCGGTCGACAGGGACTTCACAATAGGGAGTTGTACCTGCCTGTGTCTATGAATTAAAAAGCCCGGTCTGACTGGGGCATGCAGAGACACCTTGACAGAATGAATAGTGTGTGGCACATAGGTTCCCCATTGCTATGCCCACGTGTGCAGCTCCTGATGGCGGTGGCACAGGATTCTATTTCTCATTGCTTCTGTACAGCATTGTGGGCTATCGCCCCGCCCCTTTTAAAGAGGGTCGCTGCCTAGCCGTGCCAACCCTCTGCAGTGTGTGCCTGCGGTTCCTCCTCATGGCAGACGCACTTCTAAATAGACATGAGGGTGGTGTGGCATGAGGGCAGCTGAAGGCTGCGCAGGGACACTTTGGTGTGCGCTGTGGGGGGGAGGGGGGGCGGTTGGGCAGCATGTAACCCAGGAGAAGTGGCAGTGGAGTGTCATGCAGGCAGTGATTGTGCTTTGTTGGAGGTAGTGTGGTGCTTAGCAAAGGTATGCCATGCTAATGAGGGCTTTTCAGAAGTAAAAGTTGTTGGGAGGGGGGGGGGGCCCACTCTTGCCGCTATTGTGGCTTAATAGTGGGACCTGTGAACTTGAGATGCAGCCCAACATGTAGCCCCTCGCCTGCCCTATCCGTTGCTGTGTCGTTCCCATCACTTTCTTGAATTGCCCAGATTTTCACACAAGGAAACCTTAGCGAGCATCGGCGAAATACAAAAATGCTCGGGTCGACCATTGACTTCAATGGGGTTCGTTACTCGAAACGAACCCTCGAGCATCGCGAAAAGTTCGTCCCGAGTAACGAGCACCCGAGCATTTTGGTGCTCGCTCATCTCTAGTGATGACTCATCCTGCTCATAGAAGTGTATACAGAGTGGAGGAGAGAAGCAGAGACCTACTTTATTTATTCGCATTTACATTGCTTGGTTCTTCTTTAGGCCTTCCTCACACAGATGTTTTTGTACTGCATTTAGCACTGCTTTTTCAGCGTAGCGCTAAATACTGTACAAAGCTCCCATTCATTACAGTGGGGCTGTTCAACAAAGCGTCAAATCACTGCGCTTTGACAGTGATGCATGTTCTATCTTTGGCAGTTTTTAACCCTGCGTTGCCCATTGAAATGAATGGGCAGCAGTTTCAGCGCTGCTGAAAACACGACACGACTTTGTACAGCATTTTAGGCAGCGCTAAACGCCCTGGCTGTGATTGCTGCATCCAGCATTGCCTGTGATTGGCTGAGCCGGCTGTCACTCAGCCAACTCAGCCAATCAGAGCAATCTCTTGCTGGAGGCGGGGGCTTCCAACCCCGTCATTAGCAAAAGATTCTCTGTCGGCTTGACAAGTGCTCGAAGCTGGCCTGGAACTACAGAGAACGCCGTCAGGGACCCTGACAGAACCTACTAGGTGAGTATGGATTTTTTTTTTCAGCATCCTTGACTGCGTTTTCAGCTGTACTAAAAATGCAACCAAGACGCTGCCATAACGCATGTCAGTGATGCTGAAACCGGGCTGAAACAGTAGTAAACGTAGCGCTGAGTTACTGCAAATGCCTGTGTGAAGGAGGCCTTAGTGTTCTCCCTGATTATGATATTTCTCTGCAGCTATTTCAGTGTTCCACAGAGAGCAGAATCTAATGTTTTTATGTGAGCAGTATATAGAACACAGCACAACAATAGACTACTCCCACCAGCTCAGAGAAAACTAAAAATCAGACATACAGCTTGCTGAGGGGAAAAAATGGGAATAAATTCAAGTTACAAATCATATAATGGCCAGATATATTGTTATTCCTCATGTATACACACAGCAGCAGATTCTGAAAAGTTATCTTACATATTTCACTTTCTCTGCAGGTTGTGGAAGCAGAAGGAGTTAAAATTGTGCGGTTTAATAGCGGTATTTTCTATGGTAATATTGATGGACTGAAAAGTGGCATTAAATCAATTGTGAGTGCTTTTACATTAGTATTTCTCTCTTTGCATGATTTCATGATTTTAATAACACTACTGTCTACTATGTGGTCTGTAAATATATTATGTCTGTTTGATCATAGGTTGGGTTTGATGCTGTCAGAATTTTCAATAAACGGACCAAAGCATTGAGGAAAATAAATAAACTAATTAAGAAAGGACAACTAAGAGCAACTAAGGTAATGGCTTGTCTCAAAAAATGTTTATTGTTGTTATCACATAGATATCGGATAAACATACTAAATAAGAATATTAGAAATCACTAAAGAGTTCCTTCACCATGTAAAACTGGGAAACTGAGTGCTAAACAGGACATGAACAAATCACTGAGGCAAAAAGACCTTCACAGAAAACAACTCCCTAAGGGTGCATTCACACGAACGTATATTGGCTCGGTTTTCACACCGAGCCGATATACGTTGTCCTCGTGTGCAGAGGGGGGAGAATGGAAGAGCCAGAAGCAGGAACTGAGGCTCCCGCCCCCTCTCTGCCTCCTCTCCGCCCCTCTGCACTATTTGCAATGAGAGGAGGCAGGACGGGGTCGGGGCTAAGGTCTGGGAATTAGCCCCGCCCCCGTCCCGCCTCTCCCCATTGCAAATAGTGCAGAGGGGCGGAGAGGAGGCAGAGACGGGGCGGGAGCACAGTTCCTGGCCCTGGCTCTTCCATCCTCCCCCCTCTGCACACGAGGACAACGTATATCGGCTCGGCGTGAAAACCGAGCCGATATACGTTCGTGTGAATGCACCCTAAAATCCAATTGATTAAAGATTCTTAAAAGGCAGGGGCTACAAAACAAACAAGACAAAAATGAATGCATCCAAAATACACATCAATAAGGATCAATGATAGGTCACATCTAGATAGTTCCTTTATCCTAGGTTGCATTCAAAAAAATCAGTTTCAAAATAAATGCTCATTATTACATAGACAAACCTTGGCATCCAGCCTGGTAGCTTATAAAGCCCCAGGCCAACAATAAAGTGCAAGATCTCGTATAAATGACAGTCAAGTCAATTCACTCCCAATGGGAGTGAAAGTCCCAAGTGTGGGAGAAAACGGACTTAAATAAGACATCTACATTTATTGAAGACGCATCCAGCTCACAGCAACAGGATAGTAATAATCCCAGAGCAAAAAGTATCTTCAAAAATATTATGATGTGTCTAATGTAGATGTAATAGTTAATGGCCCAAATAAAAGTTATTTATCACTCCAAAACTATTATATCTCCTGAAAGTACTTTCTAAGTTGACGGAATTCTTTATTGGTTCAAAACATATAAAACAATTTTTCTCAGTGTATTTTAATGGCTCAGCTCAACGCGTTTCACTAGGGGATTCCTAGATCATCAAGAGCATAATAGCTATACGAGGATGTTCCTAGATAATCAGGAACATAGTATCTATGAAACTTAACAGGACATGGAACTTCAAGGGGACTTCTAATATTTTTCATTCATCTACGTATTTAAATATATTTAGCAAATAACTACAAAATACTTGATATAGTATGCAAACATATTAATCAATGATGTTTAGTGTGTCAGTTAGAGCAGAACGTACTATCACTGTGGAGTCACTTAACTATGAAATTCAGCAAACATTTACTTCCCCTTATTTGCTCTGACTGCCTTGTAAGCCAACTTTGCTACCCATTTTGTTTGTAACATTGGAAGTTTCATCAGTAAGTACCATATTGGCACATAGCAGCCTCCATTGTTGGTGTAACTGAAAGCGTTACAATCACATTTTTGTAAGCAGGGTACTTTAACTATAGATAAAGGTACCATTATTTGTCATATATATTTATTCCTTATCTCCATCGTATAAAATACCCACTCTATCTACCCTAGGGACAGTGGGACTTATTTAACCCAATAATCATTATTTTCGTCTTTAGAATGGTATCATCAGTGATGTGGGTACAGATAATGAAGGGTTTGAGCCCGATGATGATATTGAAGACCCAGAAAAAGAATGGAGCACAGAAGTGAAAGAAGTTGAGGTTCAAGTAGACTGGAATTCAGAGCTGCCAATTAAAGTGGCTGTTCCTAAAGTCAGCATTCACAGCATTATTTTTGATTTTGGACAAATAACTTTCCTGGATGTGGTGGCTGTAAGGTCATTAAAAGTGGTAAGCAAAATTCAGATTTCCTGGGAGACATAGTTTAAAAGGAATATAACATTCACAGCCTGTTTAACATACACCGCCCCACTTACTTAATGATACTTCATGAATGCAGAGCTCCTGTTGAATACTGGCATGCATGCATGCCTCTAAATCACCTTCTCACTAATTATATATATATATAATGCACACACTTTTTGCCAATAAAAATGAAGCACCTAGAATTAGTTGTTGTGTTGCTGCAAAACTCGACATGCAGTTACACCTCAGGCAGAAATGCAAATGATTGTAGTTGTAGCGGTTTTTGATGAACTGTCTTGCCAATCAAGGCACTAAAAGTGGTTCCACCCTTGGCCTATAAAAAGGCTCTCAAGGGCTACTTGTGAGTAGTGGACCTCTTTTTCTGCTTATGTAGAGATTGTTGATGACTAGACATGCCTCTATGACACAATCAAGGAGATATTGCCCAGTTAACAGAGTCTGAGGGGTGTCACAGGAGCCTCCACAACATTGCTTCACTTCCGTGGCCTGCTCGGTTGCCAGACTTATTGCAAATAGGACATGTATGGGATGCCAACGTCAACTGCCTACAAGTTTGCATGATCTAGAGGCTCAGTTACAGCAAATGTGGACTGATATGCCGCAGGATACCATACTGAACCTGTATGCCTCTATGCCCACCCATGTCACATCTTGCATCCAAGCTAGAGGCGGTCCAACAAGGTACTATAGCCTCCATTCAAGTGTTCCGTTTTCAGCAATTAATTATCCTTCTGCTCTGATATTGTAATCACTTACTTGCATCAACATTACAATCACACAGAGGAAGTTTCATTCCACTCTGACAACTCCTTCTAGGTGCTTGATTTTTTTTTTTACGAGTGTGTAAATATTCATGTCATCTGACTAACTTAGCATTCTAATAACATTATTTTACTAATCTCCGTTTGTCACCTCAGTTTCTAAGCCGCCTCTCGATTTTTCAGATTTATAAAGAATTCAGGAGGATTGATGTAGATGTCTACATTGCAGCATGTGATGGTAAAAAACAATATTACTCTTTTATATTGTATTTTATTACAGCATTGGTCACTGTCACATATACTTTATAAAGAAGATGTAAAATGAGTATGTTTCTTCTTTTTACTTTTGACAGATCATGTGTATAAAAAAATGGAAGAATGTCTATTTTTTGATGACCAAATCAAGCCAGACATTGTCTTCTTAACTATTCATGATACAGTGTTATATATAGAGGAAAAGAGAAAGTTCAATGAAGGACATGATCCATTAATGGAGAAGGTAAATGAAATATGGCCTATATATTTCATTATCTATTGATATTAGAGGTTTTCAGTATTGTGTTTTGTGAGGACTAGTTAACAAGCTGCATTAGAAGCATGTTAAAAGGGTTGTCTGCTTGAGAAAACTATCTTCATATAACCATTAGGGAACTCCGAGTTAAAATACGGGGTCCACCGTTCAGAAACTGTTATCTCTTGGCTGGAATGGAAAGTGGCTGGAGGACCTGCTGTGTCCTGTGTTACACAGACAATCCATTGATTTAAATGGATATTGTGTAATGCTTCATTTTCCCTGTGTTGTTGCTGCAGGTAAATTAAAGCGGTATTCCAGCTAGTGGGTGAAATTTCAAGTTTTCATTCATCCACTGGATGGGTGAAGACTGATAGTTCAGTGGTAGTCCAGCCGCTGGTACCCCCCACTGATCCCTAGAACAGGGGACCCGCTTCCCCAGTCCTCCTCACATCCTGGTTTATTCTCCCATGGCAATGAACAAAGGGCAGGTTGCGTAAGCGCACTGCCACTCCATTAAGTATCAATGGGACTGCCAGAGTCAGCGGAGTACTGCGCTCGGCTGTAAACATGTTTTCATGTTAAAATAAAGATCATGTAAGGGTAAAATGGGATGATTCATGGTGGTTTCTAATGTATAGACCCCTCAAAGTTACTTCAGAAATAAACTGGTCCCTTAAAAAATAGGTTTTGGATATGATCTTCAAAATTAGAAAAGTTGCCTGCATAATAATAAGCTTTCTAACATCCCCCCCAAAATTTAAAGTATGCTTAAAAAATTATGCCAAAATAAAGTGGACATATAGTAGAAGTCATTTATTAACGTTTTCTGGTGCAGTATGTGAATGTGTCTTACAAGCAGAAAAATTGAAAGTTTTAAAATTGGGAATTTTTCAAAATGCTTTGAAAATGTAGGATTTAAAAAAAACAAACCAAAAGAGGTATTGTCCAAAATTTACCTATACAATCTTAAAATCATTTGGATAAAAAAAGGCATTCCAAATGTATTACCAGATAAAGTAATACATATCAGATTTGAAAAATAGAGCTTGGTCAGAAGCAGAGGCATAGCTAAAGGCTTATGGGCCCGGGTGCAAAAGTTTATCTTGGGGCCCCTTAACTTCACTTAACCCCTTAAAGGGGTTCTGACACGAAAAAAAAAAAATTTACTCACCTTGCCTGGCCAGGACCGATCGCCAGGCATGTCCCCTCCGTCAGGCATCTTCTTCGGTGGCTTTTAGAAGCAGAGCAGCTTCCTGCTCTGCTCCGTCCATCAGCCACTTCTGGGGTGAACGGACGGGCCGCCCACAGCAAGCACGTCACAAGCAGTGCTCGCTGTGGGCGGCCCGTCCGTCCTGGCTGAACTCCGAGATTCTGCGCGTGCGCAGTGGAGACGCGGCCCTTCCTGACTCCTGTCAGAGGGCACCTCTCCACTGCGCATACGCGGATTCCAGGAGGGGGGCGGCATGTCGGAGGAAGAAGAGGAGCCTGCTGGGAGATAACTCTGCTGCAGAACAACATCACAACATCAGGAACAAAGGTAAGTGTAAGATTTTTATGCTTTAGCAGCCATTGATCGTGGGTTCCCTGTGTCCATTAGGCAGACCAGGGAACAATGGCTGCTAAAGCATAAAAATCTGATTCGTGTCAGAACCCCTTTAATGCAGAGGCGTAACTTGAAGCTCCTGGGCCCCAATGCAAAACCTGTAATAGGCCCCCCAACTATAATGCTCTATGCATAGTATTGGGCTCCCTATATGGAGAAGAGAGGCCTTATGAGCCCCCTAAGGCTCCTGGGCCTGGGTGTGACCACATTCCCTATAGTGGTCAGGAAGACCAAAACTGGCTGCAGCTGGAAGGGGCTGTGTAGAAGAGAAGTGCCCAAAATACGTGTACAAAATTCATTATCTGATACAAAGGTTCTTTTTTTTTTAAAGATCTCACTAATGCAAGAATCAAAAGAACCCCTGGAATACACAGATATTGAGCCAACAAATCAGGAGCTGGACGCTCAAGAGGAGGTAAGAAAACATCTAAAAACATACATACATACCGTATAAATATACCTTGCATGCAAAAAGACTATTAACCCCTTAACGACCGGGCCATAGTGTTTTTACGTCCTGCAGCTGCAGGACGTGTATGGAGGGAGTAGCGGCGCTATCTCTCTTCATACAGTGCGGGCATCAGCTGTTTATTACAGCTGACACCCGCGGGCAATAGCCGCGCGCTCGGCCGATCGCGGCTATTAACCCTTTAAATGCCGCTGTCAATTCTGACAGCGGCATTTAAATCCCCCGAACGCTGTTTGGGGGTCCCGCACGGCCCCCCCGTGGTGAGATCGGGGGATCCGTGCAGGTGTCATGGCAGCCGGGGGCCTAATGAATGGCTCCAGGGCTGCCTTAGCAGACTGCCTATCAAGCCATCCACACAGGGTGGCTTGAAAGACTGCCTGTAAAAAAGCAGTATGACGTAATGCTGTAGCATTACGTCATACTGCAGGAGCGATCAAAGCATTGCATGTTAAAGTCCCCCAGGGGGACTTCAAAGTAATGTAAAAAAAGATCAATAAAGTTTTTTAAATTGTAAAAAAAAAAAAGTTATAAAAGTTTAAATCACCCCCCTTTTGCCATATGTATTATTAAAAAATCTAAATCATAAAATAAAAATATGTATTTGATATCGCCGCGTCCGTAAAAGTCCGATCTATCAAAGTAGTGCATTATTTTTTCTGCACGGTGAACGTCGTCCGAAAAAAAAAATAAAGAACGCCAGAAATACATTTTTTTAGTTACCCTGTCTCCCAGAAAAAACGCAATAAAAAGCGATCAAAAAGTCCTTTGTATTCCAAATTGATACTATCGGAAACTACAGGACATCCCGCAAAAAATGAGCCCTTGCTCACCTACGTCGATGGAAAAATAAAAAAGTTATCGCGCGCACAAAATGACCGCAGAAAATAATTGAAAAAAATTTAATATCTTTAAAAAAAATACAAGTACTACAGCAAAAACAATACTATATAAGTTTGGTATCGTAGCAATCATACTGACCCATAGAATAAAAATATCAGGTCGTTTTTGTTGCAGTTTGTGTGTCGTAGAAACAGGATGCACTGAAAGATGGTGGAATGTCGTTTTTTCCCCCATTTCTCTCCGCTAAGAATTTTTAAAAAGTTTTTCAGTACATTATATGGTACAATAAATAGTGCCATTGAAAAATACAACTCGTCCCGCAAAAAACAAGCCCTCATACAGCGACGTCGATGGATAAATAAAGGAGCTATGATTTTTTAAAAGGGAGTAGGAAAAAACAAAAATGGAAAAAAGCAAAAAAGCCCGGTCACTAAGGGGTTAATGAATGGAGCTATGTATATTCTCCAAACGAGCGTATGCAAGACCTACCAAGGTATTATAGATATTATATAATCGCATGTCATCAGAATAGTGCAAGTAAAACTTTTGTTCCCATTTGTGTACCTCTAATGCTAGGTAGAGTGCAGTAATTTCCAAATGCTCTGAATATAGTGTAAGGGTTCTGTTTGAACAATTAACTCCTAAATGACTGGCAGCCATAGCTAATGATTTCATATATAAATGAGTATACTGTAATATCCTGCTAAAGTGCTGGAAGTATATAGTACTTTGTTTCATTTCACCTAGCCTATTAATTGACTGATTGGCTTGTATTACTCCCCAGGCTCTCAGAAGACTTGCTTCATGAAGAATGCTACTGGAACCTCTAAATTGGGATTTGCAGCATTTGTTTTCCTTTGTATTGTTAAACAATTTGTTTCTTCATGTGTCCAGAACTTGTCAGTTTATGGCTAGTCCATATCTACAAACATTTACTAACTTCTCATAAGAGATGATGCAGTTTATGATTAACAAAGTGGAACTGAATAGTCTTAGATGTTTTATTCATCTAACAAACAAAGAATTAGTAGAGAGAATGTGTTGTTATATCATTGGTCTGTGAAGCCTCATGTCCACGGCACATGCGGCTTCCATGCAAGTAATCCCGCACAGAATCCAGCACTGCCCGCGGCCAGCGAGCCCTGCTTACTCGATTTCCCCGGCAGCATTGTCCACGTGGATCCCTCCACTTCTGGGTTCGCTGTACTACACTGGTGCCTTACGGCTTGCCGTCTGACATACAAAGTACAGTTGTTTTTCTTTCTAAATCTGTTGCTCTTACACGGATCTGTGGGACGTCCGCAGTGTCAGGTATGGGCAGACTGCGGATCAGACAGCTTCCATTGACTGTAATGGAAGCCGTCCGAGCGGGAACCGCACACAAATGAAGCATGCTGTGATTTGTTTTCTGGGCCAAAAAGGTCCACAAATCAAATCCACATGTTTTAATCCATTTGTGGACGTCCATTTATCTCTATGGGCAACTTGATTCTCGGATTCCGCAAATCAAATTTGCCCGTGGACATTGGGCCTTAGTAAGAATACACATACAAGGTTCTGTTCACATCACGTTTGGGATTTACACTTACTGTGTATGCCAGGAAGGTTCCCTGTGTACACACTAAGTGAATCCTACTAACTCCATGTGAACGGGGCCTTAGGCTCTGTTCATATCATTCTTGGGGTATATGTTGGAAGGATACATCAGGAGTATAGTCCCATTGGTATTCTGATGTACGTCACTGTGCAGCTATAACGTTGCAGCCATTGATCACAAAGGTAAAAATTGTGTTCCACACAGTATACATTTATTGTTGTGGCATACTTGTATAGAAAAATGAAATCTGTGGAACTTTTTTTTAAAGTAAAAAACACATACCACCCTGCTAAAGGCCAAAAGGACGAGATGTGAACAGAACCTAATTGTTGGTTTCTTTTTGACACATATTTAGTAGTTTAGCATCAATGGGATACAGTATAATAATACACACAGGTCACTACTTTGACAGTCTTTGTGGTTGTGGTCTCTAAACTATGGTTCTGTAGCACCATAGTACAACTGTCTGGTCATGTTGTGTTACCATTTTACAGTAGCTGGAAAGCCACAGATTGGAGACCATTATCCTTAATAGTCTACTGACTATGGTCAGTACTAGGGATCCTGCAGTAGTAAGTGCTGTTTGTCATTTCACTTTAAATCTGGAAATGTAGATGAAGAAATGGTCATATACTACAGGTGCTATACAAGATATTAGACTTTATATTATTTGGGTAGATGTGAAGGGCACTCTGCTTCCTGTAGACCATCTCCATTAATGCTCAACATACTGCAATCATGAGAGCAAAGATTAAAGAGAACCAGTCATGTTGAACATGCAGTTCAATCTGAAGTAGCATATTATTGAGCAGTGTGAGCTGAGTAGTTTGATATACAGATTTGTGGAACTCTATATACCTAGGAATGCAGAGGGCGGTCCTAATCAGTGATTGCCAGCTATCTCTATATGATGCTCTTGGTATTATTGTATCTTGACGCCACCGGAAGCTAGGGGTTTGACAGGAGGAACGCCCCTGTCACACCCCTAGCTCCCGATTGGGTCAAGCCTTGAAGGTCCTAGCAGTAGCGTGTGCATTGTTACTTGCCGGGCCTGCAGGCTTAGGGTGAAGGTTCGTTTTCCACTTAGCCTTAGATTAGGAGTTGTAAATGCTAGCATGTTACAGCTGGAACATGCCTGCATTTACAGTTAATAATTTTAAGGCCCATTTACACCAGCAGATGATCGCTCAAACTACAGTTTGAGTGACAGCTTGGAGCGATCATTTTGCATAAACTATTAAGTAACTACTCAGCTACCTAAGAGCAATTAAGTGTGCAAATAAAGCCTTAGCTGAAAGCAGTTAAAAGCCCGAGGGCTATTATCTGCATTCAGATCCTTTGTTCTCCAGTGGGAAACAATGCTATCAGCACTACCACTGGAGAACTGCTGATAAGGCTGAAAGACGATTTTTAGTTTGGACTGAATTTAATGATCAGCTAGCAGTGCACAAAAAGTGCATGATGGGCGCACATTTAGATGCAACGATTATCGCTAAAACGATCGCCGTTTAGTGATTTTTAGCGATCATCGGCTGGTGTAAATGGGCCTTAAAGGGGTTGTCCCGCGCCGAAACGGGTTTTTTTTTTTTCAACCCCCCCCCCGTTCGGCGCGAGACAACCCCCGATGCAGGGGTTAAAAAAGAACACCGGACAGCGCTTACCTGAATCCCCGCGCTCCGGTGACTTCTTACTTACCCGGTGAAGATGGCCGCCGGCATCTTCTTCCTTTGGTGGACCGCAGGGCTTCTGTGCGGTCCACTGCCGATTCCAGCCTCCTGATTGGCTGGAATCGGCACGTGACGGGGCGGAGCTACACGGAGCCCCATTGAGAAAAGCAGAAGACCCGGACTGCGCAAGCGCGTCTAATTTGGCCATTAGACGGCGAAAATTAGACGGCAACCATGGAGACGAGGACGCCAGCAACGGAGCAGGTAAGTGAATAACTTTTGATAACTTCTGTATGGCTCATAATTAATGCACAATGTACATTACAAAGTGCATTAATATGGCCATACAGAAGTGTATAGACCCACTTGCTGCCGCGGGACAACCCCTTTAAGGCTAAGAAGAAAAATTACCCGTATCCTAAACCTGCAGCCCTGGCTAAAAACAATGTACACACTGCAGGTCAGACTCTCAGCAGAGCTGCCATCCACCGTGTCTGTGCTCCGTCCCTGTGTGGAGCTTCCCGGGTGCTGGCTGTGTGTTGCGTCCCGGCCGCCAGCTCCTTGATGGCCGTTCCCCCGCTGACTGCTTCTGCACATATGCCGCCGGGGCTCCATCCCGGCCACTGGCTGTGTGTTGCATCCTGGCCGCCGGCTAGAAGCTCCCTCACGGACAGTCCCCGTGGAGTGCTTCTGCGCATGTGCCGCTGTGGCTCCGTCCCGGCCGCCATCTGTGTGTAGCGTCCTGGCCCCCGTCTGACAGCTTGCTCCAAGCGGTTCCCCCACTGACCGTGCGCTTGTGCCGCCGGCGACCCAGACGCTCCTAGTGCTGCAGTCTGCCACCGCTCACACTCTCTTCCCCTTGTGCTGTGGCCTTCCAGGACCTGCAGGCCAGCCAGTACTGCATCCAATCACAAACAAGGGAGTGTCACCCCTGTCAGTCTTGACTCCACCAGTACTTCCTGGCAGTTGGTCCAAGATGTCGTCTTTTCATGAGTTTGTCCAAGGAAAAACTTGTCCAAGCAGACAATTCGTCCAATCTCAATTTGTCCTATATATCACTATGTCCAAACAGGATTTTATCCACTTAGCTTTGGAAACGCAAAAGTGATTCAGAGACACTTGTTTTAACCCCTTAGTGACCAGGCCTGTTTACGCCTTAATGACCAGGCCAATTTCTTTTGGACAGTGATTTCATATAGACTGTCTATCTATAGATATGTTCTAGAGAAGAACAAACGTCACTTTTCTTAAGTATGGCATAAAGTATCAATGGCGAAATGTCAGTTATCTTACTTGACGAGAAAAGCATTGGACAAAATCTATAGATTGGACGAGATTCGGATTGGATGAAAAAAAATAGACAAAATGTCCTGAAAAATGTAAAAGGGCCATAGGCACTCTGAGTCTCATTTGGCGGCCTGACAGTTGGACCCCTACTCAGCAGAAACTGATGGTGTATCCTAACAATATGCTATCAATTCCTCTGGTGGTAACAGTACTATGAGCCCTATTTCATTTTACCTATGTGCAATAGAATAAGACAAAGCTTACTAAGGTAAAGTGGGTAAGAGTGATCAACTGCTCCAAACTTTTCACAAAAACTACTAAATATTTTCCTCTAAAATATTCTAATAGGAATCAAAAATGGCATTTCCAGTTTTGATATGTGTTGATCCTTAAACCTCCATTGTGTAGTGTATATTGTAGCTATAGTGAGTTACTTAATGTACAAATATATGTTATTGCTATGTTTTCTGGATTTAATAAAAAAAACTATTTTCTTTTATCTGAGGCCATTATTGCCATTATCTTGTTCTAGTCTATTATAGATTATAATACACAAATGCACACTGTAGCTCACTCTTGTAATGACAGCCTTTACCAATATTAATGACTGTCACATGGCTGTCATTTTACAGTGTCATCTATGGCATGACTATAAAACCAAAAAAATGAATGTGCTTCCTACCACAATGCCATACTAACATATTGAGAGTGCATGGACAGAAGTATTGCAGTATTTTGTACCAGCGATCAGACGATTGCAAGTTCAAGTTCTCTAAAGGAAGAAAGAGGAAAAATAATGTAATAAAAAATGTTAAATACTAGAAAATACACACCTAGTATTGCCATATCCATAAAATTAATATTGCATTATAAAGTAATATTACATTATTTCTCATGCACAGTGAACACCATAATTAAAAAATACACAGTGCCATAATTGTGGGGTTTTTTTGTACACTGCCACTAAAAAAATAACAATGAAGGAAAAGTGAAAAAAAAGACATATGTACTGCTTATTCATACTGATAAAAACTACAGCTCACCCCGCAAAAAACAAAGTGTCATACAGCTCTATTGACAAAACATGGAAAAAGTTATGGGGAAGTAAACTGGGAGTTCATGCATGAAACCCTGAGGCACATTGGACCGGGGTCCCATATAATATCTTGGGTCTCAAGCATTTACACATCCCCTTCAGCCGTAGTGAAGGCTAATAGCAACATATCTCCCACATTCGACATAACAAATGGCACGAGACAGGGCTGCCCACTATCGCCCCTTCTTTTTGTCCTATGCCGGGAGCCCTTTCTAGGACATGCTCGAGCTAACCCAGATATCTTGGGGATACAGTCGAGAGGAACCATGCAGAAAGTAGCTGCATATGCTGATGATCTTTTGTTCATGATCTCGGAGCCACGAGTCTCATTTCCCACCTTAATAGGAGAATTTCGCCAATACGCACAACTCTCTAACTTCAAAATTAACTATCAAAAGTCCAAAGCACTCAATATATCCTTACCCCAGTAGCAAATCTGAAGGAGTCCTTTCCTTCTGATGCGCTAAGGACAACATAAAATACCTGTGCATTCACTTAACTGCAGACATAGGAGATATTTATTCAACTAATTATCCAGGCCTGCTTAACGAAATAAGATCAGATCTGAGCACCTGGACAAAGAGCTTATTCTCCTGGCTGCAGAGATGTGTGATCTTTAAAATTAACATACTACCTAGACTCCTGTACCTATTTCAGGCCCTCTCAATCGCTATTCCATCCCAATTCTTCCAACGCCTTAACTCTCTAATGGATACATTTTCCTGGGTAGACAAACCGACTTGCATAGCACATTCCACATTGATGAGACCCAAATCAGAGGGAGGACTAGGCCTTCCCGACGTTTAAACATACCACCAGGATTCTCATTTGCTCTGTGTAGTGGACTGGCATAGACAAGGGGACACCAAACAATGGATATCTATAGAAGGGGAAATTCTGTCAGTGCCCTTAACAGCGTTACCATGGATGCAAAGTAACTTTCCCCCAAAAGCCAGAGACCACCCAACAATTGGACCTACCATAGAGACAATCCTTAAAGTATTTAGGACACCGGACATTTCCCCCTTCCCTTCTCCATTATTCCCAATTTTAGGAAACACCGTCTTCCCAAGGGGACTGGAGATAGGGGTTTTTAGTAGATGGATAGCAAACAAAAAATCCATAGCAATTGATTTCATACAGGATGGGTCCTGGATGTCAGCAGAGGAAATGAGTCCACTGACCCTACCCTGTTATAAACGTGGCAGATCATGCAGCTACGACACTTTCTTACATCCCTACCTCCTCCCCTAGGCTTCACCCGCCCAAAGACCCCCTTTGAACAATTGTGCTTGGCAGAGGGCCCAGCTAGACACACTTTTTCTTGCATTTATAACTTACTAAATTCCCAACTGGACACACTAGCCCCATCATACATAAATAAATGGGAAAGGACCTGTCGTTGACGCTTACAATAGAATACAGACAGAAGATTTATACATTCACACACAAATCCTCTATCTCCTGCAAAATTCAAGAATCGGGGTTCAAGATACTCATTTGCTGGTACAGGGTGCCCTCTCATTTGCATGCCATGTTCCCTTCCGTTTCCCCGATATGTTAGAGATGTGGAGAAGAGCAGAGTACAATGCTACACATATTCTGGGAATGCCCAATGTTGAGCACTTTCTGGAATGAAGTGTGGTGAGTTACTTCCAAATGACCCCACGTACCTGTCAGTTGTCTTCATTGTCTGTGCTGCATATAGTCCGGACGGCTCGCCGTCGGACATGCGTGATACAGATTTTCCCCGCGCCATCGTTAGGCAATAACGCGGGTCCCGTAAGCTTTCCACAATGTTAATTGTGGAAGGGCTGCAGGTCGGATGGCTTCCATTGACTTCTATAGAAGTTGTCCATGCAGAGACTGCTCAAAAATAGAGCATGTTGCGATTTTTCCTCCGCGAGCGGAAAATCAGAATTGATTTCCGCTCGTGTGTAGGAAAAAGCGCTTTTTCATTCCATGCTATGGGAGATATTCCATGCTATAGGAGATATTCCATGCTCTGGATGCTGCAATGCTCATATGCCAATGTGCAGGCGGCCTCACACACTGATGTCTTTAGACTATGGATCTAACTTCTTATAATGTATTCAGTTGACTTGTCACTAACGGATGGTCTTCCTGAACGCTGTTTATGCAGTAGATTTCCCATATCTTTCACCTATCTATTCCAACAACTTTTTTCACAGAACAGATCCCTAAAATCTAACTTTTATTTATTTAATTTAAAATGGCTCAAAAGAATGACAAACTCATAAGTATATCAGTGTCACCACCTCAAATTCAGTGTGACCGGTACATACCGGTGTACAGATGGTATAAGCACTTATTAAATTAAAAGTAACCCGAGGTGTAAACGCTAACTCTGGATAGATACTAATAATAAGTTCCCAACAGATATAAACTGGGAGTACCAGCCTATATCAGTAATCTCCACTCCGGAAAGGCCTGAGTCACCTACGTCCTGATTCGGGCATAGCCTCCAGTCTATTCCGACAATAAATCGTGTCATGGTTCTTCATTAAACAGTACTCGAGCTGTATGTGTCACAAATTCACATTATGCTAGCCACAAAACACACTGTACATTCCTTTGAACTATTGCCCTCTTGTCTACTGTCATCACCATGCATACCAGGGTGGTCGCAAGAAATCGACGTCCAAATTTCTTTGACGGGAACCCATAAAAAGTTGCCAATTGGCATAAACATGAGATTGTCAAAGTTTCAGCTGGATCGGATAATGATAAGACCTGCCTCATCAACCTTAAAATACTCTAAGGGCTTCTACCCACTAGCAATATTTTTCTTGCGAAGCGAGAGTGATGATTATGAAACCAATGATTTTCAATGGTTTCATACTCATTTGCGTTTTTTTTCTAAAGTCTCGCAACGCACAGAAAAAATCTAGCAGTGGCAGAGGATTCCTTCATCTCTGTGGCAGAAGTCCGCAATGTATTCCGTATGGCTTCAAAGGGGCTGGCGTCAGCGTTGTCCCCGGCTTTGTAGTCCTGATCCATCAGCATGCGAGGATTTAAAATCCCTGCCTGCTGAAAGACCTGATTGTGATTGGCTGAGTGCCTGATAGATCAGCAGCGCTACAGAGTCGGGGACAGTGAGGATAGGACGCTTGAAGAGGGCAACTGTTTGCCGAAACGCGTTGCATCTAGACACTAAAGAAAATTGTTAAAGGCTAATAAGTCATTTGTAAACCTTTCGGGATCCGTGAGCGCGGGGATTTTTTCCAAATCCCCTGATAGATCAATAGTGCAGAGCCAGGGACAGCATGGAGAAGTCGCAGCTGAGCCCCGGCAGCTAAAGGGATTTCAGGAAAGGGCTTTAAATATAAGCCCTTACCTGGAAAACGCTGAGAAATAGTGTAAAAGAAAATAAAATCGATACTCACCTGCCGGGGCTCAGCCGCGCCTTCTCTGCGCTGTCCCCGGATCTGCACTATTGATCTATCAGCAGGCGGGGATTTTAAATCCCCGCCTGCTGAAAGAGCTGATTGTGATTGGCTGAAGCGCTCAGCCATGAAAAACTATTCAGGGGTGCCGTCAGACTATTGTTTTCAATGGAGCCGCCGGCAGCAGCCGCGGCTCCATTGAAAACAATGCAGACCATCGGGCACCTTGAAAAATGCTCGAATCCCCCATTGACTTCAATGGGGTGCGTTATTTGAAACGAGCTCTCGAGCATTAGAAAAAGCTCGGCTCTAGTAATGAGCAATTTGGTGCTCGCTCATCTCTCACTTTAACCCCTTAAAGACATGGCCTTTTTTAAAAAATTTTTCCTCCCGTCTTTAAAAAAATCATAACTTTAATCACAATTTTATTTATCCATCGACGTAGCTGTATGAGGGCTTGTTTTTTGCAAGACAAGTTGTATTTTTTAATGGTGCTATTTAATGTGCCATATATGACATGATAAATTTATTCTAAAACGATTACTAAGACATAGGGATTATTCACACGTCCATATATCAGCCGGGTTTTCACGCCTGGCCGATGTCCCTTTCCGCAGTTGGAGGAGGCGGGCCGGGAGCCGTGCACTGAGCTCCCGCCCCCTCTCCACTATTTGCAATGGGAGGGGTGGGCGGGGCGGAGCTTAACTCCTACCCTCCTCCCATTACAAACAGTGGCGAGGGGCGGAGAGGGGGCAGGAGCTCAGTGCACTGCTCCCGGCCCACCACCTCCCCCTGCAAAAAGGGACACTGTATATAAGCTGTGCGATATACGGACGTGTGAATAGGCCCTTATATATATTTTTTTTTGCTGTACTACTTTTATTTTTTTAAAGATATTTAATTTTTTAAAATCATTTTCTATTGTCATCTTCTGACCGCATTAACTTTTTTATTTTTCCACAAACATGGTTGTGCGAGGGCTCATGTTGTGCGGGATGTCCTGCAGTTTCCATTGGTACCATTTTCGAATACATATGACTTTTTAATTGCTTTTTATAACATTTTTTCTTGGAGACAGGGTGACCAAAAAAGCACAATTCTGTCTTTTTTTTTTTTTTGTGACAACGTTCATTGTGCGGGGTAAATAATGCGTTACTTTGATAGATCAAACTTTTTCAGCTGCAGCGATACCAAATATATATTTTTGATTTATTATTTAGATTCTTTTATTATAAATATGACAAAATTTTTTACTTCTATTGCTTTTTTTTTTTTTAAATCAAACAACTTGCGATGCTTTGATCGCTCCTGCAGTATTATGTACTGTCATAGCATTACAGCATACTGCGATCGGGCAGGCATTCTATCAAGCCACCCCACTGGCATGGCTTGATAGGCATTCTGCCATAACAGCCCTGGAGCCTTTCAGAAGGTCCTCAGCTGGACTTTGTTGAGGATTTTGGTGCTGAACTGTAAAAAGATTTCACTCCTTCAATTTGAATTCAACTGAAAGGCTGAAATCTGCTACACATTAGGCTGCGTCACACGAATGTATGTGTGTAGCGGTTTACGTACCGATACGCATTGAATAGAACCAATGGATTTCAGGGGGTTTGGTCATATTAGTGTATTTTGCATGTGCAACAAAAACTACTCTGCATGCTCTATTGTCCTGTGAAAATAGCATATATTGTACTAATTAACCTAATTGCCCATTTCAATGAACAGGAGCATGCTTGTCTGGGTTTTTTTGCGCACGCAAATTCAGTACAATAAAACACTCATAAGCGCACGCAAATCTGCAGCATCCATTGTGCAAATACACAGTGCATATGCTTTTACCTGGGACACTGGCCTTAGGGCTTCTTCACATAATTGAAATTATTGCGCGAGTTCTGTGCAATGCTGTTCTTTTGAATGAATTTATTAATACAAGTGAAAGTCGCGGCACGTTTCATCTTTTGATGCTCCCTCGGAACGCATCGCCTATTTTCAAATGGACCTTTAAAGACATTGCATGGCACTGTGTGATGTGCATGTGAGTGCGATGCCATGTTTCCCATTGAAGTCAATGGGAAACACTTCCGATCCTTCCATGCGCGTGAAGATTGCAATTTCACAGAAACAATATGATTTTCATTCAAAAACGCTTTGCACCACCGCGCCATGAGAATCGCACGTTGGCAAGTGTGACTCGGCCCAATATTATGCTCACCCACGGGAATGTAGCCTTAGACAGCTTTTAGGCAAAATTGCCCCTGAAAGCTGGAATATTACCAATAGTTAGTCTGCCTTTGACTTTCAGTTGACCCCAAATTCCATGATAATAGACTGGTAGAGTTAGAAGGGTCCTCCAGGGTCATCGGGTCCAACCCCCCGCTCAGTGCAGGATTCACTAAATCATTGCATATATTTGTCCAGCCTTTGTTTGAACACTTCCATTGAAGAACTCACCACCTCCCGTGGTAACCTGTTCTACTCATTGATCACCCTCACTGTCTAATATCTAATTTGTGTCTCCTCCCTTTCAGTTTCATCCCATTGCTTCTAGTCTTTCCTTGTGCAAACGAGAATAGGGCTGATCCCTCTGCACTGTGACAGGCCTTCAGACATTTTTTTAGACCGCTATTAAATCTCCTCTCAGTCTTCTTTTTTGCAAGCTAAACATTCCGAGATCCTTTAACCGTTTCTCATAGGACATGATTTGCAGACCGCTCACCATCTTGGTAACGCTTCTCTGAACTTGCTGCAGTTTGTCTATGTCTTTTTTAAAGTGGGGTGCCCATAACTGGACACAGTACTCCAGATGAGGTCTGACTAAGGCCTCCCTCACACAGGGCGTTTTGTACAGAGTTTAGCGCTGCCTTTTCAGCCCAGCGCTAAACGCTGTACAACACTCCCATTCATTTCAATGGGGCTGCTCACACAGGGCTGAAAACGCAGCGCCTTCCAACGCTGCGCTTTGACAGTGATGCATGTTCTATTTTGGGGCGTTTTCAGCCCTGTGTCACCCATTGAAATGAACGGGCCGCGGTTTCAGCACTGCTGAAAACGCGGCAACGCTTGCTGCCGCGTTTTTGGCAGCGTGAATCGCTCACCGATTTTCGAGGGGAGGGCTTGCAATAGAAGCCCTACCCCGAAAATCAGTCCCAGCTAGCTAGAGAAAAAAGAAAGTAATACTCACCTAGCCGCTGCGGTCCGGGTCGGGGCCGCTGGTCTCTGCCGCTGATCCGGGCTTCCCCTGCACTCCCAAGTCTATTGCCGCAAGCCTGGTTTGAGAACCCCGCCTCCGGCAATAGAGTGCTGTGATTGGTTGTCGGCGCTGGCTCGATGCCCAATCACAGCCCTTCATTGACTGTCTCAGCCAATCAGAGCTTGCTGATTGGCTGAGACAGTCAATGAAGGGCTGTGATTGGGCATCGAGCGCGCCGACAACCAATCACAGCACTCTATTGCTGGAGGCGGGGTTCTCAAACTTGGCCTACGGCAATAGACTTGGGAATGCATGGGACGCCCGAATCAGCGGCAGAGACCAGCAGCCGAGACACGGACTGCAGCGGCTAGGTGAGTATTACTTTCTTTTTAGCATCCTTGGCTGCGTTTTCAGCTGAGCTGAAAACGCAGCCAAAGACGCTGGCATAAAGTATGCCAGCGCTGCTGAAACTGGGTGGAATCTGCAGAAAACGCAGCGTTGAAAAACGCTGCATTTCCGCAAACGCCCTGTGTGAGGAAGGCCTAAGAGTAGATGGGGATAATGACCTCACATGATCCAGACTCTATTCTTCTCCTAATATATCCCAGAATGGTGTTTGCCTTTTTGGCTGTGGCATCACAGTGTTGACTCATGTTCAGTCTATGATCTATTAGTATACCCAAGTCTTTTTCACATGTGCTGCTGCTTAGCCCAATTCCTCCCATTCTGTATGTGCTTTCCTCATGATGTGACTTCCAGGCACTGCGTACGTATATATATATACAAGACCAGCAGACCAGGGCTGCCGACCGTACAAAAATCCCTGCTCAGTAAGGCCGCCTGTAGACGAGCGGGTCGGATCCGGCAGCGAGAATTCTCGCCGCGGGACCCGACCCGAGAGCCTGCAGAGACGAGCGCGTACTCACCCGCGCCCGGCGGCCCCGGCTGTTTCATGTGCCGGCTGCCGCGCAGACCGGAGCCGGCAGCCGGGTGAGTGCGAGCCCCGCACAAAAATAGGATATGCCGCGGTTTGTTTGTCGCGGCCAAACCGCGGCCGTCTGCATAGGAGTGTATATTGTAATGCACTCCTATGCAGGCTTTTAGTGGCGGAAATCCCGTGGGAAATCGATTTCCGCCCGTGTGCAGGCGGCCCAGGACTGTAGTCATCACTTCCCAGCTGATACTACTGCTGCTGAGCCCCTGCCGTTATCCGCCTGCACACACGCATCTCGCATTACGGTTACCAACGTGTCCGCCACAATTACTGGCCAGCCGTGATATGTAATCTGTTAGTCCAGGAGCCAGAAGGACTCCGGCTGGTGGCCGCACACCAAGTCACACTGGGGACTTCCAACCGTGTGTACGACTGGGACAACTATACGCTCGACACACTGCACAGGGCGGCCGCTCGCACCTCTCGCCCTCCAGTCCCCACCTCCTCCATGACGTAGCGGCCTCTATGGGGCCTGCACGGTCGTAGTTGTGGCGCATGCGCACACCCCAGTGACTGACGGCGGCGTTCTTTCCTCTTCCTTGGAGCGCTCTGTGGCTTCCGCTCCCGGAGTGCCCCGCGCCGCATCATGGATCATAGTGGTAAGTGGAGCGCAGCGGCCTCCCTGCTAGTCACCCGCCGCTTCTCCACGGTCCGACGTGTAACGGCGGCCGTCAGTCACGTGTGGCCTGGTTTGCGGGCGGCTGGCCTGGCGCCGGCCTGAGGCCTTGTTTGCCGCTTCTTCCTGTTGGACTTTGCGCGGTGTGTGTCCCTCCCGTCACCGCACCCTGGCGGGCACCTGGCTCCTGCCTGCCGGCGCCGCTCGCGGGCTGTCAGCCGGGCGCCTAGCTGTTTGGGTGGCACATAATACAGTGCGGCAGGGTGAGAGGGAGCGCTGGCGGCGGGCGGGTGTGAGGGGGCTGGAGGTGGCGGCTCCCCGTCCGTCTGCCAGCAGGGAGGTGACTGGTATAGGGGGGTGACCACTGTTTTGGGGTCTCCTCCACTTATGGTCCTTCTAGCCAGAACAAGAATCTCCGGACTCTGATTTGCCTGGTGGCACGGACTGATGACATCATCACCGCTCGCCGCGCTCTCTCTATACTACATGGTTATGGTAGAGGACGGCGCGGTTCACAGCTGCACATTTCTATGTGAAACACTGAAGCATTCGGCCGCTCTCACAGGCGCTGCTTTTACCGCGATTACCGTGGTGTTTTGAACGCAGCCGGGCAATGCTCCGGTTGATTTCAATGGGGTCTCACAGAGCGGCGCTCAAACATAGTGTTTTCTAACGCCATGATTTTTATATCTATTTTGGCGCATTTTCGTGCTTTTTAATGCACCTCCTCATCCATCACAATGGCGAAGTGCGTTAAAAAATGCTGTAGAGCGCAGAACCTGCATTCAAAACCAACATGCTTGTGTTGTGAGAGCGGCTGACGTGTCTAAACGATGCAAGAAGCGCGCTCCTCATTCATTGTTGACGCACGTTTAAACTGAACGGTTATCATTCCGTTTCAGACGTTTGGACAATCTTCTGAACGATAATGGTTCGGTGTAAACGCGGCGGCGCCTTGAATCTTGGTTCCGGTTACCAGTACTATTTTCCTGCTGCTCGTGTGGCGCTGTGACTCCCCTCGCAGTGTAGGTCGGGCGTCCACGGATGAGTCTTGCGCCAAACCCCTGTGGGACGGCTCTCCAGCATCCTTGCACTGCGGCTGAACACTTACGGTTTCTGTGGTAGTTTTGGTCCAGACGCATCCGCCTTTTCCTCCTTCTCTTTGGATCCCCTGTGCCTCCAGCGCCGTAGATCCAGTTCTTGCTAACCTCCTTGCATCTTCTTTCAGACAATGACTTGCAGGGGACGAACAGTATGGGGTCTCTGAGCGGATTGGACGTCAGACGGCGGATTCCAATTAAATTGATATCCAAGCAGCCGAACAAAAATAAACTGCCAGCCCGACCAATGAGGAACATGCCCAGGATCCCCTCAAAGCCCCAGCAAGGTGAAGAAGGTATAGCTTATGAAGTGGTAATGCTTAGTGCGCAGTAACAGTCCAGCTGGCCTCTGCCCAGAACATAATCCCCGTAGCTGAGAGCAGCTAGTCTGCTCTAGAGAAGTGAGAACGCCATCAACTCGCACCTGAAGAAGTGACCTCGTTAGAAGTATGCAGGTGCACAGCCATATTTTGTGACCCCGTATTCTCTAAATACTTGTACACTTTTAATTTAGGAAATAATTTTCTTCTTTCTGACCAATCCGGTTTTGAGGAAAGGGAACATGGTGGTTGTAGCCGTGGCAATGAGCGCTTTGTCAGGTAGTACCAGATTTGGGACTATGTAGGCAAACAAGCAGGTGGTTTGTGCCACCTCTTCAGAAGGTCTCGGCATTGTGTAACCACCAGGCATGTAGAAAGGGATGGCATCAATTCCTGGTCAGACATAAGGCCAGGCTCACATGGGTGTATGTTTACCACGTAATACGCAGGTTCTGTGCATCCGTGGGATTGGCAGGCAATCAATTATATTGCCTTGCGCATTTCCGGTCACATTAGCGAGTTGAAATTGTGTAATACATGCGAAAAAGAAAAAGAATCCATTTATTTTTTCTCACCCATTCTCCCCAGCTCCAAATAAAATGGGGGGGGGGGGGGGTTGGGGGGACCTGCTTACCTGTCAGGCGTCTTCTTCATTCTCCTTCTGCCTCCCGGCTCGGCGATCATGTGACCGCTGGGGTCAGGTGGCATCCAGCGGTCACATGATCGCCGAGCCGGGAGACAGAAGGGAGAATGCCGAAGACACCGGACAGGTAAGCAGGCCCTCCCACAGTGCAGGCTCCCGGCTCGGCGTTCATGTGACCGCCGGGGGTCAGGTAACACCGGCGGTCACATGATCGCCGGGCGGAATCTCTATGCATTGCATAGCGCTAATTGAGCGCTATGTAATGTGTAAAGGAGAAGGCAGGAAGGGTTAAAAACCCTTTCTGCCTTCTCCTCGGGGGTCCTCAATGAGGACCAGTGCAGAAGTGTATTTGCACCCGATGTGTCTGACGATCAGGTGCAGATCCACTCCTGCACTGCAGTGTCGGGCCTGCCCCGACATCGGAGCTGTGGAGGGAAATTATGATGTCGGGGCAGGCCCGACATTGGATTGGAAAGGGTTAACAAATAACAGGTGTACTACACATGGCAGTGTGCCTGATCGTGTGGTCATGCACAGTACAATTTCGCCGCCATACACGGCAGTACGCAGGGTCACGGTCGGCTGCACAGCTGTTAAGTGTTGCGGGATCCCCACAGCGGTTTGCGCTTACAGCCATGTGAGCCCGGCCTTTTTTGCCACTGCATAGTGAGTTTGGGTATACGGGCATCTTTAATGTGGATTGTACTATCCCTTCTCAGTTGCTGCAAAATAGTGTTAGGCTGCCTGTCAACAGGCATAGCGATATCCTGCGGCGTATCTCCACCGCGGGAGCCGCTGCCCGGGAGCAGGGGAGAGCTGACTATTCTCCACACTGAGCTTATCTGACAGATAGGCTCACCGCATAGAGTTGCAGCATGCTGAGATTTGCCACCTGTGAGCGGAGAATCACTATGATTCTTCCCTCGTGGACAGGGGGTCTACGCTTTCCATAGCAACGCTATGTAAAGCGTTGACTGCATTCCCTGCGGCCGGATTATCGCTGCAGGGAACGCAATGAAAATTCACCCGTGGACAGACAGTCTTAGTTTTTCTAAAGGTTTTATGTATATGAAGTGTTTTTCCAAAATGAGTCAAGCTGCACAAGGGATTGTCTCAGAGAGAACCCATACACTACAGTCTGCGGACAGGACTGCGTTTTGCTCTGACCGCATTGCATAAAACTGTTCTGCAACGGGGAGTAACTCTTTGCTTAAAGATCACCTTGTAGACTTGTTAGCAGAAGCAAAGGGATTCGTAGCGCAAAATCTTTAAAAATGGACTTGACTCAGTTTGGAAAAACACCCCTAAGATTACTTGTAATATGTCTGACTTTGGCTTTAGCTGTCTTCTTTCTTTCAAGAAGGCTTTGATTACAATGACGACGACAGGTATGACAACAAAGGAAGCGATCTGTTCAGCAACCAAAGAAGATTTCCTGCTCACACCTTCTGGGACTTTAAGGTACAGCGCTTCAGTGAGATATATAACAACTGCCCGTACTCACTAGTCACTATGTAGTTGTTGATCCAAGAACAACATTCAATACATTGGCATTTATAAAGATCATTCATACTAGTGGCAGATTATAAAACCTTTCCTTATACAGTTCAACTTTGACTAGTAGGCATATGTAATATGGTAGTAATGTGCAGAAAGACTCATGGTACTATTCTTGTTAGTACCTTTAACCCTTTCCAGTCCAGTGTCGGCCCTCGTCTGACATTAAGACTCCCCTGTATAACTCTGATGTTGGACGAGGGCTGACACATATTTGTAACAATATGCAGTACAGCCTTCGACATCAGAGCACTGTCCTGCTTGCTGTAAGAAACGTATCTGCCATGTCGGAGCTATGCAGCAAAATCTTAATTTCGGATGAGAGCTGACATTGGATTAGAAGGTTTAATTGCTAATAAAATCATCCTGACAGTTCATGTTTATGTACTTCTGTTGAGTAATTGCAAGGAATCCACAATGCGCTTTCACACTGAAAATAAATAAGAACTGGGGAGCGTGCTGGTGGCAGGGCAATTGGATTTGAAAGGGCTAACCCTTTGTAATCCAATTTTGGATTCAGGGTTTCCAAGGGGGGTTTCTCTTTCTGCCATTATACAATAGTGCCATCTGCTGGCTAGAGCCAGTACTACGGTATGGGACATGCTGGAGAGGCACCCGACAACACAGCAGCCAGTAACATACATTAAGAATACCCTGCTGGACGTCTTCCGACATTGGAGCAGTCAGAATTTCTTAAGATGTCAGACATTGGATTGGAAAGGGTTAATGCTTCAGAAGCTAGAATACATTTCAAGTTCTACATGTCTGTTTATACAGTTGAAGGGATTATCTTCTGGCACATGAAATGATGATTGGGCATTATCCCGATCAGTTTGCCCATGCAGCTGTTTTGGAGGCGGATGTCACAATTTGTACTTTTACTAAACAAGCCCCTTGCCTCCGTCTCCCGTTGTTGTGGCAGCGTCGGCAGTCACAGGGCCTCACAATCTTACTTTGTTTAAGTTCCGTGCAGTCACATGACGTGACCGGAGGTGAGCTGACATGAGGGGAAGGCGGCGCTCAGTGATATGTCGCAGCAGAAAACTACACATTGCAATACTCGGGAGCGCACTGGGAGATCAGGCATTTTTAGTAACAGATGTTATTTAGTAAGGTGGCCCTTTTTAAGTGACTGTCAGAATGACGTTTTTAGAAACAAATTGTCACTTAGGTTGCCCTATAGAGACCCTATGTCAATTTCTTTGTGATATTTTGTGCTTGTGAACTCCTTAATGTTTCATAGTTATTACTTCTTATCTTAGGCCACTTTCACATGTCTGAGAAAAGTGTGCGGGATTTGTGTGTTGCGAGAAGCACAAGTCTTCCGCAAATATGAACTAGATTCTTTTGAATGGAATCGTGTACATAAGCATTTTTCCCCCCCGTATCGTGGTTTCAGAGAAAATCGCAGCATGTCCTATATTTCCATGTTCCTCGGAACGCATCGTCCGTTGTTTTCAATGGGACAAGAAAATGCATCGAGTGCGATGCGAGGTTTCCCAATAAAAACACTTGCTGATCACTACTTTTCCTGAAGTGATGGGAGGAGTTCTTAAAGAAAAACTCCTTATAAGCGTGGGTAAACTGCATGTTGGCGAGCACGATATCGGCCTGAGTTTCACAGCCCCATATTGCACTCACCCATGCCTAGGAAGCCTCATGTAGATATATAATTTTTCTTCCTTTAAAGCAGGGTGTACTTTGGATTACACAACCTTTCCACATTTTTGTTTTTACAGCTTAATCTTATAGGAGAAAAGGATGATACTCCTGTTCATTTCTGTGACAAGTGTGGCCTGCCGATCAAAGTATACGGACGTATGGTAAGTGAAAAATGAGGTAGAGCGCACTTCTCTATCCTGACTACGGCATGACTGAGCTGGCTTGGGGATCTGCCATATGTGCACTCTGAAAGACTGGCATATAGTGCTTTATTTTTTTGCCAAAAAACCACTTGAGTTTAAAAAAAACACAAAAAAAACTTTTTTTTTTAACATTAAAAATCTATCAAAACTTGCAAACATATTTGGTATCACTGTATTAGTTAGTCAGTTTTGTTTAAATGCATTATTTATCTCTCACAGTGAACACTGTTAGGGATAAATACACACCACCAGACTTGTTCTTTTTAAGTCCCCTCCATCTCAAGAAAAACATTTAATAAGTGATCAAAAAGTTATATGTACCTCAAAATGGTACCACTGAGCACTACAGATCATCCAGCAAAAAAAGAGTCCTCACACAACCGCATCAATGTCAAAATAAAAAAAAATAAATAAAAGTTATGGCGATCAGAAAAGTACTTTTTAAATTTTTTTTAAAGATAAAATAAGTACAACAAGAAACTGTATAAATGTTGTATTCATGTAATCATACTGACCTACCAAGTAGTTAACCTATGAATCTTGCTGCACTGTAAATGCTGTAAACACAAGTCCCAGAAAAATGGCGCAAATGTGCTTTTTCTGTTTTACCCCAGTTATAACATACTGAAAGTCTTAAAAAAATTTCTGTTAAATGGTACTATTGAAAAATAAGTGATCCAGCAAAAACAAGCCCTCAGACAGCTATGCAAATGAAAACTATAAAGTTATAAGGTGTTTTTGTTTGTTTGTTTGAGTGGGAAGAAGAGAAAACAAAAATGAAAAATTGCCCTGCTGTCCAGGAGGTAAAGGTGTTGTTTGGGTTTGAAAGATTAACTGGGATTTGCTGTTCATTGGACTGCTGTTATGGTGTACAGAGCAGGAGGCAAATAGCCCCATACACTGTGAATGGGAACTGTGCCTTCAATACTATGCCTGGCCAATGCCCAGCATAGGGGGCTACCCACTTCCTGCTCTGTGTCTCTAGATGGCAGTGTGGCAAGCATCCAAGAGTCTTGGGCAGTGGATTCTATGATCAACTTTCGATGACCTATCTTGTGAAGAGTCTTGTGGAGGCCTGGATAAATTGTAATAAATTACTAAACTTTTGCCTTTTGCTGTTCCTGCTCCATGTCTTTCAGATACCTTGTAAACACGTCTTCTGTTATGACTGTGCCCTTTTACATGAAAAAAAAGCTGATAAACTTTGTCCAGGGTAAGTTTACTATTTTTCTGCCTCAATATTTTAAGTCTTTATTTTGTATTGTAGTGTAATATCTTCTGTACATTCCCCTCCCTTTGATTGATGTGGATAATACTTAGAAAACTATATTGAGACAAAACTATATTTAGTATAACGTTTTTGATTTTTATAGTTGTAATATTACTTTAAGTAGAGTTCCACTTTACACTTCTAATAATGATATAGACTTTCCTAAAGGTGTATTTGACATCCCCACTTATAGCCTGTAGCCTTACAATGTGCATATTATTTCCTGCTATTTTCTTTTATTTTGTGGTATAATCTCTTTCTTTCCCCTTCCCAAAAGAACACTTGTTGAAGAAAGTATTGACACCTATAAACGTGTGAGGTAGGTTGTACAAGAATAGTATTTTATTTTTTTCCCTTTTTATTTGAAGGTCTCTGCACATTTTTAATGTTGATGGAATTTGTACTAAGTATATTTTTACAAGAGCTGTACAAGAAAAGATAATTTGGAGCAGATGTACCGTATTTTTCACTTTATAAGATGCACCCCCGTTTTAGAGGGGGAAAATAGGGGAAAAATATTTTGAACTTGCCCAGGGACAATGCAGGGGATAGTGCCGGGCGAAGGAGCAGCAGAGGTCTGGAATAACGAAAGTTCAGTCACAGCGGTGCTTGTTTGGCAAGCAGAAGGGAAGAAGCTGATTGGTGGAGGCGGGTAAGCAGCAGCAATTCCTGACGGTGTTCGCCACCAATCAGCGGTACATATGGGTGGCAGTGGGGAGGAGAGAGAACGGGTAACTGATCGCAAGTTTGTTTGCTCGATCACACAAACAAATGGTGATACGGCAAATTTTGGCACGTTTGCTTTATAAGACGCAGCAACTTTCCCCCTCCACTTTGCGGGGAAGAAACGTGCGTCTTATAAAGCGAAAAATACGGTATTTGATAGTCTGTTAAGATAGAAACTGAGGCAATCTTCCTGGGTGTCTCAGCAAAGTCTGACAAATATATAATAGTATATATCACGTCGTTCTTGTATAAATTGTATAAGTACCAGTGTTTCTACTGTGTGCCATCAATCCAGTAGAGTCCTATACTGAAAATAAAGTGGTCTTGGCAATAACCTCCAGGTGAAGCGTATCCACCCCTGCTACATACACGCAGACCATTACTTTCCCTTCTATTCTATCAGTGACGGTCTGTTACATAAATAAACTTTTTCTTGTACATCATCTTAATATGATCAAATATCACCAGCTTGTTTTTTCATGATGGTGCTTTCTAAATTAAAGATACTAATCAATTGAAAAGTGTGGAAAAATACTGATGTGAAGGCCCAACACTGTAAGCTACTAGAAGATTAAGGTCCAATATGTGACAGTGAATGCGCTTTTTTTATTTCACAAAATAAAAACCAGCAATTGAAAACGCGTTTCGGGGACGAGCCCCTTAGTCAATTTGGCTGGATTGAACACGACAGGATGCCTGGGGGTGACACAATCCCAAAGGTTTTTTGGATGTGCCAGAGGTCCTGTATGTGGCAAGGAGACAAGGAAGAAAGAAGTGCTTCAGCATGATGTGCCTTCACACCAGTATTTTTCTCATTCTTTTTTCGCTATACTCACGCCCACCTTGGTGGAGCATTATCTGGTTGGCGGCACCTCCATCATTGGAAACACTTCATACTCCAGAACTATTTCACCACTCTCACTGGGTCTTGCTCCACCCTCCTTTTTCATCTTTTACTCACTAATCAATTGAGACACTTTTTCTTACAGCTTTGTTTGATCCTACTTATAGGAAACCTAGTAATAAATCTTAAAACAGAAAAAGCGAAATTTCAGTGCAATGGTATAAGGTTACTATGCTTGGTGTGGTACTGGTGTATCTTGTCTCCACCGGAAGAATAGGTGGAGACATGGGATAGCCTGGTTGAGTTGTAGGCGAGGGCTTGGTGACACCCACAACAGCGCTCCCATATCCCTTGCCGAAGATGCTGCTGTCAGTATCTCGCCTCCCATCTGCCATGCCGACCCCGCGTCACCCCACTGGTGTGAGTCTCCCATGCCTATCCTGCTGCCTGTGCTCTCTGGGCCTCTGACTGTCACCTGCCATCTGCTGTCTATCGGCTCCCTCTGCCCTGGCTTCCCTGCTCGCATCTCCACTGTCACTTTGCTCCTCCACCCCCAATCCCCTCGCCATCCTCCGCTCACGGCCCCACTGTCGCTGTGCCATGTGACGGACCTACACTCCCCCTGGCGCTGTCCTCCCCTTTGCTTGTAGCTGCGCTGTCAGTGTCCTTCCCGGCCGCTGTCTGTCTCCTCGCCAGGTGCCTGTGCTCCCTCACTCTCCTCCTACGCTCTGTACTTCAGCTGTCGCCCACTGTCGGTCTCCTCTCCGGCAACTGCGCTAAGACAGAGAGTGGGACCACCTTCTTTTGGGTCGCTGGGACTGCATGCTATAATGCAGGGTACACACTTACAGCTGGGGGCATTGCGGGGAAGTCGCTTGAAGCTGAGACAGGAGGGTATCACACAGCCCAGCCAATCAGCAGCTGTGAGCGTACCCTATACCTCCCACAGAACAATACCAGGTCTCCACCCATTTTTGCGATGGAGAAAAGATGCACCAATACCGTTGGGTGTCCATTTTAAGGATTTTAATTATTGGCCTGTCAAAAACATTATTGCTTGATGTTTTTAGATTGTGTCCATTAACAGATTATGGGGAAGATTTAGCAAACCATTTATGCCAGAAACTGGTGCATTATAATAACTTTGGTGGATGTTATGTTCTGCAGCAAAATGTGCAACTTTGACCCTTTTTTGGCACTTTTGAAAAGAAACTGAAGTTACAGTGGAAATGTAAGCCAGCCGAAGTTGGCATAGATTCCCATTCAGATTCACAGGGAGCCAGAGATGTGCCTCATTTGTTTAGAGACATGCACACCTTTACTCTACCCCCCCCCCCCCCCTGTTTATTAAGACTAGCGAAGCACCAGTCTTAATAAATGTGCTCCTATGTGTTTAGTGTCACTGTAACTTTACCCTCCAGCTTTCTTAGATTAGTAACTGTCCCCAGGCATCAAACTGATTACTGGCAACTGTACTACCCAGTATGCTACTTGGTCTTTCGATGGCCAATGTAAAACTATTTGAGACAATGATGTTATAGTGACACCTTAAGGAGACTTTTTTCACCATGAAGAGCATTGCAGAATTACTGTTGTGTGGATAGCTGATGAGACAGATTGCACAGTGTATTTATATACAATACAATGGAGGGCAAGGGTTATTTGCTGGCTTGCTGCGATGGAGTGAAAATACGTTCAGAGAAAAGTATGACAGCCCGGTAAGTATAAATATGACACCCTCTAACTCAGCGGTACCTACCCTATAAGCACCATAACTTAGTTTATAGTGCTTATAGGAGGTGGCAGGTTCCCTATAGGCCTAGGGCTACATGTAAAGTGTTGGTGAGCTTTGCTTTCATGATGGGCCAAAAATAGTAAAAGTGGCAGCATAGATGGTAGACTTCCAATAAAATAAGTTCTTTATTTCTCCATGTTCATTAAAAAAAGAAAAAGAAAGCTACATTTCGGCCAGCAGTGGCCTTTTTCAAGCTTGAAAAAGTCCAATGCTGGCTGAAACGTTGCTTGCTTTTAAAAAAAAAAAAAACATTAAAAAAAAAGCATGGAGAAATAAAGAATTTATTCATTGGAAGTCTACCATCTAAGCTGCCACTTCGTTTTACTATTTTTGGACTGTCTGTGGCGTCTACAGGTTCAGGCTCTATTTGTGGCTTGCATTCCCTCACCTTGAGAAGGTATAATTGGGTGCTGCTGGTTACCAGTTGCACACCAGTGTTTTCATGATGGGTGACTTTGCGAGCATTGCAAAAATGACAGCCCAATTGCAGCAATGCTGTGATCTATTTTTTTTGCCCCTTACATATCACAGTCAACTAATTCTTCCTGTGTAGCTCTAGCCTAAAATATCTTAATTGACCTGGTAACCTCTCCTGTATGGAATTTTAAAGCTAAAAAAAGTGTGTTTTCATTAATACTGTGAACATGAGTGAAAGTAGTGTATTGGCTACACACCAGCAAGCAGACTCTTTACTTTAGATGCTGCCTATTTGACATGAGAAGAAAGTAAACCATGAAACTTATATAAAGCCCATGTTGTATTAAAGTGAATCTGTCACCAGGACTACTGAGCACTCCCTTGATCTCTCATTTGAGGTACCATCTGTACAGCATGGTTTCCTAAATTAACCCCTTGAGTGGCGGGTTTCCTACCACCCTGTCGTGCCCACCAGGGCAGGTTTTTTAAAATGGTCTAATCATTGAATTTCAACTAGTTTTGCAGTTGCGTCTCAAATGCCATAACTTTTTCATTTTTCCATTGACATGGCCATATGAGGGCTTGTTTTTTGCGGGACAAGTTGTGATTTTTTAAACAGGGGGGAGGAAAAAAAGAAATGGGGAAAAAAGAAAAAAAGGGGCCATGTCATTAAGGGGTTAAATAATGTATTAACTTCCTTCTCTGGGTCATTACGACGCATGGATACCACATGTGTGATTGTATTTTTGATTTTTTACAAAGTAAAGGGAGACAAGTGTTTTTTTTATTTTTTTAAGAATTTTTTAACTTTTTTTTTTTTTTTTTTTTTTAATTTTTTTTTTTTTTTTTTGTCCCTTTAGGGGACTTCCACAGGGACCCATCAGGACCCCTGATCACATTCCGTGGGTCCGATGGTGATAGCCCTTTACATGCTGCAGTGACAGCCCTTTACATGCTGCAGTCACATAGACGGCAGCATGTAAAGGGTTAACACAGCAGAGATCGGAGGTTTTCTCTGATCTCTGCTGTAAGAGCTAGTACCTAGCTGTCCTCTGACAGCTAACAACCAGCTCTCCCTGCCACAGAGACCATCGGCTTGCTTCTGACAAGCCGATGGTCTCTATGGCAACTTGTAAACAAAGCAGGACATTGCCGACATGTCGGCAATATCTTCTGCTGGTTTTTCAAAGCCCTTGCACTGCTCTGTGTGGGTCTGTGCAGGCAGAGCACAATGTCACAGCTTGTGGCATTGTGCTCTGCAGCTCCCATAGTAATACATAGCCCGGAAATCTTCCGGGCTATGTTGCTATGAGCAGTGGAGCTCGTCCCCGGAAATTTTCCGGGCGTGCCACTCAAGGGGTTAAAGGGGATAGTCTTGGTAACAGACTTTATAAACTTTTTAAGGAAGGATTCTTCTTTATGGGATATTACAGTTGAAGGGGGTTGGCCAGCTGTAAACTATTGATGGTCTAGCCCCAGGATAGGCCATCAATAGTAGATCATACGGTGCGCCAGGTGGCAGACATCCGATCTGCTGTTTTCTGGGCTGGTGTACTCATTTTCACACTGCAGTGGTCATGCTTGGTATAGTTCCCATTCGCTTCAATGCCTGTAATACCAAACTTGGCCACTGCAGTAAGAATAGAGCTGTCTGCTTCCTGCAGGAATCGTCTGTGTCCAGACACACCAGGCCAGGAAACAGCTTTTTGGTGATGGCGCTATGCAATAGACCTCGCCAATCTACAATCGATGATGTATCCTGAGAATAGATCCATCAATAGTTTACAACTGGACGACCCATTTTGAGTTCTGTAATTCCTCTTTAGAATTGTAACTAATATAACAGTATTGTTGGAGAACTGGCAATCTGTCAACTAGATTCTAAAATAAGATGTTGTGTTTTTTTTCAGCTGTAATGATCCAGTTCAGAGAATCGAGCAGTGTTTACGGGGGTCACTCTTCATGTGCAGTATTGTGCAAGGATGCAAGAGAACGTATCTGTCCCAGAGAGACTTGCAGGCGCATATTAATCATCGGCATATGAGAGCAGCTAAGCCAGCCACTCGGCCTCCGCCTGAACCAATCCATCCTCCTATGGCTCCGCCACCTGCTGATTTGGCTGATCGTTTCATAATGCCCCCAGACAAGCACCTTTTGAGTCACATGCCACCAAAGCAGCACATACTGATGCCCCCGCCCCCTATTCAACATGTACCTCATGAGCATTTTAATCAGCAACATGAAGATATGCGTGCTTCTCCTGCTGAAATGTCCATGGCTCCACCACCACCTCGCACTGTTCCTCAAGATGCTTTCAGAATCAATACTAGAACACACAGCAACTTAATAACAGTACCTATACAAGATGATTCCGGTTCTGGGGCTCGGGAAGCTCCTCAAGCACCTGGTCCATCTCTTCACCACCCTGAGTATCCTGGTCAGCCTGTAGTAACTCATCCTCATCATATTATGCCTCCACAGCAACATTATGCTCCACCCCCTCCTCCACCACCCCCGATAAGTCATCCAATGCAACACCCACCTCAAGGAGCTGGTACACCCCACATGGTGTACAGCCAAGGACCCCCACCACCTTTGACAACTGCTCCGCCACCAATTACCCCTCCACCTGGACATATAATTGCTCAAATGCCACCCTATATGAATCATCCTCCTCCAGGACCTCCACCACCACAACACGGTGGTCCACCTGTAAATGCCCCCCCTCCACATCATTATAATCCTAACTCTTTACCACAATTTAATGAAGAGCAAGGAACTCTTAGCCCACCATTTACACAACCTGGGGGAATAAGCCCAGGAATTTGGCCTGCACCAAGGGGACCTCCACCACCTCCACGGATGCAGGGTCCTCCAAACCAAGCCCCTATTCCTGGGCCTCATCACCCTGATCAGGCTAGATACAGACCATATTATCAATGATTTCTTTTCAATGCCTTCTAAATTTTATTTTAACACTTTTTGAACTTGCATTACTGTTTATAGACTGTACTCTTTTGGGTTCTGGTGTGTGCATACAGGTTTACTCCTTAATCACTACCCTTTAACCAGCAGCATCATTATGTAATCATGTAAACACAATATAGAGTGACTTGTGTCCCCCGAATGCATAGCACTAACAGTTTTAAGTCTTTACCACTTTGCTTTTTTTTTTCTGTTGCAGCACATTTTTAGGTACCTGTTGTGATGGTTATATAAAACTGTTCAAAATGGATGTATATTTAGATGTATCTCTCGCCCTTTAAATGGCATCCGTTATAATGCAGTAACAACTGCTTTGCTGTAGTCTGGTACTCTTACCAGTGGTTAAATAAATATGCTTTGCTAGTACTATTAGACATTACTGTTCATTTTATGTTGTGCAGTAACTCTATCTTGTGCATATTGCAGTGAAGACAACCCGGCTGTCCACTAGGGGGCTAACTTTATGCAGTGTAGGGAAAGAAAATACATTCTAACTGGGCCATACTATTAATTGTAGCCTCTAATTAAAATGGTGAAAAAAACCCCACTCTTATAGATGAACAGACATATAAATCTGGGCATATAACTGATTAAGCATGTGCATCCCTTGTTTGCAAATGATTCACCCTGTGCAGTAAGCTGCTATATTGGACAGTTGAAGCAATAGTTTGGGGAGTATCTCTAAGGCTGCTTATGGAGTAGCATCACTAATGTTATCCAGCCCGATCTTTCTTTAGAAGAGGGAGTAATCCAAATGTACCATGCAGGATACATCAAAGTCTTTGTACTAGGCCTGTAGGTGCCATCAGCATTTCATCAATGTATTATATACCCAGGTTGCTATGATCTTTCAGTGTATCTCAACAAACTATATATTGAATATAAGAGGCTCTATAAAACAAGATGCACTACTGGCTGCATCATAGATTACAGGCATCATTTAAAGGGGCACTAAGTTTTCAGACAACTTGTGCTCATCTACTAGCTTGTGATGGTCTAATTTCTGTAATGCACTTGCATTAGAAAATTGTGTCTTTACCCCTGTAAATAACGTTTGAAGTGACGCGACTAGGGTTTTCCTTCCATCTTCACTGCAATCCACTGTTGGGTACAGAGCTTCCTGAAGGCCCATTTACACGTAACAATTATAGTTCAAAATTTGTTTAAAAAAGCAGATTTACAAAAATTACTCAGTGTGAATGCGAAAAAAAATCGCTCACTTGTTAGCGGTCGTTAAGATGACTATTTAGTGGGCTTAAAAAACCATGTTAGCTCGCTGGCTTGTGGTTCCATGTAAATGCTTCCTGCGTAGCACTTCCCATAGGTGAAGCAAGAAGCCCGCGAGCCAGCGGTAAGTCTTTCTGGTTGAATGCTCTACACAAACATTTACTACCTTAGTAGTGACATCAGTGCTTGTGTAGTCGTTTAAAAGACTCTTGGCCTGTGTAAAAGGGCCTTTAGTTAGAAGATGGATGTCTCCACAGCAACAGGGGAAGGGGCTGTCTTCACAGGTGGCTCCACCCCTACCACACTTACAGGCTGACAGATCTGCAGCCATTGTGATAAGGATCTCCACAGTCTCTGCGTCTCCTGCTGTCATAGCTTGTGTATATGTGCAGACATCACACGCAAACATAGTGGGTTTGCTAACCATTTGGCCATAATGTCTGTAAAATGCCTGATCACGCTGGGAAAGTGGACGGGTGGGTATACAGATACTGGCTTCCCGCTGAGTAGACCAGAGACAATCAGGACATGAATGCTAGGCTTGCTACACATCGCCTTACTGGAAGTGGATTGCAAGCAGCAAAACAGAAAAATAGGAAAAACCACTTGAAAATCAGAACTTATGAACATACAATGGTGCAAATAAGAGGATAAGAAGAATCTGTATTTTAGAAAACTCTGATACACATTAAAGATTGGATTACGCTTCCTTGTAAAGTGCTCAGATTCAATGACAACATTGAGAATTATGCAGTTCCCCTATAAAAATTTTCAAATTCTAATGTGAAGCTGCAAAAGACTTGTGCTATGGTCATACTTGTGATGTTACAGATTCAATCACATCTAACGGAAAGAATAGCGCCGCACTATTGAAGCGGAACCTGAGGAACAGCAGTTTAAAGCCCCATTTACACTAAAAGATAATTGCTCACCGAATGACTGTTTTGAGCGATCATAACCATTAAAGGGGTTGTCTTGCGAAAGCAAGTGGGGTTAAGCACTTCTGTATGGCCATATTAATGCACTTTGTAATATACATCGTGCATTAAATATGAGCCATACAGAAGTTATTCACTTACCTTCCCTGCGCTCGCGTCCCCCGTCTCCATTGCTCCATCTAACTTCAGCGTCTAATCGCCCGATTAGACGCGCTTGCGCAGAAGGGTCTTCTGCCTTCGGGTCTGTCCGGCAGCAGCGGCGTTCTGGCCCCGCCCTTCTACGCGTCATCGTGTAGCTCCGCCCCGTCACGTGTGCCTATTCCAGCCTCCTGATTGGCTGGAATCGGCACACGTGATGGGGCGGAGCTACGCGATGACGCGTAGAAGGGGGACAGAGCCAGAACGCCGCTGCTGCCGGACAGACCCGAAGGCAGAAGACCCTTCTGCGCAAGCGCGTCTAATCGGGCGATTAGGCGCTGAAGTTAGACGGAGCCATGGAGATGGGGACGCCAGCGCAGGGAAGGTAAGTGAATAACTTCTGTATGGCTCATATTTAATGCATGATGTATATTACAAAGTGCATTAATATGGCCATACAGAAGTGCTTAACCCCACTTGCTTTCACGAGACAACCCCTTTAAGCTGCAGTAAGGGCTTAACCCCTTAAAGATGTGATTTGGGGGGAATTTTAATCTCCACTATTCAAAATCCATAACCTTTTATTTTTTTTTTTTGGTTTTGTTTTTCCGTCAGTATCGCCATATGAGGCTTTTTTTTTTTTTTTTTTTTAATTGGTGCTATTTTTGGGAACGTATTATAAAACATTTTTTTCTGTAGGGTAGGCAGAGAAATAATCAATGCTGCCATTCTTCAGTGTTAATCATGCAGGATAAATGACATGATTCATTTTTTTTCCTGCAAGCTGGTACAATTATGAGGATCCCAAAATTATTAGGTTTTTCCACTTTTGCAGATTTTTTTTTTTTATTTTATTGGGGGTGGGGGGTGGGGGGGGGGGGGGGATTTTTATCATTGCATTTGAAGTTCCATAACATTTATTCTTCAATAAAAATAATGCCAGAAATGCACTTTTTCAGTTACCCTGTCTCCCAGAAAAAACACAATCAAAAGCGATCAAAAAGTCGCAGTATTCCAAATTGGTACTAACGTAAACCACAGGACATCCCGAAAAAAATAAACCCTCGCACAACTACATTGACGGAAAAATAAAGTTATTGTGTGCAGAAGATTGTGGCAGAAAAAAATTAAATGTTTTTGAAAAAAAAGGGGGGGGGGGGAAACACGAAAATGGAAAAAGAAAAAGGGGCCGCGTCATTAAGGGGTTAATACATTTTTTTTTAATGCCCCTGTAGGTCCCTTGAACCATAAAAGCTGTGATCACTCTGATAATGCATTGAAGTACTTCTGTATGCATGCAGAATGACTGCTCTCTCCATGTACACAAATCATATCGATTTCCTAGGATCCTAAATTTTGGGCTCTTATTGGTTAACTATATCTTTGTTACTACTGGAACTAAAAGGACAGAATGCCCGAAGTGCAGTGATATATTTCCATTAAAACCAGGAACAGATTACAGCCATGCTGTATGTACTGTATTTCATTCCCTAAATTAATAATGTGCATTTTTACACAAACAAATGAATTACAGGCTCTGGAGAGCAATTAACTCCTACAGGTCTGTACACTTTATGTAAACAGGTTCAACAGATATGGAAGGGGGGGAACCATTTTATTTGGAACACAAACTGTTATACTGACTCGCCATGGGGCTAAAGGTCCTCTTAGAGGCCGAGCTGTCGGGTACACGAGGGATGCTCGCTCCTTTCCTCTTATACTGGAGTGAGCATCGCTCGGAGCGGGCCGGGGAGCGTTCGTTTTCCAATCGCCTTCATTCACAGTAAGTAGACAGCCGTTAAGAAGTGACCGACTTCTGTTTACACTGAACGGCTCGTCATTCAGTTTTTTGCATACAGAAGCCAAATGACTGACCTCTCCTTGTTGAGTGGCCTCCATGCATTTACCCAGGACGATTATCGTTCAGAAATTTCTGCAGGAACTTGAAAGATTCTGAACGTAATCGTCTTGTGTAAAAGGGCCATTACTAAATCTATGATCTTAGACAAATACTTGCAAGCATTTTCGCTACCCAAATGCACGAACTAGATGGCTAGTTTACCTTTAAAGGGGTGGTCTCGCGAAACCAAGTGGGGTTATACACTTCTGTATGGCCATATTAATGCACTTTGTAATGTACATTGTGCATTAAATATGAGCCATACAGAAGTTATTCCACTTACCTGCTCCGTTGCTAGCGTCCTCGTCTCCATGGTTCCGTCTAAATTCGCTGGCAGCTTGCTTTTTTAGACGCGCTTGCGCAGTCCGGTCTTCTCCATTCAGCACGAGCCGCTTCAGTGTGCTCCCCGCTACAGCTCTTCTGCGCATGCGCAGACGAGCTGTCACTGCTCGGGAGCGCGCTGAAGCGGCCATTCTGCACCATCCTCTGTTAGAGGAAGGTGCAGAAACTGGAGCTGCCCAGCGGAGAAGACCAGCCCAGCCCAGCCCAGCAGCCTCCCAGGTAAGTGATGGGTCGGGGGGGGCTGCCGCTGCGCCGGGGGAGCTAGCGCTAGGCCGGGGGGGCTGTCGCTGCGATGGGGGGGGCTGTCGCTAGGCCGGGGGGGCTGTCGCTGCGCCGGGGGGGCTGTCGCTAGGCCGGGGGGGCTGTCGCTGCGCCGGGGGAGCTAGCGCTAGGCCGGGGGGGCTGTCGCTAGGCCGGGGGGGCTGTCGCTAGGCCGGGGGAGCTAGCGCTAGGCCGGGGGGGCTGTCGCTGCGCCGGGGGAGCTAGCGCTAGGCCGGGGGGGCTGTCGCTGCGATGGGGGGGGCTGTCGCTGCGCCGGGGGAGCTAGCGCTGGGGAGCCGGGGGCTAGCGCCGGTTACCTGCTGTCTGGTCGGCGGCTGCGGGGCGTCTGGTCGGCGGCTGCGATGCGTCCGGTTGCCATGGAGACACAGCTGGCGGCGTCTCGGGAGCGCGCACGTCGGGCTGCAGCGAGCGACTGGGAAAGAGCCGGCGGCCATCTTGAGGAAACTTTTATAACTTGCTGAAACGCTGGAACGGTAAGTACGAACCAGCTAGAAATGTCATTTACAGGGGGGCTTAGTAATGTGTGTTTAATGGGGGGGACTGGGCAAAAAAAAAAATTAACTGCTTCCTCGAGACATCTCCTTTAAGTGATTACTTGTGTCATTGCCTGCCATATAGTTAATTATTTGCTAAACCCCAATCTATATCTTAGAAGATAATATTAGACAGGGAAAAGGTCAAAATCAGAAAATAATTACTCTATGTTCTGGAATTCATTAGTGAAAGAATAATCTATTGTTCTGCTATGTACTTGCTCACGATCAATTCTCTTGAACTTTGCTGATGTAAAAATGTTTAATTCATTGTCACTAGTTTGTACATAAGCCAGGTGGGATAGGAGTCTTAGTTTACCCATCACCAAACAAGGTCCTATGAAAAAAAAAAGTGTAATTTTCCCTTTTGGAAAAAGACTTAGATTTCCAATTCGCTAAAACAGATACCAAAACTATTTCACACTCCTCTTTCATTGGTACGCAACCCCAAATAAAACACAGGTGGTATCCTAAAATTTCTAGCGTGCTGGAGGTGCTCAATAGACACAGGTTTATACATTCATGTATAGAGACCATGCCCTATAATTGAGTCATTTTGGTCCCAGTTATGAGCCACATGTAGGCTATTTGCGGAACTCTCTGCCTGAGGAAGTTGTCACTGTGAATTCATTAAGGCTTCATGCCCACTGCGGGCGGGTTGGATTCTGCCCACAGTGGGATCCGACCCTGCCCGCAGCTGAGGACATTTTTTTTTTTTTTTTTTACTGTGGATGCGTGCAGGTACAGTATATATATTTTTTTGATCTCCTGCTTTCCCATGGTGTCCGCAAATTGGACAACTTCTGTTGACTCCAATGGAATCTGTCTGCTCGGGAACCGCAGGGAAATGGAGCATGGTGCGATTTTGTTTTCTGAACTGAAAGGTCCACAAATCAAATCTGAATGCTTAAATTCAGCTGTGGGCACCCATGTCTTCCTATTGAATTGCAGATCGTCCGAGCGGGTGCCCCCTACGCGGATTCTGCGATTTCATTTTTTTTTGTGGACAATGGGCCTAAGAGGCGCCTGGATGAATTTCTTAAACTTTTGTGACAATGTTACAAGTTGTGATTACTAAATGACTGGAGCTGTGCTGTTGATGCAGGAATTTATTTTGATTGCCCGGTTTGGAGACCGCAAGGAATGTTTTCCCTAAAATGAGGAAAATTTAGCTTCTACCTCCATGTGTGTGTTTTGTTTTTTTAATGCCGCCTGCTGGATCCGTATTGCAGGATAATAGGCTGAAATGGATGTATTTTTACAGCCATATAAAAACAAATCTCTGACATGTACCTACCTGCCTTGAGAGAAGAATTGTCAATTTACTGAGTATAAAATACAGATTTGTAGAATTTAAAAGATTGTTCCCCGCTCAGCATGTTTTTTCCTGTCCTGTAGATGGGGAATAATTTGCTGATCGGCAGCAGTACAACCTCTCTGACCCTTGAATTTGCCTATCTCCATAGCTCCCACTGAAGTAAATGGAGTGGAGGCACATATGTGCGGCCTCTCCTGCCCACATTGGGTACGTGCTGGGGGTAAAATCTTGGGATCGATGGGTGTCCCAACAGTTTGACTCCCTGGAGATAGGGGAGAACTTGCTAAGTTGGTAATAACCCTTTTAAGCTATTGCTACCATCTCTGAATGCTCTACAATCTTCATACCAACTGTCACATGAGTCCTTGATTAGCCAACTCTGTCAGTATTTGAGTTCACAAAGTCGCGCAATGTTGCTGCAATGCGATAGCGAAAACAAAAGCATGCATATGAAGTCCATGCTTTCCAATGGGTTCCATCACATTAGCGATGTTTTCTCTGATGCTATCTTACGCGGGGGAAAAAAAAATCGGGATATGCTCTATATTACAGCGATCTACGATTTACAATTTTTTTCTTTCCCCCTAGTGGAGCTTTGTTTTTTGTCAATCGCAACGCACAAAATCACAGTTTTCATGCAATGTGCATTTAACTTTAGAAAGTCCTCATTCACCCGAAAAAATCACAGCAAAATCATGCTTAAAAGTCACGTGAGAAAATGGCGAGCAGCAGCAATGTTGCCGTGAGAAAACTCATTGATAACTCATAAAAATCGCAGGAACACAGCTGCGAAAAAGGGTTTGTTAGTGAGTAGAGATGTGCGAGGGGGTGGGGGGTGGGGGGGGATCTATCCCCCCCCTCAATTTTCTCAGACGGGCAGGCAGTTACTCGAAAATAGCGTTGCTCTCACCCGAGTAACTGCCATTTCCGAGCATGCTCGCTCATCTCTATTAGTGAGGTCTGTATTGTATTTCTTCTGCCTTCGATTCGATACCTAGGCACACAGAGGTTCTTCTTGGATTCTGCACCAATTTGACAGAAAGTATTGTCATGCACCATCGATTGCTGTACATTTGGAGCATTGCTTCCAGGTGAGAATATCTTCATATATATCGAGTCTAGCAATGCCCAGATTTTGTATGGCAACTGGTTATATAGCTATACAGCCGTGTGCATGAGCCCATGGGAAATAACTCGCACCTCTACTGGCACAAGCTGGTCTTGATGTACAACAATACAAATCACCACTGTACTATAGTTTATTTTCAGTACATGTTATACATCATCAGCACACTTTTCAAGGCGGTATTCTAATGAGTTAGTTTTTTCCTGATCATATTTATTTACAGAATTGCATGTTAATTGCTTACATTATCATCACCGTCTGGATGCATTAATATAATACATTTACTCTTTATATACAATTTCATGTTTAGCCAAGTGCTATACATATTATATATAGAATATATAATTCTACACATTAAATATATACATTGTATGTGTGGTTATTTCTTTAAAAACATGAATGCAAACAATGTCAGTAATTGCAATATCTCAATAATCTGTAACTGATATGTTTTCTTGGGATAGGAAGTATGCACAAGATATATACAGTTATGAGCTGGCTGTTAGTCAGTTTTTATTACATGGGTAATAGAAACATTGATCCAACAAGTCAAACAAATAATCTTCAAGGGCTTTTAAATCCTCACTATTGGGGCTCGTGCGCACAAGCGCTGTGGGCACGCAGTATAGGCGTGTGAGATCGCACCTATACTGCACTAAAGATCGTGTGAAGTAGTGAATCCCAGTTATATGAATTACCCCTTTCACATGATCCGAGGTGCGTGTTACCTAGCTCCCATAGGTGTCTATGGAGACATGCACCAAAGATCGGTCAGGTCCCAACTTTTCTCGCACCATGGAGCTTAGATGCGACCTTGCACTCACATGTCCTATCTTTGTGAGGTGCGAGGATTTAGCGTGTCTAAAATTAATTCGCTTATGTGAACGAGGCCTTAAGTTACATTCCTAAGCTGCTGCTCCTCTATCAGTGGTTCCTTGTGTTAGTCCACTTTAGCCCAGTTTTTCTTTTCATGAAGCAGGAAAACGGTCCTAAAGGGCTGGCTCAGGTTGGAAAGGAAGGAGGTGTGGGATGACAGATAAAATATATATGAGGAGATGAATATATTTTTATAAAATGTTCCATAAATAAGCAGAGTTGCGGCAGCGCCTGCAGTCTTTTGAAGATTTCTGTTTCACATATTTATTACATCCGTTAATCATTCAAGTGGAGAGCTCTTCAAGAACCCATCGAATGTAATGTGCTTTGTGGCTTCATGTGATCACAGCCGTACCGCAGTGTTGGTCTGGAAAAAAGTACATTAAGAACTTCAAATGTGTAGTATATAGTCACAGTTTTCCATGTAATATGAAGAAGAAGGTCTACACACCGACACAACCAATAGCCACCAATCCAAATCTGGTTTTCATGTATTCTAAAACATATCAAATTGATGATTGGTGGTGGTTAGGCGCTATTCACTCTATTCAAATCAATGTTTGGTCAACTAAAAAACTGTATTGAAATGTATCATGTGACCCATTCAGTGTCCTCTTTCAATATGTTTAATATTTTCTGGACAGTTTCTTGACAGTGCTAAAAACTATGGTCTACCATGCTAGTCAGTGCTGCAAGAAAACCTCTGTGAAAATGTGTGGCACTATTTGCACGCTGTTGCATACTTTTATAGAATTAAAAAATATATATATATATATTATATACCTCACCTGCCCCAAATGTGTGGTGAATAGAGCCTTAAAGAGTACTGTACTTTCATTTGCTTAATGCAGTTTCTTGTGAGAGGGGATGACCAAAGAATGTAAATGCATCAATACATGAACAGTAGTAGAAATATACTCACACTATATTCATTATTCATGATTATTGGTCTGTGGGAGCTTTCTATTGCGTCAAACTTTGTTTCTTTCATTTCCTCCTAATCAATATAAAATAATTTACAAGTCATGTGACATGGACTACTGGCGCATTGCTTGCTGCATTAGAATGGACTGTAGAAAACGTTTTTGAAAATAGAACTGGGCTAACAACATTGATTGTGCTTTAAAGACTCATGTGACCCATAGTCTGTGCACTTTTAGGACCTATAACTGGTAATGTGCAGTAGTATTTCATAGCAGAGATAGCTGATTTGTTCTAGGTTGTCTTGTCTTCACATCAGACTTCCTAGCTGCCTTAATAAATTACCGTGAGTCACATCCAATGCCCACTGTGTACGAGGATGAATTAACGAACAGTAGATGTGTGATTCTGTGCAAAAACCACCTCATTGATAATAGCTTTTCGAGTTGTAACCAACTTCAGAAAGATAAATGTTTGCACCTATCAGTATAAATTGTATACAAATGGTCATTTGATTAAAAGTTATCATTGGGTAAAACCTTGGAGAGAAACCTCCTATATGTTTAATATCGTCTGCTTGTATTTTCTCCCTCTGTTTTATAATGTTTAAAACTTATAAGACCTTGACATAGGTCTCCAGTTCTGCTGACTGTGATTATAGCATATGCATAGCAAAACGTTGTCTCACTAAGACAACCCATATCCATGAGCTCCATTGGGGCATATGGCTGTCATAGAGGGCGGTCCCCCTACACAGAAGCAGTCTCTATGACGGAGGAGCAGAGGGTCAACGAGTACCATTATTTTCCCTGTATTGTCTAAAACTTCTCCCAGTCATAACAGGTGTTTCAAAAGCCTGACCTGTGATGACAATACCTCTAGGGGGGAGGGGGACTTGTTGCTTGTATAGCACCAACTTATTCCTGCAGCACTTTCAGGTAACTTATTACCCCCCAGCAAGCTGGGTACCCATTTTACCGACCTCAGCATTTTAAGCTGGCTACCTGAACCAGGCGGGGATTGAGCTCACAACCTTAACATTCTCACACTGCCTTAACACTCTGCACCACACAAGGCCCCTCTAAAATAGAAACCACCTTTTCCTGCCCCCCGTTTTATCACGCGAGAGTCAATTGGAATTGCTAATGTTAAAAAAAAGCCTTGCACGAAAATCGCAAGTTCCTGGTCTGCGATAAAAAGGAGGCTCCTTTTTTTATGAAAAAAGAGGTTGCAAATAGCAGGTCATCAGAATTGAATGTTCATTTTCTAAACTGCATAATCTGGTAATCTGTGGTTGCTGTTAGCAGTAAAGCACCTTTTCCAGGCAGGTTCCATTTTTGAATGCATGCTAGTTGAATAAACAAGTAGATGTACTTCCTTACATGTATGCTATGCCCTGGAACATACCACATAGGTTTGTAATAAAAGCTGTTCTGCAACCGCTTACCTTATCCTCTTTTAATTTAACAAAGGTATCCAGATTCTTCTTTTCTAGTATACTTAAGACTGCATCATGGATGGTGAGGAAAATTATTGATGTTGTAATATCATCATCAAAAAATCCACATTTTTCAAGTTTTTCCAAAAGATTATCTGAAAATGGAAAATCCAAAATAAAAAATATATTGTATAGAGCATTTATCAAGTATGATTATATTTATGTGAAATATCTTAAAGCCTTCCACAGCGATACTTCCCCAAAACAGAAATAAATCGTTGCATGCACTATTGGATGACTTATTACAGAGCTATTGTCTCATCGAAGTATTGCTTGTAGGGGAGAATTACCCTATATATGGTTTAGCATAAAGCACCAAAGATTTTGTCCATAGACCATAGCATTGCATAGTACGATCAGCTACATACTTACAGGTACTGGTGTGGCAGGGAGCCAGGAAATCTTAATTTGGCCCATGCTCTTCATTTTGGAGAGAACTTCTTTTACTAGTCTCTAAATATACCCCACAGTTTCCCTGTACCTTTTTAGCATTAATTATATATTAAGTATTAAAATTACCGTCTATTCCAGCGATATACACATCCACATCAATCTTAATAAAATCTTTGAAAATCTAAAGAAAAAAACAAAGGGTTTTTTTTTTACATACAATTCTTAAAAGCATTTTGGAATTCTTTGTTATCCTGCAGTAAAAAGAACAGTCTAAGAATTCTATGCTTGCTTGTCTCCTTGCATTGTTTCTGCAAAGATGGCTTAAATATCTAAAGTGTTGTAAAATTTAGATTGATATCTAAATGGGTATAACTAATGCACACAACGATTCTCGCTCAAAATTTGCTCAAAAGACGTCTTTTGAGCAACAATCGTGTGCATTTACAGGGCAAGGTGATTGCTCAAACGGCAGTTTGACAGTTTTTGATCACTTTGTGCTCCGAGCGGGGTATACAGAAGACAGCTTGAGCGCTGTCTTCTGTATACTTCTGCTGTGTTCACGGAGCACACAGCTGTTTATACAGCTGAGCCCTCCAAGCGGGGAAAGCAGAAGACAAGCGGGGCCGCTTGTCTTCTGCAGCCAGCTGTTCTCTTCTCAGAGTGCTCAGCTGGTATACAGCTTAGCACTCCAAGCGATGGATGCAGAAGACAAGCGGGACCTATATTAAAATAATTCTACAGGCCGGTACGATTATGCCCATACCAAATTGTAATAGTTTTTTCTTTTTCGCAACTTTTTCACAGTTTTAAAAAAAAGTTTGAATCACCCTCCTTTTGCCATATCTATAATAAAAAAATCTAAATCCTAAAAGAAAAATACATATTTGGTATCGCCGCGTCCGTAAAAGTCCAATCTATCAAAATAGTGCGTTATTTGTCCCACACGGTGAACGTAGTCCGAAAAAAAAATAAAGAACGATACAAGCTTGGTATCGGCATAAAAAAACATATAGGCAGCAGATAATGATGTAAAATAGAGCAAACAAAGCCTACATGCCCACCACTGAATCATGCATGCCTCCCTAAGGCTATTTTCACACGGCTGAGAAAAATGCATGAGATCTGTATGTGGCGAGGTGCACAAATCTTGCACGAATATGAATCACATTCTTCTGAATGGGGTCATATGCATGAGTGATTTTTTTTTTCCTGCATTGCATCATGGGAAAAAATTGTGGCATGTCCTATCTTTGGGCGTTCTTCCAGAATTGTTTTCAATGAGGCTGGCAAAGCATCGCACGGCGTTCAATATGCATGCAAGTGTGATGTGAGGTTTGTCATTGAAAACAACAATCTTGGAAAATATTTGCAAAAGTTTAAAATAAAAAAGATGTTTGGAAAAAAAAAAAGAAAACAACAATCATTAGCCGCGGCGGAGAATCGCTACTTCCCTGAAGTGATGCAAGGCAGTTTTGACACAAAAACGCCTTGCATCTGTAGGGAAATCACACATTCCCAAATGCGATATTGAGCTGAGTTTCATGACCCAATATCGCATCACCCGTGAGAAATTAGCCTAAGGGAGCAGAAGTAAAGATGTACATGCAAGTTTCATGCCAGCGCGATGCGTTGTGCTCCCATAGGGAATAATGTTTTTTTTCATGAAGATTGCAAGTGCAATAATGTGAGTGCAATGTGGTTTTCTCATAAAATATATTACACTCATATAAAAATTGCAAGTTTTACAAGTACTATATCGCTCTGAGTTCCTCAGACTAATATTGCCCCTGCCCATTTAAATGTACCCTTAACCAATACAAGATAGCACCAAAACTGGATTGGGAAATGTTTAAAAAAGGTTATTGGAACTGAATAGTTTGGGTCTCTACTGGTGCAAGCAGCTTGTCTCCATAGACTGGAGAAAGATCTTTTGTGTTGATCAATCGCCCCCTTAAGCAGCCCCCTCATGTACTTGTGTACCTGTAGTGGCCCGGAGTAAACGGGGCCCCTCCGTAATGTATGAATGCAGTTGTCTCATGCCTAGCCGTTTCCCTGAAAATAAGCCCTAGCATGATTTTTGAGGATTCTTGAACTATTAGCCATACTCCAAAATTAAGCCTTAGTTACAGTTAATAAAAAAGTAAATGTAAATAGTGTCCAGGCAGATATACATGTAAAAAAGTGAAATCTTTTGGAGCAAAAATGAATATAAGACACTGTCTCATTTTCAGAGAAACAGGGTATGTGCTGTCAGTGTCTTTTATGTTGAGTGAACATGACGTGTATTGCATAGCTACAGCACTGAATGGGTTAACTGTCTGGTATGAGAGATGTCTGAGAAATGTATCTTGTTTGTCACGTGATCATGCTTCTTATATGTGATTGCAAGGTATTGTGCAAGGTCTTCTGTTCTGGACTTGCAAGAGTAAGGAGCGTTTGTGGAACTGTTAGTGAGCCACACACACACCATCAATTCTGTGTGGGCCGGAATGGAAAAGGCTGAAAGGTAACCTCAGCCTTCCCTGGGCCTGCTTCACCCAGGTGATGCCAGTGGTATCCTTGAGCACTGAAAAGAGAGAGAGTGGAACCGCCAAGCAGTGTGGAGTGCCTGCCTGCCAAATGTGAGTGCCGACCAGTAGAGAGCTGGCGAGTGTAAAGGAGTTTGTACTGGGAACAGAACAGTACAGATAACTAGGACTGGTAGAGCCCTGTGACAAGGCCCAAACTCTACCCCGCTGTCCCCTAGGCTGTGGGCCCGCTCCTCAGACGCTGCATAAATCTGGCTAGTGGTGTGTGCAGGACACCTCATGTCAATTTGGTGCACTTTATGGCATCTAAAGTGCATGCAACATTTTTCTGCCTGGCACAGAGAGGAATCTGCCCTCAAAACTGATGCTTTGGATGTATGATGCTTGGGCTATTCAGGAAGCCACGCTGTGTTAGGTAGCAGTGGCTGCTTGAGTGCTAAACTTTGTCCTGCACCCAACACTGGCTGGGGTCGTCTGTATTCTGCGGTGGCATCGTGAGGGTAAAGAGGCAGCGCAGTGACTTTGTCGGGGTACACAAAAGGCACTGCAACTTTTGGGGTGAAATTACACAGAGGGGACATTGTGACATTGTGGGGGAAAGTTACTTTGGTGGCACAGAGGGGGTACAATTAGTTTGAGGTGCATTGCTTTTGGGGACATTTATCTTGTGGGGAACACAAATGGAAATAATTGTTATGTGGGACATAAAGGAGGCATTATTATGTGCACTAGGTAGGAATTATTATTGTGTGATCACACTATTAATTAGTAGGACACAAAAGGGGACACTGTCCTGTGTGGGGCTCAAAAGATTGCACTATTACTGTGTGGATGGCTCTGTTGCGTCATGTACATTGTAGCAGCTATGTGGTGCCTTCAGTAATGCACATTTCAGATAGATTTTAGTACCTATACTATGATACATCTCAAGGCAAGAAAAGCACTGAATATCTTCAATAACTCATATCACCATCTTATTTGTAGTACATACCGCTTTTAAGCCCTTCATTCCCGACATGTCAAGAAAAGACACTGCTCCAAAGTCAATGATTAAGCTATGCATATCGATTTTGGGAACCTTTAATCTGTTTGCTAGATCTGAATTCCAGTCAATAACAAAGGGCATATCAGAGATGTTTATTGGCTGGTCTAACTCTTCAATGCTGTTGTTGTCCAATTCTTCTTCAGACTCATACTGGTTTGCTGATGTTGAAATGATACCTTTCTGCAATACAAAGTTGATATCCAATTTATTAAACTACAAACAAGGTGAGTTTAATAAAACTGCAGGATTCCTTATAATTTCATGATATTTGTACTTCCATAACTATATTTAAATATCTAATATACTGTACAATGTATGGCCAAAGTAGGTGAGTCAGCTGAGCTACACTCACTTCTAAAGGCTTGTTCACACTGGCGTTAGCCCCAGTGAACCATTTCCATTTCCCTGTTCCATTTGTGGAGCAGAAATGGAAATAAAAATGGAATTAAACATTTCCGTTTTTCCCAATTGATTTTAAAAGCGGAAATATTTCTATTTGGTTCTATTGCGTTTCATTTCCGTTTTTCAAACGGAACAAATAACGCAGTCAGCTATGCTTCATGTTCCATTCAAACACAAATAAAATGGTACAGAACCAAATGGAAATACTACCATTGTAATTAAAACTCATTAAAAACAATGGAGATAAAACAGAAACGTTTAATTCCATTCTTCTTTCCATTTCTCTGCTCTATAAACAGAACTGTGAAATGGAAATGGTTAACTGGGGCCAACGCCAATGTGAACAGGCCCTAAGGAGTAGATAAAAGCAAGCCTAGAGCTGTCAAATCTTTAGAGACAAACACTTGCAGTGGAAGAGGTTATAGGCAATCGCCCCATGACACCGTGCACAATCTGCCATTCTATGTACTCCCGAGTGCTGGTTTAAGTAGTATAAAGCACACTATTGTGTAGCAATAAAATAATGGCCATGGGGTTGTGTATCTTGCTTCAAAGTTCTGCACAATATGTAGTTTTTGGAAATAAAGTTGTGGGGCTTTTTTTTTCATGGTTTAGATGGGAACCACTGATTTTCCATAGCGGTCATTCCACAGCAGATCTGCAGCGGAAACTTCACATCAAAATCCATTTGGTACGAATCCACACCAAAAATCTGGTACTATAATTGACATGATGTAGATTTAAAATCCGTACAGCTTGTCAATTTCCGCACAAGCTTTGTGCAGAATATGTTATCATCGTGTGGATGAAACTTTGAAAATCTCACCCACTTTGCAGCTACTGTAAATGCTGCAGATTTTCCCTGCAGGGAGTCCACACAGAAAATCTGCATCACATCTGTCCCATGCGAACATAGCCTAGAGAACTTTTTGCCTACACTTTGCTGTAACGATTTGTGGGAGACCCTTCACTGTTCCTGTTGAAGTTCCTGTTCACAAAGGTAGGTGCTTAATAATGCTTTGCTGTAGGTCTTCAGTGCCCTGAGCGCATTTTATCAAACATGCCTTCTTGCCATCAGTTATACAAAATACTTTTTGGAGCACGTTCACATAAGTGGAATATTTCCACAATACAGGCCTAACGTTGTATACATGCAGGTTATGGAGCAGAAATCTGCAGCAGCAGATTAGACTGCAACTTTAGGTGCGTATTGCGGAAATATTCCGCTCATCTGAAAGGTCCTTTCAAGTGCTACATAGAGAGTTTTTTATGTGGCAATATTCCTCAGCACTCACTGGCGAGATCTGCAATTCCCCTTTACTTATTAGCTTCTTTATTTTTCTTAGAGCCTTGTTGCGTTTTCGTAACACTCTCAGTGGGTTAAAATCTGCCTGTAATAGATAGATATCACAATGTTACAATATTGTATTATAAGGTCATTGAAATCTTCTGTATTGTATATAGAACTTCGGAACTTACAGCAGCCACAAGTTTATCTTTAAAAAAATCAATATTGGCAAAAAATATGGGTGACGGACATCTGAAAATCTTGATTCCGTGCTGCTCATAGATCTGTAGAAAAGAAGCGAGGGTGCAGTTATAACACAAGGCTGACATATTCAAGTGTTCGATACAATAGAAATATAAAATCCAAGGGTAAAATATTGACATTACTGGTGGGCTATTTGTAAAACCGGTAGTGCCTAGAAGACTAAGACCCGAATACTAGGCTCAGGCAGAAAAGCTAATATCATACAGGTGGAAAATACAGACCAGAACGTTGTGAACCTAAATTGTTTATTCAGTAGCGTTAAATTCATAAAATAGTTCCGTTGTTTTATATATGTTTGTGGCTTACGTTGCTATAATCTTTTCTGTTCCTGTAAATATCAGTTCCTCCAATATTTGCCATCTGTGAACATTTTGGGCTGAAAAAAAATTACAAAGAATTTAATCTTTAAAAGAGCTAAAAGTAATATTGAACATTTCAAAGTAGTTAATAGCCTAATGGCACCAAAGGTGTCCTTTCATAATCTGCTTGTTCTGATTCTTGTGAAGATTTAGGCCAAGTTTGCACTTGCACTAAAATAGTCTATGCCGCAGCGCCTGGAGTTGCCCTACGTCTTGACTGCTTTCTTCCTGTATTATGCGATAAGTACACATTACTTACATGTGAATACACTATGGTACTTACAATTGTGCACGAAATATCACTGTCAGCAGCTCAAATCCTACTCCTGCTGCCAGTCCAAGGTCAAGACCTAGTAAGACCGCACCAAGAAAGCTCACCACCCATACTAACTGCAATGAATAAATGAACAATGATAAACCATGTAGGTCATTTGGATGTCAAGTGTTTGTTTAGACAAATATAATATTGATTCATTTTCAGAAATGTCACTACTGTACTGCTCAGCAGGAATAGGCTACATTTTGACTAGATGACCAGCAGATCACTGCATATTTTTAGCAAAAAAGTGCATCTACCGTAATAGTCTGGAAAATACAGTGTATTGGTCTACTTGTATACCATGACGGGTTTTCTTTAAAAAATGTGTATGCTTTGCTCAACCAACTCTCATGCTCCCTTATTACACCCTCTCACTTTCATGTGTAGGACTTTTGTTGTACTACAATCAGTATGGACTTCTCTGCTTGTTACTCTTGTATTCCCTGGATGGCGAGGATAACAAACAGAGAAGTCCTGAATTGTATAAGACCCGATATATCACTGGAGGACAAGATGCCTAGTCTCAGACTCACGGATTTTGGCCATGTAATGCGAGCAAAGCTGCTAGAAAAATTTTAGATAGATCAGTGGCAAAAGAAGACCTGGCCGCCAAAGGACACGAAGGCTGATACTGTCAGAGCTGATAATGGCATGGATATCACACAACTGAAAGAAGCAGTGCAAAACCGAAAAACATGGAGGGAGGGAGCCTTTAGGGTCACCGAAGGTCGTGAACGACTAAACAGCAACAACAACAATCAATATGTGAAACTGCCTTATCACAATTAGACTTTCTCCTATCAATCTCATTTTTAAGTCTGCCTTGAAAATTCATTTCTTCTGGGAGGCCAATGTCACATAATCATAGTCCATGCCCCACACACAATCTGATACAGTCACAAATATCTCTGCTTGGCTGTGTCCTCATCTAGCTATCAGTGTAGCATATTTCTGCACTTTATATCTGTATTGGCTCAGTACTGGCTCGGTGACAAGTTCATATGGACTTAGGCTGGGCTCACACAAACAGGTCGGATTTCGTGAGCACATATCTGCAGCGGATGACCTGCAGAGGATCGCAGAAGTCAATTGCGTATGTGTGCGATTTTTCGTGTGGATGTACATTTAAGAACAGCATGTAGTCTGCTCAGAAGAATGAATGCAAACAGGCAATGAAATCAGAAATTAGCCCAACCTCCTGGAAACACCCTTTTGCTGTTGTGGTGAGAGATGTTCTGAGAGCCTTCAGAATGGGATACTGCTCCCTTGCCTTGGCTGGTTTTATACTACTTATTTTGGAAGTAGTATAAACCACTTAAAAAAAACAAAAAACACTTAATTTTGTAAAGTAAGAGCCCAGAAGAATAAGCAGAGGTTGCAGACAGCAGTCTGGATGGCGGTGTTGCTCCCCAGGCTCTGTCCTGCATTGTCTGCCCACAGATTCCTCCTTTCTTTTTACTATTTGTTAACTTGTCTCATAGCAACATGTATATGTATCTGTAAATGCACGGACGTCGATTGCAGAATCCCCTGAATAAAATAAGCTTCTTGCACCTATTGTGTCACTTTTTACATTTCATTTCAGTTGAAAACTCTATTTTTTTAGATTTCTTGTGCCTTTAACTCCTTATTGACTGCCCATACATATTTATATTGTAGCATTTTAGGGGCTTTATTCTGATGCATGTGCCTTTTTACAGTGCTGCATCAGAAGCCTGGCACGGGTCCCCATGCTAGGGGAGCATGTGTTTGGCTGTGGGAGGACAGCCTAACACTGGCTCAAACAGTGGGGATTGGAGAAACCGCTGATCCGCATTGTTTAACCCTTTACATGCTGCACTCAGTGCGACCTCGGCATGTAAAAGGCTGACAGAAGGAGGTGGCTCCCTCTGTCAACCAACGGACCCCCGCAATATGATTGCGGGGTCCCGATAAGTTGCTATGGCACTTGGAGGCTTGAATATGGCGAAAAAATGGAAGAGAAAGTGATCACAAAGTTATATAGATCAGCAAATGGTAACATTAAAAATATAACTCATTTCACAAAAAAACCCTCACACAGCACCATTGACAAAAAAAGTAAGGGGGTCTATGAATAAAATAATGTATTTTTTTTAACCCCTTAAGGACATGGCCTATTTTGGCCATAAAGACGCAAGAATTTGGGGGAATTTTAATCTCCTCTTTTCAAAAGCCATAACTTTTTTAGTTTTCTATCGACATGGCCATATAAGGGCTTGTTTTTTGCATGGCAAACAGTTTTTTATTGGCAGCATTTTTGGGTACATAGAAAGCATTATGAAACTTTTAATAATTTTGTTTTTGAGAGCAGGGAGCCTTTGTGTTTTTGCGGGGGTGGGGGGTTTACAGTTTTTTTTTTTACTATAATACCAAATATGTGGCATTTTTAAAATGTTTTATATTTTTCTATACAAATAGAGGAAAGTGCGCAAAAACTGGTCACTGTTATTTTTTAACTTTTTTATACTATTTTTATATATTCTTTACATTCTTTTGTGACCCGGTAGGGAACTTGAACCATAGCAGCTATGATTGTTATGATAATGCATTGCTTAACATAGCGATCATTGGCAATGGCAAGCCAGATCACACCATGTAGAGGGTTAACAGAGGTGATTAAAGTTCTCATCGATCTCTGGTGTTGAAGTGGGAGGCTGGCTATCTGTCACAGTTTGCTCCCACTGCAGGATAGTGTCGGCTCAGGTTCTGAGCCCGCACCACCCACATGACGTAAGTTTATGTCCTGGTGCGTTAAGTAACACCCTGTCCTGTTATAGCGTTAAGGGGTTGATGTTGAAAAATGTATTAAAATTAAAACATTAATTTGGTATCAATGTAATCATACTGACCTACAGAATTCATTTAACATATTTATACTGCACTGTGAATGCCGGTAAAAATAAGAATAAAAAACAGAATTGCACATTTTGTTAATCTGGCCTCTAGAAAAAAATGGAATACAAAATTATTAACATGTTATCTGTTCCCAAAAATTAGACAACTGAAGACTAGGGTTCACCCTACAAAAAGCACGCCCTTATAGAGTTCCATTGATGGAAATATAAAAATGTTATGGCTCATGGAATACAGCGATACAAAAACAAATCCTTTAAAAAAAGGGTTTTTTTTGTGTACAAAAATAGCAAAACATAAAAAACTTATTATCCTTGTTATTTTCCTTTTCTCTTTTTTTAAATAAAAGCTATACAATATATTATGCTTACTCAAAAATGATGCCATTGAAAAATATGTGTCTCGCAAAAACAAGCCCTCATATGTCAATGGAAAAATTAAAACATTATGGCTCTAGGAAAGTGATGATGAAAAAAACTGAAAAATTACCTGGTCATTAAGACAGGCTTAATCACTAAAGAGTTAGGCCCAATGTCCACAGGCGGATCTGATTTGCAAATCAAGTTGGCCATAGGGAAGCATGGACGTGCATGAATTAAAGCATGCAGATTTGTTTTGCAGACCTTTTGGTCCGGAAAATCACACCATGCTTCATTTCAGTGCGGTTCCTGAAGTCAATGGAAGCCGTCCGATCTGCGGCCCGTCCACAATTCAATTGCGGACGGTCCACAGATTCCACAGGAAAGCAGGGTTTTTTAAGAGTAAAAAGACTCCACTGTGCATGTGCGCCGGCCGACGCTTCCACACATTCACAGTGAAGAAAATAGAAGACCCGGACAGGCACACAGAACACACGGACGGGTAAGCAGTGTCCTCGACCTCAGGCAGGGTCGGATTCCACTGCTGGCTCCCACATGCGGAATCTGATCCGCCCGTGGACATGAAGCCATAAGCAATATTCACATCTGTACAAGAGGCCCATTTGAAGCCTCTTGCGCAGATCTGACATCAAATTCCGTCCGAAACATTGCTGCATGAAGTGCTATTCTATCCAAGAAAATTTCAGCTGGCATTTCAGAAGCTGGATAGACTCCATTATAGTCAATAGTTTCCATCTGATGCGGTTTGGGTTCAGTATTTTAATGGTTTGTAAAGAAGAGAAATTGTAGCGCATATATGAAAGGGCCTTTCCCAATTGTAAAGGCTCGCTGAACATGTTGGAGCTACATAACATAATGATATTCTCTTGTCTAAATTTCAAAATAAGTTACTGTATCTAGTCAACAGATTCACTGACTGCCCATACATATAAGCACATTTTTATTACATGGTGCTATAATCTAAGTAATAGTTGTATGCTTTTCACACTTGCAGTCTGAACAACATACTTCAAAACAAGTTCAACTCTTTGTATGGTTATGAGACTGCAAATTTATTAGATTATGTTATCTAAATTACTTGGAAAAGGTAATTTACAGACTTAGAAACTCTATTGACTGCCGTTTTATTGCTATACTTATTGGAACACTTTGGACCTAGACAAGCAATCATACTATGCAAATAACTTGTGTTTTGCCGTTGTGAAAAACTCTCATTTCTTTTCTTTTTGGCAGTTGTTTAAAGAGCTTCGAGGTAATTCAGTCTATCAGCTTTCATTAATTATTGGCTCTACTCCTTGGACATTGCACTATTATGTTCTGAGGATTGCTTCTCAATAACCCATATATTTCAATATACGTCTTAGATGTACTACTTACACAATCATATTTATCTTTCCGGAACAAAATAGGAATTTCATTGAACTGCATCAGCATGCCCTTCAGATTGATGATGACTAAGGCTCCCAGAACAGACTACAAGGGAAATAAAGGGAAATTTAGTAGTTGACTTAATATACATTTATAAGATGATATTATGTCAAGCAATTATACTGTGTCATTACCTTTTGTAATGGTTCAAGGAGGAATCCAATAGCCAGAGTGACTATCATGACAATTAGAGCTGATAGAAGACCTGCCACCTGTTGATACAAACAATGACACACAATGTTTTCAATAATAATACTAATAATTCTTATTATTGTATGGCTTCCTTCCGGCGTGTACATATAGTGTTCCTACATTGTATTAGTGCCCTCTTCCCCTTGTACTGTATACAGAACTAACCCAAGTAGATACCTTCAGGGGAACTTGCAAACATATAGTAAAGAGGAGGGGAGGAAAAAGGACAGAGCAGGGAATGGTCTGTGTGTGTTTATGTGCGGTAGGATGACTCGATGACCAGGAGACCTAGCTCCATATCTCAGAAATGACGAACAATGATTGTAACTTATTAATGCCCATTTACAGTAGGCAGGGAGATCAGGGACTCTTCAATACAATAAGGACTTGGAAAAAGAATTACAATGTCAAACTTCATTCAGATTTACAAAGAATAAGGGCTCACGCACACAGGCGTATGTGTATTACATATGTATTTTGTCCACGTGTAAAATAAGCAGTACACAGCAAATACACATGTGCATGCGTATTTTCTGCATATATTAAATCCCCATAACCTATTCTGGTGCATATTAAACATCTGCACTAGAGATGAGCGAACACGTTCGGCTCCGCCCCTTTTTCGCCCGAACACCGAACTTTGCGAACACTTCAGTGTTCGGGCGAAAAAGTTCGGGGGCCGCCGTGGCAGCGCGGGGGGGTGCGGCGGGGAGTGGGGGGGAGAGGGAGAGAGAGAGGGCTCCCCCCTGTTCCCCGCTACTGCCGCCCGCGCCGCCGCGCATCTCCCCGCCCCCCGGCGGCACCCGGACACTTACGCGCGAACACTGCAGTGTTCGGCAAAGCCGGTGTCCGGGTGCGGATGTGTCCGTAACGGACACGTTCGCTCATCCCTAATCTGCACACAATATGCAGGTGACATAGGCCCGTGTTAGTAAGCCCGAATTTGTTTTCCATGAAAAAAATAGCTGCATGTATTTACACTTTGCACAATCATTTGCAAGCCTTCTAATAGCAGGATCATGACATTGCAAAATTGTAGCATGTAAATCCTCAAAGATGATACAATAAAATTATATTGAGGTGAATGAGTAAATCTTCCATTTTGCTTCACTTTCAATAGAACATACAATATGTGTGCAACTCAGGCCCATACTTACAAAGTGTCAACCTACACAAATCTATGGTTTTCTTTCCATATACAGTGGTGCCTTGGCTTGCGAGCGCCTCAGCTGGCGAGAAGGCTCTCTCCTGAATTTTTGATTTAAGAGCAAAGGACGACATAGGAGGACGCGGCAGCCTACAGCAGCGCCACAGGCCATGGCGAGGACCAGAACGCCGGCAGAAGGGGAGTATTGATGTTTGCTTTTTTACATGTAGTGTAGTTAGGGCTTTAGGGAGGTCTTTAACACATTAATGGTGTTTCAATTTATTTCAATGTGGAAAATTGATTTGACTTACAAGTGTTTTAGGTTAAGAGCTCCGTCACGGAATGAATTAAACTCTTAACCCAAGGCACCACTGTAGATTACTTTATTCTGTTCATTCAATTTATGTTTGAAAAGTCCAACACCTGAGGCAATGAAATATCATAGGAGGTTCCACGACATGTGCATGGCATGTGTATCTAGCAAGCTAAGTGGCAACAGGAGCCAACTCATGCAGGCTCAGGAAATAAATGGACTTCATGTCACTGTGTTGCTTTCTGTATTATATCCAGGGCAATGTGCACAACTGCATCTGAGGACATAGCAGTACATATAATTCATTAAAACCTGAAATCTCACTGCTAGTTAATCGTATCAGAAGCTTATCCAAACTAATAATGAATTTACTCCATACTGACATTAAGGACCAGTTCACACATCTGTATATTCAGGCCATGTGCTGTCCATGTATTCTATGGCGCAACTTGGAATACAGTTGTGTGAATCCAGCCTGAAACACATACCTTTATGTTGCAAAATTAGAATTTAATTGAAAAATAATAGAAGTGCTCATTATTCACTCTTTATACTGAAACTGGCCATTATACTACTGTTTCATTCATTTAGGTGCAACTTCAATTGCTCCTTCTTTTTCTATACTTTACCCTATAATTCAACAATATATATATTTAATATATGTCTGAAATGGAGAATTGATAATGATTTTGATGATTATAATCAGAACTCAGAGATGTTTATGGTTAAAAAAAATGTTTTCCCACTAAAGTATTTTATGATATGTAACAAAATACTGATCAATAGGTTTCTACCCACTGAGAATCCTCCCACCTATCCGAAGAATTGCCTTCCATCCTGGAAAACAGTGGAGCACCTTCATTAAACTGAATGGGAATGGCTCTCACTTAGCACCTTCTATAAGGCCGAGTTGAGACGAGCAATTTTTTTTTGAGCGCCTATGTCTATTAGAACTATTGGTTCCATATGAGGTGCTCACATGTCCGTTTTTTAGAGGCGCAAAATCTTTACACCTGCAAAAGATAGGACATGCGTGCCTTAAATGCATGCCGGTAAGGTGCATGCTGCGCATAAAGACAGACGTGATGGGCAATGAGGGAACTCCCAGAGGGTTCTGTTAATCCCCTCATCACTGAACACTGTGACAGCACTGTCACTGTGTTCAGTGATGATGGGTTTGCTGCGGGGATGAAAGAATCCCCTTTCACAGCTGTCACTGCTATCCCATTGCTTTCAATGGGGCTGGCGCTGCTGCCACCCCATTGAAAGAAATGGGATGAAGGCTACCCCTGCTATGATGATGTTTGGGGAAGGGCTTGAAATATAAGCACTACCCTGAAAATCATCCCTAGCTGTGGAAAAAATAAAATACTCACCTAGAAGCGATGTCCTGCTCTTCTTCCCGTCAGTCTTCATCTGTATTCTGGTGGCCGGGGATTGGAAAATCCCCACCTCCAGAAAGCACTGCCTCTCATTGGCTGAGCGCTGTGTCTAATCAAAGGCAGCGCTCAGCTATTCATTGAATGACAGCTGAGCACTGCCTCTGATTGTTCAGAGCGCTCAGCCATTCACGCGCATTTGGTGGATATGTGAAGCACATGGATTTAGACAGTGAAAATTTCCACAGCATGTTGCGAAATCTTCTTGTGTGTTTGAAAGCACCCTAGCTGCTCTTTTCGGTCTGCTGACACAAAATTGGCCTACTTACAGGATTATTGGAGATCCCAGCAGCCATAATTCAATACATTTTTTGTCTTTCACTCCTTAATTGAGAAAATGCCTTTATTTAAACATATGGGTTCTATTTTACCATATCTAACTGATCAGAACTAATATTCTTGATTTTGGAGACTTTTGGGAAGAATAAGTCAACATGTGAAGATGGTTTATAGTTATAGCCACATTAAAACATTTTCAATTTATTAACTCCAAAAAATAATTTAGGACCCCATCACTGAAAAGCAGCACTGTCCAATGTCATTGTCAGTGGCCATATTATCAAGGTCTAAAAAATGCAAATATAACTTGAGCAAACTTTATTCCTGTTATTACTCGTTAACATGGATCGCAATATATTGTGTTTAATTGCCAATCAGTATAAAACTCAATTATCATTTTCATATGTACATAATTATTCCATATAAACTGAACAGTTGGAATGAGTGGGCTCCAAAAACATATATTACAACAGCTACATGTCCTATGGTTCAAACTGAATTGTACATTAGAGAAATAACATATTAATTTCTAAGTGTGATTCAGTTTCATTTCAGAGGATTTCCAATTAATAAACTTGTGACTAGTTTTAGTCTGGCAAATGGGACACCGACTGAACTTGGGAATGAGAGACTTTGTAGCCCATTCTTAGTGTAGCGATGGCCTTGCATCAGCAGTCTCTCTCTCTCTCAAGTAAAATGGGCAAGGCCAGTCTCACATGAACAGGTCGGATTCCGCTTAGAGGAGCCCACAGCGGAACCTGGCCCTGACCACTCGCGGTATCCGCACAGAACTGATTAAATCTGTATGCGGATGGTTGAGACGGGTCACCGTCAGAAGTGCGCAGTATAAATTTTTTTTTTAAATCTTTTTTTTCCTCGCATTGTCGCTAGGCGATGACGCAGAATCTGCGACCTTTCTGCAATGTCAATTACAGAAGGGCCGCAGTTCAGACAGCTTCCATGGACTTTAATGGAAACCATCCATGCGGAATTTGTACAAGAATAGCGCATGCTGCGATTATGTATTTTATGATATACACATACCCACACATAAATACAGACATATAAACACAGCTGAAACTTAAACATATGCTATGTCTCAGCTAGAAGACTCTCAAACCCTTCTCTCCAACAACTCAATCGAATTTTGAAGAGAAAAGTTTAAGGATAGTTGTGGAGAAGAATGTATAAGAGAGCGAATGAGATGAGGGGAGGGCTGGAGAATAAAGGGTAACAACCTCGGGCACCTTATAGCTACAGTGGCTTTAAGAGAATATAGTTCATTTATAGATTATTCACCTGTGTTTTTCCCCCTGTGCTTTCTTGAACAGCAGATCGTGACAATGAGGTACTTGCAGCAAAGCCTTTAAAACAACCACCAAATATGTTGCTTAGTCCAAAGGCTACCAGCTCCTGAAAATGTATGAAACAAGCCACATTACTAAACATGACCATAAAAAGAAGGATATGTTCCTGGTATGAGCTGCAAACACAAGGATAATTTGTATGTGGAAAATTCCCCCTACTATAGATCTTTCTACACATATTTCGTCATCCAATATCTCAGTATAACTCAACTTTCAAAACATTTTTGAGATCTCATAGTGATAAGTCAGAAGTTTTAATTGGTGAGGGTTGGGATGCTGAGACCTCTACCCATCTCTAAAAAGAAGGAGCAAAAGCACTCATTTAAAGGCTGTGTCCAATCTGCTGTTTTTGGCTCTCCTCAGAACGATGTACAGGCTAAATAGATAGTCTACCACTAAGTAAACTGCTTGCTGATCACAGCCAAAAAGGAAAACCACTCAATTGAGCACTTCTGGCTCTTCTTCTTAGTGACTTGTGGGCACCAAGTCCTCCACCAATGAAGGTTTAAAAGTTTAATTATATTACATTTGGTAACAACGAGCAATAGAAATTGAGACACGTCTAGTACTTGCTCTGGATGGAGGAACATTTGTAGAAGTACCATGAACATAATAAATCATTGGGCTAATCAACGATAATTTTGGCCACCTTAAGGTTAGAGAATGAAAACTAATTTATTGAGCCTGATGTAAGGTTTCAAATGTAGAAAAAAGACATATCTTTACTTTGAAAACATAATTTGGGTGAAGTCAGACAGTGTTTTTTTTGCGCGCACCTATGTGCACAAAAAAGGCGCGTCTAATAGAACCATTGATTACCTATGATGTGTTCACATGTCCATCTTTTACAGGCGCAAAATCTTTGCACCTGCAAAAGATAGGACATGCGTGCGCCGGAAAGTCTGTGCCGCGCATAAAGATTCCCTGCAGAAACTTCCCTCATCACTGAACGCTGTGACAGCACTGTCGCAGTGTTCAGTGATGATGGGACTCCCTGCGAGGACGAAAGAATCCCCTGCTACAGCTGTCACAGCTGTGGCAGAGGATTGCATGTTTTCCCATTGCTTTCAGACGCTGCAGCCGGTCCCATTGAAAGCAATGGGATGCAGGCAATCCCCGCAGTGATTTTTGGGGAATAAGCCCTTCCCTGAAAATCACTTAAGGAAATAAGGATGGCTTATTTCTTTATTTTACACCACTATCTATCTGTAATTTTTTTCCAGTTCTAAAAAAACCCTTTAATGTAATCTTTTGCATTTCAAATTCATTTCACAAAAAGATCCTGCAATTACTGCTATGTCTTGCATTGTAATAGGTGATATAAAAGACTGAAAAAAAAACTATATGAAAACAACCATACTTTACATTGGCTGTTAACAACCCTTACGCTGTAAGGAGCCTTAGTAGGGTGTCCATTGACTTCTATAAGACCCTATTGTACCTCTATATCCCTCTGATTAATTATTGTTGCATACAGAGATTTGGGGAAAATTATTCTAAGTTCAATAGGATTCTGCATTATGCAACCATTTTCTGCTAAAAGAATAGTTTTTAGGTAAGAATATCTCTGGAACATAGCTCCAAAGAGCACACACATAGTGCCAATGGCTCTGTAGTACTAAGCTACAAAAACTTCTTGCCCCTTTCTACAAGCTTTGTGCACATGGTCCTGCTAGATACATTCCACCTAAGATGTTTAAATTTGTATTCATATTAAAAAGCTCCTATCTAAAATGGCTAATTAGAAGAATTATGTAACATACCTGATTACCATTTATCACATAGTCATGCTTTACGGAATACACTTTGGCCACAGAATAAGCTACAGCAAATCCAACAATTCCAATGGAAAAGCCATCAGCTACACATTCCTGGAATACTGAAAGACTTGGTGCCTGTGGAGGCTGAAAGCTGTATACAAAGAGATGTATGACAAAGCCAAATAAGTTAGAACTTAGAATTCTAATAACTTTTTTAACTTTTATGTTTTACTTTGGACAAAAGACTAATATTATTGTATGAATCGAATTTGGTGACTGAACATATAGTACATACAGAGATAAGTGATAACCCAAATACCAGAACACAAAAATAATGATGAAATTCTAAATAGTGCAGAAAGGTAACTCTCACGGCATACAACACTTCAAATAATTGCTATGTCATAAAGAACACAAATTTTCCAACAGTGACTCATGCAGTCACCTCAGAGATGCAGCATTACTTACAGATGATATTCACACATTAGCTAAAGGAAACAAAAAATCCCCAGTATAGGCCTTATTTTCTTATACCCTCCTACACAAGTCCCAGAACTATACTGTTGACTCTCACATATAAAACTGCCATAAATGTCAAGACTTTACTCCTATATGAAGATCATTGTAAAGTTTTTACATCATGAAAACTCATCATGAAAATATCTTTCCCGTGGCATAGATTATTCTTCCCACAGCAAACTGTTCATATTGGAAATATCTTTTCTTTGGAATGCCCATATGTAATTTAAGATCATTTTAAACACCATTAAGCACATTTATGAAAAGTTTTACACCAGTACAAAAGTTGCAAATCTTTGTAAGATCGTATTTGCAACTTTTGCCCTTTGGGTGCCAGTCCCAGCACTTTCCTGAAAACTAGGTTGGACTTGTTGGGAAGGGAAGTGGCCGTCCGGACCAACAAATTTATGTATAATTTATGTCAGAAACTGATGTAAATTATACCAGAAATGTATGCTAGGTTAGCCATTTCTATCTAGGCGCATAGAGTGGCCGTGTATGCGCTCTATACTGGAAGAGGCATGCTCCTCTTCATGTATTCAGTGCACTGTGCGCCCAGGAAAATTGTATTAGGCCAGTGCAGGACGTGCTGAGCTTAGTAAATTTCCCCCAATGATTGTAAGATTTATCACCAATAACAGAAAAAAAAATTGAAGCATGCATAATAGGTGTTGTGACCAATTGAGTAGAGTGTCACTGATCAAAATCAGTTTTAGTATCATAGAAGTAATGATTATTTTTTAACAATCATAAAATCAGAGCAGCTGAGTGGTGGTGAGATGCCTCCACAAGAATACAGGCTTAGGCTGGATTCAGACAAACGTATATCGGCTGGGTTTTCACGCCGAGCCGATATACCTCGTCTCTCTCTGCAGGGGGAGGAGGCTGGAAGAGCCAGGAGCAGGAACTGAGCTCCCGTACCCTCTCTGCCTCCTCTCCGCCCCTCTGCACTATTTGCAAAGAGGAGAGGCGGGATGGGGGCGGGGCTAACTCGTGTAACTTAGCCCCTCCCCATCCCGCCTCCTTTCATTGCAAATAGTGCAGAGGGGCAGAGAGGGGTGGCGAGGAGGCAGGGAGGGGGCGAGAGCTAAATTCCTGCTCCTGGCTCTTCCATCCTCCCCCCCCCCACAGATGAGGACACCGTATATCGGCTCAGCGTGAAAACCAAGCCAATATACGGTCATCTGAATCCACTCTTACATGGCATTCAGGGTTTGGGATAAATTAAAGACAAAATCTAGAGGCACTATAATAGTTGTAATCAGTGGATATTACACTGCAGGCTACCTATAAAGTGGACCAATAAACCTCAGAATTTATTTAAGAAAAAGGCTTTAGAAAAAAAAGACAGCTCACAATTATAAGTTTCACTTTTATACAAATAAGCATCCAAATGTTCGTACCCTTCCTGTAATTTTCCAACAATTGAAACTTTATATGTGTTCTGGAAATCGAACGCATATGATACACCAGTTGCAATCACTGTCTGCAAAGCAAAGAAATAAATGAATGAACACATGTAAGGCTCTGTTCACATTTGTGCCAAGGGCACCGTTCAGGGCCTATAGCAGAGATCATCCAACAATCTTGTTTGACAGCATGATGCGCTATGTCATGTGGTAAAATGCCAGCGGACCAGGCGGACATCATTATAGTCAATGGAATCCACCCAGCGCATAGAACAGATCCCTTTACTGCAGGGATTCAGTTTTCCTGCTTCCAAGGTGGAGCAGACAAATGAAAATCCTGAACTCAGATGTGAACAGAGAATTAGTAAGTACACAGAAATATTGCAATTATATCCACCTGGCTCCATAATAGTTACATTTTAAGTGGGAATATTTTCTTTTACTTATTTATCCTCTATTTTTACACATTCATGTACTGCATGTATGTTAAATACAATAGGTCTAACAGTGAGCTTCAGTTAGGGTGTGTTCACACATAGCTGATTTACTTGTTATTTTCTGCAGCACAACAATCCGCAACAAATCTGCATCAAAAGCCGAGTCAAAATCTGCACCATTTGGTGCTAATTTTGATGTAGATTTTGGTTCCCTATTTGTTGTGGATTTTTTCGAAACCAAAATCCACTTCAAAGTCTGCACTGCTATGTGACTAAGTGCTCCTACCCACTAGCGTTTTTTTTTACGCTAAAGCACAAACTTACGATTTTTGTGCAATGCGACTTTAACATTAGAAAGTCCCATTAACATTTGCATAAAAAAAAGCAGTGATATCGCAGCGTTAAAAAAAAAACGTCTGTGGGTAGAAGCCTAAAGGCCTCATGTCCACAGGGAAAATGAGGCCCGCTACGGATTCTCCATGGAGAATTCGTAGCGGGTCCCTCCTGCCCCGCGGACATGAGGGCTGAAAATAGCAATTACTCACCTCTCCGCACGCTCCGGATCTTCCCTTCTTCGCGGCTTGATCTTCTCTCCGTCGCGGCCAAATCTTCTTTCTCTGGCCCGGCAGATGTGCACGGCACGCCAGTTGCGTGCCGCGCGCATGCGCCGGGCCAAAGAAAAAAGATCCGGCCGCGACGGAGAGAAGATCAAGCCGCGAAGAAGGGAAGATCCGGAGCAGGTGAGTATATTCTGATTTTAGGTCTCCAGCAGATCCGGACGGCTTCCATAGGCTTCAATAGAAGCCTGTGGGAACCGTCCCCGTGGGAGACCCGCATGAAAATGGAGCATGTCCATTTTTTTTCATGCTCCATATTTTTTTAAAATCACTTTTATTTACCATCCGCGGGTATTTATCTACCGGCGGGTGGTCGATGCATCCCTATGGGATGCGGATCCGCTGCGGATTTTAATTATTATTTTGCCCGTGGACATGAGGCCTAAGGGAGGCTACTCCCTACTACAGCTTGTACTGATTATGTGTTTTTCTCAACGTTGTAACTGCCTTTGGGTCTCTGTGACTGCTAAATCATTACCTTGTACAGAATCATCTTAACCAGTGACAGTTACATGCATATAATATAGCATGAATGCCACAACATCTGCATTTATCTATAGTGTGGACCCTTCTAGCACAGTTCAAATCCACAATTCACAGAGTCCATATTAGTGCTATTGCTACCTTAGGAGTACCATTTCACCTTTAGCTTGGAACAACAGCATACAGTTCAAGTTGACTATAATTTTACTATTTACACTACAGATAACTACAGACTCTGATCTTTGGTTCACTGAATAGAAAAAGGAGGTTCTCAGCAGCACAGCATATATCCTCATATAGAGCCAGGCAAGACGATATGCAAACGCCAGTCAGGAAGCCTAAACCAGAAAGGCTCCGGGGGTGCAATCCAGATAAAGAAAATAGTGACTGGCAGCATTCAGCAATGTAGAAAAATACAAAATTTATTCCCCCATTACAAAAATTTCAGCAACGTTTCGGTCGCAGTGGACCTTCCTCAAGCCAAGTCAGTGGCTTGAGGAAGGTCCACTGCGACCGAAACGTTGCTGAAATTTTTGTAATGGGGGAATAAATTTTGTATTTTTCTACATTGCTGAATGCTGCCAGTCACTATTTTCTTTATCTGATCTTTGGTTCAGTCATGACTGATTTAGTTAACCTGCAGACACTATCCCTTTCTTACTCCAATCACAGCACATGTGCTCTCAAAGTCCGTCTTACTCTGGCCTCTGATCAAGCTGTGGGGCAATCACCCCTAGTACCATTCTGAATTTGTTATAGCTCAAACGATGCTCAGGGACAATAAAGAGCTGCTGGCTCCCTTGTGGCAGCCTCTCAGACTCACTAGCCTCCCCGTCTCTCTCTTTTTCTGAGGGACCTCTCTAAGGTCTTCCACTACCAGGACCTATCTCACTCTCTCTTTCACGCCGTCCTCATTAAGAGGTTCCACAGACTATACTCTTGCTTCAGTCACTCCTTTGGCCTCCGTCTTACAGTCCACTGACATGCTTGCAGGGGATGACTAGGCTCAGACCTCTCCTCTCCCAGCAATTCTCACTATCTCACATACAATCACTAGAGGACCCTAGACGTCTTATTTTGTCCTGCAGGTCAATACTAGAAAATAGTCAGAATTTTGTGTGTCAGCTCTGATGAGATGGCTCAGAATACACCAATGGCAACTTGAACGCAGGTAGCATGGTAGATCATTAGTCAACCAGTGCAGCTTTGACACTGAATTGCTCTTTTTTTGTTGTTTTTTTTTCTAATTAGGTACCATTAAAGGTTACGTTTTAAGTCTCTGTGAACCATAAAATCTTTTTGAGACAACCGATTATTATTTATATCTTCAGTGAATGCATTTTTATATAAAAAAAAAGGTAAAGTCCCCTGGTGCAAGCACCGAGTTGTGAGCGACTCTTAGGGTGACGTCACATCGTGACATTTTCTTGGCAGATTGTTTCTGTGGGGTGGTTTGCCATTGCCTTCCCCAGTCATCTTTACCCCCCCCCCCCCCCCCAGCAAGCTGGGTACTCATTTTACCGACCTCGGAAGGATGGAAGGCTGAGTCAACCTTAAGCCGGCTACCTGACCAAAGCAGTTGATTTTTATATAGCTCAATTCTATATATAAATTATAAAATGATGTCTACAGGTTTATAAACATTTTGCATTTTAAGCATTTTCTAATCACTTTATTGCAATTTTATTTAAGTTATTTACCATTATAACTTCAATAGGGATTGGTATAGGAATCTTGGATTTATATCGATCATTGATTTCCTTTACAACAAATACTACAACCATTATAATTATTGATGCCACAAGGTCTGCAATATTTGTTTTTGTAATATTCGTAAATACATCTCTCAGAACCTGTAAAACAAAGCCAACAATAACTACACCAAAATCTATGTATTCATTTGGAAAATGTCAACAAATATTTGCCCTTGTATGTTTTACTGTAGTCCTAAGGGAGGGTGGGGTGGTGTAAAGTTAGAAAGCACCACAATAGAGGCACAAAAAGGGTGTAGGAAGTCTTATATAGGCTATGCAATGGTGGAGGGACTCTCACTTAGCCATCTGAAATCCTTCTGTACACTGATGAGGGGTGATAACTCTGAAACAGCTGTACGTACATGGATATTCTGGCTTGATTTACAGCCCTAGTCATATTGCAAGGCCTATTAAGAAGTCACACATTGACTCATGGAGTAAGCTTTGATTCCAATAGGTGGTGCTGTGGAGGATTCCATCGTCTATTTGAATGTGTACTGTAGATAGTAATGGAGAGATCTTAGGTGCAGACAAGTAGTAAATAACCATCCTGATCATTAAATTAACATATTAAAGGGGTTTTCTGAGGTTAGAAAAAAGGACCTGCTTTTCTTTTGCAGAACCTCTTCCACCCTTGTCTATGGACTGTATCTAGTAATGCAGCATCAAAATACCAAACACAGACTATGGATGATAGTGAAATACAAAACTAATTTTTAACTTTCATACAACCTCTGTAAGTAATTAATCAAGTGTCATGGCGACTGTGTTATGGTGACGAAGAGAGCAAATGGAACCTATGAATGGATTCCAACTTCCTCATTCAAATAATACACATAGGGAAAGACTCAACGCTAGCCCAATCTGTGGGGAATGGGTTTATTTTACAGAAGTACGGTTGGCGCTTAATGGGAGTCATGTCAGGAGAACAGCACGTGACTAATGCAGCATCTAAACAAGGCTGGGAAGACCACAGCAGCCGTAGCACTGGATTACCAGGGTGACAATGGCTGAGTACTGCTTATTTTATTATCACATTTGCAGCCATTTTTAATTATTTTTTTCAAGCTTGAACAACTCCTTTAAAGTGCCCAATTATTTATTCCTAAAGCCCTTTAGGCATGGATAAAATAAATACCTTTTTATATTTGACACAAGAAATAAGTATTCATAAAATGTTGCATGAGTATGAATGATACGTAGTCAAATCAACATATTCTAATAACATATGTCTTTTTCTCTTCTTAAAGGGATTGGCTCATGAAAACAAATTTTCTATTTTAAATAGAAGCTGTGATGGAAATCAGATGATTGTTGCAGGTCAGGCTTCTGTAACTCTCAATGACCAAGTGATATTGCTGCGGGAAGCTGCATATGGTCATGCATGATTGAGCCAGATCCACCAAAGCAGCAGATGGTATTCCTTAGTGGTTCTACTTTTTGGCTCACGGACGTGTGGCCCTAGCATGGGACCCAACTCAATGACTTCAATTAGCCCTAATAGAGCAAATGAAGAAGGGTGTCATCATAATACAACCCTTTTCATTTAGAGTAGGGGTAATTACTATCTTATCATAAACACAAGTACATTGGTCTCCTCAGAAAATGTAAATTTTTGTTAATCTGCTCAAGTGTAATGTAATAAAATATCTCTAAGGGATTTTTTTAGACAAAAATTAAGAAAATGAACATGTAAGAGAGTTATTAAGTAATAGTTATGGACATTCATAATTCTATTTCTGTATTTAGAACAGCAGGTTGTCAAGATAATATCTTTCTCAAATATCATAAATGCATAGGTGTACTTACATAAAACGAGGACAAAGGTCCACTAGGTGAGCCAATTTGTAAGCCAAATATAAATTTTAACTGTGAGACTAAAACATGAATAGCAGCAGCAGTTGTAAAACCACTAATCAATGCATCCGACAAGTAGATAACTATGAATCCAACTTGCAGCAATCCTAGAGCCAACTGGAAAACAGGAAAAAGCACATTGGCCATTATTGGCACTCAGTATACATGTGGAGTAGCAGCAGGGGCGTAACTATAGAGGGTGCAGGGGATGCGGTTGCACCCGGGCCCAGGAGCCTTAGGGGGCCCTTAAGGCCTCTCTTCTCCATATAGGGAGCCCAGTACTATGAATAAAGCATTGGGGTTGGGGGCCCTGTTACAGGTTTTACATTGGGGCCCAGAAGCTTCAAGTTATGCCTCTGTGCAGCATGGTTTAGGTATGGGTACGGGTACAGATACAGATAGAGGGGGGCCCCAGCTCACCTTTTGCATCAGGGCCCCTGAGCCTTTAGTTACGCCCCTGAGTAGCAGAGTACTAAGATGTTTTAGTAGCACTGACCTGGAAGATCCCAGCTAGCACCGTCACTGAAGCTGCTACAATAATTCTTTTCTCATTTATTTCTGAATCAGTTAAATTACCGGAGGCTGGATTATCAATTGAATTATCTGGGACCAATCGCAGCACGGCTGTGCCAACCATTAAACTCAGCACAGGAAAGGGACCTATAATAAAACAGTTTTAGAAGATCTGTGATACGTTACTTGAATATCATAACTTATTAGCACATTCCTTGACTCTTTTGATTGGCTTCAGCAGATCTCTTCTATACAATATGATACGGAAATATTTTTGTTCTGACAACCTTTTTTTTATTCATGACTCTCTTTTACCTCTGTTGATGATATTCATAGAGGATCAGCAAAAAAATACAATATTCTAAGTTAAATCAATTACCTATACAAGTAAGGCCTTAGTCAGACGGGCGTTTTTTTTGCGCGATTTGCGCAAGCGCATGCGTCCGGCGATTTTTTAAAACCATTGCTTTGCAATGGTATCGGACACATGAGCGCTTTTTATGCGCTCGTCCGATAAATTATAGAACAGAAATCGCAGATCGCACCTTTCTGCGATCTGCGATTCCTGTTCTCTTCTCTATATGCGCTCAATGGGGCTGGCGGCAGCAGCGCCGACCCCATTGAGAACATATAGTAGGCAAATCATTCTTCTCTGCCACAGCTTTAACAGCTGTGGCAGAGAAGAACGATGTTTGCCCATTGAATTCAATGGAGCCGGCAATACAGCCGGCTCCATTGAAAGCAATGGGCTGCCGGCGTGCGCGGGATGAATTGTTGGGAAGGGCTTAAATATATAAGCCCTTCCCTGCAATTCATCCAGAAATGTGAGTATATATATTTTTTTTATTTTAACACATATCTGGATGAATTGCAGGGAAGGGCTTATATATTTAAGCCCTTCCCAACAATTCATCCCACACTCGCCCGCAGCGCATTGCTTTCAATGGAGTCGGCTGTATAGCCGGCTCCAGTGAATGCAATGCGCTGGACAGCTCCGGCCCGTTTCTAATGAAACTCGGCTAGGAGCAGATTTTTGGGCGATTTTCGGGCACCGGTCACGCGATTTGCGGATGCGCATCCATCATGCGATCCGCAAATCGCTCGAAAAAACGCCCGTGTGACTAAGGCCTAAATGTGTATATACTGTATGGTAAGATCATAATTAAAGAAATAGACAAGACATTGCAGGGAATTAACAAGGACCATGTGTCAAAATTCTGGTATTAAGAAAGTTGCAAATTTTTGCACAAGTTGTTATTTCCGTAAGCATTTTTTGCTTTTTGCCCCTTCTTTGGTGCTCTCACCACTTTTCTAAAACGTAGGTGAGGCTTAACACTGGGTAGTGACTCCATCCACGGCCTGACAGATATACTATAATTTATTCTAGAAACTGTTGTAAACTGTAGCGCAAATCTATACCAGCTGATAACTAGTGTAGAATTAATGTTCAGGGACGCAGACATCTAGGAATGCATTCATTTATTAAGGCACTTCCCATGCAGTACATGTTTGTTTAAAATGGTAACCTATATAGGACGGATTCCACTGAGGAGCACCCATTAACCCCTTAATGACATGGCCTATTTTGGCGTTAAGGACACAAGATTTTTGAGGGATTTTCATTTCCACTTTTCAAAAGCCATAACTTTTTTATTTTTCTGTCGACATGTCTGTATAAGGGCTTGTTTTTTGTGTGGCGAGCTGTAGTTTTTATTGGTGCCATTTTTGGTTACACAGACTATATTGCAAAACCTTTATTAATTTTTTTATGGTCGCAGGGAGAGAAAACATGTCAATTCTGCCATTGTTTTATTTTTTTTACAGTTTTAATCATCAGCATAAATGACACAATACATTTTTTCTGCATGTCGGTACGATTACAAAAATACCTAAAAAAAAATAAATTTATATATATATATTTATATATATATATATATATAAAAGAATTTTGTTTTTTCCACTTTTCGGCACTCTTTTTTTGGAAATTATTTGTTTTTCTAAATCACTGCATTCAAAGTCCTATAACTTTTTGTATTTTTCCATGGACGTAGCTCTGCGAGGGCTTGTTTTTTTTGCATAACAAGCTGTAGTTTTTGGGGTACACACGGCTTTTTTGACCACTTTTATAGCTTTTTTGTGAGGCAAAATGGTAAAATAGTAAGCTAGGTTTTCTTCTACGATTTTTGCAGTGCAGGTTAAAAAATGTGTTCAATTTGTAGTGTAAGTCGTTACGGATATGACAATACCAAATATGTTGGATTTTAATTTTTTGAACTTTTTTATACAAATAGGGAAAAAAGCACAAAAAAAGGTTTCTTTTAACTTTTTTTTTATTTTGACACTATTTTTATCTTTTTTTTAATACTTTTTATATCCCTGTGGGAGAGTGGCACCATAGCACCTATGATTGCTATTGTAAAGTATTGCAGGACTTCTTTCCTGCAATGCCTTATTGCTTGTAATAGCGATTATAGGCATGGACAATGCAGGACGCCTGTATCTGGCATCTTGTTGCCATGGTAACCTGATGGTCTCTCTGTGATTACATCGCGAGAGTCCGATGACGTCATAAAGAGAGCTCGCTCCCTCTGTGAACCCTTTTCATGCCACGAGCTACATAGATTGGGTAAGGGTTAACAGCGGGGGTCGCTGTCTTGATGCACCCCCGCTGTTGCAGTGGGAGGCCGGCTAACAGCTGGTTCACACTGCCAGATAGCGTGGGATCTCTTCTGATCTCGCGCTATCCTCAGGGCATAACTGTACGTCGTGTTAGTTTAGTACCACCCTGCAAGGACGTACAGTTATGCCCTGTGGTGTTAGGGATTAAACACATACATTTGAGGTTCCCATCATACATTCTCCCAATGGAAACCTAGGACATACAGAAAAAATGAAGTGTGAAAAGAGGCCTAATTTTATCTTATGTTTGTTATTCTTTGTGTACAGAGATGAGCTACTTATGTATTCTCGCTCCTCAGCATGACTGGTGGTGCACAGTAAGGTTGTATTCTGACAGTCGTGTGCAAGTTGTGCCCAAGACTCTTCGATGCTACTTGTATCAGACAGCACATGGACACTGATACCCATGGGTAATGGACATTGCAAATCTAATTCTGGTCTGTAAATAGGACATATTACAAGTTTTCCCTTGTGGACCACTGGTCCGCGTGAAAAAAAATCTCATGTGAATAGTCTAATTAGCTATACTGGGCCCAAGTGTTGTCCGGGAAATACACAGACAGCACTCGGATGTAAAAATCAGCTTTCTGAATGGGCCCTAATGCAGCAGGGAGAATTAAAAATATTGTACTTCCAATTGATTTACAGCTTGGTGTCCAATTCTCCCCCCTACACACAGTTGAAAGATGTAGGCTAATAAAAGCTATGTCTAACTTCACAATCATTTTTTTAATTTTCCCAAAGCATATAAAATGAAAAATTGAGCAGCTTTCCAGGTCAGATGCTGACATGTCTGTTTTAATAAATAAATAGTAATTATTAGAAAATTATAGTACTAGGGTTTCTGGTGGCACAATATGCCACTTACTAATATAATAAAGTAAAAGGGATTAGAGTTGTAAGCACACGGCTGCTGTTTTAGGACCTGTGATGATGCCACTGTCATTGCGCCTCTAGGATCTTTGATAGATAATAGATAGCTCTGCTACATACAGGCCACACACACAGCTCTGCTACATGCACGTCACACACAGCTCTGCTACATGTATGTCACACACACAGTACTGCTACATGCATGTCATGTGACCGCCGGGATCCCCAGGCACAGCAGAGCTACAGGGTCCTAGCAGACCCTGATCAGTTCTGCCAGTGTCTATTGTCACTACAGTCGATGTTTCCCCCTGTAACTGGGGCTCCTATGGATGCTCCACTACAGTGGGAAAGTGTCAAATTAAAAAAAAACAAAAAACATATGAATATCTCCCCTATAGCTCTTATATAATGTTAGGGGGAACATAGATGGTAAAAAAATAATTACATAAATAAGTAAAACTAAATTACAGAATAAAATAAAAATATATACATAAAAAAGAATAACCCAAAGCCGACGCCAACCAAAACTATCGCTGTATGCGCCTTGTAATGCCAAACCATACATATTACATATATGAAAACACCCAAAGCAAGTAGACAAAAAGTTATATTTTAAATTAAGACTATTTGCAAAGTTTCTTCCACTGAAATAATAAAAAAAATGCATGTGAAGGTTTTACATAGATTTTAACAGTAGATTAACCTGAAAGTTAATTCCTTAACAACTATAGAATTTTAAATAACTCACCAACTGATATGTGTTTGGATGTACCAAAAAAAAAGTAGATAATTACTGGAAAGAATGCTGCGTACAGTCCATAATCTGGGGTAACATTCACCAGCAGAGCAAATGCAAGACCTGAAATGATAGCAAGTTCTAAATTACTACAAAATATAGGCATAAGAGCACGAAGAATGGCAGGACTGGTGTTGGCACTGCTGAATGCTGGGACAGAAGATGTGGGTCTGCAATAGATATTAGTGTAGTATGTCTCCACAGGAAGTATGGGTTGGGCGGGCTGACCTATAGGTAATGCCCAGGTCACACCCACAGTTGACCAAATCTCCTGAGTGAAGACATACTACACTAATCTCCCCCTCTTGTATATTCCGGGTTTGTCATCTTTTTCTCCTTCTCCAGGCACACAAACATGTAATAAAACAAAAATTAAAGCTGCGGCCGGTGCAGGGAGACGCTTTCCTCTTGAGCAATTTCTGCCAGCAGAACTTACCCGCTCGGCTGCTATCCTTCCCACACCGAGGCCTCACTTTTCTCCAGTACAGCAGTGCCTGGCCAGGGTCCAGGGTCACCTTGCAGCTGCGACTTGTCATGGACAGCACGGAGCAGAGCTTTGCGGGGGGACGTCAGCTGCACAGGCGGACAGCATGGAGCAGAGCACTGGGGGGGATGGCAGCTGCATGGGCGGACAGCATGGAGTAGAGCACAGGGGAGGATGGTGGCTGCACCGGTGGACAGCAGGGAGCAGAGCACTGGAGGGGATTGTGGCTGCTGCATGGGCTCCATGTGGGCATGTCAGCTCGTGGAATCTGGGAAGGTGTGTGTGCGGAAGCCTATCAGGAGCTTTTGGGCATGACCTGGGCGTTACCTGTAGCTGAGCCCAACCAACCCATACTTTGGGTGGAGACATACTACACTAATACCTCTGCAATATCTACAGTGTTTGTTCATGCAGCAGCTATTCAAATGCTACATAGAGTTGTGCGTACTCATTGTGTAACTCCTTCAGGTTTGTAGGTCTAGGATACCCTTTTTTCTGCTCATGGTGTAAATGGTCATTAACTGAGTGAGTGACAATTTGTTCTCATTTCTTTTAAACTTACTACAAAGGAGAATATTTACTTGCTGAGCAAAATATTGATTGTATATATATGAAAGGTCCTAATTTAGTGGTACTATTAGACATGGTTAATTTACCTTGTAGGACTGCTACCAGGCCAGTGCTGACTCCAGACACGATATCGCTAAGAATCCATTCTCTGACTTGGTACATAGGCAGCCATGAAATAATAGGGAAAAAAGTAAATGCTATTTTTTTAGCCTTCTCTTTTGAGCACCTAGAAAGGGATGATAATCATGCTTAATTTTATAGCACAGCAACTACTGAATGCATAACTTATTACTGTCCATGTGATTTAGACACATGTAATAATCAAGGTTTCATGAACTGCAGTAGCTAGAAATGTCACTGATTATCCTAACTGTCATTAATTGTTTCCTCTACAAACCTGAAAAATTGCTTTATCATGACAAAATTCTGAATAATGATTTGTCTGTTACCTTGGCTTGAGGCTCATGTGAAATATAATTTTTGAATTCATCAAAGACTTATGCGCATGCATGTATTTAGACCTCCATGTTAAGCCCAATGTTCACGGGTAGATTTTTGCTGCGGAATCCGGAGCAGGCGTTCCGCTCCGGATTCCACAGCAATAAGCCTCCATAGCATGCTACTGTAAAACGATCCTTCATGTCCACGAGCGGAAACCAATTGCAGTTTCTGGTCGTGGATAAAAAAAATTGCAGCATGCTCCATTTTGCTGTGGTTCCCTCATGGATGGCTTCCATTGAGCTCTATGGAAGCCATCCAATCTGCAGCCCGTCTGCAATTGACATTGCGGACAGGCCACAGGTTCCGTTGGAAAGCAGGAGTTTGAAAAAAAAACCCCTCTACTGCGCATGTGCATCGGCAAGCTGACCGGCGCTTCCTTGCATATTAGCAGTTAAGAAAGAAGAAGACAGGTAAGCAGGGTCCTCAGCCGCGGGCAGGGTTAAATTCTGTTCTGGGCTCCCGCATGCAGAATTCAACCCGCCCGTAGACACTTACTGTACGTCTGAATGGCTCGTAATAGAAGTGAATGGGTGTTATGTAAAAAGCATAGCACAGTTAGCTAAGCTGTGTCTGCATGTCACACATTACAGAAACAGTGCAGCTTGCTGTACCATGCAGTTTACATAAACTCCATTCACTTATATGGAAGTTACAGAAAGACATAACATAGGATGCTCAGCTGTTTCTGTAAACCTGGCTAACTCTCCCAGTCTATATGCAATAACCAGTGAGACGGGGTGAAGTGGGATGAGGTTGAGTACCCCCTCATTCCAGAGATAAGAACGGATTCCAGCAGGAAACCGGCATCTATCAAACATTTATGGAAGATCCTGTGGATATGCCATAAAAGTCAAAGATAGGAACTCCTCTTTAACAATGTATCAATGACTTTGTTTGCATTGAGTATATTTTAGGTTGAGTAATTGAGAAATATTGACTGTTTTGATTTATTGACCTGTCACACAGAGTGTTACAAATGTTTATAACATGTATTATAATTAGCATGTAATGAGAACCCTGATAAGATTTAAAGAGATTATGAGTGCAGAAGAGCAATGAACAGTGAAATTAAGCAGCCCATTTCTAGGAAGTACACAGATGTCTAGGTAAGCTGCTTATTCATAGACATGATATTTATGCCGTATTTACATGGCCAAGAACAAGTTGTTCCCGAGATTCTCTGGCGCAACTTGCATTTCACAGCACACGGACCCCCATCTGTGTTCTATGTGATGTGTCCTATTCTTGTGTGAAACTCGCATGAAAGTATGACACACAAGTTTAGTGTATCTCAAAATCGCACAGAACTTGCACCTAATTCTCACCCGTGTAAATACAGCCTTACAAATTCCCTTTAACTGCTTTTCACTATTTGCATACAGTCAATAAACTTTTAATATACATGTTAATATATAAAATAAATAGCAATATGGTGGTTTTATCGTATTAATTTTAATTAATTTGACTTCTTTTTTACTTTTTCCCACTCTCTTACCTCCCTGTAACTTTGATCATTGGAAAAAATTATGTTATTTCCATTATTAGCTCCCTAGTTGGTTGCAATGATTTTGCATACAGAAGAGAACAGTAGCGTCATTGGCATATTTGCTATATTCTTCTTAAGTCCAATGAGAAGTATCTACATTGTATGTACACCAACCATTAAAACCACTGTAATACATAAGGTTAACAAGATGTTTTCAGATTTGGCCCCTTCTTTTCTTTATAATATACCAAAGGAGGTTTTCTTACTAGGGAATTTTATTGGGGTCTGTTTCTAAAAACCTTAAACATTGTCTTACTTAAATTAGATCCTAACAAACATAAAGGCAAAATACAGTGATTGTGTGTAAACTGTATGCTCTTTGACTAAATCTCGCAATTTTGGTAGGACAAGTTGACCATGTAATATATATGGGGATGTCCCACCTCTCCCTTGATGGTGGAAGTCAGAAGAACAAAGGATTGGGCATGTTAGATACCTGAATCTTTCTTCTCATGGGACATAAGCCACTCTCTAAGGTGTCTGGCAGAAGCTTGGTTTATTCCCTTCTCCGTATTGAGAATAAACTAAACATGCATGTATGTGTGAGAATTGGGAGGATGTATGAGTACATTTTGTGGAAACAGCTGCTGTAAAGCCATTCCACGCCAAAGTAACAGTCTACTTGAATTAGAACAATGATGAGGGACCCATGCTAAAAATCCTTCCTAATCATGGATTTTCATAATAAATATATTTCTTTTATTCTGCCTTTAATTTTCCATTGAGATATGTATATGAATTCATTTAAAAATTACCTGAATTCAATAATTATATACAACCTTGTACATATATGTATTAGTTAGGCTTCCAATTCAATTGTAAAAAAATAAGGACATATGACTTACCCAAAAAATATACGGAGATGATCCAGGAAGGTTTTATGGTGTCTGTGCACTTTTTCATTCTCAGCCTTGAAGATATTTTCAGAGTATATAGTTCTGGACACTACATACTGGTTTCCCAATGCCTCATACATTGTGAATTATTGAACTTGATCTTCCAAGTAATTTGTAAATTATAGATAACATAAAAATACAAGGAAATTACCTAAACAGTAACGAAACAAAATCTATTAATGCTTAGAATAACAATTTTTAGATTATTGTAGATTGTTTGCAATGTTGTATTAAACAACTCAAGAACTTTGTAATACTTTTTAAAGAAACACTTTATATTTCTAAGTCACTTAAAGGTTTTGAATAAGGAATATAGAAGCTACTGATCACCAGTGTACTGTTCTGCTTCTCATACTCCTGGCAAACAAGGAAAGTTGCCCACGGCTATATAATTACTCGGCAGTATTAAATGCTAGCTATTCAAGTGATTTGCCATCCATGTCTTTAGTCCGCTAGGATCAGAGCCACAACTTGCTAGTAGCTCTTCAATGTGGCTCAACGATGGGGGTCTCAAGCACGGCACTTCCCTTTCATGAGAGGCTCATCTGAAGACTATTAAAATTACATTTAAGCTTTATACTATAGGTAGACTTCAAACTACATAATCTCGTAAAACAGGCTGTGTTTGCTGACATACTATGTCTGCAGGGAAACCTCACAGAACACTAGACTGGATAACATTGGGTCCACTTCTTATAAAAGAGTAGGGCTCTTGGAAAAGCTTCTTGTAAATGGGGAGAAATTGAAACACAAAGTATATTAAAAGCTTGTATAACTTTTTATTATAGAGTGATTACATTTAACTTGAATAAATCCATAAAAAGCTTTTGCGGCATATTCCCATAAAAATAACCTACCACCTATCTACAGGATAGATAATAAGCGTCTGATCAGTGGTGGTTAACTGCTGGGTGCTCCCCAACCACAAGAATAGTGTTACCAAGTGTTTTTCAAATGAATGAAACGGTGATAACATGTGCACACTACAGCTCCATTTATTTCTGTAGGACTGCCTGAGATAGCCAAGCGTTTGCACATTGGGGTTTGCTGTGCATTTTAAAGAATTGTCCTGCTTGAACTACTGAATTCCTGAATTAATTTAAATTGCTTTTAAAAAGGAAAAAAAAGGAGTTACGACTATAATAAAAATTGGGTCAGATCCTAATTGAGGGAAGGATGGAGGAAGTTCACAAATCATTTTTTGAAATTAATGTATAGGTCTTAAATTCACTGCTATAACTTACTTATAATTCAAATCTGCCGTTCAGAAAGATGAGAGAATCACAAGAGTATGTGCAACATAGCAATATTGTAATGTGCAAGCTTGTTAAACGTCTTACAAGCATGAGATAGGGAATAAATCTGGTTTTTTTTATAAAATGACTCTCACAGTTGTTACATGTTAACAGATGCACTTACAAGAATGTTTAAAAATGCTTTTAGATTGATATGTTGCTATAACGTGCATTTATAAAACACATACTCCATATATTGTTAAGCGCTGATGCTAATAAGAAACCATATTGTAAAGCCTCTTTCCTTATAGTACATTTCTATGTATTTACTTCTTCCTCTAAAACTTACCCATGTATTGAATTACTTCGTCTGGATTTGCCCTTTATTCTTTGTGATGTCTTAGTTCTTTAAGTGCGTAAAATGAATGAAATCTTTGACATTTATTCACTGAGGATGCGGCAGTAGGACGTCTTATCACCCCTTTGTAATAATTAACATGTATTAACTTTTACAAGATCTCTTAGATTTCAAATGGCCTTGACCATTGACAGTAAAATCAATAGAAAATGAAAGAATGCCAGAAAGTGTAAAAAAGTCATCTTAAAATTGAAAACAGAATTATCTTAATAAAGTTAAAAGAGTATTTCCATTTCGGACTTTTATGGCATATCCACATGATATGCCATAAAAGTCTTATATATGTGGTTCTTACCACTGGGATCAACATCTATCTTGAGATCTCAGTCCAACCACCACTGGATTGTATGTAAGCAACATCCACAGTGCCTCTGAGTTATTGCAATAGCCAAGGGGGCTGTTTTTCTCTATTTCCATAACTGCCATAGAACTAAATGGGAGTTATGGAAACGGCATAGCATGTTGAACTATGTTGTTTACACAGCTCCTGAGTTATGGAAACAGTATAACACAGGGAGCTTCACGGTTTCTGCAAGTCCCATTCACTTTTATTGGAGTTACGGAAACAGCATAGTGCAACCCACTCCGTAGTTTCCATATTGCTAACCACTATGCCAGAGGTGTTCGCAGTGGTATATCCATCTCAGGTATAATGGGCTAAGAGGGTAATACTCCTTTAAGTGAAATATGTATTTATTATCTGAAAGGTATAAAACTGTACCCTAGAACTAACTTCACGGGCCATCAGGACATGAAAGAAATCGATCACTTACAATGCCCTCTCTTTTCACAATGAACCCATATACCTTTACATTTAGGTTCCAAAGTTACCACACCTCATATGCAAATCATCAGACAAGAGTCATCTGGTAGAGAAGAGTCATACATGATTCTTGAGCTGCCAATCTAGCCACACCCGCTTTCTCCTGTTGAATCCTCCATTACATAGGAAATCTTATATATCAAGAGAAAGGGAGTGCAGTTAGCTCTGCGGGTCATATAGCAGCATCAGTCATCTTCTCAGCCAGATGACTCTACTGATTTGCATACAGCACTAGATATTTTTGAATTTGAATTCGGGATGTCCATGGGCTCATTAGTAGAAGTCACTTTTCATCAGTCAGCCAGTGCTGGTGGCTTTACGGGTGAGATAGTGGTGATATAAAAATTTAAATAAACTTGATATAATAAATGTACAATTTTGCAACATTATCTCTATATATGATGTGTGAAGGACACTACCACTATTACTACTACTAATCTTACAAGTCTATGTAAGAGTCAGATTGTTGTGCGGGGACTAGAGTGGGTGACACTGTTGGATCATGGGAGGCACCATAACTGAGTTTATGGTGCTGTGTGGACATGACAGGTTCCCTTTAACATTCTAGACAAAATTACTCTAATCTTGTCTCACTTTTTCATGCCGCATTTTCTGAAGGAAACTAAAACAGATGAAATTTGTGAATCAAGATCATAGCAAATAAATCTTGTTATTTGTATAGCACCAACTTATTCTGCAGTGCTTTCAGGTAATTTATTTATATATATATATTATTTATAACAGTCCTAAAATTGAAGTGAAGTACTTCATATACAAAAAACACACATGTAATTCTGTAATAAGATTACCTCTTTCTACAATCCCCTGTTCCTGACTAAATTGTTAACATCACAGCTGCTCAAGGATACCATTAAGAAGACTTGTCCTTACTTACCATACCTCATTTTGATATCAATAGTAGTTAAATATAAAAAAATCAGCTTACTGGCCAAAAACTGTAACATTTATGGGACTTGAGAAGAGCTAGTAGAATTCTGTAGAAAGGGAGCAGAACTCTGAATCCTATAGTCACTTACCAACACTATAAAATGATTCTACCCTAAAAAAGGATGCCACTTGACTTGGTAACCACTTTATATGAGCTATTTTGTTGGTACAACCCCCCACCCCCCCAGTAACGTTCTAACATACTTTGTGTTTTGTCCTGGTTGTTAATGGAAACATTCAAATTTACATTCTTCTTCTTATTCTTATACAGGTTGCAAAGGAGGAGCAGAATCTGCACTTCTGTGTGCAATGTATAAAAGACCACATAACAGTAGACTCCTCCCACCAATTCTGAGAGAACTGTTAATCAGATATGCACAAGGGGAAAATGAGGAAAAATAAAGGATGCAAGTCATATAATGAGCAGAAATAGTGTTACTCTTCATCTACACACCCTGCAACTTACTCTGAAAAACCATCTGAAAAGTTAAGGTATGCTTTAACAGAAAATCATCAGTGGGCAATAAATGGAAATTGCTTTCCAGCATTGAAGGGGTTTTCCACATACTATTGATAATATTGATGAGCTCTCCTCAGGATAAGTCATCAATAGTTGCCCAACTTGGGTCTGCTTCTTGGGACCTCAGACGATCAGCTGAATGGGCGCTCGTGGTCAGTGCCCTAACACAGAGAAGTCGGAGCAGAAGCTAATGGCTTCAACCACTGTGTGGAGGGGGGCACTTGTAAATTGTAGGCACAGCTCTTATTGAAATAAATGAGAGCTGTGCCTGTAATTACAAGTGCCGGTCACTACACAGGGGTCAGGGCTAACTGCTTCTGCTGCAAGTCTTGCATATTGTGGCACTGATAGCAAGCCTACAATTAGCTGATCAGCTGGGGTCCTAAGTGGCAGACCCAAGCTGGGCAACTATTGATGACTTGTCCCAAGGAGAGGTCATCAATAATAATTGCGTGAAAAATGTCTTTAAACTAGTAATCAGGTAGTATTTTTTTTTTAGGAAATTAGTGTACTTCTTTTTAATGACACAGTGTCTTTATTACCTATTTGATACCAAAAGATTGTATAAAACGGAAAAATTTGCACACTATGATTTATGATGTCTTTGACTTGTTGCTTCATAGTCATAATAATCTGAAAACAAACAAATCAAAAGGAAAGTCAATAATAGGATCTGATAACCCATTCCATCAAGCACCAACTTTTTGCACCTGCTTTTGATTAGTACTTCAGTTACTAAATCCAGTTAATAAAACCAGAATGAGTTGAAATTCTATTCTCCATGGCTTCTGCAAAATACAAATCAATCTGATTCGCTAGGGATTTTGAAGCTGGAGAATCAATTCCGCCTCTGTTCTTTTCCACCAAGTAATGAAAAAATTATTCCACTGTTTTATATAGAAGTTTGTTTATTTTCTGCTTTCCAAAAGTGACAACAGTTAATGCAATTATTACTACTGGAAACATCAGTTTGGCTATGGTGGATTCTCTTCTTGCCTTTAGCACTGCACTGCTTGGCATATAAACCAGTAGATTAGCAGCAAAGCAGTTTTATGAGGCTCCGTAATAGAGTTTAAGCTGTGTTTTCCAACTGTTCTGGGGTATAGGCATATACACTTGTACAGGGGCATGGTTATTACATTACATTTATGATTTGTATGCATTATTTATGAGTATGTAAAGCAAGTATATGGATAAAATAGTGTTACATTATGTTCTAAGAAACAAAATAAAAATCTTTATCCTTATGGTTATGGTTCATATGGGATGATTGTAATGAGGAATACAATTCTTTATGACTGAATCCAAAATGAGGACTACTAGTGATATCCATTGCTCCTGGGGACATTTAGTGTTTGCCTTTGTATGTGGATGGTTTGAACTCCACTAGATTCTGAAGTCCCTAATCTACAGCCTTAGGCCTCGTTCAATGAATGGCCTAGCGCTGCCTGTAATGTTTGAGCGCTGTGACCAATCACAGGCAGTGCTCAGCTGTCATTCAATGAATGGCTGAGCGCTGCCTGTGATTGGTTGAGTGCTCAGCCAATCAAATACAGTCCTTTCAGTAGGTGGGGATTTTAACTCCCTGCCTGTTGAAAGAACGTCACTACACTGCCGGGGGCCAAGCAAAGAAGATGTGCCTGAGCCCCGACAGCAGTGGAGAGATGAGTATATATTTTTTTTACACAAGCCAGAGATGATTTTCAGGGAAGGGCTTATATTTAAAGCCCTTCCTTGAAAATCACTGAAGTGGTTGCCTGCATGCCATTGCTTTCAATTGCTGGCAGCCCCATTGAAAGCAATGGGAGAACATTGCAAACCTCTGCCACAGCTATGGCAAAGGATTCTTTACTTCTTGCAAGGAGAACCCTTATCACTGAATCCTGTAACAGTGCTGTCACAGTCTTCAGTGACAAGGGGACTCCCCACGGGGAATATTGACATGCAGCACGGACCTATGGTGCACGCATATTCTATGTTTATCAGGTACGCGCGTTTGCAAGCCGGAAATGTGAACACAGCATAGGGAACCAATGGTTTTAATAGATGCGTGGTTATGTACACATGATTGTATGCACATAAACACCCTCATCTGAATAAGCCCTTAGACCTAATGCCCACGGCCAACTCGGATTCTGACTGCGGAATATCGTAGCGGAATCAGACCCGGCGCCCCCAGAGCTCCCATACTAACCTGTCCGGATCCACGGCGAGAGTCTCTGCTGGCACGCATGCGCAGTGTAGCGTATGAAGTGCCCGCACTAGGCGATGACACAATTTCCTGCAATACTTCTGCTGTGCTCACAGCGGAAGCATCGCGGGACGGACGGCTTCCATCGACTGCAATGGAAGCCGCTCGTGCGTGTTTCCACACAAATTAGAACATGCTGTGATTCTTCCCTGCGAGTGGAAAATCGCAGTTGATATCTTTCGTGCATTAATAAAATATATAAGAATCTGACCTGGAGAGGTGGTGATCCTTGACCTTGTTGTGGTTCGGCAGGATTAATGCGATAAAAATGAACGCCCTTCCCAGGTTTCTTTATCTGTTCCAGACCCTACCAATCCAGCTACCAAAAAGCTTTTTCACATGGCTTAGGAGAGCCGTGGTGAAATATGTATGGAAGGAACGAGACCCAGACTGAGTTACAAAATTTTAACGCAAGGAAAGGAGATGGGGGGGAGTGGGGCTCCCGGACCTTGCGGCACTGAGCAAGTGCGTACTCGACCCTTACCGCTGTGGAGGTCCCTTTTTCCCCAGGGATCGCCCTCCTCTTTATCATACCAGGTCCTATGGCCTCGATCAAGAAAGGGCTTCTTAAGTTCTTTCTCCTGGCAGTGAGACAGGTGATACCTACATTTTTCTGCTAAGCGTGCTAAAAAAGATGAATGTCAGTTCAAAACTTAGTTGTATTTTCTGGTACTCCCTTAATCAAGCATCCTCTTTACTATATTGGCGTGAATCTAATAGGCTAACATGGAGTGACTTCCAGTCCACAGTCATGAGATGGTTTGATTCGGTGTGTAGTCCTATGGTACAACTGAGGGAACAGGAAGGAAGCTGATAGTTCAAGAAGAAAGCAAATCAGTAAGAAAATGTAGCTAAAAATCTATTTACTGGATGGAGATTACAAACAGACCCAAAAATTAAAATTTCTGGGAAGGCTTCTTTATGTAGCAAAAATTGTAAGCACTTACACAGTGAATTCGCATGACAGTGGCCCTAAATTGGGCGGCCATCGTCAACTCTTCAGCCTAGAATAGGAAAGAAATACGTTAGTATATGCTGTGTTGTAGAGACTACACATAGGGAGGGGGGGATAATTAGCTTCAAAGGGTTCAAACAAATAATCATAGCTATTCAGAGATTCTGAAAAAGTTGTAATCCTCTGACTGTAGATAGAAGTGGGGTTGGAAGGAATTGGAGCAGTCAGCTGGGACAGCGGCCTGGGATCAATACTCTTCCACCTCGGCATATTAGCTCATCAGTCTCAGAAAAAATGATCTTGTTGTTTATAGCAACCAAATATCTGAACTCTGTTTGCTATGGCCATAAAGTGCAGTTTGAGTGGGTGTTACATGAGCCCCATAGAGCAGCGGGTACAAACATGTATATTATAACCAACCAGACCAACAGAACATTTCTTGGGAGCGGTGAATATGCGTGGGAAGATGATCAGTTTGCAGTCTCTGTACATTGGTCTGCAGGGATTCTGTAAGCTTGTACCTAAAAGAGAAAACAAAAAGTCTTCACAATCACAACCCCCAATACTATATCTGTCCACAGCACATCGTGTGTGTGTGTATAAAAGTTAGTCCTCCAGTGGCTATCTATGCTGGCACAGATATACTCACATTTCCAGGAGGACCCAACTGCTTACTGCTGAGCACACAGCAATTCTTACCTTCCAAGCAATTAAAGTACTTTTACATGACTTGTCTAACAATTGGGCCATGTAAAGGTGGATTTACATGGGACGAATGTCAGGCAAATGATGCCCACACTCGTCCCTGTGTGTCCTTGCTCCGTGCTTCTACACAGGAGATAGTAGTGCTGGCTCGCTCACAGAGCGGCCAGCAAGGAAGCAAGGAGGTTGCAGGAGATTTCTTGCCTCGCGCTCCTAACCCCTCTCCATTGACATAACCCAGCGGCTGTACAATACTGAATGGCCGCTATATACACTGAATGATAAGCGATCAGCTCTTCGGCCATCGTTTATGCTGCATAGACGGTGAGCGGATCGCTCATCGTTCAGAGTAAATAGCGGCCGATCAGTATTGAACGTCCGCTGTGTTATGTCAATGGAGAGGGGTGGGGGAGCGTGAGGAGAGAAATCTCCTGCAGCCTCCCCGCTAAGAGCTAATGATACTAGCTCCCGTTCAGGTGCACAGGAGCTAGTATGTGTGGGTACGAGTGTCGGGCATCGTTTACCCAACACTTGTCCCGTCTAAAAGGCCCTTAAGAAGTACAACAATCAGCCAACAAACAAGTGAATGTTCATTTGTCAGCTGATCGTTGCCTTTCAGTAAGCATAACATTGCTCACTGGTCATCTGTACATCTCCCTGTGTGAGCGGACGAATGATTGAGCTAATGATCATCTTCATACCAGAGATACTCAGCCTGTGTTAAGCTAAAGTATAAAATGCCGATCAACCTGCTTGGCGATCGGCACTTGTTACATCAGGAATTTGGCCAATGTAAAAGGACTACAACCATCTAGAATTGTCAAAAACAGTTAGTAGGACACTACTAAGTAATCAATGTAAGCTTAATAACTATTAGGCAGAAAAGCACAATTGGATCTGCGCATTTAATGGTAAGTATACTATATATACCCTCAGTAAGAGTTAGGTGTCTCACCTTGTGCTTGAGTTCATTTCAAGCACAGTATAATCAGGTTACCAGCAGCACTCCAGTTAAAAACCTTCCTTGGTGAGCCACATATATTGCAAAGCCACTGCAGAGTTATGGACCCAAATTCCAAAAAGACAGTACTTTAAAAAGTTAGATTCAGTGGCAGCAAAGATTTGGTGCATGTAAAATCAGTAAAGTTTTATTCCTCCATCAATTAAAAAATGTGATCGACAAGCAGTCTTTCTCAAATGGAGGCAAGAAGAGGAGCAGAACTGCTGGCCTATTGACAAGGACTTATTGGCTGGCTATAAAACTGTGTGAAGGAGCTGTTCTATAAGAACCCTAAAGATCAGTGATACAGCAGCAGTTAAAAAAATCCAAGTTAAAGCCCCTTCGCCCTCCCTCCCCTTTTGGTTTAACTTGAGTTAGTAGAACTACCTAATTTAAGTTATCACAAAGTCAATGGTGGTATTGGGGCTGGAGTTGGTAGGACGAGGTCCTCATAAGTTATATGGTTACTTGTGTCGTGGTGACCAAGTATTGGTCTGAAGTATTACATGGTAATTGATTTTGGTTTATGGCAGGAAAACTCCCCAACTGAACCATTTAATTAAACACCGTGGCCTTTTATCTCCAAAAATGGTGCCTTGTGTTTTTAGCCAATGAAGATGGTTTAATTTGTCAATAATGCATAAGATCCCATGAGAATTAAAGAGTTTTTGTATCAATCTGGACGTGCAGTCCATGGACTGAAAGCTATGATTGTAACAAACAATAAATACATTAGCATTTCAAATGGTAAATCAACATATAGTGTATATTTTCCTTCAAATCCACAGTACACCCACATCTTACATGTGGATTTGACCATAGACTGTGCTGTGTACTTGCCATGGATTTTACCTTATGCATTGAAAGACTGAAATCTGCAGTCAAAATTCAACGCTTTTCTACAATATAATGAGGATGCTGCAGATTGTTTATATTTGCATACATATTTTTTCCACTACATGTGGAAAGGGTTTTGAAAACTACATTCATATATACAGTAAATTGTTGCAGATTTGTGGTGTGGGATCTGCGTCGCAAGTCCGTGAGCATTCCACCCATGTTAATGTTCACACTGGGTTGATTTGCTAAGTAGGTTCTGTGCAGACTACTCTGCATCAAAATGAACAGAAAACTACAGTGAAATGCAAGTGAATTGTGTTCACAGATTGTAGTAAAAATGAGCATAGATTTAGGGCATAGTCTGTTCTGTTGCAGAATATGTGGGGAATGTCATACTTGCCATAAAAGTGATATTGCCGGTCAAATCTACATCAAAACCCATACAGATTTTCCATGCAGATCTTGTTGTAGAATTATTGCTAATTTTTCATCAGCAATTCTGGGTGAACAAAGTCTTAAAAGTAATACACAATTCAACAAACAGTACAGGAAAAATACACACACCTTATATATAAGGGATTAGTCAAGTCGTGGGAGCATCATCTTCTTCACTCAAGATGGTTGGCACAACTCCCAGGAATACACTTTACAACCAGAAATTCTATAAAGTCTGGCACCTGACAGTTTTATTTCCATCACAGCACTTCCACTGTATATCAGTTTGGTACATAAATAAACCCTGGCCATCTGGCCACAAACTATACATAATATTTGTCTCTCACTAACATGTCTTATGCCTAAACATAACTCTCATAAACAGTTCATCTCAACAGAATCACAATCTATTGCCCACTCTTGGACTGCAAATAGGGCATCTCTTTCATGCAGTCTGGGTGCCCCAGACGCAGGAGCACACAAGCTTTAGTGTAGGCTGCTCCTTAGCCCTGACTTAATGACAATAGTGAATGTGAGGGCCTTTTACATGTCCTTTTACTAAACTCAGCCAGGTGCCTCCTAATTGGTGCCCAGAGGCACTTTTTCTGTGCTGCATGTACCATCATAGAGCCCTAGTGGCTATTTCCGGTACTGTTTTACCAGAATATGCAATATGTGAAGCTTGTGATAGTGTTAGAATATTTCTAGCAAGTTTGTAAACTGTGCTGAAATAGTATGAGCATTGGGATAAGTGCAAAAATAGTAAATCAGCAGAATGTTAATTTGCAAACACCCAATATGGTTTATATATCAAGGAAAAATATTTGTTCATTATAGTGACATAAGTTCTAAATTTTTCTGTGGAGAACATCACCTGTAGACAGTTGCGTGTGTCATTTTAACAGTTGTTAATAAAGTTAACTACTAAACACACGCACCTGTTTCCAGGTGATGTTGCCACATGGTTGTTAATAACATGAACTGAAAAGAAAACTCCAAATAGAGGAGAAAGAGGCAAGAATATAAGAGCTGCTTCTACACAGACACTGACAGACATGATAAGACACTGCGGTAGTAAGTAATACTGTAAAATGTCTGAACCTTACTACACTACTACCCCGTTTCCCTGAAAATAAGACATACCCTGAAAATAAGACATAGCATGATTTTCCAGAATTTTTGAGGATGCAAAATGATTTTTCAGGCATTTTGAGGATGCTTGAAATATAAGCCCTACTCCAAAATTAAGCCCTGCCAACAGTTATTTAAAAAAGTCAATTTAAATAGTGTCCAGGCAGCTATACATGTAAAAAAGTTAAACCTTTCTGAACAAAAATTAATATAAGACACTGTCTTATTTTCGGGGAAATACGGTAGTTACCTATTAGATACCTGATCTGTGACAGTTAAACAGCAGGAGTCACATGACATGTTTGGTGGGTCACATGACTGGCATCCATTACTATGGACTATACGATTCTACTGTGCAAATAGGTGCCACTGTGCTGGTGTAAGAAAGGGACGTGAGCAGTATTTTAACTGCGTGCATATTAGAAAACTGTATGATTTCCTATTCTATAACTAAAGAAATAAAAACGGTAGAAAGTAGACAATCCCTTTACTTGTTTATAGATCATAAAATTGAAATCTTAATTACATTCTGCGTGAGTAATTTAGTCATAAAATATTCTGCAATCTTCTATACTTAAGTATCAACCTTGACGCAAAAATTATTTTATGATCATTATTTTATCAATCATTTTTATGGGAGTATATTGGCTTAAATCATCTACTGTATGTTCAGTTTTCCAGGAAACTACAAAGGATTACCTTTGATCAGATTCTTCTGCTACTCATCTGTAGGTATGTCCCCCTGTTGAGATCCAAAATAAGGAAAAGATCAGAGCAAATGGTCAACAACAGAAACTGAATTATCTCAAACGTAGTCATTATAGGGTATTCTCTCTTTAAAAGAATATGTACACCTTTGCACTGATTTTTTTAATTGTTCTTTACTTTCTAAATGTAAAATGTAAGCAATTTACTAAATAGCCTTCACTAAAAGTTGCCTACTATTTTGCTACTGTAGAGTCTACGTAATACCTTCATATAGTAGGTTGTCTTGCTGCTTCTGATATAAGGCCTCCTTCCCACAAACGGATTTCTGCCGCGTAATTCGCGGCGGAAATCCACTGCATTGCCCGCAGCTATTAGGTTCTATTGAACCTAATAGCTCAGTGCTCACGGTGCAGAATTCCACTGCGGAGGTGGGCGGGGAAGCGTCATGCGGGAGCGAGGACGCCGGATCCGCAGGTAAGTATGGAGTCTCCTGGGGGCGCCGTAACGGGCTCCGCCGTGGAATTCTGCACCGTGAATTCACCCGTCCTCACCCACAGCATGCTCTATTTGCCGCAGGTGTACGCGCGGACGGCTTCCATTGCAGTCAATGGAAGCCGTCCGTTCACGCTATCGTCCGCTGTAGCACAGTGGAAGATAGCGTGAAAACGCTTCCTCGCCCACCGCCGCCGCATCATATGACGAGGCCGGCGCGCCATATGACACGGCCAGCCGCGTCATGTGATAGGCGTGTCACATGACGCGGCGGAGGTGGGCGGGGAAGCGTCATGCGGGAGCGAGGACGCCGGATCCGCAGGTAAGTATGGGGTCTCCTGGGGGGGCGCCGTGACGGGCTCCGCCATGGAATTTCGCGGCCGAGCCCGTCACGGCCATGTGCAGCCGGCCTAAATCTGACAGCAAATTGATCCTTGCTGTGTCATCTCTGCTCTCTCCCTTCTCTCAGTGTTGTAGAAAACAGCAAAGAAGTAGAGAGGGTAGTACATAGCAGATCAGAGTGTGGAGAGGGAGAAGAGCATCCAAATATTCGGGGAAGGCAGATCACACAAAGTGTATTTTATTGAGAAATATAGACATAGAGGAAAGTACACCCATGGGAAGTGGGAACAGATCACACAAACTATAAATGTAGAGAGGAAGAAGAAAACCCACAGCGGACACTGTGGGGAAAATCATACACTCCTCAGCTTCAGTTTCTCTCAAAGCAAGTGAAAGTAAAACCCCTATGAGCTGTAGAATTATAGAGTGTGCTCAAATCACACAAAATGTATCTATTCTTCTTTGTTATTGTATGTTCCACGGAATACAAGTATTTGCATAGTTGTGCATATTCTGCTTTATTGCAGGTTACATAAAAGGCCTGTGTTAAGCCTCGACAGTAGACTGCTGGATGATCCTGATGTGAGAAGGTGCGTTCTATGCTGTCCGTGAGCTATTGCGACATTGTTGCACTGTAAATTTGCATTTATGTCTTAAAGATATATTATTCTGTGTACGGTGCCCTTTGAGATGCCCAGAACTATACTATACATATTGTTAATGCTCTACAGTTACACACTTTGGTGGGTGGTGATTGCTGTTGAAAACAGACAATATATTGCTCTGAAGAGGCTGCAGTGAGGGAAGTAGTATTGGAGAGACACTAAAGGGTCTCGGTGTAGGACAGTGGTTTGACAATAGTCTCTGAGAGACTGAGAACTTGCTGTAGAACACGCAGCAAGGTGACTGAGGGACTTGGATGGTTCAGGAAGCTGCCTCTTTGCATTTGTGACCTAGTGAGGGAATTGCATCAGAACTAAAATGTGACCGCCTAATAAGAGCTGTAGTGACCTGGAAGGTTTAAAGCCATTAACACCATATGATCCAACCATTGAGTCCAAATGTATATAAGCTTTACTGTATATTTTGCAGCTAAGAAATGTGCCTGCCATAACTGCCAAGCACCTATATACTCTTGTGTGTAACTGTCAAGCATCTGTACTTCCTTCTCAAACTACTAAACTTCAGTGACCTTTGTGAATAAAGTTGAATTGTTTGCATTTCAGTCAAATGTCTCCTGCCAATGCATTATTGCACCTTTTCTCTACAGGATGATTTCTGCTGTACCACTCACCTGTGTGTCGTATCGCCACCTTGGCCATCTTACAGAAGGGGAAGGCATTACAGGGATGAAGCTGTGTTTGTATACAAAAAACTCGTGAACAATGCAGCAGCCTGGATGCACCAACTTCATATACAGAAACATACTAATCTTTTTCTATTAAAAAGATGTCTATAGCCTTTTAAAAGAGTTTGGCTGGGAGCTTAGTTGATTGCTTCAAGTCCGCCAGAGCTGGAGCTAAAGGGTCTCTCATTTCTTGATCACAGAGGGGGTCCATTGCAGGATACCCACCTCTATGATGTCGAAATACTCTGAAAGGCGCATTCTCATAATGAAAGAACCAGTTAACTGTCTGAATGTTAAGCAATTTTTGCTGAAAACGGCATGACACCCTTGTCTCACTTCCTGTATTCACCTGATCTTGCTTTGTGTGACCTTTTTTGAGTGCTTTGCTCAGTGGTAAAGGAAATCAAATTTCACAGCTACATGTTATTTGTATGGATTAGTCTTCATGAAATAATAAAAAATAAAAAAACATGTTGAAAAGAAAAAAATTACTAGAGCCGAACACAACCTTCCCCAACAACATTGGGTGGCATACCGCCTCAGAAGGGTTCTGCAGATATTCACCTAGCAACAGAAGCCACCAGAAGGAGAGTCCTGTTTCTTTTGGGTACCCCTTCATATACTAAACACTCCATGGGGTCAACTCTTTCTTTATTGCAGATGCTTTGCAGATAAATTTCAACAGCGACAATTGTAATTGCACTTCTAAGGAGAGCAGATATAACTCACAGGAAAAAGAAACCAGATACAGGATATATATATACTACAGGAAAAGCTCAATGGCTGTTTAACCTGGTAGCATGCAGCAAGCCAGATTGCAATATAGAGGAGCAAAAGTGTTCATGTGCAGACTAATTGGGCAGCCACTCAACTCAACCCAGGGTAGGGAAGGGGTGACTGCCAACAAACCCAGTCTGCACAATATGAACTGATACCAAGATGACTGCCATAGATGGGTGGACCACACATACAGGCATACAACCCACACTGACTAAGCAGTGGATTGCCCTGCATTAATAAGTGTGCCACACTGGCATGCCATCCTGGGCTCCTCCAGCATCTATAGCAAAGAAGGAGCTACAGACAATAGTATCCAGCACCAAAAAATATATAAAGATTAAAACTCCAATTTATTGATATGCATTAAAAAGTCATAATCAAAACATGAAAAATTTCAACTTACGTGTTTGAACCCTCCGAAAATTGGGTTTCAACTTATAGCAGCAAACAAGAGCAATTTTGGCAAGCATTTAATTAATATTGACAGGCGGACAAAGGAGGTAGGAGGACCACATGACATATCCCACAATGCATTATCCCATACACAAGAAATATGGAGACACAAAAATAATTTAGAAAATCAAATACACAGAAGATACTGTGCAAAAGCGTATTTGTGCAACATTTCAATGGGCACACCTGCGTTCTTTTGTGCAAAAAACGTGGGCATAAGTGATTTGCAGTTGCGCAAATATACAGCGTATTTGCACGACAAAATGCACTTACATATTTGTAATAGTGACCCTCATAGTGATTGCAGTAGTAACAGTGATTCCCATAGGGACTGGGAGGACTCCCCTTTTCCCACCTTAGCTCCCCACTATCTTATAAAATAAATCAACACAACAACTTGCTGGCGTTTTACGTGGGTAGGCCACAGCTTTATTGATTTTCTCTTTCAACCAAACAACTTTATAACTTTCCCTCTTCCATGCCGCTTAAACTGCTTCGTAACTTTTTTAACTTTAAACGCGAAAGAACCAGGCATAAGAAAGCCCCATAATGGGCCTGTACAGCCCTTCCATCCATTGCTGGCATGGAAAGAAATTTACCGCCTAAACTTAAGCTGTGACAACTTCATAACAGACCTAACTCCTACCATAATGCCTGTCTCACCTCCCCTTTGTCATAAAGGGCGGGTGGGTGGGCGTCTTCCTTCTTCTTCTCCTTCTGCAAACTGACTCCTCCTCTTCCTCCCCTTCTCTTTCCTATCACTCCAAACCCCCTCCCTGGTCGCTTCCTTCCTCTCCATTCTAAAACCCCGCCTCCCAGTCCCCCACAGCTTCGTTAGGCACTCTGCTGTTTCTTAGACTGGGAGGACTCCCCTTTTCCCACCTTAGCTCCCCACTATCTTATAAAATAAATCAACACAACAACTTGCTGGCGTTTTACGTGGGTAGGCCACAGCTTTATTGATTTTCTCTTTCAACCAAACAACTTTATAACTTTCCCTCTTCCATGCCGCTTAAACTGCTTCGTAACTTTTTTAACTTTAAACGCGAAAGAACCAGGCATAAGAAAGCCCCATAATGGGCCTGTACAGCCCTTCCATCCATTGCTGGCATGGAAAGAAATTTACCGCCATGAAGGATGCAGTATAACCCTATACTGCACTCCGCCCCCCACATGCCAGCCACAACGCCTCCTCTACCCCGTCCTGCAATCCTGACAGAAATGTGTCGGTGCCAATATCGCTAAGGTGTACACCGTCACCTCTGAACATACCTATCTCTCTCTTCTCTAACTCCCAGTGTCTAATAGCTACCCCCCCTATAGACTGAACAAACCTCGACATTTTAAAATTAACATTTCTCCTTGCTCTTTCTATCGCTTCCATATCCCGCGCTTCTCTCCAGAACCTTCTGGCCACAATATCTGACCAAACTAAAATAACTTTATTAAAAAATTTTTTAAAACGACATAAATCTTCTTTCATTAACGTCAACAATTCTCCCACTTTCATCTTCCCCAAATCGTTTCCACCCGCGTGGATTACCAAAACAACTCTGTCCGGAGACCGCCTGCTGACTTGCAGTACCTCGTGGAGCAGCCCGGTCCATTTTAACCCTCGTATGCCGTGCCATTGCACGCATACGTCCATTTGTCCCAGATGGGCACCCATCGGCCTTGCTCTGGCCCTCTTCTCGGCCCAATATATGTATGAGTGGCCCAATACCCACACTGTCCAGTTTGAACCTGTAGAATAAATCAAGAACACAGGGAAGAAATGTCCCCAACATCAACCTCATAACCATTTTTTACAATACCCTCAAATCCGGCCTTACATAGGACCGGTATGCCTCCGACTTCCACCTACCGTCCCTTTTTACTTCCTCACTCCGTAAACCGCATACAAAAGCCGACGTGGCCGCCCCAATTCTAAATGAATGAGAACCAAAATCGTTCGGCGCAAAACCCAGACTTTTTAGGCATGACCTCATTACCGCTGTGAACTGGTACCTTGTTAATGGAGCACCCGCCGCGTGCACCAACAGCGGGCCGTCCCCGCTGTGGTGTACCATAAAGTCCCTTACTAACCTTACTGGGCACCACTCTGTCCCCAGCGCTCCTATTCGCAACCATTCCCCCGCTCCGTACACGTCCGTTTTCGATTTTCTTATACGAATTTTAACATCGTCGCTCCCGACCAAAACATCCGAAAATTGAAGACCTCCCGGCTTATTTCTACTCGCCGAGACCAGTTCCCCCAGCCGTAAAGCCGCAAAAAAGGCCAAGGAAAAAGCCGCTCTAAAAAGCGTCGCTTCTTCCACGTTCACGCATACTGACCCCATGGTTTTCATCATCACGCAAAGCAGCTCGAAAGTGATCGGGCGTCTCCCATCCCGAGAAAACTTCTCTTTTCTCCATCCTTTCAGTATCTGTGTAAAAACGAAATCTTTTGTCACGTCGCGACTCCCGTGTAGGCGTAACAAAAACGCGATCGCCGATACGTGTTTTTTCGCCGCATCCGCCGACGCTCCAAGCCCACGCAGGTTCGCCAATATATCCAACGTTACCGCTCTAGCCTGTTCCGAGTTCGGAAAAACCTCCCCGGCGACCTCAAACCACTGTTTCCAAATTGCGTTATACCGTCTCCAAGTGGCCTCGGTTACCGACTTACGAACCAGATTCAGGAGCTCCTTTCTATTATTTGCCATAAGAAAGCAGGGCAACATACCCCCTCGACGTCCGCCGTCGGGTGAAGCTCCCTGAATTTCGACATCTGGAATCGAGAAAGAGCGTCAGCTTTGGTATTCAAGTGTCCTGGGACATGGTTCGCTTTGAACTTTATGTTATGCTGTAAGCAACACAAAACCAAATGGCGTAACGCCGCCAATACCAGTTTGGAAGCCGAAGACTGTTTATTCACCGCTCTCACCACCGTCTGGTTATCCGACCAAAAACATATACTTCTGTTGGCCAAAACCGGGCCCCATAGTTCAATGGCGACCATGATGGGAAAAATTTCCAGCAGTGCTATATCTCTTGTCCATCCTCTTTCAACCCAGGCCTCCGGCCACCCAGAGTTACACCACCTGTTACCAAAGATCACACCAAAACCGCAGGCTCCGGATGCGTCAGATACTAACCCTAACTCTTCGTTGTCCACTTCCTCCCGTTGGCAAATGACCTGCCCATTGAAAGTTTCGAGGAAAACCTTCCAAATGTGCAGATCCGCCTTCATTTCCTTTGTCACCCTGACAAAATGATGAGGCTCCCTTGCCCCTTTCGTTGCCAAAGACAATCGCCTTGAAAACGCGCGACCCATGGGGATGACCCGACACGCAAAATTTAGTAGACCCAGAAGCACCTGCATTTGATGCAGTGTGACTTTCCGCGCCGTACTAACCGTCTCCACCATTTGACGCAACCGCGCGATTTTTTCTTCCGGTAAACGAAAAACCATTTCCCTCGTATCGATCTCGATACCTAAAAACTCCAAAGATGTCACTGGCCCGACCGTTTTTTCCGCCGACAGGGGGACGCCTGCTCTTCTCATCAGCTTCTGAAAAGATGCCAACAAAAAACCACATACGCCTGCTTCGGGGGGCCCCACGAATAAAAAATCATCAAGATAATGTAAGACCGAAGGGATGCCCGTCTCGAATCTAAGCATCCACTCTAAGAACGAGCTGAAAACCTCAAAATAATAGCACGAAATCGAGCATCCCATCGGTAAACACATGTCGACAAAATAGTAACCTTCTATTCTACACCCCAAATGATGGAAACAATCGGGGTGTACCGGCAGCAAACGGAACGCTGATTCAATGTCAGCCTTGGCTAACATTGCGCCAGCTCCGGCCCGTCGAACTAGATACACAGCCCGATCGAAAGACGCGTACGACACTGCCGCTTGCTCTTTCGTAATCCCATCGTTGACTGAATCTCCTGCCGGAAACGATAAATGATGGATAAGCCGGAACTTGCCCGGTTCCTTCTTCGGGACCAGACCCAAAGGCGAAACCCGCAAGTTCCCGAATGGGGGTTCCCGAAATGGGCCCGCCATCCGACCCAATTCCACCTCCTTCAGTAACTTCTCCATCACTAATTCTTTATTTTCGCGGGCCGATTTTAGATTGCCGCTGAGCCTAAGGGAACAAGACGGGTTATGCGGTATCCGGAAGCCCTCTGTAAAACCCGCTCTAATTAGTTTTGACTCCTGCGTCCTGCGGTACCTGACGAGCCACTGCTCCAGGTACCTGACGTTCACCGGGGTTCGCTCCTGCGCCGGGCACCCCTGGTGTAGCTGTTGCTCTCTGTCGTCTAAAGCACCGTACTGCGGAGTGCGCTCCTCCGCATACTGAGCACTCGTGACGAAATTTGCACGAGGCGTAGAATCGGCAATGACCTTCGTTAAAGGCCCAACACGACCCGGAGGGTTTTGGGGCCACAGGTGCCTGCTGTCCACTGGCCCCTGTGGCGGTCCCCTGAAAAAACAGCTTCACCGGCTTTTGCGATAGAATAAGCTGGATCCATACATCCGTTGCCTTCGTGGCCCAGCTTATGTTCTTCATACCCGAAATACGACGACGAAAATCCTCGTCGTACCGCCACCACGCCGACCCTCCGTGTAGTTTATACGCACTGTGAATGGTGTTTATATACACCAATAATTCGGGACCTTTTTGAGGACTATTTTGACACGCTACGTGCGCCAGAATCAAAAACGCCTGTAGCCAATTACCAAACGTCTTAGCCACTTTTGCTTTTTTATCGGTCCCGCGCTCCGAGAACCGCTCCTTGTCGACGGCAATATGCTCCACCGACAGTAGTGACCATATGTCAACATATAAACCATTCTTAATCTTTTCCGTCAACTCTTCTGTCAAACCCACCCCCAGAGGGGCTACCCCGCAGAATAGAGTGTCTGCGAACTTCAAACCATCACTTCCTGACTCTTCGCCCCTACGACTCGCCCCTTGCGAGCTCTCGGGTGCGTGAGCCAAACCTTTTTCCACATCAAAACGATGTACCAGCGCTTTAAGCGCACCCATAAACTCTTCGTTACTCTTATCACTTGATGTTAAAGAGACATCCCAGACATTCTTATAGTGTGACTCACCCGCCTTGTTCCTCCCTGGTCCCGCCATGAGGAAGCTCGGGCCGGGTGGCGTTGATGTACGATCCCGCCTCTGGCCTGCGTGTCGTTCCGATCCCAATTCATGGGTGACACCACGGCTCCTCTGGCTTTGTGCACTGGAGGCCGTACCGGCCGAAGATGCTAAATTATGCCTGATGTTGCGGGCAGCGTACCTATTATCTGTGGAAGAAGCCGGCGAGAGAGATGAAGTATCACGTGAAACCCGAGCGCCCCGCTCGCGGCCACTGCGCCTATCGTATGCAACCGCCGCTTCTGCCCTTCTCTGCGCGTCCAATACGGGGGTCCTTCCTTTCCAACCACGATCCTCTGGAGATGCCGAAGAGCTAGTAGCTACACGCGCTCTCCTACTTGGCCTAACCCGCTGCGCCCCCTTTTCGCGCCTTCGCTCCCCCGTCTCATAATACTTACCTCGCCCTGCTGCATGTTCCTCCATACCGCGCCAACTTGCTCGCTCTGCTGCCGAGCTGCCCGGTGAGCGCCCGCCTGTGCGCCGCTCGTACCGCTCGCCCTGCCCTCTTCCGGGTGTCCTTACTGCTGCTAGCGCCTGCCGCTGTACAAAAACCCCTCGCCCCTCCCCCACCCTCCCACCCTCGGGCAAAGGGGCTGTTGCCAACGCCCCATGCGCACTCCTTACAGATGCTCCGCTGTCTACACAATCTTCACTGTCCCTACACTCCCTTCCCCCTACACTCCTAAAGACTCTCTTTGTAGTGCGACCCCCCCCCTTCCCCCTGCGCTACCTCCACTTTGCTCTCCCTCACCACCACTAACTTCATCCGGGCTGAAAAGGGGCTCGCTCCCGTAGCCCCCTGTGGCCTCTTTCAGTAGTGCAGGCCTCCTGCCGGGACTACTTCCGGCTCGCGGATCCCTCCGCCTGTTGAGGGAGACACGTGTCCCGGTCTCCATCTCCCTGCACACCTGCACAGCCGCGGGCCTCCCCTTGCCCGCGCCGGACTTACCCGACCTCTGCACCGCTCCTCCGCTCCTGGTGAGTGTACCTCCGGCCTCCGGTCCCATTGCGACTCCACTCCTGCAATCCCCCCGCCTGGCTGCGTCCGCGCCGCTCCACTCCCGCACGCTCCCGCTACTCTCGGACTGCTTCTGCCCCCCTTCTTTGCTGCTGGGCTGGGGCTCAATCTTGTTGGTGGTTGTCTTCTTCTTTGCGGTCTCCCACGTGGTTCTGCGCCGCTGCTCTCCGCTGGTGGCTCTTCCTCTGCTCTCACCTCCGGTACCGCCGCCGCCGCCGTTCCGAACTCTTCGGCCATCTTCATGAGCCACTGGGGACCCTGGCTGGCCACCGCTTCTCGAATCTGCTGCACCAACTGCTCCATGTTCAATCTTGCTTGCAGACCTCTTGCTTGCAGACGTCTTCCTTCTTCTTCTCCTTCTGCAAACTGACTCCTCCTCTTCCTCCCCTTCTCTTTCCTATCACTCCAAACCCCCTCCCTGGTCGCTTCCTTCCTCTCCATTCTAAAACCCCGCCTCCCAGTCCCCCACAGCTTCGTTAGGCACTCTGCTGTTTCTTAGGCCCTATTAGTTATTGTCCCCCATAGATGCACCAGTAGTAATAGTGTCCTCTATGTTGGCCCTAGTAGTATCAATGGCCACCATAGTAGTCCCAGTAGTAATAGCGACCCCCTACATGGCACCACCCCTACAGGCATTCTGCTCAACCCACCTTCAGCTCTGATGTTGATCATTCCCTCTGGCGTCTGCACTGCATACGGGATTGTGCACACAGACACCAGGGGGACAAGTCAGCAGCCACAGACTGCACTGCCACCACCGGATCGGACCTGCAGGTTGGGTGAGTAGAATCCCTGTTAGGTTTGCTGCACGGCCGGCGGGCCATATAAAATGAGGTGGCGGGCTAATATAAAATGTTGTGGTTGGGGCACATTAGGAAAAGCATCGGCGGTTCTATTATACTTTATACTAGAACATTCTTAGATTATAAAATGAAAATGTAGTTACCACAGTAATTTGGTATATTCTTTACCAGTACATTATTATGCCTTTTAGTTTCTGAACTTTAGTAGTTAGTGTCCAATGTCTTCATGACACACCCTTAAAAGGGTTTTTTACTTAAATGCTATTGATAACCTATCATCAGGATAGGTCATCAATAGTTGATTGGCCAGGATCCGCCACTCGGGACCCCGACCGATCAGCTGTGCGGGCACATGCATTCAGCACCGCAATAACATTGATTTCATGCCTGCAGTTACAAGCGCTGGCCAATACATGGAGGTCGGCCCAGAGGCTCTGAGTTATTGCGTCACTGACAGCATGCGCCCCCTCACCTGATTGGTCGAGGTCCCCAGCGACAGCCTGGAGCCCACTTAAGCTTTATTTCACAAGGGCAAGCGCGATATGGGGCCATGAAACCCGTCCCAATATCACGCTCGCCATCCATATGAAAGACCTGAGGATGCGAGGCGTTTTCATGTGAAAACAGCCTCGCATCACTTCGCGGATGAAGAGATCCTTCAGCGGGGCTGTCATAGCCACATCAGAGGATCGCAAAGTTCTCCCATTCCTGCTCTCAATGGGCCCGATGCTGCTGCAAACAATGGGGCTGCGATGCGAGCTCATGCAGAAAGTTAGAACATGCCATGATTTGTTTCTCGCATAGCATGGCATCGCTATGCTATGCAGAAAAAGATCGCTCATGTGTATGACTCCATTCAAAAGAATGTGATTCATATTTGTGCATCTCGCAATACAAAAATCTTGCATGCTTTTCCTGGCCGTGTGAAGCCGGCCTTGTACATATGTATCAGCCTTCATATCCATCCAAGGTATCAGCTGGCAAGTGCTATTTTGAAACATGTGATAAGTAATGTCAGTAGTGAAGTAATGTCACTGTGGAACATGGACTGCATATCCTGATCCTTATGTTATTTGGCTTGAAAAAGACCTAATTATAGGTTGAAACGTTGCCTATCTTAACTTAGACACAATAAACATGTTCTTTTGTATGACATAATTTTCTGCATCATTTTATGCTGCCACCTCCTCCACTCGTCTACTCTAGTAGTGACATTTCAAAGATGACAGCTGTAAAAGAGTAATGTTGATTCCATTGTATAGTTCTCAAGCTTAAAGATCCCTGTGTTTCCTTGCTCCTGTGCTCCTGTACGGTAGCTAGCAGAGCTGTCTCGCTTACGAAGCGACCAGCAGGTGGGGCGGGGCAGTGCAGGAGATTTCTTTCCTCTCGCTCCCCCGCCCCTATCCGTTGAGATAACACAGTGGCCGTTAACTACTGAACGGTGACTGCTTAAACTGAACGATGAGTGATGAGATTATTTTTTATCCTGCATAAATGATGGACGATCAGCTCATCGCTCATCGTTCAGTTTAAACAGCGGCCGTTAAGTACTGAACGGCCGCTGTGTTATCTCTATGGAGAGGGGCAGGGGAGCGAGAGGAGAGAAATCTCCTGCACTGCCCGCACCCCCCTGCTGGCCACTCCGCGAACCAGCCGACTCTGCTAGCTCCCGTGCAGGAGCACAGGAGCGAGGAAACACAGGGACGAATGTTGGGCATTGTTTGCTCAACATTCATCTCGTGTAAAAGGGCCTTAACCTTTCGAAAACCTTATTTTTTATATACAGCACAGAGTATTATCATCTATTAAGTTGGTTTAACCAAAAAGATTATAAATGAGTTTCTTAGTAGTTATTATCCTATCTACTTTACTTATTTTATGTAACAGCAATAGGAGAATGTTACAAGAATGTCTAGTTTAAATATTAATTATGAGTTTGTTATAAACAGAGAGAGATATTTTGCTTGGGTCCATTTACATGGTCTATTTTCTGCCAATTGACAGTATAGCATGTTAACAGGTGCTTATTTAGCTTCATTTACATGGAGCAATTATTAAAATACACTGACAGCACACAGTCCAAATATACAGCCATGTGAATGGGCCCTAATACTGTGACTAAAGGCCAATTCGTCATATTTTAAAACTGTGTGCTATCCGTGTATTCCATGGACAGCACATGGCTCCATTGTAGCCTACTATTCACATGAACAATTTTTCACATGTACTGGTAGCCTGTGTAAAAAAAGTTGCTTCCTGTCTTCACAGATAAGAATAACGCATGCATTGTGCAGTGTCTGTACACTGTCACATGTCCGTACGCTGTCCGATTTGAGTTGCACGCATGTTCCTTGGGCACAACTCACATATGGTCATAAGAATCTCACTTAAATGACAGCCTACTGCAGGTGTGTAAAAAATCCCAATGCCATTACTGTGCCATTATGTGCGAGTACAGCTCATGGTGAAGGGGTCACTTTCAGAGCTTTCTATTGTCCAGACATGACGGTACTGGATAAGATTCCATTGGCATTTAATGGTTGACAAACTCTGAATATTAAACAACTGCCACAGAAGCTTCCTTTATTTCTTCACTTCAGTTCATGGAATTTTCTACCCCTTGCAGGTCATCATTTTCCGGTCATAAACCTTTGTAAAACAACACCAAACCTGCGTAATATCTTTTATTCCACAACTCAGATTACTCCCGTCTAATAAAAATTCCACTTGCAGCATATATGTACAAAAGAAGGGGTGACTTAATCAAAAACATTTCAGATGTGATTACCTTATCAAAGATTACTATTGATTTTTGAACTGCTTAGAGGTAATGGAAATACTGTTTATTTGTATCAATGAGCTGTCCTCAGGAGAGGTCATGAATAGATTATAAGGAGAGGGTGTACCTGTTCAGGATCCCCACTGATGCGGTCGCTATGAACAGTGTAGGAAGCGGATCACGCTGACCATAGTGCAGTAGCCCAGGGTTGGCATTCCATTAAATTCAATGGCAGCTGTGCCTGCAATATTAACTAGGGCCGATGCAATATGGTGAGAATGACCTGCTTCCTGTGCTGTCCATAGTGATAGTGATGCCGGGAATCAACTGATCAGTAGACCCCGCGGATTGTCTACTGATGACCAATCATCAGGACAGTTCATCAATGGACAAAATACAAAAAGTCCCAGACAACCCCTTTTATATATCAAATAATATAAACAGGAATGGGTGCCCACCACATGTTTCTCAAGTGCAGTATTCTCCAAGACAGCCCCCAAATCAAAATGGAGTACATTTAAAGTCTTGCTGGTTACAAGACTAATCTGCATTGGAGAATATAGAAAATTCAGGACCACTTCAGAAATAAAAGCAGTTCCTTTTTTGACACATTTCTTAAAACATATGGACCACATAGTGTCAGTATCTGTGAATGTTTACACATTTCTAACTAAATACAGATAATAAAATACATTAAAAGATGTATTTGGCTTCTATTAGTGTACCTAGAATTACATTGGCTGCTAAAGTGGAATGCTGTCATGTGGACGCAGGCAAAAAATACTGTTACCTGTAGCTTCAACTGTTGATGACTTTTCACAATAAGAAGACTAAAAGTAACAAATTAAAATATTATTTACTGTATACTCCAAATTTTTATATTTGTGGGTTTCAATATAATCGGTAGATTTCTTTTAAGAAGCAGCAACTTACCAATCATTCAGGTTGCCCCTTTCCCCTTTTATAGCATCACATTATGACCCCAAATCACTTAAACTTCAGGGATAGCAATCTGTCCAGTTAGGAAGCACAAGTGATTGTGCATTAATTTCACCTGCTTTGGTGCTAATGAAATTGACATCAAAAGCAGTGGAGAGTCAACAGCAAGACAACCCCCAAACAGGGAAAGCGTGGTGGCCACAGACAATTACTGTCTGCTTATCCTTCCTGACTGATTCCTCTCCAGTTTTGCATTTTGCTATTGTCCTTGTCACTACTGGTAGCATGAGCTAGTATCTGCAGTCCATTGGGGTTACGTAAGTAGTCCTGTTCCTCCAGGATCATACATGTATATGTGCCTTCATAAGAAAGTATGTGTATCTCCCAGCACTGTCTCAAGAGCATGGAGCAGACACCATGATACGACCTATTACACAAGGACATAAGGAAGGCCTTATGAATGGCCTCCAGCAAACTACCGGTGTGCATGTTTCTCACGAAACCGAAAGAAACTGAGTCCATGAGGGCAGCATAAGACTTGTGCTCACAGTCCAGCATCGGGCAGCTCGACTGGCATTTGCCAGAGAACACCAGAACTGGCAGGTCTACCATCACCTCCCCATTCTCTTCATAGATGAGACCAGATTCATACTGGGCATGTGTGACAAATGCGAAGGAGTCTGGAGATGATGGAGATCATTGAGATGTCATGTGTGATTTGAGTTTTCTCTTAATTTTTTTGAACAGTGTATTATACCATTATTGAAATACTGTATATACGGTATGGAACATATACTGTAGTTTCAAATGTAATTGCTACCGTACTTGTTTCCATTTAAGTAATGTAACAAATACCGTATATACCGGCGTATAAGACGACTTTTGAACCCCGAAAAATCTGCTCTGCAGTCGGGGGTCGTCTTATGCGCCGGTAATACAAAAAAAAAAAAGTGTAAAAAAAAAAAATTTATTACTCACCTCCCACGGCGTTCTGTCGCGCTCCGGCAGGATGTCGCTCGCTCCGGCAGGCTGTCGCTCGCTCCTCGTCCCCGGCGCAGCATAGCTTTCTGAATGCGGGGCTTGAAATCCCCGCTTCCAGAAAGCTAATACACACGCCGGCAGCCATGACATCATTGAATGGCTGTGATTGGCTAAAGCACACGTGGCTTCAGCCAATCACACTATTCAATGACATCATTGAATGGCTGTGATTGGCTGAAGGCGCACGTGTTAGCAATCACACCCATGCATGTTACCATTTTTATAAACTATATCTTGTAAATTTTGTATGTAATAACCAATCAGTGTAACAGAACAAAGAGCATACTTACAAGATATGATGAAATTTCCAGTGAGGGAAAGCAAATGTTAGAAAACACCTGGTCTCACTAAGCATGGCATCCATGATTCGGGACTGAGGGCTAAATATTAAAGCCACTTTCACACAGGCGACAAAACCGCACGATTTTCTTGCAATGCGACAGTGCTACAAATCGCATGTATGTGAAGCCCATGCTTTCCAATGAATTCCTTCCCATTAGCCATGTTTTGTAGGCTGCATCATTGCGAGAAAGTACTGTCTCTGATTGGTTCTCAAGCGCCGTAGCTCAGCCAATTACTGTGGCGCTCGATGAACCAATCACAGCCATTGCATTGAATGACTGTCATTGGTTCATTGAGCACTGCAGTGATTGGCTGAGCCGTGGCGCTTGAGAACCAATCAGAGCAATCACTTATTGGAGGCGGGGTTTACAAACCCCTTTAACAGCAAGCAATCTTCTGTCGGCACTGAGAACTGCAAGGAACCAGACGGCGCTTGCTATATATGTATAATAAGACATCCCCTGAAAATAAGACCTGTGCATATTTTGGGGTAAAAATTAATATAAGACAGGGTCCTATTTTCAGGGAAACATGGTACCAACACGCTTTTGGTGTAATTCAAGGGCTTCTTCACATGGACATGATTATCACAACTGCATAATGGGACAAAACAAAGCTATTGATTAGAATAATTTCATTTTCATTACCGATATTCTCGTCCATTAATAGTATGGGCGACAAAAGATAGGACTTGCCCTATCTTTCTCTCACGTAGTTAATACTGCGCAAGGGAAAGCTAGGGCAGGACCTATCTTCCCGCTGTTTTTTCAAACTCATGTCCTATGTCATGATTGAATGGCCTGAAAATTAAAAAAAACATTGGCTCATGCGCAACTATGCTTTGTGGCAGTGAGCGTAGTTGCGCATACACTTGTGTTTTAGCCAAGATTCAAAAATTAAGCATGTCGGTAGCGCTGATAGAACTGAAGCTACAGCTGTTAGAAGTGGGGTCAAGAATACAGAATTCACAGCTGTCATATCTGCATGCACCATGTGCAGAGCAGAGGGGAGGGGGCAGCAAAGAACAATCTGTGATTCTACTGCCTTTTCCCCTATCTGAGGAAAGGGGTATCATGGCCTTTCTACATGTTATAACCCCCCTTATCAATCAGAGAACATATTTGCTCTGCAACATTTAGGGATCTTTTTTTCCCGAGAAAAGTAGTAAAAATATGCCTAGCAAATAGTTAAATGCTTATTAATAGCTAAGTGCTCATCTAAATGTGTTTTTTTAACGTTTTCCCCGTTATACAATTCAAATATTGAAAACAAATAAGAACTAAAAAAAAATACACATAACTGGTATTACAAGATCCATAACAACTAGAGATGAGTGAGCATGCTCGGTAAGGTCAGTGACACTGCTGGATCGCGAGAGTGGGCGAGTATAAAAGATACATCAGCCAACTCCCTGTCACATCCCCTTACAGCACATGGTGCTGTGGGGACATGGGAGGTTCAAAAGCTACAATAAAAAAGTGGCATTTTAGGGAAGTTTTTTGTCCAACTTTAATGTGACTGTTGGGGAGATAAGTTATGATTAGAGATGAGCGAACGTACTCGGCCACGCCCCTTTTTCGCCCGAATACTTCCGTACTCGGGCGAAAAAATTCGGGGGGCGCCATGGGTGAGTGGGGGGTTGCAGTGGGGAGTGGGGGGGAGAGGGAGAGAGAGAGGGCTCCCCCCTGTTCCCCGCTGCTACCCCCCACGCTGCCACGCCTCCCCCCGCCCCCCGGCGCCCCCCCGAATCTTTTCACCCGAGTACTGAAGTACTCGAAAATCGCGGTGCTCGATCGAGTAATTACTCGAAACGAGTACGTTCACTCATCTCTAGTTATGATGCATAAAAAATTGAAACAAATAATGATGAAGCTGCCCATTTAAAAAAAACAAACATATTGAAAAATATCACTAATGACACAAAAACAAATTAAGCTGCCATATGAGTATTGCAAATATTAAATGGTCACTGCGCTGTCAATAAACTTTGCATAAATCAATCAGAACATTTAGGCCGGCTGCACACGGCCATGACGGGCTCCGCCGCGAAATTCCGCAGCGGAGCCTGTCATGGCGCCCCCCAAAAGACCCCAAACTTACCTGCAAGTCCGGCGTCCTCGCTCCCGCATGACGCTTCCCCGCCCACCTGCGCCATGTCATGTGACACGCCCACCGCGTCACATGACGCGCCGGCGGTGGGCGGGGAAGCGTTTTCACGCTATCTTCCGCTGTGCTACAGTGGAAGATAGCATGAACGGACGGCTTCCATTGACTGCAATGGAAGCCGTCCGCACGTACACCCGCGGCAAACAGAGCATGCTGCGGGTGAGGACGGGTGAATTCACGGTGCGGAATTCCGCGGTGGAATTCCGCACCGTGAGCACTGAGCTATAAGGTTCAATAGAACCTAATAGCTGCGGGCAAGGCAGCGGATTTCCGCCGTGAATTACGCGGCGGAAATCCGTTCGTGGGGAGGAGGCCTTACAATTTATCTTATCAGAGAAAATCACTTCTATCTCCACCTATCCTTTTCCTCTCCTGCACCTCCCCTCTGCTAAACAGTTCCATTTTCTACAGATAAGACAGACTGAGGGTGCGTTCACACATCCGCACCTAGGTACGAGCAAAAACACGCGTGAACACAGCTGCGTGCTTGTAGTTAATGGAGCCACGGCTCCATTGAAAACAATGCTCTGCCGGCCCTCTGCATTCTTTTTCAGGGAATGGCTTTACATATAAGCCCTTCCCTGAAAAAGAAACATTTTAGTGCAAAACAAAAAAAATTTTTAAAAAATTACCTCTCCGCCACTGCCGTGACCCCCGCGAGCATGAAGAACACATCTGTCGCATGCGGCAGATGTTTCCTTCACCCCCGCTAGTTAAAAGAATTCTCTGATGCTACATCTGCCACATTTGTGGGAGATGCAGCAAAGGGAATTCTTCAATTCTCAACCTGCTGCCGGCATCCCTTCAATGGCTTTTCAGGGAAGGGCTTTATAAGCACTTCCCTGAAAAGCCATTTAAAAAAGTGTATTAAACATACTCACCTCCCTTCAGCTGCAGGGGCTCAGCCGCGACTTCTGGGCACTTCAGCTAATCACAATCAGAGCTACCAGCAGGTGGGGATTTTAAATCCCCGGCTGTTGATAGCTCAAAAAAGCAGTGCAGAGTCGGGGGCAGCGGCAGAAGTCGCCGGTAAGCTCTGGCAGCCATCAAGGGCTTCATAAGCCCTTCCCTGAAAAGCCTGTTAAATTGTGTCCAAAAACAACAATAAAAAAATACTCATCTGCCGGGGCGCAGCCGCGGCTTCTGCAGCTGTCCCCAGCTCTGTAGTTCTGAACTATCAGCAGCCAGGTATTTAAAATCTCTGCCTGCTGGTAGCTCTGATTGTGGTTGGCTGAAGTGCTTCAGCCAATCACAATCAGAGCTACCAGCAGGCGGGGATTTTAAATCCCCAATTGCTGACAGCTCAGCAGCGCTACAGAGCCGGGGACAGCAGCAGAAGTCGCCGCTGAGCCCCGGCAGCTGTCAATGGCTTTGCAGGGAAGGGCTTCATAAGCTCTTCCCTGAAAGCCTTTTAAAATAGTGGAAAAAAAAATACTTACCTGCCGGGTCTCAGCGGCGGCTTCTGCCGCTGTCTCTGGCTCTGTAGCTCTCAGCTATCAGCAGCTGGGGATCTAAAATCCCGCCTGCTGGTAGCTCTAATTGTGATTGGTTAAGTGCTTCAGCCAATCACAATCAGAGCTACCAGCAGTGGCTCCATTGAAGAGAATACCTGCATTTTTTTTTTTTACACTAAAAATTTTCTTTTTAAGGGAAGAGCTTATATGTAAAGCTCTTCTCTTAAAAACAATTCAGGTGTGCCAGCAGACCGTTGTTTTAAATGGAGCCGCCGGCAGCAGCAGTGGCTCCATTGAAGAGAATGCCTGCATTTTTTTTTTTACGCAAAAATTATTTTTTTTCAGGGAAGAGCTTATATGTAAAGCCCTTCCCTGAAAAAGCATGCAGGTAGACGGCAGACCATTGTTTTCAATGGAGCCGCCGGCAGCATTCCCTATGGTGCACGCATGTCCTATCTTTGCAGGCACGCACCTGTAAAGTACGGACATGTGCACACACCATAGGGAATGCATTGTTGCAAATAGAAGCGTGTTTTTGTGCGTGCGTATGTACGCACAAAAACACACTTGTGTGAACGCACCCTAAGGGTGGTTTCACGTCTGTGGTGGGAATTCTTTTTTCCTGCTCCGTCCGGGGAGGTGGAAGATGGAATAGAATGGGCCTATCTTATGACGAAACCGAACAGTGGCTGAGTGGACACTATTGACTATAATGGGATCCATTCGGTTTCTGCTCAGCTGCCTGGCATTTTACGGAAAGAAAGAGTGCTGCATGAAGATGATAAAACAAGGACCTAAATATAGCCTTTCAGACCTCATTGCTGTAGTTAATGTCTAAACCCTAGCGGAAAGGTAAGTGCATGTACAGTTAGCAGTGAAACAGTGACACCTTCAGGATATACTATATAAAGGTATAATCTTGGACTGTGAATTGTGGAGTAACTGTGGCACTCTACTCCGTCAGTGCTGGCATACATCAGGGTTGGCACTGCTCGGACCCCTGCATAATGGCTGGTGCCTGTAATTGCAAGCACAGCTCTCATTGATTTCAATGGGGCTGCTGCTGCAATTACAAATGCTGGTCACTACACAGGGGTCAGAGTAACAGCTGCCTCTCCAGCCCCAGTGATTCCCGGCTTTAACAGTGGGCACTGCCTGGAAAACCCCTTTAATCTGAGTCACACTACTTGTTTATAATCAGTCCAAGTAAACATCCACCCCATGCCACACAGATAGCAAATATCCCTATTAGGGTGAACACCCACTGGCGTTTTTTTCTCCACTGCACTGCGAGAGTAAAGGTAAAGTCTTGCAGCGCAGTGTGAGAAACAAACCGGCATCACGCCGGGATATCGCCAGCCTTTTCAATGGGGCCAGCAGCAGCAGCACTAGCCCCATTGAAAAGAGATGGAGAATGCCGCAGACTTCTGCCACAGCTGTGACAGCTGTGGCAGGAGTTTCCTTCATCCCCGTGGGGACCGCGGGGATGAAGGAATCCTCTGTCACAGCTATGGCAGAAATCCGCGGCATTCTAATCCATTGCTTTCAATGGGATCGGCACTGCTGCCAATCCCATTGAAAGCACTGCTTTCTGGCAAGCCCCGCAGTATGATTATCGAGGAAGGGCTTGAAATATCAGCTCTTCCCCGATAATCATCAATAAGTGTTAAGAAAATAAATAAATAAAAATTACTCACCTCTCCGGCGTTCAGACACCTCCTCCGGCTGGCTCCCCTGCACTGCTGTTAAGCTCTTTCAGCAGGTGGGGATTTAAAAATCCTGGCCTCCTGAAAGGGCTGTGCTGATTGGCTGAGGGCTCAGCCAATAGCAGCTAGTGCTTACCTATTGGCTGAGTGCTCAGCCAATGACACGTAGCCCTTAGCTATTCATTCATGAATAGCTAAGATATCCTTTAGACATGAAGGATGCTCCCTTGCTACAGCTCTTGGTCCTGGGACAGATCCATGTACTGAACACTGACATATTTATGCATAGCTATTATGTTGCCCCTTAGCTGCCTTTTTTTTTCTAAACTAAATAACCCAAATTTTGATAACCTCTATGAGTAATGTAGTCTGCTCATCCTATTTATTAACATAGTTGCCTGCCTTTGAAACTGCTCAAGCTCTGATATGGCCTCCTTGAGTGCACACAGAAATTTTGTGTGGTCTGACTAGTGATTTGTGAAGAAGAAGAAGAAGAACAATGTTGTTATCATGTCCCCCTAGATCTCTTTTGATGCACCCTATTATCCTATTTGCCTTGGCAGCAGTGTGTAATGGTAACAAGTATTTACCCTTGCCTGTGTGCATAACCTTACATTTATCAGTGTTAAACATCATTTGCCACTCTTCTGCCAAAGCCCCCAACTTATCCAGATCCATTTGCAACTGCGTTCTGCCCTTTCTTGTGCTAAATACTTTACGTAGTTTTGCGTCTTCTGCAAATACTAATATTTTACTGTGCAATCCTACCAGGTCATAAATTAATATATTAAAAAGAATAGGGCCCAGTCCTGACCCCTGTGGTACCCCTTTTTGTATATCGCCGATGCTCGCTAAGGTTTCCATTTGTGAAAATCTGGGCAATTCAAGAAAGGGATGGGAACGACACAGCAACGGATAGGGCAGGCGAGGGGCTACATGTTGGGCTGCATCTCAAGTTCCCAGGTCCCACTATTAAGCCACAATAGCGGCAAGAGTGGGCCCCCCCTCCCAACAATTTTTACTTCTGAAAAGCCCTCATTAGCAATGCATACCTTACCTAAGCACCACACTACCTCCAACAAAGCACAATCACTGCCTGCATGACACTCCGCTGCCACTTCTCCTGGGTAACATGCTGCCCAACCCCCCCGCACGACCCACTGTCCACAGCGCACACCAAGGTGTCCCTGCGCAGCCTTCAGCTGCACTCATGCCACACCACCCTCATGTCTATTTATAAGTGCTTCTGCCATGAGGAGGAACCGCAGGCACACACTGCAGAGGGTTGGCACGGCTATTCAGCGACCCTCTTTAAAAGGGGCAGGGCGATAGCCCACAATGCTGTACAGAACAATGAGAAATATAATCCTGTGCCACCGCCATCAGGAGCTGCACACGTGGGCATAGCAATGGGGAACCTTTGTGCCACACACTATTCATTCTGTCAAGGTGTCTGCATGCCCCAGTCAGACCGCGCTTTTTTATAAATAGTCACAGGCAGGTACAACTCCGCAATGGGAATTCCGTGTGCACCCACAGCATGGGTGGCTCCCTGGAACCCACCAGCTGTACATAAATGTATCCCATTGCAGTGCCCTGGACAGCAGAGCTAATGTCAGATTAAATGCAGTTGGGCTTCGGCCCACACTGCATGCCCCAACCTGACCGGGGTTTTTAATTCATAGACACAGGCAGGTACAACTCCCTATTGTGAAGTCCCTGTGGACCGACAGCATGGGTGGGTGCCAGGAAGCCACTGGCGGTACATAAATATATCCCATTGCATTGCCCATCACAGCTGAGGTAATGTCATGATTAATGCAGGTGGGCTTCGGCCCACACTGCATGCCCCAGTCAGACGGGGGTTCTTTAGAAGTGGACACATGCAGTTACAACTCCGTGTGGACCGACAGCATGGGTGGCTCCCTGGAACCCACCGGGTGTACATAAATGTATCCCATTGCAGTGCCCTGGACAGCAGAGCTAACGTCAGATTAAATGCAGGTGGGCTTCGGCCCACACTGCATGCCCCAACCTGACCGGGATTTTTGATTCATAGACAGAGGCAGGTACAACTCCCTATTGTGAAGTCCCTGTGGACTGACAGCATTGGTGGGTGCCAGGAAGCCACCGGCGGTACATAAATATATCTCCCATTGCATTGCCCATCACAGCTGAGGTAATGTCATGTTTAATGCAGGTGGGCTTCGGCCCACACTGCATGCCCCAGTCAGACTGGGGTTCTTTAGAAGTGGACACATGCAGTTACAACTCCGTGTGGACCGACAGCATGGGTGGGTGCCAGGAAGCCACCGGCGGTACATAAATATATCCCATTGCAGTGCCCAGCACAGCTGATGTAACGTCAGCTTTAATGCAGGTGGGCAAAAAATTTATTGGATTACACTGTAGGCGAGGGCCCCCAAAAATTGGTGTAGCAACAGTACTAATGTACGTCAGAAAAATTGCCCATGCCCAACCAAGAGGGCAGGTGAAACCCATTAATCGCTTTGGTTAATGTGGCTTAATTTGTAACTAGGCCTGGAGGCAGCCCAGTTAAAATAAAAATTGGTTCAGGTGCAAGTTTCAACGCTTTAATGAGCATTGAAACGTATAAAAATTGTTTACAAAAATTATATGACTGAGCCTTGTGGGCCTAAGAAAAATTTCCCGTTCGGCGTGATTACGTCAGGTTTCAGGAGGAGGAGCAGGAGGAGGATGAATATTATACACAGATTGATGAAGCTAAAAGGTCCACGTTTTTGATGGTGATAGAGAACAATGCTTCCATCCGCGGGTGCAGCCTACGTATTGTTTAGGTATCGCTGTTGTCCGCTGGTGGAGAAGAGAAGTCTGGGGAAATCCAGGCTTTGTTCATCTTGATGAGTGTAAGCCTGTCGGCACTGTCGGTTGACATTCTCCCAGCTGCACTAAACACCCTCTCTGACAAGAAACTAGCCGCAGGACAAGCAAGCACCTCCAGGGCATACAGCACGAGTTCAGGCCCCGTGTCCAGCTTCGACACCCAGTAGTTGTAGGGGGCAGAGGCGTCACGGAGGACGGTCGTGCGATTGGCTACGTACTCCCTCACCATCCTTTTACAGTGCTCCCGCCGACTCAGCCTTGACTGGGGAGTGGTGACACAGTCTTGCTGGGGAGCCAGAAAGCTGTCAAAGGCCTTAGAGAGTGTTCCCCTGCCTGTGCTGTACATGCTGCCTGATCTCCGCGCCTCCCCTGCTACCTGGCCCTCGGAACTGCGCCTTCTGCCACTAGCGTTGTCGGATGGGAATTTTACCATCAGCTTGTCCGCCAGGGTCCTGTGGTATAGCATCATTCTCGAACCCCTTTCCTCTTCGGGTATGAGAGTGGAAAGGTTCTCCTTATACCGTGGGTCGAGCAGTGTGTACACCCAGTAATCCGTAGTGGCCAGAATGCATGTAACGCGAGGGTCACGAGAAAGGCATCCTAACATGAAGTCAGCCATGTGTGCCAGGGTACCTGTACGCAACACATGGCTGTCCTCACTAGGAAGATCACTTTCAGGATCCTCCTCCTCCTCCTCAGGCCAACACGCTGAAAGGATGACAGGGAAGCAACATGGGTACCCTCAGCAGTGGGCCAAGCTGTCTCTTCCCCCTCCTCATCATCCTCCTTATGCTCCTCCTCCTCCTCCTCAACGCGCTGAGATATAGACAGGAGGGTGCTCTGACTATCCAGCGACATACTGTCTTCCCGCGCCTCTGTTTCCGAGCGCAAAGCGTTTGCCTTTATGCTTTGCAGGGAACTTCTCAAGTGGCATAGCAGAGGAATGGTGACGCTAATGATTGCAGCATCGCCGCTCACCATCTGGGTAGACTCCTCAAAGTTTCCAAGGACCTGGCAGATGTCTGCCAACCAGGCCCACTCTTCTGTAAAGAATTGAGGAGGCTGACTCCCACGGCGCCGCCCATAGAGCCTGGCCAACATGTGGAGCGTAGAGTTCCACCGTGTGGGCACGTCGCACAGCAGTCGGTGCACTGGCAGATTAAACCGATGTTGCAGGGTGCGCAGGGTGGCAGCGTCCGTGTGGGACTTGCGGAAAAGTGCGCAGAGCCGGCGCACCATTCCGAGCAGGTCTGACAAGCGTAGGTAGCTTTTCAGAAAGTGCTGAACCACCAAATTAAAGACGTGGGCCAGGCATGGCACGTGCGTGAGGCTGCCGAGCTGCAGAGCCGCCACCAGGTTACGGCCGTTGTCACACACGACCATGCCCGGTTGGAGGCTCAGCGGCGCAAGCCAGCGGTCGGTCTGCTCTGTCAGACCCTGCAGCAGTTCGTGGGCCATGTGCCTCTTCTCTCCTAAGCTGAGTAGTTTCAGCACGGCCTGCTGACGCTTGCCCACCGCTGTGCTGCCGTGCCGCGCGACACCGACTGCTGGCGACGTGCTGCTGCTGACACATCTTGATTGCGAGACAGAGGTTGCGTAGGAGGAGGAGGAGAAGGGTGGTTTAGTGGATTAAGCATTCATCGCCGCAGATGCCACCACTGAGCTGGGGGTGGGTAGGACATGAGCGGTCCCAGGCTCTGACTCTGTCCCAGCCTCCACTAAATTCACCCAATATGCCGTCAGGGAGATATAGTGGCCCTGCCCGCCTGTGCTTGTCCACGTGTCCGTTGTTAAGTGGACCTTGGCAGTAACTGCGTTGGTGAGGGCGCATACAATGTTGCGGGAGACATGGTCGTGCAGGGCTGGGACGGCACATCGGGAAAAGTAGTGGCGACTGGAACTGAGTAGCGCGGGGCCGCCGCCGCCATCATACTTTTGAAAGCCTCCGTTTCCACAACCCTATACGGCAGCATCTCCAGGCTGATAAATTTGGCTATGTGCACCTTTAACGCTTAAGCGTGCGGGTGTGTGGCAGCGTACTTGTGCTTGCGCTTCAACACTTGCGCTAGCGACGGCTGGACGGTGCGCTGAGAGACATTGGTGGATGGGGCCGAGGACAGCGGAGGTGAGGGTGTGGGTGCAGGCCAGGAGACGGTAGTGCCTGTGTCCTGAGAGGGGAGTTGGATCTCAGTGGCAGGTTGGGGCACAGGGGGAGAGGCAGCGGTGCAAACCGGAGGCGGTGAATGGCCTTCGTCCCACCTTGTGGGGTGCTTGGCCATCATATGTCTGCGCATGCTGGTGGTGGTGAGGCTGGTGGTGGTGGCTCCCCGGCTGATCTTGGCGCGACAAAGGTTGCACACCACTGTTTGTCGGTCGTCTGCACTCTCAGTGAAAAACTGCCAGACCTTTGAGCACCTCGGCCTCTGCAGGGTGGCATGGCGCGAGGGGGCGCTTTGGGAAACAGTTGGTGGATTATTCGGTCTGGCCCTGCCTCTACCCCTGGCCACCGCACTGCCTCTTCCAACCTGCCCTGCTGCTGCACTTGCCTCCCCCTCTGAAGACCTGTCCTCAGTAGGCGTAGCAAACCAGGTGGGGTCAGTCACCTCATCGTCCTGCTGCTCTTCCTCCGAATCCTCTGTGCGCTCCTCCCTTGGACTTACTCCAATTACTACTACCTGAGTGATAGACAACTGTGTCTCATCGTCATCGTCCTCCTCACCCACTGAAAGCTCTTGAGACAGTTGCCGGAAGTCCCCAGCCTCATCCCCCGGACCCCGGGAACTTTCCAAAGGTTGGGCATCGGTCATGACAAACTCCTCCAGTGGGAGAGGATTCGGAACCATTGCTGCCCATTCTGCGCAGGGGCCCGAGAACAGTTCCTGGGAGTCTGCCTGCTCCTCAGAATGTGTCATTGTAATGGAGTGAGGAGGCTGGGAGGAAGGAGGAGCAGCAGCCAGAGGATTCAGAGTTGCAGCAGTGGACGGCGCAGAACTCTGGGTGGTCGATAGATTGTTGGATGCACTTTCTGCCATCCACGACAGGACCTGCTCACACTGCTCATTTTCTAATAAAGGTCTACCGCGTGGACCCATTAATTGTGAGATGAATGTGGGGACGCCAGAAACGTGCCTCTTTCCTAATCCCGCAGCAGTCGGCTGCGATACACCTGGATAAGGAGCTCGGCCTGTGCCCACACCCTGACTTGGGCCTCTGCGTCCTCGGCCGCGTCCACGTCCTCTAGGCCTACCCCTACCCCTCAGCATGCTGTATTACCAGTAGTGCAGAAACAGAACGCTGTAATTAAATGTGCCGCTTATTGGCCTGTGGTTGGAGGCTGACTTCGCTTACGGAACGCACAGCAGAGGCAGGAAAGAATTTTGCGCAAGCCTGCTGTAACACTTAGCTGGCTGCGTATGAATTAGGACAACTACCCCCAGCAGAGACGCAGTACACTGAGAACGGTCACAGGCAGCCCAAATAGATTTTTTTCCCCAAATTTTTTTGGAAAAGCCCACTGCCTATATAGACTGGATATGTCTTTCACTGTCCCTGCCTCACCACCACTACTGACCCTGGACTATGTAAAATTACTGCAGACTGTTTCACTCTGGACAGGATGACAGCGGTGATGTAAGAGGCAACGCAGAGCCAGGAAAGAATTTTGCGCAAGCCTGCTGTAACACTTAGCTGGCTGCGTATGAATTAGGACAACTACCCCCAGCAGAGACGCAGTACACTGAGAACGGTCACAGGCAGCCCAAATAGATTTTTTTCCCCAAATTTTTTTGGAAAAGCCCACTGCCTATATAGACTGGATATGTCTTTCACTGTCCCTGCCTCACCACCACTACTGGCCCTGGACTATGTAAAATTACTGCAGACTGTTTCACTCTGGACAGGATGACAGCGGTGATGCAAGAGGCAACGCAGAGCCAGGAAAGAATTTTGCGCAGGCCTGCTGTAACACTTAGCTGGCTGCATATGAATTAGGACAACTACCCCTAGCAGAGACGCAGTACAGTCAGGATGGTCACAGGCAGTCCAAATAGATTTTTTTTCCCAAATTTTTTTGGAAAAGCCCACTGCCTATATAGACTGTATATCTCTTTCACTGTCCCTGCCTCACCACCACTACTAGCCCTGGACTATGTAAAATTACTGCAGACTGTTTCACTCTGGACAGGATGACAGCGGTGATGTAAGAGGCAACGCAGAGCCAGGAAAGAATTTTGCCAAAGCCTGCTGTAACACTTAGCTGGCTGCGTATGAATTAGGACAACTACCCCCAGCCGAGACGCAGTACAGTCAGGATGGTCACAGGCAGCCCAAATAGATTTTTTTTCCCAAATTTTTTTGGAAAAGCCCACTGCCTATATAGACTGTATATGTCTTTCACTGTCCCTGCCTCACCACCACTACTGGCCCTGGACTATGTAAAATTACTGCAGGACGCAATGCTCTGGACGCAATGCTCTGCACGGCCGATATACAAAAAAAAAAAAAAAAAGTGCAACACTGCAAAAAGCAGCCTCAACAGTACTGCACACGGTCAGATGTGGCCCTAAGAAGGACCGTTGGGGTTCTTGAAGCCTAAAATCAATCCTAACACTCTCCCTATGGCAGCTCCAGCATCAGCAGCACTTTCCCTGAGCTATGTCAGATTGCATCTGTGGCGAGCCGCGGGAGAGGCCGATTTATATACTCGGGTGACACCTGATCTCGCCAGCCACTCACTGCAGGGGGGTGGTATAGGGCTTGAACGTCGCAGGGGGAAGTTGTAATGCCTTCCCTGTCTTTCTATTGGCCAGAAAAGCGTGCTAACGTCTCAGAGATGAAAGGGAAAGTAACTCGAACATCGTGTGGTGCTCTCCTCTAGTAACGAGCATCTCGAACACGCTAATACTCAGACGAGTACGTTCGCTCATCTCTAGTTTCGAACGATAATGGTCCCGTGTAAAAGCATGCTGAAACTGAATGAATGGTTGAGAATCGTCCAGCCGTTCAGTTTTAAGCATGCATAAAATCCCGAACGACGATTATTCAGTGTAAACAGCAGCCATTCAGTACTGAGCGGTCGTGGCTGACAGTGAATGGCCACGATGTTAGCGATCCAGCAATATTCGCTCCTGTGTAGCAGCATGGCAGCGAGTATACATGGGGACTTAGTAATTTATCTATTTTAATCTTTTTAAGGTGGCTCTGCACTTCCTCTTGGCTTAAGGCCCTTTTACATGAGACGATTATCATTTTGTAAAAAAGCCGATCATCATTTTGTAAAAGGGCCTTTTGACTGGTGACAGTTAACGGAGAGTTTACTTTAGAATTATGCATTTTCTGAGTGAATACACTGTCAAAAAGCCTCATAGCTTTGCTTTCTTCTTATCGCCCTCTACAATTTTTAGCCAGCACTTTCCATTTTAATCTTTTAAAAATTATATATAAGAAGAACAGTTTAGGGTTAGTTTTACTCTCTCTGGCAGTTAGTCTCTTTATTTTTTCCTTATAGGTTTTTATTGCTTCTTCACTGCCTTCTCATTTTAGTAGTTTAAATGCTTTCTTTTGTTTATTGCCCCTTTACATCTATATTAAGCTGCATTGTTTTTTTCCAATTCCTAACTCTTTTATTCCTGTAAGGTATGAACCACTCATAGTGAGCATTTAAGATGGTTTTAAAATTTTCCCATTTATTGTCTGTACTCTTATTTTTGAGGACATTGTCCCAGTCGTTAAGCTTAAGGGCATTTTAAGCTGTTTGAACTTTGCTTTCCTAAAGTTAAATATTTTTGTAGCTCTCTGATAAAACTCCCTTTTTAAATACAAGTGGAAATTTATAATATTATGGTCATTTCCTAGGTGTCCCCTGACTTGCACTTTTGTTATTCTGTCAGGTCTGTTGGTTAATATTAAATCCCAAATTGTTGCCCCCCTGGTTAGGTCCAGTACAAGTTGGAAATTGTCTTGACAGAAACTTAGACAAAATGGCGTAACTCTGTAGTAACCGAAATGCTCTATAGCAATATATACAATAAAATAAATAGGTCAGCACATAGAGCTGAATTAAAAGGTATTAAACTTTATTTATACATATGAAAATATAAAAAGACAATTAAAAACATACACAGGAGGAGATGACAACTGAATGGACAGGAATAGGATGTGGCAATTCAATTGCAATACATATGTTGTAGTGAAAGATCCACGGTGTTCAAATAAAGGTAACATCAAATAATTAAAATGCATATAAAAAATAACACTGGGCTCACACAAAAATCATCATAAACTATTTTTTTTTTTTTTTTTTAATACTTGTAGTTTTATTTAAGATTTTCAGGTTTACAGTAAGATGGTAAACATTTTCACTGAAAAGTATTACAGTCTTGTAGGTAATTAACAAACACATTTTACTAAAGAGCAAACTGTATTGAGGGGTTACATACTTAGATACTTCAGAGATGATCCTATTTTGTTGCATCCCAGCTCAATCTTAACTTTGAACTATTTGATGAAAAGAAAAAAAAAAGAAAAAAAAGAAGGTAAAACAGTATACAATCAGCCTGGCCAGGGCCTAACTTGGTTTTCCAGGGGAGTTTGGAAGGGTGGGGAGAGGGGAGGGGGCATCTGAGACAGGTTGAGTTTTTCCCATGGGTTGGACACCGCCGGAGACAGCTCTAGTTTGTGCGGTTGTAATGGAGTAGGATTCGTTTGGCGTTTCTATTTGTTTTTTATAGTGAGGTCAGGAATCTATTGTTTTGCGAGGGGTATGAATAGTCTAGCCATGGGGTCCATATTTTTAGGAATTTTGCATGTTTGTCAGCAAGGATGAAGGTTAGTTTTTCATTTATCAAATACCAATCTAGTCTGCGTTTGACTTCTGTGAAGTCTAGAGAGGCTTTGCCCCATGATTGTGCAATTACTTGTTTCGTGGCCAGGACAAAGAAGGATATTTCCTAGAATCGGGAGGAATATTGCCTATGTGTTTATTTAGGAGCGCTTCCCAAGGGTGTCTGCGGATGTTATGGTCTGTAACTGAATATATTAGGGAGTAGACTGGTAGTATTTTAGGTAATTTGGAACTCCTTGGCCTCCTTTCCGTCTGTGTCTATATAAAGTGGATCGTGATACTCTTGGAATCGATCCGCTCCACACAAATCGAAGAGATATTTGCTGGAGAGTCCTTAGTAGGTATCCGGGTACTCAGATCGGGAGCGCTCGAAAGTAATATAGTAGTTTAGGAAGAAGAGTCATTTTCAAGGCATTAACTCTCCCTATCCAGGAAATATGGTAGCGGCTCCAACTCTCCAACAATACTCTCGTCTTACGGAGGAGAGGGATATAGTTTTGGTTATATAGAGATGTGTAGGTGTTGGTTAGTTGGATGCCCAGGTAGCCCAGCGAACCTGTTGCCCATTGGAAGGGGAAATTCCCCTGGAGTGAGTTTTGTACTTCGGGTGGTAATGTAAGGTTGACTGCTTTAGATTTCGTTTGATTGATGGTTAGCCCCGATATTGACCCGAATCTGGACAGTTCCTCCATTAGATTGGGTAGGGTAGTATGGGGAGAGGTTATTAGCATGAGCATATCGTCCGCGAACATTGAGAGTTTGTGGTGTACTGACGCGATTTCGACCCCTTTTATATTTATATTGTTGCGGATTTTGATAGCTAGGGGTTCTATGGCCATGATGAAGAGTAGGGGGGATGGTGGGCAACCCTGGCGGGTCCCCCGGCGAATCGGAAATGTGTCGGATCAGAAGCCTCGGTATTGTATAAAGGCCTTAGGGTAAGTGTATAATATTCGGATCCAGGAGAGGAACCACCAGGGAGCCCCCATTGTTCGAGGGCCATATGTAGGTAGTCCCAGCCTAGGGTATCAAATGCTTTGTTTATGTCAAGAGACAGAAGCATCGCTGGAATATTTCTGGTCCTACAGAGGTGAATAAGATGGGTTATTCTTTGGATGCTATCTGGGGCTTGTCGGCCTGGGACGAATCCTACTTGGTCTCCTCCAATTAGTGAGGGGAGGATTGTGTTTAGGCGTACTGCAAGGGTTTTGGTGAGGAGTTTTATGTCAACATTTATTAGGGATATGGGGCGATAATTTTGTATCTCTCGTGGGTCTTTGTCTGGTTTAGGTATCATAGATATTGAGGCCAGTAAGGCCGTTTGGCCAACATGGTTATCTTCTTTCATTGCATTGAAGTAGTTTACCAAATGGGGATTTAAGATTGAGGAAATTTTTTTGTAGTAAGGAGCCGAGAAGCCATCTGGGCCGGGTCATTTATTGCTTTTAAGTGTTTTAATTGCGTTTGTCACCTCTTCTTGAGTGATTTTAGAGGCTAAATATTCAAGAACTGTTGGGTCTAGTCTGGGTAGGGGCGTTTCTTGTAGGTATGAGGTGATTTCTTCTTTGGGGAGGGTACGATGTTGGGAGTATAGTTTAGTTAGGAATTTTTGGAATTCTCGTGTTATTGTGAGTGGGTTGGCTGTTACTCTATTCTGGTTTGTACGTATTTTATAAAAAGAGCCTATTTCTGGGGGCGTGCGAAGTCTCCGTGCTAATGGTGTTGTGGGTTTGTTGTTGAGGATGTAGAATCGTTGGCGAGACCAGCGCAGTTTTTTTTCTATGGTGTCTGTGAGACAAAGGTCGAGATCAGTTTTGACCTGTGTTAGTCTTTGAAGATTTCTTTTGGTTGGGTGTTTTTTGGCTACTTCTTCTAGTTGGGATACTTGTTCCAATTTTTGTTGTTGTGATAGGCGTTCTCGTTTGCGTCGGGCTGCTATTTGTATCAAATGACCTCGGATAACTACTTTATGTGCTTCCCAGAGAGAGATAGGGGAGGAGACAGATGGGCTGTTTATTTGGAAATATTCTTCTATTTGTGGTCCTAGTAAAGTTATTACTTTAGGTATTGAGTTAAAGGAGTCATTAAGAATCCAGGATGTGTTCGTGGGTTTGGACATTAGGGAGTTGCAAGATATGGACATAAGGCTATGGTCAGACCATGTGACTGATAATATTTTTGATTGTGTTATTTGGGGTACGAAATTATCGGGGACTAGGATGTGATCTATTCTCCTATATAATGAATGTGGAGCTGAGAAATGTGTGTATTCTTTTGTGGTTGGGTTTGTTTCCCGCCATATGTCTACCAGATGATTTTGTTGGAGGAGAGTTTTAAAGTTTTAAGAGATTGAATGTTGGGGTAATGGAGCATGGGTTGGAAGGGTGATGGAGTTCCTATCCAGACTCGGGTCAAGGATATAGTTTGAGTCTCCGCAAAGAATTACGGTACCTATTTTATTGTTTTCCACTAGTTCAAATAATTTCGTAAAGAATTGAATTTGTCTCGAGTTCGGGGCGTAGTAGGAGACAATAGTTGTAGGGACATCTTGTGTGGAGCATGTTAGTATTAAGTAGCGGCCATCAGGGTCTGCAATTGTCGAGGTGAGTGAAAAGGGAACAGATCTACTGAAACAGATGGTTACTTCTTTAGTTTTGGTTGGTGCATTTGCTGAGTAAAAAGTAGGGTATTGAGAAGAGAGATAGCGTGGCGCTGAGTCGGTGGAGAAGTGGGTTTCCTGTAAGCAAATTATGTCAGCTCGTTTGCTTTTGTAGAAACGAAAAGCTTTTGAGTGTTTCTGGGGGGAATTAAATCCCTGGACGTTATGGGAGATAATTTTTAAGTCCATGGGTCGGGATATGGAATATTTGAGAAAGACGCTGTCTCAGGGTCTCCACCCCATGGGAGAGGGGGTTGGAAGGGGGAGGTGGGAGGGGGGAAAGGGAGCAAGCAAGTAGTGGCCAACTGTCAAAATTAGTATACCAGGAGTCTCATATTTTCCAGGTTGCTTTCAGAGGTGACGTCCCATCAGCTCTGGGGCGGGGTGGCTTATGGAACTGAGTATTTGCAACAAGAAAGATTCAAGTGGACCTTGTGGGGAATTAGTGGGGTAGGGTTGCAGTGGGCAGATTACATGTAAGAGGGGGAAAGAAAGAAAGGGAAAAAAAAGGGGGGGGGATAAAAGGGAAGACGTTCTTCTTGGTTGTTTTGTTTCCCTCGGATACCTTGTAGGACGGTCTTTTTATCGTTTGGGGTTTCTGTTTTTCTCATTTTAGAAGAGGGAGAGAGGAAGAGGAAAAAAAAAAGAGGGGGGGGGGGAGGGAGGAGGTACGGGCAAATTCGGATTCTTGTAGTTTTGTTCTTCTCTCGCTACTTCATTTTCGGGAGGTTGTGTGGTATTCAAGAGGTTGCTGTGTTATTTCTTTTATTTTCAGAGGTAGATCTTGAGGATGGTGATGATGCGGGTGGTGAATCCGTGGAGTTCGATTGTGATGGTGGTTGTTGGAGGTTTAGTTCTTTGAAACATCTTCGGGCTCCTTCTGGCGATAGTATTGTGTGTATTTTGTCTTGGTATGAGAAAGTCAATTTAAATGGGAATCCCCATCTGTACTGGATATTTTCTCGTTGTAGGATGTGTAGGTATGGCTTTAATGCCTTTCTTTTAGACAATGTTGATGGAGCCAGGTCGAGAAATAGTTGATAGTCGAATCCTTGGAAGGTTAATTTACGAGAAGTACGAGCTGTACGCATCAGTTGCTCTTTAGTACGATGATAATGGAGTTTGAGCACTACATCTCTGGGGGGACCTTTTGAGTTTGGCGCCCTCAGGGCTCTGTGTATTCTATCGAACTCCAGTCGATCGATTGGAATACTGGGACAGAGCTCCTGGAATAGTGCAGTTATTGTTGATTGAAGATCTTTTATTGATTCAGGGACTCCGCGGATTCTGATATTATCTCGTCGGGCTCTTTTTTCCACTTCTTCCAATTTGTCGTGTAGAACGTGAATCTCCTTGTGGAGTTGTTCAATGTCTTTTTCGTGAGATTCAAGACTGATAGTAGCATTGTCCATTCTGTCTTCAAGAGCAATTGTTCTCTGGCTAAGTTCACGAATTTCGCCAGAGAGTTTAGTTGTTATTTCTGAGGAGGTTTTGGATAATTCTTTTTGTAGTAGCGATTCTATTTGGTTTAACCCCTTGAGTGGCGGGTTTCCTACCACCCTGTCGTACCCACCAGGGCAGGTTTTTTAAATGGTGTGGAGGAAAAAAAGAAATGGGGAAAAAAGAAAAAAAGGGGCCATGTCATTAAGGGGTTAAATAATGTACCAACTTCCTTCTCTGGGTCATTACGACGCACAGATACCACATGTGTGATTGTATTTAAAATTCTTTAAAAAGTATAGGGAGACAAGTGTTTTGGTTTTTTTTTTATAATTTTTTTACTTTTTTTAAAAAACGTTTTCTTTATTTTGGTCCCTTTAGGGGACTTCCACAGGGACCCATCAGGACCCCCTGATCACATTCCGGGGGTCCGATGGTGACAGCCTTTTACATGCTACAGTGACAGCCCTTTACATGCTGCAGTCACATAGACTGCAGCATGTAAAGGGTTAACACAGCAGAGATCAGAGGTTTTCTCTTATCTCTGCTGTAAGAGCTGGTGCCTGGCTGTCCTCTGAGAGGCAAGCAACAGCTCTCCCTGCCACAGAGACAGTCGGCTTGCTTCTGACAAGCCGATGGTCTCTATGGCAACCTATAAACAAAGCAGGAGACTTAGAAGCAGGAGATTGCCGGCATATCGGCAATATCTTCTGCTTCTGTTGTTCAAAGCCCTTGCTTTGTTCTCTGTGGGACTGTGCAGGCAGAGCACAATGTCACAGCTTGTGGCAGTGTGCTCTGCAACTCCGATAGTGATACATAGCCGGGAAATCTTCCGGGCTATATCACTATCGGCAATGGAGCTCGTCCCGGAAAATTTCCGGGCGTGCCACTCAAGAGGTTAAGAGGTTTTCTGGAAGAGTAGATGTAGAGCCCATTGAGGGTTTCTGGTTGGGTTCTTCACTGTTTCGTTGTGATATGAGTTGCGATTCCTCCATAGATGAGCGGGAATTCTCGTCAGAGGAAGTAGGAGTATCTTGGAGTTTTGAGGATTTTTTTGTGTGTTGTTGCGGGGTTTGGATGTTTTTCCCCATTCTGGTTTGCGCTGAGCGAATGATTGTAGTATTGTGGTAAGCGAGTTATTAGGTTTTCTTTCTCTCTTCTCCCTCCTCCTCTCAATCTCTATCTCCCTCTTCTCCGCCCTCCTCCTCCTCTCCCCCCTCCGCTCAGGTATCAGGTGAGGTATGGCTTGAAGTTCACTTCTGGTCCACTTGGGGGTTTGGCCACCTTACAGAGCCGCGTGTGGTTAGGGGTACATTAAGAGGATGTCATCCTTTTAGCAGTCGGGATTACTTTTCCTGATAATGTTGGGGTAGTTTTTAGTGCGGCGTACTTATATGGTAGTGCGTATAGTGTTTGCTTTTGTTGCTGAATTATGAGTTCTTTGTATTTAGATCACAGGTATTGAGCTGATGTAGTTTTTACTCTGGTAGTTTTGGAATCAGCCTCTTGGTGGCAGTAGAGTCTATGCCCTGTGATAATGGGACTTGACCTAGTCGGATTTGATGGCTTTCCGCTTGTGGAACTATGGGAAAGCAGGGGTACTGTTTCAATGTGGGGCAGGCTAGAAGGGCCCCTTTTTTAACTTTAATTTAGATTTTTTTCCTCTGAGTGTGAGAAAAGTCTCAATTAAGGGTATTCATTTATCCCAGTTTAAAGTAAGTGATCAGCTCACAAGCTTAGTGTTATTTTGTGAGCTGTTGGAGTGTCAGATTAACTATTCCTCAATACACAAAGTGTGTATCGTTTGGCAGTATGACTTCTGGGTGTATGTGCTGCTTTATCTGCTGTGCAGGATGTAGCAGAGTTGGAAGGGACTCACCCAGGTAGTCTCTGTGGAGCTGTACCAGCACTCAGCAGGACCAGCTGCCGTACCTTTGCTGTTAAGCTCTTCTCCTTCTCAGGGACATGATGTTTCTGCGTCCCCAGGAGCAACTTTGCCTGCAGAGGGGGATTAATGGCGTCTTCGTCTCTGACGGAGAGCCGGGGGATCAGTGGTTTGGCTACCGCTGCTGTTTTTGCAGCAGTCAGCCACTTGGATTTCCTCCTGCTTTAAGGTAGATAGACCACCTTTGGCTCGGTGTTGGTCTCGGCGGTTGTCTTCTGAGTGATGCTGCTGATGGATCGCGGTCCTTGTTTCCCGCCCGCTGCCGCTTCCCGGAGCAGGTAGGTCATGCGTTCGGGGGGGTTTCGGGTAGCCGCTGTCAGAGCTGCAGGGCGATTTCTCGCTGAATTCTGAGGACACAATTTCGCTGTATCGCGGCTCTCGTTTCCCGCCTGCTGCCGCTCTCAGGAGTAGATGGGCCACGGTGAAGTCTCGGCTCTTTTCTCTCTCCTATCGGTATCTCACGGGTCGGTCAGGTGACCTGTTTGTGGTCCGGGAATTTGGGAGTTTGTAGTCGGAGTTGCGTGCTGGTCTCTGATCGTTATTGAGGTAAACTCACGCTGTTTTCTCTCTGCTTGCCGGAGCTCTAGCAGAAGACGTCCGCCATTAAGGGATGTCAGGACACGCCCCCATCATAAACTAGTTTTACCGCATAATACCACACTCGGTCACCTGCCCCCTAACTCATGTTTTGCGATGGCTTCCTCAGGGGGGTATAGTCCTGGACTTGGGAAGTTGTGCTTAAGTATCAAAGACTGGTTTCTCTGCTAATGAAACACCTGTATGGTCATATGTTCATAGACACTCCCAGGGAGGAATCAATCAGAAATGCCAGTATCCAAGATGGCGTAACCATCCATCTCAGGGCAAGTAGACATCACTTACTTGTATTACAGGAAGTGATGTCACTGATATTCATATATAGCTATCCTAACAAAATACCAGTATCCAAGATGGTGATACCATCCCTCTAAGGGCAAAAAATACATCACTTTCTAGTATTCAAGGAAGTGATGTCATTGATAGTCATACATATCTTTATCCATTATCGCACCTACCCAATAACATTATCCAAGATGGCAACCCATCATTAGCAGTGAAACCATTCTTTGCTACTTAAGCACAGCTTCCCCAGTCCAGGACTATACTTCCCTGAGAAAGCCATCGCGAAACGTGCATTGGGGTGCAGGTGACTGAGTGTGGTGTCATGTGGTAAAACTAGTTTATGATAATTTGTGTGTGAGGCCAGTGTTTCTTTTGATATGCATTTTAATTAGTTGATGTTATCTTTATTTGAACACTGTGGATCTCTCACTACAACATATGTATTGCAACTGAATTGCCACATCCCGTTCCTGCTCATTCAGTTGTCATCTCCTCCTGTGTATGCTTTTAATTGTCTTTTTGTATTCTCACATATATAAATAAAGTTTGGTACTTTTTATTCCGCTCCATGTGTTGACCTATTTTTTTGATTGACAGAAACTTGTTATCTCTATGAGATTTGCAGGTTTCTGGATAAAGTCACCCATAATAATTGTGATTTGTTGCTTCATCTATTTGTCTTAGTAATACATTTTCAGTGGCTTCTGTTATATTTGGTGGCCTATAGAAAACCCCTGTAAGTATTTTATTATTGTTTTACCCTCCATGTAGCTCTACCCATAGGGACTCTACTTGTTCATCTCTTTCATATACACCTTCCCGTAGTATGGGCTTTAAACAGGATTTGACCTAAAGACAAACTTCTCTCCCTTTCCAGTCCTTACGATCTCTTCTGAACAAACTATAGGGGCTCCTGCACACTTGCGTTTTTCTTGCACATTTTTTCCACGCGATATCGCAGCGTTTTTTTCACACGATTGTCAATAGGACTTTCTAATGTTAAAAACGCATCGCACAAAAATTGCAAAGCACCAACTTGCGATGAAAGAAAAAGTGTGCAGGAGCCCTAACCCTGCAAGTTAACCACCCAGTCACAGATTTTATCCAACCAAGTCTCCGTTATTCCCACTATATCACAGTTTTCCTCAGATATTAATTGCAGTTCGTCAACCTTATTGGTTGGACTCCTAGACTTTCTCTTGACAAGAAGACAGGATTTTGTTCCATGTTCATAGCTTTCTTGATCCACGTGCTGCTGTCACAGTGTAGGTTGCAGGTTCTTGAGGTTGAGTCTTTTTTTCTAAGTCTGAAGATCTTCACTATCTCTCACTTCTACCTCCAACCAGTCACCTTCTAACATTCTTCTGATGTCATACCCTATGTGCAGATGTTTTGTGCTGTTTGCAATGCTGCTGATGCTGCACTTGTACTTGTAACAACCCAAACTGGGGGTTACACTGATATGATTAAATCTTTTCAAACATTAAAGACCCTCAAATGCCTTAATTAACAATTAAGTTTTAAAATTGGATAATTTTTGAATCCTTTTGCTCTGATATTGTAATCGCTAACTTATATCAACGCTACAATCACACAAATAAGTTTTCATTTGATTCCGTCAACTCCTTCTAGATGCTTGATTTTCATAGCTCAGCCAACAATGAAGAACAGAACACAGCACATAATGATTACCCAGGCATTATGTCTGAGTCGGACATATTTATTTTGCCCTAAAAGGTTGCATGTAAACACAGTGTAAAAGACATGTATAATACAAAATAGTATAAGGAAACATAAATTTAAGGAAGCATCAAATTGGGAAAACAAGGAAACTGACCCTAACCTACTGATATAAGGAACCCCTGGCTAAAAGTGGAACACTTGTCTTGGTGAGGGTGAACCCACATCAGAAACCTGAGGTGATCGTGACTTTCCCTAGATGGTGACAGGAAATGTGGCCAAGGTCTATATGCAACACAAGTATAAATATCACAGATGAACAGGTGATAAGACATTACAGCACCTCAGATAAAGTAAATCACTAAACAGGCTTATATTAACTAAGATGCAGGACTGGACCTGGAGCCGCCTACAAGACCAGAAACACAGAAGACAAGGCCTGGACATGGCGCCATGAGAACACACCTTGCTGGATCTGGCTTTCAGGCAAGACTCCCAATAGGCAATGCTACGCACCATGGTTCTCCACCTAGATGACATTGAAAACAGAGGCAGGCACAATAACATCTGATTGAGGAGAGTGCCTGAACCTACACACTTAGATGACCTCAATGCTGCAGAAGTGGGCATCTTTAATACAATACGATACATTTCCTCTTTACAGTTTCCTCAGCTCACCCGGTCATGGACTGTCTGATCATTATTCATTACCACTGAAATTACAGTCTGGACTCTGTTCAATCCTACACCGACCTCTCAATGCAGCTAAGACTTGCATCTCACCTCTCTGGAAATCATCCTCCCTGCCTACCATTGCCCAGTGGTTTACCTGGGGTTAATGAGATTATGTGGATGGAACATTTGACTGCCTTCAGCAAGAGTAGCATGGACACAATTGAAAAACCTGGCATCATTGGTGCACTTTTACTTATCCTCGCTATGGGGCTTCCCAGACCTGATCCCTTCTACTTCTGTGCTTTGAAAATAGATATGTACAACCCCTTCTTTTTTCTGCTTCTCTTCCCAATATTTCCTCCCCTTTCCCTCCTTCCCATATATTCCCTAATGCTTTCTCATCTGTCTGTTTCAATTGTTGTTGTGGTGGTTTATTTTTCTATTATGTTTGTATGTTAGTCAGCAGCTTCGCTATGCCAGAGGGACCTATACAATGTTTATAGCTGATTGACCTATACAATGTCTATAGCTGATTGACCTATACAATGTCTATAGCAGAGTCAATGTGATTCTGGAATGCCTCCTATTTATTATATGATGGACTGGTCTTTTGCCTTGTTACTACAGTCTTCATTGTTAAAGTCTACTTATATATGGGTGATTTAAAATTCCAATATAAAACTTATTTTAAAAAAAAGACCAAAAACACCTTCAGACTGACAGTATAAAAGGTGTCCTCAATGAGGAGGAGCCAGGATAAATGTGTACAAACTAAAGCTAATTGGCTTACTGAGATACACCTCCCAGCTAACCAGTCTATCCACATACTGGCAGACGTTTTCCCATTGGCATAGTTTTGCACTGTTTCTACATAATAGGTTAGGACCCCAGAAGTTTTGTTTCTAGAAATTAATTTTTTTGATAATTTAAGGCTCCTTTCACATATGCATTGTGGCATTCCATCTTCATAGGAACAAGGAAATGGAATTCCAGCTGCGAATGGATATGTCACATGACAGAAACCAACAGCACTGGGGTTTTGTCAGGTGGCAGTCCTGCCACACAGCATTTTCGTGAACAAAATTTGCTACTTTGTCTGGGATTTTATAATGGACTTGCACCAGAAGCTTTGAATGAAGTCTCCCATACAGATGTGAACATAGTCTAATATTTACAGTTTGATATTAAAATTGCAATATAAGTGAATACATCTGGAGAGAATACATTATAAGCACTCATCTACAACAGTATTGCAGGGTTTGGAAATAACGCATAAGGTATTACGATTTTTACATTGAATGCCTAATATTTTGTACGTCAGTACTGATTGTCTTTCTTTCCAGTAACTGCTGTTGTTTTCTGTCCATGTCATCCGTAGAATATATTAATGGCATACATAAGTCCATACATAGCCACCGGCTGATCAGTATGATATCTAGAATTTTGTTTCCTCTCCCACCTGAAAAATAAACAAAAAGCAACATACAATTGTCAAATTAAATAAAGTTGTCAGAAACAGAAGTAGGCTCTGGGTAGTAGTGGGCTGTTAGGCACATTCTACACTCACTATCTCAGAATGCATAATTTCCTTCCAATCTAAAATTGAGAATAGAGGGTGTATTTTACTGATCACCCCAATCGCACTTAATAGATTGACAGCAATAGACAGGATGAGAAAAGAGATATTCCTGAACACTGATGCAGTGCCATAGGAGAATGGACAACAGTTGAAGTGGACTGGAATTCAGGGAGGATACTGATTTCGGTAGTTTATCTTATATTTTTGATTCTGAGATAGACTTCCAGGTGTACCATACTCTAAGCATCATTTTACATTTCACAGGCATAAACATATAGAGGTACATTTTAGGACATTTCACAAGGGACGGAATATTCCACAACAGCGTTGCAGTATATGCTGTCCCTGAATTCCACACCAAAATCTGCACTACTAACTGCGGATTTTGATGCAGAATTGCCGTCAGAATTCTACTATTTTCAATTCTGCATCTAAATCTGTACGTTAGCAATGCAGATTTTGGGGCTGAAGATTCCGCAGGAGGGCATATGCCAGAACACTGTTGCAGAATATTCCATCCTGTGTCAAAGGTCCTATTCAAAGATTACATTTTCCAGAATTCAAATAACCACAGAAAGCTCTTTGCAAACATTAGGTCTGCAAAAAATAGTGGGAGATTTGAGCTCTGAATTGTGCATGACTGTAAATACTCCTTTAGGCACAAACTGTAACTCATAATTAGCATACGCTAACCAAGTTACTAAAATGTGGTTATGCCTTTTTCTGTTAGTTTGATATTCTGAAATGGAAAATAATCCATCAAATGTTTGTTCCTATGGGTTCTCACACCCAAAGTCTAAATGAAATATTGGTAGTTTTAGGGCTCTATCACACCGTAGGAGTTTTTACGTGCACCCGCAAATGCTGTAGAAATGTGTGAACGGGTGCACAAGTCTAACATTTGTGCACCCGTTTAGACAGCACAGCCGCAATGCCATTGGGTGTGGCTGTATCCCCCTTCCCTCCCCCTCACTGACTTCCCTCCTCTCTCCTTCCCTCCGGCTGTTTGCAATGGAAGGGGGCAGGACAGGGCAGAGCTAAGCTCCCGCCCCTTCCTGCCCTATGTCTGCAGCCAGCAATAGGATGGGGCGTGACAGGGCGGAACTTAGCTCCATCCCATCCGCTCCCATTGCAAACAGCCAGAGAGGAGGAGAGAAGGGAGAGGGAGTTTAGCAGTCACACTGCTAAACTCCCTCCCACCTCCCTTCTCCAGCTACTGTCATTGGTTCCCATAGAAGCCTATGCAGTGGCTGATGTATTCTGGCTGGAAAGATAGCTCTAGGACTATCTTTCCGGCCCAGCGTAAAAGCACCCGGCACTATATTGGCCCGGCCGGGCACTTTTATGTTGCGGGAATATGGCCATGTGATCTGATGCATTGGAATCTAATGCATCAGACCATAGCGTATATCAGCCGGCCTTGAAAACAGCGTCCGATATACGCTTAGGCTGCAAAGTGAATACCCATCCTTGAGAATAATTTTTTAAAATCTAAATAGGGTAAAATTTTGAGTGGAATTATTTCTTAATATACGGTTATAGCATTCAAAGCTCCTTTTTCTGATGCAGAGCTCCAAATCCAAATATGGAGATTAACTTTAAAGTAAACTTTTAGACCTAAAAAGTGTCTGGTCCTTTAGGACCACAATAGCCTGGTCCTTTAAGGGGTTAAAAGGTATATCCACAAGATTGCTTAGTTTCTCTGAGAACAGTCACATTTTGCTCCACTGGCTAACATGGTACTAAACTTTTTTCTAGATTCCAGCCATATAATGCAAGAAAGAAAATACATTTCTCAGCTCTGAAAATGGAATTAAGCTATAATTATTATTATCCTGTTGTAGGACAGAGAAATTTGTTGTATCTTAAAGGGGTTGTCTCACGCCGAAACGGGTTTTTTTTTCAATAGGCCCCCCTTTCGGCGCAAGACAAACACAAGGGATGGGTTAAAAAAAAAACGTTTAGTACTTACCCGAATCCCCGCTCTGCGGCGACTTCTTACTTACCTTACCAAGATGGCCGCTGGGATCTTCACCCACGATGCACCGCGGGTCTTCTCCCATGGTGCACTGTGGGCTCTGTGCGGTCCATTGCCGATTCCAGCCTCCTGATTGGCTGGAATCGGCACATGTGATGGGGCGGAGCTATGAGGACCAGCTCTCCGGCACGAGCGGCCCCATTCACCACGGAGAAGACCGCACAGCGCAAGCGCGTCTAAAATCGCCAGAAGACGGCGAATTTAGACGGATCCATGGTGACGGGGACACTAGCAACGGAGCAGGTAAGTGAATAACTTCTGTATGGCTCATATTTAATGCACAATGTACATTACAAAGTGCATTAATATGACCATACAGAAGTGTATAACCCCACTTGATTTCATTAGACAACCCCTTTAATACCCATGTTGTATTCATACAGGCCATGCTGCATAGTAAATAAAAAGTGCAGTAATGATGGAGATTACCTTATATAGCACACTTTTTGGGGCATATTTCATGCCTTTTCTCTCCAGCACATGTAGAACTGCATCATGAACGGTGAGAAAAAACATTGATGTTTTGATGTCATTGTCAAAAAATGCACTTCGCTTTAACTTCTCCAACACAGAATCTATTGGGGAGGCAAATATGCTAGTGGTTATACTTCAAGTGAACTGCACATAACTGCCTTTAGCTCATAGTTTACATAGTAATAGATTAGATGTCTGACTCAACTTTTGGCAATTTTGAAGAATAAAATCCAAGGTATCACCACATAACACAGCGTCAAGACAAAATAAGTGAACCCTTTGGAATTACCTGGATTTGTGCATTGATTACTAATAAAATGTGGTCTGATTGTTCATTAAAGTCACAATTATAGACAACTAAACTAATAACACACAAACAGTTCTACTGTTCATATTCAAGTAAGTGAACCCTTTAATTAAGGGCTTTTTCACACGAGCATCGTTTTAACGGTCAGATAGCCGCACTAAAACAGAGCAGCTATCTGAGAATTAAATTGCAGGAATGAATAGCGGTTTCTAGTAGCGAGATTGCCACTCCCCCTCCCTTTGCCAGCCGTCTCCAATAGGAGTCTATGGGAGATGCTGTCAGAAGATAGGACATGTCCTATCTTTTGACGCGTGATTTTCTCGGCACGTAAAAAAAAAAATATCGCTCATCTGAAAGAACCCATAGGAAATCATTGGTTCTTTTAGATGTGATTTTTTTTGACGCACCCACTCAGTGTCAAAACTGTACTTTTGTGAACGAGGCCTCAATAATGTGTAGATCCCTCTTGAGCAGCATCACCTCCACCAATTGTTTCCTTGGGGCTCCTTCACATAAGCGTAAGCGTATTTGCGTAAACCACAGTGCTGCATTTTTACAGAATAAACTATGCTTTGTAGCATATTTTACCGTACTTTTTACGCCTATGGGGCATATTAATTTGAGCATGGCGAACAAGATGCATCGCTTGAAATGGCTAATTAGTTCTAGGTATGTTGTTTTTCCAGTGGAATTACATAGTGTGTTATGCATCTGCTTGCATATTGTGGGTGCATCTGTGCATGCCCCATTGACTTCAGTTGAGACCTTTGGTGTGCAAATCAGCAGAAAAGTAGAGCATGCTGCGTGTTTTTTTGCAGGGCTGAAATACACACGCAAAATAAAAAATGTGCGCGAATCCATTGAAATCAACAGGTTCTATACTCTGCATATAGCACTGCAAAAATTGTGTGTGCAAATACACCTGAGAAGGAGCCCTTAGGCCAGCTTCACACGGCCGTGACGGGCTCCCCCGCGGCGCCTTTCCAGAGACCCCAATACTTACCTCCGGATCCGGCGTCCCGCACTACGCTTCGGCGCGCATGCGCAATTGAGCGGGTGACGCGCCAGCCGCGTCATGACACGCCCACAGCGTCACATGACGCTCTGGCCGCATCATATGACGCGGATGGCGGTCTGCGGGGAAGCGGTTTCACGCTATTTTTCGCTGAGCTACAGCGGAAGATAGTGTGATGGACGGCTTCCATTGAATGCAATGAAAGCCGTCCGCGCGTACACCCGCGGCAAATAGAGCATGCCACGGGTGAGGACGGGGGATTTTACGGTGCGGAATTCTGCGGTGAAATTCCGCACCGTGAGCACTGAGCTATTAGGTTCAATAGAACCTAATAGCTGCGGGCAACGCAGCGGATTTCCGCCGCGTATTACACGGCGGAAATCCGTCCGTGGGAAGGAACCCTTAGGCTGGAAATAAGATTTGCACAAAATTGAGGAGGGATTTTGGACTATTCTTTTTGATTTTCATTTATCCATTCTCATTTGCGCATATTCGTTGCACGTAATACGCACGTGAAAAAGATCGCAGCATGTTCTATTTTATCACGTATTACACACATATAGCCCTACTGTTCAATGCAATCCATATACAATACTTTGCATATGTGCGACATTACATACGCAACGCCACTATGAGACACAGCGGAGAAAAAAAAAAAGCAAATAGTCACATTGCGCATGACAGCGTGCATGAGATTCACTGTCATGTGTGGTGCACAATAGCTGCATTTTACGCATACGGCCGTAGGAATGAGCCCTCAGTTGTTTTGATGCGCATGTTAATTGCACATCAAAAATGCTGCTGGAAACCATTTTTGTGTTGTGGTTTTCAGCCAAACCGTTTTCAGTAGCCGATGTGCTGTTTTTGCAGGCACGATTTTTTAAAGCACCTAGAATTTGTTATCTGAATGAATACATTGTAAACCAATGCTTCAGATGGTCGCGATTTTTTAACATGGCTATTATATACTACGTATATACGATCATGTGAATAAGGCCGCAAGATGATATAACATTTTATCTTTTATTTAACATCTAACATAATATTACAACTAAGTTGTGTAACTTTTTCCGCTACATTCTCTTTAAAAAAACAATAAAAAATTATTCATATAAAAACCTACTGCATTGCAGGCCCACGGTGTTTTATGGTAAAAATGCAACTGGTATTCAACAGCATTTTTAAATGTACAATTATCATGCACATCAGAAACAACATAGAAATGTCATGCGATGCAGCTTTAATTCCACATGGTTCACCTACATTGGCTTTAAATTGTGAAACAAGCAAAAAAGCATATAAAAGGAATGTATAGTCAGAAAATGACCCATTGCTACAATCAATATTTCATTTGTTTTTTTACAGAACACCATTATAGCCTATAGATGACAGATGATACAGTGCATTTAGACTGAAAGATGATCGCTCAAACAACAGTTTGAGTGACAGTTTTGAGCAATCATCTTTGCATAACTCTTAAGTAGCTAATTAGCTACTTAAAGAGTTAAATGCAGGCGGAGCAGGAGACCACTGATTGCAAGAACAAAGCAGCTGTTTGCATATACAAAGCTCCTTTGTTCTCTGAGCTTTCAGCTGGTATCCTGCTGGGAAGTGCCAGCCGGATACCAGCTGAAAGAATGCTATCAGCGCCGCCTGCTGACAAAATCAGCTTGCGGCGCTAATAAGAGTGATTGGTGATTTCTAGCTTGCTAGAAATGAGCGATGAATGAATAGTACATGATGGCCGCGCGCTTAGACATGATTATCGCTCAAAAGATGGCTTTTGAGCAAATTTTGAGCGATAATCGTTGTGTCTAAATGGACTTTTAGTCTTGGTGACCCCTCAGCCTTTCCTTCCCAGGTGCAGAAAACAGCATTCCAATGGAACCATGGATACAACCGTAGGCTTTCATTAGTAAAACAGAGACCAATAGTGTTTCCATTTGACATGATTTCCGCTGCTTTTCAGCACTAGTACCAGACAGAATAGTACAGTGGATGACGCTAAGCAAACAAGCACATTTATGCCATTATGCCATTAAGATGTAGTATCTGAAATACGAACTTACCGTCTGTAGCAACAATGTATACGTCTACATCAACCTTGATGAATTCATTTAAAATCTGTAAAAACAATGACACTGATTATGGAATCCATCTTAATAAATCCCTTATTGACCGACCTATTTTAAGCCTTAACAACCAACCAATTATCTAGTTTTTTTCATCATTGCATTTTTTCTGTGCCGCATCGCAGGTCCTACCCGGCTTCGCCGCAACGGATTGGACACCCCGTGTAGACGAGATTTTGGAAAAATCTCGTCCACATGGCTGGCTAATCCCGGGATTAGGAGCTGCGGGTGGATTTGTGAACCCAGCCTAAGCACTCCTCCCATGAAAACCTAAAAATTCAGAGTGCACTTAATCCTAATATTTAACTCCTGTTTGAAATGTTAACAGGGCTCCAGAAGGCTTGAAATCTGGCGATCTCTCAAGGGGCATACTGTAGCTATTGGAGGTGCACAGGTTGCAGTCAGACCCAGGCCCTTTTTCTTATAAGAAGATACCAACACTTTAATTGGCACATGACAAATGGGGGGAGCTCTGATACAGATTTTGGGCTAGGTCCCATGGGCTTCAGATACGCCTCTTGGTAGATTTTTTAATCTAGTACGTCAGCTGAAAGAATTATCCAGTACAAGAACTGGAGCAGACAGCATCATATATCTCATCTTCCTTGAAACCTTGAAGGATTTCAGGTCACATGAGTCTAACATGAATTTTCAATCTCTTCTTGATACAGATGTGTTTTAATTATCAGAACATAAGAATACTAGATCAACCCACTCCGAATACCACGAATAGTCATATGCAGCATTTAAGTAAAGAACAACTCTATTGTTATACTTACTCCTTTTAATGCTTTCATCCCTGTAATATCAATAAACGAGACTGTTCCAAAGTCAAGGATTAAACTGTGAAGTTCTATTCTGGGAACTTGAAAATTATTTGGAAGATCTGCATTCCAGTCAATGACAATTGGGAGATCTGCAGTGTCTATGGGTTGGTCCAACTCTTCAATCCTGTTGTTGTCCATTTCATCTTCATTATCTGAGTCTTTATAATCATATGTTGTACATATAACACCACTCTGAAAATGATGTTATTAGAATATTACTGTTGACGGTGGAAAGTTGAACGTGCTTAAAAAGTTTGTTATATTAATATGATCTCTACAGAAACTACAGCACTGAATATCATGTGATCTTGTGAATGCTACTTACTGTAGTGACATGTAACTCTCCCTTCTTCACTAATTTTTTTATTTTTCGCAGAACTTTATTCCGCTTCCGCAGAACCAGCAGTGGATTAAATCCCACCTTGAAATAATAAAACATAAAACAGTATACTAAAGAGAAAACAATATTATGCGGAGAGTATAAGGTGGGTGATAGACTTACAGTAGCAATGAGTTTGTCTTTGAAGAAAGCACTGTTTGCAAAAAATAATGGAGATGGACATCTGAAGATTTTCACTCCTTTCGGCTCATAGATCTGGGGACAATAAGACAATTAATAAAATGAGTGAAGAATATCTGTACGTACAAATCTCTGGGAAATATACCTGCTAAGACTTACAGAGGTGTAGTCCTTCCTATTTCTGTAGATGTCAGTATTTTCAATATTAGCTGTCTCTGAAAATTTGGGGCTGGAAAAAAATGGAAGATTATACCAAAAGGTGATTAGAGAATACAACAGCATGGCAAAGTGACTTTTTTTCCCCCTTCCATGTGTCTGGATAGTGCAGCTTGTTTTTTACAATGCACAATCACAATGGCTGCATCCTGCCTGGAGCGCAAGTGATTGGAAATTTTCCACCGGTTCCGTGTGTAGGTTTCAGTATAATGTGGTGGTCACCTTGCTGAGGAGAGCAGTACACCCTTTACTTATAGAATGATTTAGGCAAAGGTAATAGTACCTGTTCATTCATATAGGACTAACATGAACTAAGCAATAGAAGCAGGAACTCCATTGCAGAGGAACCAGTGAGAAAAAACATGGCTGCCAGGATAAGAGACCAAAAATCTAGGGATACGGTCACATGGGACAGAAATCCCACGGTATGACTGCAGCGGGTCTGTATGGAAATACCGCAAGATTTTCGCAGCAGAAATGCAGCTTCAAAACCCGCACCGCTCGGCACAGGTTTTGAAGTGTCTTCGCCACCTGTATTCCACTGCAGCCATCTCTCCCCATGGAGAGGAGAAAGACCGTCGCGTAAACGGCGATACAATTGATATGCCATGGCATTGAATTCCACGTGGCATGTCATTTTCAGCGCTGCTTGGCCACAACGGTTTCTCCACAGCCTGTGGACGAGATTTTTGCAAATGTCACCCACTTTGCTGGTTAGACTCGGGTTTAAGATTGGCAGCAGAATTCTGTGCAGCAATTCCGCTCCGTGTGAACCTAGCCTAGTATTTCAGAAAGTAGGTCACTATTTGCAGCTGTTCACTATGCCTATGAGTGCTAATGTCTTCAGCCCAAATACAATGTATCCATCTATAGACACTATGAAATCATAGGCAGTGCATGATGAACATGAAGGCTGAATGCGACCTCCAGACTGCCAGGTTATCATTACCATTTTGTACCTAAATTATGTGACTTCCAATGAAACATTTACTTACAACTGAACACGGAACACAACTGTCAGAAGTTCAATTCCTACACCAGCAGCAAGTCCAAGATCCAGGCCAAGAATTATAGATGCGATGAATGTCAAGACCCACACCAGCTGTAATTATTAAACATATTGGAGCTTATTTACTATTCAAAATACAACAGTTTTCTAGCACAAATTAAGGCAGAAAATTGACTTACATGCTTGCATCACATTTATCATATGTTTAGACACTTTTGGACAGTGTTTCCAACTTGTCAAAAATAGGGGTGTGGCCTAAACTGCACCAAAAATTGCACCAACATTTTGGTACAATTTTTGGTGTAAACTAAGCCAACAAATAGATGGTCTAAACTTAGGCTAAATAGTCTTAAAATTTGACAGATTTATCTTTCAGTAATAAATCTGGTGCATTTTAAGACTGTCTAAACTAAGTTTGCACTGCGTAACATTTAGACAGTATTAGTAAATATGCCCATTATATTTTATACATCAACATAAATAAATCGGTGAGAGGTACCCCATCCACCTATTTTGACCACTACTGTATATAGTGTTTATGCATATGTGGGTTAGTCTTCTGAATGAACATAGCCATGTGCATAACATATATGTTGAAATTTGAAAGCTGTCATAGAAAGACTAGGTGCACACTAGAGTAAACTTGTGTGTGTGTTGTGTCTGCAAAAACAGTTCTATATGTCTTCCATAGCAGTACGTGTATCAGCAGTATGTCATGCACTTTTCAATCCCACAAAAAGCCATAAACAGGCCAGAAGGCTGTGTGCTGTCCATTCTTTTTGCATCACCATCGACTTGAATAGGTGAGTCATCTGCAATCGCGTCACGATAGTATATGCCATGAGTTTTTCTCCCAATCTGTGTGTCCATGTAAAAAAAACTGACTTGCGTCTCACCACACTGTCTAATATGAGTCCATATACTGCCTAAACATACTCCGTTTTTTATTTGGATTGCACATGGATTAAAAATACTATTATGTTTTATCATATACACCATGTAATTGCTTTCCAACTGTGCACATCAAGGGCATTCATATGTTATTAATTTCCATTCACTAGACTTCATTCGCATAATCGCATATACGGTACGCTTTTACGGCTGATCGATATATGTGACCATCTGAGGCATTAGTTTCTAATGCATTCGTTCACACGAGCGAATATACGGCATGTCAAAACGTTGAGCCGTAAAAAATGGAACATACGAGACAGAAATACGCACCGCAGAGTATATGACGGGGGACAAGATAGTTCTGGAACTATTTTTCGACCAATATACGGCAGTCGCTTCCTTAGACGCCTATCAGAGCTGGATATAGAAAGGTGGAGGAGGCAGTTTAGCAGCGTCCAACACTGTGAAAAGCTTACAGATGCCTCTATGTAAGGTATTGGAAGTCAATAGTTTATGCCGAGCAAGGGCTTTCTGGGGGAAGCCACGTGTTTTTTCGCTAAAAATGTCGCTCACGATCGTGCGAATGGACGAGAAAACGCGAAATATCAGTGGCTGTGATTGTGAAAAATCGGCCGTTTATGAGAATGTACGGTGCCAACGAGAGAACGTAAAAAAGTATATGCTTGTGTGAAAGAGCCCTCATACTGTTTGACTTATGTTTATCATGTAAAGACAGAAAGACTACTTAACTATAATAATCATCATCATCATCATCAGACAAATTATACACGAAGAATATGAACCGGTAATAATAATCTGCTTACACAGTCATACTTATCTCTCCTAAATAACACTGGGATTTCATTGAACTTCATTAGCATTCCTTTTAAATTCACTATGATAATCGCTGCCAAGACTGACTGAAACAAAAGTCATGATAATAATAATAATTAATATAATAAAAGTTATACAAGCTACATTACTGAAAATATACAAGTCTCAAGTGCCAGCAGTGGAAGTGAAACATTTTAATTTAACTTTTATTAATTAAATGCAAGTCTACAGAAGACAAATAATGGACCTCGTTTATTAAAAGTGTCTTTGTTGCCAACCAACCACAGCACAGCTTTCATTTTACCATAGCAGCTTAAGAAATGAAAGTTGCACTCTGTTTGGTTGCTATGGGCAACAAAGACAGTTTTACGCTTATACAGTTTTGATAAATGGGGCCCAATTAGTCAAAATTTGTTTTAACCCTCTTCTCCAGAGACCAGAGAGAGGCAAGGAAGATACATTTAGACTGTAGAAAATAGAAAGTGTCATCTTATTGTGCATACACTAGTGCAGTATTTCCCAAGGCACCCCAACAGGTCATATTTTTAGGATTTCCTCAGTATTAGGGTTTTCACAGCCAGCCGATATACGCTACCGTGTGAAGCACAGGCTCAGCGCATATGCTGTCGGGCAGGGAAAGACAGCTTAGCTCTGCAAAGCTGTCTCCCCCTTCCCTCCCCCTCGCCGGCTCACCTCCTCATTCCTCCCCCTTCTCTGCCTCTTGTCCGCAGCCAGCAATGGGAGGGTCTGCCCTTTTCCATCCCCTCCCATTACAAATAGCGGCAAGGAGCGGAGAGAAGAAGTCACGTTGCAAAACTTCCTCCGACCTCCCTTCTCCGGCCGCCATCATTGGCTCTCATAGGAGTCTATGGCAGCGGCCGTAGACAGGCCAGGAAGATAGTTCCAGGACTATCCTTCCTGCCCAGCGTAAAAGCGCCCAGTCGAGCATTTTTATGTCGCGGGAATACGACTGTGTGATGTGATGCATTGAAATCCAATGCATCAGATGGTAGCGTATATAGGCCGGCCGTGAAAACGGCAGCTGATATACGCTCTTGTAAATAAGCCCTTACACTGGTGATGTAATTATTATCGGTGCCTCGGACATTGCCACGGGTGTTCTTACCGTAGTATATCCTGAAAACATGACCTGTTGGTGGTCCCTGAGGACTGGAGTTGGGAAACACTGCTGTAGTGGCTGAGGTGAACACTATTTCAAGTTAGGGTTTAGGATGCCTGCACACGGGTGGATTTTTTCTGTGGAATCCGCAGTGGGCATCCGCAGCAAGTACCGTCCGTAGCATGCAATAGCATGCAATAGGAAATCGATTCTTCTTGCACATGAGCGGAAACTAATGGTGGTTTCTGCTTGCGGAGGAAAAATCGCAGCATGCTCAATTTTTACATGGATTCCACACATACTGCTTCCATTGAAGTCAATGGAAGGTGTTTGACCTACGGCCCTTCAGCAATTCACATTACGGAAAGGTTACGGATTCTGTGGGAGTTAAAAAATATATATCTGTACTGCGCTTGTCCAACAGCGAGCCGTCCAGACCATGCGCAGTACAGAAAAAACTAAGAAACTACAGGTACGTGCGGACCAGCTGCTGCCGGGGGCGGATTCCAATGCGAGCTCATGTGTGCAGCCAGTCTTATATTTATATGGATTGCTATAAAAAAGTAAATAGAAGCACAGCAATTTTTAAATAAACAAGACATGATTTAAATAATCTGTGATTTTGTGATTATACATTCCTTTTAGATGGACACAAATCCATATCAGTTTAGGAGGGTTATACAGCAGTCAGTTGGTGGGAACCTGTCTGGTCCCCAATGATTACCAGGCTGTGGCCACTACAGTACAATGACAAGCATGCTGTTTTCAGCGATCCATTAGTTATACTGATTGGTTCAGTCATTTTGGAAAGCTTATATTAGAAAGTGTGCAGCACAGGCATTAGAGTCTGGTTTGGCTCCTTAAGGAAAGGACCAAGAACAGTAAATTTACGATTTAATCCCAGCAGATAGTAAAATTCCTAGGCAGGATTAAAGCTCCTGCTCTTGCAATCAAGCAGGGGCAGTTTGGGTCCGCGGCTGTCAGTCACAGCTGAGGACCAGGCGAAGAAGACAGAAGCATTTTTTAACCACTTCTGCCTTCTCCCTTTCAGGCCACATGGCGCTCAATGAGCGTTATATAGTGAAGAGAGTAAGCGGAAGTGGTACTTCCGCTATTCAGTCCAGGAGTTCCGGAGATCAGTGGGAGAACATGGACCATGGCTGCTAGGTAATGTATTGATTTTTTTACGTAATTCATCTAGAGCAGGGGTGTCAAACTCATTTTCACCGAGGGCCACATCGGGCTTATGGTGACCTTCAAAGGGCCGATTGTAAGACAGTATAGTAAGGGCTTGTTCACACCAGCGTATTTGCGTACATAATATGCAGTGAATAGAAGCCATTGATTTCAGTGAGTTCAGTCACATGATGTACATTTTCACACAGCATGACCTATTTTGTTGCGTACTACGCACCCCAATAGGCCATTGAAGTGAATGGGCCGTGCAAATATGTGGTGAATGCGCAGGAAACCTATGTATTCACTGCATATTTGGGCACCATCTCAGCGGGCCCATCTGCGTTCTTTTTTCCGTGCCTAAATATGCAGGCATTAGCAATTTTTGATTGCGCAAATACACAGCGTATTTGTGCTACCGAAATACCCATGTGAACAAGCCCTAATAGTGACCCCCCCAGCAGCCACCATTATCCCCCCCCCCTCAGAAGCCACCATTAACCCCCCCCTCTCAGCAGCCACCATTAACCCCCCCTCTCTCAGCAGCCACCATTAACCCCCCCTCTCTCAGCAGCCACCATTAACCCCCCCCCCCTCTCAGCAGCCACCATTTACCCCCCTCCTCCAGCAGCCACCATTAACCCCCCCTCTCAGCAGCCACCATTAACCCCCCCTCTCAGCAGCCACCATTAACCCCCCCTCTCAGCAGCCACCATTAACCCCCCCCCCCCAGCAGCCACCATTAACCCCCCCCCCTCTCAGCAGCCACCATTAACCCCCCCCCCTCTCAGCAGCCACCATTAACCCCCCCCCTCTCAGCAGCCACCATTAACCCCCCCCCCCTCTCAGCAGCCACCATTAACCCCCCCCCTCTCAGCAGCCACCATTAACCCCCCCCCTTTCAGCAGCCACCATTAACCCCCCTCTCAGCAGCCACCATTAACCCCCCTCTCAGCAGCCACCATTAACCCCCCCTCTCAGCAGCCACCATTAACCCCCCCCTCTCTCAGCAGCCACCATTAACCCCCCCCTCTCTCAGCAGCCACCATTAACCCCCCCCTCTCTCAGCAGCCACCATTAACCCCCCCTCTCAGCAGCCACCATTAACCCCCCCTCTCAGCAGCTACCATTAACTCCCCCTCTCAGCAGCCACCATTAACCCCCCCTCTCAGCAGCCACCATTAACCCCCCAGCAGCAACCATTAATACCATTAACACCCCCCTCGGCAGCAACCACTAAATCCCCCCCCCCCCAGCAGCCACCATTAGCCCCCCTAAACCACATACTTACCTCCTCCTTGCTGTCTGCGCTGCTTCCCCTCCGCTCACATATTAACATTTTCCACATCACTTCTGCTTATTCAGCAGTTCCAGCAGCCTGATTGGTTGTTTGGGTTGGCTGATTCACCAAGCAACCAATCAGGTTGCTGGAATTGCTGAATAGGGCAGAAGTGTTGTGAAAAATGTTAATATGCCAGCGGGGAGCTGCAGCACTCCAGCTGGTAATAGCTTAGTGGTGAGCAGCGTCGGCACGCCGCGGGCCACATGAAACGAGGCAGCGGGCCTTGTGTTTGACACATGTGATCTAGAGCCTATTTTCAAGGTAGAGCTTATATTTCTAGGCTTCATTTACACGAGCATATATCAGCTGCGCTTTCACAACCTGCCTTTGGTTTACAATGCATCAGTTCAGATGGGCATATTCCCGCAACGTAAAAGCGCCTGGCCAGCCAAGATACAGCATACGAGCGAATTTCGGCTGGGTCCTTTTACGCCAGCCAGGAAAGATAGTTTGGGAACTATCATCCTGGCCGGAATACGTCGGCTGCTGCCATAGACTCATATGGGAGCCAATGGTAGCTACCAGAGAAGGGAGGTGGGAGAGAGTTTAGCAGCATGTCTGCTAAACTCCCACCCCCTTCTCTCCCCTCTGCTTCTTGCTGGCTGTTTGCAATGGGGGGGGGGGGGGAGCGGAACTAGTTGCTAAGCTCCCACCCTGCCCCCTCCCATTGCTGGCAGCTGCCAAGGGGCGGAGAGGGGGCGGGAGCTTAGCACACTAGTTCCCACCCTGTCCCCCTACCTTCCCTTACCGAGAGCCAGCAAAGGGGTGGAAAGGGGGGAGGGAAGACTACCAAAATCCAGGCTTGGCGTATATGTGCCAGACCCGGGCTGTCTGAACGGGCGCAGAAATGGCAGATTTGTGCACTCGTTCACTTGATTTTTGGTCACCCTGTGGTCATCACATGGCCAACTGAAAAACGGTATGCTCATGTGAAAGAGCCCACAGGGTAGGGCTTATTTTCAGGGTAGGTCTTATTTTGCAGGGGAAGGTGGGATAGAGCAGTGAATATATGAATATTAATAAGTTGCACTGGACTCCATTCTGCTAATATTGCATGCTTTCAAGCTTTCCAAAGCTTCCGATCCAACTGGTGGTATAAGTGACAGACAGAGGGTATCAGTGTGATTGTCACTGTATTGTAGTTCCCTGCAGACTGGGGAGACCAGGGACATGACAGTTTCCCTTTAGTGTTTATTCTACCCGAACACAACATGAATAACAAAGTAATTAGTATGTATTACATTGTAGTTCATGTCATAATAAACCACAATGGGGTCATAAATACCTTTGGTAGTGGTTCTAAAAGGTATCCAACAGCCAATGTCACAATCAACACAATCGTTCCAGATACTATTCCAGCAACCTACAACATAATAAGATTAGAATATGTGAAAAAATGCTACCTGCAAATGAGTTGCTGAAAAAGAGATGATGGGAAGTTGCGTTTTATTATCGCTTATGGTATGTTGCAAAACTCTAATGGCGGGCTCACACGGGCGGATTCCAACTGTGGAATCCACAATCGGGGTCCGTACGGAGGATCCGTAGCCAAACTCAAGCATTGAAAAGCACGCCATCTGACCCGCAGCCCATACGCAATTAACATTGCCGCCGCGGTGATCCACAATACAGGAACATAAGGTACGCAGGGTCGCCGGCTGGGCTCACAGCCAGAATCCGCTGTGGGCCACCCACATGTGGTATCTGTTCCACCTGTGTGAGCCTAGCCTAATAAGGATTGCAGAAAATGGACGTAAAATTGGGAGATTTTTGAACAACTTATATGTGACATATTTAATCACCTTTTTTTTCTAACAGGATATAGGCATTTATTATGAGCCCACAGAGCATTACGCACATAATGCGCGATGAAATCACGGTCGTGTGAGCCTGCCCTAACTTTTCAATTGTAAGAGCAGCAAAATGGAAAGAAAATGTCTCCGTTTTCCCTACCCATAGAAATGCACTGAAACTGAAGACCTCCAGTTTTAATTTGTTTCTCAATTTTCTATCTCCATTCCATTTCTTACACTGGAATAAAGGCATAGGCTGTTGTGCTTTTGTTTTCAGTTCCAAAAATTGAGCAATCAGTTTTCATTCGTTTTTTCTTTCTGTTTTTGAATCAGGTTTTATTACTGAGCATGTGTAAAGGGCAGGAAATATAAGAAAATAAGGGGGGGGGGGGGATAAGCCAAGAAGACCAAAAAAACGGATCCATTTAAAGTGCTGAAAAACAGAAGTGAAATGGAAATGAATGGAAAGCATACTTTCTGTTCTTTTGAATGATCCATTTCCATTTCACTTCCATTTTGTACAATTTTGTTTTTTGTAGACGAGCATCTGTCGAAAAAAGCTAGTGTAAACTCAGTAGTAGAAACTGATGTACTTCGCCAGAACCTTAAACCCCATAGAAATGAATAGGACCTATCAAGGAATCAGTTATGATCAATTTTTGTGTGAACTTGGTATTATGCTAGTCAAACAGGACTTACATTTATAGACTGCATGTAATTCATATACGAGTGAGGATTTTCACTCATCTACTAACATTAAAGCCACATTTAAGATGAAAGGTAATTTGAGGTAATTATTATCTATTATGTATACATACAGTGAAAACTCTTCTTAAAGATTCTGTTCACACTTGCATTTTCCCTTTCCATCTGTCAGAGCTCATTGTGATCCTTTCATGATCCTGTGAATTCAGGTCAGTAGGCATGTGAGTTGGGGTCAGTAGACCTGCGAGTTGGGGTCAGTAGACATGCGAGTTGGGGTCAGTAGACCTGCGAGTTGGGGTCAGTAGACATGCGAGTTGGGGTCAGTAGACCTGCGAGTTCGGGTCAGTAGACCTGCCAGTTTGGGTCAGTAGTCATGTGGTTGGGCTAGAACACTTGTCCATAATACAGGTGCAAAAAAATTGTCCATAATCCACTCACGTGAAACTAGCCTTTGGCACAGACTACATAGAACATAATATACAATAAGCTGTTATTAAAAGGAACCTGTTATCACCATAAACTAAGTATATTGACTTATAGAAAACGGCTGAGGAGTCCAACGGTGTGTTTTTTTTAGACTCACCTGGCTCACCGTTCTCTCACTGTCAATGCTTTGTCTATGCATCAGACTCATCAGTGTAATCAGTGAGTGCGCACACGCATAGAGATCCTGGTTTCCAGGACTTACAGTGAGGGGAGGGGATACAGTAAAGTATAAAACATACATCCCTGGACTCCGAGGCCCCTGTCCTATAAGCCCCTAAACTTAGTCTATAGACGATGACAGATTCATTTGCATAAATTGCTTTTGTTTAATAAAGATTTTCCACACTTGCATTTCGGATTCCCTCCATTGCTCCTTAGCAACAGGCCGCACACAGCCACATTGTACTAGAACAAGCTGTGTGTTAAGGAGCAACAGAGCAATTTTAACCCCTTAATGACATGGCCTATTTTGGGCTTAAGGACACAACGATTTTTGGCGCATTTTCTTCTCCATTTTCAAAAGCCATAACTTTTTTATTTTTCCGTCGCCGCGGCCGTATAAGGGCTTGTTTTTTGCGTGGCGAACTGTAGTTTCTATCGGTGCCACTTTTGGGTACATTGACTTTTACCTTTTTTATGCTAATATGAGAAAAAGCATAAAAAAGAGTTTTTTTTAAACTTTTTAATTCATTTTTTAAATCTTTTTTTTTTTACACAATTTGAGTCCCCCTGGGGGACTTACAACACTGCACTGATGATCGCTGTGATAAGGCATAGCAGGGCTACTGCCATGCCATGCCTTATCACTTATACAGCGATCACAGGCTATGGCACTACAGGACGCCAGTGTTTGGTGTCCTGTTGCCATGGCAACAGACCGGGCTATCTGCGATTATATCGCAAGAGCCCGGCAACTTCACAGAGGGAACGCGCTCCCTCTGTGAACCCTTCCCATGCCGCGATCTACAGAGATGCACCCCCGCTGTTGCAGCGGGAGGCCGGCTATGACTGACAGCCGGCTCCCGCTGCGGAATAGCGCGAGATCATAAGTGATCACGTGCTATCCCCAGGACGTAAGTTTACGCCCTGTTGCGGGAAGTACCCCGCTGCCAGGACATAAACTTACGCCCTGGAGCGGGAAGGAGTTAAATGTGGCAAATCTTTCGCAAAGTGAAACTATACCTTGAAGTATATATTGACATTGCAGCTAGGTTGTTATAATGTAAGCAGTTAAAATGGTTTTCTAGGAGAATACTACTGGTGACTTGTCCTCAGAATAGGTCAACAATTGCAGATTGACAGGGATCTGCCACTCAAGACCCCTGCCAACCAACTAATTAGAAGGAGGTGCGAACAGCGGGAACTGTCAAATCACTTTAATAGGCTGAACTGGATGGACACGTCTCTTTTCGGCTTTACATACTATTATAGTTTGTCCATAGCACAGTGGCCCAGTTTGGCAGTTCACCTCTTCAACACTGTACTGAAGAGGGGATAGCTGCACTATAAAACTGGGCCACTGCTCTAATGACAGCGTTTTAACAGTTCTAGCCATCTGCAGCTCTTTATAATCAGCTGATCAGTGGGGTTACGAGAGCTGGAGCCCCGCTGATGTGCTTTTGGTGACTCAGGGCTCCTGCACACTTGTGTTTTTCTTGCGCATTTTCTTAACGCTGCGATATCGCTGCATTTTTTTGACGCGATTGTCAATTGGACTTTCTAATGTTAAAAACACATTGCAAGTTGGTACTTTGCAATTTTTGTGCGATGCGTTTTTAACATTAGAAAGTCCCATTGACAATGGCATGAGAAAAACGCTGCAATATCACGTGAAAAAAAACTTACAAGAAAAACGCAAGTGTGCAGGAGCCCTTATGGTGAGGACAGCCAATCACAGGCAGTGCTCGCTGAATGAATGACAGGCAAGAGCTGCCTGTGATGGGCTGAGTGCCTTAGCCAATCAGAAGCAGCTCTTTCAGCAGGCGGAGATTTTAAATCCCCGCCTGATGAAAGAACTGCTTTGAAGAGCCAGGGACAGCGCAGAGAGGACGCGGCTGGGCCCCGGCATCTAAAGAAGGTGAGTCTGTTTTTTAATGTTTATCACCACTTTTCCTTGTTTTTTCAGGGAAGGGCTTATATTTAAAGCCCTTCCCTGAAAAACAATTACACTAAAACTCTTGTTTTTCAGGAAAGGGCTCATATGCAAAACCCATCCCTGAAAAACAGTTCAGGGGTGCCAGCAGACCATTGCCTTCATACACGCGTGTTTTTGCACGTACATGGGTGTGCACCCAGGGGGCCGCTGTTACCCTAGGGGCCGCTTTGGGATATTGCTGTTACGCTGAGGGCCGCTGTGGGGGGTCGCTGTCACGGTGGGGGCCGCTGTGAGGGGTCGCTGTTATGCTGGGGGCCGCTGTGGGGGTTCGCTGTTATGCTGGGGGCCGCTGTGGGGGGGTCACTGTTACGCTGGGGGCCGCTGTGGGGGGTCGCTGTCACGGGGAGGGCTGCTGTGAGGGGTCACTGTCATGCTGGGGGCCGCTGTGGAGGGTTGCTGTCATGCTGGGGGCCGCTGTGGAAGGTCGCTGTTACGCTGTGGGGCGATCGCTGTTACGCTGGGGGCAGTCACTATTACGCTTGGGGCCGCTGTGGGGTGTCGCTATTACACTGAGGGCCGCTGTGGGGTGTCGCTATTACTCTGGGGGCCGCTGTGGGTTGTCGCTATTACACTGGGAGCCACTATGGGGGGGAGGTTGCTATTACGCTGGGGGCCGCTGTGGCGGGTCGCTATTACGCTGGGGGCCGCTGTGGGGGGTTGCTATTACGCTGGGGCCGCTGTGGTGGGTCGGTATTACACTGGGGGCCGCTATAACCATGGGGGCCACTGTGGGGGGGTCGCTATTACGCTGGGGGCTGCTATTTCACAGGGGGCCACTGTGGGAGGGGGCTATTACGCTGGGGGCCGCTGTGAGGGTGTTGCTATAATGCTGGGGGGCTGCTGTGGGGGGTGTCACTATTACTCTGGGGGCCGCTGTGGGGTGTCGCTATTACACTGGGAGCCACTATGGGGGGGGGGGTTGCTATTACGCTGGGGGCCGCTGTGGCGGGTCGCTATTACGCTGGGAGCCGCTATGACGCTGGGGACCACTGTGGGGGGTCGCTATTACGCTGGGGGCCGCTGTGGGGGTTGCTATTACGCTGGGGCCACTGTGGTGGGTCACTATTACACTGGGGGCCGCTGTGGCGGTCGCTATAACCATGGGGGCCGCTGTGGGGGGGGGTCGCTATTACGCTGGGGGCCGCTATTTCACAGGGGGCCGCTGTGGGAGGGGGCTATTACGCTGGGGGCCGCTGTGAGGGTGTTGCTATAACGCTGGGGGCTGCTGTGGGGGGGTCGCTATTACGCTGGGGGCCGCTGGGGGGGGGTCGCTATTACGCTGGGGGCCGCTGTGGGGGGTCGCTGTTACGCTGGGGACTGCTGTGGGAGGGTCGCTATTATTGCTGGGGGCCGCTGTAGGGTGTCGCTATTACCACTAGGGGCCGCTAGGGGATGTCACTTTTACCACAGTCAAAATCTGCACGCTGTCTATTTTGAAGCGGCGCCGTCCTTTTTAGAACGACGGGGATAAAATCATACGTCGTGATAAGCCCTGCCCCCTGACGTTTTGGCACTTTGCAGTAAATAAGTGGGTTTTGGGTTGAAGTTTGGGAACTCGGTCTCTAAAAGTTCACCATCACTGCCCTAGGGCCTAGGCACTGGTCCTCCAGTGCCTAGTGGCAAATACAGCCCTGTTTATGACTTTTCTAAGCTATAAAACTGATGCATATCTCTTTGTAAATTCTATGTATTGAAAACAGGAAACATATTGCAGAATTGAGAAGTTCAGACCTGGGTTTTGCCTCCAGTGCTTTCTTGTATAGATGACCTTGATAGAGATGTGCTTGCAGCAAATCCTTTAAATGACCCCGTTACTATGTTACTCAGTCCAAATGCTATTAACTCCTAATGTAAAGATAATAAAAAGAAAAATTGCAGGGACTTATTTGTGCATACAGTTATAAAACAAAGTAGTAATACCACTGAACTGTGTTAAGCCATAATACTGCACCCACCAGCCATATGGTACCCTCATAGGTCTCCAATTGCATATATGACATAGGGAAGGAATATTCATAATACTGTGCACTACAGAGGCATTGTCGTGGCTTGTCGGTCGCGATGGTGTGGTGTTGGCCACGATGAGGGGATAGACTAGTCACTCTGCAGGTCACGGGTTGACACACGTGGTGCGAGGGTTGCTGCCTACTATCAGTACCTGAATGCTGCATGCTGGTATTCTCTTCAAGATTCCTACCTTTCGGGGTGTGGTTCCATCTCTGTGCTACCTATGAACAGGTGGGGAGGGTATATTCCTATCCTTCCCCTAGTCCATTGTTGTATATTCAGTTCTGTTGGTGGTGGTGGTTGGAGCTGCTTGGAGCCTCTATTCTGGTTGATAGCCGTGATAAGTGCTGGTTTACTTTCCTCTTGCTGTGTTGGTGTCTGCACAGTTGCGTGGCTGCGTTTAGTGTATCCCTCCTGGTGTTTTTATAGGGATAGTCCGGTCCTTTCTAGGACACTATCTCTGCGTTTAAGGAGGGGTTCCCCATCTTCCTGAGCAGTAAGGGCAAGTTACTTCCATCTCCTATAGTCTGGTGTAGTGTGGTCTTTCCCAGCATAATACTGGGAGTGCTTTTGCAGTTCTGTGAGGACGCTGCTCTGCGTCCATGCTGAGGCATAGTGCTATAGTGCCCCGTGAACGTGACATAATAAACAGCCTTACATTTCCTCAGTGGGTTTTGCTTTTGCCTTGCGTGTCCATGGATCCCATTGAGGTGCTTTCTAACCACCTTAGATCACTGGCTACAGAGGTAACAGAGGTAAAACAACAACATCTGGGCGGAATGGGTTCTGTGAAGGAGCCTAAGCTGGACTTGCCAGATGAGTTCTATTGGTAAAAGGCAGGAGTTTGTTGCTTTTAAAGAATCCTGCAACTTGTACTATAAACTGCGCCCCATGCCCTCAGGTGATGAGTCTCAGAGGGTGGGGATGGTGATTTCTAGGTGGCAGGAGACCCTCGGGCTTGGGCTTTTTCTTTCGCACCTACTTCTGAGGCCTTGTCACCTGTAGAGATTTTTTTTTCTGCTTTGGGGTTGATCTAGAATGACCCTTATGAGGTATCTCCGTCTGAGGGTACAATTAGAGGTCTATGTCAGGGGAAATCGTCCATTGAAGATTTTTGCGCTGAGTTTCGCTGATGGGCAACCGAGATTCAGTAGAATGACCCTGCGTTGCAGAGTCAATTTTGCTTTGCGCTATGTGACAAAATTAAAGACCTAATGGTTTCATATCCTGCACCTAGAAATCTAGATGAAGCCATGTAATTAGCAATACAGATTTAGATAGCAGGCAAATGAGCAATCTTTGGCCACATATGTAGAATCTGCTGATCTTGAAGAACCCATGCAAGTGGGATCCTTGTCAGGTGGAGCCGAGAGAAGGGGAAAGCAAAGGGGCAGAGTTCACTGCTTTTTCTGGGGCCGTACTGGTCACTTCATTCAGGTGTGTCCTCTTCAGGGATCTCAATCGGGAAACTAGTTGTCTTGGGGGTTAAGGGGAAGTTTCCTCTAGGCTCACAAATCGCCTGGATAACATCCTACAGGCTGGTCCTTCCCACTGAGATACTTCTTACTCAGCATAGTTGTCCGGTGACAGTTTTTTTGGACAGTGTAGCTGAGATCAATTTAATTCATCATGAGTTGGCCAAATGTCTGGGACGGCATATTAGATCTTTGGACTATCCAATACCTGTATCAGCCTTTGAGTCCACCCCCATGTCCCAAAAGTGCTTAAAATTGTTTGTTTCTGATGTTTTAGAATTATTAGATATGAAGAAAATTGTTTTGTTTGTCATGGAGTCTCGCCTTACACAAGCTGAGGCGTGGTGCCCTAGTGCCGTGCAGACATGACAGGCACCATATGACATCACATAGTGTTGTGTCCATGAAATCTATGATAACATTCAATGAAGCAACTCCCAAAAATTGACACTTGAATAATAATCAACAGTTCAATTACGTTTTATATATGTGAAAAATATAAAACACTGGAAAATGTGATAAATTTCTAAGCTTTTTCAAGGTAATTAAGTGTTGAATTGCAGATTGTTTAGGATTCTATATAAAGGATATTTGTTTTCTAACTAAAGGCTTAAGCTCTTAAGGTAACCTCCAGTTTGGGGGAAAAAAATTTGTCCCAGGACCCTAGGGTAGAGGAGCTATATTAACTGTACATGATTTTCTCAGCTTCTATTCTGCCGGTACTGGGTGTTGTTTTTGGGTAGCCAAGATGACCACTGCCATCTTTAGACTACCTAATCAAACGTAGAGCTTAGGTAGTGTTACGACTACCAATGTAATATAACTGCTCTGTGATGGTCCAGCACTGCTTACATGACCAACACTGGCCAATCACAGAGCAATGCATAACTTAGTTAGAAAATGTCAGCAGCAATCCTGGCCACCTGGCACTTGCGGAACAGAGAGAGGACAGATAAGATCATCTGCAGGTAATATAATCCTTTTCACCCTCTGCTCCAGAGATAGGATTTTGGCCCGAACCACAGTCAGTTTTAGCCTTGTAGACACTGCCAATTTTTTAAATTGTGACATATGTCACTTTATGTATTAGTAATTTTGGAATGCCTTTACTTATCCAATTATTTCCATAAATATTTTTTTGTGACACATTGTAATTTATGGTAGTGGTCAATTTTATTCAATATGTTTTGTGTTTATAAAAAAAATCAAGCATTTACAGGAAATTCTGAAAAATGTGATACTCTTAGGGCTTAGTCAGACGCGCGATTTGCGCATGCGCATGCGTCCAGCGATTTTATAAAACCATTGCTTTGCAATGGTATCAGACACATGAGCGCTTTTTATGCGCTCGTCCGATAAATTATAGAACAGAAATCGCAGATCGCACCTATCTGCGATTCCTGTTCTCTTCTCTATATGCGCTCAATGGGGCCGGCGGCAGCAGCGCCGACCCCATTGAGAACATATAGTAGATAAATCATTCTCCTCTGCCACAGCTGTAACAGCTGTGGCAGAGAAGAATGATGTTTGCCCATTGAATTCAATGGAGCCAGCAATACAGCCGGCTCCATTGAAAGCAATGGGCTGCCGGCGAGCGCGGGATGAATTGTCGGGAAGGGCTTAAATATATAAGCCCTTCCCTGCAATTCATCCAGAAATGTGTAAAAATAAAAAAAATATATATACTCACCTTGTCCCGGCAGACGGAGTTCAGCCGCGGCAGCCGGCAGTTCTCCAGAACTGCTCAGAGAATGAGCTGCCTCTGATTGGTCACAGCCTGACCAATCAGAGGCAGCTCTCACTCACACCCATTCATGAATTCATGAATGGGTGAGTGAGTGCTGCTCTGATTGGCTCAGCGCAGAGACCAATCAGGGGCAGCTCTCACTCACACCCATTCATGAATGTCTGCCGGGACAAGGTGAGTATATATATTTTTTTTGTTTTTACACATTTCTGGATGAATTTCAGGGAAGGGCTTATATATTTAAGCCCTTCCCGAAAATTCATCCTGCGATCGCCCGCAGCGCATTGCTTTCAATGGAGCCGGCTGTATTGCCGGTTCCATTGAATTCAATGCGCTGGACAGCTCCGGCCCGTTTCTATTGAAACGCGGCTAGGAGCAGTATTTTCGAGCGATTTTTCAGCCCCGGTCACGCGATTTGCGGATGCACATCCGTCATGCGATCCGCAAATCGCGGGAAAAAACGCCCGTGTGACTAAGGCCTTACGCTGAAAAAAACTATTAATAAAAAATATTGGCCGTGCGTCTGCTTTTTTTTTAAGCATATTTTTGGGCATCGGTAGGCTTATAAGTATAGCAGCAATTTTTTAAATTTGAAGAAAATGTTCAAAACATATTTTAAGGGGCCAATTCACTTCTGAAAGGACTTTGAGTGACCTATATATTAGAAAGCTATAGAAATCACCAAATGTTAAATGCTTCACCCCTCATAGTGTTCAAAATGGCATTTACAAAGTCTGTTAATTATTTAGATGTTTCACATGAATTAAAGCAAAGTGCAGAAAAGAAAATTGATTTTGAATTTCCTTTTTTTTTAGATTTTCAATCCTCAAAGTTTTTTTCCAAAAAACATCAGGAGTTAGCAGGGAAAGAAAACTCAATCTTTACTACTCCAAATCTGAAGTTTTTAGAAATATCCCACAGGTGGCCCTAGTGCAAGATGAATCAAAGACAGCTTCAAAAATGAAGGAGCACCTTGGTGGATTTTGATATCTCCCTTTCATTAGGACATTTTTTCATGTACTATTTCAGCTTTGCAGAGGGCTTGTGGTGTCACAAGAAACTCCATTCAAAATACTCCACTTTGCAAATTAGACCCCTAATGGAACTCATCAAGGGGTATAAATGAGTGTTTCAACCTGCATGTGTTTTAGAATTTGGCTTTGAAAAGGAACAATTACAATTTTTCCCAAAACGCACAGGTTTGGCCCCAAATTTCTTTACAATAGGGAAAAAACACATAATTTGCTACCCAATTACTCAAGAATATAGAAATGCCCCATATTTAGCTATTTTGTAGGGCACATTTTACTAGAGCAATTTTTGGACACCAAGTTGCATATTTGGTGGAATCTGTTAGCATTGGGCCATGATAATGTATCAATACAATCACGATGATATCAAATATATAGTTTTTTTTATGTTTTAGCACTTTTGTAAAATAAAAAAGTGTTTTATGGGCAAAAAAAATCATTTTTGTATTGCCACATTTCAGAATTCATAACATTTGTATTTTTTCATCAGTATAGCCATATGGGGATTTGCTTTTGTAGGAGAGGTTGTATTTTTGGCACCTTTTTAGATGACATATAATTTATTACTTACACTTTTGTTAGTCAATAACCTTTAACATTTAATTGAGAACATAATAAATAACAAGCTTTTGTGTCTTGATGAAGGGATTTAAGTAAGTCTCCAAATCTTGCTACTTGTCGTCATCTTTTCATTTAGCTATTAAAAGGTATCAAATACTGAGGATTCTCAATGTTATTTTTCTTATTTTTATTTAATTTTAATGGGGAATAAGAAACAACAAATTCACCATGAATAATATGAGTTATATCTTTTCTAGGGTTTCTAACAATTGCAGTAGTAATATATATATTTTTTACAAGGTTTTTAATATTATTTTTATTTTGTGGAGGTGATTTTTTTATTTTTGTTACATTTTATTAAAAGTAATTTAACTTTTTTGTCCCCAAGTGAACTAGACACTGTAATGTTTTGATAACTTACATCATGTAAGCATTATTACTTATCAGTGCAAAAACTGGCAAACTGTTAAGCAGATGTCTCTGGCACAATTGCAGCTGCATTGTGGAGCACAGATGGGCTAACAGACTTCTTTGATCTTGCAGTCGCTATTGACCACAGCATTACAGGGGTTAAAAAGCCAGGATTGGAAGTAACTTTTATCTTGGCCTTGTCGTTTGTACCAGGACCATCGACTAGATGTACTACTGTATTTTCCGGCGTATGAGACGACTTTTTACCCCAGGAAAATCTCCTCAAAAGTCGGGGGTCGTCTTATACGCTGGACTAACTACCTGTAGGAAAAAAAATCAATACTCACCTCCCGCCGGGCGTTTTGCGATGATCTGGGGCGTGCTGCAGGATGTCGCTCCCTCCTCTGTGCTGACAGAGCATTGCTTTCTGGATGCTGGGCTTGAATGCCCCGCCTCCAGAAAGCTAATGCTCTGATTGGCTAACTCAGCGTGGCGTCAACCAATGAAAGCTGGCGCTGGGTTAACCAATCACAGCCATTCAATGACATCATTGAATTAGCTACTATAAAGTATGCAAAGATGATCGCTCAAAACTGTCACTCAAATGGTTGTTTGAGCGACTTCTGAGCGATTATCTGCCACTGTAAATGGGGTATTATTTTCACTGTCCTTATATAAAAATTCAAATTTTGAGCTTCATTGTAAATGTGTAATCACCATTTTCATTATCGGCTACATACCAATTAGCTGATCATATTCACAGATTAACCTAAATAAATGAAGTTGCTTTGGTACAAGATGCTCACTTACCTGGCTCCCATTAATAGTATAATTATGCTTGATTGCATAGACCTTAGCCACCGAAAAGGCCACGGCAAATCCAACAATTGCAATGGAGAAAGAATTAGCAATGCATTCTTGAAAAACAGTCATACTTGGTGCAACCGGTTTCTGATATCTATGTAAAGAAATATTAGTATGTATTTGAAATGGAACCAAATAAAGCAGAACAAATCAAAATACTACAGAATTATTGGACAAACATAACAAATGTGCCTTTATTACACTACATATATTATATAGTTCATAGTATTCATTTTAAAACACTTCAAAAGCCTAAGGCCACTCTCAGGCATGCGTTTTTTACCGCAGCATCCAGAAGGGCATGGTACTCGCGGTATAACACTTCTGTTGTTTTCAATGGAGCCTCACAGACATGCGCTTGATTTTGGAGCGCTGTCTACTCTATTTTGCCACATTTAGCGCACCTCATCACCCATCACAATGATGAGGTGTGCTAAAGCCCGCTGTCATATGCAGTAACCTGCGTCCAAAAACAAAAGTAAAGTTGCAGCAAAACACTGCGATCGAAATTGCGGCATTTTGCGAACGATATATCTGAGAGCGGCCTAAATGTAGTTTTGTGGAGCCATATTTGTGTAGGCAAAAGGAATACTTGGGTGACCTAGGGATTTTGTATTCCAAAAGGCCTTTGGGTACTTAAAGGGGTGGTCTCGCGAAACCAAGTGGGGTTATACACTTCCGTATGGCCATATTAATGCACTTTGTAATGTACATTGTGCATTAAATATGAGCCATACAGAAGTTATTCCACTTACCTGCTCCGTTGCTAGCGTCCTCGTCTCCATGGTTCCGTCTAAATTCGCTGGCAGCTTGCTTTTTTAGACGCGCTTGCGCAGTCCGGTCTTCTCCATTCAGCACGAGCCGCTTCAGTGTGCTCCCCGCTACAGCTCTTCTGCGCATGCGCAGACGAGCTGTCACTGCTCGGGAGCGCGCTGCAGCGGCCATTCTGTACCTTCCTCTGTTAGAGGAAGGTGCAGAAACTGGAGCTGCCCAGCGGAGAAGCCCAGCCCAGCCCAGCAGCCCCGAGAAGCCTCCCAGGTAAGTGATTTGTCGGGGGGGGGCTGCCGCTGCGCCGGGCTGCGCCGGGGGGGGCTGTCGCTGCGCTGGGGGGGGGCTGCCGCTGCGCCGGGCTGCTGCTGCGCCGGGGGGGCTGTCGCTGCACCGGGGGGGGGCTGCCGCTGTGATGGGGGAACTAGCGCTGCGCCGGGGGGGGCTGCCGCTGTGATGGGGGAACTAGCGCTAGGCCGGGGGGGGCTGCCGCTGCGATGGGGGGGCTGTCGCTAGGCCGGGGGGGGCTGCCGCTGCGATGGGGGGGCTGTCGCTAGGCCGGGGGGGGCTGTCGCTGCGATGGGGGGGCTGTCGCTAGGCCGGGGGGGGCTGCCGCTAGGCCGGGGGGGGCTGCCGCTAGGCCGGGGGAACTAGCGCTGGGCTCCGGAACCTAGCGCTGGGCTCCGGGGCCTTCACCTGGGCTGAGGGTCTAGCGCTGGGGAGCCGGGGGCTAGCGCCGGTTACCTGCTGCCTGGCGGTGGGCGTCTGGTCGGCGGCTGCGATGCGTCCGGTTGCCATGGAGACACAGCTGGCGGCGTCTCGGGAGCGCGCACGTCGGGCTGCAGCGAGCGACGGGGAAAGAGCCGGCGGCCATCTTGAGAAAACTTTTATAAGTTGCTGAAACGCTGGAACGGTAAGTACGAACCAGCTAGAAATGTCATTTACAGGGGGGCTTAGTAATGTGTACTTAATGGGGGGGACTGGGCAAAAAAAAAATTTAACTGCTTCCTCGAGACATCTCCTTTAAGCACAGCCCTTTGCACTGAATGTTGTTTTTTTTTACTACAAAATAAAAAAGTAAACCTTAGTTAAAATACATTTATATGATAATTTTATTATTTTTGGGCTTGCCTAATGCACGCATTGTTTTCAATGGAGCCGCGGCTGCTGCCGGCGGCTCCATTGAAAACAATGGTCTGCCGACTCCCTGCATTCTTTTTCAGAGAATGGCTTTACATATAGGCCCTTCCCTGAAAAAAAAAGATTTTAGTGTAAAAAAAAATAATTTGCAGGCATTCTCTTCAATGGAGCCGCTGCTGCTGCCGGTGGCTCCATTGAAGACAAACCTGAATTGTTTTTCAGGGAAGGGCTTTACATATAGGCTCTTTCCTGAATAAGAAAAATTTTGGTGTAAAAAAAATGCAGCCATTCACTTCAATGGAGCCGCTGCTGCTGCTGCTGGCGGCTCCATTGAAGACAAAGGTCTGCTGGCACCACTAAATTGTGTTTATGGGAAGAGTTTTACATATAGGCTCTTTCCTGAAAAAAAAAATTTTAGTGTAAAAAAAAAAAAAAATGCAGCCATTCACTTCAATGGAACATCTGCTGCTGCCGGCGGCTCCATTGAAGACAATGGTCTGATGGCACACCTGAATTGTTTTTCAGGGAAGAGCTTTACATATAAGCCCTTCCCTGAAAATCACGTAAAAGTTATTTAAAAAAACAAAAAAAATAGATACTCACCTCCCTTCAGCTGTTGGGGCTCAGCCGTGTCTTCTCCTGCTGTCCTCTGCACTGTGGTGCTGATCTATCAGCAGGCGGGGATTTTAAATCCCCGCCTGCTGAAAGAGTTGAATGTGATTGGTTGAGGTGCTCAGCCAATCACAGGCAGCTCTCCCCGAATGACTGACAGGTGAGAGCTGTCTGTGATTGGCTGATAGCTGAGAGCTACAGAGCCGGGGACAGTGGCAGAAGTCAATGCTGAGCCCCGGCAGGTGAGTATTTTTTTTTTTTAACTATTTTAAAAGGCTTTTCAGGGAAGGGCTTATGAAGCCCTTCCCTGCAAAGCCACTGACAGCTGCCGGGGCTCAGCAGGGACTTCTGCCGCTGTCCCCGGCTTTGTTGTTCTGAGCTATCAGCAGCCGGGGATTAAAAATCCCCGCCTGCTGGTAGCTCTGATTGTGATTGGCTGAAGCACTTCAGCCTACCACAATCAGAGCTACCAGCAGGGGGGGGGGGCGGGTTTAAATCCCTGGCTGCTGATAGCTCAGAACTACAGAGGCGGGGACATCGCCAGAAGTCGCGGCTGAGCCCCGGCAGCTGAAGGGAGGTGAGTATTGTTTTTTTTTATTTTTTGCACTATATTAAATGGCTTTTCAGGGGAGGGCTTATGAAGCCCTTCCCTAAAAAGCCATAGACGGGATGCGGCAGCAGGATTCTCTACCGCAGCTGTCATGTGTGACAGCTGCGGTGGAGAATTGAAGAATTCCCTTTGCTGCAGCAGGGAATTCTTTTAACTAGCGGGGGTAAAGGAAACATCTGAAGCATGCCGCAGATGTGTTCTTCATGCCCGCTGGGGTCACAGCAGTTGCGGAGGGGTATGTTTATTTTTAATTTTTTTTTGTTTTGCACTAAAATGTTTCTTTTTAACGGAAGGGCTTATATGTAAAGCTCTTCCCTGAAAAAGAAAGCAGGGGACCGACAGAGCATTATTTTCAATGGAGCCGCGGGCAGCAGCCACGGCTCCATTGACAACAAGCACGCAGCTGTGTTCACGCGTGTTTTTGCTCGTACCTAGGTGCGGATGTATGTACGCACCTAAGTACGCACAAAAACATGCTCGTGTGAACCCACCCTAAAAGGAAGGAGCCATTTTAATTTTTAAGATGCTAAACTGTGATATTAGTGCAGCAGTTCATAACTTATGAACTATGGACAGTATGGTATCTGTTGATGCAATTTAGAGGTCCATACATTTTTACTGACTTCCAACTGAAATTGAGCACTTTCTTCAACATACAATTTTTTCAATTATCTATAAATGTCATTTATGCTCAAGATAAAGTCTGTAGGCTTTAGCAAAGTCATTTAATCTGGCACTTAGGGCTTAAACACATGGACGTAATTTTGTTTCGTCCAGTTTTGCGGCCGTGATTTTCGATTTTCACTATTGTGATTCTCGCACGTTAATACTACACGTGAGAAAAGATAGCAGTTTTTCTACATGCAAGAAAGATAGGCTAGGACCTACCGTATTTTTGGCTTTATAGGAGGCACAGGATAGTAAGACGCACCCCCATTTTAGAGGGGAAAAATAGGGAAAAAATATTTTGAACTCACCCAGGGACAGAGCAGGGGATAGTACTGGGCGACAGAGCAGAAGGAGCAGCAGAGGTCTGAAACACCAGAGCTCTGTGTCACAGTGGCACTTGTGTACGGCAGGAGAAATGGAAGAAGCCGATTCGTGGAGGCAGGGAAGTAGCAGCAGATCCCGCTGGCACTCACCACCATTCAGTGGTACGTATGGGTGGCAGTGGGGAGGAGAGAGAACTGCCAACTGATTGCACATTTGTTTGCATGATCGCGAGATTGTTTTTGTGGCCGCAATTTAGTTAGCGCGATTGTGCGTTAACCTTGCAAACAAATGTCGATTGCGGCGAATTTTGGCACGTTCGCTTTATAAGACACAATGACTTTGGGGGGGAAGAAAAGTGCTTCTTATAAAGCAAAAAATACGGTATCTTTCAACTTTTTTTTTTTCAAACTTGCGCGCAATAATGCAGAGTTTGAATGGTAAAAAAAAAAGATTTTTACCTTGCGCAACTGTGCTCTGTAGCAGCGAGAGTAGTTGCACATAGAAGACTTAACAATGCAAAATGTGTAAACCCTGTATTGGGGTCAAATTACTGTTAATAGATGAAGTACTTACCCTCTTTGTATGGTGCCTACAGTATGTACTTCATATTTAACTTTAAAATTACATCCGTAGGACACCCCTGCAGCAATTATTGTCTGCAAATAAAAATGAACAGGAGAATTTATGTGAGATACACTGGCAAAAACATTCAATATAATGAATCATAATATTACAATAATTCACATTTTGTGCAGCCACATGTATTTTTATCTAAAATGTAGATCCACTTTAAAATGTCCTTAGATAGACAATAAATCAAAAAATTAATTTAATTTGTTATGTAACTTTATTAGCTTTTAAGCTTCGTTTCTCTTGTGAAAACTCATCTAGTGGTCAGGTTTGAAATTAGAAATGTGTTGGTTATTGCATGGCTGTGTAGTCTGGACCGCCTCCCTGTTTTCTAATAACTGAAAAGGCACGGTCCAGGCTACACAGCCACACCACTGTGCAACAAGGTAGACATTTCAGTCCTGACAATGAGATAAGGCTGCAAGTTTATCAGTGATTTACTATAACCCATACTTAAACTGAACCTATATTTTAAATGTCATGCAAATCCTTGGTAACAGGCAATGCTAATGTCAATCAACAAAAATGGTTACCTACAGTACTCACCATTATGATTTCTATAGGAATTGGCACTTTCATCTTTGACTTGTAACGCTCGTTAATTTTTTTCACTATGAACACACAGATCATTACAATAACGGCTATGATAAGGTCAACAATATTTGTTTTCGTTATTTGACTAAATATACTCCTCAGTATCTAAAACAAAAAATATAAATTAAATTATCAACTGATAAATAGAAAGAACTCCAAAGTAAAAATAAAAGTAGAAAACAATTAAAGATTCCAATTTGTCTTTGCATGTATTTATTTCTAAACATTTGAAATAAACTATTAAAATAGGCACAACAAATGTATATCAGGAAATCCACTGTACCATGAAACCGGTAAGGCTGCCTGTCCACGGGTGATGATCCGCTCTGTAAAGCTTTCCGTATGATTACTATGAAAAGCACAGCGCCGGCGTCCATGAGCGAAGAATCATAGCAATTCTTCTCTTGCAGGATTTAAATCGCGGCATGCTGCGATTGCTGTGATTCTCCGCGGTGAGCTTATCTATTAGATAGGCTCATCTCGGAGACCTGTCAGCTCTCCCCCCTCCTCTCCCGCGGCGGAATGTCAGCATGCCGTGATTTAATCCGGAGTGCGGAGAATCACTATGATTCTCCGCTCGTGGACGTCAGGCTGCGCTTTCCATAGTTAAGTCTATGGAAAGCATTCATTGCATTACCGGCGGATAACGCAGTGATATATCACCTGTGGACAGGAGGCCTTAGGCATCCGTATGGTGCTGTATTATGGAGATAATCTTCCCTACAAACAGTGCGCTTAGGGGAGACTATGGTCCATAATATAACATCTGATGAAACATGGCATGATAAAAAAAACCTTCTATGCATCCATATGAAATTGGAGTCATAAAAATATACAATAAAGCCCTACAGAGGTCTGGGGGTGCCATATTTGAACCGTAGAACTCAAAATTTCAACATACATTTACTCAAATATTTTCTGGGGTAATCCTTCTTATAAATGTATTATTTAGTTGTGCAGTTATGACTGGACAAGTTATATTACATGTTGTACGTATAATTGTATTAGTATAAATCCTGTATTAAGTATCTCATTAGGGCATGAGGTTGCCACTGCAAAGAAAAGCTCCAACTTTGGAAGACCCAGCAAAACCATGTATTGCATAATTGCCTATTAATTGGAATAGTTGCATCAGGAGAAATGTACAGTCATCTGCATCTGAAGCCCCATTTACACACACAAAGATAATCACTCAAAATAAGTTCCAAAGATAGCTTTAATAATAGTTTTGAGAAATCATTTTACAAATGAGCCTCCCTTTGCTGTAAGCAGATAACAGCTGGAGGTCTGTTATCTGTTTACAGGTCCATTGTTCTCCAGTGAGACAGCAGCTGAAACAATGTTATCAGCGGTGCCCATGGAGAACACAGCATGCGGTCCCTGATATCAGGGACAACCAGATTTTATGCTGAGCTGAACTCAGTGATGGACGAAAAGTGCACGGTAAGTGCACGATGGGCACACATTTACACGCAACGGCCATTGCTCAAAAGTTGTCGTTTGGACGAATTTTGAGCGATAATCATTGTGTGTAAATCAGCCTTTACACCAGCGTATTGTGGGAGGTTTCAACTGCTCAACACACAGATGATGACCAGTAGTGTGTTATTAGAGAATGGATTAACCAGATGGAACAACCTCTATCTCTCATAATAGAAGTGAGTTTTACCCTTCTCTTCATCAACTAACTGAAAATGATAGTCATGTATAAGGTACTCACATAAAAATTTGCAAGCGGCCCACTAAATGATTTGACTTTAAGAGCAAATACGTATTTCAGTTGTGATATCACAACTTCAATGGCAGCAGCGGTTGTAAATCCATTTATTAAGGGCTCTGATAAATAGATAACAATGAATCCAAATTGAAGAAGTCCCAAAGCCAACTAGAAAAGAAAAAGAACTTTAATAATATTTGTCATTGAGTACTCAGAGGATAAAAAAAACATATTTTTGTTGCATTACATTTTATGTGTTACATTTATACAAGTATATGCATAAGTGCATTTCCATAGTAACATGGTGCTTTGCCTAGAAATCAGTGAATGGTCCAATTAACCCCTTCAGGACCATAGAGTTTAAATTTGTTTATTTTCATTTTTTCGCCTGCCGAGAGCCATAACTTTTTTTTCTTATTTTTCTATTGACATAGCTGTATGAGGACTAGTTTTCTGGGGGCAATTTGTTTTTTGACAGTATCATTTAATATACCACACTTTATGGAAAAACTTTTAAAAAATTTAAGTGGGGAGAAATTTTTTAAAATGTAATTGCGCCATTTTTTTCAGGGGTGGATTGCTTTTTACAGCATTTGTGGTAAAAATGACATATGAACTTCATTCACTTCACGGTGATACAAAATATATATAGTTTTTTAATGTTCTATTTGTAAAAAGTAAATACATTTTTTCCTTGCTTTCCATCACTATATTCTGAAACGCATAACTTTTTAATTTTGAGGGCTCATTTTTTGTGCGGTTAAATGTAGTTTTTATTACTACCATTTTGGGAAACATACGTCTTTTTAAAAAACAAGTTTTGTTCAATTTTTGGGGGGAGCCAGGATAACAAAAAAAATCTGCAATTCTGGCATTCCATACGTTTTTTTTCGTGATGTTTTAAAGTTACATACATACATGGTAAGGCCTCAGTCACACGGGCGTAAATACGCGCATAAAAACCCACGGGAGTAAAAACGCACCTACAAAAGATAGAACATATTGGTGGCAATGGACATGGTCACGCGTTTTTTTAACGCGCGTATTTACGCCCGTGTGACTGAGGCCTAATACGAAATCTATTTTTTTAATTGCGTTAAAGATTTTTTATGGGAAAAGAGGAAAATATTGAAGTTTTAATATTTTTTTGCTGTTAAAAAACTTAACCAAATATTTTGTATACTTTCTTTTAGTCCCCAAAAGGGACTTATGATCATTTGATTGTTTGTACTATAAACTGCAATATTTCAATATTACAGTATATAGCGATTTTTGATGTTGCCTTCAGTCAGCCCTGGATTGCCATGCTAGCCAATCAGCACCCCCTGATCATGTTGCGAGGATGCTGATGGGGTGTAGGAAGGGATTCCCCTCCCTTCCCCCTTCATGATCACAATATATATTTACGTTATGCGATCGGGAGGAGTTAAGTGTCTTTCTTGAAGCATATTCTGTCCTATGTTGAGTCACAATATTGTCAATATAGTTTTTTTATACTTTTATTGGGATAGGCATTATAGTACAAAAACACTTATAAGATTAAGTTATAAACTAATCAATTTCTATCAATTATACAAACCTGAATAATTCCAATTAAAAATGTCAGTGATGCTGCTATGACTATTCGTTTGTCATTTAACTCATCTTCAGCAGCAGCAGTAGCATTAAGATCAGTATCAGTAGAATTGCTTGTGATGTTATCAGGAGCCATTTTAGCTACCACTGAGCCAACCATCAGACTTACAACGGGGAAAGGACCTATAAAAGATATATTCATATTTTAAAAATAGAAGCCTCTAGAATTTTGCATTACAGTTATCGTACTATTCATCTACAACTTACCAGCTGAGATATGTTTAGAAGTCCCTAAGAAAAAATATACCACAACTGGGAAAAAGGAGGTATATAATCCATAGCCAGGAGACACATTGGCAAGAAGAGCATAAGCCAGACCTGAAAAATACAGTGTAATTAAAAATTCTCAAACAAAAAAGTCTTCCATTCCACAAATAGTTTTTACAGCACTCCAAATGAAAAGGTATTTAGTTATAGGATAGTCCATTAATGTGTTACCAGTGAGGATCTGATTCCAAGCACCACATCTATCAGCCATATGAAGTGGCACAATACTCCAGCAAGTACTGTGACCTTTTCAATTGCGGCGCAGCGGCTATTCCATATATACAGCTATGCTTGGAACTGCAGCTTTTTTATTCTACCGATAGGTGGGTCAGATCCCTAGATGTCACACATTGATGGCCTGTCCTTAGCATCCTTAGGATAGGCCTTGAATGTTTTTTCCTGAAAAATAAAAAACCTTGGTTGGCCTAAAATGCAAATGTAGTAAACCTGAAATTTTACATTGTACTATTTATTTTATGAACTTAGCCCTGCTGCATCAATAAATTAAGCTCTTTAACATTGTTTTACTTGTATTCCCTGCATACTAGTTCAAATAACTTGTCTATATGATGGCGATTTCTCCCTTACTTCATGGCTACGCTTGTGTCTTACCAATATATACAAGGATTACACCTTATGCATGTATGTTGAAGTGGTAGAAAGACTAGTCGCATAATCTAACACTAAATGTTAGTTGGTACTGTAGCGCAGCTCCTATTGAATTGAACAGGAGGCATGCCTGTTATGCCAACCTGGCCCGCTGCACTCTGGTCCGCGCTTTCTGACCATAGCAAGAACAGCACCTCGAATGAACTGAACGATGGGGATTTGAGCAGCAGGTCCCCGACAATCTTCTATTTATGACCTGTCAGTTATCAATAGCAAAAGTTAAAAATATCCCAGAATACACCCTTCAAACAATTCATGTATTCACCAATTGTCACGTTTCAGTTTAACACAGGAGCCGCTTGAGAAAGGCTATTGTATTGAGCTAAACACTGCAAAAAGTGTAAACTAATTTCTATCAAAGGAAAACCCCTGTACATCCTAAAACTTTACAGGCTACTAATAACGTGTGCATATTCCAGTGAATAAGACAAATTCAGCTATCCAGAATGCATACATAATCTAAATGAAGAAACCATAGTCAATGAAGAAACCTAACTGTCAATTATCAATCCGTAGGATGCCATGCTCACTAACATACATCACCAAAAGACCACCTCTTTGTGAAAAAACCCACACCAGATTTTTTAGAAAGGGTATTCTATTCCCCTACCTTTTCAAAATATTGGCGTGTTGTTTGAAAAAACCCTTCCTACAGACGGCTATTTTTCAGTGCCATTTTGGGTGATTGTCTCACAGAGATTTAACTATACTTGTATTCACACTGTTAAACTCACCTTGCAGCACAGCAACAAGCCCTGTTGTAACCCCAGAAATAATATCGTTGACAATCCATTCCTTAAATCGATAGGTAGGAAGCCATGAAATAATAGGAAAAAAAGAGAGTGCAATTCTTTTTGCTTTGCTTGAGGAACAACTGCAATTAAGCAAAGAACAATTATGTTTGCATAAAATGTAATGACAATTGAAATAAAAACATCATATAGATAAAAAATATGCCACAGAAGATCCGTTCTGGACCAACATACACTGCTGGACAAGTTCTAGAATATCTCAATTTTTCTAGTTTTTATTGATATTTACATAGTGAAAGCATAGAACAAATAAACAAGTTAAGATGAATAAAAATAGAGGGTTAACTTTGTTTCACCAAATTAAATCTAGAGTTTTGACTCTTCAAATTAGCCACCCCTATCTGATATAACAGCTTTATACAATCAAGGCATTCTTTCTACAATTACTTTCAGATATTGTTCATACATTTCTCCCAAACATTGTTGCAGAAGTTCCCACAAATGTGCTGCACTTGTAGGGTGCTTTGCTTTCACCCTTCTGTCCAACTCATCCCAAACAAGCTCAATGGGTTTTAAATCTTGAGACTGTGCAGGCCATTCCATTCTTTGAAACCCGTTGGCTTCTTTTTGTCTCCTTAAGTAGTTCTGACATAACCTAGAAGTATGGTTTGGATCGTTGTCTTGCTGTAATATGAACTCCTGACCAACTAGGCATAAACTAGAGGTTATTGAATGGTATATCAAAAAGCCATGGAAGCCCTTTCTATCCAGTGTGCCTGTCGCCAACTCTGGATCCAGCAAAAGAGCCCCAGACCATCACGCTTCCTCCTCCATGTTTGTCAGTTGGTGTCACACACTCAAGGACCATCCTTTTATCTACTGAACAGCGTACAAAAACCCTGTGTGATAAATCAACATTTGACATCTTTGGTACATCAGTCCATAAGACCTCCCACTTCACTGTGTTAATGTTAAAGATAACTGGAAAAAGTGAGGTGCTCTAAAACTTTTTACTGGTAGCGTATTTTACAATTATATTAATTTTATTATATTAAAACTAAACATGGACATATTTTTGGCACAGTTCAATCTTGATCAAAATTGAGTTACCAATGTATTAACTATACCTTGTGAACAGGACCTTCTAGGTATGATTCCAGGGCTTATTGAAACAGATTATACATTTGATAAATGGGTAGCAAGGTCACTGAAGAAATGTAAATGGCTTGTAATTATGACCTACACTGGAGCATTGTCCTATTAAAAGTATAGATGGTCCCCTACTTGCGAACAGGTTCCGTTCCAGGAACCTGTTCGCAAGTCCATTTGTTTGCAAGTCTAAACAAATGTTTGTATGGAGCAGAATCGCAGGTGGATCCCGCTCCATACAATGTCGGGTGCAGGCTGTTCTTACAGCGGACACCCGGCGGCAGCAGTTCCGACGAGCCGCGCCGCTCGTCGGAACTGTTAACACTTTAAATATCGCTGTCAGAGCGGTATTTAAAGTGTTAACAGTTTCGACGAACGACGCGGCTCGTTGGAACTGCTGCCGCTGGGTGCCGGCTGTAAGAAACAGCCTGCACCCGACATTCAGGGGGCCCGTACAGCGTCCCACGATGAGATCGCGGGACGCCGTGTGGTTGCTAGGAAGCCGGGGACCTCCTGAAAGGCCCCAGGGCTGCCTATGCTGAGTGCCCATCAAGTGCACGGCTTGATAGGCGCTCTGCATAGACAGCCCTAGGGTCTTTCAGAAGGCCCCCGGCTGCCTAGCAGCCGCGATCTGACCGGACAGGCTTCATTCAGGCTTGATAGAAGCTTGTCCGGTCCCTGCACAGTATGATGTAATGCCATAGCATTACATCATACTGTGCAGGACAGATTGTTCGCATCTTGCGGAGTTCGTAAATCGAACGTTCGCAAGTCAAGGACTATCTGTATCCATTGGAACCTGGTTGAAAAGTACTCATAAAGGGACAAACCTGATCAGCATCAATTTGTAGGTAATTTGTCCTGTTCATAGGTTTCTCATTTGGTATCAATAGACTAAATACACTCTGTGAGAAAATTTCCTACAGTTTTATTAAAATTTTACAATATGCTTGAAATTGTACTTTCTGAATCTATTTGGACCATACTTGTATATATTCGGTTGTAACTAATTCAAGTAAAGGAATAACAAACTACACACTGTATATGTGATAACATAATATGTAAAACACAACTGAAGCATTAAACTGTACAATTTGCAGCTGTGTATTTCCCCATGCAAACAATGTGGGGAAAAAAAGGTTTCTGCTGTTGAATGCTATCCTATTTGTGTTCATGAGTGGCCACCGAGTGGCTGTGTTGTGAATTGCAGTCTCCCAAGGGTTTCTGCTAGGGTGTCACAATATTATATTGAATTGATGTCTTGAAAAATGTACCAAACTTTTCAGAGGACTTTTAGAATAAGCTGATGTGTGTGTCCAGGAGAAATAACACTGTTATTGACCATTATGACTAGTATATGAAACTTTTTACCAGTTTTTTCCTCTGCAGGCTATATCTAATTCTCAGTTTTCACTGAACTAGTGGGGCCTAAAACGCCTTCAAGCAAAATGTCTGATCTGAAAGCCTCCGGCTGCTGCTTTTCGGTGTGGGCCCCGTTCTGCATACAGACAGAAGATTAGGGCCACAATGGGTATATTTCTGAACACAGGACAAATGGCGGTATGCATTTTGGGGTGTAAATCCTCATTTTCATGTGCATTCTAGAAAAAAATCCTGTGTTTAAAATTACGTATTTGCAAAACTATGCAATTTTATTTTTTCTTGTCTAAATTGCATTAATTCCTGAAAAGAAACTGTGGGGTCAAAATACTCATGACACCCCCCAGTGAATACATTAAGAGGTGTAGTTTTTAAAATGGGGTCATTTGTGGGGGTATCTATCATTCTGACACCTATGAGCCTTTGCAATCTTGGCTTGGTGCAGGAAAATAAAGTGTTAATAAAGTTAATAATTAATGTTAAATTTGTACGTCTCCTGAAAGGTTAAAAAAAACGAAAGTTTTTCCAATGTGCGCCCAGAATAAAGTAAACAGATGAAAATATTTATCTTATTAAAAATTTCTATGTTATGTTTGCACATATTTGAGATATTGCAGTTGGAAATGTGAAAACATGACGATTTTTTCAAAATTTTCCCAATTTTGGCGCTTTTAATAAATATACATAAATTCTATTGGTCTATTTTTTCCACCTAAATGAAATACAATATGTGGTAAAAAAAAACAATGTCAGAATCACTTGGATATGCAAAACCTTTACGGTGTTAATCCGTGTTATATTTACACATGTCAGATTTCCAAAATTTGGCCTGGTCATTAAGGCACAAACAGGCTTGGTCACTAAGGGGTTAACCAAAAAACTCTAAAGACTACAAAATATACGGTAATTTCTGTCACTGCTCCAAAGTTGAGTTTCCAGAAACATCTCTTAGAAAACAGGGACATCTTCAAACAAATCAGTGGTAGAGTTTATAACTCTGACATAGCACTATGAACCAAAAGTTTTTTCTAGATATTTATTTGCAATCTTACTTTATAGCAAAGTAACAAACGAATCTATCTGTCAATGTCTCTGAGTATGAAAGGAAAAGGAATATTACGCAGTGTATTCTGCTAAGAGGAGGTAAAAGGTCACACAGCTAAATCACACAGCTAAATTTAGCTATCACAGCTAAATACCAGGCTGGTATTCCAAAGGTTAATAGGTTTATGCGTCAACATCTACACCCCTAAGTAGTGAAGAATAAATAGCTTGATAAGAATCTGTACTCTTATCAATTACTTGTTTTACAGGAGTGTTCGTGGGTTTTTAATTATAGAAACTCTTAATTTTATCCCACCCAAATCATAATGTACCATTACTGGATATTGAAAACACAGATTCATTTTTGCTATTCTCTATAAATGCATCTGCATTACAAGCTGGAAATGAACCCCATAATTAGCCTGTCTTTTTGCTCAAAAAAAACCTACCTTGTTGTATTTTTTAAAGTAAGTTTACAAAAACTACCAAAAAGATGAAGAAAGTGTGTTAAGGAGTGAAACCTCTTTTAGCCCCTTAGTGACGGCGCTATCGACTTTCTACGTCCTGCAACTGTTGCAGGACGTGTATGGAGGGAGTTGGTGCCGCTATCTCCCTTCAAACAGCGCGGGTGTCAGCTGTTTATTACAGCTGACACCCGCAGGCAATAGCTGCGATCGGTCATTCGGCTGATCACGGCTATTAATCCTTTAAATGCCGCTGTCAATTCTGACAGCGGCATTTATAGCCCCCGAACGATGTTCGGGGGTCCCGCACGGCCCCCCGCGGTGAGATTGGGGGAGCTGTGCAGGTGTCATGGCAGCCGAGGGAATAATGAAAGGCCCCAGGGCTGCCTTAACAGACTGCCTATCAAGCAATCCCCGTGGGGTGGCTTGATAGACTGCCTGTCAAAAAGCAGTGTGACGTAATGCTATAGCATTACGTCATACTGCAGGAGCAATCAAAGCATCGCATGTAGGGATGAGCGAGTATACTCGCTAAAGAACTACTCGTTCGAGTAATGTGCTTTAGACAAGTATCTCCCTGCTCGTCCCTGAAGATTCGGGGGCTGGCGGCGGGCGGGGAGCTGCGGGGGAGAGCGGGGAGGAACGGAGGGGAGATCTCTCTCTCCCGCCCGCTCTCCCCTGCTCCCCGCCGCAACTCACCTGTCAGCTGCGGCGGCTCCCGAATCTTCAGGGACGAGCAGGAAGATAGTCGTCTAAAGCACATTACTCGAGCGAGTAGTGCTTTAGCGAGTATACTCGCTCATCCCTAATCGCGTGTTAAAGTCCCCCAGGTGGAGTTCAAAGTAATGTAAAAAAAATCAATAAAGTTTTTTTTAATTGAAAAAAAAAAGTTGTAAAAGTTTAAATCACCCCCCATATGCCATATTTATTATTAAAAAATCTAAATCATAAAATAAAAATATGTATTTGGTATCGCCGCGTCCGTAAAAGTCCGATCTATCAAAGTAGCACATTATTTTTCCTGCACGGTGAACGTCGTCCGGAAAAAAAAATAAAGAATGCCAGAAATGCACTTTTTTAGTCACCCTGTCTCCCAGAAAAAACGCAATAAAAAGCGATCAAAAAGTCGTATGTCTTCCAAATTGATACTATCAAAAACTACAGGACATCCCGCAAAAAATGAGCCCTTGCTCAACTACGTCGATGGAAAAATAAAAAAGTTATTGCGCGCACAAAATGACCACAGAAAATAATTGTAAAAAATGAAATATCTTTAAAAAAAAAAATACAAGTACTACAGCAAAAAAATACTATATAAGTTTGGTATCGTAGTAATCATACTGACCCATAGAATAAAAATATCAGGTCATTTTTGTTGCAGTTTGTGCGCCGTAGAAACAGGACGCACCAAAAAATGGTGGAATGTCGTTTTTTTCCCATTTCTCTCCGCTTAGAATTTTTTAAAAGTTTTTCAGTAAATTATATGGTACAATAAATAGTGCCATTGCAAAATACAACTCATCCCGCAAAAAACAAGCCCTTATACAGTGACATCGATGGATAAATAAAGGAACTACGATTTTTTAAAAGGGAGTAGGAAAAAACAAAAATTGAAAAAAGCAAAAAAGGTCCGTTACTAAGGGGTTAATAGTGGTAAAGGTTGATTTAGTAGCACAAAGAAAGTGGTTGCAATGGTATGTGCTCAATGTATAACAGCACATCTCACTTTACTAATTGCTCTAATGGTAAATGTTCAGCTAAGAGGAACAAATACTGCATTTCTAATTACATTCAGGCTATGATAGTACATGAGAACAAATACCACAGCAGTTAGGGATCATGTCCACAGGGGGATCGGATTCCACATGTGGGAGCCTGCAGCGGATTCTGAGCCTGCCCGCAGCCAAGGAAATTGTGGGTCTTCTACTTACCCGTCTGAGTCTTCTATTTTTTTCACTGTGGGTTTGTGCGGAAGAGCCAGCCGGCGTGCCGCCGCACATGCGCAGTGAAGGTTTTTTTTAAAACTCCTGCTTTCCCGCGGAATCTGCAACCCGTCCACAGGCCACGGATTGAACGGCTTCCATTGACTTTAACGGAAGCCGTCCGTGCAGGATCCGCATTGAAAAGGAGCATGCTGCGATTTCTTTTTCCGGACCATTTGCGGACGACTATGTATCCCTATGGGCAGCTTGATTGGCGGATCGAACCCACCTGTGGACATTGGGCCTCAATTGAAGTTTGTCATATTTATCTTCATAACTTAGGTTACAGCTTTATTTTGTTGAAAGTAAGCTGCCATAAAAGAACACTCACACAAAATCATTTTCTTACCTACAAGTCCTTTTAAAATGATCCAATGTTGTGGTGTGATGTCTTTCCACTATTTCATGTTCAGCAGTGAATGAATCCTCTGAATAAATTGGTCTTACCACCAAATAGTTATTATCCAACGAGTATTTCACTGATTCTTCCATTGATTTATGTCTTTACAGTAATTATATGTGATTATAAGAATTTGATTATGTCTGGCAAGGACAGAAATTAACATATTAATAGCATTAAATGGGACAGTCACAGAAATGTCTACAATAGATCTGCTAATTGTCACCATACCCTATGAGTGCTTTCACACAGGTGGAATTATTCCGCTAGGACACAATGTAATTTGCAGTCCTGTGAAAAATACAGCTCACATTTGGAATTGAAAATGGTTTGAATCTGCCTGCAGTTCCATATATTAAAATCTGCAATTAGTGATGCGAATTTGGGTGCGGATTTCTGCAGTGGTAAATTCCACTGTGCCATGGAGAAATAATACAATCAAGATATTTAAGGCTTTTCACATTTGTATTTGGAGCCTCTGATGTAGATTCAAATTATCAAATTACCAAAGGCAAACAAAAAGCCATATTGTACTAAATCTATTATTCAATAAAAATTATATAATCAGATAGATAAAGGGTAGAGATGAGTGAGCCTACTCGGCCATGCCCCTTTTTTGCCCGAGTACCGCGATTTTCGAGTACTTCCGTACTCGGGCGAAAAGATTCGGGGGGGCGCCGTGGGTGAGTGGGGGGTTGCAGCGGGAAGTGGGGGGGAGAGGGAGAGAGAGAGGGCTCCCCCCTATTCCCCGCTGCTACCCCCCGCGCCGCCACGCCTCCCCCGCCCCCCCCAAATCTTTTCACCCGAGTACTGAAGTACTTGAAAATCGCGGTGCTCGATCGAGTAATTACTCGAAACGAGTAGGTTTGCTCATCTCTAATAAAGGGTCCTTTTACACCTGCTGAACTATCAGCCAGATATAATGTGCGCCAATTTACACGCTTGTTGATGGGTGCTCATCAATTTTTTTTTCTTACATGAGGTGAAAATCAGCTTATGGAGATAAACAATGGCTATTATGATTGTCATATAGGCTGTACATCTCCCTGTCCATACGATGGGAATGTATTGCCAATCAGTGAGCATTTTTATGCATGCTGAAACTGAGCAATCAGCTGAAGAATAAGCACAACATGTCTATATTATATTTCGATCTAATAATGATAGTAAAACATGTTTTATATATTTTTTTCCTGTATTATATTTTTAGAATATTTTACAAAAATGTAACACGCATAGTGTGCTAACAGTATATGCCAATCTATTCATAGACTCTATAGGTTCTAATTGTATTCATCATTTAAAGGTTACCATCTTTAAGTCTATATTGTTTCTTACCTTCCTGTGTATTCAGATAGAAAGCAAATCTTGAAAGAGGTAAGAAAAAGCTCAGTGTGATCCTGTTAAGAAGTGATTCATGTATTCTGATAGGTGTTCAAATTTGACTGTAGCAATGATTAACTTTAATTAACTATTTAACATGGGAGAAGATTTCGTAACCTTTGAGACTGTAATCAATTGATGCAATATTGATAAGACACTTCCCTGTAGTATTACTAATTTCACTTGTGAAATGTTATTCTTAACATGACTGTTAGGACTCACACTGACTTTCAGTTGTGCCTCTCACACATAGCACGTGAAATGTGAGCGCCAAAAAGAGTGCGGCATGCACTATCTTGGCATGTATTGTGTGTGTTAGGTATCTGAGTAATGGGTCTATTGATAGGTTAAATAGTAGCGGTGAGAGAGGGCAGCCGTGTCGAGCCCCTCTAAATAGATCGATATTGGGGGTGTTGAGGCCATGAACTGTGAGGATCGTGGTGGCGTTTGTGTGTTGTGTTGATATAGTTCACAAAAGTCCGTCCAAAACCTCGTCTTTCCAGTAATGCATTCAAGAATGGCCAGGCCATTTTGTCGAAGGCTTTTTCGGCGTCCAAACTTAAAAGCATCATCGTCGGGCTTTCAGGGCTTTGTGCTGCGACTGTCGCCGCTATGGCGGCTCTGATGTTTTTTAGAGCACTTCGCCCTTCTGTGATGGGTCCAGTATGGACGGGAGAATTAGTTGGAGCCTGTCGGCCAGTATCTTGGACAGAAATTTGTAATCACAGTTTAATAGTGCAATTGGTCTGTATGATCATGGGTCTGTCAGGTCCTTGTTTGGTTTAGGGAGCAAGATCGTTCTGTAGATTCCAAAGTCTTCTAGTTGGGTGTCGTTTGTGTATATTGTGTTGTAGAGTTGAGTTAACACTGGCACAATGTCTGTTGATAGTATCTTGTAATATTCTGTCGAAAATCCGTCTGGACCCGGCGATTTTCCCCCTGCTGCCTTTGCGATCACTCCCCGTACCTCCTCCCGTATGTCGGCGTCTAGTAAAGATCTTTGTTCATCTGTAAGTCTCGGTAGGCTCATTGATTCTAGGAAATTACTTAAGTCTTGTATGTTAGTTGGTTCTGCCCTATATATGTTTTCGAAGTATTCATGTAATATTTGGGCCACCTCTTTTTGTTTTGTTGTAAGGTTGTCCCCGTTAGTATGTCTTAAAGTCAGTATTGGTTTGTGTGGTTGTCTTTGTTTGGCCAAGTTGGCTAGTAAACGCCCTGTCTTATTAGCCCACCTGTAGAATTTGTTGTTTGTTAGTTGAGTTTGCCAGTGTGCATGGGTGTGTACAAACGTATTTAATAGATGTTTTGTTGTGAGGAAAATTTGGTATGAATTGTCGTTGTGGGAGTCCATGTGTTCCTTTTGTACTGGAGGGAGTCATGTAAGGTCTTAAATTCTGTTTGAAATATTTTCCTCCTATGAGATATATAGCTTATGATGTGGCCTCTCATCACTGCCTTTGAAGCTTGCCAGAATAGACTTATGTTGTCTGTGTGTACCCTGTTATCGTCTGCATAATTGTTCCAGTGGATTTTCAGATATTCTCTGAAATCTTCCGATTCCCATAGGAATGAAGGGAAGCGCCACAAATAACCTTCAAAGGGGAACCAGTTGCAATCTCATTGCAATCGGCGCATGGTCGCTAAGGGATATTGGGTGGATTACAGATTGGTGGTGATAGTCAAAAATGCTGTTTGATATTAAGAAGAAATCGATATGTGAAAACGAGTGGTAAGCATTGGAGCAGCATGTATATTCTCTGCTAGTAGGGTTCAGGAGTCACCACGGGTCGCACACGTGGAGTTGCTCTTTCAATGTTAATAGTGCATGTGTGGTTGAGGTTGGTTGGGTGGAGGTTCCTGTTCTGTCCAATGATTCGTCTTGTGTGCTGTTAAAGCCTCCCCCCAAAATTATTGTGTCGTTTAGGTAGGGTTGTAGCTGTTCTATTAGTGTGGCATAAAATATTGACTGATCTGTGTTGGGGGCATAGATGTTCACCAGGGCATATGTTTGTGAGTCTATACAAATTCTCAACACTAGGTATCTTCTCTGTGGGTCGGCTATGGTTTGCAGTAATGTGTGTGGTATATTTTTCTTAATTAAGATTGCTACTCCTCGGAATGCTGATGTTTGTGAGGCTGTGTAGCATGCGTCAATCCATGGTGCCCTCAATTCACCCCTCCCCTCTCTTTTCCAATGCATTTCCTGTAAAAACACAATGTCTGGTTTATGTCGCTTCAGGTGTGTGAGTACTTTTTTCCGTTTGATGGGTGTGTTGAGTCCGTCTACATTCCAGGATAGGATTTGTAGTGTTTTGGGTGTTTGATAGTCTGTTGTCTCTGTGTCTATAGGCATAGTGGTGTATGTGTTTTGATCATAATTACCGTTACTTTTGCCTCTTTGTTGCTGTTGTATCCTTCGGTCCCAGCGAGCCGCGGATGCAACTGAGTAATAATTGTGCCATATCTGTGGGGTCCTCCAATCTCCCTATTGGTCCATTTTCTAGAAGTCAGATGGGTCAGAATGAAAAACATGAAAAACATAAAAAAGAACATGCAAACGTTTAACATCAATATTGTCTTTTCTTTTGCATAGTGGTTGCCACATCCACGTTACTTGGAACAGGGTTGTAGTAGAGAACAAAAATACAGTTCCTTCTTCTCGCCATTCTCAGCCCTGTTCTCCAATCTCCTCCATGTGTAGGTGTCTTCTTGCTTCCTCCGGGGTGTTGAACACCAAGGATCTGTTGCCATCTTGAATCCGAAGTTTTGCTGGATATAACAGTTGGAAGCGGGTGTTCCTTTCGTACAGGGTTTGACAGATCGGGGTGAATAGTTTGCGTTTTTGTGACACTGCCACCGAGAAGTCCTGGAACAGAAGAATCTTTGTCCCTTGTATTGTTAGTTCCCCTTGTCGTCTGTAAGCTTGCAAAATTGTTTCTTTCATTGCCCAGTGCATGTATTTTGCTATCACTGGACGAGGTCTAGTTCTGTTGTTGCATCCATCTCCCGGTGGGCCAATTCGGTGGGCTCTTTCTATTGTTAGGGGGTTGTTGGGCATGTTGAGTTGAAGAGCCTGTGGTAGGTCTGTGGTTAGATATGTTAAGAGCTGGTTATTAGTTACTGTCTCCGGTATTCCCACAAAACATAGGTTATTGCGACAGTGCCTGGGTCGTCAATTTTTTCCCGGAGTGTTTCAGTTTCTGATTGGCTTCTTTGTAACAAAGCTTCTAGGGTAGCAATAGCGTGTTCTGTATTCTGGGTTTTCATTTTTAGTTCTGTCAGTCTTTGGGTGTTGTCCGTAATATGTGACAGCGCTGAGTTTATGGATTAGTGCAGTGTCTCTAATCTGTTGTCAAATAGGGGGAGAAGCAGTTTTGAGACCTCTTGCGCCACTAGTGTTGCCGCAGCAATTTCCACGCTGTTGTCCGTCGGCTGCTCGGTGGTTTATGGGGAGCAGGTATCCATTGCCTTGGGGCAGGGATCTGGTATGGCTGTGGCTTGGGTTGGGGTGTTCTTTAGGGGGGATGCGGATTGTTTTTTTTTTTTAAGTCAAATATTTTTTATTGAATTTTCATCGTCCGAAGACATTTCAGTAACAATACAAAACATTTAAACATATTCCAAATAGTCTCTCGCGCCGCGACGAGAAGTCTGCTGTGCTCTTGATCCACTCTTCTTGTTTGTGAGGATTTTCCATGTGTTGATCCGTGGCATGTTCATTAATTAATTGCGTGACCATGGTGACGCTATTCTTTCTTCCTCTCCCTCCCTCTCCCCAAACAACAATTATTTTAGTACATTTACTATCTTAGTTTCTGAGTAAGTCCGAGCCAATAAGACCAAAGGTATGTAGCCATTTCAGTTATATATCGTAATACTTTTGTGGTGTTTTTCTCTTGTAATAAACACTTTTCTCCCACATTAAAATTTGTGTGACTTTGTTTTTGAGTTCATTCAAATTGGGGGGAGTTTCGTCTAGCCAGTGTTGCGCTATTAGCTTTCTGGCCAAATATAGAATTCTGGCTATCGCTAGCTTTTCGTTTTCATCTAAAGGTACGTCGTCTACATAGCCTAGGATACATACCAGTGGAGTGTGCTCTAGAGTTATCCCATACACATCATGGATTAGTTCCCACACTTCTATCCAATACCTCTTTAGTTTTGGACATCTCCACATTATGTGCATTAGATCTGCTGTTTGGGTTTTACATTTATTACATAAGGGAGACTCTCTCAGGCCTATATTACATGGCGTTCAGTATACCCTGTGTAGTAGGTACAATTGTGAGAGTCTGTGGGATTCACTTAGGGAGAGTCTGGGTGTCGCCTGTAGAATCTCATCCCATAATGATTCCTCTATTGGTCCAATGTCTCCTTCCCATTTGCTCTTTGTTGCCAGGGGATACCGTTCGCCTATTTTGCTCTGTATGCATGTGTATAGCTGTGATATTTTCCCCCTTGTGTTGGTGGCAGTGCCTATGATATCTGCTGGTATGAATTTCTTTAGCTCAGTATCTTTAAGCCCCACTTCTGCCTGATAGGCATGCCTGAGTTGGAGAAATTTGAAGAACTGTGTGTGTGGTATGTCAAACTCTGCACGCAGTTGCTCAAATGACTTCATATCTGTTGTTGTCACTGTGTTACTCGTCTGACCCCCTTATCCTTCCATATCTGGAAGTCTTTCAATTTGTTTAGTTCTTGTAATTTTGGATTATCCCAAATTGGTGTATATATCGTGTGGACATTGGTCTCTGTGATCTCTTTTACTCTCCACCACACCCTATGTATCAGGGCCAAAGTCGGTAGGTTCTGGTCATTTGTTTTAAATTTAGCGCTCTCCAAGGCTTCGATAAGTGTTCATTTTAAAAGTATATCTTTAGGAGTCGAAACCCCCTTGTGTGTCTTCTGATTCCCACTCTCTAAGATGTTGCAACTGCGATGCTAAGAAAAAGGACATGGGGTTGGGTAGTGCCAGTCCACCCTCTCCTTTCGGGTTATGTAGCACCGCTAGCTTGATTCTGGGTCCTTTCCCTCTCCAAATTAGATCTCTAAATATTCTATTTATTTTATAGAAGTATTTTTGTGTGATCCAATGAGGCGAGTTGTGGAGAATATATAACAATTGTGGCATCCAGATCATTTTGATCAGGTTTACCCTTCCTATTATTGATAGTGGTAGTTTGCGCCAGATCTCCTGTTTTTCCCTGAATTTAATTATTAATGGGTCTAGATTTAGTGTCCCGTATTCGTGTACTCTTCTCGAGACCCTAACTCCTAGATATGTGATGACTGGCTCGCACTTCATAGGGGTTCTATTTCCTTCCATTACCATGTTAGGCTCATCTATAGGTAGTATTACCGATTTGTTTCAGTTAATAGTGAGTCTCGAGAATTCTCCGTACTGCCCAATCAAGGACATCGCAGTGTCTAGGGACTCTTCTGGGTCTCTTAAAAACAGAAGCAAATCGTCTGCGTACAGTGCTACTTTTTCTTCTACTTGATCACGTTTAAATCCAGCTATTGTCAGGTGGGCTCTCAGTATGCTGGCTAGAGGCTCTATTGTCCATTAGAAAGTGGTCAATGCCTACGTAAGATTTGAGCAATTCTGCCACTCATGGGACTAAGTGCTGACAAAAGGAATTCTTGTCAATTCCCTCTTGTCTCTGCATGTACTAGTCAAGAGTGAGTCTCGTTCAACTCCCCTCACCTTCTCGTTCAACTCCCCTCACCTTCTCACTCAACTCCGCCACCAGCCACTCAGGGTAACTCCCTCGATAGAAACTATTGGCACATCTGTTCCAGTCTATGGTCAATAAATCTATCGTCCACGATATGTCTTACCCTGAGTAGCTGGCTCCAGGGCAAGGACTTCACCATTCGTGGAGGATGGAAACTGTCAAAAATCAGGAGGTTATTTTTATTGGTGGGTTTAACGTACAAATCTGTCGTCAAACTATCATCGATGTTAGAAACCACAACGTCCAGAAATTGTATCTGTGTACTAGAGTACACCAAGGTGAACTTAAGGTCCGGATAGATGTCGTTAAGTTCAGTATGAAACAGATTCAACTGCTCCTCTGACCCAGTCCAGATGAAAAAAATGTCAACGATATACCTCCACCAAGGCTGGACACAGGTCCAGCTTGGGGAGGTATATATGTGACTGGTTTCCACATCATCCATGTAGAGGTTAGCGTATGTTGGGGCCATATTGGACCCCATCGAAGTCCCTCTTTTTTGGCGGTAACTTTTCCCACCAAACAAGAAGTAGTTCTTTGTCAGAACCTCTTCTAACAAGGTGAGTACAAAGGAGAGGGCATGCTCTTCCTCTTGCAACATGATTGGAGATTTTTTCAATATATATGTGGCAATTTATTACTGTACCTGAATAGTTTCCTTACCTTATGCAGTTTTGAAAGTTTTCAGTACCATTGGTGGCTGCATTGATAATGTGTACTTCACCTTGATCCTCTTCCTTTAAATGTTAATAAAGTTTGTATATAAGCATATAGAGATGTATATCTCTTTGTGAGTGATTTGTGAGTTGTAGGTTGAAGTGTTAATTCGATCTGTAGGCTTAATATGATTTAACTCTAAGGGTAGTAATTAAGATTGGGCTAATAAGTTGTAGCCTTATAGGATTGATGGGTTTGTCTTTTGATACCTCTGGGACACCGTAGCAGCTCGATAGTGTGGTGACGGAGTGGCCAGCGATGTATCCCTTATTGGTATATATTGGTTGATTAGGGAAGCCGTTGACACATGCGCATTTGAGAACGCGATGACGCCGTGAATTAGAGGTTGCAGGTCAGCTGACTTGATCCTTGAGGTCACATGATAACGCACGTAATGACGTACAGCGTGATGACATGTTACGACGTACAGCGTGATGACGCGTTAACCTCGCGCGATGTAATATGGCCTATGGGGCCGTCTGAGTGACGCAGCATTAGGAGGTTTACGACATGGTGCAGAGGAACACATGGCAGACACCAGTGGAACACCTGTAAGTCCTTCTTTTTAATTGTTTGTGGGTGGTTACTCGTATGGTGATTGGGTTTTTGTACTATTTAATGTGATCAGTGATGCCTGTGGTATATGCTTGACAAAGACCATAGCAAAATTGTCGCGTCTTTTGTACTGTGGACTATGATTAAAGGACCATATATGATTTACATCTGGTAAGGAATTTATTCCCATGTGCTGCCTCTCCTCTATTTATTGAATTCCTCTGCCGTCAGCGCTGTGTAACTAAGAGTTGGGATTGGATGGAGCGCCAGCCAATCACAGCCGGCGCTCGATAAACCAATGACAACCATTCAGTGATGTCATTCACTGAATGGCTGTGAATGATCGAGCGCCGGCTGTGATTGGCTGGCGCTCGATCCAATCACAGCGCTGACGGCGGGGGAATTCAAAACCAAGCCAGGGTGATGACCGCAGGGAGATGTCTAAAGCAGCTTGCCGCACTGGGAGGTGAGTATTGCTTTTTTTTTACCTCACTCGAGTATAAGCAAAGGGGGGCTTTTTCCCAATCCAACAGCTTTAACTTTTTGATTTTTCCATTGACGTAGCTGTATGAGGGATTGTCTTTTTGAAACACAAGTTATAATTTTTAATGGCATAATTGTGGAGTACACCTAATGTATTGTATAACATTTATTATTTCAGTAAGAATTTAAAAAAAGGGAAAATTTCAATATAATTTTTGGGTTTTGTTTTTACAACATTCACAATGAGATATAAAAACATAAGTCTCTAGGTGTTTTACTACTTTTATGCAACAAAACAGTTGAGAAATAAACAATAAAATTGATTTTGCGTTTTCCTTTTCTGTCGATGAAGCTGTACAACTGCTTGTTTTCTTTCAGGATGAGGTGTAATTTTTATATGTACAGATGTAGCAAAGTTTAACTTGACTTCGTACCATTTTTGGGAACTAAAGATTATTTTGATCACTTTTTATTTCATTTTTAGAGGTGATATAAAAAAATTGTGACTGGCATTTTTTCCCTTTACAGTATTCACTGTGCGGCATAAATGACACGCTAATTTAATTATGTGTATTAGTAGGATTACATCAATATCAAATTTGTATGTCGTTTCTTATATTTTTCAACTTTGCCACTATGGAAACTCTTTAAAAAAAAATTTATTATGTGTTGCTGTATTCAAAGACCCATAATGTTTTTATTTTTACATCAGCAGGGCTGCGTGAGGGTTTGTTTATTGTGGTACCAGCTGTAGTTTTATTGGTATCATTTTGTGGTTTATGCAATTTTTTGATCATATTTTATTCCATTTTTTGAGGCGGAATATACAAAATTAGCAATTTTGGCATTGTTTGTTATTATTTCACAATGTTCATTGTATGAGTTAAATAATATAACTTTTTTGTTGGGTAGTTACAAAATGTGGGTATTTTGTTTTAAATAAAGGGGAGAGTTGTGTTCTTAAATTTAATTTAATTTTTATATTATCTAAATATTTTTAAACTTAACTTTTTATTTTAATTATACTAGTGGATTTGAACATCATTAGGAACGATTGTTCCTATAATCCCCTGCAAAGCTAAGTATTACAGTAACCTACAAGACTCTGTTTCTGGCACAGTGTAATAGACTTCTGTATATGGCAAACCCGGAGTGCATTGTTAGGACTCCAACTACCATTGCAACTAGAGATAAGCGAGCATACTCGGTAAGGACCGAGTACCTGCCTGCTCGCCCGCAAAGATTCGGGTGCCAGTGTGGTTGAGCGCTGTGTTGCGGGAGTGAGCAGGAGGGAGGTAGAGAGAGAGATCTCCCTCCCGTTCTACCCTGCTCTCCCCTTGCTGCTCCCCGCCGGCACCCAAACCTTTGTGGGCGAGCAGGCAGGTACTCGGTAAGGACGATACTTGCTCGAGTATCTGTCCTTACCGAGTACGCTTGCTTATCTCTAAGTGCAACCCATCGGCACCCCAAGATCAGTTGCACTGACTGATAGTGATTGCTGTAAAAAGGCGCATTCCAAATAAATAGCCAGCACTTTGTGTCCATGGTGCATGTGGAGAAATTCAGTGGTAACAGAAAATAAATCCTGGAACGCATGTAACTAGCAGTAATGTTCCCTTAGCATTCAGTGCTCTCACCTTCTCACCCTGGGTTCGATTTCTGGTCAGGAACTGGGCCGAAACGTATTCTCTGTTTGACATGCTGAACATTAGTATTCTTCATGTCCACTACATAAAATATATACAGTCACAATATTATGTTATTCACAAAACCTTCAGTTTGCTATAGACATTCTTACAGGGCATTTACAGGTGCAAAAACATAGCAAAAATTATGATAAAAAGAATAGTCTTAGCACATCTCGTATGTCTGGACCAAGCCATTCAATTGTTCCAAAGGACCATTGTCATTGAATGATGATAAAACTAAACATGTGTGGGAAGAAGGGAACCAAGATTTTACGGTCCCTATTTTCCCTAATAATAATAATAATCTTTATTTGTATAGCGCCAACTTATTCTGCAGCGCTAATGCGCCCAAATGAATGTTATGCCCTAAATGAAAAAAAGGGGTGATCGCCCTGAAAAGAGCAGCCACACAATCACTCTACAGTAGAGACCCTGTATAATGTTTACAAATTGTCACAATGTGCAGGACAGATGGGAACATTCCTTCAGTCTCAAAAGGTGGTTATCAAGGCCGATATATTTGTAAATAAGGAAGGGGAGGGCCCAGTTCTTTTGGAAGCGAGGCCACCTGTATTATACAATTATGAGGGGCAGGGGCGTAGCTAGAGGCTCATGGGCCCGGGTACAAAAGTTTAGCTTGGGGCCCCCCTACAGATCCCTCCAACCCCCACTCCTTTTCACGGCTACTCCTTCTACATCACTTTTAGCTGCAATTTTGTTTTTTTTAAATGACCCATCAATAGATCATTAGTAATCAGGGGTTTTAGCAGAGTTTTAAAACATCCAGAACACAAGCCTCAAGGAATGTTTTGCTTCCCCAAGAAAGAAAAAAAATTATATATATATATATATATATATATATATACTCACTCACTCTCACACTCTAACTCACATACACATTGGAGGCAGCATAATAACAATACATGCAATAGAGACAACATAAGCTAACTTTATATAACATGTTAGCGCTCATGTCCACGGCCAGGTTTTCACCACCTATTATGCGTGCGTTGCACACACACACGTGGTGGAGTCAATGAAAGTCAATGGATTGCGTGTAGATATGCAAGAGAAATAAATCCCAGCATGCTCTCTTTCTTTGTATATCATGCAACGTGAGCACTGTACACTTATATGGGCTGCATGTGATACACTGCCTATAGGCAATACATTGTTTCCATACGCATTGACACGCTAAACACTCCCCATCACATGGAACACCCCTTGTCGTCGTTGCCCCCTCCTTCCCATCGCACAAAATGCCCCTCGTACCCCCCCATTCCCCATTACACAGAACGTCCCTCGTTCCCCCCACTCCCCATCACACAGAACGCCCCTCGTCCCCCCCCATTCCCCATCACACAGAACGCCCCTCATTCCCTACCCACTCCGCATCACATAGAACGCCCCTCATTCCCCCCCACTCCCCATCACACAGAACACCCCTTGTTCCCTGCCCCCCGCTCCCCATCACCCAGGATCCCCCTCGTTCTCTCCCCCCATCACACAGGATCCCCCTCGTTCTCTCCCCCCATAACACAGGATCCCCTTCGTTCTCTCCCCCCCATCACACAGGATCCCCCTCGTTTCCCCCCCCCCATCACACAGGATCCCCCTCGTTCTCTCCCCCCCATCACACAGGGTCCCCCTCGTTCTCTCCCTCCATCCCACAGGGTGCCCCTCATCCCTCCCCCCATCACTCAGGGTCCCCATTTTTCTCCCCCCCATTCACTCAGGGTCCACCTCATTCTCCCCGCATCACTCAGGGTCCACCTCGTTCTCCCCCATCACACAGGGTCCACCTCGTTCTCCCCCCATCACACAGGGTCCACCTCGTTCTCCCCCCATCACACAGGGTCCCCCTCGTTCTCCCCCCATCACACAGGGTCCCCCTCGTTCTCCCCCCATCACACAGGGTCCCCCTCGTTCTCCCCCCATCACACAGGGTCCCGCACACTAACCGCAGTTTCAGCCCCACTTCAGTAGCCTTGAGCAATTCCAGCAACCTCATTGGTTGTTGGGGACACACCTTCTCTTCAGATGTGCCCGAGGATACAGTTACACAGAACTCGTTCTGAGAGGGGCACGTAAGCTGCTGGGCTGCATCTAGAACAAGAAAACATGCGCACCTAGATGCAGCAGCTTACCTAGCTTCCTCTCAGCATCTGCTTCTAGTGCTTCAACAGCTCTGTAAATACACCGCAGATCTGTGTAACTGTATTCCCGTCAGCACCTGTTTCTCATGCACAGCTCTGTGTAACTGTATCCTGGGGCACATCTGAAGAGAAGGTGTGTCCCCAACAACCAATGAGGTTGCTGGAATTGCTCAAGGCTACAGAAGTGGGGCTGAAAAAAAACATGCGTGCGCGGGCCGGCAGCTTCTCCTGCACGCCGGCGCTTCCTCCCGGACCTGCGCTCAGGGGAGGAGTCTGAGCGGAGGTCTGGGAGGAAGTGCCGGCGTGCAAGAGAAGCTGCCGGCCGGCGCAGAGACCTTAGTGAAAGTAATTGCGGTCAGTCCATGTGAAAGAGGGCCCCCGGGGGCTCAGGGGCCGGGTCGCAACCGCGACCCCAGCAACCCCTATATGTACGCCTATGATGAGGGGTGTACCTCCCACGGGTTATATTTGTGAATAGCATGGGCTCCCTGAACTCTGTTTTTATATATTTTTTTAAACTGAATACAAAATGTGATATGATTGGGAGTTATTTAAATAAATAGTTAAAGGAGATGTCTCGAGGAAGCAGTGAGTTTTTTTTTTTGCCCAGTCCCCCTTATTCAGCATACAAAACTAAGCACCCGTTTAAATGACTTTTAAAGCCGGTTTCTACTCACTGTTCCAGCGTTTCAGCAACTTTTAAAAACTTTTCCAAAGATGGCCGCCGGTTCTTCTCCCAAAGTGTACAGCCCTTGCTTCAGCCCGACGTGCGCGCTCCCGAGACGCCAGTCACGTGATTCTGTTGATGACGTCATCTCTGGAGGCGGGGAATTCAAATGCTTGTAATCTCCATGGCAACCGGACGCCCCGCAGCCGCCGACCAGACGCCCCGCAGCCGCCGACCAGTCACCCACCGCCAGGCAGCAGGTAACCGGCGCTAGCCCCCGGCTCCCCAGCGCTAGACCCTCAGCCCAGGTGAAGGCCCCGGAGCCCAGCGCTAGGTTCCGGAGCCCAGGTGAAGGCCCCGGAGCCCAGCGCTAGTTCCCCCGGCCTAACGACAGCCCCCCCATCGCAGCGGCAGCCCCCCCGGCCCAGCGACAGCCCCCCCATCGCAGCGGCAGCCCCCCCATCGCAGCGGCAGCCCCCCCATCGCAGCGACAGCCCCCCCCGGCCTAGCGCTAGTTCCCCCGGCCTAGCGCTAGTTCCCCCGGCCTAGCGACAGCCCCCCCATCGCAGCGGCAGCCCCCCCATCGCAGCGACAGCCCCCTCGGCCTAGCGACAGCCCCCCCATCGCAGCGACAGCCCCCCCCCGGCCTAGCGCTAGTTCCCCCGGCCTAGCGCTAGTTCCCCCAGCCTAGCGCTAGTTCCCCCGGCCTAGCGACAGCCCCCCCATCGCAGCGGCAGCCCCCCCGGCCCAGCGACAGCCCCCCCATCGCAGCGGCAGCCCCCCGGCCTAGCGACAGCCCCCCCCGGTGCAGCGACAGCGACGACAGCCCCGCCAGCGCAGCGGCAGCCCCCCCGGCCCATCACTTACCTGGACGGCAGGACAGCTGGACGGCAGGACAGCTGGGCGGCTTCTCCGGACAGCTGGGCAGCTCTGCACCTTCCTCTAACAGAGGATGGTACAGAATGGCCGCTCCAGCGCGCTCCCGAGCAGTGACAGCTCATCTGCGCATGCGCAGAAGAGCTGTAGCGGGGAGCACACTGAAGCGGCTCGTGCTGAAAGGAGAAGACCGGACTGCGCAAGCGCGTCTAAAAAAGGAAGCTGCCAGCGAATTTAGACGGAACCATGGAGACGAGGACGCTAGCAACGGAGCAGGTAAGTGAATAACTTCTGTATGGCTCATATTTAATGCACGATGTATATTACAAAGTGCATTAATATGGCCATACGGAAGTGTATAACCCCACTTGGTTTCGCGAGACCACCCCTTTAAGCAACAGCAATCTGTCCACAATCCCCAGAAGAAGCGGAATGTAAAACACATGTGGGGTAGTGGGGAACAGATTGTCTTATACTTAGTGATTTGTATACACTCTGCTCTTAAGTGTATTTCTGTTTTGTGCCTACGAATGCTTATGAAGTGAAGCAGGTACTACCACGTAATGTATATTGAATCCCAATGTTCTTGCACATTTGTTCCATCATGTTTTATACATTTTTAAATTTATGTATCAATAAAGATGAAATTATTGCCTGTGATCATATGCATATGTTCTGGGGTGTTATCTATCGTTTGCATGGAGCTGTGACTATATTGCTTATAAGCCCATTTATGGAAGATCTGCATTGTACCATGGAAACACTTTCCTAACAAAGTTCCCTAAATGGCAAAAGACGGCAAGGTCCCAAAAATGTGTTCCTAAAGGAGCAGATAAGAAAAGACACCATTCATCAGTAGGACATCTGCCATTAAAAATCTTGCCTGTACTTCAAAGCATAGAGCAGATCTATAAAATATTCAATTTACTCTTTGCCTTATTATACTGCCTTTATATGCCCTTGTGTTCTCTGCACAGCTCACATGATATTTGCTCCTAGCAGCAAAACACTACTCCTACTAACAGTGGAGTACCTAAAGGTTCAGGAGTCCGGGTGCAAAGGTTCATGTGTTTGTTGTACTTTAAAACCACAATTAAGACACATAGAAAACCTGCATGCAGTATTTAAAGACCCCGTAAGTTATTAAGGAGCTGCAGACACAATTAAAAACTGCAGGTGGTTTTGATGCGTTTTTTAATTGTGAGTAAAGTGTGAAATTATATACAGTAAATCCAGGGAGATGTATAACTTATACCAGCGATAGATAGATAGATAGATAGATAGATAGATAGATAGATAGATAGATAGATAGATAGATAGATTGAAGGATGATAGGATATAGAAAGATAGATACATAGATAGCTATGAGATAGCTATAAGATGATAGATAGATAAGAGATGGATAGATAGATAGATAGATAGATAGATAGATAGATAGATAGATAGATAGATAGATATGAGAGAGATAAATAGACATGAGATACAATATAGAAAGATAGATAGATAGGAGATAGATGGATAGTAAATAAATAGATAGATAGGAGATAAATAGATAGACAGATAGGAATTTAGATAGATAAATACATAGCTAGATAACTAGATAGGACATAGCTAGATAGATACATGGGACATAGATAGATAGATAGATAGATAGATAGATAGATAGTAGATAGATAGATAGAAGATAGCTAGATAGATACATGGATAAATAGGAGATAGATAGCTGATAGATACATGGATAGGATATAGATACATAGATAGGAGACAGATAGATAAGAGATAGATAGATAGGAAATAGACAGATAGATGATAAATAGGAGATAGATAGATGGATCGATGAGAAATAGATAGATATAATCTAAAAAGATAGATAAGAGATAGATAGATAGATAGATAGGAGATAGATAGATAGATATGAAATAAATAGATAGATAGGAAATAAATAGATAGATAGGATATAGATAGATAGATAGGAGATAGATAGATAGATAGATAGGAATTTAGATAGATACATAGAAAGCTAGATAACTATATAGGAGATAGCTAGATACATAAATAGATAAATAGGACATCGATAGATACATAGATAAATACATAGTATATAGATAGCTAGATAGATAAATAGATAGGAGATAGTTAGATAGATGCATAGATAGGGCATAGATAAATAAACAGATAGTAGATAGATACATAGATAAATAGATGATAGTCATGTAGATAGATAGGAGAGAGAGAGATAGATAGATAGATATGAGAAAGATAGATAGATTGAAGAGAGATAGATAGAAGATAGATAGGGCATAGATAGACAGATAGACAGGGGAGAGATAGATAGATAGGAGATAGATAAATAGATAGATAGGCGATAGCTAGATAGATACATAGATAGGGCATAGATAGATAAACAAATAGGAGATAAATAGATACATAGATAAATAGATGATAGATATATAGATAGATAGGTAGATAGATAGAAAAGAGATAGATAAATATGAGATAGGAGATAGATATGAGATAGATAGATGGATAGGAGATAGATAGACAGATGAGAGATTGATAGAGAGATAGATATGAAATAGATAGATAAATAGATAGATAGATAGATGAGAGATAGATAGATAGATGGATAGGAGATAGATAGATGAGAGATAGATAGATAGATAGATAGATAGAGGATAGATAGATATGAGATAGATATGAAATAGATAGATAGATAGGAGATAGATGAGAGATAGATAGATATGAGATAGAAGGATAGGAGATAGGAGATAGAAAGATAGATAGATAATAGATAGATAAGAGATATAGATATCTATAGATATATAGATAGATAGATATGAGATAGGCTATAAAAAGATAGATATAGACAGATAGATAGGCAATAGATAGATAGGAGATAGACAGAGAGATAGATAGAAAGAAAGATAGATATGAATTTAGATAAATAGATAGGAGATAGTTAGATAGATAGGGCATAGATAGATAAACAGATAGTAGATAGATAGATGATAGATATCTGGATATGTAGATAGATAGATAGATATGAGATAGGTTATAGAAAGGATAGATAGATAATAGATAGATAGGAGATAAGATAGGAAATAAATAAATAGATAGGAGATAGATAGATAAATACATAGAAAGGAGATAGACAGATAGAAGAGAGAGATAGAAAGGAGATAGATAGATAGGGAGGATATAGATAGATATGAGATAGATAGCTAGGAAATAGATAGATAGCTAGATAGATAGAAAGATAGATAGATAGATAGATAGAAAGATAGATAGATAGATAGATAGATAGATAGATAGATAGATAGATAGATAGATAGATAGATAGGAGATAGCTAAATAGATAGATATGAGATAAATAGTAAGGTAGGAGAGAGAGATAAATAGTAGATAAATATGGAATAGATAGATAAGAATTTAGATAGATAAATACACAGATAGCTAGATAACTAGACATGAGATAGCTAGATGGATACATAGATAAATAGATAGTAGATAGGGCATAGATAGATAAACAGATAGTAGATAGATACATAGATGAATAGATGATAGCTATATAGATAGATAGGAGATAGATAGATAGATAGATGAGATAGGATATAAAAAAGATAGATAAATAATAGATAGATAGGAGATAGATAGATAGAAAGTAAATAAATAGGAGATAGATAGATAGGAATTTAGATTCCTATAGGAGATAGATACGTAGATAGCTAGATAACTAGCTAGGAGATAGTAAGATAGATAGGACATAGATACATAGATAAATAAATAAATAGATGATAGCTAGCTAGACAGATAGATACATAGATAGGACAAAGATAGGTAAACATATAGTAGATAAATAGATACATAGATAAATAGGTGATAGATATATAGATAGATAGGAGACAGATAGATAGAAGAGAGATAGATAGATATGAGATAGGATATAGAAAGATAGATAGATAAATAGATAGGAGATAGATAGATAGATAGACAAATAGATAGGATAGAGATAGATAGATAGTTGGAAAATAGGAGAGAGATAGGAGATAGATAGATAGATAGATAATAGATAGATAGGGGATGGATAGATATAGAGATATTTAAGAGATAGATAGATAGATAGATAGATAGATAGATAGATAGATAGATAGATAGATAGGAGAGAGATTGATATATAGAAGACAGATAGATAGATAGATAGATAGATAGATAGGAGACAGATAGATAGATAGGAGAGAGAGATATATAGAAGATAGATAGGAGATATATAGATAGATAGGAGAGAGATAGAGAGATAGAGAGATAGATAGATAGATAGGAGATAGATAGGAGATAGATAGAAGAGAAATAGATAGGAGATAGATAGATAGATAGATAGGAGAGAGATAGATGGAAGATAGATAGATAGAAGATAGATGGATAGATAGGAGAGATATAGATAGAAGATAGATAGATAGATGATAGATAGATAGGGGATAGATAGAAGAGAAATAGATAGGAGATAGATAGATGATAGACAGATAGGAGATAGATAGAAGAGAAATAGATAGGAGATAGATAGAAGAGAGATAGATAGAAGATAGATAGGAGATATATAAATATATAGAAGATAGATAATTGATAGATAGATAGATAGATAGATAGATAGGATATAGATAGATAGATAGGAGATAGATAGATAGATAGATATGAGATAGGAGATAAATATGAGATAGAAGATAGATAGATAGATAGATAGATAAATAGGAGATAGATAGTGGGAAAATAGGAGAGAGAAATAGGAGATAGATAAATAGGAGATAGATAGATATATAGGAGAGAGATAGATAGATAGGAGACAGAGAGATAGATGGAGAGATAGATATGAGAAAAGGGTGATTATACCTACCCGATAATCGGGTTTTCAGGAGTCTCCACGACAGCACCCGTACATTCCCTCCCAAAAAATAAATAAATAATATTTTAACGTAACTGCCAGGGTAGGAGCTAACTTAAATTTCTTTACCTATCTGGTATATGTAAAATTTTATTTATTATTATTTATTTATTTTTTGGGAGGGAATGTACGGGTGCTGTCGTGGAGACTCCTGGAAACCCGATTATCGGGTAGGTATAATCACCCTTTTCCCAGGTCGTCTCCACGACAACACCACCTGAGACATACCAACTAAAGCTATTTTTAGGGTGGGATTGCCGCCGAGAGGACTTTACGACCGAAGGTCATATCCTCATCAAGTTGCACTTTTACCCTATAATGTCTGACAAAAGTGTGTGGCTTCTTCCACACTGCTGCCTTGCATATTTGTTCCACGGATGCCGAGCTATGCTCGGCCCATGAAGTCGCTACTGCCCTCGTTGAGTGGGCTTTAAGAGCCGCGGGGGCCTCTTTCCCCAGGGTCCTATATGATTCGCTAATGGCCAGGCGGATCCACTGGGCTATAGAGCTTTTAGCTGCTTTTTTCCCCTTGTTAGGGCCTGAGAATTGGACGAACAGGTTGTCGTCCTGCCTCCATGGACCTGTGGCCTCGATATACTTCAGGACCGCTCTCCTGACGTCTAAGCAATTTAGGGCTCTCTCTCTCTCGTTTTTTGGGTTATTAAAGAACGAGGGGATTACTATGTTCTGTGCCCTATGGAATGGAGACACTACTTTAGGCAAGAAGGTCGGGTCCGTTTTGAAGACTAATTTGGTGTCGGTTATTTTGAGGAGCGGGTGGCAGATGGATAGGGCTTGTAGCTCACTAACCCGTCTAGCTGAGGAATTGGCCACTAGGAAAATTGTTTTAATTGTGAGTGTTCTTATTGAGAGCCCCTCGATTGGTTCGAAGGGTTCTGCCGACATAGCCCCCAAGACCAAATTTAGGTTCCAGTCTGGACATATATTAGTAGGTCTAGGTCGCAACCTATCTGCCGCCGTCAGGAATCTACTGATCCACCTATCTCCCGCTAGCTTAGTGTCGAATAGGGCGCTAAGGGCTGCCGTCTGGACCCTTAGGGTGCTCAGGGAGAGGCCCATGTCCAGTCCCTCCTGCAGGAAGTCCAGGATTAATGGGATGTCAGCACCGCTGCTCGAGGAGTCCTTCCCCTGTCTCCAAGAGATAAACCTCTTCCAGATCTTTTGGTAGATGCTGTTTGTTGTCTCTTTTCTACTTGCCAATAGCGTCCTGACTACCTTGTCTGAGAATCCTCTGCCTCTTAGTATGGATTCTTCAGTATCCAGGCTGTCAAGTGGAATCTGCTTATATCGGGATGGTTCAGAGGCCCCTGTGTTAGAAGACTCGCATGAGCAGGAAGGGTGACAGGCTCCTGGATGCTCAGGTTCTTTAGAAGGCTGAACCAGCTCCCCCTTGGCCAAAAGGGAGCCACTAGGATCAGGGTGCATGCCTGTGACCTGAAGTGCTGCAGTAGCCTTGGGATTAGTGGAATTGGGGGAAAAGCGTACACCAGTTCTCCTCCCCAATCCTGGCTCAGGGCGTCCACTGCTGTTGGCCGGTCCTCCGGTCTGAGGGAGAAGAAGTTCTCTACTTTAGCGTTTTGTCTGGATGCGAACAGGTCCAGTTGTGGGAGACCCCACCTGTCCGTCATGATCCGGAATGCCTCCTGGGATAGAGACCATTCCCTTGGGTCTATACGCCTACGGCTGAGGAAGTCTCCCCTCTGATTCAGGGATCCCTTCAAGTGTACTGCCAATAATGAGAGGATGCGGCCTTCCGCCCAGCGAAAGATTCTTTGTGAGATGCTTTGTAGAGCTGGCGACCTCATGCCCCCCTGATGCCGAATATGGGCGACTGCCGTGATATTGTTTGATAGCACTCTTATGTGCTGGTTTTTTACCGCGTCCCTCAGGTGCTGGAGGGCCTTTCAGATCGCCTGCAACTCTCTGTAGTTCGAGGACTGGTGTTTCATCCCCTGCAGCCATGAATCCTGTAGGAGCTTGTCTCCGATGTGTGCCCCCCATCCCCAGGAGCTTGCGTCGGTCGTGACCTGCGTGGCCGGATTCTGCATCCAGTGGACCCCCCTTCACAGAATCCTTGGGGAAGTCCACCAGCGCAAGGATACCTTCACTGAGTTCCTTATCTGCATTCTCCTCTCTAGCGAGGATTGCTTGCTGTCCCATGCCGAGAGAACTGCTGCTTGCAGAGATCTGGTGTGCGCCTGAGCCCATGCCACCCCCGGGATGCATGATGTTAGGCTTCCCAGAAGGGACATAGCCTCCCGGATTGAGCATGACCGTCTTTGAAGGAAGGATTCTACCATCTGTCGGATCTTGTGCGCTTTTGACTCGGGGAGGAAAGAGCATTGAGCTTCTGAATCTAGTGTTATGCCTAGAAACACCTTCTCCCTGCTGGGGTCTAGGCTGGACTTCTCCCAATTTATTATCCATCCTAAAAATTGTAGTAGGTTGAGCACCGTTGCCAGGTTTTCTGCTAGGAGTTCTCTGGACTCGGCTATAATTAAGATGTCGTCCAGGTAGGGGACTATGAGAATCGACCTCTGCCTTAGGTAGGCTGCGACCTCCGCCATGATTTTCGTGAAAATGCGGGTGCCGAGGAGATTCCGAAGGACAGGCATCTGAATTGGAGATGTCTTGTCCTCTTGCCCATCTCTAGAGCGAACCTTAGGTATTTTCGTAAGTCCTTGTGGATTGGTACATGGAAATAGGCGTCCTTCAAGTCGATTAATGCCATGTAGGCTCCCTTGGGGATCAACCTCACTGCTGAAGTGATTGATTCCATCCTGAACTTTCGGTATTTGACAAAGATGTTCAGGGGTTTTAGATTTATTATCATGCGTGAGCCCCCCCCCCTGGTTTTTCTATTGGGAAACCCTGTGGCACGAAGGACACTGCTTTTAGACGTTGCAGGTCCCCGCCTGCTGGAGCGGGTGCAATTGTTGCGCTGGACCTCTGGTAGTGACATATCTTCTCCTGGGGAGGGACACCAGTTCGATTCGGTATCCCTGCTGCAGGATCTCCAGGATCCATGGGCTCCTGCACACTGAGGCCCACCGATCCGCAAAGCTCTGCAGCCTCGCCCCCACTGGGATGGCGTCAGGGCTTCTGCTTGGCTGGATCCCCCTGGTGAGGGTTAAAGAGGAAATTCCTCCCTCTGCCCCCCTTGGGGTAACTCCAGCGGCCCGTCTTGCCCTTGCCTCTATATGGTTCCGGCTGCTGTGCTGGGGCCCGGAAGAAAGTCTTCCCTTTATACTGTTTCTCTTCCGGGAATCCTTTCCTTTTGTCTGATGCCTTTTCTAGGATCTTGTCCAGATCTGGACCGAAGAGGAACTGGCCATGAAAAGGGAGTGAGCATAATTTATTTTTTGAAGCCAGTTCGCCTGACCATGACTTCAGCCACAGAACTCTTCTGGCAGAGTTGGTTAGGGCCGTTGTTTTTGCCAAGAGTTTCACAGACTCCGCCGCTGCGTCCGCCAAAAAATTGGTGGCCATTTTCAGTATGGGGAGGGAATCTATAATTTGTTCCCTCGGTGTTTTATTTGAGATATGCAGCTCCAGCTGCTCTAGCCATACCCCCAGGGTTCTAGCGACACACGTGGCTGCAACTCCTGGTCTGAGCGTACTGGCGGCTGCCTCCCAGGATCTTCTTAATAGGCCCTCTGCCTTCCGATTCATTGGATCTCTCAGTTGTGTGGCGTCTTCAAAGGGCAAGGTTGTCCTTTTAGCCACCTTAGCCACTGGGACGTCCACCCTGGGTATTTCTTCCCAGCTCGAGCATACCCCCTCCTCAAACGGGTAGCGTCTCTTAACTCCTCTAGAGGAGAAGGATCCGGTGTCGGGTTTTTTCCACTCTTTATGAATCAGTTTGGATATATTGTTGTGGACCGGGAAGGTATGCTTCCGCCTCTCCCCCAATCCCCCAAAGACCTCGTCTTGTATGGTGCGGGGTTCCTTGGGTTCTTCCATCTTTAGCGTGGCTCTAACAGATTTGATAAGTTCCGTTAGGTCTACTCTGTGGAAGAGGTATTTTTTATAGTCCTCTTCTTCTGAGGACTCCTCAAGCACCAGCTCTTCTGGTTCTGATTCCGAACTCTCTTCAGAGTCTGAGTGCTCTTCTGGGCTATACGCCTTCCTCCGGCGTTTCGCCCCTGATGCCCCCGTTGGTGGCGTTTTTGGAGTCGTCAGGGCTGACCGTACTTCCTCTCGGACAAGCTTCCTGACGTCCTCGAGGAATCCCCCCGATTCCTCCTTGACTAGTTTGGCTACGCATGTTTTGCATAATGACCTCACATGCGAAGCCGGTAGTCTTGCGCCGCATTCTGCGCATTTTTTCACCTTGGATCTTGGAAGGGCATCCTTTTTATCCCCCTGGCAGATAAACAAAAAAATAATTTTTGTGTATAAGGATGCAACATTCACAAATAACATACACGAATATACATGCCTTGTTTTGCCCCACTGGCTACTTACGGTTGCTGCGGCTGAACATTCCGCAACCTCTGGTGCTGGAGCACTCATGTCTTAATACTGGTGCTGCAGACACTCTTGGGGCAGTAAGCCATATACTCACTTAGCGGCTTTTAGTTGCTCGGCGCCCTCTTCTCTCAGGTTCCTTTTAATTTTTTCGAATTTGACGCCTTTAATTTTAAGCCCCGCCCCTTCCGAGCACCCCTTCCCCTTAAGGGGAAGCAGGAAGCGCCGCGCTTGGTCCTAAGCCGGCGTCTGAGGAGAGCTGGAGCCCCGCTTTGAACCCCCCATGGGCCGCCGCGGGAGGAACCTGGCCCGGGGGAACCACCCCATGTGGCGTCCCAGGAGTCGTTCTGCAGGAAGGGAGGGCAGGCTGGACCACTGCCCTCCGATCCGCCGGTAAGACCTTCAGGCTGGCGTCTCCACCAGCCCCTCTCGGTGATCCTGCCTCCTGGCAGGACAGGAAAACACTGAGGAAGGGGGGACGGGGGGGGGGGGGGGGAAGATTTTAACCTCTCGGTGTGTTCCTGTCCTATCTGGAGGAAGGCGATCTCAGGTGGTGCTGTCGTGGAGACGACCTGGGAAAGATAGATAGGAGATAGAAAGATGATTGATAGATAGATATGGGATAGATAGATAGTTAGATAGATAGATAGATAGATAGATAGATAGATAGATAGATAGATAGATAGATAGATAGATAGATAGGAGATAAATAGGAGATAGATAGATAGGAATATTGATTCAGATAGGCGATAGATACGTAGATAGCTAGATAACTAGATAGGAGATAGTTAGATAGATACATAGATAGGACATAGATAGATACATAGATAAATAGATGATAGATAGATAGGAGATAGATAGATAGGTAGAAAATAGGAGAGAGAAATAGGAGATAGATTAGAGATAGATAGCTAGATAGATAGATAGATAGATAGATAGATAGATAGGATATAGAAAGATAGATAGGGGATGGATAGATAGAGAGGGGATGGATAAATAGAGAGATAGATAAGAGATAGATAGATAGGAGAGAGATTGATATATAGAAGACAGATACATACATAGATAGATAGGAGATAGATAGGAGATAGATAGATATATAGAGGATAGATAGGAGAGATATAGATATATAGAAGGTAGATAGATAGATAGATAGGAGATAGAGAGAAGAGAAATAGATAGGAGATAGATGAGAGAGATAGATAGAAGATAGATAGATAGATAGATAGATAGATAGATAGATACATAGATACATAGATAGGAGAGATATAGATATATAGAAGATAGATAGATAATAGATATATAGATATATAGGAGATAGATAGATAGATAGATAGATAGATAGGAGATAGATATATAGAAGATAGATAGATAGGAGATATATAGATATATAGAAGATAGATAGATAGATGGAAAATAGGAGAGAGAAATAGGAGATAGATAGATAATAGATAGATAGATAGTTAGGAGATAGATTATAGAAAGATAGATAATAGATAGAGGATAGATAGATAGATAGATAGATAGGAGATAGATAGGAGAAAGATAGACAGATGAGAGATTGATAGATAGATTTGAGATAGATAGATAAAAGAGAGATAGATAGATAGATAATAGGATATAGAAAGATAGTTAGATAGGAGATAGATAGATGGATAGGAGATAGATAGAAGAGAGATAGATATGAAATAGGATATAGAAAGATAGATGATAGATAGATAGGAGATAGATAGACAGAGAGATAGGAAATAGATATAAATGAGATAGGATATAGAAAGAAAGATAGATATGAAACAGGATATAGAAAGATAGATAGGAGATAGACAGATAGGAGATAAATAGATAGATAGATAAGAGATAGGATATAGAAAGATAGATAAATAGCTAGATAGATAGGAGATAGATACATAGATAGGAGATAGATAGATAGGAGAGAGAGATATGAGATAGATAGATGGATACAGAGATAGATAGGACATAGATAGGAGATATATAGGAGAAAGATAGAAAGAGAGATAGAGAGGGGATAGATAGATAGGAATTTAGATTCCCATAGGAGATAGATATGTAGATAGCTAGATAGACACAAGTGGTGAAGCATACCAATTTAGGTGAAGGTGACCTGGCACTCCAGGTGAACAGTTTGTAAAGACTTGGACGGTCTGGAGGAAAGAAATCACTTCTGTAAACAAAAGTCATTAAGGTGAGAGCTGAGCAAAAGATGCAGACTGAACAGACCTCTGAAGTACAAGAGGCCAAGGAGAAGGCAGAAAGTGAGGCTACTGAAGCGGAGAAGGTTTCAGAAGTGGCAGCAGAAATCTTGGAAGAACTGCAGCAAGAGTATAATGACCTCAAAAAGCAAACCCAGAAAGTGAAGAAACAGGTTGTCCAGGTGATAAAAGCCTATCACAGGGATGCTGGCTCCAATGACCAACTCATCAGTGAACTGAATACTACCAAGCAAAAGTTAGATTCAGAGGAGAAGGAACTTGAAAAATGTTAAAGGGTCTAACCGATAACACTATACTAAGAGAAGAAATAGAATTGTTACAAAGTGAGGAAAAGATAATTATAAAGCTGAATGGATTGAAAAATGAATTAGAGACTGTAATCCATAGCAAGGCCATGCTGGAGCATGAGCTACAAGGGGAACTGGAAGAGTACCGAGACAAGGTTCGTAAGCTAGAAGGAACCTTCAAAATGGAGGCTAAGTTTGAAAGTCTTAACAAGCTGTTGTGCACTGAAATGGAGGACTTAGTTAGCTCCAAGGATGATAGTGAAAAGAGTGAACATGAACTACAAAAGTCTAAAGAAGTAGAAGAAAGCAAGATTCAGTTAGAGGAACTTGAAGATGAGTTACAAGCCACAGAGGATACAAAGTTGCACTTGGAAGTCAACCTGCAAGCTGGGAGGACACAGTCTGAGAAAGATCTGCGAGGATGTGATGAGCCAAGTGAAGACAAGATAAGAGAACTTATCACACAAGTAAAAATAGAAAGAGACCCCCAAACCTGGAGTTTTGACCCTGGAGGGCCAAAAGAGAAAAGTGTGATATAGCTTAAGGCCTTTCTCAAAGGGGAAGGAGGGGGGGGGTATGTAGAGGTGCACTACAGAGGAATGGCCTGTAGGGGGCAACAGACAGGCATTCTGGTGCCTGAGAAAAGGGAAAACGCCCCTAGGTGTGGTCAGGAAGTTGGATATGAGTACATTCCTGCTACGCCCAGAGAGATGTTTTTGGCTGAGAGAGCCAGAGAGGACCAGAGCAGCAGAGCTGAGGTGCTGCAGGCTGGTGGCCTAGAAAAGGCCAGAGTCCGACAGAGACGACAACCCTGGACTTACACCCAAGGTAGGGTGCATATGAATTGTGTTTTTGTTGTATGCTGTGTGCTGTGAAAATATAGTCTGGCAGGAGCCCGAAATAAAGAAATCCACGTCTCTGGAGTTTCTACACGTGTCGTGCAACATTTCCACATGAGAGGTCAGCGATACCGAGGCAAGTGTACCCCGCTTGCTACAATTGATAGGAGATAGATAGATAGAAAGATAGATAGGAGATAGATAGATATGAGATAGATAGATAGGAGAGAGATAGATATCTAGATCGGAGATAGATAGATACGAAATAAATAGATAGGAGATAGATAGCTAGATAGATAGGAGATAGATAGAAACATAGATAGATAGTAGATAGATGGGCACAAATAGATAAACAGATAGTAGATAGATAGATACATAGATAAATAGATGATAGATAGATAGAAGATAAATAGATAGGAATTTAGATTCCTATAGGAGATAGATACATAGATAGCTATATAACTAGATATGAGATAGATAGATAGATAGATAGATAGATACATACATACATAGATAGGACATAGATAGATAGATAAATAGATAGATAAATAGGGGATAGCTAGATAGATATGAGATAGGATATAGAAAGATAGATAGATAAGAGATAGATAGTTGGAAAATAGGAGAGAGATAGACAGGCGATAGATAGATAAATATGAGATAGATAGAGCGGAGATAGATATGAGATAGACAGATAGAAGAGAGATAGATAGGAGATACATAGATAGGAGAGAGATAGAGAGGAGATAGATAGACAGATAGATAGGAAATAGATAGATAGGAGATAGATAGATAGGAGATAGATAAATATATAGATATAAAGATAGATAGGAGATAGATATGAGATAGATAGATAGATAGATAGATAGATAGATAGGAGAGAGATAGACAGATAGAAGAGAGATAGAAAGATAGATAGATAGAGATAGATAGTAGATAGATAGATAGATAGGAGATAGATTGATAGAGGATAAATAGGAGATAAATAGATAGGAATTTAGATTCCTATAGGAGATGATATAGATAGATAAATAGATAGGAGATGAATGGGAGATAGATAGATAGATAGGAGATAGATTGATAGAGGATAAATAGGAGATAAATAGATAGGAATTTAGATTCCTATAGGAGATGATATAGATAGATAAATAGATAGGAGATGAATGGGAGATAGATAGATAGTAGATAGATACATAGAGAGGACATAGATAGATAAATAGGGGATAGATAGATAGATATGAGATGGGATACAGAAAGATTGATAGATAAGAGATAGATATTTGAAAAATAGGAGAGAGATAGATAGGAGATAGATAGATAGAAGATAGATAGATAGATAGATAGATATGAGATAGACAGATAGAAGAGAGATAGATAAGAGATAGATAGATAGGAGAGAGAGATGGAGAGGAGATAGATACATAGATATGAGACAGCAAGATAGGAGAGAGATAGATAGACAGAAAGATAGGAGAGAGATAGATAGACAGATAGATAGGAGATAGATAGATAGATAGGAAATAGATAGATAGCTAGATCGGAGATAGATATATATGAAATAAATAGATAGGAGATAGATAGATAGATAGATAGGAGATAGATAGATAGATATGGCATAAATAAACAGATAGTAGATAGATACATAGATAAATAGATGATAGATATATAGATAGATAGGAGATAGATAGATAGGAGATAGGATATAAAAAGATACATAGATAATATATAGATAGCAGATAAATAGATAGGAGATAGATTGATAGGGGATAGATAAATAGGAGATAAATAGATAGATAGGCGATAAATAGGAGATAGATAGATAGGAATTTAGATTCCTATAGGAGATAGATACGTAGATAGCTAGATAACTGGATAGGATATCGTTAGGTAGATACATAGATAAATAGATGATAGATAGATCGATAGATAGGAGAGAGATAGATAGCTGGAAAATAGGAGAGAGAGATAGATAGGAGATAGATAGATATAGAGATAGGATATATATATATATATATACTGTATATATATATATATATGATATAAATAGATAGATAGGAGATAGCTAGATAGATAGATATATGGATAGATAGATAGGAGAGAGATAGATAGGAGATAAATAGATAGAAGATAGATAGATATGAGAGAGATAGATAGATAGATAGATATAGAGATAGGAGATAGATAAGATATATATAAAGAGAGATAGAGAGGAGATAGATAGATCAATAGATAGATAGATATGAGATAGACAGATAGAAGAGACAGATAGATAGGAGAGGGATAGATAGGAAATAAATAGATAGCTAGATGGATAGATAAGGCATAGATAGATGAACAGATAGTAGATAGATACATAGATAAATAGATGATAGATATATAGATAGATAGGATATAAAAAAGATAGCTAGATAATATATATATATAGATAGGAGATAAATAGGAGATAGATAGATAGATAGATAAGAGATAGATAGTTGGAAAACAGGAGAGAGATAGATAGGCGATAGATAGATAAATATGAGATAGATAGATAGATAGATAGATAGATAGATAGAGCGGAGATAGATATGAGATAGACAGATAGAAGAGAGATAGATAGGAGATAGACAGATAGGAGAGAGAGAGATAGAGAGGAGATAGATAGACAGATAGATAGGAAATAGATAGATAGCAGATAGATAGCTAGGAGATAGATAGACAGATAGAAGAGAGATAGAGAGATAGATAGACAGATAGATAGGAGATAGATAGATAGCTAGATCGGAGATAGATAGATACGAAATAGATAGGAGATAGATAGATAGGAGATAGATAGAAACATAGATAAATAGATAGTAGATAGATAGATAGGGCATAAATAGATAAACGGAGGGGCTTCCGGCGGATGACGGGATAGGTCGCAAGTTGAGCGAGCTCCCGCGTCTCCTACCTTCTCTGCAGCCTAGAGGCACCGGCAAGCAGCGGAGAGAAGCCATACAGTTCCCCATGGGGAAGAAGAGGATGCCGCGATCTGCATCGTGCACCCCGAAGAGCAGGGGAGGCACACTAGAGAAGTTTCTCAGCGGCGGAAGAGAGGACACTGCCGAACCCAAAATGGCACCGGCCCCCACGAGACCGCGAGCGCGGGAGCCACTACCCGGCACAGAGCCTGCACTGCCTGCACAGCGCTCCAGGAGACCAGGAGAAGAGACAGACGCCCGCAACAGCACGAGGGGGAGCAGGGACATGGAGAGGAGAGATCCCCGAACGCCTGCACCGCTGAAGCAGGGGGATGGTTGAAGCAGTGCAACAGCAGAGGAAACTGTGAGTACTCTGGGCGGCAGCCCATACACACTGCATAATCCATCACAGACCCCAACACAATCTCCCAGGGCAGAAAAGGGTAACAGCCCCATATGGCCCCACTCTGCGGACTCAAGTCTATCCAGCAGCCCCATATATAAAAGAGCAAAATGTCCCTCAACACCAGCAATAGCAGGCGAAGAAATCTGGAAAAATCGCATTATGTCCATTCCCACGAAAAATGAGCTAGACGAACTTTTCCAGAGATTAGAAACATCTAACAAAAAAGCGCTGGAAGGCATCCAACACGAAATACAACATTTGGGCCATAGGATATTACAAGTGGAGGAGACACAGGAGGGGACGGCGGCCATATTAGAGACCCATAGACAGGCGATTCAAGCACAAGCGGATCAAATTTCAGGCATTATTATGCATATCGATGATCTTGAAAACAGAAACAGACTAAACAATCTGTGCCTAAGTGGAAGTGGGAGAGTGGAAGTGGAAGTGGAAGAGGAAGTGGAGGGCCAACATCTGGACTCTTGGGCGCAATCTTTCTTCCAACAACTTCTGAACCGCCCATCAGAAAGCCCCATAGAAATTGACCGAATCCACAGGGCCCTCGGACCCAGAGCGTCCGACCCTAATAGACCAAGGGACGTCATCTGTAGAGTCCACTTCTTCAGAGACAAAGATGAGATTCTACGCTAAGCAAGGGAGAGGGGAGACCTACAACACGAAGGCAAGCCCATAATCCCATTACAGGACCTGGCCCGGCATACCCTGCGTTTAAGAGGAGCTCTCAGACCCCTGCTGACAATCCTAAAATCCAAAGAAATCCCATACAGGTGGGGGTTTCCCTTCTCCCTGACTGCCAAAAAAGATGGAAAAACAGCGGTACTCCGCACAGCTGGAGATCTACCAAATTTCCTAGGCACTTTCCAACTACCACAGGTCACACTACCAGACTGGCCGGCGGTCCCAACAGTCACAGCCCTAACAACCCAGGAGCAGTGGCACACAATGCAACCCAAAACCAGGCACGAGAAGCGAACCACGACAGGAAGAAATACTTGAAAACATCATCAGCTGACACAAAGACCCACTTACATCTTTATCCAAGACATTCCTACCTCTGACTAGGAATCACTAGAAGATTTTCGCTGAAGTCGCAATGTCCACTTGATGATGCTGGGTGGCGGGGTGTGGGGGGAGGGCCCAAGGGGGAAGGGACGCATGAAAATACGTGGTCCTTATCACCCCCGGAAAGCGTCCCCCCTTCATTTTGTTTGCACCCCCCCCCCCGCCCTCCCGCTTTCCCACATTGATGCTCCGTTGCCCCCCCCCCCCTCTTTGTGTCCCTGTGTTATGCTGGGTCAAACGCCGTTTTAAGTTGAGTTAACTCAGCAACAGTTTTGAATGTTGGAGTGTGGTTTGTCTCCTTCCTCCTAATGCTCGGTGCCTCACGAGCTTTAATCCAAAACCTCGTCTGGGGTTAGTGGCAACTTGACATGGCTTCGCTGCGGGGGGGATGTGGGAGCTCAGCACCTGTTCTGGCTGACACCCCTACGCTCCCCACACAGGGTGACCATACGCACATTGTGCGAACACTGGCAAACAGCGAGCCAGTAGTTCCCCCTAACACACGCGGCCATTTCAAGCCGCGCAAGGCTTTCTCCTATAGTAAGCCTTTGTTCTTTTACTTTTCTTTTAAAACTATGCCTTCCCTTACTCACAACCCAACACCCCCCACCACCACCACCTCCCGACCTGGCCGCATCACCTTCATGGGCTACAAGCCAGTTCCCACCTCTCCCCCTCCCCCCTTGAAAAAATCACATGATGGCTAATTTAACCTTCTGCACATTTAATGCTAGAGGATTAAATGGACCGGCCAAGAGGGGAAAGATCGTAGACCACTTCCACCGCAAAAAGATTACGATAATTTTCTTCCAGGAGACACACTTTCAAGAATCTAAAATTCCCAAATGTAGATATTGCCACTATACCACGTGGTACCATAGCCCGCACCCCGATAAAAAAGTGGGTGGCACCTCCATAGCGATCCACAACAACTTACCACACAAACTAATATCTTCAGAAATAGACAAAAATGGGAAATACCTATTCCTAAAAATCCAAATAAATAATGAAATCATGACACTTGCTAACATCTTTCCAAATCAGAACCAGAAGAGCATTGGAACCCGAGTACTGGGGGCACTTGCAGCCTTCGCTGACGGATCAAACATCATCCTCGGCGGGTACTTTAACGTCACCATGGATCCAGCCAAGGACTCCTCGGAGGGTAAGTCGGGGGTTTCCCCCACAACGATACACACACTCAGATCAGAACTGAAAAATCTCAAATTAATAGATCTATGGAGGACATTTCACCCAAAGGAGAGGGACTATAGCTTTTATTCCGCGGCACACAACAACTATCATAGGTTAGACTACCTCTTTATCTCCCATGGTTTGCTAGATAGGAAGCCATCGTCCTCCATGGGTTCCTTTGTATGGTCTGACCACACTCCGGTTTGGGGTTCCCTGACACCAAGCAGTTTAACCGACAGGAGCTTCTCCTGGCGACTAAACGAAAACTTACTAGAAGACGCAGCCTGCATACGCGATGTACAGCAGACTATAGATTCCTTCATGACCACCCATAGTTTGGATCCTACAGCAGCCCCCCTGAAATGGGAAGCCCTTAAATGCGTTTTACGGGGGATCTTCATCTCGCACGGAGCCCGGCTTAAAAAGCTAAACTAGAGGAATTAATATCCCAACTAAACAAATTAGAGACATCCAATAAAAACACACCCAAAGATGATATAGCAGCAGAAATCTCCACAACTAGAGCTAACATATTACGCATTTTAGACCAGAAGTCCCTGTGTTGTAGAGATAGAATGAGGGGTAGATTCTATGAGTTTGGGGACAAATGCAGCAGGGGTTTGGCTAGAGCACTTAATGCTAGGACTCCACAAACCTATGTGTTCGCGGTTCACAAGCCAGGAAAGGGACTGGTCCATAATAATTCGGAAATTCTTGAGAGTTTCCACGCATATTATCAAAACTTATACAACCTAAAAAAAGACTCAGGAGATACAGAAAGAGACCTTGCGTCGGAAAGGGACACATTCATAGCGGAAAACATACACACACGTATCACTAATGACGAAGCACAGGCATTGGAGGAAGATTTCAACCTCCAAGAATTGAAAACAGCAATAAAATCACTAAAAGTAGGGAAGAGTCCGGGCCCAGATGGCTACACACCTTGCTTCTACAAGATATTCGCAGATCAATTAGCCCCTCTGATGCTAGAAGCATTCAACACCGTCTCTGGGACGTGTCCCTTCCCGGCACAGGCACTACAGGCGATCATTACAGTTCTCCCTATACCGGGAAAAGACCCATCCAACTGCGGAAGTTACAGGCCGATTTCGCTACTTAACATTGATACCAAACTATTCTCTAAAATTCTAGCGAACCGCCTGCAGACCCACATCCCAACCCTGATACATGAAGACCAGGTGGGTTTTGTGCCGGGGAGGGAAGCGGGAGACAATACTATAAGAACGCTAGCACTGACATCAAGGGCTACTGGACTGAACAGCCCCCTTTGTCTTCTAACAGTCGACGCTGAAAAAGTGTTCCGACAGGGTCGACTGGAGGTTCCTGGAGACAGTGTTGAAACAAATAGGAATAGGCCCAAGGTTTCTGGAATGGACCCTAGCATTATATAACAACCCATCGGCAAAAATCCGCGTAAACGGAAAACTATCCCAACAGATACAGATCAGGAACGGCACAAGGCGGGGCTGCCCACTGTCACCATTTCTGTATATACTAGTAATGGAGACATTAGCAAACACCCTCCGTACTAGAATTGACATCAGAGGGGTCCAGATAGAAAAACACGAGCAAAAAATTGCTTTATACGCCGACGACCTATTACTCTATCTCTCAAATCCGAGGGTGACACTCCCGTGCGTCCTCGAGGAATTTAGAAAATTCGGCCGACTTTCCAATTTTACGGTGAATTTAAATAAATCTGAGATTCTAAACATCAATATCCCCGAGACAGAAGAGAGAACCCTACAGAGGTCCTTCCCATTCAAATGGAAGAAAGAGGGGATTAAATATCTAGGCATAAACATCACCCCAAACACAGGCGACCTCTTCTGTAACAATTACCAACCACTCTTAATACAATTAGAAAAAGACCTAGATAGATGGCGCGCGGTGCCCCTCTCTTGGTTTGGTAGGATCAGCACCATCAAAATGAATGTCCTGCCTAGATTCCTGTACGTCCTACAGACTGTTCCTATCCGTCTTCCGGGGGCCTTCCTGAATAGGGTAAGGAAAATAATAATGCGCTTTATTTGGGGGGATAGAAGGCCAAGAAGAAACTGGAAAATTCTCACGGGACCCAGGGAGAGGGGGGGAATGGGAGTCCCAAACATCTCCCTATATTACAGAGCAACACTGACCAGAATAATACTAGAATTAATCCGCAGCAACACCAAGAAAAGATGGGTGACAATGGAGCGGGAATCAATTCTATATAGAGGATCAGGCCTAATATGGATCCCAGGTAATGGGAGACATAGAAATATAGGCTTGTCGCCATTTATGGAGGAGATGGTAACAGCATGGCTTGGACAGGCCACCAAATCAGGACTGATCAAAAGACCTGGCCCACTGACCCCATTGGTAGGAAACATAGAAAACCCTGTATTTTTCAAGGGCTCTTCCTTAGTGAATATGTTAGTACAGGACTAAACAGGAGATATCCCAAGAGTCAAAGACCTAAAAACAGGCGACGGCATAAAGACCCTGAATGAGATCTTGGATATGCCGGGACCCCCCAACCGGAGCGTGGTACCAATATCTCCAGCTGTGCCACTACGTAAGATCCCTGGGAGGGGCTCGGTCGATTGGGCTATCTATGACACCATTTGAGAACCAATTCATTTACAGCCAAACAAAGGGAGGCAAAATCTCAGACATTTACCACTTCATGCTAGGAGAAAATATACGGGCAGAAGGACGGCCCTAGAAAGGGAATGAGAAAAGGAGCTAAACGACATACCCTCCGAGGAAGATTGGACAAAAGCGTACATTCTAACACAAAAAATCACAATCTCCAGTAAATTCCAAGAATTAAATTATAAGATCCTAACGAGAGGGTACAAAACACCGGCGAGGCTGGCTAGAATCTACCCACAATACTCAGATACTTGTTGGAGATGCCAGACAGAGAGGGGCACCTATATTCATATCTGGTGGTCATGTCCGCTAATAAACCCACTGTGGCGGGAAGTGGAGGCCCTCTATTCATGGATACAGGGGGTAAATACAGAGGTGACACCAGAGATAGCGCTACTGTCAATATTCCTTGGATCTTTGGCACAGACCAAAAAATCATTGTTGAAGTTCTTCATCATGGCAATGCGCCAAATAATACCGAGAAAGTGGAAAACCTCCTATCCACCCTCTAGATTGATGTGGCTGGAGGCAATAGATCAAATCCAATATATGGAGGAGACCTGCGCCAGAGATGAGTTGCGCTACAACAAATATATGGCGACCTGGAGTGCCTGGATTATACGAAGAGACAAAACAGAGATAACCACATGGGTCCTGAATGGATCAATCCCTCCACCCCATACAAACATCGCTATACCCTAGTCACACCATCCCCCCCCCTCCCTTGATGGGGACGTTTGGAATTGAAGGGATAGAAAGGCCGGACCCTCCCTTCCCCCACACCTCCCAGCCTCCCTTTTTTTGCCCCCCCCCAACTCACTTACGCTCTAATTCTCCTACTCTCTCTTTTCTATACTGCAGACCCTACATGGGCCTCATCTAACTTTTATACCATAGTAAATAAATAGCTGTTAAACGGTTTTTACAGTTATACAATTTTTACAGAAAATAAGCAGACCTAAGAACCAGAGATATTCATGTAAAAGCAAGCTTTATTGTTTTATCGTTTAAAAGAACATTTCATTGATTCAAAACTGTGATTGGGCCACAAAAGAGGGCCGATGCTGTTGTTCGTTATGCAAAAAATAAATAAATACATTTTGAACCATAAATAGATAAACGGATAGTATATAGATAGATAAATAGATGATAGATATATAGATAGATAGGAGATAGTTAGATTGGAGATAGATAGATAGATAGATAGATAGATAGATAGATAGATAGATAGATAGATAGGAGATAGGATATAAAAAAGATAGATAATATATAGAAAGATAGCAGATAGATAGATAGGAGATAGATTGATAGGGTATGGATAAATACGGTAGGCGATAGATAGATAGGCGATAAATAGGAGATAGATAGGAATTTAGATTCCTATAGGAGATAGATACGTAGATAGCTAGATAACTGGATAGGAGATAGTTAGGAGATACATAGATAAATAGATGATAGATAGATCGATAGGAGAGAGATAAATAGATAGCTGGAAAATAGGCGACATAGATAGATAGGAGATAGATAGATATAGAGATAGGAGATTATATATATATATATATATATATATATATATATATATATATATGATATAGATAGATAAATAGATAGATAGGAGATAAATGGGAGATAGATAGATACATAGAGAGGACATAGATAGATAAATAGGGGATAGATAGATAGATAGGAGATAAATAGATAGATAGATATGAGATGGGATATAGAAAGATAGATAGATAAGAGATAGATAGATATTTGAAAAATAGGAGATAGATATAAGATAGATAGATATAAGATAGAAAGATAGATAGATAGATAGGAGAGAGAGAGATAGAGCAGAGATAGATAGATATGAGATAAACAGAAAGAGTGAGATAGATAGGAGATAGATAGATAGGAGAGAGAGATTGAGAGGAGATAGATAGATATGAGATAGACAGATAAATAGGAGATAGATAGATAGCTAGATCGGAGATAGATAGATACGAAATAAATAGATAGGAGATAGATAGATAGGAGATAGATAGAAACATAGATAGATAGTAGATACATATAGGGCATAAATAAACAGATAGTAGATAGATAGATACATAGATAAATAGATGATAGATATATAGATAGATAGGAGATAGATAGATAGATAGATAGATAGATAGATAGATAGGAGATAGGAGATAGGATATAAAAAGATAGATAGATAATATATAGTTAGATAGCAGATAGATAGGAGATAGATTGATAGGGGATAGATAAATAGGAGATAAATAGATAGATAGGCAATAAATAGGAGATAGATAGGAATTTAGATTCCTATAGGAGATAGATACGTAGATAGCTAGATAACTGGATAGGAGATTGTTAGGTAGATACATAGATAAACAAATGATAGATAGATCAATAGATAGGAGAGAGATAGATAGATAGCTGGAAAATAGGAGAGATAGATAGATAGGAGATAGATAGATAGATAGATAGATAGATAGATTGAAGATAAATGGGAGATAGATAGGAGATAGATAGGAGGGAGATAGGAGGGAGATAGACAGATAGATAGATGAGAGGTTGATAGATAGATAAATATGAGATAGATAGGAGGGAGATAGATAGGAGAGATAGATAGAAGATAGATAGGAGATATATAGGAGATAGATAGGAGAGAGATAGATATATAGGAAAGAGAGATAGATAGGATATAGAAAGATAGATATATAGGAGGTAGATAGATAGATAGATAGATAGGAGAGAGATTGTTAGATAGATTGATATGAGATAGATAGATGATCAATAGATAACAGATAGATAGATAGGAGATAGATAGATATGAGATAGATAGCAGATTGATACATATGAGAGAGAGATAGATATGAGATAGATACATAGATATGAAACAGGATATAGAAAGATAGATAATAGGTAGATAGATAGGAAATAGATTCATAGGAGACAAATAGATAGATATGAGATAGATAGATATAGAGATAGATAGGAGGGAGATAGATAGGAGATACATAGAATGGAGATATATAGATAGGAGATAGATAGAAGATAGAGAGATAGGAGAGATAGATAGATAGACAGATAGGAGATAGATAGATAGATAAAAGATAGACATACAGGAGATAGATACATAGATAGGAGAGAGATAGATAGGAGTTAGATAGATAGACGAGAGATAGATAGATAGATAGAAAGATAAATAGGAGATAAATACATAGATAGGAAATAAATAGATAGATAACTAAATAGGAGATAGCTAGATAGATACATAGACAGATAGGAGATAGTTGGAAAATAGGAGAGAGAGATAGATAGGATATGGTATATAGAAAGATAGATAGGAGATAGATAGCTAGGTAATAGTATATAGAAGGATAGATAGGAGATACATCGATAGGAAAAGGATAAATAGGAGATAAATAGATGGATAGGAAATAAATAGATAGATAGGAGATAGATAGAAGAGATAAATAGATAGGAGATAGATAGATATAAGATAGATAGACAGATAGACGAGAGATTGATAGATAGATAAATATGAGATATATAGATAGGAGGGAGATAGATAGAAGATAGATAGATAGATAGGAGATAGATAGATAGGATATAGAAAGATAGATAGGAGAGAGATAGATATATAGAAGATAGATAGGAGAGAGATAAATAGGAGATAGATAGATATGAGATAGATAGGAGAGAGATAAATAGATAGATATATAGAAGATTGATAGATATGAGATAGGCTATAGAAAGATGGATAAATAGGAGATAAATAGATAGGAAATAAATAGATAGAAAGATAGGAGATAGATAGATAAATAAAAGATAAATGGAAGATAGATAGATAAACAAGGGAGATAGAGAGATAGATAGATAGGAGATAAATAGATAGCTAGATAAATAGGATATAGATAGCAAGGAAATAGATACATAGGAGATAAATAGCAGATAGATAGACAGGAATTTAGATAGATACATAGATAGGGCATAGATTGATAAACAGATAGTAGATAGGTAGATACATACATACATAGATAAATAGATGATAGATATATAGATAGATAGATAGAGTGATAGGAGATAGAGAGATATGAGATGGATAGATATATCGATAGATACATAGATAGATAGAAGAGAGATAGATATGAGATAGGATATAGAAAGATTGATAGATGATAGATAGATAGGAAATAGATCGATAGGGGATAGTTAAATAGGAGATAGATAGATAGGATCGAGATAGATAGGTAGGGGAAAGAGATTGATAGGAGATAGATAGATAGATAGGTAGATAGGATCGAGATAGATAGATAGGAGATAGATGGATGGATGATAAATAGATAGATAGGTGATAGATAGGAGATAAATAGATAGGAGTTAGATCGATAGGAGACAGATAAATAGGAGATAGATAGGGAATAAATAGATAGATAATAGATAGATAAATAGATAAAAGATATATGGGAGATAGATAAAAGAGAGAGATAGATATGAGATAGATAGGAGACAGATGGATATATAGATAGGAGATAGATAGATAAATAGGCTAAAGATAGCAAGGAAATAGATAGATAAATAGCAGCTAGATAGATAGAAATTTAGATAGATACATAGATAGCTAGATAATTAGATAGTAGCTAGATAAATACATAAATAGGAGATAGAGAGATAGATAGATAGATAAATAGGATATAGATAGCAAGGAAATAGATAGATAGGAGATAAATAGCAAATAGATAGATAGGAATTTAGATAAATACAGAGATAGCTAGATAATTAGATAGTATCTAGATAGATACATAGATAGGGCATAGATAGATAAACAAATAGTAGCTAGATAGATAGATAGATAGATAGATAGATAGATAGATAGATAGATAGGGTGATAGATAGGAGATAGATAGAGAGATAGATATGAGATGGATAGATACATAGATAGAAGAGAGATAGATATGAGATAGGATATAGAAAGATAGATAGATGATAGATAGATAGATGCATAGGAGATAAATAAATAGATCGGAGATAGATAGATACAAGATAAATAGATAGATAGGAAATAGATCGATAGGAGATAGATAGATAGGATCGAGATAGATAGGATCGAGATAGATAGATAGATAGATAGATAGATAGATAGATAGATAGGAGGGAGATAGATAGGAGAGATAGATAGATAGGAGAGAGAAAGATAGATAGAAGATAGACAGATAGATATAAGATAGATAGATAGATATGAGATATAGATAGATAGGAGATAGATAGGAGATAAATAAATAGATAAGAGATAGATAGATACGAGATAAATAGATAGATAGGAAATAGATCGATAGGAGATAGATAGGAGATAGATAGATAGGAGAGAGAGATAGATGGGAGATAGATAGATAGATATGAGATAGATTAATAGATAGGAGATAGATAGATAGAAGATAGATAGATATGAGATAGATAGATATAAGATATAGATAGATAGATATGAGATAGATAGGAGATAGATAGATAGATAGATAGATAGATAGGAGATAAATAAATAGATAGGATATAGATAGATAGATATGAGATAAATAGATAGATAGGAAATAGATCGATAGGAGATAGATAAATAGGAGATAGATAGGATCGAGATAGATAGATAGATAGATAGGAGAGAGAGATAGATAGGAAATAGATAGGAGAAAGATAGATAGATGGGATTGAGATAGATAGATAGAAGAGAGATAGATAGATGGGAGATAGATAGATAGATAGAAGAGAGATAGATAGATAGATAGAAGAGAGATAGATAGTTAGGATCCAGATAGATAGATGGATAGATAGATATGAGATATAGATAGATAGATAGATATGAGATAGATATGAGATTGATAGATAGATAGATAGATAGGAGATAGATAGATATGAGATGGATAGATAGATACACACACATATATATATATATATATACACACACACACACACACACACCCCTGGACCCGGACTATTTCTCCTCCATCAGCAGCACAGGCAGACACAGCAGCTTTAGTTCAGCAAGAGGGAGGGACAGCACATGATCACATGATCAGTCCCTGCTGGCCCATGTGACTGCCTCTCTCCTCCTCCCCCTGCTCTTCCAGGCTTCCTCTCAGGGTGTTCTGCCTGCAGCGTGATCGGAGGCATGCTGCAGGCAGCGGCCAGCCAATAATGAACTAAATGTGCCTATGTGTATTGCGGAGGGTGGCCTCAGGCTGCCTGAGCGCAGGGGCCAGGTCGCTACGGCGACCCCTGACGCTACGCCTGTGCTCAGCAACATAGTGTATAAACAGCAGACACATAAAAAATATATCCTCAACCATCTTGCTACTCACTAACACATTTAAACAAAAGACACACAGCCACATGCAAGTTGCTCCCAACTATCTTGGCAGCAACTAGCATCCAACAACAGATGGACAATCATCTGTAGATCAGCTGCCAAATCTAAATGGATATTGTACATTGCATGTCCTATTCTGGTCTGTGAAAACGAATAAGAATAGGACATGCCATGATACTTTTCACACAGACCATTGGTCAGTATAAAAAATTATGCATTTCAGTAGCCTCCTAGGCTATAATGGGGATGTGTGCTGTCTGTGAAATACATGGACTAAAATACGACTGTGTTTATTTGACCTTAGCTGTCCCTCTTTCTCAGGTGCAAGGCCTCTTGCTTGCCCCCACAAATATCATATATGTTTTCTGTCAATACTATCAATGTTTCCCACACACTAGTATAGCCTCTTCTTCCTTAGGCTCAGAAGAGTTGTTGTAAGGTCTCACCCCTGTCTTAAAAAACTCCCCAGCCTAGCACAGACCAGCTTCAAAGTTATAATTTCCTCCTCTTTGCTTCCTCAAAGTTATAGTGTCCCCAATTCTGTTGTCTCAAAATTTTAGTGTCTCCCCCTGCTATGATCATAAAAACACACAAAAGCTAGTAAAGCAGCTAACAAAGATCAATGCGAGAACAATTGTGATGCGCTGCCCAAAATAATCTGGAGACACATATAATGCCTGCACATCGTAACAGGGTAGATAAATATTGGTCAGGAGAGGCAGAGATTGTGTACACACCTACTGCAGGTCTAAGAGCAGTGTGAATGCAGGGGAGCAGAGCTTGTGAAGACAGCCCTTGCCCCACAGCTAAGAAGACCTCCTAATATCCTAGTTGTTAGAGAAGCTGAATGCCTAATGGCAGGTAATGGATTGCAGATGGCTGAACTTTAAACTTGATTTACAGTGGTAGAACAAAAAAAAATGATAATGAAAGTAGATTACAAGATTGATGAGAATAAGAAAGATGGAATAATACCTCCACAGTGCCACATATTGGAAGGCAGCATTCCTTCAAGCCAAAGTTAGACTCTTTATACAAGCCTTGTAACAATGACTGTGAATTAAAAGCAAAGCCAGACTCCATGCACAGACAGCTGTTTCAGGGTGTTTGCCGTTCATCAGTGTACAGTAGGAGTCTGGCTTTGCTAGTGAGAGGCCTGGAACGGGGGTCAGAAATGCTATATTTTCTCTTTAGAGAGAGCACCTAGACGGTTAGTGAGGAGACTCAAAAGGCCATTCATGTTCCTCTGGGTAATATGCAAATAAGGGAGATGGAATAATTCCTTCATAGTGCCCCCTATTGGAAGGCAGCATTCCTTCAAGCCCTGATTTAAAAATGTCCTTTTAAGATGGTATAGATATTCCTCTCTGTCTGTTCAAGGGGTTGTCCGGCCAGAAACATAACATCTCATTACTTCTGTTTGCCCATTTCCATGCACTTTGTAATATACATTGTGCATGGAAAATGAGGCAAACAGAAGTTATTGACTTACCTTAAGGGGTGCCCCCCCCGTGTTGCTCCTCCGTCGTCCATGGCTACGACAAGTCTGCCAGATGCTGCGGGGGGGGGGGGGGGGGGGGGGCTGTCAGATGCTGCAGGGGGGGGGGTGCTAGTGTCGGCAGCCGGGCTGTCAGATGCTGCAGGGGGGGGGGGTGCTAGTGTCGGCAGCCGGGCTGTCAGATGCAGGGGGGGGGGGGGGGGGGCGCGCTAGTAGTGCCGGCGGCCGGACTGTCAGGTGGGGGGGAGGGGTGCTAGCGGCACTGTGGGGAGGTCATTGTGGGAGGGGTGCACTGTGTGTGGGCACGTTGGGGGTGCATTGTATGAAGGCACTGTGAAGGGGGGGCACTGGAGGGGGCACTGTGAGGGGGGGCATGTGTGTAGGGCATGCTTGGTGCTACTTTCACTTTCAATAGCAGACCATCGTCTGCTATTGAAAGTGCTGCTAGAGATCACGATCTGCTCCTACAGCTTTGACAGCTGTAGGAGCAGATCGCACTGCTCTCCCTGCTCTCTCATTACTTTGAATGGAGCCGGCCGCCGGCTCCATTCAAAGCAGTGAAGCGTGCGTCTCCATGACGCCAGTCCTCCAGTCGTGTGACCGGTGTCATCGGGAGCGCGCACTGAGGAGAGATAGGCAGCAGTGCATCACGGGAACTACCCAGCGGCGCCATCTTTGAAAAATCCTTCAGGCAAGCTTTATAAGGGGAAGAAAAGGAATAAAAAGGTGAGGAAAATATCGTTTTTTATGGGTAAAGCTGTAGTGTGTGATGCTTCTACTCTACAGGGCATTCATGGGGAAAAAAAAAATCAGTTTCCGCGGCGGACAACCCCTTTAAGTCGAAACAGATCCGGTTGTATCTGATGGCCTGGTTGTAGACAATGGACATAAGACATAAATTCCTTAAGAGCGAGTAAATTGTATCCCCTGTTGTGTTCCAGTGGTCATAGCTTTTTTATTTGTTCATCACTGTAGCTGTATGACATAGCGGAACAAGTTCTAGTTTTTATAGGAACCAATTTTGGGTACATATAATGTATTAAATAACTTTTATTACTATTTTTTCGCTAGGGACAATGGAAAAAAGCTATTTCACCATTTTCACTTTTAGGCCACTTTCACACAAGCGACAAAATCGCGCCTCCAGGAAGCGATGACTCTGATTGGTTCCTGAGCACTGCTCAGCCAACCAATGGAGCGCTAGATGAAACAATGCAATGGCTATGATTGGTTCATCCAGCGCTGCATTGATTGGCTGAGCAGTGGCTGAAGAACGTATCAGAGCCATTGCTTCCTGGAGGTGGGATTTTGTCACCCATGTGAAAGTGGCCAAAAAGAAATCACAAAAAACTATGGTGAAATAGCTTTTTTCCATTGCCCCTAGCAAAAAAAAATACTAAAAGTTACTCAATACATTTATGCATCCCGAAACCAGGAAGTGATTTTCTGGCCGGCCTAGGACTGCAGGACACGTGGCACAACTCTGGAGAGCAGCGGGAGTATCTGCACCGAGTTTGCTAGGTAGGTATTCAGTTTTTTTTGTGCGAGAGCAGCTAGGGCTTATTTTCAGGTTAGGACTTAACCTTCCCGAAATTTTAGCGTGGACAGCAGCAATGTGATGAGCGATTTTTACCAAACATAAACACTTTTTTTTTTTTACAAAAATACGTTTTGTGTGGTGCCACATTCCAGGGCCAGAGCGTTTTTATTTTTCAGTCTACACAGCTGTATCAGGCCTGTTTTTTTGTGGGAAAACTTATTTTATTGGTACCATTTTGATATATATATAATTTTAAAAAATAATTACAGTCAAACCTCTAGTTTCGTTGGTAATCCGTCCGAAAGCAATTGGCTAAACTTGAAACTAATGAAGCTCGAGGCAATTATTTCCATAGGAATCAATGTAAATCCAATTAATTTGTTCTAGACATTCCAAAAAACACACCAAACCACATTTTTCTACAGCGTTTAACGCTTCTTTTTCAGCGCAGCGCTTAGTGCTGTACAATGCTCCCATTCATTTTAATGGGCCTGTTCACACAAGCGTTTTCGGCCCTGCGTCGCCCCCTTAAAATGAATGGGCCCAGGTTTCAGCGCTGAAAAAAATGTGGCAGACCTTGGTACCGTGTTTTTGGTAAGGCCAAACGCCCTAGCTACGCTAACTGGGTGGGAAAAAAATATATATACTCACCTTCCGGGTGCCGTCAGGGACCCAACTGCTGCTTTAGGAGCTTCTGGCCAGCTACCGGGCACTTGTCAAGCCATCAAAGCATCTGTTGCTAGTGACAGGTATTGAATTCCCCGCCTCCCAGCAAGAGATTGCTCTGATCGGCTGAGTCGGCTGAGTGACAGCCCGCTCAGCCAATCGCAGCCATTTGTACATGAATGGCTGTGATTGGAGCAATCCATGAATGGCTGTGATTGGACAGCGTGGGCCAGAGGCTGAAGAATCGGCGAAACTGGAAACCGGCGAAAGAAAAAGGTGACGAAAGTAGAGGTATGACTGTATATTCCTTTTTAGAAGTGAGATAATCAGCAAAAAGGCTGTTTTGAATTTTTTTTTTTTTATGGAATTTTCTGTGCTACCGTAGATAATGTTATATTTTATTGTACAGGTTGTTATGGTTGTGGCGATACCAATTATTTGTATGTTTTTTTTTTGTTCTTTTCATTTATTCAATACTTAAAGCCTTGTGTCAGGGGAAAAAAGTTTTTACATTTTGTTTTCCTGTATACATGTTTAGATGCTAAGTAGAGATGAGCGAGTATACTCACTAAGGCACATTACTCGAACGAGTAGTGCCTTAGCCGAGTATCTCCCCGCTCGTCTCTAAAGATTCGGGGGCCGGCAGGGGGCGGGGGAGAGCGGGGAGGAACGGAGGGGAGATCTCTCTCTCCCTCTTTCCCCCCCCCCCCCCGCAACTCACCTATCACTGGCGCTGGCCCCCAAATCTTTAGAGACGAGCGGGGAGATACTCACTAAGGCACTACTCACTCGAGTAATGTGCCTTAGCGAGTATACTCGCTTATCTCTAAGGCTAAGTCAGCAATTACTGCAGCATCTGGGGAAAAAAAACCATATGTGACAATGAAAAAGCAAATATGCTCTCTGATTGATGGGGGGGGGGGGGGCAAAGTGATAACTTGAACACAAATTTATGCCAGCGCTCCTCTGGAAAAAGGAGATATACAAAAGAATCATAGATCTTTTCTGTTGCCGCTGGTTCCCCTTGCTCCTCCCTCTCTCCTCTGCACACACCCTAAAAAGTGACAGCTGTAAAATCAGTATTCCTGACTCCATTTCAAATGGCTGTGGCTCCGGTTCTATAATGGCTATTAACACACACCTGTGTCACTGTAAAGACAGAAATCCTTAGCTTTATAAGGACACCAAAAGCATGTTGATAGATAGTCCTGACAGAACTGGAGCTACAGTCGTTACAAGTAGAACGATCTTTGTTCATCCTAAACTACAATGTCCTTTTCCTGCAGAATAAACAGAGCTCGTCCAAAACTGATGGGGGGTTAATTCTTCTATCCCTGAGATTATTCTTCAGGGAAAGTTGATCAGTCCTGCTGAAATTGGTGAGTTCAGACAACTTTTTTGTATGTGTATTGGGACCTTAAGGTCTACCAGTTGATCACCAACGAATATTTGGCCACCATTAGCTTATCTGTTTGCTTTTCGAGTTTTTAAGTAACTCAAATTGCCTAGAGGACATCCAGACATTCAGAATAACATACAATTTCCATGCATTTGTTGCCTTGGTCAGAATCAGTGCAGGACCATATCAATGCAAGGCAAGTGTGCTAACGATGTGGTAAAGACATTTTCCAGCTCTGAACTATTGAAGACCTATTCTCAGGATAGCACATCAATAGTTGATCGGCATAGGTCTGCTGCTCGATACCCCCCCCCCCCTGATCAGCTGTTTTCTGGGGCCACATGGACCTGTTGTGTGCTGGAAACACATAGCTCCGTAAACTCTGCAATGGCCTGGATTGGTACTGCACGGACCAGTGAACTGAATAGAAAATCTGCCTGCAGTGCCATTCGGAGCCCTTATATAGTGTATGCAGCTGTCTCTGTCCAGCATGCAGCAAACAGTTGATTGGGGAGGGTCGCGGGTGGTGGACCACCACGATCAAGTGTTAATGATCTATCCTGAGGAGAGGTCATTAATAGTTTACAGCTGAAATAATCCTTTAATTGCTTAGTATTCACTCAGTTCCATTGTGGAAATTTTCAGGTGTGGGAAATCCCCACATTCACTTCTTCCTGGTTATTGTATGATTCTTACTGTGTAAATACATTCATTACGTCACTGCATCATGAGCTTGTGACACATCTTAGATTTCCTATGCAAACATTAATTATCATTTAAGAATTTCACATATGACTACCTCTATAAATGTGCCTTTTAAAGAATACATTGTGTAAAAGTCAACAACTCACCAGCATAAACATACATATGACTTGTACAGTAGCAAGGGCGTAACTATAGGGGATGCGGTTGCACCCGGGCCCAGGAGCCTTAGGGGGCCCATAAGGCCTCTCTTCTCCATATAGGGAGCCCAGTACTATGAATAAAGCATTATAGTTGGGGGCCCCGTTACAAGTTTTGCATTGGGGCCCAGGAGCAAGTTACGCCTCTGACAGTAGAATAAATTGTATGACCACCTGCCTTTTTATGATTGGAGTTATCCTGCGTGTAAATTAGACATGGGTCCGGAACACTATCTTTTCTCCTTAGCGACAGCACCTAGAAGGTGAGTGAGTGAGACTTATAAGACCATTCATACTCCTCTGGGTAATATGCAAATAAGGCCTCCTTCACATGGGCGACACAGCATTGACGCAAGAAAATCGCTGGGACATCGCGTCGCTAGTCCGTGCGATATTGCTGCGTCTTCTCGCAGCAATACTGCGATTTTGAAGCACGACATGCGAGGATTTTCGGGGGTGGGGGCTTGAAATATAAGCCCTAGCCCAAAAATATACCCTAACTGCAGAAAAAAAAGTTTAAAAAAAGCATACATTACCTTGAAGTGCTGTACGGAGCTCCCCTGCAGCTTCTTCCCGGCACTTGTCTTCTTCATCTCTTCTGGTCGAGGATTGAAAATCCCCACCTTCTGGAAGCGCTGGCTGTCATTAGCTGAAGCTTAGCCAATCAGAGCCAGCGCTCGATGAATGGCTGTGATTGGCTAAGCGTCAGCTAATCACAGCCAGCGATTCCAGGAAACAGGGAATTTTCAAAACTCCGTCCAGAAGAGATGAAGGAGAATAGTGCCAGGGACCCAGGGAAGAAGATGCGGCCGAGCTAACAGCACTTTTTAGGTGATGTATGTGTTTTTTATTTTTTTCTGCATCTAGGGCTTTGGTTAGGACTTTTACAGTAGGATTTCCTACTGTCAAAGTTGTATTGCACAAAAATCACGTTTCCATGCGATGCAACAGAGAGGAAGGCTCCATAGGGTAACATGGGCTACAAAACCTTGCATGTCGCGTGCATATCGCCGGACCCGTGAGGTTTTTGTGTCGGGTTGTTGCATGCTACAAAACATCGCATGTGTGAAGTAACACATAGGAAAGCATGGGCTTTACATACATGTGATTTGTAGCATTGTAGCAACGTTACAAAATCGCGCTACTTTGTCGCCCGTGTGAAGGAGGCCTAAGGCCTTATGTCCACTAGCAAAATTGAAGTGCGGATTCCACGGGTGAAATCCGCATTCAATTTTGCCCATAGGGAATCATTGGCCATCCGCGGTCAATTAAATTGAATTTTGCACCCGCGGATAGCATTTTAATCGATTTGAGTTTTTCACGCATGGAAAAAAAAACGCAGCTTGCACCATTTTACTGCGGATTCCGCGTGGATCGGCCACATTGCTATCTATAGGTGCGGATATCCACATGAAAAAAAAACCATTTAAAGCAAATCCGTGCGGAATCTGCTTCGGAAATCCGCAGCAGATTCTGAGCGGATTGTATTTTTCTAGTGGACATGAGGCCTAAGGGCTCCTGCCCACAGACGGATATTTGCTGCGGAATCCACGGCTGGTGTCTGCACAGTGGATCCGCAGCAAATAGCGCTCATAGCATGCTATGGGAAATCAATTCTTCGTGCACACTTGCGGAAACCAATTGTGGTTTCCGCAAGCGGAGGAAAAGTCGCAGCATGCTCCATTTTTCCACAGATTCTACGAAAAAGGCTTCCATTGTAGTCAAGAGAAGTTGTTCGATCCGCGGCCCTTCAGCAATGTGGGTTGTGAAAAGGTTGCAGATTCTGTTGAAAAAGCAGGAGTTTAAAAGAAAAAACAACTGTACTGCGCATGTCCAACAGCAAGCTTTCTGGACCATCCGCAGTACAGAGGAAAAGAGAAGACAGTAATAGAGATGAGCGCGCACGCTCAGATACAGCAGTTACTCGAGCGAGCATCGCTCTTCTCGAGTAACTACTTACTGGTCCGATCTCTCTCCCCCCCCCCCCCGCTACCACCCGCCGCCCTCCGAGCACGCTCGGACCAGTAAGCAGTTACTCGAGAAGAGCGATGTTCGCTCGAGTAACTGCTGTATCCGAGCGTGCTCGCTCATCTCTAGACAACAGGTAGGCGAGGACGCCGCTTCTGGCAAAGATGGATTCCACATGCGGAATGAAGCTCTGCCGTGTACAGGGGGCCTTAGGGAGGTGAAACAATACCTCTGCAGCACCACCTATTGGAAGGCAGCATTCCTGCAAGTCAATGTTAGACTCTTTATACAAGCCTTGTAACAATGACTGGGAATTGAAATTGAAATTAGACACATAACCTCCGAAGTGCAGCATTAAATCAAGTGAAGAAGTTTTATGTGGATCAGTTCCAGTGTGAATCCACATTAGAAACGAAAAACTGAGCAATCCAAGCCACTTAGAACCAGGCATGGTTATCATGCTAGACATGCCAGGACCAGTATTTTAAAAACTGCCAACCTTGTGACATTTTCTTATGAAATGGTATCAAGATCATACCATGTAAAAATCTAATACTTCAATATGTAGAGAATTCATGTATACCACATAGGTACATATAAGCCTACACAAATCTTCATAAAATCACCTGTTTTTGAAGATTTGTACCAGACCCCAAAACACTTTTAAAAAATACATGCATCTTTATTACGCATTCCATCTTGGAATACTGGTTGGTGTTCCTGTTGTGGCTGTTGCAGGTTTCTAGTCCCAGCCGTGTTGGTTGGAATTGTGAGCTGCTGGAGAAACTCTTTATTCTATATACTAGTACAGACGTAGCTATATGTGCCCCATCAAACTTACTTTAATTTACCTCATTGGTGGAGGTTTCAATCTGGCACTCGGAGGAACTGCCAGGTGTGACAATTGTAACACATTGATGCTAGCGATCTACGAGGGTTTAACCTCTTCCTGCTATATGACGTACATTTACATCATGCAGGTGCAGGGTATGTATGAAGAGAGATTGCAGGCGTCAGCTGTTTATTACAGCTGAAACGCGTGGGCCATAGCTGCAATCTACCGCGCGCCCAATCGCGGCTTTAAACCCTTTGAATGCCGCAGTCAATTCTGACAGCAGCATTTAAATCCCCCGAATGTCCCCATCCCCCGCATGAGATCGCAGGGAGCATGTCAGGTGTCATGGCAGCCGGGGTCCTTCTGAAAGGCCCCAGGGCTGCCTTAGCAGACTGCCTATCAATCAGAATAAAAGGGAAAAAAACACTTCAGCGCTCCGTTAAACAATGTCGATATATGTCAGGATCTTACTTGTTTGGGGGTGCCCGATCTCCTGGCACCCCTCACATCCAGAGAAGCAGAAAACCCAGTAGAAAGAAGCGTGTTCTTGTAGGTCAAATTTAATAATTTAAAAAAAAAAAAAATTTACAATGCTGCGACGCGTTTCGGCTTATACCAAGCCTTTCTCAAGCATATGGAACAAGTTACAAACTGCCTCTATTTATAGTAAGCATACAAGTGAAAAAAATGGAGAGAGGGGGAGGGGCTGCTTTGTCACTCCCCTAAGTGGGCGTTTAGCTTCCAGTTATTAATATAATAAAATGCATAAAAATGATCTCAAAATATCTTACCCCTAGGATGTTGGCATCCTCTCGCTGCTATTCATCACACATCGTATGGTGCTGCATAAGCATGTTGTGGTGGGTAGGATCGCTCTACATGGCGTCCGCGCGGTAACGCGGCGCCGTTAGTAGCGTCCATATAGTCCTATAGTAAACCAGGTTTCCAAGGTGGGGGCAGGGCGATGCGACGCCATAGGGGAGGGAGTCCTTAGTGACGTAGGGGGAGGGCGTTCCTAGATACTTGGTAACCCTGATTTCAGATTGGGGGCGTGATGATGTGGCGTCACTATTGGGAATCTCTCCCAGTGACGTTGGTGAGGTCACATGGTGCCGTAAGGAACGTAGTTACATCCGGGTTGGGGGCGTGGTGTCACATGACCTCACGGCCGGGATCACAGTGACCTTGATAAGGTCATATGGTGCCGTAAGGGACGTAGTTACGTCCAGGTTGGGAGCGTGGTGTCACATGACCTCGCGGCCGGGATCACATAGGAGAGGGGAAGGGGGTGTATATTGGCTAAAATGGGCCCGCTTACTGTCATGTGACCACATGATGGTGGCTTGGAAGTGACAAATACCGTAGATGTAAGATGTCCCAGATGTGTAATCCCGTCCAGATTAAGGGCGTGGCATCACGTGACCGCGCGGTCTGGATCACATGAAAGAAGGGGGAGAGAAGGGGAGTATTAAATATAAGGCCCCAGGGCTGCCTTCGGGAGACTGCCTATCAAGCCATCCCTGTGGGGTGGCTTGATAGACTGCCTTGTGGATTGCAGTATGATGTAATGCTATGGCAATACACTGCAGGAGCGATGAAAGCATCGTTAGTTGTGGCCCCCCAGGAACGCTAAAAAAAAATTTAAAATAAGATCAATAAAGTTTTATTAATTGTAAAAGAGTAATAAAAGTTTAAATCACCCACCTTCTGCCATATCTATAATAAAAAATCTAAATCATAAAACAAAAATACATATTTGGTATCACAGTGTCCATAAAAGACCGCTCTATCAAAGTAAGGCATTACTTACCCCGCACGGCAAACGCTGTCCAAAAAAACCCCCCACCAGAAATGCACTTTTTCCGTTACCCTGTCTCCTAGAAAAAATGCAATAGAAAGCGATCAAAAAGTCATATGTATTATGAAATGGTACTAACGGAAACTACAGGACATCCCGCAAAAAATGAGCCCCCGCTCAACTACATCGATGAAAAAATGAAAAAGTTATTGTGCGCAGAATATGCAGCAGAAAATAATTTTTAAAAATTGAAGGTCTTTGAAAAAAAACAAAAGTAGCACAGCAAAAAAAAAAAAAAAAAACTATACAAGTTTGGTATCGTAGTAATCATACTGCCCCATAGAATAAAGTTATTAGGTCATTTTTGTTGCAGTTTGTGCGCCGTAGAAACAAAATGCACTAAAAGATGGTGGAATGGCAGTTTATTTTTCATTTTACTCCACTTAGAATTAGTATGTGTAGAAGACTTCCCAGGTATGTATAACGAAGGGCCAGCCCACCATCTACACTGGGCTATAGTAGGTATGTCTGCGGCTAACATGTTACTATGCCGCCCTGCACGCATATTAACATCTTCTAATGCACTTATGCACGCAGTTTACAGCAGTCTTCACGCTCTACGTCCTTTCCTCGCATCACCAGCGTCCCACGCGGCCTCGGACGTCCACAAGGTATCACGTGACGAGCATCCGTGCGCGGACTACATTTCCCAGGCTGCACAGCGGCCGCCACTCCCATTGGCGCCTGCGCAATTTCTTGAGTCCTTGATTGCAGGAAGTCCAGACAGGGAGCAGAGTGGGTCACATCTACGAAAGCAAAATGCACAGTTGGAGCCGCGTGTATTGCACCTTACGCAAGGTAATGCAAGAAGGGAAGGAACCGATGCTGGATGACCTTTACTGTGCGGATACAGCGCCCCTTCCGGCTCCTGTCAGTCACAGTATGTGACAGCTGGGCCTAGAGCACTAGTAGTACCTGTCCCGGAGCCCTGGTCACTGCTGACCTTCAGTACTTGTGCTCTCCGGTGCTGCAGTGACTGGAGTGAGTTCTAGTCAGTGACAGGCAGCAGTGGATGTGAGCAGGGTGCAGGCTGCATGGCTGCTGTACTCCATAGTGACGAGCTGTGACTATAGCCCAACTATTCCTTATTGGCACCCCACGAATGGTTTTTCATCCTCTCCGTATCCGCCGCTGACGCGACCGTTCGCCGCCCTGACGTCTTCGGATGTTCTCTTCAGCTTCATCTTGGGCCGATCTATTAGAAAATTGTGTGCCGCCTCCTTACGGGATGACTTAAAATGAAGGATGGCTCCTTAGAACCAAAGTGTAGGTCACATGGTCTGCGCACGAGTCATGTTGTATCCCCCCGTTACACCTTCGATTCTCCCTTCTTGTTTTTGGAGCTGAGAAGCGGAATTAAATGTTTACCGTTTCCTTCCCCCTCCCCCCCCCATTGATTAAAGAGAAAAAAGTTTTCTTTGCTTTCTTTCTGTTCGGTTTCTGTCTATTAAACAGAACAATAGCGCGGTCTGCAGCGCCATTTGTTTTATTAAAGGAAACCAGACAGAAATCTTTTTTTTTATTTTTTTTTAATAAAGCTCCACTGAAATCACTGGGGAGAAAACAGAAATGTTTAATTCCGTTTTTCTGCTGCAACAACGGAACAGAGAAACGGAGCTCCGTACCGCTGGTGTGAACGAGCCCTCACATCTGGGTGGTAGATTGTGTGAGGCGGACTTCACGCAGGGCGGTACGCTTAGACACGACTTTGCTCTGGACATCCAGAGTGACGAAATCTGCGGCTGGCGAGACGTAACGTTACGTGTATAGCAGAGCGTTTCTCTGCCTTCTGTACAACTCTGAAGTCACACAATCACTCCGTGAGCGATCTGTGGTCACTGTGTGCGCTGGCTCATTATATCTCACGCCTTCCCATTGTACGGTCATACATGTGTGCGCTGCGTACTGGAAGGCATTGTCTCACCTCTAGAGCCCCCAAAGGTGCGATGACCGTAGAACGGGCTGCTGCTATAATCAGTAAGGCCGTTGGTATCTGCGCAGTACGTGCTGCATCACCCCACACCGCCAGGTACTCTGTGCAGAGGGACCACCATCACCTCTAAGCTGCTGTAATGAGATCTTTTGTTGAGTAATTAATTGTTCTTGCTGTAACGCTCATCAAAAGAATCTTTATTTCTGTGTGCAGCACTAAAGGCTGGTTTAGACACAACGCTATCGCTCAAAAAATCTTTTGAGCGATAATCGTTGTGTGCTTTGCAGTGCAAAGTGATCACTCAAACGTTGAGCAATCGCCTTGCGCTCCGAGTGGAGGATGCAGAAGACAAGCTAGCCGCTTGCCTTCTGCATCCAGCTGTTCCCCACTCGGAGCGCCTGGTTGTTATACAGCCGAGTGCCCTGAGCGGAGAATGCCGAAGACAAGTGGGGCTGCTTGCCTTCTGCATCCAGCTGTTCCTGCTCGGAGCGCCCGGCTGTTATACAGCTGAGCGCTCTGAATGGAGGATGCAGAAGACAAGCGGGGTGGCCCCGCTTGTTTTCTGCATCCAGCTGTTCTCTGCTTGGAGCGCCCGGCTGTTATACAGCCGAGTGCTCCGAGCGGGGGATGAAGAACACAGCTCTGTTCTTCGTACCCCGCCTATCTTCAGGGAGCGGGATACAACTTAAACAATAGTATCAGCTGTATCCCGCTGTGAATTCCTGATAACTGATCACTTATCTTTCAGTACGCTGAAAGACAACGATCAGCGACTGCTTAACGAAAACTGCAGGATGTCAGTGCAGTTACATGCACCAATTATCGCTTAACAGATCGTTTTGAGCGAAAATTGTGTCTAAATCAGACTTTAGAGGCCCTCTTCGCTGTCTGGAGGTGTCACGCTTCCTCATAAAATCCCCATTTTGGAGCTTCTTCTTCGATCTCCGCGTTGTACTGTTGTTGTTGCTCTAGTATATGTAAATTGTATACGGTTACTATTGGGGAAGCATTTCCCTACACACTCAGGCTGCATTTACATGGGCGAGGGTCGTGTCCGTCTGAGACACTTGGACCAATATCGCACTTGTACGCCAGCAATTTTGCGGAAAAAAACTGACTTATTTTACTTTCTCCTTCCATCGGAACTGATGGGCACTGCTTGTGCAAAATTTCTCAAAAATAGGTAAATCATAGCGTATCTTATCTCGGACCACTGGTCCAAGAAAAAATATTACTCCTGTAAATAGACACATTGAAAGGAATGTGTTATTTTCACATTTGCGTTGTGCCCAAATCGCTATTGGATAGGAGTTGCCCGTGTTAGTATGGCCTTGGCATACTGTCACAGGAACCGTCTTTTTGCAGTGTGTTATGCGATTGTGAATTGCCAAGGCTTCACAATCCGATCTTCGCTCGGCCCACGGCCACAAAGCCATGTCAGTTTGTGGTATTTGGCCATACGTATCAAAGTGCGCTTGTGTTGTGCCGTCAGATCCTGACAGTAGCAGCGGTGTAGGGACACAGCCATATTGAATAGGGAATGGTAACAGCCAGTCGTCAATTTATACATACATTTCACAGAGGAGTAACAGAGGAACAGCAATGTGGAGAACTTTGAAAAGATGCTCCAGTATTGTGAATGGATAGTAATGCAAGTATTGATGTAAATAGAGTATGCCTTTCTGTTTAAGCCCCATAAATTGTTATGGGGTTCAAAACTGAGGGAATGAGGAGTCCAGAGAGCTGCTTTTTATTCTCACTTTGGCCCCCATTCCAGCACTGTGACCCTGAGAAGCTGCACATAGCATGATCTTCAGAAGGCATGTGCTCGTCTCTTGGGGCACAGTGCTGGAACGGGGGGCCCGGGGAGAATAAAAAGCAGCTCCCCAGGACTCCCTGTTCCCTCATCTTTGAGCCCCATAAGATAGTTTATGGGACTCAAAGGTGCTGATAGGTTCCCTTAAAGGGATTTTCTGGGATGTAGATATTGATGACCGATCATTTGGATAAGCCATCAGTATGAGATCAGTAGGGCCAACTCCTGGCACTCCCATCAATCTTCTGTTTGAAGGGGCTGCCGCGTTCGGTTGATAACTTACCCTAAGGCTAGGTCATCAATAGATAAGTCCTGGAGAACCCCTTTAAGCATGTATGTAATAGATGGCACATTGATATTTTTATATTTGTGTATTTAGAAGATTCACGTAAGTCACGTCAGCCCTGGATTGAAAAGAATCTGTGCGGTGCCGCTCCGAACCTACACAGACCAACCAGGTAAGCTCTCTGAAGTTGTCTTATGATCCCAGCTAGAAGAATGTATTGAGTAGTAGCTTACATAGCAGTCCCATAATGTCACTAACAGCATTTTTCCTATTTAAGCTACATTCACACGGGCGAGCGCGATATGTGGCCAAGAAACTCGGCCTGATATGGTGCTTGCCAACGTTCGTTTTTCACATGGATGCTAGGCGTTTTTGATTCAAAGACCCCTCGCATCACTTCTGTGAAAATGCCATCCTCAGGCGAATCGGAGGATCGCAAGTTTTTCCTTTTGATTTCAATGGGAAACCTCACATGTCTTTTAAGGTCCCATTGAAAACGGTGGGGAGGGCGTTCCGAGAAAACGACAAAAGATAGAACATGCTGCAATTTTTATCCTCACAGCATCGCTATGAGAAAAATAAATCACACGTGTTAATAAGTCCATTCAAAAGAATGGAGTTTATATTCATGCATCTTACCCTTTATCAGGCCTGAGCAAGGTACAAAAGGTGGCGGAGGGGACCCGTTGTTTATGTAGAAGTCCAATGGGCTGCAGTTACCCTTGTACCTCACTCGGCTTCTCTCAGCTTACTGGATCTTATATACCTGTTGAAGGGTCAATGCACCCGAGATACTAAATATATGTCTGTGAAATGCCTGAAGATCACTTCTGGTGGATTTCTTAAAGGGCCGGTCATATCTACTCAAATATCCGTTTTAATAATCCTTCACATTCCCAATCAGATAGCCGCTCTGGAGCATCTTTTCTGATAAGATTGCGCCATTCTTTTGTTATGCTTTCTGCAAAACAACGGTTTATTCTCACTGTCATTGGGGTTTGGGACAGTATAGTCTGACACTATATATGCTTTCAGTGCTGACGGTATAGGGAAACTGCATTTTGACAAGGGGAATTTTAACACCTAGTTGTCAATTTATTCATAACCTTTTCAGAAGGAATATTAGAGGAACGGCACAATTCTGAGTACTGAGAAAGGTGCTGCAGAATTATTTCACGAAGTATGCAATTATTTACTTAGACAAGCTTGTCAGGAGGTGACGGGTCCTCTTAAGCGATCCAAACCCAGGGTTCTATGTTGCAAGCTTGGGTTTCCAGTTAGGATACATGCCGGGCCATTGGGAATAACTATGGTGACCGAGTTTTTGTGTCAAATGAAACGTGCTTCGATATAATTTTTTTTCTTTGCCTTAAAGTGGATGCTGATATCACAGTCATTGGATCTGGTCCGGGAGGTTATGTCGCTGCCATCAAAGCTGCCCAGCTGGGCTTCCAGGTGAGTTTTGTATAGTGGCACATGTATTCCATGGTACACAGATATGTGATGGGGTGTGCTTGAGCTCAGTTTGCTCTTAAAGGAATTGCCTGTGACATGTATGAAAGTAATAAAAGTATTACTCACCTTGGTAAATCCCCTGCCACATCAGTGGACCCTCCGGTCTTTGTTGCTGTCTTGTAGTGATGCTGATCTGACTGCTGCAGCCAATCACAATCTTCACCGTTGATGGTAGGACTGTGTGCAGGACCGCTGAGGACAGTGGTTAGCTGCGGTGGTATTGTGTGGGTAGTCAGAACATTGTCTGTACAGTACAAGGAGCGGCTGGATTAGCGGGCAATTTACTAGATGAGTAGTACTTTTGATATATTATCACATCCCCTGTTTTCAGCCAGTTTTAAATGTCCCTGATAAATTCTGTAAAGGCCCGATGATCACTCAAACGACGGTTTTAGTGACAGCTTTGAGCAATCATTTTGCATAAACTTTTAAGTAGCTACTTAAGAGCAATTAAGTGTGCAAATGAAGCCTTAGCTGAAAGCAGTTAAGAGCCCTAGGCCTCTTATCTGCTTTCAGTTCCTTTGCTCTCAGACGGGAAACAATGCTATCAGCACTACCTACAGAGAACTACTGATAAGGCTGAAGGATGATTTTTAGGTTGGACTGAATTTATCCATCAACTAGCAGCCCGAAAAGTGCATGATGGCCGCGCGTTTAGACGCATGGATTATCGCTCAAATTATTGTTTTTTAGCGATCATCGCTCCGTGTAAATGGGCCTTTAGGACCACAAACTGCTTAATTTTTCTATTTTGGCATTTAGACTTTTTTTCTTGCCTTGTAAGGAAGAGAATCAGTCCATCCTTTCTTAAAACTTTCCCACTGATATCATGGGGCCGTGTCAAAAGTTTGGATTGCTGGAGGTCCAGCTGCCTTACCTGTCACTAGAACAAGTCAGCCAAATCGCTCACCTCAGCACGGTCACTGCTCACTCGCTGAAGACAAGCCCATAGACATCCTATTAAGCCTGTCTTGTATTGATGCGGCTGTATAAGGCCCTCTCTGTTTTGTTTAGAAATCTGTATACTGAGATCTATACATTATATACAATTTTACATGTATAATTTTTTATAGCCTATGTTGTTGTAGTTCTTCGTACACCGGCTTATGAGAGTTATTTTTATGAGGGTTATTTTGATCTGTTAAAATGTCTCTCGACCCCTTCTGACGTGCTGTTTATGTACGATGTAAGTTGCCGGAGAACGCATGGAGCCGACACCCACATGGAATGGCTTTAAAGGGGTTCTGACATGAATAATTTTTTTATGCTTTAGCAGCCATTGTTCCCTGGTCTGCCTAATGGACCCAGGGAACCCATGGGTTAATAGCTGCTAAAGCATAAAAATCTTATACTTACCTGTTCTCCTGTTGTTGTTGACATCGGGGGGTCATCTCCCGGCAGCATATTAGCACTTTCTGCTTAGGTTAAGCAGCCTGACTAGAGCCACCTGATTGGTGCACGCTGTGCAGTCACGTGGTGCCGAAGAGCCAATCAGGTGGCTCTAATCAGCAGCGCTGCTTAACCTAAGCAGAAAGTGCTAGTATGCCTCCCGGCAGGCAGTCTTCTTCCTCCAGCAGCCGCGCCGCTCCGGGATCGCGCGCATGCGCAGTGGAGAGGTGCCCTCTGACAGGAGTCAGGACGGGCCGCGTCTCCACTGCGCATGCGCAGCACTCCGGAGTTCAGCCAGGACGGACGGGCCGCCCACAGCAAGCACTGCTTGTGACGTGCTTGCTGTGGCGGTCCGTCCGTTGACCTCGGAAGTGCCTGACGGACGGACCAGAGCAGGAAGCGGTCTTTTTGACCGCTCCTGCTCTGCTTTAAAGGCACAGAAGAAGATGCCGGCTGGAGGGGACATGCCTGGCGATCGGGCCAGGCCAGGCGAGTACAATTTTTTTTTTTCATGTCAGAACCCCTTTAATAGGAGTGTACGTAAATCCTGGCCATTTTACTCTTCAGATGCAGCTGTCACCAGCGATTAAGCTTGTAGGGGGCTTCAGCTGCCACTCCATTGTGCCCCCTCTCCTCTGTGACATGATTGTGGTTTGTTGCTGGGTTGTAATGGCAGCGGGAGGTGCTTAATGTCCCCAAGGCTGCTATAATACTAGTATACCAAAGGTAGGTAGCTAACTCTGATGGCACCATACAGTGATCACATGCTCGAGTCTACTGGTGGGACCAAAAGCCAAAAAGTGAGAAAAGGATAAACCTCTTAACAAATTATGACTGATATAGCTGCCATAGTCACAAAAGGTTGTATGAAGTGAGCTGTTTATGACAGCTGGCAATGTCTGTGGTTAGCTGTGCTCATGGCCATTTAACTGCTAAGGTACTAGGGGGCTGACATGACAGCCCAGAGCCTCGTGAAGGCTCCTATTGCTGCCATGTATTGCAGTTTATTAAATCCTGTCAGAGGGTTAATGTTAATACAATATACTGAGAACTTGATCAGACAATCACAAGATTCAGTGCCCTATAGGGACTTTAAATTTTCAGTAAAGAAGAAGAAATAAATATGACCGCTTCAACATGCCCCTTTTTGCAGTTAACATGTAACAAAATCAAATAAAAGGTCAAAATCTAGTATTTGAATGGAACTAATAAACTGGCAGTGGCGAAGGCATCACACTCCAGGTTAAAGCAAATAGGAAGTGAGCAAAGGTTTGGGAAACTCCTTTTATTTAATAAAGTACGTGATTAGCTTATGAAAACGCGTTTCGGGGATAACCCCTTCGTCAGTTCAGCTGGTGTTTAAAACATACAAGCTATAAAATACACAGAGGGCAGAGGGGGAGGTAGAGGGTGGGAGAGTAGAAGAAAAAAAAGGGACAAAAACATATTCTATATATTTGTTATATAAACGCATGCGGGTGAAAAGTGTGTGTGTGTGTGTGTGTGTGTGTGTGTATATATCATACAGTCCTACAACACCTTAGTACATTGGTATATGTAGAAAAATCATATATGCATAATGCTAGTTGAAAAAAAAAAAAAAAAATCGGTCTAAAATCAATGATCCTGGGTATAGTAAAAGACTTCTCCAAAACTATGTGATACGGTGGAAGTACATAGAAATTATGAATATATAAAAATATTATAAAATAAACGAAACATATAATATTTATATATGTATACATATTTTCTATGTACTTCCACCTTATCACATAGTTTTGGTGAAGTCTTTTACTATACCTAGGGTCATTGATTTTAGACCCCTCTTTTTCCTCCTCGTCCACAAAATCTAGTATTTATCATTCATGGCGATGCTGTCACAAGAGGAAACAACTTAATTCGGAATTTATTTTGTATCCCTCCCTCGCACAAATTATTGAATGAAATGTGATCCAAAAAATGTATGTATTCCATGTTGATGCTAATAAATCTACACGTTTTGCAAATTATCTCCTATTTGGTTTATCAACCGAGAAAAAGATTCTAGATAAAGACTTAGAGGCTATGTCAGGATAACTAAAATCTCAAATAATTAAGTGCCCCATTATTTTGTTCAGCCGCTTCAATTTTTTGCAACATGTCATCCTCAGTCTGTTCAGCTATAATTTGCGGCTTATAACAAATTCCTGTTAGTAGTGTCCTATTATTGCCCGCTGCATGGATATTTACTAGAGATGAGCGAACGTACTCGGATAGGCACTACTCGTCCGAGTAATGTGCCTTATCCGAGTACCGCTGTGTTCGTGCTGAAAGATTCGGGGCGCTCCGCTGCTGACAGGTGAGTCGCAGCGGGGAGCGGGGCAGAGCGGCCGGGAGAGAAGGAGAGAAAGATCTCCCCTCTGTTCCTCCCCGCTCTCCCCTGCAGCTCCCCGCTCCGCAGCACGTCCCGAATCTTTCAGCACGAGTACAGCGGTACTCGGATAAGGCACATTACTCGGACGAGTAGTGCCTATCCGAGTACGTTCGCTCATCTCTAATATTTACCCATATGTTCTCCACACTGTCACAGCTTTTCCCAATATCGTCCTTCAGTACAGGTCTTAAATTGGATTTTACAGAGACAAACCCCTCTCCCTTTCTACAGTGTTACCCAGTCATGGCTCTCATCCAGCCAGGTTTCAGTTACACCCACTGTATAACTGTGGTCAGTTTATAAACTCAATATATATATTTCTTTCCCCTAGGGATACTTTCATAAAGATCAACAGCTAAATGGGTATTGAAAACGAGTATATATCACTTCTATCACTGTGGTCTGTTTGATGGCAGGTTCCCTTTAAATTCACTTCCCATTTATCCGAGCTGTTTCATCTGTTGGTAGTCATGTAGGCATATTCTTGACTTACACTGAATAAATCTATGAAATTTGTTTTAGACTGTTTGTGTGGAGAAGAATGAGACTCTTGGTGGAACCTGTCTGAACGTGGGATGTATTCCATCTAAGGTATGGCTAATTATAATAAGTAACATATATTCAGATTTTTCTGTGAATTTGCAAGAAAACCTGTGATGGAACATATCTATCACTTTGAGGCATCAAATTTCTGGCTTGAAAAATATATAATTTTTTTTAACCCCTTAAGGACTTGGCCTATTTTGGGCTTTGGGACGCAACGATTTTTGGCGGATTTTCATCTCCATTTTTCTAAAGCCATAACTTTTTTATCTTTCCATTGACATGGCCGTATAAGGGTTTGTTTTTTGCATGGCAAACTGTATTGCTGCCCTTTTTAGGTACATAGACTATTGTAAAACTTTTATAAATAGTTTTTTTATGATGGCAGGGAGAGAAGACAAATCAATTCTGCCATAGATTTTTGGGTTTTTCTTTTTACAGCGTTAATCATGCAGCATATATGACACAATACATTTTTTTTCTGTGGAACGGTACAATTACAACAATACCCAAATTCTTTTTTTTTTTTTTTTGTAGGTTTTTCCACTTTTTCACAATAAAAACCCCCTTTTTGGAAATATTTTTTTTCCTAAATTGCTGCATGCAAAGTCCTATAACTTTTTTGACCACTTTTATTGTGTTTTTTTTGGGAGGCAAAATTCTAAAAATTAGCATTTTTGCTAGGTTTTTTTTTTTTGCTTTTTGCCATGCAGGGTAAAAAGAGTGTTCAGCTTATTGTTCGCGTCGTTACAGATACGACGATACCAAATATATGGGATTTTAATTTCTTTAAAACATTTTTTATTATAATATGAGAAAAAGCACAAAAAAAGTGTTTTTTTAATATTTTTATTTTAATACATTTTTCTTCCCTTTTTGTCCCCTTCAACAAACATTGCCAAAGTTCTGCAACACTCCACCCACTTTTCAAAAGTGCTGTGAGGCATAGAAATGCACAAATACAGTATGAAACATTCCAAAAAAAGTGGTGTAAATGCTTTGCTGAATTTCCCTCCATCTCTTACAGGCTTTGCTGAACAATTCCTACCTGTATCATTTAGCTCATGGCAAAGATTTTGCAAGCAGAGGAATTGAAGGTTGGTTAGATCTAATGGTTTTGGTAGCATTTAGACTGATACACCATTCACATTGTGCTGACTAGTGTCTTACAGTATGAACACCCTATACATGGCATGTTTAATAGTTTACGTCTTTTTCTTTGCAGTGACTGGGATTCATTTAAATCTGGAAAAAATGATGGAACAGAAAAGCGGGGCCGTGAAGTCCCTTACAGGGGGCATTGCTCATCTGTTTAAACAGAATAAGGTCTGATTATTACACCTATTATATATGCATTTATCCATTTTATGAATATACATTGAAAGGGAGACTGTCGGTAGTTTAGTTTGACCCGGGTACGAGTTGGCGGTGCTAGATAGGAGACCCAGCAACCTGCTTGAACATATCTCAGTTAATGGTTTTAGCAGCAACCTTACTGAGAAAGTTAACTTTTAATCCAGCTTGCGCCTGTCTGCAAGTTTCTGCTCGGCGGACCCTCGCACTCCTCTGCTTTAGTGATTGGGTGCCAAACTATGTGTTCATATCCGTACTCACCAGCTATGTATCTTGTGCAGGTTACACATGTTCAAGGCTTTGGAAAAATTACAGGGAAAAACCAAGTCACTGCCACAAAAGCTGATGGCAGCACTCAGGTCATCAACACAAAGAACATCCTAATAGCGACTGGATCCGAGGTTACTCCTTTCCCAGGAATTGAGGTATTGTAATTTTAACATGCAAAACGGATTAAAATGTTATAAGTACATTATATATGGAGTTTAATGAATGAACTTCCACAGATTGATGAAGAAACTGTAGTATCATCCACTGGTGCATTATCTCTGAAGAAAGTGCCTGAGAAGATGGTGGTCATTGGTGGTGGTGTAATTGGAGTTGAATTGGTATGTTAAATCTTGTCTGTGTGTGTACACTTTATTTATTTTATATAGTAGTTACATACTGGCAACCGGCGTCTTTAACGTTTGCTAACTTCTTACTACAGTCAAACCTCTAGTTTCGTTGGTAATCCGTCTGAAAGCAATCGGCTAAACTTGAAACCGATGAAACTCGAGGCAATTATTTCCATAGGAATTAATCTAAATCCAATGAATTCATTCTAGACATTCCAAAAAAACACATTTAACCCCTTCCCTCCCCATGATGTAAGGGTACGTCATGGGAGCGGGGTACTTCCCGCAAAATGACGTACCCTTAAGTCATAGGGATAGCGCGAGATCATAGCAGATCTCGCGCTATCCTGCAGCGGGAGGCGGCTGTCACTAGTAGACGGTCTCCCGCTGCGACAGCGGGGGGCCATCGGAGATGCGCCCACATGCTGTCACCCGCTCCCTCTGTGACTTCAGCCGGCTCTCGTAATATAATCGCGAGAGCCCGGCTGGTTGCTATGGCAACAGGACGCCAGATACCAGCGTCCTGTATTGCCATTGACTAAGATAGCTATAATAAGCAATAAGGCATGGCAGAAGAGAAGTCCTGCCATGCCTAATCGTAGTGATCTTCAGTCTTGCAGTGTAAGTCCTCCAGAGGGACACAGAATGTGTAAAAAGAAGAGAAAAATAAAGTACAAAAAATAAAAAATGTTAAAAAAAAAGCTAAACCCTTTTTTATGCTTTCTCATATTGGTATAAAAAAAAATAAAAATCGCACATATTTGGTATAGACGCATCCGTAACGACGTGTGCAATAAATTGAACACACTTTTATCCTGCACGGAAAAAAGCGTAAAATAAAAACGCTAAAAAACTAAGACAAAATGCAAATTTTTAGCATTTCGCCTCCCAAAAAAACGCAACAAGGGCTCAGTCAGACGGGCGTTTTTTCGCGCGATTTGCGCATGCGTCCGGCGATTTTATAAAACCACTAGCTTACCCGTCACTCGTTGCTGCGAAGACAGACATACATGCATTTGTTTTTATATATAGATGACATCAGGAGGTGAGAAAATTAGATTCCATACATAAAATTTGGACGCCAATTCTTTTGCGCTTAGAATTAAATAATCAATGCTCGTGCCAAATTTCAAGTTTCTATGACATTGGGAAGTGAGAAAATTAGATTCCGTACATAAAATTTGGATGCTCATTCTTTGGTGCTTAGAATTGAATAATCGAGTTGGGACCCTTGAACTTTTCCTATTTATGACATAATCAATGGTCGTTCTAAATTTCAAGTTTCTATGACATTGGGAAGTAAGAAAATTATATTCCGTACGTAAAATTCGGACGCTAATTCTTTGGCGCTTAGAATTAAAAAATGGAGTTGGGACCCATTAGCTTTTCCTATTTATGACATAATGCTCGTGCCAAATTTCAAGTTTCTATGCCATTGGGAAGTGAGAGAATTAGATTCCGTAAGTACAATTTGGACGCTAATTCCTTGGCGCTTAGAATTAAATAATCGAGTTGGGACCCATTAACTTTTCCTATTTATGACATAATCAATGCTCGTGAGTAATTTCAAGTTTCTATGACATTGGAAAGTGAGAGAATTAGATTTCGTACGTAAAATTTGGACGCTAATTCTTTGGCGCTTAGAATTGAATAATCGAGTTGCGACCCATTAACTTTTCCTATTTCTGACGTAATCAATGCGCGTGCCAAATTTAACGTTTCTATGACATTGGGAAGGGAGAAAATTAGATTCTGTACGTAAAATTCGGACGCCAATTCTTTTGCGCATAGAATTGAATAATCGACTTGGGACTCATTAGCTTTTCCTATTTATGACATAATCAATGATCGTGCCAAATTTCATGTTTCTACGACATCGGGAAGTGAGAAAAATAGTGGCAATGATGGAAATCGAACGATCTACGTGGGGGGGGGGCGTAACTGTCGACGACACTCACATGCGCGCCATTTATCATAGCATAAATGTACTATGCCTATAATCTTCCCAGGAGTGTACTCAACAACTTCCCAAAGTTTCATGGCGATCAGATGAATGGTGTAGTAGCGCATAAAGGACAGACAGACAGACAGACAGACACGCACGCAGACAGACATACATTCAATTTTATATATATAGATTGCTTTGCAATGGTATTGGACACATGAGCGCTTCTTATGCGCTCGTCCGATAAATTATAGAACAGAAATCGCAGATCGCACCGATCTGCGATTCCTGTTCCCTTCTCTATATGCGCTCAATGGGGCCGGCGGCAGCAGCGCCGACCCCATTGAGAACATATAGTAGACAAATCATTCTCCTCTGCCACAGCTGTAACAGCTGGGGCAGAGAAGCATGATGTTTGCCCATTGAATTCAATGGAGCCGGCAATACAGCCGGCTCCATTGAAAGCAATGGGCTGCCGGCGATCGCGGGATGAATTTTCGGGAAGAGCTTAAATATATAAGCCCTTCCCTGAAATTCATCCAGAAATGTGTAAAAAACAAACAAAAATATATATACTCACCTTGTCCCGGCAGACGGAGTTCAGCCGCGGCCGGCGGCAGTTCTCCTGAACTGCTCAGAGTAGTATTCAGCAGCCGGGGATTTAAAATCCACGCCTGCTGAATGAGCTGCCTCTGATTGGTCACAGCCTGACCAATCAGAGGCAGCTCTCACTCACACCCATTCATGAATTCCTGAGTGAGTGCTGCCTCTGATTGGCTCAGCGCAGGGACCAATCAGGGGCAGCTCATTCAGCAGGCGGGGATTTTAAATCCCCGGCTGCTGAATACTACTCTGAGCAGTTCAGGAGAACTGCCGCCGGCCGCGCTGAACTCCGTCTGCCGGGACAAGGTGAGTATATATATTTTTTCTGTTTTTACACATTTCTGGATGCATTTCCGGGAAGGGCTTATATATTTAAGCCCTTCCCGAAAATTCATCCCGCGATCGCCTGCAGCGCATTGCTTTCAATGGAGCCGGCTGTATTGCCGGCTCCATTGAATTCAATGCGCTGGACAGCTCCGGCCCGTTTCTATTGAAACGCGGCTAGGAGCAGTATTTTCGGGCGATTTTTTTTTTTTTTTTTTTTTTTTTTTTTTTTTTTTTTTTTTTTTTTTCCCCGGTCACGCGATTTGCGGATGCGCATCCGTCATGCGATCCACAAATCGCGGGAAAAAACGCCCGTGTGACTAAGGCCTAAAAGTGATAAAAACGTATGTACCCCAAAATGGTACAAATAAAAATTACAGCTTGTCTCGCAAAAAATAAGCCCTCAGAGCTCCGTCCATAGAAAAATAAAAAAGTTACAGTACTTTGAATATAACGATTTGGAAAAAAAATAATAAAAAAAAAGGGGTTTTTAATTGTGGAAAAACATAAAAAAATAAGAATTTTGGTATCGTTGTAACCATACCGGTCCGCAGAAAAAAATGTAGTGTGTCATTTATGCTGGATAATTAACGCTTTAAAAAAAAAAAAATATTGTAGAATTATTGCATTTTCTCTCCCTACGATCATCAAAATAATAATAAAAGTTTTACAATATAGTCTATGTACCCAAAAAATGGTTCTACTAAAAACTACAGTTTGCCACACAAGAAACAAGCCCTCACACGGCCGCGTCGACGGAAAAATAAAAAAATTATGGCTTTTGAAAAATGGAGATGAAAAAATACCAAAAATCGTTTGGTCCTCAACGCCAAAATAGGCCGTGTCATTAAGGGGTTAATAGAGACTAAATATGGTTTTTAATAATGAATATAAGACTACTGTAAAGAATAAATATACTTTAACATGTTACTGTGTTTTATCTGTCCTGTTACATAGGACTGCAGATGACCACCACTACATTATCTGAATAATAAAATGTAGACCAGGCAGCATCAGTTGTGGTTTTAAATAATCTTCAAATCTTTATTCCTCCATGAACAGAAACCCAGCGACGTTTCGGCCACTGCTTTGGCCTTTTTCAAGCTTGGTTAACCAACATACAATGACACATATATATACCAATACCTTAATAACAAATGCTAATCAGGTGCAGGCAACACATCTCAGCAATTACTGAACTATTTAACCCTATACATACATACACATACATACCTCACAGTGTTACAAACCATTCAGGTTCAAATGGAGACATCCAAAAGACAACGCATGGGTTAAAATGGGTTGGAATTAACTATCGACACCCAATATAGAGTATCATGTGACTTGTTCATCTTTTATATACAAAAAATTTTTTTGATCTATCTTCACATCCATCAATATATTCACATCCCCTAAGGGTCCATATAAGCACTAATGTTATCATGCCTTTGGCGTGATGTTTATCACCATATTGTGTGCGATATGTCCGATTTTTACATGGGGGTGTATCCATATCAGTTACCGGTGAGATCACATTCAAGCGCATCACAGCGCCCACAGAGTGACGTGTATAGTCATATTCAAAACAGCTGCTCATTCACGTGATCACCGACGTCCTCATGTACGTCACCTCGCACACATTCCCGTGATCAATCACGTCGACGACGCACTATGCGTCATCACGTAATGAATCTCACATTCAGTGTTAATACATCTAGTCCGTGTGATAGAGCAGGGGGCGTATCATTACACCATTTCACATCGTGACGCGCCTAGTCACGTGTACAATCATATTCAAATCAAATGCCCACCCATGTGATCGCCGATGTCACAACGTAACCATTCACGTGATCCAAGCCGTCATCACGTCCATAACGCATTATCCTCACCCTTATAGTGAGTGTTACACTCAATGTTAATGCAACAAGCCTATATGATAAGCCAAGGGGCGTATCCCTTCAGATGCCTTAACCCTAGATGTAATCCTAATGTTATGCATCATAACGCTCATATAGTGATACACATAATCCTGTGGATAGCCATATATCTAATCCTATTCCCTCTTAGGTATAGTTGTCTTTATATCTATAATTACCAATTTCAAGGGGAAAAGATCCATCATACACCATTTCCTTATTTAAGTACTGATCAAGCTATCAATGCTCATGGGGCATATAAAGTATATAGTTCAGGTCTCCAATAAGATACTATAGCCAATATGTATGATGTCATGAAATTTAAATGTGTATAAAGTAACTATCAATTAAATCCTTAGTCCAGTTATCAATCTATCCAGCTATATTTACCAACTATTAATATCCAATTCCAGGGAGTACAATACCTAACAACCAATATAGTGAAGGGGGAGGGACATTCTCCCCCGAATGCCCAATAAAAAAACATTCCTAAAAGGAAATATTATTTTGAACCCTTTAAGGAACAGAATCATCGACAAATAATGTCAAATGCCACATTTTATTAATTACTCAGGTCATCAAGACACAAAGTCACAGCAAAAAAAATATTATTCTTTCATATAAGCCAGCACAGTCAATGAGAATGTCACCATATGGAGCAGGAATAGTCCAGCAACCTTTGAATATGTAAAAAACATGAAATTGAAGTTACTTTTATGAAGTGCAAACAGTTAAAATAATCTAAAAAATGTATAATCCATCATCATACATTGGTAAATACTCCAATTAAGAACCTATACTATATCAATGTCGAGGATCTAGAACCCCTTATATTTTTCAAAGTTTTTCATGATCTTATATGTGGGGTGCTACATGGTATTCTATATTCAGGCCTTTTGGCTGTAAAGTGTCTAGTGTGTAAATCCACTTAAGCTCCTTCTTTTTCAGTAACAATTCTGTCACCTCTCCTCTCGAGTGGGGGAACATGATCTATAATTTTATATCTGAGTTGGCTCACGGAATGTTTATACTCAAGGAAGTGTTTAACAATGGGTAAATCTTTGACTTCAGTTCTAATTGTACTTTTATGTTTATTTATCCAAGAACGTATTTCTTGTATCGTTTCTCCAACGTAAGCTTTCCCGCAAGGACAAGTAATCAAATAGATTACAAATCTTAATCTGCAGGTAAAAGGTTCTTTAATTTTAAACGTACGACCTGTGTGGGGATGTTGAAACATGTCACCTTTAATAAGGTTGCTACAATTCGAACAATTCAGACATGGGTAATTCCCCGGTCTGAGGGGTCCCAAAGTTCTTTGTATGGTCCTTTCTTTTGTTTTGAACAATGGTGTCACTTGTTGATCCCGTAAATTATGTGATCTCCTATACGCCATTATTGGGAAATCTGCAAATTCTGGTACATTTTCACAAGTCCTCGTCAGAATAGACCAATTCTTATATAGGATATCCCTAATTCTTCCACTATCAGCCCTGTGTGTCGAGACAAAAGGAACCCTTTTTAATTTACTATCCCTAATCCGTGGAGTCAGAAGCTCATCTCTCTGTTTCAATAAGGCCTTATTCATTTGGTCACGGGTTAGGGAAGGTGGGTATCCCCTATCTACAAATTTTCGATCATTTCCTCCATCCTTCTCTGTACCTAGGTGTCATCCGTATTTCTCCTCACTCTCAAAAATTGACTAAATGGCAACGACTCCAGCATCCGTCTAGGGTGATCACTGTCAAATCTTAAAAGATTATTTCTACATTATCTGTCCTTGGCCTTATCACTGTTCTCTGTGCTGTTACATAGGACTGCAGGTGGCATCCACTACATTATCTGTCCTTAGCGTTATCACTGTTCTCTGTGTGTTATATAGCACTGCAGGTGACCTCATTATCTGTCCTCAGCCTTATCACTGTGTGTTATCTGTGGTGTTAAATAGGACTGCAGGTGACCACACTGTGTTATCTGGGTAAACATGGCCACTTACATTACACTACAGTACTGTTTTACTAGCGCCCACAGCGATGCTGGAAAAGGGTGAGTAGCGTTTCAACATCAAGAGATCACGTGGGTCGCGTCAGCAGTGACGCCATGTGGGCCGGCGGCCGCCAGTAAAACTAGAGGCGAAATTCTGGCTTGAAAAATCTGAAACTGGAAACCGGCTAAACTAGAAGACAATGAAACTAGAGGTTTGACTGTATTTGTATACCATCCCACACATCAGTGTATCCTGCAGGGCTGCAACATGGTGTAATTAATAATCTGATTGTAGCTGAGGTTTCCTACTCTTCTCCTTTCTCAGGGATCTGTGTGGCAACGATTGGGAGCAGATGTTACAGCAGTTGAATTTTTAGGACATGTTGGTGGAATAGGGATTGACATGGAAATCTCCAAAAATTTCCAGAGGATTCTTCAAAAACAGGGCCTGAAATTTAAGCTGAACACAAAGGTCACTGGTGCAACTAGGACATCGGATGGGAAAATTGATGTTTCGTAAGTGTGGCTTAATGCTATAATAAGCATCAGGATCACTGTAGAATGAGATTCAAAAATGGATTTATTGAAATATAACATGGTTGCCCATCTGTACTTTACGGCATGAAGAATGGTGTATGCTTTTAACCCTTTGAGAAAAAAAGCCACATCCTTATTTTTAGTTATTCCTCCCCATTTTCAAAAAAATCATAACTTTTATGTATCTATCAACGTAAATGTCTGAAGGCTTGTTTTGTATGCGGCTTCCATGCCTTTACCTCAGGATGTATTGCTCTGGTACTGCAATTTTGATCCTTTTTATTTTTCTAATCTTTTTTTTTTTTCCTTGGCTTTAACCCCTTCCCGCTCCAGGACGTACATTTACGTCCTGGAGTGTCGCGGGGTATGTATGTAGAGAGGTCACGGGGCGACCTCTCTTCATACAGTGTGGGCGTCAGGTGTGCATTACAGCTGACACCTGCAGGCAATAGCTGCAATCGGCCGTATGGCCGATCACGTCTTTTAACCCTTTAAATGATGTCATTTCTGACAGCGGCATTTAAATCCCCCAAATGATGTTTGGGGGTCCCGTACGGCCTCACCGTGGTGAGATCGAGGGAGCCGTGCAGGTTTCATGGCAGTCGGGGGGGCCTTCTAAAAGGCCCCAGGGCTTCCTTGGAAGTCTGCCTATCAAGCCATACCCGTGGATGCCTGTCAGAATACTGCCTGTCAGAATGCAGTATGACGTAATGCTATAGCATTACGTCATACTGCAGGAACGATCAAAGCATGGCATGTTGTAGTCCCCCAGGGGGGCTTAAAAGTAATGTAAAAAAAATCAATAAATTTTTTTTAATTGTAAAAAAAAAAAGTAATAAAAGTTTAAATCACCCCCCTTTTGCCATATCTGTAATTAAAAAATCTAAATCCTAAAATAAAAATATATATTTGGTATCGCCGCGTCCTTAAAAGTCCGATCTATTAAAGTAGCACATTATTTACTCCGCACAGTGAACATCGTCTGAAAAAAATAAAAATAAAAAAAATGGCAGAAATGCACTTTTTGAATCACTCGGTCTCCCAGAAAAAAACGCAATAAAAATTAATCAAAAAGTCGTATGTATTCCGAATTAGTACTAACGGAAGATACTGGACATCCCGCAAAAAAGTGAGCTCTCGCTGAACTACCGACGACTGAAAACTAAAGTTATTGTGCGCACAAGATGACCACAGAAAACATTTTTAAAAAATTAAATCCCTTTGAAAAAAAAATTAGTATAGTAAAAAAAAAAAAAACTATACAAGTTTGGTATGGTAGCAATACCATAGAATAAAGTTATCATGTCGTTTTTGTTGCAGTTTGTACGCCGTAGAAACGAGACGCACTGAAAGATGGCGAAATGTCTGTTTTCTTTTTCATTTTACTCCACTTACAATTTTAAAAAAGTTTTTCAGTACATTCTATGATACATTAAATAGCCCCATTGAAAACTACAATTCGTCTCGCAAAACACAAGCCTTCGTACAGTGACGTCGATGGATAAATAAAGGAGTTATGATTTTTTTTTTAAAGGGGGGGTGAATGAAAATGGGGGGGGAGGGAGGGCCGCGTCATTAAGGGGTTAAAACAAGACCAAGATGGGTGCTCTAGCTTTGATACAGCCTTTTAGCTATTTGTAGAAAGGACATATCTCAAATGTCCCTGGCTACCTGGCTATTCTTTTTTTCCCCTTTCTTTGCAAGGAGAAACATCCTTAGCTGGGAAAGGGTTAAATTCTTCTGCCTAGCAATTTCTTTTCTAACTTCATTTGGAAAGACTTGTCCACACATATATGACTTTCTTTCTCCTTTTGGGCTAAGGTTCTATGACAATTATTTTTGCAATTATAAAATTGTGAAAAAAGTTGCGAGTGACTTGCCATTGTTGCACAACCTTTACGATAATGCTGAGGTTGTGTGCTGGTTGACGTAATTTGTAGTCATTACCTTTTAAACACAATTTGCAGTGCAGCCTTGTCCTTAGTAGGGAAAATTGGGATGGGATCCATTACACCACCCTTTACTCAATACATTCTTGATCTTGGAATTGCAATTGGGCAGATTGCATCACCTGGAATAAGGAAATAAGAATTGTAGCAGTTAAGTTGGGAAAATTTTATCCTCCTTCCATTTGCATGGAATTTTTTTTAAAAAGGGGGGAAACTTGAATGTTATGCTGGTAAACATGAACTCTGCCTCAAGGCTTTTTGTTTCTCTCTCACAGATATGTTATCTCCAGAAGTAAATACCTCCTTATCACTGTTATTTAACAAACATGAAATAAATGCATGATGTCTGCTGACTTATCAATTATGTTGACAGCATTGAAGCAGCAGCGGGTGGCAAGGCTGAGGTAATAGCCTGTGACGTTTTGCTTGTGTGCATTGGCCGCCGTCCCTTCACTCAAAACCTTGGTTTGCAAGAGCTTGGAATAGAGCTGGATAACAGGGGGAGGATTCCAATCAACACTAGATTCCAGACAAAAATCCCAAAGTAAGTAAAACAATGGCGTTCAGAGTTACAGGGATTAATTAATGTAAAAGACACATGTAAACCTCTGGCACAGTAAACGTTCATAGGAGCCTGATACAGGGCAACTCGTATTAAAGGGTGTCCTTATTTTAGACCACCTGTGGGACCTATCCCTAGGTGCTTCATCAGGGCAGAGCGCGAATAGAGAGGTGACAGTGAATGTGCGCAGGTTTCTCTATTCAATCATTTAGAAGCTGCAAAAAAAAGATGAGTTGTGACTACTTTAAACGTGAATGGAGAGTCCTGTGCACACGTGTAGCCGTCTCCCCGCCGCCTCTTCATCTGCATGCAGTGGCTGCTTTCCCAGGGAGTTGGGGGAATCCCTCCTCTAGAGATGGATGCAGGTTCTACTCTGGGACCCACCTGTATCCGACAGATATGCCACAAATATCGAAGATGGGAACATCCCTCTAATCTAAAAGTCGAAAGATAAATGACTCTATACTTCCTGTCTAATTTTTGTCTAATGGAAAAGTAAGACCAATTTAGTTTTAACAGATATGAACACCAAACATGTTGTATTGAATTAACGCTGAAATTATTGATGCGCACTAAAATGTATCGTTTATTTTCAACAGTATATTTGCAATTGGTGATGTAGTAGCTGGACCAATGTTGGCCCATAAAGCTGAAGATGAAGGTATAATCTGTGTTGAAGGGATGGCTGGTGGAGCAGTCCATATTGACTACAACTGTGTGCCATCTGTGATCTATACTCACCCTGAGGTGGCTTGGGTTGGAAAATCAGAAGAGCAGTTAAAAGAGGAGGTATTGTTATAAATTACCTTTTAAAGGGATATATATTTATTATATTTTTTTTTTTACTAATTAACCCCTATCCAACAAGTGACGTACATGTATGACACAAAGACAGTAGTCCACATCCCACTGTACAAGTATAGCGCTAGTTATGAGGCTGCTCAGAAACTGAGCGCTCCCCTGTAACCATAGTGGGGATTGAAGTTAAAGGGCTATTCTTATCTTAGCCTTTCATGGCAGAGATGGGAAAACATGGAGGCTTTGTTCCACTCACTTGTCGGAAGGAGCTGTGTGCGTAGTGCAGCGCTGTTTCTGTAGCATTGAAGTGCGTTTGAAGCATTGAAGTTCTATGCTGTTTCGGTAGCTCCCGTTACTTCAATGAGCACCATGGAAAGAGTGCTGCTCTAAGCATTCGGCTCTCTCTAAAGGCTCTGGTCTTTAACTCTGATTCTCACCACTTAATCCCTTAAAAGTCATAGTCCTCATTGACCCCTGCATTTAAACAGTGTGGAGCACCCTACTCATTCAGTTGACAACCTCATCCCCCCCCCCCTGCAATGTTGTTGCCATGGTCGTATGCCACCTATAGTGGTTGCCATGGGGGCGGAGCCTGACTGGGGATGTGAGCGGACACACCTCAGCTTGGCTCCGCACCTCATCCTGATTAATACCCTGCAACCGGGACTTTAAAAAGCTGGAAAGTGCTGTGCGCAGAGCCCACACACAGTGGAGTCTAGCGGGGGCAGACCAGGTGACAGTAACAGTTATGGCGCGTGGGAAAGACAGGGGAAAGAGCGGGGAAGACAGCGGTCGAGTAATCCAAGATGGCACCGGTGCGCGAGAGCAGAGGATGCTGATTCCCCGGCACCACAGCAGCAGCGAGACAGTAAAGAAACTTGCAAGGTATGCCAGGGGGGACAGGGAGAAGAGGCAATGCATACTCATGAGGCAAGGGAGCAGCACGGTGATGCAGGAAAGATCTCATGTAATGAAACAGCTTACAGACACAGCAGAAGGGGAGGATGAGATACCCTGTGGAGCAAATCAAGCAACAAGACAGAGTGAAGAACGTGACAACCATATACAAGACAGCAGCAACAGTATAGCTGAGCCTACTCTGAAAGATATCTTTGGTGAAGTTACTAAATGCAATGCAACTCTGGATACCCTCAACACTCAGATGGGATCGATGCAAGCAAATATGAGACTGTTACGCGATGATATGCAAAAGATATCGGAATGCCAGACGGAAATACGGAGTGATATGGAGGATGTGGTGCAGCCGCTCCAGCGAGAGGTTGTAAGTACATCACGCAATATGCTAGCTCTCCAAAATAAGATTGACTATTTGGAACAACGTACGAATAGTGGGAATCCCTGAAAAAGCAGAGGGTAACAATCCATCAGAATTTTTTGAAACCTGGCTTCCTGAGATCTTTGGCAAACACTCGTTTACAACTTTTTTTGCTATAAAAAGAGCCCACCATGCGCCTGAAAGACCCCCCCCCCCCCCCACCACCCACCCTGGAGCTCCCGCAAGACCCATATTTCTTAAACTGCTGCATTTCACAGACCGCGATGTTATCCTGCAAAAAGCCCGCGAAAAGGGCAAAATCTGGTTTAATGGGGCCAGAATTTCATTCTTTCCAGACTTCTCGACTGAACCACAAAAGAAGCGTGCGACATTCATTGAAATTAGGAGGAGGCTACGGAACATGCATATCCCATACGCAATGATATACCCTGCTAAATTCAGGGTTGCTGCCTTAGGAACAACGCACTTCTTCGAAAGCCCGAGAGAAGCTAACTCCTGGTTAGAACGCAACGAAGACCAAATCCGAATTAAAAGGTCACCACGCGGATCTCCAAGCAGAAATGATATCAATTGAGGAAGAGGGATCCTGCTGAAATACGGTTCTTGTTACCCGGGATACTATAAGGAGCAGCGGAAAGATGAAGCGAAAATCATTTGAGTTTAAGATTTACGCTACGTTCCCTGGACTATGGAGAACTGGTACCCCGGTCTGTTGGTGATACGACGGATCTGTGAGTTTTTTTGTTGGGGATGTTCATTGTTTGGTCTCTCTCTCATGTATATTAACAGTGGTTAGTTCACGGATAGGAGGGGAATGTCGTTTGGTGGAAACACCTCAAATATTATGTTGTGTGCAGAATTTGTTCTTTCTCAATTATTTACCTGCACCAAGATCGATTGTTTATTACAGATAGTGTACGAGGACTTTACCCTACAGGTGAGATTTAAAACAAATAGCCAAATCACTGATTGGTTACGTTGATCTCGAGGCAAGCTAAATATAACAAATCTAAATATGTTTGAGATGAAAGGGAAAAGAGGTGCGGGTGCCATGTCATCCGACCTGTGTAATGGTGGAATTGCAATATTTGCGTACGTCTTATGTACGCCAACTGGGGTCACTGACCCCCATCCTGATACTCCCATCACGTATGGGCCCATGGTGGGGGGAGGAATTGACTGACAGTGCACAGTACGGACGATACCGCAGCAATAAGCAAAGAAAATAGATCAAGAAAAAACCCACCGCGTGGTTATTCTATTATAAAACTGAAAAAATGTGAAAAATCAAAACAAGAGATTTTACACTTATGCATGATCTGTACTATTTTTCTCCATACATATCTATATATCTATCTATCAACCTGGAAGTGGTAATCTGTATTGTGCAGGCGTGCGGTGTCCCTCCTGATATTGATGGGGGATATGGATTCTCCCAGTGTGACTGCCTTGTACGAGCAGTGGATACAAGATTTTCTCGGAGCGTGTTAATTTTGGGTAATGTAGTACATAACGAAAATGAGTAGAAAGGTTAGATTTATCTCCTGGAATGTGAGGGGGCTGGGTGACCTGGTAAAGCGTTCAGCGGGACTCCGGGCAACTAGAGAGCAGGGTCCAGTGTTTTTATGTTTACAGGAAACTCATCTGTCCATAGAGACCTTTAAAGTGTGTGTGTGTATGTGTGTGTGTGGGACGGTTTGTCTGCCTTCACTCCAAATTATATAATTATGTTTGCGTCCTTATGTCAGTGCATATATACCACCCCCATATAATAGTGTGGTTGTGCGCCAGGTACTGGGGTTCGGGGCTGAAACACCAGATACCCTGGTTCTTATTATTGGTAACTTCAACTGTCATTGACCCATCACAGGACAGGATGCGCACAGACAATATTCCCGGAGAGAGTGGTTTGACACCACTAGGTCGTCTATTGGGGGAGGTGCTATTGTTAGACTTGTGGCGGACAAGTCACCCTACGGATAGGCGCTACTCCTGTCACTCTACCACATACAATCTCTATCAAGAATTGATCTGCAGTGGGGAACACCAAATTATACAATGACATGGTGTCAGGGCTTAGTCACATGGGCGCATCGGCTCCATTGCCGGTCATGTGTTCTTTCTTCCGGCGCTGCGGAGAGACGTCCGTCTTGAAGTGCGGCCGTCTTCTTCGTGCCGATGCGCCCGTGTGACTAAGCCCTCAATCAAATATTTGCCAAGGGTCGTGTCTGATCACTCCCCATTGCTGCTGGATATACAACACTGTAGTGATAGCGGTTATATTTATAGGAGGTGAAAATTAATCTCACATTGGCTAACAATATTAGATAAAAGTATAAAGGAATTATTAATAGAATATTTTAAATTAAACAGGTGAAGAACAAACACGATTATGTGCTGGGAGGCCATGAAAGCTTATATTAGAGGGATGTTTGTGCAGAAAATTATTCAAGCCAAAAACCGACATAGAGAAATAAGGCAAGTGTTACAGGAGTGATTGATAGATACTGAAGCAAATTTGTGGAAGAAGGTACCATAGTAGCCTTAGATACATGGAAAAAGGCCCAAGAGGCACTTAACACATATTCCCTAGATACAGCGGCCACTAAGAACGGATTTCGTAAACAAGCTTACTATGAGGAAGGGGAGCATACGGGACACATGCTGGCCGAATAGCCCATGCACAGAATAATCCTACTTATATCATAGAATTGAAAAATGCACAGGGCAATATTATTAGGGATACACCCTCTATTAGAGAAACTGCTCGGAAGTTTTATGCCTTCCTGTACTCCTCCAAGTTAAACAAGTCAGCTGAGCAAATTGAACAGTATTTGGCAGGAACAGTGACACCCTCTCTGTCGGATGAACAGCGGGATTTACTTGATGCACTGCTAGAATTGCAGGAAGCGGTAAATGACATGCAGAATAATAAGGCTCCTGGAGATGATGGGCTCCCTATGGAATACTACAAACATTCTCACCCCCCCCCCCCCCCCACCGCCTAACATGCTCCCATTAACCCCCCCCCCCCCACTGCCTTACATGCTCCCATTAACCCACCGCCTAACATGCTCCCATTAACCCCCTCCCCACCGCCTAACATGCTCCTATTTGGGGGGTTATGTGTGTATTGTGTACATATGTCTTCGTGTGTCTAAAGACGTAAAAATGTTTAATAAACACATTTAATTAAAAAAAAGTGGTTGCCACGTTTCGCTAAAAAAATGGCACTACAAGAAAAAGTAAAATTGGTATGAAAAATGCTTTTATTGTGCAGTAGTTACTGTAGTAAAAAAACGATATTACCTTGGTATTGCTGTAGTCATACGTGCCCACAGAATAAGGTTACCCTTTATGAAGGCTCTACACCAGAATTCTTGTGTAGAAAAGTTGCAAATTGTTGCGAAAAACCCACTTGCACAAAGATTTTACAACTTTTCCTCTTTCTTCACCAGCCTCGCAACTTTTCTGACAAGTGAATGGTGCTGGTCAGGAGAAGTGGCTGCTGCCCAGACCGATAGATTTATGTATAATTTATGCCAGAAACTGGTGTAAATTTATATCAGAAATGTACGCTAGGTCGGACCTGGCATATGTTTCTGATAAGGAGCATGGGGGTGCTGAAGATGCCCAAATACATGAAGAGATTATTTAAGTGCACCGTGTGCTGGGGTAAATTGTACTAAGACCAGTGTTGGAAATGGCGGTCTTGGCAAATTTCCCCCATTGTTTATACTGCACAACGAAAGACGGATGAAAAAGAACTTTTAAAAGAGAAAAAAACAGCCCTGGGCAGAGTTGCGATGTTTTGTACAGATGGCAAAAAATGCAATAAAAATTGATTTACAAAGCTGTACATCAAAATGGTACCAATGGCACAAGTGGTGCGTCTAACATTGATTTTACAATTATCGTGCCTCAGCAAGTTAGCAATTGAATTAATTTGCTTGCCCAACCCTATTTACAAAATGCTGTGCAGATGAGTTAAAATTAATATTTCTCTTCACTTTTCAGGGGTTTTTATTCTTATGGCGTTTAGACCTCTGATTTAGGCCTCCTTCCCACGAACGGATTTCCGCCGCGTAATTTGCGGCGAAAATCCGCTGCGTTGCCCGCAGCTATTAGGTTCTATTGAACCTAATAACTCAGGGCACACAGTGCAGAATTCCACCGTGGAATTCCGCACCGTGAAATCTCCCGTCCTCACCCGCGGCATGCTCTATTTGCCGCGGGTGTACGCGCCGACTGCTTCCATTGCAGTCAATGGAAGCCGTCCGTTCACGCTATCTCCCGCTGTAACACAGCGGAAGATAGCGTGAAAACGCTTTGCCGCCTACCACCGCCGTTATATGAAGCGGCTGGCGCGTCACATGACACGGTCGCCTGCGGGGAAGGATCATGCGGGAGCGAAAACGCCGGATCCGCTGGTAAGTATGGGGTCTCTGGGGGGCGCCGTGACTGGCTTCGCCGCAGAATATTCTGCGGCGGAGCCAGTCACGCTCGTGTGCAGCCGGCCTTAGTGTAATCTGGAATTCCTCTACTGAATGATCTAGTCTCCTAATCTTGTTTCCATCTATCCATGACGTCTGTCATGGTTTCCCCTTGATCCAGCTGACCAAATATACCATGTTAATGTTGATAGTTTGTGACTTACAAGTTTTTGCAGTTCACATTTCCTCTAATTTACTATTGCTTCTAGTCCTTTGCCCTGCCAGTGCCCAGACATTCTGAGAGGAATATGAAGAAAGTGATTTAGGTAATTGGTAAACGTTTTACCGTTACTTCATACTAGATCACTTTACCATTTTATATGCCTCCTTAAAGGGGTTCTGACATGAAAAAAAAAAAATTGTACTCACCTTGCCTGGCCTGGCCCGATCGCCAGGCATGTCCCCTCCAGCCGGCATCTTCTTCTGTGCCTTTAAAGCAGAGCAGGAGCGGTCAAAAAGACCGCTTCCTGCTCTGGTCCGTCCGTCAGGCACTTCCGAGGTCAACGGACGGACCGCCACAGCAAGCACGTCACAAGCAGTGCTTGCTGTGGGCGGCCCGTCCGTCCGGCTGAACTCCGGAGTGCTGCGCATGCGCAGTGGAGACGCAGCCCGTCCTGACTCCTGTCAGAGGGCACCTCTCCACTGCGCATGCGCGCGATCCCGGAGCGGCACGGCTGCTGGAGGAAGAAGACTGCCCGCCGGGAGGCATACTAGCACTTTCTGCTTAGGTTAAGCAGCGCTGCTGATTAGAGCCACCTGATTGGCTCTTCGGCACCACGTGACTGCACAGCGTGCACCAATCAGGTGGCTCTAGTCAGGCTGCTTAACCTAAGCATAAAGTGCTAATATGCTGCCGGGAGATGACCCCCCGATGTCAACAACAACAGGAGACAAGGTAAGTATAAGATTTTTATGCTTTAGCAGCCATTAACCCATAGGTTCCCTGGGTCCATTAGGTAGACCAGGGAACAATGGCTGCTAAAGCATAAAAAAATTATTCATGTCAGAACCCCTTTAAAGGTCCTTAATTCCCAAGTTACTTTGACCGGCGATGGGAGAGTTGGCCTTGTCCTAGGAATATCACAAAATTTTAACCATTTTGTAAATTACAAAATCGACTTGATGTTTGCAATGCGAATATAAAATGTTTGGGAAAATGGTTGTAAATGTTTTAAGAGCTGTCGGGCCGAGGATTTGGCTTGAACTGTACGCCGGCCACGGCTTGGTCTTCTGTGTTTTGGGGACATGGCAACAGTTAAACTGGTCAGCACTTCCTATCAACGTCACTTGACTTTCCCTGGCGCCGCTGTTGGCTGAAGCACCGCTAGACTTAACATAGGAACTTTTGACCTGGCCTGACGGGTCACTTAATGTATCAAACTCAAATGTTATGATTTTACGGCAGTGGTGAGGTTGTCACAAATCTAACGACACCAAAATCATCCATCAAAGGGGTCAAAGTGTGGTGCAAGATTAGAGGTATCTAGATTTTTACAAACATGATTCTAGCTTATCAAAGTAATTTTATCATCATTAGATGTTAAAGCTTTCTTGGAATTTCGGGCTTCAGCATATGCAGTAACATGCTTAAAGTATGGGGTCTTACTATGGTCTGTTCCTCTTCAATATTTCTCTTTTTTTTTTAGTGGAAATTATTGTAGGTTGATTTGTTTTCAAGTAGAAAAAAAACTTCTAGTTTAAGATTAATTCGATGTTTTTTTTTTGTACAGGGTGTAGAATATAAAGTTGGCAAGTTTCCATTTGCTGCCAATAGCAGGGCTAAGACCAACGCAGACACAGATGGTTTGGTGAAAATTCTGAGTCATAAGTCAACTGACAGATTACTGGGAGCGCATATTCTTGGATCGGTAAGTTTCCTTCACTCATATCACAGTTCATTGCGACTGGAGGTCTAGCAGATTGGTTATAAAGAGAAGCCAAAGTGTTTGTCCACTTACTACATATTCTTGGAATGTCTGAACATAATAGCCCTTATTTTTGAATGCGTTTGTGACAAATTTGTGTCTAAAACTGCGCCAGAATAAAGGTGCATAGAGTTTTAGATGAATTTATAAATAGTTTGTGCCAAAAAGAAGAGACAAGTTTATTGATTTTGTTTTCTTCAAAAGTGCGCATGACAGGCATTCCATCTATCTTTCTGACACATTTATGAAGCGTTACAAGATAGTTGTTCGTTTTGGGGTTTTTTTGGCTAAAAAGTACTGCAAATAAAACCTGATGAAAGTTGGTGTACATGAAGAGGCATTTGGTGCAAATCTTTGGTGCGCACTTGTTTTGATGCATTTTTTGGCACAAATCCAACTATACCACTTACTATTATAATATAGTGAAAGGGATTGGAGTTGGTCACAGGTCCTAAACCAGCAGAGCTGGACAGCAGCTGTGTGCTTACAGGAACTGAGGATCTCAGTCATGTGATCAGTTACCGGGGCTTTGAGCTCCTCCCCTGATAACATGACGGGGACGTCATCACAGGTCCTGTAAATACACGACTGCTGTCAGGCTCTGCATGTTTTAGGACCTATAATGACTAGAGAGGAGCGAGCACCAAAATGCTCGGGTGCTCGTTACTCGGGACGAACTTTTCGCGATGCTCGAGGGTTCGTTTCGAGTAACGAACCCCATTGAAGTCAATGGGCGACCCGAGCATTTTTGTATATCGCCGATGCTCGCTAAGGTTTTCATTTGTAAAAATCTGGGCAATTCAAGAAAGTGATGGGAACGACACAGAAACGGATAGGGCAGGCGAGGGGCTACATGTTGGGCTGCATCTCAAGTTCCCAGGTCCCACTATTAAGCCACAATAGCGGCAAGAGTGGGCCCCCCCCCCCCCCAACAACTTTTACTTCTGAAAAGCCCTCACTAGCAATGCATACCTTAGCTAAGCACCACACTACCTCCAACAAAGCACAATCACTGCCTGCATGATACTCCGCTGCCACTTCTCCTGGGTTACATGCCGCCCAACCCCCCCCCCCCACGACCCAGTGTCCACAGCGCACACCAAACTGTCCCTGCCCAGCCTTCAGCTGCCCTCATGCCACGCCACCCTCATGTCTATTTATAAGTGCATCTGCCATGAGGAGGAACCGCAGGCACACACTGCAGAGGCTTGGCACGTCTAGGCAGCGACCCTCTTTAAAAGGGGCGGGGCAATAGCCCACAATGCTGTACAGAAGCAATGAGAAATCCAATCCTGTGCCACCTCCATCAGGAGCTGCACACGTGGGCATAGCAATGGGGAACCTATGTGCCACACACTATTCATTCTGTCAAGGTGTCTGCATGCCCCAGTCAGACCGCGGTTTTTTATAAATAGTCACAGGCAGGTACAACTCCGCAATGGGAATTCCGTGTGCACCCACAGCATGGGTGGCTCCCTGGAACCCACCGGCTGTACATTAATGTATCCCATTGCAGTGCCCATCACAGCTGTGGTAACGTCCGATTAAATGCAGGTGGGCTTCGGCCCACACTGCATGCCCCAGTCAGACTGGGGTTCTTTAGAAGTGGACACATGCAGTTACAACTCCCTGTGGACCCACAGCATGGGTGGGTGCCAGGAAGCCACCGGCGGTTCATAAATATATCCCATTGCAGTGCCCAACACAACTGAGGTAATGTCGTGCTTAATGCAGGTGGGCTTCGGCCCACACTGCATGCTCCAGTCAGACTGGGGTTCTTTAGAAGTGGACACATGCAGTTACAACTCCCTGTGGACCCACGGCATGGGTGGCTCCCTGGAACCCACCGGCGGTACATAAATATATCCCATTGCAGTGCCCAACACAGCTGATGTAACGTCAGCTGTAATGCAGGTGGGCTAAAAATTCATTTGATTACACTGTAGGCGAGGGCCCCCAAAAATTGGTGTACCAACAGTACTAATGTACCTGAGAAAAATTGCCCATGCCCAACCAAGAGGGCAGGTGAAATCTATTAATCGCTTTGGTTAATGTGGCTTAATTGGTAACTAGGCCTGGAGGCAGCCCAGTTAAAATAAAAATTGGTTGAGGTGAAAGTTTCAACGCTTTAAAGAGCATTGAAACGTATAAAAATTGTTTAGAAAAATTATATGACTGAGCCTTGTGGGCCTAAGAAAAATTGCCCGTTCGGCGTGATTATGTGAGGTTTCAGGAGGAGGAGCAATATTATACCCAGATTGATGAAGCAAAAAGGTCCCAGTTTTTGATGGGGATAGAGAACGATGCTTCCATCCGCGGGTGCAGCCTACGTATTGCTTAGGTATCGCTGCTGTCCGCTGGTGGAGAAGAGAAGTCTGGGGAAATCCAGGCTTTGTTCATCTTGATGAGTGTAAGCCTGTCGGCACTGTCGGTTGACAGGCGGGTACGCTTATCTGTGATGATTCCCCCAGCCGCACTAAACACCCTCTCTGACAAGACGCTAGCCGCAGGACAAGCAAGCACCTCCAGGGCATACAGCGCGAGTTCAGGCCACGTGTCCAGCTTCGACACCCAGTAGTTGTAGGGGGCAGAGGCGTCACGGAGGACGGTCGTGCGATCGGCTATGTACTCCCTCACCATCCTTTTACAGTGCTCCCGTGACTGGGGAGCGGTGACAGTCTTGCTGGGGAGCCATAAAGCTGTCCAGGGCCTTAGAGAGTGTTCCCCTGCCTGTGCTGTACATGCTGCCTGATCTCTGCGCCTCCCCTGCTACCTGGCCCTCGGAACTGCGCCTTCGGCCACTAGCGCTGTCGGATGGGAATTTTACCATCAGTTTGTCCGCCAGGGTCCTGTGGTATAGCATCACTCTCGAACCCCTTTCCTCTTCGGGTATGAGAGTGGAAAGGTTCTCCTTATACCGTGGGTCGAGCAGTGTGTACACCCAGTAATCCGTAATGGCCAGAATGCGTGTAACACGAGGGTCACGAGAAAGGCATCCTAACATGAAGTCAGCCATGTGTGCCAGGGTACCTGTACGCAACACATGGCTGTCCTCACTAGGAAGATCACTTTCAGGATCCTCCTCCTCCTCCTCCTCCTCCTCCTCAGGCCATACACGCTGAAAGGATGACAGGCAAGCAGCATGTGTACCCTCAGCAGTGGGCCAAGCTGTCTCTTCCCCCTCCTCCTCATCCTCCTCACCGCGCTGAGTTATAGACAGGAGGGTGCTTTGACTATCCAGCGACATACTGTCTTCCCCCGGCTCTGTTTCCGAGCGCAAAGCGTCTGCCTTTATGCTTTGCAGGGAACTTCTCAAGAGGCATAGCAGAGGAATGGTGACGCTAATGATTGCAGCCTCGCCGCTCACCACCTGGGTGGGTAGACTCCTCAAACTTTCCAAGGACCTCGCAGATGTCTGCCAACCAGGCCCACTCTTCTGAAAAGAATTGAGGAGGCTGACTCCCACTGCGCCGCCCATGTTGGAGTTGGTATTCCACTATAGCTCTACGCTGCTCATAGAGCCTGGCCAACATGTGGAGCGTAGAGTTCCACCGTGTGGGCACGTCGCACAGCAGTTGGTGCACTGGCAGATTAAACCGATGTTGCAGGGTGGCAGCGTCCGTGTGGGACTTGCGGAAATGTGCGCAGAGCCGGCGCACCTTTCCGAGCAGGTCTGTCAAGCATGGGTAGCTTTTCAGAAAGCGCTGAACCACCAAATTAAAGACGTGGGCCAGGCATGGCACGTGCGTGAGGCTGCCGAGCTGCAGAGCCGCCACCAGGTTACGGCCGTTGTCACACACGACCATGCCCGGTTGGAGGCTCAGCGGCGCAAGCCAGCGGTCGGTTTGCTCTGTCAGACCCTGCAGCAGTTCGTGGGCCGTGTGCCTCTTATCTCCTAAGCTGAGTAGTTTCAGCACGGCCTGCTGACGCTTGCCCACCGCTGTGATGCCACGCCGCGCGACACCGACTGCTGGCGACGTGCTGCTGCTGACACATCTTGATTGTGAGACAGAGGTTGCGTTGGAGGAGGAGGAGGGTGGTTTAGTGGAGGAAGCATACACCGCCGCAGATACCACCACCGAGCTGGGGCCCGCAATTCTGGGGGTGGGTAGGACGTGAGCGGTCCCAGGCTCTGACTCTGTCCCAGCCTCCACTAAATTCACCCAATGTGCCGTCAGGGAGATATAGTGGCCCTGCCCGCCTGTGCTTGTCCACATGTCCGTTGTTTAGTGGACCTTGGCAGTAACCGCGTTGGTGAGGGCGCGTACAATGTTGCGGGAGACGTGGTCGTGCAGGGCTGGGACAGCATATCGGGAAAAGTAGTGGCGACTGGGAACTGAGTAGCGCGGGGCCGCCGCCGCCATCATATTTTTGAAAGACTGTTTCCACAACCCTATACGGCAGCATCTCCAGGCTGATAAATTTGGCAATGTGCACGTTTAACGCTTGAGCGTGCGGGTGCGTGGCGGCGTACTTGCGCTTGCGCTCAAACACTTGCGCTAGCGACGGCTGGACGCTGCGCTGACAGACATTGCTGGATGGGGCCGAGAACAGCGGAGGTGAGGGTGTGGGTGCAGGCCAGGAGACGGTAGTGCCTGTGTCCTCAGAGGGGGGTTGGATCTCAGTGGCAGGTTGGGGCACAGGGGGAGAGGCAGCGGTGCAAACCGGAGGCGGTGAACGGCCTTCGTCCCACCTTGTGGGGTGCTTGGCCATCATATATCTGCGCATGCTGGTGGTGGTGAGGCTGGTGGTGGTGGTTCCCCGACTGATCTTGGCGCGACAAAGGTTGCACACCACTGTTCGTCGGTCGTCTGCACTCTCAGTGAAAAACTGCCAGACCTTTGAGCACCTCGGCCTCTGCAGGGTGGCATGGCGCGAGGGGGCGCTTTGGGAAACAGTTGGTGGATTATTCGGTCTGGCCCTGCCTCTACCCCTGGACACCGCACTGCCTCTTGCAACCTGCCCTGCTGCTGCCCTTGCCTCCCCCTCTGAAGACCTGTCCTCAGTAGGCGTAGCAAACCAGGTGGGGTCAGTCACCTCATTGTCCTGCTGCTCTTCCTCCGAATCCTCTGTGCGCTCCTCCCTCGGACTTACTGCCCTTACTACTACCTCACTGATAGACAACTGTGTCTCATCGTCATCGTCCTCCTCACCCACTGAAAGGTCTTGAGACAGTTGCCGGAAGTCCCCAGCCTCATCCCCCGGGAACTTTCCAATGGTTGGGCATCAGTCACGATAAACTCCTCTGGTGGGAGAGGAACCACTGCTGCCCAATCTGAGCAGGGGCCCGAGAACAGTTCCTGGGAGTCTGCCCGCTCCTCAGAATGTGTCATTGTAATCGAGTGAGGAGGCTGGGAGGAAGGAGGAGCAGCAGCCAGAGGATTCAGAGTTGCAGCAGTGGACGGCGCAGAACTGTTGGTGGACGATAGATTGCTGGATGCACTTTCTGCCATCCACGACAGGACCTGCTCACACTGCTCATTTTCTAATAAAGGTCTACCGCGTGGACCCATTAATTGTGCGATGAATGTGGGGACGCCAGAAACGTGCCTCTCTCCTAATCCCGCAGCAGTCGGCTGCAATACACCTGGATCAGGAGCTCGGCCTGTGCCCACACCCTGACTTGGGCCTCCGTGTCCTCGGCTGCGTCCGCGTCCTCTAGGCCTACCCCTACTCCTCAGCATGCTGTATTACCAGTAATGCAGAAACAGAATGCTGTAATTAAATGTGCCGCTTATTGGCCTGTGTTTGGAGGCTGACTTCGCTTACCGAACGCCAGGAAATAATTTTGCGCAAGCCTGCTGTAACACTTAGCTGGCTGCGTATGAATTTGGAGGACTACTACACCCAGCAGAGACCCAGAACACTGAGGACACTCACAGGCAGCCCAAATAGATTTTTTTTCCCCAAATGTTTTTGCAAAGGCCCACTGCCTATATTCAATCAATATGTCTTCTGTCCCTGCCTAAGCACCACTTCTGGCCCTGGAGTATTACTGCAGGGCGCAATGCTCTGCACGGCCGATATACAAAAAAAAAAAAAGCGCAACACCGCAAAAAGCAGCCTCCACAGTACTGCACACGGTTAGATGTGGCCCTAAGAAGGACCGTTGGGGTTCTTGAAGCCTAAAATACTCCTAACACTCTCCCTATAGCAGCTCCACCAAGACAGCACTTTCCCTCCTCTGTCAGAACAAATCTGTGGCGAGCCGCGGGAGGGGCCGATTTTTATACTCGGGTGACACCTGATCTCGCCAGCCACTCACTGCAGGGGGGTGGTATAGGGCTTGAACGTCGCAGGGGGAAGTTGTAATGCCTTCCCTGTCTTTCTATTGGCCAGAAAAGCGCGCTAACGTCTCAGAGATGAAAGTGAACGTAACTCGAACATCGCGTGGTGCTCGTTACGAATAACGAGCATCTCGAACATGCTAATACTCGAACGAGCACGTTCGCTCATCTCTAATAATGACGTCACCATTATGTGATCAGGGGCGGAGCTCAGTCCCGATGACTGATCACATGATGGTGACATCATCCCATGTAACTCAGTCACTCATCACTCAGACAGGTGGCTGTTAGTATTTTGATTTCATATTAATAAGTGATGCAGAGTAAATTTAGGAGACAAAAATATTTCCAAATGCATACTGCACCAATTTTTGTATAACACTACTACTTGCACCAAAATTGCACGAATTTGTGGCGCAAAATAAACTACATGATAGGGTGTGTTTTTGTTTTTGTTTTGTTTCTCATTTTATGTGTTACAAAATTAATAATTTGACTAATTTTCTTTTTATGTTGGTACGTAAAGCAGAATTTAAGTTGTACAAATTGACAGACTTTTGGTGCACGCAGCACTGCTATGCAATAATTGACACATACTTCCTATTTTTGGTGCAGTGTAAATTGTGCCAAATTTACAGGTCTGTTTACCACTTCTGTAAATTTGGGGCAGTTTAAGATGAGTTATTTAAAAGAGTTGGTGCATCTCCTCTTTTTTTTTTTTTTTCCCCCCAGTAATGTTTTTATCTACAATGTAATCTTTAACCCCTTCCCTCCCTATGACGTAAGGGTACGTCATGGTAGCGGGGTACTTCCCGCAAAATGACGTACCCTTACGTCATAGGGATAGCGAGAGTCATAGCCGGCCTCCTGCTGCAGCAGCGGGGGTGCATCGGAGATGCGCAACCCCCCTCTCCCGCTGTTAACCCCTTCCGCGCTCCCTCTGTGAAGTTGCCGGGCTCTCGCGATATAATCGCAGATACCGGCGTCCTGTGTTGCCAGAGCCTATGATCGCTGTACAAGCGATAAGGCATGGCAGGACAGAACTCCTGCCATGCCTTATCACAGCGATCATCAGTGCTGTGCCTTAAGTCCCCCAGAGGGACATAGGTGGTGTAAAGAAAAAAAAATAATAAAAATGTGAAAAAAAAAAACCTTTTGTATGATTTTTTTCATATTAGCATAAAAAAATTTAAATGGCACATATTTGGTATCGACACGTTCATAACGACGTGTACAATAAGTTAAATACGCTTTCTATTCTGCGCGACAAAAAGCGCAAAAAAAGAGGCAAAATGCTAATTTTTTGCATTATGCCTCCCAAAAAATGCAATAAAAGTAATCAAAAAAGCCATATATTCTCCAAAATGGCACCAATAAAAAGTACAGCTCTTCTCGCAAAAAATAAGCCCTCACAGAGCTCCGTACATAGAAAAATAAAAAAGTTACAGGACTTTGCAGATTTCCAAAAAAAGGGGGGTTTTATTGCAGAAAAGTGGAAAAACCTAAAAAAATATAAAAATTTTGGTATCGTTGTAACCGTACCAACCCGCAGAAAAAATGTATTGTCATTTATGCTGCATGATTAACGCTGTAAAAAAAAACTATGGCAGAATTGATGCGTTTTCTCTCCCTGTTATCATAAAAAATAAAGTTTTACAATATAGTCTATATACCCAAAAATGGCACCATCAAAAACTACAGTTCACCACGGGAAAAAAGCCCTTATACGGCCGCGTCGACGTAAATGGAGATGAAAATCCGCCAAAAATCGTTGCGTCCTTAAGCCCAAAATAGGCCGTGTCCTTAAGGGGTTAATTGTGCAGTGAATGCGTCCAGACTATGTATTATGATTTCCTTTGTTTCCAGGGTGCTGGTGAAATGATTAACGAAGCTGCCCTTGCCATGGAATACGGAGCCTCTTGTGAAGATGTAGCCAGAGTATGCCATGCTCATCCAGTAAGTACTGAGCACTTTGTTTCTTTTGTGTTATGTTATGTCATTTTTCTTTTGTCTGTTTTTCTACCCAAATAATACATCCGTTGTTTCCTTCTTGCAGACTGTATCAGAAGCCTTCAGGGAAGCCAACCTGGCTGCATCATTTGGGAAAGCCATTAATTTTTAAGTGGATAGAGGAAGCAGTTGTGTGTACATAGGTTTCTTGTAAGAGGCAGCGGCAGACTGCTAGATCTGTCAATGTTTGATACTCAGTTCAATGGACTCTTGTCAAATCCAACTATTTAATGTTCAGAATTTGGAATGTATATGACTAAGACCCTTGTACAATGCACTTCAGATAAATGTGGACTTTACACTCAACATCGGAAAACACTATTGTGGAAGCCATGTCTTCAAAGTGTATCTTTGACTGGAAAGAGCTATAAACTAGTTATGTCATCTGTCTAATGGAGATATAGTCACACTTTGACATGAGTCTGTCTCTTTTATTCTTTGCTAAAGCAATGATCTAACCTGTTTTTTATTTTTGCGTTCCAGTTCATTTTGGTGGAACCATGTTCTGCACCCCTTCAAATTTAGAGTTCTTTTATGGACTCTTAACATCCGCATCCCTCCTTTTATATTTATTTTGTAGTGTATGGTAGGTTTCTAGTACCTTGGTTTCTATTTAAATGGCTTGCTGTTTATAAGATAATTCAATTGATGAACTGAAATTTATATATATATATATAAATATAAATTTCTAATATAAAACCTGTCCCATGACTGTGTTAAGGACCGTTACACATGACCGGTCACATTAACCTTTCAAGCCTTGGGTTCCAAATTAGTTCATACCTGGATGCATCAGAGAGGCCGAAAACTATATAATTTATAGTAATTAGCTCTCACAGATATGTAGAGATGAGCCGCGGCAAGTATACAGCCCACTCTGCTTAAGGCGCGTACACTGAATCTTTATTGACCGAGTATAGTTCTAATACAGGAAAGGAATACGTCATTAGTCACGAGGTTCATCTTATTGGGTTAGAAAAACATCAAGAATTGTGCTTTGTTGAACAATCAGCGCAGTGAGAATAAATATGTGAAATGTCCTTCAAATGATTATTCCTCCCTTGTGAGTTTGGATGATCGCAGCGTCTTATCAGCACGATTTGCTCTTTTCCAAAGCTCAGGACATGGGGGAGGTTTTTCTGATAGCGGCTGTACCAGGCAAATGTTCTCGGATGAATAGAAAGAAAAAAAACAAATCATTAGACATTGCACCGAATACCCTGCTGTAAAGTTATTTCTGCTTTAATTATTGTTTCACTACACACAAGCTTATTTACATCTTATAATGCTCCATTTTGTATCTAGCGGCCATTTTGAGACAGATTCTTCTATTTTATGGACCTGTACCTTCTCAACTGCAATATATAAATATATAATATCCATGCTCTGGAAAATAATTCATGGAATTAGGAATAATAGTTATAATGCAAAGTGTCAGCTATACACTCAAAAAAAATCAAGCACCTAGAAGGAGTTGTCTTTTTGCTGCAAATAAGGAAGATGGAATTACTGCCTTTGCAGCGCCACCTATTGGATGGCAGCATTCCTTCATATCAACGTCGGACCCTTTATAGAGGTCTGTGTAACAATGATTGGGAATTGGAAACCAAGCCAGAAAACCATACACAGACAGCTGTTTCGGGGTACAGTAGGTTTCTGGCTTAGCTGGTGAGAGGCCTGTGACGTGGGTCAGGAGGGGTGTCATGTCTCCTAAAGGAGAGCACCCAAAAAATGTGTGGAGAGACCTAGAGGGTGAGTGGGTCGAGGAATGGCATAATCTCACCCCCTTGGTGTCTCGTGTTCACGAAGCCTTATGTGCATTGGGTCTAAGGAAGAATACCTCTGTACACACTCCATCCAATGCACTATGCCATGATTCTTTTTGTCTGATTCCTATGAAATCCCACAGATAAACTCTCTTTGCCGCCTTATGAAATCAGAAACATACAGAGGTGTATAGTAACACCCCTATGCACCTTTTTCCATGGCCAGGTGCATGAAAATGATGTTTCAAAGGATCCAGATATTGTTGCATTGAGGAGCAATTGTGCACTGCGCACGACAGTGTATCTCACGCACGATGTGCTGTTGTGTTTTTTTTTTTTTACTTTATGCTTTTTCATCTGGTCAAGATCTTTTAAATTTACTACTGTAATAATTAAACAGCACAGTAATATGGCTTAAGAGATTGATACCAGGTGTCTATGGACAGAGAAAGGACTCGGCAACAATCTATTACAATACAGGTGGAACTATATCCATGAGGGCTCCTTCACACTGGCGATCGCGATATCTGTGCGAGAAAATTGTGACTTTTTCCTGCATTTTTTTTGAGCGTCAGTGCTGCTTTCTCTCACGAAAACGTTGCTGCCACTTGCATTTTTCTCGTATTTTTTTATTGCAATTTTATTTTTTTAATGCAAAAGTCAATAGGACTTTCTAATGTTAAAAATGCATCGCACAAAAATCACAAGTTTGCGCTTTCCGATGCGATAAAAGGAGGCTTCATAGGAAAACATGGGAGATAAAGAAAAAAATGCAGAAAGCAAAAATCGTAATTGTAAAAGCCATAATATCAATAGAGTAACATCAAGAACATAAGAGATCATAGCGAAGAGAGGTCGGAGGGTGTGGGGAAAAAGAAAAGAGCAAAAAGTTCTGTATATTCCCAGACCCTCCATAAAAATGTGCTGATTTGATGTTTAAATTGAGGGATGGCATCCAATTTCCTGTTCTAAATACCAAAGGTTATCCTGGAAGTGAGATTTGATTCTAAGTCTACCTACACACAGGTGAGCACGACATGGGTGTGAAACTAGCCCCAATATTGCACTTGTGAACAACCAAGCTACCCACGGATGTGAGGTGATTTTTAAGTCACAAAAATGCCTTCCATTGGTGAACTTCCGAATCTTGCTCAAGTTGTACATGCGATAGAGGATCAGAAGTGTTTCCCATTGATTTCAATGGGAAACCTGGCATGCACATCGCACCGCGTGCAAGGCATTAAAGCTCCCATTGAAATCAATGGGCGATGCACTCCGAGGAACATGAAAGTTTAGAACATGTCATATGACTCCATTCAAAATAATGGGCTTTCTTTGTGCAAGATTTGTGCTTTTCGCGATGCACACCTTTTGCGCAGTTTTCTCTGCTATGTGAAAGCGGCCTAACCTGTATTCTAAGAAGGAAAATGGTGATAAGGCTTTCCCATGTGTTTAATTTTTTTTCACTCATTATGTAACTATAATAGCCCTTCACTATATATAAGATCGCTAGTATTACATTGGTTAGTTAAAGGGGTTGTCCCGCGAAACAAAGTTGGGGTATACACTTCTGTATGGCCATATTAATGCACTTTGTAATGTACATTGTGCATTAATTATGAGCCATACAGAAGTTATTCACTTACCTGCTCCGTTGCTAGCGTCCCCGTCTCCATGGCGCCGTCTAATCTTCAGCGTCTAATCGCCCGATTAGACGCGCTTGCGCAGTCCTGTCTTCTGAATGGGGCCGCTCGTGCCAGAGAGCGGCTCCTCGTAGCTCCGCCCCGTCACGTGTGCCGATTCCAGCCAATCAGGAGGCTGGAATCGGCAATGGACCGCACAGAAGACCTGCGGTCCACCGAGGGTGAAGATCCCGGCGGCCATCTTCACAAGGTAAGTAAGAAGTCACCGGAGCGCGGGGATTCGGGTAAGTACTACCCGGTTTGTTTTTTTTATCCCTGCATCGGGTTTGTCTTGCGCCGAACGGGGGGGGGGGGGGGGGGGGGCTATTGAAAAAAAAAAAAAAACCCGTTTCGGCGCAGGACAACCCCTTTAATCCTTTCTATTGGAAACTTCCTGTAGTCCTACTCTAGTGGGCCACATGATCTAAAACTGACACCTGAGAGTTACTTGACTTGATGTACTTTTAGGGAGTCAGTTTTCAGTCAGCATAATTCCTATATGATATACTGCTGGATTGTACCACACCCGCTCTGCGTGGGGAAAGGGGACGGAAACTTCTATCACTGCTAATAAAGATGATCTCACACGTCTAATCAAGGAGATACAGAACAGTGATAATCAAACTGTCCTACCTGCAGGCAGACATGGTACTGGCTCTAGCTGTTCGTGTGATTCTGTGCTAATACATCATTATATAACTAGCATAGCATGGAGGAGATAAAGCAGGGAGAAATCTCAGCATCAAGATGGTTTCTGATCAGCATCAGACAGGAGGCTGCACTGCATGGAAGCAAGTGCAAAATACATAGGAGCACTCCAATATATGTTAGGCAATCAGGTGAGGGGTGCAGTGATGTACAAATGTGTTTTCGCCAGAGTGGCCCTTTAACAGCATTTGTTTGAATTTGCTCTGTAGAGTTTGAACCAAACTAGATGACTTCTGGACACGCAGATATTTTTTTTATTGCTTGCAGTAGATCGTGGATTGCAGTTTTTTTCTGCGTGGATGCACTGCGGATAATTCGTGCGGAAAAAATCTGCAACTCCCCTCCCAGCCTTTTTCCCACCTCCCCACTTTATTTTAACCTTCAAATACGCAAATGTAGTTGCGGATGCACAGCAGATCGTAAGCTCCCATAGAGATGAATGGAGCACATACGCGCATAATCCGCTGTAAAATGGAACATGCTGCAATTTATTAGATGCTCATGGCATCTGCAAATCAAATGAAAGCAAGTCTGCAGGTGTTTAATTAGTGCGGACGCCCAATTCTTCCCTGTGGGTGACTTGACTTACGGATCTCACGCGGATTCCACAAATCAAATCCACCCGTGGACATTGGCCGAAAGGGGGTTATGTCATGATTGCAATTTATTCCCTATCCATAAGATAGGTGATAACTTTACAGATTGGTGAGGGTCTGATTGCTGGACAGCCACAGACCCTGAGAATAGGGCCCTGGCAGGACCCAAAATGTGAACAGCAGCGGTTTCACGTGTGTGCCGCTCCATTCACTTCAATGTGACTGGTGGAGAAGTACTCCGCTATCTCTGGCAATCCTACTGAAGTGAATGGAGCTCCAGGACCCATTGGGACCCCTGTTTTATGGATCCAAATCATATGCCATCTATCTCTAGACCCCATCCTGCCTCCTCTCATCATGCTGGCTGCCACATCTAGGCTCCTGGAGATGACCTGGTTTTATGGGAGCAGTTGTGTACCTGTGCTATGCTGTGTCTGTATCTCCTGTTTCGGTGAATGGGAGTTATGGAAACAGGATAGCAAGCTACAATGTTTCTGTACATCACACGTTAGACTAACCGCATGGCACAGGCTTCCATAAACCCCAGCTGCCTCTCCTAGCCTGGATGGGATGGTGTCGAGGGCCAGGTAAAAATACCTCTTTAATCAAAACTGCCTGCTACTTACTAGCTTCACCCATAGACATAGAGGCTCATCCCTTGCTTCAGTCAATTTATATGCTTGCAATAGAGGGAAACCGTGGGAGAATGCACATATTAAGGCCAGTTTCCTCTATGGTTTCAGTAGAGCTGTGGGCCTTGCTACCACCGTATAGGTGTCAGAATATCCCTCGTCTGAGACCAGTTTACCAGTATGGATTACAGTGGGACTCCTTGTCTGAAGGAATGTTGTGCGTGTGTAGCGAGTGCTACCTGATGTGGCCATAATGTGATAGCTGTGCTATACTGTAAGTTCCAGCCAACTTTAACTTGATCTAACTTTGTAGATTAGAAGTTTCTTTTTATAAAATACTAGCTTACCCGTCGCTCGTTGCTGCGAAGACAGACATACATGCATTTGTTTTTATATATAGATGACATCAGGAGGTGAGAAAATTAGATTCCATACATAAAATTTGGACGCCAATTCTTTTGCGCTTAGAATTAAATAATCAATGCTCGTGCCAAATTTCAAGTTTCTATGACATTGGGAAGTGAGAAAATTAGATTCCGTACATAAAATTTGGATGCTCATTCTTTGGCGCTTAGAATTAAAAAATGGAGTTGGGACCCATTAGCTTTTCCTATTTATGACATAATCAATGCTCGTGCCAAATTTCAAGTTTCTATGACATTGGGAAGTGAGAGAATTAGATTTCATACGTACAATTTGGACGCTAATTCTTTGGCGCTTAGAATTAAATCGAGTTGGGACCCATTAACTTTTCCTATTTATGACATAATCAATGCTCGTGAGTAATTTCAAGTTTCTATGACATTGGAAAGTGAGAGAATTAGATTCCGTACGTAAAATTTGGACGCTAATTCTTTGGCGCTTAGAATTGAATAATCGAGTTGGGACCCATTAACTTTTCCTATTTATGACATAATCAATGCGCGTGCCAAATTTAACGTTTCTATGACATTGGGAAGTGAGAAAATTAGATTTTGTACGTAAAATGTGGACGCTAATTCTTTTGCGCATAGAATTGAATAATCGAGTTGGGACTCATTAGCTTTTCCTATGTATGACATAATCAATGATCATGCCAAATTTCATGTTTCTACGACATCGGGAAGTGAGAAAATTAGTGGCAATGATGGAAATCGAACGATCTACGTGGGGGGTCGTAACTGTCGACGACGCTCGCATGCGCGCCATTTATCATAGCATAAATGTACTATGCCTATAATCTTCCCAGGAGTGTACTCAACAACTTTCCAAAGTTTCATGGCAATCGGATGAATGGTGTAGTAGCGCATAAAGGACAAACAGACAGACAGACAGACACGCATGCAGACAGACATACATTCAATTTTATATATATATAGATAAAAAATAATCCTCATATAAATGAAAGATAAAACATGAGGTTCTTTCACAAAGCTAGCACAGTATTTGGGGTTTTGTTTTCCCCTTTTGGAGCCAATTTATCAAGGCATTTTCGTGCAGACTTTTTTTAGCGCAAAAATTAGCAAATGAAGTGACAAATCCCATTTCCTGCTGAACCATATGGGTGGCCGGGTCCGCATCTGGCCTCAACAGCATGAAGTCATATCCTACGGGTGCACCATTGGGGTTCAACAGGTTGGTAATGATGGTATCATCATCTGGGGAGTGTTCTCCTGGCGTGGCCTAGGACTGTTGGTCATCATATGAAAATCTGTGAATGGGGAGTGCTCCAGGAACCTGTTAGCTGACCATCTGCACCCATATCTTCAGAAAGTCTTCCCCAACTGCAGTGCTGTCTTTCAGTAAGGACAACACTCTGCGTTATCGAGCTCAGATCACTAGGGGTTGATTGGAGAAACATGACAATGTATTCTCCACACTGCTTTGACCCCAAACTCACCAGACTGTAACCCTTTTGAACATGATTGGGAAGTGCTGTGAAATTGTCTCCCATTCATCCACAACATGTGCACTAACTGATGGAGCTGTCATGGTGGGCAATGGTCCACTTGAGTATGGAGGATGTTTGGCACCTTGTGGGATCTGTTTCCTGACGTCTGAAAGCCATCATCGCCCAAAAAGGTGGACGAGTTCGTGTTCCTAATGCAGTGATCATTCAGTGTGTATATAGACAACTATTACATTGAAAAAAAATGCATATAGATATATAAATCAGGCCCTAACCTGGAATGAATTGAAAGAGTTACACACCAGAGCTAAAGGGGGTTTAAGGGTGCATTCACACGAACGTATATCGTCTCGGTTTTCACGCCGAGTTGATATAAGTCGTCCTCGTGTGCAGGGGGGTGAGAGGATGGAAGAGCCAGGAGCAGGAACTGAGCTCCCGCCCCCTCTCTGCCTCCTCTCCGCCCCTCTGCACTATTTGCAATGGGGAGAGTCGGGACAGGGGCGGGGCTAATTCTTAGCCCCGCCCCACCCCCTCTAATTGTAACTAGTGCAGAGGGGTGGAGAGGAGGCAGAGAGGGGGCGGGAGCTCAGTTCCTGCTTCTGGCTCTTCCAACCCCCCCCCCCCCCCCCGCAGAGAGAGACAACGTATATCGGCTCGGCGTGAAAACCGAGCCGATATGCGTTCGTGTGAATGCACCCTAAAGAGGACATCCTTATTTGTGAGAATAATAAGATTGTATTATCAAGAATCATTACAGAAAACATTTATCTCCCTTCTTACATAAGGGCAAATTAGTATTACCTCACAGTTTTTTTTACCTTTTACTTTCCTCTGGATCAACGTAACCAAAGACTAATTGGTTCAACTTCGTGCACCTTTGGATAATCTGCAGTGGAAGATTTTCACCACCGATTTCATTCATTCATTGCAGTGAGTGAATTTTATGGTGAAAATGCATACATAGATTTTGGTTGGATTTAGGGCTCATGTTCACGACTGTGTTTTTATCTCGTGTTACGCGTGCGTTGCGTGATACGTGGTGAGTGGAGTCAATGACAATCAATGGGCTTTCAATGATCCATGCACACCGGTGTGTGGACACTGCGTATCTATATGCAAAATAAATAACTTGCAGCATGCTCTGTTTATCTGCATATGTACACAGGATGAACCCTATACATTATTATAGGCTGTGTATCATATGCTGTCCATACGCAATACCTTCTTGTCTATGGGCAGCGTTTTCATATGCATTCTTGCTCAGAAACAGCGAGGAATTAAAAAGAGAAGAAAGGTCATACTGCGCATGTCCGTGTGTGAGATACATGGGTATGCGCAGTGCCATACGCAGCCATGTGCGGTCTCTGCTGGCAGAGCATATGGTTATAAAATGGGTAAAATGCTGTATTTTATGCATATGCCTGTTGGCATGAGCCCTTAGTCTGTAATGTGTGATCGTGCCCTAGTTACTTCTGTTGTGGTGGAAGCCCAGTATATATCTATATGGATCGGTGGGCCTTGGCAGTAGACAGTTGTCAATTTAACATTCTGTATACATATTTGCTTTGTGTCTTGCTACAAATATAATGTTCTTACAGTTATGCAATAGGTACTTCCGCTCATATGAAAATATCTGTTTTATAACTCTGCTGACATGGGGAAGCCAACATGAAACTTCTGTTCTCAAAACGCTGACAAGATAATATATAGTATAAACACGTTACATTTTCCATCTGTTTTGCAACTTTGGAAGACAGTATAACTCAGACATGGACAACCGCAGTCTGAAACAGCTACCGCAGAAATTACCCAAGCAATTTTACTGGAAACGTATGCAAATAACATGGGAGGTCTATGCTATTACTAACTCATGATGTCACAGCCAATCATATCGAAGGAACCACACGTGGGCCTAAGACAACCCAGTCATTTCATCCACCACCTGATGGCCAATCACAGATGACCGGAGGATGGAAGAATTGCAAGATGCTTATCCAATAATTAAACAATACGTTGTATCTATGTAATCTTTTGACCTGCCCAGATGTTAAACTCTTAAAAGAGGCTACACGCCCAACATTAAAGTTAGAATTGAGGAAGCTATACATGCTGAACCTCGTGTCAGTGTGAAAACTTCTTATGCGCATTATCAATTCAGAATTAATATGGAAGGGTGTAAACATTCCAAATTGAGTAAGCCGTGGTTCCGCAAAGGAATTCTACGACAGTGGCACCCCAGATGGGACTGTGATCGATAGGCTCCGACGAAATCGGACACAAGGCACGGACATAGACAACCTTGGACTTAGCGGGCCCACCAAATACACGGTAAGATAAATTAATTATCTATACCTGTGTGGCTAACTCCGGGCTTGCCTATGTGCCGTGCCAGGCCGATAGATTTGGAGCCGCACGACGACAGGTACTTCTTTAAGTCTCGATCACGTGATAAGAACCTGTCATATGATAAAAAGGAATGTTTACATGCCTGTTGTTTTGAGAGTACTGGTCGAGTGGCGAGGTCAGTAGCTGCCTTAAGGGGGGGGGGGGTTGACCCTGCGCAGGTGTCCCGATTACTCGGGTCAGGTTTGGTTACAAAACCTAAGAGTAAGGGACCTGTGAGGGTAGTTTGTCTGAGGTGTTCCTGCTCTGGTCCGGTTTGGTTACAAAGCCTAAGGGTCAGGAAGCCGTCAAACGTCTGGGCAGGTATCGCTACTTCGGTAAAGTCTGGTAAAAGGCTTCCGAAGAAAGGGAACTGACAGACCGGATCCCGAGGGGCAGTAAGACTAAAACCAGCCGTACCGGTACTCTGTCTATTTGTTTGTCTAATTGTGTGGGTATACCACCCATCTCTTGCCCAAATTGCCAAAAAGGATTGTTATTGATGAAAAGTACCCTCGGATGGGAGATCTGTAGTCAGAATAATCCCTACCCCGCCCACCGCTGTGGTTACGGTCCACTGTTTGAGGATGGTGGTCCACAAATATTTGTTTATCGTTTAAATGTCCACGAGTAGATCCCTCCGTCTGAGGGTAGATTAATAAACTGTGTAGCGACAGAAATGCTAGAGACTCTAGGGCTGGACATACTGTGTCCGGCGTCTGAGGAGACTTTTATAATCATGAATCTGGCAGCCATGATTGAAATTGAAAGGCAACAAACATTATACTGAGGTCTATTCTTACACCCTCCAGAAAAGTGTGGAAGGGGTGGAGTTATCATTGATTAATCAAGCAATCTTTCTGTGTGTTTAAAACGTCCTACCTGTCCTTTATATAAAGTTAGTGTGCTTGTCTGTTGTGTAGAGCTAATCCTGCTGACTTGTTATATAGGAATAGTTTGTTTGTCTGTCATATAGAAGTAGTATCAGTCCTGCTCAACTGTAAGAAGAGATTGTTGGCAATGAGAACGCATTGGCTGGGTTATAGCCAAGATTAATGCACCGTACACAGCGGCTCGCTGTGGGTTTGGACTTTGTAGGTTGCATGTTCATTATTGGATCCCTTCTAGTAAGACAGACTACTAGACTGTGTTGCTGTTGAATTGTTAAAAGTTGAAAGTATAGGCTTGTGCCCGTAAGTGAATGTATAAAAAGGGTTAACTGAATGTGTTTAGGGAAAAAAAAAAAAAAAAAAGGCTGCTTACTTCATTTAAAAAGAGGAAGTGCCATAACTCTGAATAGAAGCGGAGCAATTCATGTGCTGTACTAGAAGTACATACATTCCTGTGCTGTAATAAATAACTACTGTTGGATGTTAAAACTACTGCGGATGGCTTGTTATGTAATCTAATCCTTGATATACATCCGTCACACAAATGTAAAAGGTTATATGCCACTCACATCCTGAGGGGGCTCTTAAGAATACAAACTGTAACAGACTGCGTAGCCCATCATGCCCACAAGAAAATACATCTATGTTTGCCAAGTCCCCAATTCAATTGTAACCACATACAATGTTAGGTGGTCACCGCTGTGACAGTAAAGTTACAACATAATATATGTAATTTATGCATTAGACGTTAGAATTTCCCTGAGTGTCAGAAAGAGGAAGAGAAGGTGGGCTGAAATGGCGTCTGTATCAGCACACGCCAAAGACACCAGCGTTCAATATAACAGTTTAGTAAATAGAGAGAATTGCAGTACATTACCAATCAGATGGAGATGCCCGGCATCTAAGACTGCATCTGCCCAGTCGCCGGAAGTCTCGGACAAAAACTGTTGTAAAAGTAAAAATTAGCCACGTTCTCCCTTGTAATCCTGTCGCTAGGCTGTCACGGGAGTGAGGCTGTCACGGGAGCGAGAGATTTTAAAAAGAGGAAGTTACTAGCCCTGACAACGTCCCAGCACCAGTAAAGTACATTCGCAGACAATATAAAATAAATAAATAAACTACAGGGAGTAAGAGAAACTGTAGAGAAGCCAAGGAATAGGAAACAAGCAGGTAACGATAAGGCCAGGTATCCACAGGAGGAACGGGGCAGATTGACCCGTAATTTGTAAAATGTAAATTGTGTGGTGCATAAGACTTTATCTTTATTGGGTTGTGATGTGTATCCAAGGACTGCCAACCTTGAATGAGAGAATAAGGAAGTAAGGGATTAGCCTGATTCAGGGGGGTGGAGCTAGATGATGCAAGAACATGTCTCTTATCCAAGGAGGGGGTAAGAATCATAGATAGCCAGAAGAAAAAGTTTTCCACGGTTCCTGACAAATTATGGGACACCCACAAGACAGGCATAGGGAAATTGAATATACCCACCATGATAATATATACGAGACCCAGATACACACCCCTGGGTCAAACAGTATCCCCCTAGTTAAAAAAAGAAAAAGAAAAAAAAGGGGTGAAGGGTCAGCCACACATGTTAGGTGCTGTGTGCTGATGCTTTGGAAAAACTGCCAACCGGCCACAATTTCACTGTTAATTTCTCTTGCAGAAGGCTGTAAGGCCTGGAGGCCTCCAAAGACTAACCAAGTTCTGCAGGCCATACCTGTACATACACTGTTGCCAAATTCCGCACCTTTCTGGGCCTTGTTTCATACTGCCACCCATACGACAGTATTGACACAAAAGCACGGAGGACAACCACAGCCATGAGGTTAGATCCAGTGATTCGAGGAGCTCCCTCATCTGCTTGTGCGGTGGCAGCAGTACAGGCAATGGTTGACAAATCTTCTAAGTTGATATTGGACTACCCCCTAGTGGTCCACACCCCAAATGACACCCAGAACATACTCATGCAAGTGCAACCCAAGCACTTATCTCTGGCCTATTAGATCCGGCTACAATGTGCTCTTTCCATGCCTCCCCCAATATTTCTTCCCAATGTTGTAATACCTTGAATCCGGCTACTCTTCTTTTAATCAGGTATTCCGGTTCAAACGGGGGAGGGGAGGCATAGGTGATCTGAGTATGACAGATCAGCTATTTTTTTTTAAGTTTTTTAAGATTCTGTGCAACAAAAATTCTGACAAAAACTGTTATTAGAATACACTGTTAATGATGCATATTTTGAGTTTTCTTTTGTAGATGGTACCAGGGTGAGGATTGATGACTCCAAACCAGATATGCAGAGGTCACATAACAAGATGTCCTAAACGCAGAAGCTCTTCCTCCGCATGTCTCAGGGCAAGAAGCGGAACCGGAGGCCCTCACTGAGGCGTGTGGAGTGGTAGAAGGTAAGTCGGCAACTCTTTACACTGACTCCTGGAGTGCATTTGGCATAGCTCATGATATGGCCCAATATGGAAGGCCAGACAGCTTGTTATCTCAGTAGGACAGCCAATTAAGAATGGTGCAGCGGTGCAGAGTCTCATGGAAACCCTACTACTACTACCTGGCAATGGAGAATTCACACCGATTTCTACAACGGAGAAGCGAGAGATGACACCCTCGCCGACAACACAGCAAAGGCAGCGGCCCTCAAGCCGTGGAAGAAAGAAGAATAGATACTGGCAGCATGAGTCAGTGATAAAAACTTTGGACTTTGATAAAAAACTTTGGACTTGATAAAAACTTTGATAAAAACTTTGGACTTTGATATGTCAAGGACTTTACAGTTACAAGTCAACGAGGAAGGAAAGCAGATGGGCTAAAAGACGGGAGCGACAGAACAGGACGGCGTATGGCGAACAATCAACAGTACTTGCCTACAGAGGTCCCTGTCCCCCATGATAGCCCAACTGGTACACAGAATCAAAAGCAGCGATGACGTCGACACTGAACAAGAATGGGTGACGCCTGGGTTCTCTGTAGCTGCTGCATCATTTGTCCAGTTAGCATGATCTTTGCCATATGCGAGTCCGGACAGAAGTAAGGTGGCCATATAACACTTGCCTTGACCACTCTACCCATTTCAGAGATTGCCAATTTGACCACATTCAGCTCACATCTGTTGGGGAGTATGAACATGTGCTTGTTGTTGCTTGAGTCTTTTTCAGGTTGGAGGCCCACCCTGATACTAAGGTAAATGAGCAGATAACCACACAGAAGCTCATGAATGAGGTAATCTGCAGATACAGGGTACCGGAAGTGAATGAGGTAAACGAAGGTACACACTTCATAGGTGAAATAATGTGACATCATGTCTGGGAAGTAATTGGACAGGGGAGTGTGCCTTAGTAAAGCCCTTATGTTCCTCCACATCCTGTCAGACAGCATTGAGGATAATGAGGTTACCCCCCATAGTTACTCTATCTTGATCCAACTCTGCTGTGTTCTGTAGTTATCCTGTCATGTTGGTCTACCCTTGTTTTCTGCATAGGTACGACGGCTCTTTCCAGTCTTGTCACTAGGTAGTGTAGGGACAGGGTAGGCGGCCTGGACTTGTTCACCATCAGGACTATCTCCAGGAGGGACATTGGTGTGGGTGAAGATCAGGGAATCCCAATCCGTGCGTACCTGTGCACACTACTAGTATTGTAACAGCACATTAGAGTGAGAAGAGAGGCTCCTGGTGATAGTTTTGACCCACACATGTACGTTGACGTCATAAGACAGCCAAGGGGGGTACCTGACGAGTTTTTAAAAATTTCCTGATTTATTATGGTAAATAAAATGTTGACCAGATTAATTATGTTTATTACAATTAAAAGTGATTTATAAGTTATACTAGAAACGCCTTATAGGGACTAGTCGACCAATAGGACCTACCTCGACTATGACTTTTCAAAATAGAATGGCACTAGGTACGATTTTAGCAAAAAAAAGGGAGTGTCTGTAAGATGATAGGGGAGACTTGTACCTACATTCCAGACAACACGTGACCCGCGGGTAAAGACGCAGTTGCCATTAAGAAGCTGACCGCACTAACTAAAAAGAGCTAACCTTAGTCTGTTTTCCTCAGTTAGGTACCTAACAGGAGAAGGGAAAAATATATAAAATAAGTTTTGAAACATTGTGTATTTAGAACACTGTGATAGGTTTTCGCTAAGATTTTGCTTTATTTTATCTACAGTGCACTCTGCTTATGTCCACGCAACATACCGGTGTTACAACGCCCGTGGTCCTGTTACCTTGCCGCCTCTGGAAAAGGGAAGTGGGAATAATCACCTTGTAACTCTTTCCAGATTGATATTTATGATCATGCACTTACTAATGAGACAGGGGTTTAGTCATATTGATCAGTAATTAGATAGTTCTGATTTTGCACTCTTGTTGATGAATCGAAGTAACGTCAAGAAGGCGGGGTTCTATACAAGTTATGCAGTGTTTACCTGAAATAGTAAAAGTCGCACCTCTCCTAACCTAATTATATTTGTCACCTTTATAGTCATCCTAATTTCTGTTTGTCGTTGCATACAGTGTATTCCGACCCTGATGACTGCCTGGTCCACCTGTCCCACTACGATGTCCAACAAAAAGCCCACTATCAGCGCAAACGTCGTCATCATGGATCCAGAATGTGATGATGTCGAACCATCCTATACCCCCATGACAGCAATAGCTCCAGTGTACAACACAATGCGAGTCTAGGGTCAGCGGTGGGGGTGGGACGGAGCAGGGCGAGTTTAGTGAAACAGATAGTTTCAAGGGGGGTCTGTGGTGGAAGCCCAGTATATATCTATATGGATCGGTGGGCCTTGGCAGTAGACAGTTGTCAATTTAACATTCTGTATACATATTTGCTTTGTGTCTTGCTACAAATATAATGTTCTTACAGTTATGCAATAGGTACTTCCGCTCATATGAAAATATCTGTTTTATAACTCTGCTGACATGGGGAAGCCAACATGAAACTTCTGTTCTCAAAACGCTGACAAGATAATATATAGTATAAACACGTTACATTTTCCATCTGTTTTGCAACTTTGGAAGACAGTATAACTCAGACATGGACAACCGCAGTCTGAAACAGCTACCGCAGAAATTACCCAAGCAATTTTACTGGAAACGTATGCAAATAACATGGGAGGTCTATGCTATTACTAACTCATGATGTCACAGCCAATCATATCGAAGGAACCACACGTGGGCCTAAGACAACCCAGTCATTTCATCCACCACCTGATGGCCAATCACAGATGACCGGAGGATGGAAGAATTGCAAGATGCTTATCCAATAATTAAACAATACGTTGTATCTATGTAATCTTTTGACCTGCCCAGATGTTAAACTCTTAAAAGAGGCTACACGCCCAACATTAAAGTTAGAATTGAGGAAGCTATACATGCTGAACCTCGTGTCAGTGTGAAAACTTCTTATGCGCATTATCAATTCAGAATTAATATGGAAGGGTGTAAACATTCCAAATTGAGTAAGCCGTGGTTCCGCAAAGGAATTCTACGACACTGTATGATTACATTATCAGGATCCAGTACTTCTTTATATCATTATGTTCTGGAGCGGAGGATTCAGAATTTTAGTCCGTCCTTCAGTTAAAAATCTCATGCAAAAAACTTTGGTGAACTTTCCTGATATTTTATGAACCGAGCCATTGTTATAGTTGCAATTCTTTGTGCTTTATTTAAAATATATGATCGAGGAGTGTATAAATGTGTAGATCCTTGTGCAGACAGATATTTGGTACAAGAGGTTAGGTAACATGCATATACAGTATTTGTCTTCATGGACAGATGATTTAAAAAAAAAAAAATATATATATAACATTTTTTCAAATTAGTACAAGTCACCCATTGCACACAACGGAGGAAGCCATTTAACATCCAAAGATTCTATAAAGCTGCCCAGGTCACAATGAACAAGCCGTATTAATGGGGCAAAATACACTGTAGTGTATGCGCCAGTAAGCTGCGGCTTTTTTGGGTGCAAATCAGTTTAGACAAATTTATTGCTGATTTGCACCAAAAAGAACACAGGTTATGACTCTATCTCTGCTTTTTAAAAGCAGTGTGGTTTTTGGACAGGTTTAAGAATTGTGACTTTTTAAAAAGTTGCTAAATTTATGGCAGTCTTACCCCAGTAGGTAAATGGCATAAAAATTGAGTCCACATCTCTAGACCTTTTAAAAGTGCGATAACTTTTTCAACATTTTTAGATATTTGATAAATTTGGCATATTTTGCACTGGAGAGGAAAATAAAGCATGCCAGAAAAGTGCTATTATGTTTGCTGTATCCTGCAGCCCTCATGCTTTGTTGGCATGTGAGATATACACCTCCATTATCAAATGTTGCATATTAAACTACAGCATGAAAAAAAAAGCACATTAGAAAACTGGCATGAAAAATTACCTTGACGATAAAGTTCCCACACTTTGTGTGAAACTCTTAAGACTTCTGGGAAATATATTTAGTTCTTATGAAATTAAATCTCCATTGTGTGGTCCTGGTTCTTTACTATTAGCGAGCGCTGTTAACCCTCGTACAATAGCGCTACTTGCAAGTGCACCCTGGAAGTTATCGGAAAACAAATGCGTACACTAGCAGCAGCCGCAGCTTGCGCACATGTGATGGCACCCTTAGAATATTGGTGTGCATGAATGAATTCCTGCATTTAGAGTCATGGCTATAAAATGCTAGATAATAGTAAATTGTTTTCTATTAGTATTTGGCTATAGTAAAATGTTAAAAACACCCATTGGTTTCCAAAATTATTACTCAAATCTTTATTTTATTTCAGAAAATAGAGAATTAAAGGTCTTTACTTTGGTACCACTAACATCCAATAAATTAGAGAACCATTGGTCCCACTTGGTCTCTATTGTCAAAACTTGGTTTACAAGCATGTGCTGTATACTGCTGCTTTTTGGCTGATGGTTTGTAAGAGACTTCTGACTTCTTCTTCCAAAGCCATTAGCGCATTGGCTTTTTCTTCCAATATTCTTTGGTTATCTTCATAAGACCTTTCTAAATCTGCAGAAAAAAATGCATAAAGTTAGATTTTTTATGTACAGTAAAATATAAATCAATATCTTAAAGGGAATCTGTCACCATACAGTATATACATTAATCTACCTGAAGGCAGCATGGGTAACTTGTGTTTTAGCTCCCATACTTTGTATAAAATCACTGTAGTCATGCTAGGGCTTATTTTCGGGGTAGGTCTTATTTTAAATAAGGGTATCTGTGAGCACATTCAATCCTATTTACCAGAGTCATAGGTAACAGCACTTTCCCCCCGTGCTTATAAATCATGGAAAATCAGCGAAAATAACATTGCAAATGAATCAATCACATTTCTTCCACAAAACAGCTGTTTGCGTCACCTAAATGGTGAACTGGGCTTAAAAAAAAAAAATCTTGGCCCACATGAAGCAAATCTAAGGCTACTCTCATACAGCATATTTGCCTCCCCATCTTGGGTTTCCGTCTTCTATGCAGAAAACTACATAGGAATGAAAACTGGGACAGAACCGTAGGGTTTAATATTTGAGATAGAGACCACTTTGGTCTCCGTTTTACGAGATTACTATCCCTGTCAGTCTTTATAGCTAAATATGAAAGTGTTGTCCACTAAGGTGTGATGTGAAATGAGCCGAATATTCTATAGGCCTTTCCACAGACAATGGAATAAAGAAATAGCACTTCCATATTAAGAAGCATGTATATAATCCAATACCATGAAATAACCCCAGTTAGTTCATGATCTATGGAATTGCATCTCCGAAACGTTAAAGTGTCATTTCAATCACAGCACTTTATCCTTCATCCACAGGTGATAACCCCACAGATCCTGAGATTTCGGCCCCAGCAGTCCTACTGAAGTGAATGGAGTGGAGGTGTACATGCATTGCTGCAACTGCCCATACTTGGAGACGTGTAAGGGCTGAAATCTCAGAATCGATCAGCAATTAATCGCTTATCTTGTTGACAGGGTATAACCTATTTTAAATGGTAAAAAGTGAGTAATGTTAGAATTTTTTTCCTACCTTTTAGCTGGTTAAGTTTCTTGTTTGCCTTTGATAGCAAGGCTTTTGCTTCATTCTGAAGTTGCTCTGCTTTCCTTCTAGCTTCTGACGAATCCTCAGCTTTTTTTGCTATGATGTCTTCAACTTTCTTATATTTGTTACTGAGTTCATCATCAAGAACCTGCAATATTGGAAATCACCATTAGAGGACATCAGCATTCCACTGTTTGATGCATTGCATTATCATTAATAGGCAGACCACATGAACTTGTAATGCAATGACATTGCCACTTAAAAGTTCTGGATTGTCACGGCTTCTTTAAGTAATTTTCTTATCTATGTCTGCTCCCTTTTGTTTTTCCATGTTCCTACTCTGTCTGTCTGTTCCCCTCACTGCAAGGTAGCCTAGTGGTGGAGCAGTGATGAGACAGCTGGTATGATGCAGTTGGTGAGAGGTGTTTGGTACCGAGTGTGCTCTCATCAGTGATTGCATAAGTCTGCCTGCAGTACATCATTCTAAAACATTTTACAAAATTTGACATAGCTCGGAAAAATGATCTTCAGTGGGTCCACAAAGGAGTGATAGATTTAATTGGAGCAAGTTCAGAAAAGAGCTACCAAGATGGTGAGCAGTCTGCAAATTATTTCCTATGAGGAACGGTTAAAGGATCTGGGAATGTTTAGCTTGCAAAAAAGAAGGCTGAGAGGAGACTTAATAGCGGTCTACAAATATCTGAAGGGCTGTCACAGTGTAGAGGGATCAGCCCTATTTGTATTTGCACAAGGAAAGACTAGAAGCAATAGGATGAAACTAAAAGGGAGGAGACACAAATTAGATATTAGAAAAAACTTTTTGACTGTAAGGGTGCATTCACACGAACGTATATCGGCTCGGTTTTCACGCCGAGCCGATATACGTTGTCTCTCTCTCCAGGGGGGGGGGGGAGGATGGAAGAGCCAGAAGCAGGAACTGAGCTCCCGCCCCCTCTCTGCCTCCTCTCCGCCCCTCTGCCCTATTAGCAATGAGAGGAGGTGGGATGGGGGTGGGGCTAAGGTCTGAGCATTAGCCCCGCCCCCACCCCACCTCTCCCTATTGCAAATAGTGCAGAGGGGCGGAGAGGAGACAGAGGGGGCGGGAGCTCAGTTCCTGCTCCTGGCTCTTCCATCCTCCCCCCCCTGCACGAGGACGACGTATATCGGCTCGGCGAGAAAACCGAGCCGATATACGTTCGTGTGAATTCACCCTAAGGGTGATCAATGAGTGGAACAAGTTACCACAGGAGGTGGCGAGTTCTCCTTCAATGGAAGTCATCAAACAAAGACTGGACAGACGTCTGTCTCGGATGATTTACCATATCCTGCACTGAGCAGGGAGTTGGACCCGATGACCCTGGAGGTCCCTTCCAACTATGATAATTTTTTTGCTCAGTTACCCTCATGATATGTGCCATGAGTATCTCCTAATTCTCTAGTGTCAACAGGCAGCACAAAATGGGTTAATATTCCTCATGAACCCAGCTAGAACAATGTATTTTCCTTTACAGGCTTTTTTATATATATTTTCTCTCATGCTCTGGAATCTCTAGAAGGTACTCCGTACTTGTTCCCCCTATGGTGGATAGGCATTATGGTTATTTCTCTTGCCGTCAGAAGAGCTAATTGAGTACACTTTTTCAGTCCTCTCAAGGTCGCTGCCTATCACTGCAGCTGTTTCACGGGTGCAGGGCAGATGAGCAGGGACTAGCTGCTGTTGCATCAGGCTTGAGATTTTGGGAAGTCTCATGAGATTTCGAAACCTTAAGCATCAGGGCTTTCTTAGCATGGAATCGGTACACTTGCTAGGCTGTACCTCTTCCCAGCTGTAAAGGCAGGTTTATGTCATATTCTCTGCCTTATACTTACCTTGCTGTATAGGTCTCTCCTACGTCTCTCTCTGTCTATCCTACAATTTCTTCAAGATGCCTTTGATTTAGATCTCAGTATAATACCCTCAAAGTGTATTTCATAGCCATTAATGCTCTCATTTAGACCAAAAAGATTTTTTAGGGGCATCAGAAATTTGAGGCATCTCCTGCTGTAATCCTGGGATTTTTCTGTGGTACTGAAGCAGTCAAGCTTCTCGTCCTTTTGAGCTATTGCAAGATTCCTCTCTTCAATATCTGACTTGGAAGACTCTCCCGTTAGCTCCTGTAACGACTACGAAAAGAGCTGGTGAGTTGAAGGCACTCTTATCTGAAGAGTTTCTGTTAAAGGTAGCATCTGAAAGCAACTTTAACCAAGAGACATTTTTGCCTAGCTTTAAATTTGGAGGATTCTTCAGATCGTCATCCACTAGATGTAAAGAGTGATGCAAAAATATTTGAGAGATCTAGGATTTTCAGGAAATCGGAATCTATTCTTCCTTCAGTGTCAGGGCCCTTGTAAGGGTCAAGAGTAACTAAATCCTGCCTTAGTCATTGGATCAGGAACACAATCACCGGTTATGAGTTATGGAATCTTCTGAGTCCTGGAGGTCTTTGAGGTCACTCCAAGAGGACCATAGCAACATTCTGGGCAGAGAGGAAGCATGGATGAGATCTGTCGGGCAGCCTCTTGGCCATCAGTGTGTACCTCCGCAAGGAATTACAGACTAAAGTCCCTGGCTGCGGGTGAGGCATCCTATGGCAAGAAAGTTCTAGAAAGTGCTGTTATATAGCTTTCCCCCCTTTTTAGTTATCACTTTGCTTTTCCCTTCTCTGCTACCTGAGAATGATAGGGAAAGTTTACATTTACTCACTGAAATGTTTCGCTGCTTACTTATTCTGGTTTTCTGTCTCGGAGGATACTTTATAATATGGAATGTTGTGATTGGTTAATTGTTTGAATTGATGCTCTTTTTTTATTCTGTCCTAGCTGGGTTCATGAGGAATATTAACGCTCTATGCCACCTTTGGACTCATGGAAAGGAAACATTAATGGACTGGATTAAGTGGCTGAACACAGTAGGACAACTGTATCAGGTGCCAACCTCCCACTAGGCAAACTGTACTCTCAACTATGACCAAATACGCTGAACTAATATCGGAAACATGTCAGCAGAAGTGATTTTGTCATGGGTTGCTGTCAAATTGGACTTTAATTTGTAACTAATAAAGTGAAGTTTTTAAATTTTGATTCCCTAGAAGTGGACTTTTCTCTTTTTCCTTCCATGGTTTTCCTGTATATGTCTAGTCAGGTGTTGCCTGTGCGGTTTCCATGAAGCGTGGATCAGGCTTGTGAGCTGGTTTTTCTTTTCTCTTTATCTCGCTCTCAATTTCCCGGAGGGTAATGTATGGCTGGCAGCATTGGAGACGCCAACCACATTACCTGACATCATTGCTGCCTAGATTCCCTGTCCAGAGAACCACCTCCGTTACAGTCTCTGCCTCTCCTAACCTGGAATGTGCAGGACCTACCATGTCCTTGTTCTGTGTAAGTCTGTCTGTTAAGGAGCGCTCCCAGATTGTTCTTCACTACTCTGTGGGATTCCGTCTAGGAGTTTCATCATAGGTGCTGAAAACAGCATTATGATGGAACCCCAGAATTAAAATGGATGAAACGTCTGAACATCCTTCAGCCATTGTTCATATCAGCGTTTTGTTTGCAGTTTTCCTGTTCCATCTTAAGACCAGAAAAATTAAAAAACAAAAACTGATCCAGTAAAATCCCAAAGATTTCAATGGTACTTATTTTGCTTCACTTTGCTTCAGTTCCATCTGGTTTCTGTTTTTTGATGGAAAAAAAGACAAACAAAAAAAACAGAATGGACTTTCCCCCCCCCCCCCCTTTAACATTGTACTCTATGGGGGTTGGACACAAACTGAGGGTATTCCTAATTGTGTTCCATGTAACAGTTCTGTATAATACAACTGTGCATATGCAGTTGCAAGCATTTTTCAAAAGGTTTGTACAGAATAAAAAAAAAACATGGCTGCATGCTTCCTAAACAAGTAGCACCCATGTCCACAAGCAATGTTGGGGTATTGTATCTCTGTGCCATTCACTTCAGTGGAGCTGACATGCAATACACAACCATGGACAGGTGGGGCTCTGGTTCTGAAAGAATGCAGCCATATGCTTCTAAAGTTAGAAACCCATTTGAAGGTAAACTCTGTCCTTCTCCCTTCTCTTGCATCCATTCACATTTTCCTAAAAAAAAAACAAACAAGCAAATTCTAATGAAAAAAAAAACATTTTTGTAGTGCTCTAACCTTCTTTACGCCATCGGCATTAGCTTTTGCATCCTTTGAAGATTTCTCAATTGAATTTAAAATGGCAGAATTGGCAGCTGACTTTTTCAGGAGGTCTCCAAGACTTTTTTCAAGGTTTGCAATACGCTGGTTTGCATTAATTAAGGTTTCTTCTGATACTGAAGCTTCTGATTCAATCTGTAAATAAAAGACAACTTGATTAGAAACCGTAAACTGATTAAATTACGAAATACTCATTTTATTTTAAAATATTAGAAATGCTAAAAAGAGTTCTATGGTATTACTGAATTAAGTGGACTGCATTTCCAAGATATTATGATCTATTGGTGGTACCACGCCTTATTTCTCGTGAAAAACTAATCATTCGGTACATTAATTGCTTTAAATTTGGTTATTTTTAACTTACGGAAGTGAGTAGGTTGTTTGTTCCTTTTATGTCATCATCAGCCTGTTTAATGGCTTTTTCAGCTGCAGTTTGGGCTTTGTCAGCTTCCTCCAGGGCTTCTTTCACCATGTCAGCTGTGGCCTTAATATCTGATGCTGATTTGCTGTGATCACAAATCAACTTTTAAGTTAATTACACGGGAAAAAGCTGAAACTATTATGGCTTTCCTCTTGATAAAAATATCCTTTAACAGCAAGAAAGGATAAACTATTGTTCTCCAGTTTCCTAGTATTTTTACCATTCAAATCAGCTTATGACTCTACATCTGTAATTGTCAGTGTCCCGTAGTTATCACTATCCTTGAAGTAAGGGAATAGGAATACCAAACTATTACCAACTCCATTTTTCCATTAACATGAAAGAATCACATTTCTATGGGGAATAGTCCATTGTACCTCAATGATTACTACTGGACAAAATAGGTATTGGACAAGTTGGGTTGTTTTCTTTCACTAGCTTAAAGGAGATGTCTCGAGGCAGGAGTGGATTTTTTTTTTTTGCCCAGTCCCCCTAATTAAGCATACATTACTAAGCCCCCCTGTAAATGACTTTTCTAGCTGGTTTGTACTTACCGTTCCAGCGTTTCAGCAACTTATAAAAATTTTCCCAAGATGGCCGCCGGCTCTTTTCCCATCGCTTGCTGTAGCCCGACGTGCGCGCTCCCGAGACGCTACCAGCTGTGTCTCCCTGACAACCAGACGCCCCGCAGCCGCCGACCGGACCCCTGGAGTGAACACGGCCGACCAGGCAGCAGGTAACCGGCGCAGCCCCCCCATCGCAGCGACAGCCCCCCCCATCAAGCGACAGCACCCCCATCACAGCGGCAGCCCCCCCATCACAGCGGCAGCCCCCCCCCATCAAGCGACAGCGCCCCCATCACAGCGACAGCCCCCCCCATCAAGCGACAGCGCCCCCATCACAGCGGCAGCCCCCCCATCAAGCGACAGCGCCCCCATCACAGCGGCAGCCCCCCCCATCAAGCGACAGCGCCCCCATCACAGCGGCAGCCCCCCCATCAAGCGACAGCGCCCCCATCACAGCGACAGCCCCCCCCCATCAAGCGACAGCGCCCCCATCACAGCGGCAGCCCCCCCCATCAAGCGACAGCGCCCCCATCACAGCGGCAGCCCCCCCCATCAAGCGACAGCGCCCCCATCACAGCGGCAGCCCCCCCCCCATCAAGCGACAGCGCCCCCATCACAGCGGCAGCCCCCCCCATCAAGCGACAGCGCCCCCATCACAGCGACAGCCCCCCCCCATCAAGCGACAGCGCCCCCATCACAGCGACAGCGCCCCCCCCCCGGCCCATCACTTACCTGGGCGGCAGGACGGCGGGACAGCTGGGCGGCTTCTCGGGACAGCTGGGCGGCTCTGCACCTTCCTCTAACAGAGGATGGTACAGAATGGCCGCTCCAGCGCGCTCCCGAGCAGTGACAGCTCGTCTGCGCATGCGCAGAAGAGCTGTAGCGGGGAGCACACTGAAGCGGCTTGTGCTGAAAGGAGAAGAACGGACTGCGCAAGCGCGTCTAAAAAAGCAAGCTGCCAGCGATTTTAGATGGATCCATGGAGACGAGGACGCTAGCAACGGAGCAGGTAAGTGGATTAACTTCTGTATGGCTCATATTTAATGCACGATGTATATTACAAAGTGCATTAATATGGCCATACAGAAGTGTATAACCCCACTTGCTGCCGCGAGACAACCCCTTTAACAAGTAACAAATTTACCAGACATTTTTTGTTCACATCGCAATCAGTCTTAAAGATACAGTAACTCATTATTATACTGTTAGAATTCCGTTTATTAATTTACTAGAATTTTGGAAACCCCTTTCTGGCTAAATTAAGAAAGTCATACTGTCACAGCACTGTGGCAAAATTCTAGCTTTGTTAATGACTGTAATCTTGTCCTTCAGGTTAATTGGCATGCAAAAAGTCCTGATGACTTATTATTGCAAGTAGCCACAGCAGTTCTAGTCCCAATAATTACCTGGACTCTTTGGCTTCTTCTAAAAGAGCCTCTGCTCTGGCTATATCTCCAGCACTTTGTTGAAGAATTGTTTCCACTCCAGAAAGACTTTCCACACGTTCACGAATATCCTCCGTTAAAGCCTGTAACTGCTCAGGAGTAGTTGGCATCTCCATTTTAAGAACCTCATTAGCAACAGCTTCAATACTCTTTAGGTCAGCTCCATCCTCTGTTAGTAAAAATATAACAAGAAACAAGCAATATTATCTATTGCATACTTTAATAAAAGTGCTGAGATAGCCCATTATGCTATCTGCCTGGAAGCACTATATATTGTACCCTAGTACAATGCTTTCCAGTGTCTATAGGGCTTATCTGATATTTAAGTCCCTCACCTGTCTACAATGCTTTCTGGCTTCATGTTTGAAGTTTGTCAAGTTTGAAATTAAAAGTATGAAAACATTAAATTGAACGCCCACCTTTTAACATCATGGCATTCCAACATACTATTCCAATGAATTTCCCAGTATATCTTGATCTGAATTGTACCTCTGTTTTACTGATAAAACTACAGTGTTTCCCAAACTCCAGTCCTCATGGACCCCCACAGGTCATGTTTTCAGGAAATCCTATAGTAAGAACATCTGTGGCAATGTCTGAGGCACTGACAATAGATACATCACCTGCGCAATATTGAGGAAATGCAGAAAACATGACCGGTGGGCATCTATGAGGACTAGAGTTTGGGAAACACTGATTTAGGTCTAAGGCCCACGGCCGGATTTCCACCGGGTTTCACCGCAGCTATTAGGTTCTATTGAATGTGAAATTACCCGCGGCATGTCCTACGCGGGCATACGCGCGGACGACTTCTATTGTAGGCAATGAAAGCCGGCCGTCACACTATGAATTTTTGAAAGTGAGGAGGAAAAAGTATAGTTATTCACAGTATGATTTGTATTTTTCAATGGTAATATTTAATGTAGCATATAATGTACTGAAAAACTTTCAAAGATTTCTAAGTGGAGTGAAATTGATAAAAACCTGCAATTTTACCATCTTTGTGGGGGGTATTGTTTTTATGGTGTATACACTATTATAAAAATGACACGACTTTCCAAAACTTCTATCTCACAGCTCTAATAAGACTGACTGAACTGCACTTGTGCATATGAAAGGGTTAACCGTTTGTCAGTGGAGGGGGGAACTGAGCTTACTGAATGCAGAGAGGAGAGAGCAAAGACACAGCCTGCTCTGCACATGCTCACCCTATGTGCTGAAGGCAGGGACAGGGCTATTACATAGAAGGGAAGGCAGGATGAACTTAGCTTGCTTGGCTAGAATGAAAAACTACTGGAGGACATATCTAGGAGCAACCAAAAATAAATGCGCGACAGGATGTTTATGGGGGTGAGAAGTATTTGCAAAGCTTAATGATTTTAGGTTTAGGACACATTGAGCAACCAATGTGATCTTGGGAATACCCCTTTAAGAATTTAAAGGGGTTGTCTCGTGAAATCAAGTGGGGTTATACACTTCTGTATGGCCATATTAATGCACTTTGTAATATACATCGTGCATTAAATATGAGCCATACAGAAGTTATTCACTTACCTGCTCCATTGCTAGCGTCCCCGTCGCCATGGTTCCGTCTAATTTCGGTGTCTTCTTGCTTTTTTAGACGCGCTTGCGCAGATGGGTCTTCTCCCTTCGGCTCCGCTCGGCAGCATCGGCGTTTTGGCTCCGCCCCCTTGTACGCGTCATCGCGTAGCTCCGCCCCTGTCACGTGCCGATTCCAGCCAATCAGGAGGCTGGAACTGGCACACATCATGGGGCGGAGCTACGCAATGATGCGTACAAGGGGGCGGAGCCAAAACGCCGATGCTGCCGAGCGGAGCCGAAGGGAGAAGACCCATCTGCGCAAGCGTGTCTAAAAAAGCAAGAAGACACCGAAATTAGACGGAACCATGGCGATGGGGACGCTAGCAACGGAGCAGGTAAGTGAATAACTTCTGTACGGCTCATATTTAATGCACGATGTATATTACAAAGTGCATTAATATGGCCATACAGAAGTGTATAACCCCATTTGATTTCGCGAGACAACCCCTTTAAGCAGCACAGATAAGTTCAAAGGTGAGCGCAAGGAAACATCTGTAGGCATCTTTACAATTGCTATTGTCCATTTTGCATGTAGAGAGAAAATATACATACGATTTAAGAAGTCTTTAATTTGTTTAATGAGATTTCTTAGATCTTCATTGCTTTTGTTAACTTTTTCCTTTGTTGCATTTGCTTTATGAAGAACATTTTGGGCAGTTTGTTTAGCCTCTTCTGCCTTCAGCTTCGACTCAGCAACCTCGAAAATGGTAAAAAATACACAAATGACTTTAGTTCAGAAATCTTACTGCAGTGTGAACAGTGTGAAGGATGGTAGCTGTTTGATACATTGCTATTATATGTATTGTTTGACACACTTCACAAAGTGTCCTGAAACAGTGTGATTAATACTACTGATATCAATATCGTTCTATTTCTTAAGCCAATGAGCTTTAATATATTGATGGGAAATCAAAATAATTCATGGTTTTATGTTCAAACTGTCAAGTTCACAAATGTGAAACATTCATTCCAATTTTATGTTTGGTTATTCACTAAGAAAGGGATTAGTGTGAAACTTGATAGTTTGTATTCACTTTTTGCCAATTATTACTAGACACAACAACTGAATATGAGAAATAGTTTTTTATGGTGCATTTGGCAAATGTAAGTCCTACAAAAGCATAGCTGGACTTTTTATCAGAATTATAATGTTGGTCATATCATTTACCAGTTTAGAGAGTTCTTCCACTTCTGCCATAGCACTCAGAATCTCTCTATCAAACTTCATAGTGGTTTTCCAAGCAGTATCAGCAGTATGAACCAAACCATCACAGCCTTGCCCACCACATTTCCTTTTGCCATCTTCTGTTGTGCAACCAAGGCCTCCACATTGTGAATCTTCACATGATACGCCAAATGGATTTCCACAAGTCTAGAAGAAAATCAGTAGACTCATACCATCACATCTAGTAAATACTACTCAAACATAGTCTATAAATACCATACATACAGCTACAAAATCACAGGAACCTGTGATAGTGTATTTTGCCAATGTGTTGTAGTGCAAAACTGTTTGCCTTTATGATAGTTTATGGATATATGATATGCACATTTTTTGAGATCAAGACCCGAGCAGAGATAAAAAAAACAGCTCAGCAACATAGAAAATCAAAAGGCCACAAGACATCTCTGCTGTAGATCTGCACACTATAGGCTGACCCAAACTAAGTGTGGATGGTTTGTCAGTTATTTGGAATTTTGATTTTGCTTTGCTTCTCTGTTCTATTGGATAATTTATAGCAACTTTTTTTTTAATCTATTCCACTGAAGCAACCTTCCAGTTCGAAATAAAAATTTCACTATGCATGCAAAATGTATAGTTTATATACCAGGTTCCCTCTTTTTCAATGTTTGTCCCATTTCTGATCCTCTCTTCATGTATGTAAAATAGCCAGATTCCCAGACTACCCTTTATACAATGTACTTCCACAGTCTGAGGCACTCCTCCGGCTCTTGAATAGACCAGGGCTGATAATGTCAAGAATCCTCCTATATTTTATCTTCAACTGCAGGCCCCTTGCCTCAAGAGCAGGGAAGAGTGTCTCTGACTACTGGTCCATCCAAAAGCAGGGAGGAGTGTCTCAGACTACTGAAACACACTGCAAATATGGTAATCTGAGAATCTAAACACCATTTTATGATCATAAAGAGGGGCGAGATGGGACAAATTGTAGCAGCAGCCTTGAAAAGGAAGGCCCCAGATATGTTTACTAAAGATTCTGCATGTATAGTGAATAGAGTTGAGCGAACATGTTCGTCCGAATATTAGCATACTCGAAGGTGCTTGTTACTTGAGCGAGTACCACTCCATGTTCGACCCCTCCCCACATTACCACTTCCTGCTGTGAAGTGAGAGAGTGTGAGAGAGAGAAAGAGAGAGAGAGAAACAGACAGACAGACTCCGATTGACTTTAACCCCTTGAGTGGCGGGTTTCCTACCACCCTGTCGTGCCCACCAGGGCAGGTTTTTTAAAATGGTCTAATCATTGAATTTCAACTAATTTTGCAGTTGCGTCTCAAGAGCCATAACTTTTTCATTTTTCCATTGACATGGCCATATGAGGGCTTGTTTTTTGCGGGACAAGTTGTGATTTTTTAAACAGGAGGGAGGAAAAAAAGAAATGGGGAAAAAAGAAAAAAAGGGGCCATGTCATTAAGGGGTTAAATAATGTATTAACTTCCTTCTCTGGGTCATTACGACGCACGGATACCACATGTGTGATTGTATTTTTGATTTTTTACAAAGTAAAGGGAGACAAGTGTTTTTATAATTTTTTTTAAATAATGTTTTAACTTTTTTTTTTTTAAACTTTTTTTTTTTACATAGACTGCAGCATGTAAAGGGTTAACACAGCAGAGATCGGAGGTTTTCTCTGATCTCTGCTGTAAGAGCAGGTACCTAGCTGTCCTCTCACAGCCAAGCACCAAGCTCTCCCTGCCACAGAGACCATCGGCTTGCTTCTGACAAGCCGATGGTCTCTATGGCAACCTGTAAACAAAGCAGGACATTGCCGATATGCCGGCAATATCTTCTGCTGGTTTTTCAAAGCCCTTGCTTTGTTCTTTGTGGGTCTGTGCAGGCAGAGCACACTGTCACAGCTTGTGGCATTGTGCTTTGCAGCTCCCATAGTGATACATAGCCCGGAAATCTTCCGGGCTATGTCACTATGAGCAGTGGAGCTCGTCCCAGAAAATTTCCGGGCGTGCCACTCAAGGGGTTAATGGGGTTCGTTACTCGAATAGAGCTCTCAAATATTACGAAAAGCTCAACTCGAATAACGAGCACCTGAGCATTTTGGTGCTCGCACGTGTCTAATAGTGAATTTTTTTTACTGTGAACTGAAGGGTCACTTTACTATCATATGAAGAATTTATTATTTAAGGCAATTATAATTTAAGATACCTTTTCAGACACAGAAGAAAGGTCCAAATTCTGGATCTCACCAGCAAGTTCATTCAACATATGTGACTGTTCATTTTGTATTCGCTGAAAAATATCCTCCTTTTCATCTATAAGACCTTCCACTTCCTTCCGTGTAGCAGCTGAGTGCTCAAGAATGCTATCTACGTTGACTGCTGAGGCATTGACCTTTACTTCTGCATCTAGAGACATCTGGAAATATTCATTGATGCTGTCCATTGCTCCTGCAAACATAGTATAGTATACATTTGTGTATTACATTCCCAATCACACTCCAAACAATACGGACAACTTGACAGTTTTATTAACCCCTACTTTTTGGGAAATAAGTGTAGGACAGGTTGGATTTTCATCATTCTAGTTCTGTTTCCTCTGAAGCCAAGTAATGCCAGAGTGGTTTGGTAGCCACTAATAACCTTATTTAATAGAACATGCATGCTCAGATGAGGTAAGCATGCCAATCAGAAAACTTCTTTGAGTTTGTAGCAAGTTTTGGGCATTGCACATATTATACTGGTCTTTTTCCATTAAAACAGGTGCAGATAACAAACATAGGAGGGTAGGAAGGGGATGTATAGATGAATCAGGTATATTTTAGGCTATGTTATTTTCTAATTATTCATACTCTGTACCACTGCAGGTTAAGAGTTAAATTAGTCTTAAACTAAATAAAACTACAACTGCTATATGCATACTACATACGATTTTATAAATCATGGGGTGTATCAAAAGAAGTCTAGGGGCACATAACGAGAACATTGATCTTCCTCTTTACAAGTCACTGGTCAGACCACACATGGAATATTGTGTACAGTTTTGGGCACCAGGACTTAAGAAAGGGTTCAAAGGTTGGCAAATAAAGTAACAAACGGAATGGTTGGACTACAATACCAAGAGAGGTTATCAAAATTGGGGTTATTTAGTTTAGAAAAAAGATGGCTGAGAGGTGACCTAATAACTATGTATAACAATACAGAGATCTCTCCCTCGATCTATTTATACCAAGCACTGTGACTGTAAAGAGGGGGCAGCCTCTACATCTAGAGGAAAGAAGATTTCTACACTGACATAGAAGGGGGTTCTTTACTGTAAGAGCAGTGACACTGTGGAACTCTTTGCCTGAGGATGTGATGATGGTGAACTTACTAAAAGAGTTTAAGAGGGGCATGGATGACTTTACAGTATAGAATTACTCAGAAGAGTTGTTGATCCAGGGATTATTCTGATTAACGGATAAGGCGTCGGGAAGTAATTAGATTTTCCTAAAATGAGGAAAATTGGCTCCTGTCTCATGGTTTTGTTTTGCTTTTGCCTTCCTCTGTATCAAAACTTCAGGATAATAGGTGAAACTGGATATAAATGTCTTTTTTCCAGTCTTATATACTATGTTACTATGTCTCAATCTCCAACTGGAGACTATTTTGAGTTGTCCATAACCGGTCACCATGTATGTGATTCTGTCTGACAAGCACTAAGGTACATCTCGTTCCGCAGTGTGCTGTCTGTTTCTGGTACAAATGGCCAGTGTAACTTGCAAGCAAATTGGTTGTTGCCGCAGTGGTAGAGTGTGCAAATAATTCTTAGAACTCTGTCGGAAGAGGTTGGGTCAATCTGAATTCATAAAATCCCTGGAGCCTCCTGAATGCATTGTCGAGGATATTACAGTTGTTTACCTGCTGTATTGTTGAGAGCGTGGAAGTCTTTATGTCATTGAAACGATTAATGCATGCCCTAGTAATCTGTCATGTGCTTCCTCGGAGCCACGCCTGACTGGCTGGATCTATAAGAGACTAACTTGATTCTGCAAGGGCTAAAAAGCTGTGACAGATTTGCCAAGTACCATAATTGTGTTGCAAATTTTTGAAACTGTGTGTCAAGTTAAAAGGACTGCACTGCTAATTCTGCTGCCAAGGAAAGACTGTTTGGCTACAACATGTTTTCCGCTTCCTAAGCTATCTGTGGGACCCACACATTATCAGTAAATGCTGCAGATTTTCTGTGTAGAAAATTCCACAGTATTTACGGTATATACTAAGTAAAAAATCTCATCCACATGGTGTAGGAAAAAAAAAAATCAGCACAGAATCTGCAGTGGAACCAGCATGCAATGTGGATTTTGATATCCACAGCATGTCAATTTATGGCACGGATTTCATCGCTTTAAATAATGTGGTGGTATATGCATCAATACCCACGTGTTACATGAGGATTTTAGTGCAGATTTAGACACAAATCCAGACCAAAAGCAGCAGCAGTTTTTCTACTGCTGCATGTGAATATAGCCTCAATGTAACACAGCCAGGAAAAAGCTACATATGTGTTGATGTTAGGGTGATTGCCATTTTTAGGCATGCTGCTTTTCTAGCAAATAATTAAAATGTAACTGTAAAAACTTACCTCGAACATTAGAAATCTTCATGTACTCCAATTGTTCTCCAAGCTCTTTCATTGCTTTACTGACACCATCAGCATCTGCCTGCAGGGCAGCAAGCTTTTCTGAACCATTGAGGTTGATCTCTGCAAGCTTCTGTTCTACTTCTGCAACTTTTTCCAAAAGCTCTGATTTTAGTTTCCTAGCAAAATAACAGAAAATACAGCTATAAGTTAGCACAATGTTTTTGATATCAAGCGGATCTATGAAACAACATGGTGAATGAAGTATAAATACCTTGGTCATGCAATATGCTAAACAGCAAAATTTAAAGGGTTATACCAGAATGCACATTTATCATCTATTAACAGGATAGGTGATAAATATCTGATTGCTGGAGGCCCCACCACAACCACAAGAATGTGGGTCCTGAGCGCTCCGTTGCTCCTTACTTCACGATCACAATGAGAAGGAGTTTAAATAGAGAGGCAGACCAGTATGTGGACCGCTTCACTTTAACGGAGTCTGCCATAGGATTCATGCTGCCTGGACTATGGGCAGCATGAAGCCAGAACAGGAATGCCCATTACTCCCATGAGTGTTCAATCCTAAAATGCTGCAGTGTTTCAGAATAAATACAGTTTTAAGTTTGACTCTGAGCTGAACTCCGACTCACAGGGGCGGGCCATTATGGTTTCTTCTCTCCTGCTGCATGCAGAGCGACAGCTCTGTCTCTTTGCAAGGCAGAGAGAGGAGCAGTCAGTCTTCATGCAGTGGGCGAGAAACCAGCACGGCCCGCCTCCATGACAGAGCTTAGCTAAGAGTCAAACTTCCAACTGTATTTATTCTGAAACATTGCAGAGTTTCAGACTAAAACAGCTACTGGGGCAATAGGCATCTCTTTCTCGGGTTCATGCTGCCCATAGTTCATGCAGCATGTCAGAAGGGCTGAGGAAAACAACCCAAACCCTATACTTACAGTAGCTGTTTCCATTCGCTTCACCATTCAACAGGGCAGTTGAGATCCCTGATCTGGAGGCCCCAGCAATCATACATTTACCCCATGGTTAGGTAATAAATGTTGATTGTGGCTGAACCCTATTAAGCTGCCCATATACTTACTGTAAGATTGACTGCAGATGTTATACCTGGCCATATATGCCACCTCTTCAGACAGGTACTACTGAAAATGTTATATATAATTACCTTTTTTAGCAGTTAACATTATCAGGTGAGCTGGTGGAAAATACAAATTTGTATCCAATGAATTCTAATCTCTTCTTGATTGCCATACAGATGCCACACAACTGTTCAAATTAGAAAGGTCACTACTAGAGATGAGCGAACGTACTCGTTTAGAGTAATTACTCGATCGAGCACCGTGATTTTCGAGTACTTCAGTACTCGGGTGAAAAGATTCAGGGGGCGCCGGGGGGCGGGGGGAGGCGTGGCGGCGCGGGGGGTAGCAGCGGGGAACAGGGGGGAGCCCTCTCTCTCTCCCTCACTCCCCGCTGCAACCCCCCACTCACCCACGGCGCCCCCCGAATCTTTTCGCCCGAGTACGGAAATACTCGAAAATCGCGGTGCTCGGGCGAAAAAGGGGCGTGGCCGAGTAGGCTCGCTCATCTCTAGTCACTACATATTTCTCAACCCATATGCCTATCATTCTGTCATATCTATCATATACTTACTCTGCCTCTTCAAAAAGATTGTCAATGTTCTTAAGTGACTGTGCAGCAGGATTCTTGGAGATAATGTTTTGAATTTCCTCCAATTTTTCCTGGACTCCACCGATGGTTTTCTGATACGGTCCAATAACTCCAGTGACTTTCAAAGCATTGGCATGGTCTAAAAGTTTGTTTGTCTTGTTGGAGAGCTCTTTGATGATGACATCCCAGAGGGCAAAACACTTATGACAGGGAGCACAGTTTGGGAAAATGCCCGAGTAACCTCGTGCACATTTATCACAACGCACTCCTTCCATTCCTTCATTACAAATGCAGTGTCCATCGGACCGGTCACACTGAGGGGTCTGTATACCTCTCGAGTCACAGTCACAAGCTGCAAAAAATACAAACCTGATGTAAAATTCATGACACATCCCATTTGACTTATACACCTAGAAAAAAATGCCTGCATAATTCTTTAACAAAAAGACAAAATAAGTAATATTTATACCTCTGCTCCTCTTATTCAAAAGAAAAAAAGTCTGAAAATTCTGAATGTTTTTTACATTTTATTTTAGGAGAGATTTTAAAACATGATTGGCAACACATACTTTAGATACATTTTTAATGTTTTTTCTTAGTATAGAATATTTATCCTTAATAGAGATGAGCGAGTATACTTGCTAAAGGCAATTGCTCGAGCGAGCATTGCCTTTAGCGAGTATCTCCCCCGCTCGAGACTGCAGGTTCGGATGCCGGCGTAGGGGAGCGGTGAGTAGCGGCTGTCAGCAGGGGGGAGAGAGGGAGAGAGAAATCTCCCCTCCGTTCCGCCCTGCTCTCCCCCGCAGCTCCGTGCCCGCTGCCGGCACCCGAACCTGCAGTCTCGAGTGGGGGAGATACTCGCTAAAGGCAATGCTTGCTCGAGCAATTGCCTTTAGCGAGTATACTCGCTCATCTTTAATCCTTAACAAAGACTCGTATCTTTTTCTATTTTGTTGATTAGCTTGTATGAGAGCTTAATTTTTGCATAGTGAGCCGTCATGTTTATCAGTACCATTTTGGGAAACATATCGGTTTGCTAACTTCCTATTCAAATTCTGGCATTTGTTTTTTTACGGCCTTCAACTTGCAGGATAAATATTGTGATATTTTAATAGTACAGAATTTTCGTACACGTGCAGGACTATATAGCCAACTATGTATGGCAACTCTGGATTTCTTCAGCAGGGTCTGGGCTGCCATACTAGCCAATAGGCACCCCTTGATCACGTTGTGGGGGATGCCAATGAGGAGTGGAAAGGGGTCCCCCCCTCCCGCTGACTGTTTAATGCACGATCAGCTTTTTAAATTGATATCTAAAGAGTTAACTGTCACGATCAAAGCCAACTCTGACCACGGAAGCTTGTAGCCGTTGGGTACAGAGTAGACTCAGGCCCCAATCTTGCTCCATAGACACTTTACTCGCCTAATGAAAATTTATGTCAGGCGGGCGTAAAGTGGTTCCAGGGTGTGGGTAAATATAAAAACTACATCACCTTGCTCCCTGTCACCTGCCCTAACAGCAACATTAAGGCCCATTTAGACACAACTATTATCGCTCAAAAGCCGTCTTTTGAGTGATAATTGTTGTGTGTAACTGCACCCATCCTGCAGTTTTCATTATCCTGTCGCTCCTCCTTATCTTTCAGCGTGCTGAAAGACAATGATGAGTCTTATCAGGGATTCACAGCGGGATACAGCTGATACCATTGTTTTAGCTGTATCCTGCTCCCTGATAACGGGTTGAGTATGAAGAACAAAGCGGTCCAGCTCTGTTCTTCATACCTGGCATGGAGTGCTTGGCTGTATAACAGCCGGGCGCTCCGTGCAGAAAACATCTGGATGCAGAAGACAAGCGGGGACACCCCACTTGTCTTCTGCATCCTCCGCTCCGAGCGCCGGGCTGTTTAACATCCAGGCTCTCGGAGCGGAGAACAGCTGTATGCAGAAGACAAGCGGGGACACCCCACTTGTCTTCTGCATTCTCCGGTCCGAGCGTCGGGCTGTGGGAACTGTGGATGCAGAAGACCAGCGGGGACACCCCGCTTGTCTTCTGCATCCTCTGCTGGCAGCGCAAGATGACTGCTCATCTTGAGCGATCATCTTGCACTGTAAATGACACAACGATAATTGCTCAAAAGTCGCTTGAGCAACATTTTTTATGCGCTTATCGTTGCGTCTAAACCAGCCTTAACTTAGTTCATGTTGCTTTAGTCAGCTGACAGGTTCCCTTTAAGCGTCTGTCAGTCATCTTATGTAAAGAGCTTTCTCGCGGAAATCTCGCAGAATGTCTGATGCGGGACCACACGCGGATTTGAAGTGTCTTTTCCGGCTGTATTCCACTACAGAAGTCTCTCCCCATAGAGAGAAGAGAGCCCACAGCGGAACTGGCGATACAATTGACATGTCGTGGATTGGAATTCCATGCCGCATGACAGTTTCCACGCGGCTTATCCGAAGCAGACTGTCGGCAAATCTTGTCCACTCTGCTGTTTAGTCTCCAGTTTAAAAATTCTGCAAAAATTACGCCCCGTGTGAACACAACCTTACAAGGTGGGTTTTCCACTTATGTGCAGAATGGATCATATGCATATATTAAGAACAGTAGTGTTGATTAATATGGTCTCACAGACTCCACAATAAGCATATTTTCTTTTTGTAAAAAGAACAAACTGAAAGATCTGTGGAAATGTCTGCAGTGATTAGGATCTCCTGTGGTGTCTTTCAAAGAGAACTATTTCCTTCAGTGCACAACAAAGATTCTTCCAAGGAGGGCCACAACTTATTTTACATAAAGATCAAATCCAGGAAGGAACACCAAACAGGAGAGCCATTAAAATCTCAATGAAATGAATGTCCAGCTAAAATTAAACATAAGAGATCTTTTGATATTCAGGAAGCCCTAAAGTTATGTTCTGCTATTTAACTCATTATCTGTTCAATGTCAGAAAATGCATTTTATTGCAAGAAAGGAAAACATAATTTACTTTCAATAACTGGAAACTATGCATTTTAATATACACAAAAACTGTATTAGAGCTCATCTTTTAGTGGCTATCGATAATTAATCCAACGTGAATTTCAGTGAAAATCTACATCAGAAATCTGTGTGCTTGTTGCAAACTTCTGATGCAGCGCAGACATGTGAACACACCATAGGAAACCATTGGTTCTAGCAGACATGCTCTTTTTTGCGCACATAGGTATGCGCAAAAAAACACACATCTGACTTCGCCCTAAATGAGGGGGTGAAATCAGTGTCAAAATCCGTACCAAATACGCATCAAAATATGTACATGTGAATTTTGAAGAGGATTTTGAGAAGTGACTCATCACCAATACACCTTGCCTTTTATATAAGCATACATCCATGATGTATATTATTTCTACATTACTAAAAGTGTGCAACAAGCAGAGTATTTTTGGCTATTGCATGTTGGATCTGCCATAGTAATTCATGACAGAAATCTGAGGCTGAGGACTTATTCCCATGAGCGTGGGCAGAACTATGCTCGGCAGCACGGGGGGAATTCATTCCCCTTTGCCAGGTTTCCAAACTGCATGCCAGAGTGCAGGAGTTTGAAAATAACCATGGGAAGATAAGTGCCGCCTGATGGGGCAGGTCCTATCTTTTCTCAGCCATACAATTAGCACCTGAGAAAAGAGGTAATGAAAGTGAGATCAGTGGTTTCGTTTTGCCCCATTATACGTCCATGATAATCACAGCCGTATAAGAAAAGAAAAGCACGCTCATCTAAATCCACCCTGAAATTGGAGTTCTGCCATAAATTTGCATGCACATGTGTATGAAAATTTAGCTTTAGATAATGTGGCAAAACTGCTTGTGGCCAATTGACATAGCTTTTGTGCAGAATTCACACAACTTTTTTTTTTTATATATATACATATGAAGCAGATTTACACTGCATTTAACTCAGGGCTTATTCACAAGAGTGTATATCGGCTGCCGTTTTCACAGTCGGCCGATACACTCTACCATGTGATGCATTGGATTCCAATGCATCAGATCACACAGGCGTATTCCTGCCATGTAAAAGCGTCCGGCCAATATAGAGCCGGGCACTTTTACGCCGGGCAGCAAAGATAGTCCTGGAACTATCTTTTTGCCTGGAAGCCAATGAAAACGGCCGGAGAATGGAGGTGGGAGGGAGTTTAGCAGTGACACTGCTAAACTCCCTCCCCCTTTTCTTCTCCCCTCCGGCTGTTTGCAACGGGAGGGTGCGTGGTGGAGATAAGCTTTCCCCTGCTCGACCCCTCCTATTGCTGGCTGCAGACAAAGGGAGCTTAGCTCTGCCCATGCCCTGCTCCCTCTCATTGCAAACAGCCGAAGGGGAGCAGAGAGGAGGTGAGCCGGCAGGAGGGGGAGTGTGTGAGGGGGAGACAGCTTAGCAGACCATCCGGAAAACAGAGCATGCTGCATTTTTTTTGCACAATTGAAATGCAGAGAAAATGAATGGGTTCTATTCACTCTATACTGCTTGCACACATTTTGCGTGCGCAAATATTGTTGTGAGAATCCGGTCTTAAAAGTAGTCTCCTACAAAATAATAAAATTAGAAAGTAAAGAAATGGAAAGAGGCCAAATGCAGTAAGACCAGCTACAAGTTGTTCTTTCTTTCAGCTAAACCAAGCATGAAAACATTATCCTTGACATGCAAGCTAGAAACAAGTCATCCTTGTAACGCTTAATAACCGAATATAGGAGGCCAGGTTGAAATATCTTTTTAGCTACATATAAATGTTTATATTTGGACAGTTTGGGGAAATCTAATAATTCAGATGCTTTTATCAAACAATTCATCATGATTGGTCTAATATGGCACAGCAATGCTTTCACACAAGCAGTTCTCAAAAACTCAAAAACAAGAGTGAATAAAAGAGGATGGAAAAGTAGATAGCAAGGAATTACACTTCTGTATTTGTATCCAGTTGTGACTTTTACTAAAATAAAGCACCAAAAATTGAGTTAAAAACTGCATGTGTGAACCTAGCCTTTGGGTAAGTAAAAATTAATGTAAAAACTTATAATGTAAGGTAGGCACTCTAATTATGGCGCCTAGATCTTTTTGAAGCCTATGTAACAAAAGAAACAGTTTTTTATGAATCTTTAATCACACTGTCGTTATGCTGTAACGTTTCTGGCGATGTATACACCCACACCTCATTTATTAAAATAAAATAGGCCTATTTCTAAGCGAACAGTTAAGACTTTGTTCATGCTTGGCATGCCTTCAGTGCTGCGCTCTACAAAGCATTATCTGTTCAGTGACGGGTAGACTATAAACAATTCACAATGACTCCAATTATCAGCAGTGACTAAATCACTATAAGCACCAGATGAATATTATACTTTCATACCAGTGCCAAACATGAGAGAGCACACGCCATCTTGTAGGTAAAAGTTAGATCAAATGGATTCAAATGTCTAATCAACTGAGTGGCATTTACTACCTGCTAAAACCCCCATCATTTATAGGTTGTTGAAAACATTGTGTATTTACATACATTTCTATGGAAAGGATTAATGATTTGTTTAGTTAGTAATTCTAGGAAAGACTTCTGTATCCGGGGGGTGGGGGGCACAAACTTAAAGGTTAATGAGCTTTTTAGTTAAATAATGCAGCTTTGCATAAAGAAAATGCAGCTTTTTTTGTTCTTCTGGTTAATCCTTAGTGACAAGGATGAACTACTTCACTTCCCAGCAAAATCACAATGTGATAAGAGCCTTTGATCTTATGTCACCATGCCAATTCCTAAGATATGTGTTTTGCTCATTTACTCTTATTATGTTTGTATAATCCTACAATAGATTGTGGTGATTGTCTAAACCGGCAGGACAAAGTTCAGTGCAGGTCATGGCCTAGATTTCTACAATAGAAATGTAAGGGGTATGCCATGTAGATGGGTTAGTAAGCTCACAGTAATGTTCTCTCATGTATTCCTGCATATATACAATTGTATTTCTGCTATTTGTTGTAGACCTTGAGTGTTCCTGTAAGGCAATTGTTTAAGTCTCGCCATAGAGTGTAATAGTCTGGGTTGTTATTGGCTGAGGTGGGTCACAAGGGACATAATTTCAGGTCCTTGCGTTTACTAGGACATCAGAGGCATGCAGGAACCATTAATAGGTGCCCTGCACTATATATGGCATAGTTCACACATGAAGTTGTTGCAGTGAGGATGTAGCTGCCAGCTGGGTGCTGTAGCATGGCCTGTAGCTATCTTGCCTATGGTCTATAACAGGAAGCTAAAGAAGAAGATATGCAAGTTCAAGAGTGTCTCAAAACCGACGAAAGACAGAGTTTCAGCCCCAGATGTCTGTGACTACGTGCTTGCCCGGCTGCTGCCATCACCAGTGCATGTATCACATCCTCAATGCCGAGGAATTGCAGCTGGCATTGATTTCAATGAGAGCCGTGCCTGCAGTTACAAACGCCACTACACAGTGGTCGGTGCGGAGACTTCTGCTGCTTCCGCTTTGACCTCTGTGTATTTGCAGTGCTGACAGCATGACCTGTCGGAGCCAGCACATCAAGGTAAAGGCACACCTTGTAACAAGAGGTTTTTCCATTATTTCCTATGGGCAAGTTAAAAATTGCAATGCACTCGCAGGTACACACAAGTGCAATGAAATGTTTAAATTTTCCTATTGGAAAAACGTGATTATCACACATGCGATTTTCTTGCAAATCACATTGCACTTAAACATCGCAATTTTACAATTGTGATATTGTTTCAGTTTCTAAAACTGATATCGCACTTCTCTGCATAAATACAGCCTAAGGGCTCAGTCAGACGGGCGTTTTTTCGCGCGATTTGCGCATGCGCATGCATCCGGCGATTTTTTTAAAACCATTGCTTTGCAATGGTATCGGACACATGAGCGCTTTTTATGCGCTCGTCCGATAAATTATAGAACAAAAAAATCGCAGATCAAACCTATCTGCGATCTGCGATTCCTGTTCTCTTCTGTATATGCGCTCAACGGGGCCGGCGGCAGCAGCGCCGACCCCATTGAGAACATATAGAAGACAAATCATTCTTCTCTGCCACAGCTGTAACAGCTGTGGCAGAGAAGAACGATGTTTGCCCATTGAATTCAATGGAGCGGCAATACAGCCACTCCATTGAAAGCAATGGGCTGCCGGCGTGCGCGGGGTGAATTGTCGGGAAGGGGTTAAATATATAAACCCTTCCCTGCAATTCATCCTAAAATGTGTTAAAATAAAAAAAAATTGTATACTCACCTTTCCGCTGCAGCCGGAGTCCAGCCGTGGCCGCTGTCAGTTCTCCTGAACTGCTTCTTGGCACTATTCAGCCGGCGGGGCTTTAAAATCCCCGCCTGCTGAATGATCTGCCTCTGATTGGTCACAGCCCTGACCAATCAGAGGCTGAAAACACTCACACACCCATTCATGAATTCATGAATGGGTGAGTGACTGCTGCCTCTCAGCACTGAGCCAATCAGGGGCAGGTCTGACTCACATCCATTCATGAATTCATGAATGGGTGTGAGTGAGGCATGCCTCTGATTGGCTCAGCGCTGAGCCAATCAGGGGGCAGGTCTGACTCACACCCCCTTCACACCCACTGCAGGACGGCCGCTCGGAGCTCCAGCTGCCGGGAGAAGGTAAGTACATATATATTTTTTATTTTTACACATTTTAGGATGCATTGCAGGTAAGGGCTTATATATTTAAGCCCTTACCGACAATTCATCCTGGGCTCGCTCGCAGCGCATTGCTTTCAATGGAGACGGCTGTATTGCCGTCTCCATTGAATGCAATGCGCTGGACAGCTCCGGCCCGTTTCTAATGAAACGCGGCTAGGAGCAGATTTTCGTGCGATTTGCGGGTGACTTGCGCGCACCGGTCACGCGATTTGCGGATGCGCATCCGTCATGCGATCCGCAAATCGTGCGAAAAAACGCCCGTCTGACTAAGGCCTAACAGAGAACAAGCCCTTTGAACTTTAATTCTGCAGTTATACTCTCTTCTATCTGCAAGAAGTAGGGTACAGATGGATGAAAGTATGACTGCTAGATCACACTACACATGGTTTGTTTGTTGTGTGTTACCATGAAGACTCATAGATCTGCATAGCAGCTGTAAACAGAAAACGGTAGGAAACAATAAAGTCTGTTTCCAAAACTGCCTCCTTTCTCGAAAGTGGATGTTGCCTTTAGAGGCTTCAATATGACATATTATCAGACATCAGGATCTTGTAAATGTCTTTTGACTATCTCTAGTTCACAATGATAGAAAAAATGAATGTCATGTACCTTGGCACTCAACATCTGGATTACCCCAGAAAAGTTCCTGGCATTCATTGCAGTTTCTTCCACCAAAACCAGGCATGCAATGACACTGCCCAGTAAACTGTAAAGAAAGTCATAAAACATGAGATTCACATACGTCAGCAGAATATATATACCGGTACTGTATATCCAAAATACTACTGAAGTACTTACCTGATTGCAAGATGAAGCTAGAGAACGGTTAGGATCGCAGCCACATGACTCACAGCCATTTCCACTAGCTAGATTCCAGGTATTTGGTGCACAATGGTCACAGCTCTGTCCAATAACATTGCGCAAACATGGACACTGGCCCGTGGTAATATTACAGTGGCAACTGGCGTCTCCCTGGCAGTAATCCTGATCAGTACCCAAATAATTACAGACACACTCTGAAATAAACCAAATGTTAAAACGGTTATCAAAAATGATTAAAAAGCACAGCCAAAACATAGCAGTAATTTTAATTACATTATACATAATGGGATTTGTCAAGTTTCTGGGGGTTCCCAAATGTTTTTTTTACTCTGTAGAACAGTGTCCCAGACTACACTATTATGTCCATTAAAGGCAATGCGAGTTTGACAGATGGAGCCATGATGCAAGTCTGAAAAGAAGCTAGAACTAAAGTTAGCAGAGGATATTTTGTGATTCCTATAAAAATACATGCTTCAAAATCTTCATCCATGAGTCAACAGTGTGATGTAGCAAAAAAGGCAAATACAAATCTGGCATGTATTAAGAGAACCATAGAGTCTAGATCACGTGAGGTCATTATTTCCCTGTACTCTTCCTTAGGGCTCATTCACACGGGAAGCTAGGCACACAGAAAAAAACTAAACAAAAAAAACACACACTTAAATAACACAAGGCTATTAGAACCAACAGTTTTCTATGGGAACGTTCAGATTCCTTCATCTGAACGCTCCCATACCAACCATTGGTTCTAATAGCCACATGTTTTTTAAGCGCGTGATTTTTGTGTGCCTAGCTTCCCGTGTGAAAGAGCCCTTAGTCAGACTTCATCTTTAATACTGTGTCCAGTTCTGGGCACCCCAATTTAAAAAACTGGAGCAAGTTCAGAGAAGATGTTGAACGGTCTGCAAACCATGACCTATGAGGAACGGTTAAAGGATCTGGGAATGTTTAGCTGAGAGGAGACTTAATAGCGGTCTACAAATATCTGAAGGGCTGTCATAGTACAGAGGGATCAGCCCTATTCTCATTTGCCCAAGGAAAGACTGGAAGCAATGGGATGAAACCAAAAGGGCGGATACAAAGATTAGATATTTACCTCTTAAAGGACCACAATATTTTAGTTATTTTCCTGTGACATATTGGTCTATTTTTTATTTCCACTGATTTTTTTTTCCTGATTTTTTGTTTTTTTAGGGGTAAAAAGCTAAAAAAAAATTATAAAAAAAAATAAATTTATAGTTGTTTATTTTTACAATTTGTATATTTATGCTAAAATAAAGCATAAGAATAGGTTCCTCATTTTGTTTTGGACATTTCAATCTATAGTCTTGGATTACAGGGCGCATATGGCGACGGTTTTGGTTGGTGTCGACGGTGGGTCATTTTTGTATAGATATATAGTTTTTTTTCTAATTTATTCTGTCATTTTTTTTTTTTTACAAATTTTTGTAACTATTTTTTTCATCTATGTCCCCCATGATGTTGTATAAGACCTGTGGGGGTCATTCACATAGTATTTTTTTGTTTATATTTCACACTTTTCCACTGTAGCTAAGGCATCCATAGAAGCCCAAATTATAGGGGAAAAGATACCCTTGTAGTGACAGTAGTCACTAACAGAGCTGATCTGGGTCTGCTATGACTCAGGAGCTCTGCCGTGGCAAGGGGCACCCAGTAGTTAACAACAGCTTCTGCCTTCTCCTCCTGGGTCTTCTGCTGTGACTGACAGCCAAGGACCCAATCTGTTCCTGCTTCATTGCAAGAGCTGTAGGCTGCCTGTCCACGGGCGGGTTTGAATTGCGTTCCCCGCGATGATAATCTGGCTGCGGGGAATGAAGTGAATGCTCTCCATAGTGTTGCTATGGAGAGCACAGTCCCCCTGTCCACTAGCGGAGAATCATTGTGATTCTCCGCTTGCGGCCGGCAAATTGCAGCATTCTGCAATTTGCCGTGGTCAACCTATTTGTGAGATAGGCTGACAGCAGAGATCCGTCTGCCGACTCCTGCTCCCGGGCGGCGGCTCCCGCGGCAGAGATCTGCCGCAGGATACCGCAACGCCTGTGGACAGGCAGCCTTAATCCCTCACCACATTTTTTACTATTATCTGGGATTAAAGCCCAAGAACAAGTACTGTAAATTTACAGTGCCTGGTCCTTAAGGGGTTAGAAAAAAAACGGAAAGACATCTGTCTGGGATGATTTAGTGATCCTGCATTGAGCAGGGGATTGGACCCAATGGCCCTGGAGGTCCCTTCCAACTCTGCCATGCTATGATTCTATGTTCCTGAAGTCAGACTATTAATAGTGTATCCTATGGGTAATCACTGTTCTGCCTGAAGACAGAAGCAGCAGGAAATTGGAGTAATATCCTGGTGCTAAGAAAAAGGAAATATAAATAGATAAGTTTTCTAGAGCAAATAATCAAAGAATGCGTACAATGTCAGAAGTATTCTGCTTCACAGCACATTCATGGTAAACATATGATGAACATATAGGTCATTCCGTTGCTAATAACATTAGTGAAAGAAGACCCCAACCCTGAAAGTCTACAATGAAACAAGAATGTCTCAATTCATACAATGCAGAGAATTTCTAAAAATGTGCTTCTATTAGTAGTATTGTTTTTTCAATTGACAAGAACACATATTTTGTACTGCTAGGCACTCTCCTCAGCCTGAGAATATGTTAGCAGATTCAGGACATGATTTTAACTTGGGAATTAGATTTGTAGAATTTGGATACAATAAAATGGATTCTGGGTTCTAAAATGGATTCTTTATAAAAACATGTATTATTCTTTGTACCATAAAACAGCATGTGGTGGTTCCTAAATCTAAGGGTGACTACCCACTACAGTTTTTTTTTTTCTACAGGGGTCTATGGGACTTGTATTGTTAAAATCGCTATCGCGCAAGATTGCGATTTCAACATTACAAGTCCCATAGACCCCTGCAGAAAAAAAACCCTGCGAATTTCGCAGTGAAAAAAAAACTGTAGTGGGTAGTCACCCTAAAAGAGATTTTTTAAGGGGTTGTCTGACATTAAATTTATTTTTATAAAAACAGGTCCCTCATTCCATAAATTAATAAACAGTCATACACTCACCTCTCCCGGCTCCCTGAAGTTTCAGCATCGCAGCTTTATTCTTGGCCCTATGTCTGTGCTGACAGACTGCAGTCAGCTTGTGTATGGGTTGTCACAGGCTTCTGCAGTCAATCACAGACCTCAATGTTTGAATGCTGAGGCCTACGATTGGCTGTAGCAACCTGTAATCTCCCATACACAAGCTGCTGCAGGCTGTTAACACAGTGCCATAGCAGGAGACCCGAGGATGTAGTGTTGTGGCCAGGAGAGCGAGTATGGGATTGCTTATTATTTTTATACATGGGGAGCTCAACTTATTTTTTTAAATGTTAACTAGAGAACCCCTTTGTCATGTGTCCATATTTACTACTTAGGTAATATATAAATAACCCCCTGTGCTTCATGGTCTACTCTTAGGGGAGGCTAAACTGTTGACACTCTAGATAAAAAAAAAGGACACAAACCTTTATAAAGAGGAAAATTCATTGATATAAAAGAATTTGTCCTAGGACTAGAAAAAGGGTCTGCTGTTTTTCTAGGAACAGTACTAGGTCTGTTCATGGGTTGTGTCAAGTATTGCAGTTCAACTCCATTCACTCAAGTGGGGATGAGATGCAATACCAGACACAACCCAAAGACAGTCACTGTTCCTGGTAAGATAACACCCCCTTTTTCTAGTCCCAGACATACCCCTTTAAGTAAGGTAAATAATTCTAACAGTATACACTAATTGAATGTATGTATCAAAAAAACAGAAATAAAAGAAAGTTCTTACTTTTGCAGTCTTGTTGGAAGGCATTTCCATAGTAACCCAATTGACACTGATGACAGTTTTCACCTTCTGTGTGATGGAGACACTTCAGACATATTCCGCTACGCTTGTCACAAGCAAGTGGATCTGACAGATCTATGTTATTGTTGCAATTACATGGCTGACATATTCCTCCTATCTCTTCTGGATTTCCAAAATAACCAGAGGCGCACTCATCACACCTTATACCTAAAATGAGAACACAAAACCCCACTTTGTAAGTATATAATCATGAATATTAGTGTACAAGTATGGTCCTAGGAGATCCTTTGCTCTAGTCAATAGACCCTCTACAATTATCCAGACATCACTAGGGACAACTGCTGCTCTAGTAGAGTTGGCATGACCAAGTATTACATAAATACATAGTCTGTAATACTACATTATCCCCAGAGAGGCTGAAATCTGGACCTCAACAAGAGTTGTGACTTGCATATTGAGAATGCTTACCTGTATAGCCTTTGCTGCATGAACATACGACATGCTCAGTTGAAGGATCTTTGTAACATCCACTGGCAAATTGCCGCCCACTACCAGGTCCATCAGGGCATGGGCAAGACCTGCAATGATCACCTGAGCCTAATCTGGGATCACCATAATATCCAGCTGTACACCTACAAATAAGCATACAATAATTAATTAGTTGTAATTAAAAGCTAATGATTAGTTGTTACTTTCTACAAAGAAAATAAGAGCCAAGACAGGGTTAAAATTCATTCAAAGCCAGTCCAGATTACACCAAAATCAGCTCTGGTGTGGCAGTATTTCTGAGAGATAATTTTCTGACATACCCTTTTCAGTGATCAGGAACTTCTATACTGCCAAATAAATCAGGAAATTTGATACATTTATTGTAATATATGCACTGAATTCCGCATCAGATATTAAATATTTACATACTAGCTTCCAGCCAATATCAGCTGTTAATGGGGAACTCAGCTGTGGCACAAAGACTATCTACATTCAACACCACACTGGCTGTAAGGAAATAATAAATGTAATTTGAACTAATCGCAAAATAATTTAAATATACAATTTAAAAATGTTTAATTCATTTCCACAACAGAAAGATATACCTTTCACAGCTGTAACCTTCAGTGTGATCTCTACAGCTAGTACACTCTCCAGTGAGTGTGTCGCATTCATCTGTATGCCCATTACATTGGCATTGTTGACAGTTAGGAAATCCCCAGTACCCAGGCAAACATTCATCACACTGACGTCCAAAGGCACCATGAAAGCATGGGCACTGACCAGTCTCAGTGTGGCAGAAGGCATGATTTGATCCTTTCAGGTTACACTCACAAGCTGTAGAGATGAAGGCAAATTGAAAAGGCATCTTAGACAAGGATGAGAGAGTACATATTGGTGCATTTAACGAAAAGCACAAAATCTAAACACAAAGAAAATTAGTGCAACAGAAAAGTACAAATCAGGTGTGGTATCAATGTAAGTAAGCCCTTCCATTTTTTAATCCGTGATAATGTAAGACAATGCCAGCAGAATCTTTCAACAATCTATAATAGAATCTTGACTTTTTTCAAAGATAGAAACAAGGATCTGACTGTTTGAATTGCAACATGTCTGATCCTTCATTTCCAGGATTTCCCACCCTCTCCTTACTGTATAAACAAAAGCTCAGCTATATCTTATATGTTTGTCCAGTTTGGGATGACACCCATTGTCCTTGCAATCAACCCTCTTTTGCTTCTTCTAATCTAAGGGTTCTTTCAGACTGAAATTCTCAACTCAATCTAACGAGTTCCGATCAACATGCAGGTCAATTGGTGCTTGTCTTCTTTTACAGTGCTGAGAATCTGCTTACCAGCCTACATCATACAATTGCTATTATGATGTAGGCTGGTTGTACATCTCCCCATTCACTGGGGGAGAAGTATAGCTAATCAAACATTTTTATGCTTGTTAACACTGAGCAATCAATGTTAGCTCATTCGTCAGCTGATGATTGGTCCTTTTACATGGCCAATGGTTGGGTGACCGTGTGTTTTTAGAAACATTTGGCATGATAGCTTGCCTGTGTAAAAGGACCTTAAAGCATACCTGAGTTTTCAACAAGTTTTCTAAAATATACTAGGTTCTCCTTATCCTCTTATTTGCTGCCGTTTGAACTCCATTTCTTGTATGTAAGTTCTGATTTTCAGGTGTTTTTCCCCATTTTTCTACTGTTCTACTGTTTGCAATCAACTTTCAAGGAGGAGGCATATAGCAGGCCTAGCATTCTGCCGATAGTTCACTGAACTGCACTTCCTTGCCCTGACTTCCCCTGCTGCATTGCATAGTTTGTGGTCCAATCAGCGGAGAGGCAGTATCTGAATTCCCACTGCTCTGCTTTCCCAGTATGATTCAGGCATTCAGAGACATTCTGGCCAAATGGTTACTAAACTCACTATTATGTGTGCAAAGGCATACAGATGCTGTAACAGCAGGAGAGGCAGAGATTGTGGAGATTATCACAGTGTCTGCTGATCTGTCATCCTGCAGCCTGTAAATTCAGGGAGCCACCTATTGCTATAGAAAGATCCCTGTTTGCTTGTTACCAAGGAAGCTCTGTACCTAACGACAGAGAGTGAATTGCAAAGAAGCTGGTAGTGGTAAAGCAAAAACATTTTTAAATCAAGTATATTGCAGAAATGTTGAGACTAAAACAAGCCAGTAGATGAGCATATCTTGTTTGAAAAGTTGGCGTTCCTTTACCAATACTGGAGATCTTTATAAGTACAATAAATCAATAAATAGCAGGAATGTTGGTTCACAACTATAAGTGAATTTTTTGTCATATTAGTATAACATTTATTTCAGCTAATATATAATAATACATACGTTTACATCCATTAGGTCCAAATCCATAGGTTCCTGGGGCACATTTATCACAGTTCCTGCCAACAACGTTGGGACGACAATGGCATTGTCCTCCATTTGGGTCACATACAGAACTCAAGGAGCCTTGTGGGTCGCACTGGCATTCTGAGCAAAAGGAAATCGAAACTGTAAAAGTTGTCTGTTTTTCCATATCAATACTTCTGCCTTTATATTTTTTTCTGCGTGTCACCATCTTGTCTCACATAGATAAAACCCATTCAAGTTTCTTTCAAATACAACCTTTGGTATCAGATTTTTATCTTGACAGATTATTGTAAATGGGTTGCTTACGATATATTAACATTTCATTTTTTTCAAATAGTCTATTAATTGAATGTATGGTAAGGTTTACTATGAGAGGTTGCGACACCTTTGATTGCTAGAAAGGCATAATATGGAGAACCCCAAGAGACCAAGGACGTATTTGCATTATAAGAGCGTTCTATCATATTGCCATAGGTTCTCTTCTAAATGTAAGCCATGATATGCAAGTGTGAACAGCCTTATATGCATATTCTAAAATTAATAGACAAATACAGCATTCTGTACTATATTTTCCCAACCACAACTGTGCAAGGAAAATAAGTGGTTCACTATGACAATAAAGAAATACAAGACCACTAAATAGGATGCAAGTGTATACATACCCAGAGCACCTTCATGTAGGATTGCAGAAATACTTAGGAGGAAGTCTTTGCAGACCTCGGTCAGTGGAGTTTTCACAACACTCTGACTGTTTTCTGCACATCTGTATCTCTGATATGTCTGCCAAGCACTGCTGACATCCTCTCCTGAGCCTCCCGTACTGAATAAGTCAAGGGACTTGACATGAGGCAGTAAAACAATCTGCAGAAAAAGTTTTACAGATTCAAATCAAGATTCCACTCAGATCAGTATATACTGGCATTACAGGTTACAGAAACATATCCTCATAAGTTAAATTTAACACTAAAACCACTAAATGACAAAGTATAGGGTACAGCACTCTAAGCATAGTTTACTTTTCCGCTTCTCAGTAAAAGAATGTACTTCAAAGCATAGTAAGCAATGCTTATGGCTTAAAAAAAAAGCACATGATCAGTAAAGTCATGTAAGAATAGGCCACGATCGTCCAACTGAAAATATGTACTATCAACTGTAGTGAGATTCCTACTCAAATGTAATGTCAGTGATATAATCTGATCCTATGCAAGGACAAGAGCAAATGCTGAATATGAAGAGTATCTAACAATAGAAGTGTCCACTGTTACCTTGGTTTTAATTTTAATTACCCATGACTTAAAATTGCTTCCCAAACACTTTGTTCTTCCTTGTTGCTGCGGAATAGGTCATGTGACTGCTGCAGCAAATCACCGGCTATAGAAGGTCAGTGATGTGGCCAGTGATTGGCTGCAGCAGTCACATGTCCTGGTCAGCAGGAACCAGGAAGGAGAGAGTTGCTGTGAAACAATTTTAAGCCATGGGAAAACTCCTTTAACCCCCATGCCCCAGGACATCCAGTTACGTAGTTTGCGTGGAGCAGGATAGGGATCTAATCCTGCTCCATTTGCAAGCTGATGTTAGCCATAATTGGCAGCTGACACCCGCCTGCAACAGCCACGATCATAGTCATTAACACTTTAAATGCCCCGATCGGGGCCTCATATGGCACCCACCCATTGATGAATTTGCCAGGTGCTGTCAGGTTACTATGGCAGCCTGGAGTCTTCTGAATGCCCCCAAGGGCATTGATTGTGGCGCATCTTGATAGACTGCACATCAGAATGCTGTATAATGCAATACTATGGTATTGCATTACACTGTGTGAGCGCTCAAATGATCACAAGCTCAAGTCCCCTATGAGGACTAATAAAAAAAATGTAAAAATAAATAAAAGAAAGTTTGATTATTAGGAAAAAATAAAAGGAAATAAAAGTTTTAAAAACCCTTTTCCCCATATTTATAATTAAAAAAAAATCAAGACAATTCCCCGAAAACATATTTGGCATCGTCGCATCTGTAAAAGTCCGATCTTGCCCGATCCAGTAAAAATTTATAAATTAAAAAAATAAGAGAAAATTTACTGAGCCCGGCATTTCCAACACCAAGCTTAATTTCCCCAGGCACACAGTGTTGCCCTGGCAGCTCCATGTGCCTTCATAGAAATGTATACCTGGACCTGGCCAGACGTACTTTTCTGTCACAATTTACGCCAGTTTCTTGTTTATACATAAATCTATCGGTTCGGGGCAGTTATGCTTCCTCCCTACAAGCCTTGTCAACTTTCCCTGAAAGTAGCGAGGCCAGCGCTGAAAAGTTGCAAAATTATTGCACAAACAGCCCTTGCGCCAAATTCTTTGACTTTTCTTCGCCAGCTTTCAGGGGGAAAGGCCTTCTTAAATGTCCCCCATAGTTTATTTGATTTTTTAACATGAGAACTTATGAAGGGGCAATGGATAGCACCTGTTGGATGAATGTATCAGACATAAAAAAAATTTTTTCATCTCACACCCCGCTTCTAGGAATACATTGATCCCTCGCTATATTGCGTTTCAATGATTGCGGCTTCAGTGCATTGCGGATTTTAGATAGACCACATATAATTCTGTTTACACTGAGTCTTTCGCTATATCGCAAAATTTTGCGGTACTTACAGGAAATACAGTACGCCACTAGTGCTTGCAAATGCAAGATTGTACACGGCATATTATTGGCTGATGGAATGTGTTCTGTATCCTGAGCGCTGATTGGCTCACTGATCGTAGCATCGGTCTGTTTATTCACTTTTGCGATTTTTTGGCAGTTTACCCAACAGATTCATTTGTGTAAATATTACGCTGTTACTTTGTGGATTTTCACGTATCGCAGGGGTCTCTGGAATGTAATCCCCACGATAAACAAGGGATCACTGTATCTCGAATTATGGCCAGGTTAAGGAGGACACATCTGTTTTCATAAAAATTTGCATTCATTGGAGACATCCACCACAGTCACCCAATAAAAAGCTTGCATGTTAAACATTTATTTTTTAAGCTTGGGATCCTATAGTGATGATGGCATTGTTTAGAGACATTGGTCTGATATACAAGTTCTTTTTTCATCTAGCACTATATATGTTGGGACAAAGTGAGTTAAATGCCAAATTAAGGAAGAACCCATCTGAATTTGTAAAATGTACACTTACCGAGTCAATTAATGTATAAGGACTCTCCACATTAGAGTTAACCGAATACCGAGGCAGTTCTAGTCGGATTGTGTAATTCAGGCCTTTTTCAAAGCATATAGGACGAGGAAGTACAATATACCTATAATTATAGAACAAAGCACATTTCATAGAGTGTCCAACTTCTGTAGCTTTATGTAGAAGGTATGTTTATATTAAGTGCCCTAGTGTACCTTGTGTGGCCACAAAGACAAAAACATTAGGAATTCAGTGGACATACAAAGTAATGTGTGATGTTTATGTAGGTACTAGTTATCACCCTCCCATTTATTTTGTTAGATTAATATTGGCATGTTTGAATACATACATGTAAGAGAACTGGGCAGGGACGTGAAAGCTGAAACAGTCAAATCTAATATTATGCATAGCAACTCTATAATATTTAACATGTATTTAAATCATTCTGTACAAATTAAAATAAAATGTGCTATGCTTCCTGTGACAGAAAGCAGGTACTGTAAGTACTATTACTACACTGCTGCTATGGACATGCTGCTAACAGTACAGAACTGTGATTTCCTTGCACCCTGCTGTTATGTAAATTGCTCTGGCAAGTAAAGGAAGCATTTTGGATATGTATGTATTAAAGAGGTTGTTCATCGCTAAATAGCTCATTGTCGGTGGTCTGCCACCTGGGACCTCTATTGATCAGCTGTTAACCCACTGCTCTGTACACACTGCAGTGGCCCTATATGGTTGTGCCCACAATACCACGCTGGGTGACTGCAGTGTATACAGAGCTGTGTTCTTCTGGTTCCATACATTGACATAGTGACTCAGAGAACAGCTAATCCATGGGCGTTGGCCTTCTGCTGATCAGCTATTGAGGACCCATCCTAAGGATAGGTCATCAAGTATTTAAAACCGGACAATGCCTTTAAGGAATTGCTGAAAATAGAATTTCTTGATTTTCAATTAAGTTTTACATCTGCCTTAAGGCCCATTTACACGTAACGATTATCACTCAAAATTTGTTCAAACGACCGAATTTGAGCGATAATCGTTACATGTAAATGCAGGCATCGTTCACTTATCGTTTGAACGATGATTTTAAGGTGAACTTAAAATTCATCGTTCAGCTACTGGGGATAAAGCAGTTTGCATTTACCTCCAGTAGACCGCAGGCTGTTCTCTCCACGGGGAAACCAGCAGATTACATTGTATTCTGCTGGCAGCCCTGACAAGACTAATACAGCTGCTGCACAGCTGGGTGTGTGGCTACTGCACAGCTGGCTGTGTGACTAATTACATACTGGGCTCTGCAAACAGCTCCTGGAGGCCCATTTACATGCAAATGAAGATGATAAAGTGTTTAATGGACATTACTGCCCATTAACACTTTCTGCAAAAAGATCGCTAAAACTTTCAATAGTTTGAAAGATTACCTTTGCGTGTAAATGGGTCTTTAGAGACTGACATTTTAGGTGACATATTGGATCTCCTGAAAACCAGTTGATCATTACTGGACACATCTTGAAAAGTGGCAAGAAAATGAGTACTGACAGTCATTGATATTTTTATGCTATTGGGTGCAGGATTGCTAACCATCCAGAAACTGGATAGTATGTAAAAACAGGATACTTTTTCCACTGTCTGTAAAATAAAAAAAATAAAAAAAGATATGTCTATGTTTTTTTGGAGGCTGCTGGTACTTGAGCAAGTTATTATCACTGCAATTATAATTTTACAGCACACAGTAAATTCTAGTAATAAGTTCATATCAGTATCTAAACTATATACATGTATTATATATTATCTTTATCAACCATTATGGTTTTCCAATGTGTCCATAAAAAATGCTGGTAATCCTTGATATTCGGATATGTTGTCCAGAAAAGAAAAAAAATTCAGGATGGCAACCCTGCCTGGGTGGACCCTAAGATTAAATGTCAACTTCAGGTCATACATGACAAGCACTACACAGAATCAGACCTTGTATTCCAATAAAGAAGGAAAGATAATATGTCTTCAAACATGCGCATGCTCACGGATATTAATATGTGTTTTAAAGCCAAGTTCTGTAGGAACACTAACATGCTCTACGATGAATCTACTCACCGGGATCCTGGTGGTAATGCTACATTCTGGTTGTCATCGTTGGGCACAGTGTTACCACATCGGCTGCTTGTGGCAATTCTTCCTGGACGTATAACTGTAATCACTGCCTCTTCCCATTGTTCTGGAAGCTGACACATTTTAAAAACACCAAATTAAACAGATTCGAGTGTTGTCAAACAGACATCAGACATCTGGCATCTGAAATAATATGTCTGATTGTCAGCAGAAGACTAATGTAAGACAATATTGACTATTACCCCTCATCACAGTGTTCTCATTACTTAAAATAGCATTAAAGGGGTTGTCCCGCGCCGAAACGGGTTTTTGTTTTTTTTAAACCCCCCCCCCGTTCGGCGCGAGACAACCCCGATGCAGGGACGTACAGAAAGCTTACCGGAGCGCTTACCTTAATCCCCGCGCTCCGGTGACTTCTATACTTACCTGTGAAGATGGCCGCCGGAATCCTCTTCCTCCGTGGACCGCAGCTCTTCTGTGCGGTCCATTGCCGATTCCAGCCTCCTGATTGGCTGGAATCGGCACGTGACGGGGCGGAGCTACACGGAGCCTGCATTCTGCACGAGCGGCTCCATTGAAGAGAGCAGAAGACCAGGACTGCGCAAGCGCGGCTAATTTGGCCATCGGAGGGCGAAAATTAGTCGGCACCATGGAGACGAGGACGCCAGCAACGGAGCAGGTAAGTATAAAACTTTTTATAACTTCTGTATGGCTCATAATTAATGCACAATGTATATTACAAAGTGCATTAATATGGCCATACAGAAGTGTATAGACCCACTTGCTGCCGCGGGACAACCCCTTTAATACAGCGCAATAACTTCTTACCTGTGGTTCATAACGTATCAAAAGGTCATATTCCATAGAGGTTGGAATATTGTTGATATGAAATTCCAAGTATGCCCCTTCTGGAACTTTGGCAAAACCAGGACCTGTCCAGGAAGGAGTACGATCTTGAGGGAGCAACCTCTCCACAGGTCTTACACCCTGTTGGGAAACAGCAATAACTAAACAAAACTAATAGATGGAACACAGAATCTTCCACTAAGCATTTTAATAACTCTTTATCAGCATGAATTTATGAGGGCGCATTCCTGTCAAACTACTCTGATTAACTATGAGGAGGTACATTTTAGACCAGACCAGGGAGTCACTGAATCTTTTTTATCTTGATTTTTTCAAAGTGTTTGATTCTCTGCTTCATAAAAAGGTTGGTATATAAAATGAGAATGCTTGGTCTGGGTGAGTGTGTGTAAGTGGGTAGGTAACTGGCTCAGTGATAGAAAGCAGAGGGTGGCTATTAATGGTACATACTTTGATTGGCTGACTGTTACTAGTAGGGTACCACAGGGGTCGATATTGATCCCTATTCTTTTTAATATATTTATTGAAGACCCTGTACAGCGATGGCACAGTAAAATATCAATTTTTGCAAATGTTACTAAACTATTTAAAATAGTTAACACAAGAGATGATAGTATTCTAATACTAATAAACATAAAGCTATGCACTTTTGAAGTGGCAAAAATATCCCAAGATTTCTTTTTAAATGGGAAAACACATTGAGACACTAGTTATACCTAGCACAACAATAGTGTATGAGCTTTCAGAATGGAGCGTGGACTAATATGAAAGGAGACGATGCCCAAGTGTGACCCTGTGCGCCCCAAAAAATGTGCCAGAATTTTGGTGCAAAAACTCATGTAAAGTAAGGCAACCAACAAGTGGCACAAAGTCAGACAAAAGTGTTTAAAGGTGTGCTTTATTTATCATATAACATGAACCACTGTGGTTACCTTATGCATTTTAAGACTCTTTGAACTAAAGACCCATTTAGATGGGATGAATGTTGGGCAAACGATGCCCAACACTCGTCCCTGCAAGTACCTGCTTATGTGCTTTTGCTTCACAGCGGGGCGGATGCAGGAGATTTCTCTCCTTGCTCTCCCCCGCCTCTCCATTCACTTAACATAGCGGCTGTTCAGTACTGAACAGCTGCTATTTAGACTGAATGCTCATCGTTCAGAATTTTAGGCTGCATCCTGAGTGATGATCGTCCCATCTAAATGGGCCTTTCATTTGCATTGTCTAACTAGTAGAAAGGTTTAGCAAATCTGCCCCAATGCTTACAGTTTGGGGCACTAATGCACTGGAAAGATATAGTAGAGCTTGAGCGAGTACAAAGTCAGGTGACCAAAGTAATGAAAGGAATGAGTGGAGTACAATAAAAAGATGATGGATAAGGGGCGACCTAATAACTATGTATAAATACATCAAAGGTCAATACAGAGATCTTTCCCACAATCTATGTATACTAAGAACCGTGACAAGGAAGCATCAGCTACATCTAGAGGAAAGAAGGTTTCTAAACTAGTATAGAAGGGGGTTCTTTACTGTAAGAGCACTGAGACTATGAAACTCTTTGCCTGAGAATGTGGTGATGGCAAACTCACTAAAAGAATACAAGAAGAGTCTGGGCGTCTTTTGTGAGTGTAATAATATTGCATGTTATAGTCTATGATTACTTCAGAAGGGTTGTTGATCCAGGGATTATTCTGATCACCATATTTGGAGTGGAGTAGGAATTTTTTTTCCCTAACAAATTTTGCTTCTACCTCATGTTTTCTTTTTTTTTTTGCCTTTCTCTGGATTAACATTGCAGGATATCAGGCTGAACTAGATGAAGTGATTTCTTTTTTCAGCTTTGCAAGCTATGTTACTGTGCAAATACTTACAGGTCCAAAATCGGCATCCTCTGCTTCATAAATGTAATGGTCTAAAGAGATGAAATAGAAGCCAGATTGTACTTCATTGCACTGGCGGCCAATCATGTGTGGTCTGCAGCGACACTGGCCAGATTCTGGAGAACAGCTGTAAACAGCAAAAAACAAGCCTAAGAAAACAAATTTACAGCAGACGTTTGACATAACAACAAGATATACAAGGAAACAATCCAGAATAGACAGCTGGATTTTGGAACAGCATTTGAGCAATATTTAGAGAATACTTTAGCACTCTTTCAATAATGTTCATTTCCTGTCCAAGAATTATAATATGTAAATGTGAACGGTATATATTTATATAAATACTGGTTTCAGAATTGTTTGAAAAGATTCAATGAACCTGGGATTAATTTCCCAGAAACACATTTATATAATTTATTTTGTGCCCATGTGTCACCTCTTGTGTATTGTAGAAATATTCAGCAGACTAATTGCATACCAAATATACAGTGGATCCACAAGTCTTCAGACCGTTTCACTCTTTGTACATTTTGTTACCTGGTGCACTCAATGCCCCATAATGACAGAGAAAAGGCTAGAAAACATTTCTGCTGCCCTGTAAGTTCCGAAGAGCATAGTGGCCTCCATAGTTCTTAAATGGAAGAAGTTTGGAACAACAAGGACTCTCCCTAGAGCTGTCCAACCCACCAAACTAAGTAATCGTGGGAGAAGGGCCTTGGTGAGTGAGGTGACAAGAGTCCAAAAGTAACTCTGGCTGAGCTCCAAAGATCCTGTGCGCAGATGGGAGAAACTTTCATCACAGCAACACTGCACCAATCTGGGTTTTATAGCAGAGTGGCCAAAAAAGGATCTCTCCTCAGTAAAAGACACATGAAAGCCCACCTGGAGTTTACCAAAAAGCATCTAAAAGACTATGAGAAACAAGATTATGTGGTCTGATGAAACCAAGATTGAAGTGTTTGGCCACAAACCTAAGCATTGTGTCTGGAGGAAACAAGGCACTGCTCAGGCATCATACCCAAGAAGACTGTAGGCTGTAATTCCTGCCAAAGGTGCTTCAACTAAGTACTAGGTACAGGGTCTGAATACTTATTTCAATGCAAAATGGTAGTTTTTCATTTAAAAAAAAAGGAAAAAGATTTGTATGATTCTGTTTTCACTTTGTCATTACGGGGTATTGAGTGCTCAATAATAGAAAAAAACTTGCATTTTTTTAAATCTGCACAAGGCCATAACATAGTCAAATGTAAAAAAAAAGGATCAGAAGACTTTCCAGACCAACTGTATCTAATTTGTATGGTCTGTTTGCCTCAACTGCTTTTTACCAGTTTGCAAGGTTTACAAGCCATTGGTTGCTTGACTTACAGTATGCACATGAAATGCATTGCTTCAGTAACTCGTTGGCATGTTACAACTTACAAGTAAATGATTACAAGAGAAGAAATTAAGATTTCACTTACTCATTGTCATATGATCCACCACGGTCACAATCACAAGCCCGACAACCATCTAAATCATTGCTCAAACCCCAAAATTCAGGCTGTACAAAAAAAGAGGAACAAACATTACTCTTAGCTGTAATTGGTCCTTTGCAAATACAAGCAGCCATTCTAAACATGCTTTATATTTATTGCATTAGCAATTTTGCAAAAAGCAATAGACTAGTAGTGTCATGTCCAACCAGGACGAGACAGGAACCACAATGACTTGAAAGGGGACAGAGAGCCAGAAAAAAGACCAGGGCGATAGACTAGGAAGGGACAGAACCTATACATGTTGTTAAAGTGATCAACCTGCCTAACAAGCTGAGCCCTGCCCTGAAAATGGCAACCCTGCAGCAGTAGCCTGGGGCTTCCCTGAAGTGACTCTGGATGAATATGGAGTAGAGACAAGCACCAAGTATAAGCCAAGTAAGATAAGTTAAGATACACAAGGAATGCATGAAAGCAGATACAATAAAGGAGCAGAACTGAACACATGGAGGAAGGATACAAACTGATGCAGGATGATCATGCCCAGAATAGCCTCAACACTCCACACTGCCAACTCCACCAACACACAAGACCAGGATACCAGATAGTACAAACAGCATGCTCTACCCATAGGAGTCTGTTTAAATAATGAACAAAGTTACTGACTAGCTGGCTGGGCTGCTCATAACCAAAGCCAGGCAATCAATTAATTAACAGCAAGGAACTGTTAACCCCTTGGCATCCGAGGCCGAATCACAAAGAACATGTGCTGGCTTGGCGCATCATGTGGGCTGAGGCTGACGCTGCCTAGCTTTTAAGGGCCATTGCATCTCAACCATGTCACAGTTTAGTTGCCGCATAGGAATTAGATGTAACTACTATACCCTGTTGCTAGTAGTATGATTACTTTCCTGTATAAAGTGAGATTACAAATTCTTGAGTACTGAAAAATCTATGAATTTTATAAGCAATTGGTTATTTAATTAAAAACAACTATATTTTTCTATCCTGCATAAATTAGAGTTTTGCATAGTCACTTTCAAGTTTGTCCATTTTTACAGGGAGAACATGTAGTATTGTTTATTAGAGCATAGTGTAGCATTTAAGTAAGGTAATGTACGAACAATATTAGTTGAGGTTAATATTACCATGCATTGGTCACACTTCCTTCCCGACACAAACCGCTTGCAATAACAGTTGCCATTTTCAGAGTCACAGGAATTACCACCGGGTATAGTTCCCAGAGGATTGCAACCGCAAGCTGCAAGAGATAGAAAAACATTACAAAAATTGAATTAGATGGTCATTAAGTAATAAATTACGTATATATCACTGTGAGATATTTCTTACGTTGACATCCATCTGGATCTTCAGCATTTAATTCATAGTGCCCTTCCTTGCACCGATCACACCGTTCACCTTCAACATTTGTTTTACAACGACACTGTCCAGCGATGAGGCCGACTGAGAAGTCAGTATAGCGGTCACATATGCCCCCATTTTGAGAACCAGCTGGGTCACAATTACAAGCTGAAAAAAATTTGCAGTATATCTGAATTATTCTTTATTAATATAACACCAATATATTCTACAGCTTGTATCCAGGTGACAACTCCTCCAAAGAAATGCGTCAATTGGAAAATTCTAGGCAAACAACACTGTTCTGAACCTAGAGCCTTATAAAGTCATATAACACCTCTCTTGAGACATCACGAATAATAAAAGAAACAATAGCTGCTGTGAGCTAGAAATGATGGACGTCTGCCAGAAACAAAGGCAGCAGAGTAAAGTCTTTCTTTTAACGATACTTACGCTGACATATATTTGGGTCTCGGATGTCTTTGTCCGGGTGCTGATAGAAGAATGGCTTGCACTGCTCACAGTTCTGTCCCATTGTGTTATGCTGACACTCTTCACATACCCCACCGCTGGTATTACCATTTGACATGTATACAGCCATGTCAAAATGACAATGTGCGGAGTGTCCGTTACAATTACATTCTGAAAAATGAACCAAAATATATACGTTGTATATACGTAGGACAGAAAGCTAATACATAAGTACATGGCACATAAAGACAAAGGATGCAATAAGTGTTCAGAGACCTACACTGCTATTATTCTGTGTCTGACAATGCAACCTTGCAGCGTACTGTGTAACTGATTATGATGGTTTAGGGTTTTGACAGTCTTAAACCTACTAGCCACAAACTGGCCATGAATGATGTTCTTTACTAGACTGGACTAATATGACCATAAGTAGTGGCGCACCAAGCGTGCAAGACACTCGTGTAAGAGAGGCCTTAGGTGGTCACTTACTTTTACAAGCATTGCTGCTGCGACCTTCTGCTGGTCTCCAAGGCAAATCATGGTAAAAGTCCATGCACTGCTCACAGTTTAAACCTTTTGTGTGATGCCTGCAAACACAACGGCCATGGACCTCAAATACAAGAAAAGACTTTGGTTAGAGGGAAATCCTTGACTGACTTTATGTTACATTTTATTGTGTGAACACAACAGGAAAGCATACAAATTCTTAGCTTTTCAATTTAAATGCTAATTAAATGACAAATTACAGTATTGTTAATCAGTGGACAAACCAACAGAGAAATCTTATGCCATTGAAAAGCTCTTTATGCTAAAATCTTGCTTTTGTCTGTACCCTCAGAATTAATATACTGTGCAGAGAACTACAATGCAGCTCCATTCGGTATAGCGCTTTATAGCACAGCGGTTGGTTGCTGTGCAGAAGAACCGCAGAAGCAACTGTGATTCCTTTTTTTCCAGATTGGTAGTGGTCTCAGAGGTCAGACCCCCACTGATCAGAATGTTATAGCAAATCCTACCAATATGCCATACCATTCTAAAATGGGAATAGCTTTCTAAACATATTAGTAATAATCCAATATTAAGTTAGATTCAAGGAGTTACCTACAGAAGAGAAACAGCTGCACAGTTACTCTCCATTTAAAAATATGGCAAATGGAAAAACAGTCAAGTGAACTTGCTTGTCTGTTTTGTTCTGCCCCATAAATTTGAGAATGTAGACAGTACACCCCCTCCTCAGCAGGGATGGAGGTGGATATGCCATAAACGTCTGTTGTGGGAAAGCACCTTTTTAGCCAACAAAGGCAAGGATGTGGTAAGCAGTTTAAAGGGTTTCTAACAGAAGGTTATTAAAAACGTAACAAAGCTGAATTTGTCACTTAAGTCTACTGCTACATCATGGGTATAACTGTAGTGGGTGCAGAGGGTGAGGATGCACCCAGGGCCTGGAGCCTTAGGGGGCCTGTAAGGTCTCTCTTCCTCATATGAAGAGAGATTATATTTGGGGGTCCTGTTCCAGATTTTGCAGCTTCAAGTTATGCCCTGGGGCCATACAACAATTTTGGCTGCGATGGGGTTCATGCAACTGCTGTGTAGTCCAGTGGCCTGGCATTGACAGAAGGACATTACAGTGCAAGTTACTGGTTGCCGCAGCCGCAATGTTGCAATCACAACAAATCCAACCAGCTTATCCCTTTATTCTTTTATATAGTACTTACAAATTCTGCTGTGCTACACAGAGACTGTCATCACTCACATCAGCACTTGCCTTAATTGGGGTTTACAATCTAAAAACCAAATTCATCTAGCAGAATGTTTTTTGGATTGTAGGAGCAAACTCAAGCAAGTACAGGCAGAAGATACAAAGTCCACATAAATGTTAATGTTGCACTTGGTCAGATTCCAGCCGAAGACCCAATTGCTGTCAGGTAAAAATGGTAAGCACTGAGCCACCAGCTGCTTAAAGGCAATGTATCACCTATATTTTTTTACTAATGAAAAACAGATAGAGACATTTTTCATTTTTCTAATCTATTTTTGTATTGCAATTTTGCTGCAGACATACACTTTGGAGAAGTTTCATGAGCTATTCACACAATGGTCCGGACAGGAGTCATTGACTTCTATGGGAGATTGTTATAGATATGCACTGCAACATTTGCTGAGGTCATTGTGCAGGGAGGGGCAGTAGATTAGCTGTGACCATCACCTATTGTCATGGTGAATCCTGTGTTATCTATATATAAGTATTACCTTTCATTTTAATACTGCCTGTGATGATAATGAGATGATTGCTGAAAATTTTTCTCTAAGGAACAGGGAAGTATCAGACTATTAGTGATCAATGTGAAAACTGCAAGACTTTGGGACTTTTTTATAATACAGATTGAGACATCAAAAAAAAAAACATTTTTGGAAAAGTGATTTAAATAATAGTTCATTTCCTGATGAAACATTCCCTTTAACTGTACATTCTGATAACTAAATTAAGCTAATGGCATCAGCTTTCCCGCAGTTCCATGGAAACCACTATAACATAATATCATGGTTCATCAAATCATGAAACACGAGGGCCAAATAAACGCAACAATACTACAATATCTGACAAATACTGGTCTGCAAAATCTAAATCAGAAGAAATAAGGACGAAACCATCAGGGTGGGTTATTGTTCATGTCTGGAATAATGAATTTATAAGTAATAAGTACATTTTGTTTTACATGAAATGAATGACACAAAATGCTAAGTGCTATAATTACCATTCCTTCAACATTGTCATTGTAGCCTTTCACTGGGGCACATTCACTGGCATGTCCATAGCAGAAGCAATTACCACGAACAACCATATCATAAACAGCGTAGTAATATTTTTCTTTAATTTCAACTCTTGAATCCAATAGGTTGTCACCCAAAGTGTGGAGCTTCAGGAATTTAATTCTCAAATTTGTAATTCTCAGCATACCTTTAAAGAAAAGACAAAAAGAAAAACACCAATAAAACATAGTGTTTCAGATTTACCAATCTTGTCTGATAGTAGACTGTATAAATTGAAATTGCGCCAAATTTATCATCATGGCTAATGCTGGATAATACATTTGGCACATTTTTAGATACTTTTGCCTAAGCTTATATTGCCTATTGTTTATACCACCTATGCGTTTGTGACAAAATATTGGCCCACAATTTCGGTGCACATTTTCACATTTAAACTGTGCCCATTTCTAGATAAATGACTACCCCTATAAGCCACACCCTGTCGAGTATGGTGCAATGTTTTTTTTCTACTTTGTACATTTGCTTCAGACATAGGTCTAAAAAATGGTCTGACATTATGCACCAGAAATGCACAAGAGCTGTCGCATTTTACACATTACTAAACCAGCTCCAAAGTACATGGAAACAGAGCCATAAAGTAATGGAAAAGTGTTATTTGTAGAAAACATCCCAGAAATGATATGCTGTCTCTATGGATGCATTTGGTTTTATCTGTAAGGGTTTATAACAGATGCATATATTTAATACTAAGAACATATTCTTGTATTTTCTCAGCCCAGTGATTTGCAGACATAAAGTCTGGCAGAGATAGTACCAACAATCACTGATTTGTCTGGATGAAAAGTTTTATAAGAGGAAAAAAAAGGCAATTAAATTGTTCTTCATCTGATTAAAACAACCACACTACATATTTGTACTAGATCATTTTTCCAATTGTAAAGCGCCAGTAAAAGCATTTACTTGTGATGTTGTGTTTTGCCTTGTCTGTACGGATTGTTTTTTTCTCGACATGAGTTTCTAAGTTATTTTTCCTATTTAACTCCTATTAAAAAAACATTTAAGGGTGGTTTTACATCTGCGTTGGGGGTTCCAGTTTTCTGCTTCGTTCTGAGAGCAGGAAAGGGTATCCCCGGGCCGAACGGGTTTGTCTTATGACAGAACTGCATAGTGCCGAACGAACTCCAAACACTATATTCTGTTTGGTTTCCGTTCAGCTGCTGCATGCACCAACACAGATGTCAAACCACTCTAAGAGTAATATAATGTGAGGGGTTAAATGTTAAAAAAAGTACTTTTCCTAAAGGCCAGCTTACAATGGTCAGTAATATTTAAGGAGTTATCATAACAATCATTGACCAGTTTTAATCAATCAATCATTGCTTTTCATAGGTCAGGCCACAGCGAAATCCATATTTAATTGAGAAACGGAAATGCTTCTTGTAGTGAAATTTACAGTAAGCATTGGTTTCTAGCACATGGCTTTCCTGGGGGAGCCATCACTAAACAGCTACGATGCTACTCACCAGCTGGAGAGGATTTTTCTCTCCACTGGAAGCAAGGATCCTCCTGATGAAGATGAACATGAGATCTCTGATATACAGCTTTTCAAACTACCAATTTGCCTGTGGTTTGAAAACTCATGTAAAGTTGGTTTCAAACGAGTGGAATATTTCTGCAAGATGCATTGAAAGGCGCAGGAAACTCCTCACCAAAATGCTCATGTAGACCTGTAGGTATTGGAGCAGAATTCCACAGCTGCAGATTAAACTGTGTTTTTTTAGTCAGTTTAATGGAAATATTCCGCTTATCTGAAAGCATCTCAAAGGGACTTTTACCAGTAGATAAAAATGCATGCCTTAAAAAAAGCAACGTGCTATACTATACAGTCCACATATTATAACTTACTTTGAATTCTACGACTGTATGGATCATCAATGCGGAAAGCTGGGTCTAAGACACGATAAATAACCTAGATTATGAAATAAAAACATGTAAAAATGAAAACTATATATTCTATATAACAGATAAATTATTGTATATTAGCATACAATAAAAATGTAAACAATGTACCTCTCCCTCAGTAGACGGTTCAATATCGGAGTATCGGGAGTCACAAATTATGTCATCAACTTTTTTCATTGGGCCGACTGAGATTCCAGGAAAGGAAGATTCGCAATCATATGCAAAATATCTATATACGTTCCATGTTTTCCCAAAATCTGACGATCTTTCAATTAACATTGCACCTGGACGGAAAGTCTGCAAAGAGCGAGAGAATTTCTTATAACAGACATCTGCTTGTAGAACTGAACTATTGAAATTTATAGTTTGACCAACAAAAAAGCTCTTGGCAAGATATTCTCAAACATGAAAGCCTGCCAAAAAATAGAAGAGCACAACTAACATGTAGCAATGGAGCACGGTATGTACATTAGGAAGCATATGTTATTTCCTGACATCTGTCTGGATCTTAGACAAAGACACTTGTATGCAGATGTTGTGCCTCAATAAACACGCAGCAAGGGGATTAATACACTCCCTTGACTAAATGCACAGAAATCACTTAACAGCGGAGATAAACAATGTAGCACAGATCACAATAATTCTATTCTGAAGGCATTTCCGCTTTGTAAGTTCCCCTTCACTGGTTGCAATGCATAATTGTCTTAACAATAGGCCCTTATACTGTACAAGTAAATCACATACTAGTAGCTATTGTATCCACAAGGAGAAGTCATGGATTCCTAACCTTAAAGGTCATGATGAGATGAGTGAAATGGAATTCTGCTTCAAGATCCAGCTGGACAGTGACATTTTCCAGACCTTTGTAAAGAAACAGAAATATATCTTATCTTCTGAGAACCAAGTGATTATTTTGTGAATATCTTGCTTAAAGTTGTCATATAAGAAACAGTAATTTTTATGTGCACAGTGAGTTTATGATGAAATGTACGTCGAAGAATCTTTGTGATCAAACATATTTATCACTTATCCATAGAATAGATGATAAATGTATGATGGCTGAGGGATCCGCTGCTGGGGTTTTCATCACTCAGTAAAATGGGGGTTCTAAGTCTCCCCATTCCACCTCACCAGCATGACCACAGTAAGAGGAGTTTGAATGTATCATCAATGAAGCTGTTGCTTCCTTCAAGCTCTATGACAGTTGTGGAAACAGTTTGATGAAAGTAGAAAACCATTGTCTATTATTAAAGAAAATGTGCAGATAAGTTCCTAAAAATAATAGTATATGTGCAGTACACCGTAGAGACAGAATAGTGCAGAAGGAAATAACTCAATGACAAAAGCACAAATACTTCATTGTCAAAAGGTTTAGAATCTTTATTATAACAGATCACAATAATTTACCATTTTCTGACTGCCACCAAAGATCAAGGCGATTTGGGTCGAATGTAGTGACCACATTTTCTATACGATGACTCTCTGCATTAGTCTCAGAGTCATAAGGTGTTCTTGAATCACATATGAAGCATTTCTTTTCATCCTAGAAAAAAAACACATAAATAAAAAAAATAAAAAAAATCTTGGTATTTGTATAGCGCCAACTTATTCCGCAGCACTTTCAGGTAATTATTACTTATTACCCCCCACCAAGCTGGGTTCTCATTTTACCGACCTCGGAAGGAAGGAAGGCTGAGTCAACCTTGAGCCACATACTATAGTTTATACGTTTTTATCAAAGTATACATTTAAACAAGGCTTTAAGTTGAAGTCTCTACTTTAATGTTATTCTGCAAACAAAAAAAACCAAAAACAGCACATTCATCAGCTATAAATTCACATACATAATATGATAAACAGAAAAAGAATGATGACATGGGAGCAAGCTAGAATTCATTGTAATTGCTTTTATCGGATTAACACATGCAGATTTATGATCAATCAGATCAATATCCTTAAAGGGGTTGTCTCGCGAAAGCAAGTGGGGTTATACACTTCTGTATGGCCATATTAATGCACTTTGTAATGTACATCGTGCATTAAATATGAGCCATACAGAAGTTATTCACTTACCTGTTCCGTTGCTAGCGTCCCCGTCTCCATGGAGCCGTCTAATTTCAGCGTCTAATCGCCCGATTAGACGCGCTTGCGCAGTCCGGTCTTCTCCCTTCTGAATGGGGCCGCTCGTGCCGGAGAGCTGCTCCTCGTAGCTCCGCCCCATCACGTGTGCCGATTCCAGCCAATCAGGAGGCTGGAATCGGCAATGGAACGCACAGAGCCCACGGTGCACCATGGGAGAAGACCTGCGGTCCACCGTGGGTGAAGATCCCGGCGGCCATCTTCGCAAGGTAAGTAAGAAGTCACCGGAGCGTGGGGATTCGGGTAAGTACTATCTGTTTTTTTATTAAACCCCTGCATCGTGTTTGTCTCGCGCCGAACGGGGGGGCTATTGAAAAAAAAAAAAAAAACGTTTCGGCGCGGGACAACCCCTTTAAGATCTGTTTGTTGTGCCACACAGATATGTTGCTGGGATGGAAGAAATCCTTGTCCTTCACATCTTCTATGATCTTTCTAGAATAATATTTTCCACAAAGGAGTTGTCATTCAGTGTACACGCTCCAAGCATGGTCATAAGAATAATTAGTAAAGATTTGTAACCCTGGAATACTGCTCTGGGTGAAAATTCACCCTATTAAATTGTCAAGAATTTCTAACTGGAAACAGCACCAGAGTGCTATTAATTTAATTAATTTTATTACAATAAAACTGTATTAAGCTCCTATATGCATGATGTATTTGGCAATTGTTGTACAACTACTTGTGAAAAATAAAGTGTTGTAATAATGTCTGTCCGGGATGATGTAGTATTGCAGGGTTAAGGCCCATTCACATTGGATGAATGTCAAGCAAGCGATGCCCGACACTCGTCCCCACACATACTCGCTCCCGTGCTGTCACACAGGAGCAAGTATCGCTGGCTTGCTCACAGAGCGGCCAGCAGGGGGCAGGGCGGCTGGAGGAGATTTCACTCCTTGCTCTCCCCCGTCCCTGTCTGTTCACTTAACACAGCGGCCGTTCAGGACTGAACGGCTGCTTTTTACACTAAACGATCATTGTTCAGGATTTTAAGCAGCATAAAATCCTGAATGATCATCGTTCAGTGTAAACAGCCACTGTTGGAACGGCTGCTGTGTTGAGTGAATGGAGAGCAAGGAGTGAAATCTCCTCCAGCTTCCCTGCCCCCTGCTGGCCACTCTGTGAGCGAGCCAGCGATACCTGCTCCTGTGTGACAGCACGGGAGCGAGTATGTGCGGGGATGAATGTTAGGCATCGTTTGCCCGACATTCGTCTACTTTCAATGGGCCTTTAGGCATGTCACTTAAGGTTTCTGTTCCAAGAGACAGATGATTTTTAATTTGGTCAACAACCATTTACACACACCAATTTAGACTGACATTAGTCTGATTGTATTAACCAGTGATTGTTAACTTTAATGCAGTATGGGAACCCCTGAAAAGTGTTTCCAATTCTGAGGAAAGGCTAATGCCATACCAGCCTCAAAGAAGATTGGTGTTGGGATGGGGAAAAGCGTTCTAATTCTTGTCCAATGTTCTAATCTATCTCAGGATTTCTGGGGAACCTCATTGGGAAACACTGGCATAAACACAGGACATAAATCCTAAAATAGTTATAGAGGCTGCAGCAACATTGAAAGTTATCCCCTATACACAGGAAAGGCGATAACTTTCTGATCGGTGGGGTGACTGACTACTGGGAACTCCACTGATCCCAAGAATGGGGTCTCTGAATAAATGGAGTGGCGGTTGAGCTCTGGTCCTTTCATTTAAATGTGACTGCTGAAAATAGACGGGTATAAGCACTCAGTTATCTCCAGTAGTCCCAGTAAAATGAAAGAAGCAGTAGTAGTGCAACAGGAATGATGGGGGTCCCAGTGATCAGCCCTCCACTGATTAAAATGTATCTCCTATTCTGTGGAAAGGAAATAAATTTAAATGTTGGCAAAATTCCTTTACAAGCAATGGTACAAGTGTTGATTATGATTGATATCTGTTTTCCCTTAAGATCCACTTATGCAGGACGAGTGTCCGGCAAACGATGCCCGACACTCGTCCCTGTGTGTCCGTGCTCCTGCACAGGAGCTAGTAGAGCTGGCTGGGTCACGGAGCGGCCAGCAGGGGGGGGCGAGGCAGTGCACGAGATTTCTCTCCTCTCGCTCCTCTGCCCCCTCCATTGAGATAACACAGCGGCCATTCGCTACTGAATGGCCGCTGTTTAAACTGAACGATGAGCTTTATCGCTCCTTTTTAATGCTGCATAAAAGATCAGTGATGAAGCTCATCGCTCATTGTACAGTTTAAACAGCGGCCATTCAGTAGCGAGCGGCCGCTGTTTTATTTCAATAGAGAGGGGCGGGGGAGCGAGAGGAGAGAAATCTCCTGCACTGCCCCGACCCCCTGCTGGCCGCTCCGTGACCCAGCAAGCTCTGCTAGCTCCCGTGCAGGAGCACAGGGGCAAGGAAACACAGGGACGAGTGTTGGACATCGTTTGCCCGACACTCGTCCTATTTAAATGGGCTCTTTATCCTAACAGAAGCACAACCAACGTCTTGTTAAATCCTATTGGTTGTGCTACTAGGGGAAGTAAGGGAAGTGTTGATTATGATTGATAATCTGTTTTCACTTATAGCCCATTTACATGGGACCATTATCATTCAGAATCATTTAAATTCCCACGCTTCCACTGAAATTGACTGGTAATCATCCCATGTAAAGGCATCCTGTAAATGAAGGACTGAACAAAAGTTGTTCACCCGTTCACTTTTAAACGAGAGTCTATTTATGTGAATGGAGGCAGGAGGGGGAAGAACACTCCCCGGCCCCCTCCACCTTCATCTAGCAGCAGTCTGAGCGATGTCCAGCCCGCTCTGCCTCCATTCACTTAACGATGCCCGTTTCTGTGTAAAAGCATAAGAACAATCATTGGTGAATGACCTGTTGGGCATCTGGGCCTGACAGGTTGTCCAGTGTAAAAGGACCCTTAACTGTAGAGAGATCAACCACAGTTTTTAAACTACAATGACAGAAAACAATGTGCTCTATGTTCTATCATTAATGACTAGAGATGAGCGAACACCAAAATGTTCGGGTGTTCGTTATTCGGAACGAACTTCCCGTGATGCTCGAGGGTTCGTTTCGAACAACGAACCCCATTGAAGTCAATGGGCGACCAGAACATTTTTGTATTTCGCCGATGCTCGCTAAGGTTTTCATGTGTGAAAATCTGGGCAATTCAGGAAAGTGATGGGAATGACACAGTGACGGATAGGGCAGGCGAGGGGCTACGTGTTGGGCTGCATCTCAAGTTCACAGGTCCCACTATTAAGCCACAATACCGGCAAGAGTGGGCCCCCCCCCCTCCCAACAACTTTTACTTCTGAAAAGCCCTCATTAGCATGGCATACCTTTGCTAAGCACCACACTACCTCCAACAAAGCACAATCACTGCCTGCATGACACTCCACTGACACTTCTCCTGGGTTACATTCTGCCCAACCGTCCCCCCTCCCCCCCCACAGCGCACACCAAAGTGTCCCTGGGCAGCCTTCAGCTGCCCTCATGCCACACCACGCTCATGTCTATTTAGAATTGCGTCTGCCATGACGAGGGACCGCAGGCACACACTGCAGAGGTTGGCACGGCTAGGCAGCGACCCTCTTTAAAAGTGGCGGAGCGATAGCCCACAATGCTGTACAGAAGCAATGAGAAATAGAATCCTGTGCCACCGCCATCAGGAGCTGCACACGTGGGCATAGCAATGGGGAACCTATGTGCCACACACTATTCATTCTGTCAAGGTGTCTGCATGCCCCAGTCAGACCGGGCTTTTTAATTCATAGACACAGGCAGGTACAACTCCCTATTGTGAAGTCCCTGTCGACCCACAGCATGGGTGGCTCCCTGGAACCCACCGGCGGTACACAGAAATATCCCATTGCATTGCCCAACACAGCTGAGGTAGTAATGTCGTGCTTAATGCAGGTGGGCTTCGGCCCACACTGCATGCCCCAGTCTGACTGGGGTTCTTTATAAGTGTACAGATGTAGTAAAAACTCCGTGTGCACCTACAGCATGGGTGGGTGCCAGGAAGCCACCGGCGGTACATAGAAATATCCCATTGCATTGCCCAACACAGCTGAGGTAGTAATGTTGTGCTTAACCCTTTCCAATCCAATTTGTATATGGTTTTCCTAGGGGGCTTACTCTTTTTCTGCTGTTATACAACGGCGCTATATGCTGGCTAAAGCTAGTACTGCATGAGCTGACACGTAGGATAGGCTCCGACAGCAGAGAGGCTGGCAATATACAGTAAGAGAACCCCGACGGACGTCTACCAACAACGGAGCTGTACAGCCTTAAACCCTAATGTCTTCACAGGTCACACAGTGGACTGGAAAGGGTTAATGCAGGTGGGCTTCGGCCCACACTGCATGCCCCAGTCAGACTGGGGTTCTTTACAAGTGGACACATGTAGGTTAAACTCCCTGTGGACCCACTGCCTGGGTGGGTGCCAGGAAGCCACCGGCGGTACATAGAAATATCCCATTGCATTGCCCAACACAGCTGAGGTAGTAATGTCGTGCGTAATACAGGTGGGCTTCGGCCCACACTGCATGCCCCAGTCAGACGGGTTCTTTAGAAGTGTACAGATGTATTAAAAACTCAGTGTGCACCTACAGCATGGGTGGCTCCCTGGAACCCACCGGCGGTACACAAAAATATCCCATTGCATTGCCCAACACAGCTGAGGTAGTAATGTCGTGCTTAATGCAGGTGGGCTTCGGCCCACACTGCATGCCCCAGTCAGACTGGGGTTCTTTACAAGTGGACACATGTAGGTTAAACTCCCTGTGGACCCACTGCCTGGGTGGGCAACACAGCTGAGGTAACGTCAGCTGTAATGCAGGTGGGCTAAAAATTAATTTGATTACACTGTAGGCGAGGGCCCACAAAAATTGCTGTATCAACAGTACTAATGTACATCTCAAAAATTGGCCATGGCCAGCCAAGAGGGCAGGTGAAACCCATTAATCGCTTTGGTTAATGTGGCTTAAGTGGTAACTAGGCCTGGAGGCAGCCCAGTGTAACGAAAAATTGGTTCAAGTTAAAGTTCCAATGCTTTTAAGCGCATTGAAACTTATAAAAATTGTTCTGAAAAATTATTTGAGTGAGCCTTGTGGCCCTAAGAAAAATTGCCCGTTCAGCGTGATTACGTGAGGTTTCAGGAGGAGGAGCAGGAGGAGGAGGAGGAGGAATATTAGACACAGATTGATGAAGCAGAAATGTCCCCGTTTTGGATGGTGAGAGAGAACGTAGCTTCCATCCGCGGGTGCAGCCTACGTATTGCTTACGTATCGCTGCTGTCCGCTGGTGGAGAACAGAAGTCTGGGGAAATCCAGCCTTTGTTCATCTTGATGAGTGTTAGCCTGTCGGCACTGTCGGTTGACAAGCGGCTACGCTTATCTGTGATGATTCCCCCAGCCGCACTAAACACCCTCTCCGACAACACGCTAGCCGCAGGACAAGCAAGCACCTCCAGGGCATACAGCGCTAGTTCAGGCCACATGTCCAGCTTCGACACCCAGTAGTTGTAGGGGGCAGAGGCGTCACCAAGGATGGTCGTGCGATCCGCTACGTACTCCCTCACCATCCTTTTACAGTGCTCCCGCCGACTCAGCCGTGACTGGGGAGCGGTGACACAGTCTTGGTGGGGAGCCATAAAGCTGGCCAGGCCCTTAAAAACTGTTGCACTGCCTGGGATGTACATGCTGCTCGATCTACGCACATCCCCTGCTACCTTGCCCTCGGTACTGCGCCTTCTGCCACTAGCGCTGTCGGCTGGGAATTTTACCATCAGCTTGTCCGCAAGGGTCCTGTGGTATAGCAACACTCTCGAACCCCTTTCCTCTTCGGGAATCAGAGTGGGCAGGTTCTCCTTATACCGTGGATCGAGCAGTGTGTACACCCAGTAATCCGTAGTGGCCAGAATGCGTGCAACGCGAGGGTCACGAGAAAGGCATCCTAACATGAAGTCAGCCATGTGTGCCAGGGTACCTGTACGCAACACATGGCTGTCTTCACTAGGAAGATCACTTTCAGGATCCTCCTCCTCCTCCTCCTCCTCCTCCTCAGGCCATACACGCTGAAAGGATGACAGGCAATCAGCCGGTGTACCGTCAGCAGCGGCCCAAGCTGTCTCTTCCCCCTCCTCCTCATCCTCCTCATGCTCCTCCTCCTGTACGCGCTGAGAAATAGACAGGAGGGTGCCCTGACTATCCAGCGGCATACTGTCTTCCCCCGCCCCCGTTTCCGAGCGCAAAGCAGCTGCCTTTATGGTTTGCAGGGAATTTCTCAAGATGCATAGCAGAGGAATGGTGACGCTAATGATTGTAGCATCGCCGCTCACCACCTGGGTAGACTCCTCAAAATTACCAAGGACATGGCAGATGTCTGCCAACCAGGCCCACTCTTCTGAAAGGAATTGAGGAGGCTGACTCCCACTGCGCCGCCCATGTTGGAGTTGGTATTCGACTATAGCTCTACGTTGTTCATAGAGCCTGGCCAACATGTGGAGCGTAGAGTTCCACCGTGTGGGCACGTCGCACAGCAGTCGGTGCACTGGCAGCTTACAGTGATGTTGCAGGGTGCGCAGGGTGGCAGCGTCCGTGTGGGACTTGCGGAAATGTGCGCAGAGCCGGCGCGCCTTTACGAGCAGGTCTGACAAGCGTGGGTAGCTTTTCAGAAAGCGCTGAACCACCAAATTAAAGACGTGGGCCAGGCATGGCACGTGCGTGAGGCTGCCAAGCTGCAGAGCCGCCACCAGGTTACGCCCGTTGTCACACACGACCATGCCCGGTTGGAGGCTCAGCGGCGCAAGCCAGCGGTCGGTCTGCTCTGTCAGACCCTGCAGCAGTTCGTGGGCCGTGTGCCTCTTCTCTCCTAAGCTGAGTAGTTTCAGCACGGCCTGCTGACGCTTGCCCACCGCTGTGCTGCCACACCGCGCGACACCGACTGCTGGCGACATGCTGCTGCTAACACATCTTGATTGCGAGACAGAGGAGGAGGAGGAGGAGGAGGAGGGTGCTTTAGTGGAGGAAGCATACACCTCCGCAGATACCAGCACCGAGCTGGGGCCCGCAATTCTGGGGGTGGGTAGGACGTGAGCGGTCCCAGGCTCTGACTCTGTCCCAGCCTCCACTAAATTCACCCAATGTGCCGTCAGGGAGATGTAGTGGCCCTGCCCGCCTGTGCTTGTCCACGTGTCCGTAGTTAAGTGGACCGTGGCAGTAACCGCGTTGGTGAGGGCGCGCACAATGTTGCGGGAGACGTGGTCGTGCAGGGCTGGGACGGCACATCGGGAAAAGTAGTGGCGACTGGGAACTGAGTAGCGCGGGGCCGCCGCCTCCATGATACTTTTGAAGGACTCAGTTTCCACAACCCTATACGGCAGCATCTCAAGGCTGATGAATTTTGCTATGCGGACGGTTAACGTTTGAGCGTGCGGGTGCGTGGCGGCGTACTTGCGCTTGCGCTCGAACACTTGCGCAAGCGACGGCTGAACGGTGCGCTGAACTACACTGCTGGATGGGGCCGAGGACAGCGGAGATGAGGGTGTGGGTGCAGGCCATGAGGCGGTAGTGCCTGTGTCCTGAGAGGGGGGTTGCATCTCAGTGGCAGGTTGGGGCACAGGGGGAGAGGCAGGGGTGCAAACCGGAGGCGGTGAACGGCCTTCGTCCCACCTTGTGGGGTGCTTGGCCATCATATGTCTGCGCATGGTGGTGGTGGTGAGGCTGTTGGTGTTGGCTCCCCGGCTGAGCTTTGCGCAACAAAGGTTGCACACCACTGTTCGTCGGTCGTCAGGCGTCTCTGTGAAAAACTGCCAGACCTTAGAGCACCTCGGCCTCTGCAGGGTGGCATGGCGCGAGGGGGCGCTTTGGGAAACACTTGGTGGATTATTCGGTCTGGCCCTGCCTCTACCCCTGGCCCTGGCCACCGCACTGCCTCTTGCAACCTGCCCTGCTGATGCCCTTGACTCCCCCTCTGAAGACCTGTCCTCCTGAGTAAGCGTTGCACACCAGGTGGGGTCAGTCACCTCATCGTCCTGCTGCTCTTCCTCCGAATCCTCTGTGCGCTGCTCCCTTGGACTTACTGCCCTTACTACTACCTCACTGCAAGACAACTGTGTCTGATCGTCATCGTCCTCCTCACCCACAGAAAGTTGTTGAGACAGTTGGCGGAAGTCCCCAGCCTCTTCCCTCGGACCCCGGGAACTTTCGAATGGTTGGGCATCAGTGACGATAAACTCCTCTGGTGGGAGAGGAACCGCTGCTGCCCAATCTAAGCAGGGGCCCGAGAACAGTTCCTGGGAGTGTTCCCGCTCCTGAGCAGGTGTCATTGTAGTGGAGTGAGGAGGCTGGGAGGAAGGAGGAGCAGCAGACAGAGGATTCGGATTTGCAGCAGTGGACGGCGCAGAACTGCGTGTTGACGATAGGTTGCTCGAAGCACTTTCTGCCATCCAGGACAGGACCTGCTCACACTGCTCATTTTCTAATAACCGTCTCCCGCGTGGACCCATTAATTGGGCGATGAATGTGGGGACGCCAGAAACGTGCCTCTCTCCTAATCGCGCAGCAGTCGGCTGCGACACACTGGGATCAGGAGCTCGGCCTGTGCCCACACCCTGACTTGGCCCTCCGCGTCCTCGGCCGCGTCCACGTCCTCTAGGCCTACCCCTACCCCTCAGCATGCTGTATTACCAGTGATTTGATTTCACAGGCAGGAAATAAATTGGCGCAAGACTGCAGGCCAAATATAATTTTTTCCCTTTTTGGAAAACGAAAGGCCCCACTGCCTCTAGTGAATGAATAATCTAAGTTTAATAACTGTGCTGTGTCCCTGCTAATGTGTCACAGAACGTGAGGGTAGCAGAGTTATTATAACTCTGGCAGAGCAGGTATTTTTTTTCCCAATTAAGGAAAGCAAATGGCGAAGCCAGCAGTAAAGCGTAGCTGGGTGCGTATGATTTAGCAATGTTTTTCACGCAGCTCACACGTGTCCACCGCCCGTAAGGACGGACAGAGGCTGGACAAATAGATTTGTTTCCACTTGTTTTTCCACCAAAAGGCAGCACTGCGTATATTCAATGAACATGAGAAGTTTAATAACTGTGCTGTGTCCCTGCTAATGTGTCACAGAACGTGAGGGTAGCAGAGTTATTATAACTCTGGCAGAGCAGGTATTTTTTTTCCCAATTAAGGAAAGCAAATGGCGAAGCCAGCAGTAAAGCGTAGCTGGGTGCGTATGATTTAGCAATGTTTTTCACGCAGCTCACACGTGTCCACCGCCCGTAAGGACGGACAGAGGCTGGACAAATAGATTTGTTTCCACTTGTTTTTCCACCAAAAGGCAGCACTGCGTATATTCAATGAACATGAGAAGTTTAATAACTGTGCTGTGTCCCTGCTAATGTGTCACAGAACGTGAGGGTAGCAGAGTTATTATAACTCTGGCAGAGCAGGTATTTTTTTTCCCAATTAAGGAAAGCAAATGGCGAAGCCAGCAGTAAAGCGTACCTGGGTGCGTATGATTTAGCAATGTTTTTCACGCAGCTCACACGTGTCCACCGCCCGTAAGGACGGACAGAGGCTGGACAAATAGATTTGTTTTCACTTGTTTTTCCACCAAAAGGCAGCACTGCGTATATTCAATGAACATGAGAAGTTTAATAACTGTGCTGTGTCCCTGCTAATGTGTCACAGAACGTGAGGGTAGCAGAGTTATTATAACTCTGGCAGAGCAGGTATTTTTTTTCCCAATTAAGGAAAGCAAATGGCGAAGCCAGCAGTAAAGCGTAGCTGGGTGCGTATGATTTAGCAATGTTTTTCACGCAGCTCACACGTGTCCACCGCCCGTAAGGACGGACAGAGGCTGGACAAATAGATTTGTTTCCACTTGTTTTTCCACCAAAAGGCAGCACTGCGTATATTCAATGAACATGAGAAGTTTAATAACTGTGCTGTGTCCCTGCTAATGTGTCACAGAACGTGAGGGTAGCAGAGTTATTATAACTCTGGCAGAGCAGGTATTTTTTTTCCCAATTAAGGAAAGCAAATGGCGAAGCCAGCAGTAAAGCGTAGCTGGGTGCGTATGATTTAGCAATGTTTTTCATGCAGCTCACACGTGTCCACCGCCCGTAAGGACGGACAGAGGCTGGACAAATAGATTTGTTTTCACTTGTTTTTCCACCAAAAGGCAGCACTGCGTATATTCAATGAACATGAGAAGTTTAATAACTGTGCTGTGTCCCTGCTAATGTGTCACAGAACGTGAGGGTAGCAGAGTTATTATAACTCTGGCAGAGCAGGTATTTTTTTTCCCAATTAAGGAAAGCAAATGGCGAAGCCAGCAGTAAAGCGTAGCTGGGTGCGTATGATTTAGCAATGTTTTTCACGCAGCTCACACGTGTCCACCGCCCGTAAGGACGGACAGAGGCTGGACAAATAGATTTGTTTCCACTTGTTTTTCCACCAAAAGGCAGCACTGCGTATATTCAATGAACATGAGAAGTTTAATAACTGTGCTGTGTCCCTGCTAATGTGTCACAGAACGTGAGGGTAGCAGAGTTATTAACTGTGGCAGAGCAGGTATTTTTTTTCCCAATTAAGGAAAGCAAATGGCGAAGCCAGCAGTAAAGCGTAGCTGGGTGCGTATGATTTAGCAATGTTTTTCACGCAGCTCACACGTGTCCACCGCCCGTAAGGACGGACAGAGGCTGGACAAATAGATTTGTTTTCACTTGTTTTTCCACCAAAAGGCAGCACTGCGTATATTCAATGAACATGAGAAGTTTAATAACTGTGCTGTGTCCCTGCTAATGTGTCACAGAACGTGAGGGTAGCAGAGTTATTATAACTCTGGCAGAGCAGGTATTTTTTTCCCAATTAAGGAAAGCAAATGGCGAAGCCAGCAGTAAAGCGTAGCTGGGTGCGTATGATTTAGCAATGTTTTTCACGCAGCTCACACGTGTCCACCGCCCGTAAGGACGGACAGAGGCTGGACAAATAGATTTGTTTTCACTTGTTTTTCCACCAAAAGGCCGCACTGCGTATATTCTATGAATAATAACTGTGTTGTGGCCCTGCCTATACAATTCTTTCCCTGCAGTATCAATGGAGGGTGGAATGCTCTGCAGAGGCGATTTTGAGAAGCCCCAAAAAAATGCAGCACAGCTAACAGCAGCCTGGACAGTACTGCACACGGATAAATATGGCCCTAGAAAGGACCGTTGAGGTTCTTGAAGGCTACACTCACTCCTAACACTCTCCCTGCCTATGCAGCACTTCTGTCCCTAATGCCAGGTGCAACGCTCTGCAGAGCCGATTTTGAGAAAAAAAAAATGCCACTGCTAACAGCAGCCAACACACAGCTATCAGTGGCCCTAATAAGGACCTTTGGGGGGTCTTGAAGCCTACACTAACTACCAATTCTTTCCCTACAGCAGCTCCGGTATAAACAGCACTGTCCCTCATCTAACTCACCAGGCATCTGAGGCGAGCCGCGGGAGGGGCCGACTTTTATATTAGGCGAACACCTGATCTCGCCAGCCACTCACAGCAGGGGGGTGGTATAGGGCTTAAACGTTGCAGGGGGAAGTTGTAATGCCTTCCCTGTCTTTCAATTGGCCAGAAAAGCGCGCTAACGTCTCAGGGAAGGAAGTGAAAGTAACCAGAACACCGCATGGTGTTCGTTACGAATAACGAACATCCCGAACACCCTAATATTCGCACGAATATCAAGCTCGGACGAACGCGTTCGCTCATCTCTATTAATGACCAAAAGAGGGAACAAAAGAGTTTGCTACATACTGCATTCAGTAAGCTCATATGCTCTCTATAATGGCAAGAATGTATTATAGCTATGTCTATGCCGTAGGATTCTAGGCTTAAAATAAATATTTGGAGCACTTTTGGCTACTAAGTTTAAGGAGCATTAAGGAGCTGTAGCATATTTTTTTGTCACATTTGCAGCCTTTTTAGTCACCAGCTGGGGCGCTGTTCCAACTCATCTAGCAAGCTTTTGATTATCTTTCATTGTACAAGGATTTTAGAGAAATGCATAGCATTCAGCTAAGGCCAGGATGTATGTACATACGTATCTTGTCACGATAATATCTCAGAATTAAATACATACTCTCCTTGCTCTTACTTGTTTCTGTCATGAGAAAAAAGTTTGCCCCAGTATAATCATGGGTCACTAGGTCACAAATAATCTACTTTAATTGACGCTCTGCTGTGCTGCACCTCCTCCTTTCCTGCTCACAGCACCATGACAGGCTTTATTACAGCAGCTTGTCTCTAAGCAGACAATCTTTGTCACAGAAACTACAATGGATTAAACTGCTGTGGGAGTTTATGCCAGAAAATTAGTCATAAGAAAAACGTATTTACAGAAATACAGACATAAGCCACTTTCAGTCAAGCGTATTTTACCTCCGTATTTGGTCCGTGTTTTGCAGACCGTGATGCAGAGCTAATAAAGCAATGTATCTATTCACTTGGCCGTATTTTTATGGCAGTATTTTGAAAACGCAGCATGACCTATTTTTGTGTATTTGCCTCTGTATTGCTATTCTTTTCTATTGGGCAGATACTGATCCGAGTTACGGACGTGTTTCTATACACTTGTCTAAAAGAAGTGAGTGAAAAAATGTACAAAGACACAACTCACAGAAAAGGAAGCCAAACATGTTTACCAGACATGTTTCAATATGACAAGGCAATCCAACTCAATAGATGATTGGAACTAATAAAACCTTCTAAAAAACAAAATATAAGTTCCCTTGCCAAAGCTACTTATGGACCTAACTTTTTGAGAGATCTTTAGTATCCATCACCTAAAATCTACAGAAAAGACTCCTATGATTCGCTCCTGAGAGGGACGTGCGAGACATGGGACTCCCTGTGAGAAGAGTTAGGTCGCCTGCAGACGGCCGGGCCATATCCCGCTGCGAGAATTCTCGCAGCTGGACCAGACCCGAACCTCTGCAGGGACCAGCGTGGCACTCACCTCTCCCGCGGCTCCGGCTCTTTGATGTGGTGGCAAATAGAGCATGCCGCAATTTGTTTTCCGCGCATGATTTTCTAATGCATTCCTATGGCAGAGGCCATGGGCAGAAATTCTGCGGGAAATCCTGCTGTGGAATTTCCGCCCGTGTGTAAGGGGCCTTAGCGCCACACCCATCGTCTACAACACCCCTGAATCTAATCCACAACATTATAGGTATAAAACGTGATATACACACAGAATTAATCTGGACATACCTTAAGGACCTCTTGGTATCTGATATTTGGTTACAGTGTCAGAAGGGAAACACACAATTAACAGAATGGTTACTTTCTCAAACATCATGCCTCTTCCTTCAACCATTGCAACCAATAAATCTCTCCAGAATACTTACTAAATTCATTTAAGCATATCCATCAACTTGCCCTCTTTCCCAATTAGACTCCGGAGGGAGACACAACACTCCGTTGACACTCACTCAGAACACTGCATGGTGTTTCCCAATTGGAACACAATTATCACTTGACAGTGTCATACTAGTAGAAGAATTGGGATCCTTAAAAGGAAATTTATCAACACCCAAAAGACCACCAAGGCAGCATATATCCTCTCGTGGTAAAAGGAACTTAATATTCAACTGTCGGACAGAGACGTTAAATACATTTTGGGGAATTCACATGGATTTTCTAAATGTATTAGGTTGCAAGAAAACCATTTTAAACTTTTGACCAGATGGTATAAATCACCAGGATGGCTTTATGCTTACAAATTAGCTGACTCCCATTTATGTTGGCAATGCAGCAGTCAAATTGATTCTTTAATACATATTTGGTGGCACTGCCCAGATATACATCCATTCTGGGACCAGATTGAAAAAAAAAAGATACGCAACATATTAAATGATAGCTTCAGACTCTCCCCCGAAAATGTGATCTTATCTAAACCCTCTTCAAATTATAGACCCTCAAAATCTAGAGGCCCATTTACACAGGATGAATGTCAGGAAAACGATGCCCAACACTCGTCATTGTGTGTACTCACTCCCATGCGGTCACACAGGAGCGAGTATCACTGGCTCGCTCACAGAGCCGCCAGAATGGGGCTGCGAAAGCTAGAGGAGATTTCACTCCTTGCTCTCCCCCGCCCCTCTCCATTCACTTAACATAGTGGACGTTCAGTACTGAAAGGCTGCTGTTTACACTGAAGATCATCGTTCAGGATTTTATGCAGCTTAACGACCGCTGTGTTAAGTGAATGGAGAGGGATGGGGGAGAGCGAGGAGTGAAATCTCTTCCAGCCGCCCTGGCCTTTGCTGGTCGCTCTGTCAGAGAACCAGCGATACTCCCTCCTGTGTGACCGCTCAGGAGCGAGGAGCTAGAGGAGATTTCACTCCTTGCTCTCCCCCGCCCCTCTCCATTCACTTAACATAGTGGACGTTCAGTACTGAAAGGCTGCTGTTTACACTGAAGATCATCGTTCAGGATTTTATGCAGCTTAACGACCGCTGTGTTAAGTGAATGGAGAGGGATGGGGGAGAGCGAGGAGTGAAATCTCTTCCAGCCGCCCTGGCCTTTGCTGGCCGCTCTGTCAGAGAACCAGCGATACTCCCTCCTGTGTGACCGCTCAGGAGCGAGTACACAAAGGGACGAGTGTCAGGCATCGTTTGCCTGACATTCGTCCGGTGTAAATGGGCCTTAACCTTGTAAGCCACTGAATTTCTGCTGCAAAGTCCTTGATCAATACCATGTGGAAGCAGACAGAGGCACCTACATATAACCAATGGGTGTGTAAATTAAATTAAATTAGGAGACTTGAGGAACTAACAAGTTGGGCTAATAGAACCCATGAAAAATTCAGGATTACCTGGGACCCATGGTCTAAACTGATCTAGTCCTGTATACATTTTTTTAGAAGTAATAGAAAAATACTTTTTCGCACTTAATTAAACAATCTCTATGTCCGTATGCGTATTGATTCATCAGGGTGTACCACATAGGAGGATTCCTTTTTAAAAGTTCTAAACCTTTCCCTTTTCACTCTTGAACCCTTCCTTCTCCCCACCCCCACTTCCTACTGAGAGCAATCTAGCATTTATTTAATAATATGCAAAAGGTTATGGTTAATGTTTTGAACATGCATTCATCTATCTTCTATTATTTTAAATCTAATAAAAACCAAATTTACAACAAAAAAAGAAAAGGAAGCCAATTAAGCACCACCTGAAACTACAGGGCAGGCTCAATAACCATATCCCCTAGTAGCATGCAGAAAGCCAGATTGCAATATGAGGGAGCTAAATGTTCATTGCAGACTAATGAGCAGCCACTCAACTCAATCCAGATTAGGCCATACACTGTAAAATTAGAGTGTTCTTAAAATAGTATAGGGAAAAGCAAATTCCACGCAGATCATGCAGATATTTCAATTGCCGATTAAAGACCTACATGCCAAGAACTGCAAAAAGGCTGATCAGAACTGACCTACCACCATAGAGCAAAGAACTATCAGTTCTGGCTCAATTGCAAAAAAATTGACACATATTGCAAATATTTAAGAAAAGTCAAATTACTTCACTTTTTAAAAGGAACAAATATGAATAGGTATGACTGGGCCTGGCACGACCATGATATATTCTCCTCTAAGCAAGAACATACATGTACATAGCCAGCGGGGTTCCAAACCTAAACCAAAAATGACATCCCCATAACATGTAAGAGAGAAGGATGGCATGAACCATTTCTGGTTATTTTGCCCTCACTTATTTAGTATTATTATTGTGCTTATGGATATGGGAGGCCCTGGTCAGATTCACATAGCCTATAGTAAAGTGAGATGAGACCAGCCTGAGCTGGGATCCCTATTGCCATGGGCTGTATAGGAGCCACAATAATATGTACACTGTTACCATTAAAGATATTAACCGTGCTTCAGTAAAAAAGGAAGTTACAGTGATTAGGAAATGGTCTAGACACTGCTATCTTGTGCACTGGAAAACTCAAGTTTTCTGGAATGTACTTCAAAACAAAGCAGGAAATATCAAGCCACAAAGCATACTCCAAAAATCTGTTTTGGTGTGACCCATTGTTAGTTGTTAATACTACATTTTTGGAACAGAAAAAATTAAACTTCTACATTGCAGAATTCCTACAGTGATAAAACCCAAATGAATAATCAACAGCTTCTTTAGCAACCTGCATTTTCTATGGAGCATTGACGAAATTGAGAATAATTTTTGCACCCACCAAAAAAAAAGGAACATATTGATGAAAAACAAGCAAATACTGGAGCTCAATACAATAAGGCTGCCTGCACACGGCAGAGCCGGATTCTGCATTTGGGATCCCACAGCGGAATCCGACCCTGACAGCAGCTGCGTCCCCGCGTTCCTGTAATTTCTCTTCTTCATTAGTACTGCAGATGGACCCTGTGGCTCGCCACTGGACATGCGTAGTACCAATTTTTTTCTATTTTTTCTTTCCCAAGCCTTCGCTAGGCAATGACGCAGAATCCATGACATTTCACAATGTTAATTGACTTCAATGTAAGCCGTCCATGCGGACACCGCACAAAAATAGAGAATGCAATGGACAATATTTGCTGCGGATCCGCGGTGCGAACACCTGCCGCGGATTCCACAGCAAAAGTCTGCCTATGTGCAGGCGGCCTAACACAAACATTAAAAATCAGCATTGTTTCAAAATACATATAGCGTACAGAACATGAAATTAATGTACCTTGACAGATAACCATATTGGAAAACATAGTAACAATACATAGTAACATACATAGTAACATAGTATACTAGACTGAAAGAAGACAATGTCCATCTAGTTTAGTCTATTTAACCCCCCCCCCCCTTGTTGATCCAGAGGAAGGCAAAAAAAAAACAATGAGGCAGAAGCCCATTTAGCCAATTTCTTGGGGAAAAATTCCTTCCCGACTCCATACTGGTAGTCAGAATAATCCCTGGATCACGTATGAAAGTTCCTACCTGACCCCAGGGCAAAGAACCCAGCTGGTTATTTAATGTCTATATCTTATAATATCATAGCACTTTAAAAAAAGGCGTCTAGTCCCCTCTAATGTAGATGTTAATCAAGGAATTATTTCTTTATACTGTTTTATACTGAATTGAAGCCTTAACTCCTTGAGTGGCGGGTTTCCTACCACCCAGTCAGACCCACCAGGGCACGTTTTTTAAAATGGTCTAATCATAGAATTTCAACTAATTTTGCAGTTGCGTCTCAAGAGCCATAACTTTTTCATTTTTCCATTGACATAGCCATATAAGGGCTTGTATTTTGCGGGACAAGTTGTGATTTTTTAAACAGGGGGGAGGGAAAAAAGAAATGGGGGGGGGGAAGGGGGCCATGTCATTAAGGGGTTAAATAATGTATTAACTTCCTTCTCTGGGTCATTACGACGCATGGATACCACATGTGTGATTTTATTTTTGATTTTTTACAAAGTAAAGGGAGACAAGTGTTTTTATAATTTTTTTAAAATAATTTTTTTACTTTTTTTTTTTTTTTTTGGTCCCTTTAGGGGACTTCCACAGGGACCCATCAGGACCCCCTGATCACATTCCGGGGGTCCGATGGTGACAGCTCTTTACATGCTGCAGTGACAGCCCTTTACATGCTGCAGTCACATAGACTGCAGCATGTAAAGGGTTAACACAGCAGTGATCGGAGGTTTTCTCTGATCTCTGCTCTAAGAGCTGGTACCTAGCTGTCCTCTAACACCCAAGCACCAGCTCTCCCTGCCACAGAGACCATCGGCTTGCTTCTGACAAGCCGATGGTCTCTATGGCAACCTGTAAACAAAGCAGAAGACTTAGAAGCAGGAGATTGCCGGCAGATCGGCAATATCTTCTGCTGGTTTTTCAAAGCCCTTGCTTTGTTCTCTGTGGGTCTGTGCAGGCAGAGCACACTGTCACAGCTTGTGGCATTGTGCTCTGCAGCTCCCATAGTGATACATAGCCCGGAAATCTTCCAGGCTATATCACTATAGGCAGTGGAGCTTGTTCCCGAAAATTTCTGGGCGTGCCACTCAAGGGGTTAAAGGGGCATTCCCATCTCTGGTTCGAAATTGCAAAACAATGCATTCACCCACAATATGTTTATTTCCAAAATACTCTGTTCTCCAGATATTGGAGACATTGATTCCTCTGCCTTCTGGTTGTTTACTGCTTGCTGCTAAGAAAACAGACCATCTCTTAGAAAGAAACTAGTAATTATTAGGAAATTATATAGTACCAGTGTTTCTGGGGGCCAATGCGCCACACAGCTCTGCTGCATGCATGTCACGCACACACAGCTCTGCTGCATGCACATCTCACACACACACACAGCTCTGCTACGTTGCTTTCACATGAGCTGCACGCTATTTACGAACTTCAGCAGCTCGCTAAGGAGACATGTTTACTCGTAGCTTTTGCATATCTGCTGCACAAGATTTACAAACTTTAGCTGGTGGCTGAGGTGAAATTGTGGCTTGTCGCTGTGTCATGTAAGCTGCATTAGCTTCACGGCGACGTTAAACCCTCTGTGGTGAGAGGTTTGCACGACAGCAATGGTTAGTTCCAACATAGGACAACGGTTGATGATTAGATGAAGGCTGGACTGGTGTTGGTGGCATTAGCACTTGAGATGACAGCATATCACGTTCAGGAGATGTGAAGATAGTGGGGAAGGACTATGCTTCAATGTTGTTGGTCAATATGCACTGCAAGCTATGTATGTGGACATTTGTGAGGTCTCATTTTTGGAGTCTCCACACAGGTGTCCAGCTGTCTCAGAACCAGCTACAAGCTGCCAGACTGAGTACTGCTATATCTATAGCAACTGAGGCCAATGGGGTTGTGGGGGATGTAGTCCACACATAATCCCTCATACAGTACACAAGGAGGATAAAGGACCTGTGATGACATCATCATCATGTGATCAGGGCGTCAGAGCTAAGAGCTAGTAACTGACATTCACAAGTGCTGTCAGACTCTGCATTCAACTCACACACAGACGACAAGTGGTCATTATTAGTTTGACAACAGAGGATGACGGCGCTTGCGCACTTCTACTCCTTTCTTTCACTTAGTCTGGTGGCTGGGATCTCAGTAACTCATGCACACTAGCTCCCGGTCCAGCCACCAGTTACCATTGTGCTCTGCTATTTATTTTCATAGAAGAGATGGTCTGTTTCCCTGGCAACAAAGCAGTAAACAACCAGAGGGCAGAGGAATCAATAGCTGCAATATCTGGAGAATGGAGCATTTTGGAAACATACATCTTATGAGTGAATACATTGTTTTGCATTTTTAAAACACATTGACGTAGGATTCCTGAGATGGAAATAACCCTTTACATGACATTTAGATCTGCAGTATTTCAAACTGTAACCAGACAATGTAGGCTGCAATATATTGTGGTGATACAAAGTAAACTAAGGGTTAATGCAGGAAAGAAAATGGTCTTTTAGTCAAAAAGCAGAGTAAACAAAGTCAGGAAACACTTTGCAGATGCAACTGTTCAAACAATGCGTATGTGTGTGAATGTCCACATTACACCCAGCCCACAGCCAGATGTTTTCTGTTCAGTGGGAATGTTGAGGGGGAGAGCTGCATCCATGCCTGGGAAGATCTACATATCCCCCATAGGACACATTGCAATCAATCTCTATTGCTCAAATTTCGTGGGAAAAGAATTCTATTACCAAGTGTGCAGACAGTAATGGGAGTAAAATTTAAGAGGATCTAAAAAGGGGGATTACCTGGAGATGGCTGACAATACAGAAGGATTCAGGTTTCTGGATTCCACACGTAGAAGATGCAAAAAGTTGCTCTGAGCGTCCTATTAACAAGTCTCCAGTGGCTGGATAGCAGCTGCCTTCAGCACAAACATGGCTAAAATCTGGCTCTTGAGAGAGGGCAACTCCCACAATGATAACTAAAAGAAGTGAAGTAAAGACAGTTATTCAATAAATGAATATATTAAGTCACAAAACCTAATAAAAAAGCTGAACAGATGGGCATGTTTTAGCCCCGGTATGCAGTCGGGAAAATCGCGGCTGCATAATAGGATGACATTAAACCATTGAGTTCAATGGTTCAATTTCCAGTATTGGGATTTCCGCACATTATCACTATGCACGACAAAAGATAGGACTTGCCCGATCTTTCTTGCATGTAGTTAATACGTGAAAGAAAGATAACGCTGGACCTATCTTCTCGTTTTTTCCCCCCTCAAACTCGCTGCAAAATTCTGACGCAGCCATGAACAGGGGGCCTAAAGGAAATTCATTTTCTCTCCTTCTACTTTCTGTAAACATATGGTCATATCTCCCGAGGCACTGGGTATTTTTTACTCATTTTTATCCTGTACTTCATGCTTCCGAGATTTCTATCGGTGTCCCATTGATGCTCTCCTTTTCTGGATGCTTGTATGACCATTGGCTTTATGACCAGGATCCATCAGATAATTTATAAGCAAACGGGGACTTCAGATCTGACAAACTGCCCCACCCTAGGGCAGCCCGATCACGCCAAGAAAGTCACCTCTATTTTACTGGTGCATTTTGGAATCTATCTATCTTCCTACTCCAGAGGTGCTGCTCTTTTTGATTATCTCTCTAATGGGATTTATTCCTGTTTTGGGAAAAATAGCCAGATGAAATATTAAAAATATAGTTGAGTGAAATTTCCTAAAAAGGATGGTTTTTAATACCCAATTAATTATCTAATGTATGATCAGGTATAGCAGCTTATACTGGCCAGCATATGGCTGAAGAGATGAATCACAATTCTATTTTATAAAGCTGTGAAAATTCTGTTCATGTAACAGCAAAGTAAAGTCCCTACCTTCACCACACAAAAGCACTCAACACTGATCAGTTAACCATACAGAATTCCACAATGCAGTCAACTTCAAAGACTAAAACAAACATTTGGAATCAATAGTGTTCCTTTTCTCAGATGTTGAATTCCTGAATTAGTGGTTCTCCCCCAGGGAACTCTGAGCACGGCATGAGTAACTTATATACCATGTTAGAGAAGTACAATGCAATGTTTTCTGTACATTCCCGAAGTGAGAAATGAAAATCAAGGTCCATCATTAATAAATTGGATTAAGAATTGTAATTTATGGCTTAAATTAGTAGGTTTGTTTGGTTTCAATAGCTTCTTTAATCAATAATAAAGTGAATTTGAGGATACAGTATAAGAAGCATCTCAGTCCTGTTGGGTTTACAATATAAGCTGTGTGAACCATAGTTACCAGCGCTGTTCAAATTGAATCATTTACCCCATTTATTACAAAACAAAAGAGCCCCAGAAATGGGGTACAAATTTCTTGAATTGTCCACTTTTGTCAATTCATTACAGTGCTTTTATGAGATACAAATGAATAAGCCTAAGTTGCAATACCAGACACAGCCATAGGGCTCATGCACACGAGCAATGCGGAATATGTCAGCGGATTTCCGTTGTGGGAGTACTGAGATTCAAAATAAAAAAGTGCCAGTAAGTGATTGTGTTTTTCTGCGGCCTCCATTCTTAGATATCAATGGAGCCCTCCCGCTCCAGAAATCCGCAGTAAAATAGAACATGCCACGATTTTTCTTCCACTCACGGAAATCTGCGGTAGAAATCCACATGTGTGTGTTGGCAGGCAGAAAGCCATTAGCTTCAATAGAACCTTGCCACTGCAGGATTTTACGCGTGGATTTCCACCGCGGGCAACGCGGTGCAAATCCATCTGTGGGCATTCACCCATAGACTTGAGTGATGCAGACATTTTTTTATAATTTCATGAACGCCTTTTGCCTTCAAGTTAGGACAAAAATTTATGACCGCTGGAACACAAAAAGAGATATGATTTACTGGCTCTTAAGGTTGCATTTAGTTATATCCCTAAGAGGTTAAATGCACTTAAGGCAACTGAGTTCTGCGTCAAATACATTTACATGACACATAAATTCAAAGTCTACAATAAACGAAAAAATACTTTTGAGGTTTTTTTTCCAATTTTAACATGACTACTGGGGCACTTAAAGGGGTTCCGTCATAAGGAAAAAAATCCTATACTTATCTATTCCTCCCCAGACAGTCTTCTTACCGCATCTTCTCCTCACGTCCCCCGGTTGACCTTACCGCAAGCCGTCCAGAAAACTCCTCTTTCTGTGATGTAGCATACATTGCCGGCATTCTGCTTCCTGCAGGGCAATGTATGCTAGTGTTCATATAGTATATGAATAGTATTAAAAAAAAACACTTGTGGCAGGACAATGCGCAGCTGCAGCAACAGTCGGCACCTGCGTGCTAAAGGAGGCTTCCGGGGGTTCGGCATTCCCCCCTAAGCAGTGAACACTACGTCACCAGTGACGTATCGTACATTGACCCGCAGGAAGCAGAATGCTGAGACTGTATGCTACATAACAGGAAAAAGAGGATCCGGACATCTTGGGGTGAAGATCGATGAGAAGATGCATTAAGAAGACTGACGGGAAGGTATAGGCAAGTATAGGATTTTTTTTTCTAATGACAGAACCCCTTTAAGTATTCTGTTCAGTTATTCCTCAGTTCTATCATTTTCCATGTCCACAATTACACTCAGCTTTCCTAGAGACCTAGGGGAACATTTATCTAGACAAATTTACTGATTAGATTTGTGCTAACTACAACAGATGTTACGCCTCTTACTCAACTTTGCAAAAGTGTCTTCAAAAGGGGTTGGAGTTTGAATGGAGTGAGCTTTTTAGACAAATTTAAGATGTTTTAAATAGTTTAAATAGTTGCTAAATCTTTCCAGTATGTGGGTGGTGTACAAAATGACTTCACATGGCTATACATATTTAAAGATGTGACAAATTTATCAACATTGTGCGGCATTTGATAAATTTGCCACATTTTAAACTAAAGAAAGGGGGAAAAAAGTACGTCAGAAAACTGGCATCACTCCTCTGATTAGGATCCTGAATGGTAAATGTGCTTAGTTATATAGTGATCCATCTCATGCTTCAGAATCATTGGAGATTTACTATTATTTATTTATTTTGCTCATTTACATAGCACATATATATTCTGCAGAGCTGTACACGGACTGTCATCACTGAAGCAAATAGATATGGCATTTTGATGGATCCATTAAACAGATCCTTAAGGTAATAAAAAAAGGATAGTTAGATTTTGTTTACATCCATTTCTTATCTGTTGTGTGTTTTTAATGGATTCATTGTATTTCTTTTTTACCTCTGGTTTATGCAGTGTGATTTAACAGTTCCGTTAAATGGAAGACCAAGAGGACACAAACTGAATAGTTTCTGCATGCATCCCTCATTGAGTACACTGTAAAAAAAGAAAAGGGAACTCCATTCCATCCTTTTTATTCTGTCAAAAAACAGAAATCAAATGGAATGGAAGTAAGCTGAAGCAAATTAAAACAAACAAAGTCCCATTAAAACCAATGGGGATTATATTGGATCTGGTTTTTTTTTCATTCTTCTGCTGTTACATCAAAACAGAAAAAAAAAGAAGCGCTCATGCGAACTCAGCCTAAAAGTTGCCCTTTGCCAAAACACTCATAATTAGTTAGTGCCAAAGTAACTCCCTCATACATTCATATATTTGCCATTCTGATGGGTGATGTACTGCCCCTAATTGTTATGCTCCTTAGGTGGGAGGTTACAGAAAAGGGTAGCTTTGATTTGAATACAAGAGAGTCCCCAGAGCCTGTCTCTACATACAGCTGGCAACCTTCAGAGCACTCCCTGCTTTTCATTCCTATTTCCTCTGCTGGGGGGAATTAACCATCTTTATGCTGCAGGATGTGAATCCCTTTTGTTGGAGTAGGATTTAAACTCTTTTCAGTGTTACTTATGAAGCAGGTAATGGTTAGAGATGAGCAAGCGTACTCGTCCGAGCTTGATGCTCGTTCGAGCATTAGGGTACTCGAGATGCTCGTACTCGAGACGAGCACCACGCGGTGTTCGAGTCACTTCCATTTTCTTCCCGTTTTCTGGCCAATAGAAACACAGGCAAGGCATTACAACTTCCTCCTGTGAAGTTCCAGCCCTATCCCACCCCCCTGCAGTGAGTGGCTGGGGAGATCAGGTGACACCCGAGTATAGAAACTGGGGCCGGGCGCGGCTCGCCACAGATGCACGCTGAGAGACATTAGGGAAAGTGCCGTCCTGCTGTAGCTGCTATAGGGAGAGTGTTAGGCTGTTATCTTCGTCTTCAAGAACCCCAACGGTCCTTCTTAGGGCCACATCTGACCATGTGCAGTACTGTTGAGGCTGCTTTTAGCAGTTTTGCACATTTTTTTCTTTTGTATATCGGGCGTGCAGACCATAGCGTCCTCAGTCTGCAGTCATTTTACTGAGTATAGGGGCAGTACTGGTGAGGCAGGGACAGTGGTACAGGGAAAGAGATATACTGGCTATATAGGCAGTGGGCTTTTTCAAAAAAATTGGAAAAAAAAAATCTTTGGGCTGCCTGTGACCGTGTTCAGTTTACTGCGTGTCTGCTGCGGGTAGTAGTCGCTCATTAATACCCAGCCTTGCGCATAATTTTTTCTGGCTGCACTGTGCTTTCAATAACCACAGTCATCCTCCAACAGGGAAATCCATATACAGGCTATATAGGCAGTGGGCTTTTTCCCAAAAATTGGAAAAAAATACTATATTTGGGCTGCCTGTGACCGTCTTCAGTTTACTGCGTGTCTGCTGGGGGTAGTAGTCGCTCATTATTACCCAGCCAAGCCTGTGACCGTGTACAGTTTACTGCGTGTCTGCTGGGGGTAGTAGTCGCTCATTATTACCCAGCTAAGCGTTACAGCAGGCTTGCGCATAATTGTTTCCTGGCTCTGCTGTGTCCGTTACATGATCGCCGTCATCCCGCCAGAGGGAAAGAGTATACATATATACGCTGCATACGGTGTCTGTCTGGTTTTTCACCTCACCATTTTAAAAAATTGAAGCAAAATACTTAAAGGAGATGTCCCGAGGCAGCAAGTGGGGTTATACACTTCTGTATGGCCATAATAATGCACTTTGTAATGTACATTGTGCATTAATTATGAGCCATACAGAAGTTATAAAAAGTTTTTTACTTACCTGCTCCGTTGCTAGCGTCCTGGTCTCCATGGTGCCGACTAATTTTTGGCCTCCGATGGCCAAATTAGCCGCGCTTGCGCAGTCCGGGTCTTCTGCTGTTCTCTATGGGGCTCCGTGTAGCTCCGTGTAGCTCCGCCCCGTCACGTGCCGATTCCAGCCAATCAGGAGGCTGGAATCGGCAGTGGACCGCACAGAAGAGCTGCGGTCCACGAAGATAGAGGATCCCGGCGGCCATCTTCAGCGGTAAGTATTGAAGTCACCGGACCGCCGGGATTCAGGTAAGCGCTGTGCGGGTGGTTTTTTTAACCCCTGCATCGGGGTTGTCTCGCGCCGAACGGGGGGGGGGTTTAAAAAAAAAAAAACCCGTTTCGGCGCGGGACATCTCCTTTAAGGCCTACCACTGGCCTTTGGCCACTTGACTGGTTCTTCGCTGTGAATTCCAGTAGCTCAGTCATACGCACCTAGGTCTCACTACAGGTTTATACATAATTGTTTCCTGGCTCTGCTGTGTCTGTTACATGATCCCCCTATATTGTGCTCCCCCTATACTGCTGCTAGTGATATGTAACTGGGGCCTGTCTAGACTGCTACTACTACTGAAATGGAACTAATACTGTGCTCCCCCTATACTGCTGCTAGTGATATGTTACTGGGGCCTGTCTAGACTGCAACTACTACTGAAATGGAACTAATACTGTGCTCCCCCTATACTGCTGCTAGTGATATGTTACTGGGGCCTGTCCAGACTGCTACTACTACTGAAATGGAACTAATACTGTGCTCCCCCTATACTGCTGCTAGTGATATGTTACTGGGGCCTGTCTAGACTGCTACTACTACTGAAATGGAACTAATACTGTGCTCCCCCTATACTGCTGCTTTGGAATTGTTACTGGGGCCTGTCTTGACTGCTACTATTACTGAAATGGGCGGTTGGGCAGCATGTTACCCAGGAGAAGTGGCAGTGGAGTGTCATGCAGGCAGTGATTGTGCTTTGTTGGAGGTAGTGTGGTGCTTAGCTAAGGTATGCATTGCTAATGAAGGTTTTTCAGAAGTAAAAATTGTTGGGGGGGGGGGCACTCTTGCCGCTATTGTGGCTTAATAGTGGGACCTGGGAACTTGAGATGCAGCCCAACATGTAGCCCCTCGCCTGCCCTATCCGTTTCTGTGTCGTTCCCATCACTTTCTTGAATTTCCCAGATTTTCACAAATGAAAACCTTAGTGGAGCATAGGTCCCATACAAAAATGCTCGGGTCGCCCATTGACTTCAATGGAGTTCGTTACTCGAAACGAACCCTCGAGCATCGCGGGAAGTTCGACTCGAGTAACGAGCACCCGAGCATTTTGGTGCTCGCTCATCTCTAGTAATGGTGTTATGGATGGCCGTGACAAATGGAGACGGATGCAGTACATTTTATAGTAATCAAACTTTACTAAACAAACGGGAATTATGCATCACTCCATCAGAGGGTATGAATATGTTTAATGTTACATATAATTAACCGGAATTTCACACATATATCTCCACAGAACATTCTCAGTACTCCACTCATGCAAGTTTCAATGCCCCATAGGTACAGGTGAGATCTCCTCTACTTCCCTCGGCATCTCTTGCCATCATGTCCATTACACATAAGGGTATTACCTTAGCAGGACAAAGCACTTCATACTTGTACTTATATCCATCACCACTATCCACTGTCCTCATGGTACATACTACTCATCGTTATACTCCATATTACTGAAGGTCCATAGTGTGTCAGCCTCACGGTCTAATGCACTGTAGGTTCCAGGATACATTACTGAATTTAGGAGCTCTCTGTCACTGTGGGCTCACATGCCCCATAGGTGTGAACATCATTTCGAGTAACGCTGTCAGCAGGGAGAGCCAGTACATGTATCTCTGGGGAGCTGTGTGAGGGCATCAGCCAATTTGCAGCTGTGTAGGTCAGCCCGGGCAACCCATGTCTCCACCGGTATTAGTATATCTTCACGCCACTGGTAGCTAGGGGTTTGACAGGGCTTCTGTAAGGAACACCCCCTGTCACACCCCTAGCTCCCTATTGGCTCAAGAGCTGAAGGTGGTAGAAGGAGCTCAAGTGCATGTCGCTGAGCTGTAGTGCTGTGACATCAGTTACCCGGCTCCCCCTTTCCACACCACAGACCGACGCTCTGCCCTCCGCCCTCCCTGCTGTCCTCCTCATGCTGTCTTTTGCCGCTGCGTATGACTGACAGTCCTACACCTGTGTGCCGGGGAGGCATGTCAGTCAGTGTTCTGCGGCGCTGTTGTCCCCCCGCAGTGACAGCCTGCATCGTGGGGCCGCCCGCTGTCACTGTGTGTCCCCCCTGCCAGCGACTTTTCAGTTCCATGTAGGGAGGCGGGCGCTTGTTGCCAAAGGCGCTTAATGGCCACTGTGGGCTCCCAGCTGCCGACCACGCTCTGCGCATAAACACTGAAGGGGGTGCCGGCTTGTGCACCACCGCAGACGGACAGGACGCTTGGACTGGTAGATGGGCAGCTACAGCTACAGGCACTGGTTGTACGTTACATGAATGAAGCTGTATGGTGTATGTTACTGGGCTGCCAGGACCTGCAGCCCAGGAAACTATGTGGCCAATCAGCATGAGGGGGCGTGACCCCCCTGTCAATCTTGACTCCACCAGGAATTCCTGGTGGCTTTAAGATACACTGATACCGTCTACACCCTTACTTCTAGTGGAGACATATTATACCAGTACCAATCATGTGACCTCTATCTCTGAAGGTCCTTCTATCCCTGTATAAGCAGGCATATCAAAAAGGGATTTAATTAGAGATGAGCGAACGTACTCGGTAAGGGCGATTTCGCAATCGAGCACCGCGATTTTCGAGTACTTCACTAGTCAGGTGAAAAGTACTCAGGTGCGCTGTGGGTCGGGGGGTTGCAGAGGGGAGTGGGGGGTAGCAGCGGGGAACAGGGGGGAGCCCTCTCTCTCTCCCTCTCCCCCTCACTCCCCGCTGCAACCCCCCGCTCACCCACAGCGCACCCGAGTACTTTTCACCCGAGTAGTGAAGTACTCAAAAATCGCAGTGCTCGATTGCGAAATCGCCCTTACCGAGTACGTTCGCTCATCTCTAGATTTAATCCATTACACTTATGTCTGGCATACATTTATGTTTTCTTACTTGCAAAGAGCAAAAAAATGAACAGGTGAACGCTACATCATTAGTAATTAGATGTACAGTTTTCCCTAGAAAGTGCATTAAATAGCCCAATGCCTGAATATAGAATAGTAAATGTATTAATCTTATGACATTCAGATGTCACAATAACACAGGCTTCAAAGCAACATAATGCAAATCACATGTGCCACAAGAACAAAGAAGCATTATGCTGTGGACTGACTTGGTGCAGATCTGAACGGATTTGTAATTTTAATCTATTAGCTTTCTATAAAAGTAATATAACTCTAAAAGAATTTGGACCATTGAATTCCATGCAATTCTTAACCCAGAATGTGCAGACTGCTGCTTCTGAAAGACAGACTATTACCTTTTCCCTTTTGGAGAATAAAGTAGTGTCAGCAAATTCCAATGGAGTCTTTCTGATAAATTAGAAGAGTTCAACTAGAAGTCTTCATTATCATGGAGATAAGTGGTGCAGTATACTCTCTGCTAGCACAGGAATCCAAGAGCCCCATGTGCTTCAAACTGGAATTATTTTAGTATGGAGTTATTCACTTCAGTTTACAGAATTCTGCTTGCTGTAGAACTACAGAACCCAGGAAAAGCCTAGTCCTATGTTCCATCACTGATATAGACAGACAGCCCAATAATGGTTAGGTTTTTGTATTAAATAACTTGCATAAAGTAGCTGGAGTTTCCTGTGGTAACCATTAACTGTGCTCTCAAGTTATAAATGGCATCCGCATAAGGAATTCATTAGATATTAACTTCAGGAACTTAAATCGTACAACTTTGTTTGGAGGACACCTCTAGCAGAAATATACTTTGTAATATTACTGCAAAACTGGCCATACATGGTATAATGTTTTATGAAGTGTCCAGCAAAATGTATTATCAAATCATAAAACTATGGCATGCAAAGTTCTGCTCAAGCAGTGATATACAGTATATCTTGGTGCAAAGGAAATGTAGCAATAATTGATTTGTGAAGAGTGTGCATGACCAAACATAAGCAACAAAAACTTCATTAAAATTCACTAAATTGTTTTCATCATGTCATTTAGAAGTTATTACATGTAAATTAGCTTCAGTCATATACAACAGCTTTTTTTCAGTGTTCACTCCTAGAGAATAGAGAATAGAGATGAGCGAACGCGTTCGTCCGAGCTTGCTATTCGTGCGAATATTAGGGTGTTCGGGATGTTCGTTATTCGTAACGAACACCATGCGGTGTTCTGGTAAATTAAACTTTCTTCCCTGAGACGTTAGCGCTTTTTTTTGGCCAATATAAAGACAGGGAAGGCATTACAACTTCCCCCTGCAACGTTTAAGCCCTATACCACCCCCCTGCTGTGAGTGGCTGGGGAGATAAGGTGTCCGCCTGATATGAAAGTCTGCCCCTCCCGCTGCTCGCTATGGATGCATTCTATATGCGCTCAATGGGGCCAGCGGCAGCAGCGCTGACCCCATTGAGAACATATAGAAGACAAATCCTTCTTCTCTGGCACAGCTGTAACAGCTGTAGCAGAGAAGAACGATGTTTGCCCATTGAATTCAATGGAACCGGCAATACAGCCGACTCCACTGAATGCAATGGGCTGCCGGCGATCGCAGGATGAATGGTCGGAAAGGGGTTAAATATATAACCCCTTTCCTGCAATTCATCCAGAAATGTGTTACACTAAAAATATATACCGGCGTATAAGGCGACCGGGCGTATAAGACGACCCCCCAACTGTCACCTTATACGCCGGTAATACAGTGGAGAAAAGAATAAAAAGCATTACTTACGTTTTTAGATGATCTGCGGCGCTCCTGCAGGCTGTCGCTCCCTCCTAATCCACGGCAGAGTATTCCTTTCTCCACGAAAGACTTTAAATCCCTGCCTCCAGAAAGACACGTGCCTTCAGCCAATCACAGCCAATGACAATGATGTCATTGAATGGCTGTGATTGGCTGTGTTTCTGGAGGCGGGGATTTCAAGGCTTGAAATCCCCGCCTCCAGAAACACAGCCAATCACAGCCATTCAATGACATCATTGTCATTGGCTGTGATTGGCTGAAGGCACATGTGCTTCTGGAGGCAGGGATTTAAAGTCTTTCGTGGAGAAAGCTTGTCTGCCGTGGACCAGGAGGGAGTGACAGCCTGCAGGAGCGCCGCAGATCATCTAAAAACGTAAGTAATGCTTTTTATTCTTTGCTCCACTGTATTACCGGCGTATAAGGTGACAGTTGGGGGGTCGTCTTATACGCCCCGTCGCCTTATACGCCGGTATATATTTTTAGTGTAACACATTTCTGGATGAATTGCAGGAAAGGGGTTATATATTTAACCCCTTTCCGACCATTCATCCTGCGATCGCCGGCAGCCCATTGCATTCAGTGGAGTCGGCTGTATTGCCGGTTCCATTGAATTCAATGGGCAAACATCGTTCTTCTCTGCTACAGCTGTTACAGCTGTGCCAGAGGAGGACGATCTTTATGCTGACAGTGGGGGGGGGGGGGGGGGGGGGCACTCTTGCCGCTATTGTGGCTTAATAGTGGGACCTGTGAACTTGAGATGCAGCCCACCATGTAGCCCCTCGCCTGCCCTATCCGTCACTGTGTCATTCCCATCACTTTCCTGAATTGCCCAGATTTTCACACATGAAAACCTTAGCGAGCATCGGCGAAATACAAAAATGTTCCGGTCGCCCATTGACTTCAATGGGGTTCGTTGTTCGAAACGAACCCTCGAGCATCACGGGAAGTTCGTTACGAATAACGAACACCCGAACATTTTGGTGTTCGCTCATCTCTAATAGAGAACCATCATGGTAACTAATATTGTAAGTCCCAACTGCTGGACTACTGAAATGATACTGCAACACTTTCAAGAATCATTCATTCATAGATCCCTTAAAGCTATATTAGTTCTAAGTACAACCTATACGTCCAAAAGCACACAATGTATCCCAGGTTTAAGCAGATCCTTTGGAATGCCCATTTCAAGCATGCAAAATTAAGTAAAGACTTTATCAGCAGCAACATCCTGCAGTAAAGTACATGGGTCAACACAAAAGCGTCACCATTTAAGTTCTTAGTTGCCTATATACAACAAAGATGAGACAGGAAAGAGTTAAATAGTCTTTTGAAGGTCACATTGCAAGAAATCCTCAGTTATGAAGTTTCGCTCTAGGATCTACATCACTATAAGCACTAAGGAGCAGAGATCACATGAAATCATAATACAAAGACAACGTCTTGATCATTACCTAGAATAAGTGCGGGCACATGAAGCTGCCCCATTGTCCTCCTGGCTGGGGCTCACTCAGTATCAGTTCCCTCCTGTAAATGAAAAAGAAAATGAGAACACACAGCTGTACGCTGAGTATTACAGAGAAGAGGAGGAGATCATGTCTTACAGGCTGCACTTCTTCTCCTGTCCCCTGGATGACTGAAGAATTTCTCTTTTCAGACCCAAAAAAGTTGAGCCTTTAACTTTTTCTGAGCATGCTCACTGTAGAGTACACGACCCCCACCCCCTGTGCTGCACTGGAGGCACACCTCTCTTTATCCTGAGCACTGCTGTGTCCTCCAAAGGTGAATTTCTCAGAGGAATGAATGAATGAAAGAATCCTGAAGATCTGCTGAGATGCCTATATACTATTACAGTGAACTCACAATGGATTACAGCCTGTCACATTTGTGACAGTTTGTGTTCTTGGGTCTTGAGGGCTATGCACTGTCATTAGCACTGTCCGGAGTGGGCTGATTTGGCTGGCTACTGTGTAGATTGCCCCAACCAGCTAATCTCCTGGGGTATGTGCACATAAATATCAGCCCCTCTTGCTAGAGAGTGCTGGTCATTATACATATCCTTGCATCACCAAACTGAACCCTGGTGATAGGATGAATGCTGAGTATATCTCTGCGTGCTCCTGGTGTTTAGTCCTGTTCGTCTGGTTTGTGGTTTGCATGTATGCGGTTCTGTTTGTATTCACTTCCTGTCCTTAGGTGTGATGAAGCTGGAATTCCCCTCTGTCTGTAGGTGTGCAGACCCCTGGTCTGAACTACGTCCTGTCTGAATCCCTTTCCATTCATAAGTTAGCGGACGCCTGAATTCCACTTTGTCCGTAGGTGTGCGGAAGCCCGTGTCTGAACTATGTCCTGTTTGGTTTAGGGCGCCTACCCACTGGCGTTGCCGATTTTCGTGCGTGAGAAACGCAGCGTTTTTCGCGCGTTTTCCGCGCCTTTTCGCGCCGTTTTTCATTAATTTCCATTGACAATCATGGGTGCATTAAGAGAAAAATAAGGAGACATATGCAACTGACAGTTCCTATGTGAAAAATTGCAACAAAACGAAAAAAAAAACCCAAATGGACAAGAACACATTCTATGCTAATTGCTCTTCAGAAAAAACGCAAAACGCAATTTAGCATCGCAGGAAAAAAAATCGCCAGTGGGTAGGCACCCTTATGTCTGAATCCTCTCTGTTCTTAGGTGTGAAGGTGCCTGAATTCTCCTCTACCCATGTCTGAACTGTTTTGTCTGATCAGTTACCTGGTCTTGGGGGAATTTGCCTGGGTTTCTGGTTCATGTAGTACTATTTGCTTGAGTTTGTATTACTAGATTGACCTGATGTTCGCTATGTGAACATTAAATGTTTCAAAAGTGGTTGTTGTGAACTTCTAAATCTGCTTGGTCAGGTGATTATTTAGGCTACCTGTCCATGGGCATTGCGGTATGCCGCGGCAGATCTCCGCCGCTGGAGCGGCCGCCCGGTAGCAGAAGCCGGCAGATGGATCTCTGCGGTGAGGCTATCAGACAGATAGGCTCACCGTGGAGAATCGCGGCAACTTGCAGCATGCTCCAATTTGCCGGTTAAGAGCGGAGAATCGCGATGGTTCTCCGCTCGTGGACAGGGGGCTGCGCTATCCATAGCAACTCTATAGAAAGCGCGCATTGCGTTCCCTGCGGCCGGATTATCGCCGCGGGGAACGCAATGCAATAACGCCCGTGGACAGACAGCCTTAAAGTCTCACTGTCTTTCTGTCTATCTCTCTCTGTATGTCTCGCTCTCTGTTTGTCTGTCCCTGTCTCTTTTTTTTTTGTCTGTCTCTCTCCCTGTCTCTCTTTCTATCTCGGAATCACTCTGTTTCTGTCTGTCTCTTTAATTCTTTCTCTCTCTCTCTCTCTCTCTCTCTCTATTGCTCTCTCTGTCTTTCTATTGCTCTCTTTGTCTATCGCTCTTGTTCTGTCTCTCTATTGCTCTCGTTCTGTCTATTTCTCTCTATTGCTGACTCTGTCTCTATCGTTCTCTCTGTCTCTCTATTGCTCTCTCTCACTCTGTCTCTCTATCGCTCTTGGTTGGGCAGTGTATGCTGTGTTGCTTAGCAATGCTTCACTCATTCCAGCGCATGCCTGAAGCCCAGCAGCGCACGCCCATAGACTTAACATTGTAACTTTCAACGCACCTGACTGGTCCCTGAATGTATTAAACTCTCATTTGATGATTTTACGGCACTGGTGAGCATGTGTGTCATCAAATGACACCAACACCATACACCAAAGTTAAAGCAAAGGAGGCAAAGTATGGTGCAAAAAAAGCATGCAGGCTTATTTATATTAGATGTGTCATCTGTGCCACTTCTCCCTGCTACATTTTATGGAGAGGGAGTTCAGCCCTAGGTCCCTGATGTGGGGTCGTCCTTATCAGGATGATAACCCTGCTTATAGGCAGGTGTTCCCTCTTGGTGTAGACCAGGGTCAGATGTTTCCCTGTTATTGATTTGTATTTGTATTCCATACATGTCTAATAAAATGATCATGTGTTTTCTGTATCCTAATTTTGTGTATTTATGTCCAGATACGTATTGTACTATTTGAACCTTAGGGTTTTTTCCATGCAGATTGAGGATATTTGTTCTCCATAGTAATAGTATGCAGTCTATTGTGGACGCTATATGGATGTTCATGGAGGCAAGCTGAGTAAGTCCGCAATGAACGTAACACAGCCCTTCTCATTCAGTACACGATGGTGATTTCCATCTGTACTACATGTAATGCTATACAGCTGAGGAAAAACTGCTTTGTAGGTATACAGCCTCAGAGATGTAAGCATAACGTAGACACATGTTCAGTTAGTCTATAGGAATATTTCCCACAAAGATATCTTGCTGCAGTGAAATGATTTTGTCTTGGGAAAATTGCACTAAAATTGTCAAAGGTCATATGATTGGATCCCAACAGGGGAAGAAGTAAAAGCTTTCCCAACATCCTTCTGTTGCTACTAGCAATATATTACAAACAGCAATTTCAAGGAGCCCTAATTCTGGATTCACACTGAACAATGTTTTTTTTTTCTTAACTGCATCACCTATCCTACCAAAAAAGACAGCAAAAAAAACTAAATTGTATCTCAAACTAAACTGTTTCTAAGTCAAAATATTTTATTTTAAATGGCCACTGCACTTTCAACAAACTTGTAGTATCTATGTGATTACTAGCAAAAGTACTATTCGCTTCATTTACCTAAAATTATATTTTTGTGCTGAAAAATCACTTTAAGGGCTTAAACAGACAAATGTGTTTCTCACATGTTTTTGCACGCATGAAACTCATGCCCATAAAACATAAGTCAAATTGATTTTAATGGGTTCGTTCTCATGAGCGTTTTTCTTACATGCAAGAAAAGATTGGTCCTACTCTATCTTTCTGCATGTTATGCGGGAAGCTGCCATAGAAGTCCATGGTAGGTTAAAAAAAAAAAAAAAACAAGGGGAAGGGTGTGAGCCTTCGTTAAATGCAGGGAAGAGACAGCTGGCCCTTATTTGGCTTTAAATAGCCATTCTATTCCCCAGAAAGGGAGTTTGACGCGCGTGTGTGAACTGGCATTGAAAGTGCAAAAAATACCGGAATCCCCCGCAGTTACGATGTGCTTCCGCTCCCTCACTGCGCCGTGTGGCCACTTTTTTGCACTTGGTGTACCAGCTCTCTGTTCTGTCCCGACCGCTGTCTGTCTGACGATGACAACTGTTTGCCCCGCTCACTCAGTCTTCTGTTCCGCTCTGCCGCTGTCCTCCCTGCCGTGTCAGAACAGCACTAATCAGAAGTTGGGGGTGTTACTACATGTGAAGACTACTTCAGCCTATCGGGAGGTAGAGGTGTGACAGGGGCATTCCTCTATGCAAGCCCTGTCACACCCCTAGCTTCCAATGGTGACAAGGTACAATAGTACCAGGCCTCCCTTCCTTTTAATTTACTGCTATTCATAAGTGAAGTCCATCTACAGTAGCAGAAACACCAAGAGGGATAACAGGAAGTGTGTGTTTAAATAAATAAATATAAATAGGGTTAAGGGGTCTTTGCTTACTGATGTATAAAGCTCCATTTAGACAGGATGAATGTCGGGCAAATGATGCCTAACACTAGTCCCTGTGTGTCCTCGCTCCTGTACAACAGCTAGTAGAGCTGGCTCATTCACAGAGCGGCCAGCAGGGGGGCGGGGAGGCTGCAGGAGATTTCTCTCCTCACGCTCCCCCTCCCTTCTCCATTGATTTAACATAGCGGCTGTTCAGTACTAAACGGCTGCTATTTACACTGAATGATCAGCATTCAGCTCATTGTTCATCGTTTATGCAGCATAAACAATGGATGATGAGCTGATCACTGATCGCTCAGTCTAAATAGCAGCCGTTCAGTACTGAACGGCTGCTATGTTAAGTCAATGGAGAGGGGCAAGGGAGTGTGAGGAGAGAAATCTCCTGCAGCCTCCCCGCTGTGGGCCAGCGATACTTTCTCTCGTACACGAGAGCGAGTATGTGCGGGGACGAGTGTCGGGCATCGTTTGCCTGACATTTGTCCAGTCAAAATGGGCCTTTATGCTGTCCATAAAAGTCTATGAAGAGGAAAGAGGGTAGACGGAGGGAAATGCTGGAGGGAGACAGAGGCTTAAAGGTTCACACAGAGATATGCTGGTGCAGCTAATGGTAACTGTTTTATTTTCACCTCATTGCTGGTATCGCTGCTGCTCTACAATGTCTTCCATAATGCTATTGATCAGGAACGGACTAGTCCAGCAGGCCCTGGACTTCAAAGTGTATGCCTTTCGCTGCATTCTCATGCACTACTGGCACCATTGTACTGTTGCCCTTCCATTCACACACTCAATAGCGCACCCAGGTATAGATCTTCAGAGTGTAGGGGAGTAGCAAGTACCAAGCCTTGACATCTGAGGGTTTGCTGCATGCACAGACCTGACAGAGACAAAATCCTATATGTCTTTTGGCAAAGAAAGCCACCAATTATGCTGAGAGATGAAATCAGTACCTCTCCAGATATCAGGCTGACAGCAATTTGGAACGATGTCCCCAGGACACGATTCCCAGCCTTTGTTTAATGGGAACAAATGTCTTACCAGTAGGGATGTCCCGAAGGTGAAGAGCATTGATAGACACTATCTTCTCAGGTTACAATACCAAACTTGGCCACTGCAGTTTGACTGGAGCTGTCTGCTTCCTGCAAACATTAGCTCAGTGCATGAGCATAACGGCCAGGAAAACAGGTGACTGATAGGGATTCTGGGCAGCAAACCCCCAACAGATCTTTTATTGAGGGCCTATTCTACAGATAGACCCACTAATACTTTGCAACTGGACAACCCTTTGTTCTTGTTCGCAGGCTGGAAATGAAGCAGAAACATTTTTTGTGAAAAACAGAGAGCAGCAAGGTCATGGAATATATCGTTAATGATGTTTTGAAATACTATTGGTGCATTAGATGGACCAAAAAGCATGACTAAATCCTCATAATGCTGCCTTCCGTTCATCAAAAATTGTAAGCATCATCATAGAGGTTACTGGTGATGGAACTTCCATTCTCCCACACAGACATAGGCCAGGCAAATGCCTCTCCAGTCAATAGTGAAATTATAAAGTCAACAGTGAAGTTGGTAGGAAACTAAGCAGACTATAACACAAAATTGATCAAACATAAATTGATGAAACCACGGCATATCTTGGGATACAATTTATACTGAGATGGCAAAAGAAAACGTGGATCAAGAGGAGGCGCTAGAGCCACAGGGCTAGGCTGCAGGAGAAAAGAGAGAGAAGGAATGTGATCGAAACTTTTAAATATGTTAACAGAATAAATAAGGGTTAGGAGAGAAGAACATTAGAACAAGGGGGCACAATCTGAGATTAGTTGAGGGAAAAATCGCATGCTGCGAATTGCCTCGATTCTCCACGATCAGCCTATCTATTAGATGGGGCTGACCGGCGGAGATTGTGGCGGAGCTTTGCCGCGGGATACCGCATCGCCCGTGGACAGCCGGTCTAGAGAAAAATAGAAATAAAATAATATAAGGGCAGACTAGATGGACCATGTGATCTTTTTCTGTTGTCAATTTACTGTTTCTATTAGGCAACACAGTAACTTGAGCAGTAAAATGCACGATAAACTGAATCATGGCTTGTGCACACACCTCAGTAAAAACTTAGTGTAGCAGCTTGAATGGAGACTTGGTCTGCAGCTTGCACCATCTGAGAGAAATCCATAGAATCCAATCTGGTAGAAAGTTGCTGGAAACACTGAAGCACATATTCTTGAAAGGGGCATTGAGGCGCAGTCAGATCCTGTTTACTACCCAGAGTGCTAGGAACATCCATTGCTGTCAGAATCAGAGGACCTGCTGTGCAATACATTAGTTTGACTTTTAGGCAAATTCTAGAGGCAACACCTAAGGGACCCTGGTCTTCATCTTTCACCCCAGCATGCAGTGAGGATCTGGGCTTTACTGCGAGGTCCCCAGGCCCTTACACTAGAAATGGTTCCAGTTATGTGTCAGCTGATGCAACAACAGACTAAGGTGCAGTACCTGAGCATGTGAACAGAGGCGTAATCAGAGGAGTCCGGGATAAAGGCAGATAGTGTAAACATGAGAGACAATTCAACGCCCAAGGCACATGGACTAGGTTCAATACGGTACAAATAGGCCAGGTGTTGGGGTAGGCAGTAGATAGGAAAATGGTCAGGGTATAGCCAAAATCAGTAAACAGTAAAAATGGATACCACCCTCAGCTGGCTAAAGAGACCAAAAGCTTATGCAATTTCCTTAGGTGGAAGGTGCTTGATATAACTAGAGGTGCTCAGGGATCGGAGGAGAGAAATGCAGGATGTGTGCTGGCCCTTTAAGACTGTGTGTGTGTGTCTTTTGGGCAGCAGAGAGAGGCTGACAGGTGGCCAGAGAATGGTGCCTGCCACAGATAGGAGGAGAGCACATGCCACAGATGACAGCGGGGACAGGTAGGAAAGATGGGCACACCTGCAACTTTAAGAAAATCGTTATCCTTCTGCTCTTTCTCAGATCTGTGAAAGAGCAATAAATTGCATTATATAAAAAAAAAAGTGACGTGTAAATCCAGCCAATACTTCATCCAACATGAAGAGTAGGAATTGGGTTGGCTAGGAGTTTGGCTGGGATGTCCCTCAGTTTTGAACCACTTTGTCTCTAGCACACTGAATATATAAATATACTGTAGTATACAGCACTATGTACAGATTTGCAAACTATGCCATTAAAGTTCTTTTTGTTACCTAATTTATTTTGTACGTTTTTGGTGTGCTATATGTATACAATGCGTGTTATGTATTAGCTTTGCCTAGTTACTATATGAAAATGTATTTCTTCCATGTAAATGAGTATCATCATTACTGGCAGCACATTACTCGCTCATACAGGAAGATGTGCCACCGACAATAATAAGTCTTTGTTGCACATAAAGGATGTAACTCACTGCCAAATGATTTTTTTCTCTTTTCTTGGATGATGAGAGGCACCTTCACACAGCCCAATGATCAGGCAAAGGAAAAATAATAGAAATGTTTTTGCTGAATCATCAGGAGATATTAAAGGCTTTTTAGTCACTAACATAGATCAGGCCAAATACTAGTTTTCAACAGTTCAGCAGATCTGATGAGAAGCAGTTTGGCTCAATTTTGCAGTTGTTTAAAAAACCAAAAACCTGCACAATCACCTCTCACGCAGCGTTCCCTTAAGCCGCTTTGGACTTCACTCTTTTCTGGGTCTTCCAGGGTCACTTTAGTCACATGATACATCCGTGACGCGTGACTGGAGATGGCCTGGCCTCAGCGCCAGCGCCGCTCACTTGTCTCGACACATATCACGTCACCATACTGACTGCATAATTTTAATTACGGGAGCAGAAAAAGCGGCATTACTTATTACGGGGGACATAAAGTGTGGTATTATTACCTAAGGCAGTAGAAAGGGCAGCATTATTAATAACGGGGACAGAAAAGGCAGCATTAATAATTATGGGAGTAGAAGAGGCAGCATTATTACTGATAGGGACATAAAAGGGGGCACACTTACTGCGTGGGGCCTAATTACTTCCTGGAGCACTAGGGATTGTGTTGAGGTGTGCAAAATGTATGGATGATGATGGAAAAACAAGGATCCAAAGATTTCTGTTTACCAAATTCTGCAGAGATAAGTTGTGGCTGGATGAAGTCATTGTGACGGTTTGGATGTGGATAGAGAAGAAAAGGGAGAGAAAACTATATCAATTAGAGATGTTGCCACCTGTGATCACTGGAGGTAACTGCATTGTATTAAATGGCACTATGTAGAACTAGAATTTTAAGAGATATACCATTACTATGAAGAGGTCCCTAGTGAGTATTATTACTGTGAAGGAATACAAGATTGTTACACTCAGAAGTGTTAACATCGGGGTTGGCCCCTAATTGACTGCTTCATTCTGTGGGCAGCCTTAATCTAGTCCCGTATCTATGGTTGTTTAATGGGAAACCCAGAAAAAAGTATTTTGTTTTACAAGAATAAAGAATTTTTATTTACACTAAAGTGCCTATAAAATGTAAATTGGGCTATAGTTCTTTTCCATTCAAGTGGATCAAGAACTTGCTATTAGCTAAAAAGAAACCTTTTCCTACACCAGTGGCTTTTTTCCCAAGCTCTTAAGTGATTAAGTGCCTGGAATGCAACTCGTATAACCACTGATCTCAAGGAATGCTGGGCATGTCTTACATCACTTATGACAGCATTCAATCCATTTTATCATTTGCAGTTAATAATATTTCATACAAATCGCATACAGCACGTAACCAGTTTCACTGACAGAGCACAGTCCTAATAAAAAAAATGATATTCAAAAGTGAAAAGGACATTTCTGCAATTAACTTGTAGCACATCTTAATAGGCCTTCAGAAGGCCCCCAACAGTCATTTTACCCAGATGCCACCTGTCAGTTTCAACATGGGAGGGCCACTCAGGAATCCTGATTGCTGATTGGGCCATTTAAATACCACTGTCAGAATTGATTAGTGACATCGAATGTGAATAGAGACCTCCGTACTCTTCCAGAAAGGCAGGTATCGGGGGAAAGAAGAATCAACTGTTGGATTTCAACATGCCTGATCCTTTGGTTCTCTGGGAGAAAAGCTTCCATCAGAGCAGTCTCCTTATTCTGAACCTGTGTATGCTCAGATGATATTATCATGCATTATATATGGGGTTGGGGCAGATAGCTGAGCTGGCAGCTAACTAAAATGTATAGCTAGCTTTAATATGATTATTTGATGCAAAATGTTTACTTTAATGACATCTCAAAAAGGTTTTTTGTAAGATAATAGGATGCATGCAATTTTAGATAGAAAAAGAAAAAACTTTTTAAATGATCGCTAGGCGATGACGCGGGAAAAGCAGGAGTTTTAAAAAATAAATCTGTACTGCGCATGTCCAACAGAGAGTTGTGCGGACCATCCGCAGTACAGATGAAGAGAAAAGAAAGCAGGTACGTGCGGATGCCGCTGCTGCCAGGGCCAGATTCCGCATGCGGAATCCGACCCGCCCGTGTGCAGGCGGCCTAAGAATGGAGCTCAGTTTTGATGTGCTGTAATGAGCTTTGTTATGGCTCCTATAGTTATGTAATCTGGATGGTACAAGGGTAACTTCTACTGGCTGTCCTACATCACTGTAGTTTGTGTATCTCTTTATGGAGTGTTGTACGTGACTTTCTATTGCCTGCAGAGTTTAGGTGATAGATCTGGAGGATTAGAGAGGTGCAAGTTTGAGGGTAATTTCAGTGGTACTGAGCTTTAAGAGAGACTACAATGCAGGAAAAAGGAGCTGCTAAAGAAATGAGGAGTCAGCTTGGGGATTTGCAGTGTCCTAAAGATTCCGTGCCTGTTAGAGAGGGACAGTGGCACAAGAAAGCAGACAACTGGTGTTTAAGAAGTGCAGCTCCATAACGCGCCAGAATCGACTTTGTTGAGAGAACAAAGCTGCAGTGACTACAGCTAGAGAGCCTGCTACAAAGTATTCACATCATCCTGCAGCTCTGCGAATCAGCCCAATAGATATCCAAAGATGTGTCACCTACATTATAGTATCGAACACGCTGGAGATATGTAAGTGAGGTGGGCCCTCAGGAAAAGGCCTGACAGGTGCACATGGGTAGTGACTTAAAAGCACACCTACCAGTTAAAATACGTGGGCTTGAGCCTCCAGCAGAGGAACATATATCCATCCACCAGTTGCGGACAAGATATTGGACAACAGTCACAGTACTTTCAGACTGTGTGTGGGCAACCACCATTGCTGGTTTGAAATGTTCAGTGGTACTACCATTTATTCTACAGTTGACGTGTGTTGCTGATCTTTGATTTATAAAAGATTGTTACCATACCCCACTCATGTTAAAGTTAAGTATACTCTTAGTTAGAGTCAGTTAGGTTGTCTAAGATTTCTGAATAACTGCATATTACTAAGGCTGCCTGTCCACGGGCGGGTTTTCATTGCGTTCTCCGCAGCAATAATCCGGCGGCAGGGAACGCAGTGAAAGCTCTCCATAGATGCTATGGAGAGCGCTTCACCCCTGTGCAAATGATTCTCCGCTCGCGGCCTCCAAATCACAGCATGTTGCGATTTGCCGTGGTCCTCCACGGTCAGCCTCTCTGTCAGATAGGCTAACCGTTAGAGATCCGTCTGCCGGCTCCTGCTCCCGGGAGATCCGCTGCAGGATACCGCAATGCCCGTGGACAGGCAGCCTTATTTAGTAACAGAAGCTTTTTAATCTTCAAGTTTATTTGGTAAAATAAAAATATATATGTTTTTGTAAGCTTGGTGTCCACATCAAACCCTGATTCCTGTGTTGCCTGACCCTAACCGATACTTTTATGTGGTAAAAACGTACTATGCTTATATTTGAATATATATAGAATGTTACCTTCAGTTGAAAATGTTTTAATAGCAGTATTGTACCATTTTCCGTATTACAAGTAAACAAGATATAGGCAAAATGGCCAATTGCCCTGTGGCCCCCACTATTTAAAGGGAACCTGTCCCGTCCCCACAGCACCATAAAGTAAGTTATAATGCTGTTAGGGAGCATGATAGAGAGCTGGGTGATGTATTTTTTATATTCACCCGTTCCTTGGATCCAGTGGTGTCACCCTCTGAAGTCCCGGTGGTGCACGAAAATCTGACTCTTCAGAGTCACGTGCACGTGTTCTCCCATAGACCTGTATAAATCTTCAGGGGGGACACCACTAGATCCAGGCACCAGGTGAGAATAAAAAATGCGTCACCTGGCTGCGTGTTACGTCCCTAAACAGCATTATAACTCAGTTTATGGTGCTGTGGGGATATGACAGGTTCCTTTTAGGGTCTGCACTCCATCACACATGACCCATCATAATTTTCAACTTTGGCAGATTATCATACACTTGTATCACAACACCATTATTCAAACACTGCATATGAATTTTAATTGGGCACCTTTGTGTATTCATTGTATTAGGCCTAATTCCCATGGGTGGATTTCCGCCGCGTATCACGCAGCGGAAATCCGCAGCATTGCCCCGCAGCTATTAGGTTCTATTGAACCTAATAGCACAATCTTCACGGTGCGGAATTCCACAGTGGATACCACAGTGCGGAATTCCATTGCAGTCAATGGAAGCTGTCTGTCACGCTATCTTCCGCTGTAGCACAGCGGTAGATAGCGCAAAAACGCTTCCCCACCCACCGACGCCCACATCATATGATGCGGCCGTCGTGTCACTTGATGTTGTGGGCGTGTCATATGACACTGCCAGCGCGTCATGCGCTGTACTGTGCATGTGCGCCAGCACAGGATTCGGGACATCGGGCAGCGGATCCGGAGGGGAGTATGGGGTCTCTGGGGGGGGAGCTGCGACAGACTCCGCTGCGGAATTCCGCTTGCGGAGCCTGTCACGACCGTTGGCACTAGGCCTTACAATATTATGTAGAAACCATATGGTGGTGTGATTTAATCCCACTATGGTATTATTAATTGGGTAATATTATTTAATAGTTTTAATTTGGCTACCAAAAAATGAGGAAAATGTAATAAAACGTTTAATTATATTCTATATTATGCAATATTTTATGTTTAAGATTGTTTGGTTCTCCATTGGCCAGACTCCTACCTGTAATGAGGTAAAGTATCTACTCACAAAAAGAAACTGGTTTAGGAGAAGATTCCCAGACAGATGCAGCATAAGTCAAGAGTTTTATTTATCAGTAGTTCCTCAAAGGAATGAGACTGTGGTGTTTGATGTGGAATTCTGGATGACCACATTGTAAGTCTTAAGTAGGCTTTTACATTCTAGTGCTAATAGAGTAGAATTCTAAGTAGCAATTGAAGTGTAACAATATCTTGTAGTCAGTCTTCAGGAGCTTCACCTTAGGAATTACAACTACTAAAATAAAGGCAATGCTTTTTGTACATAAAAAAAATATGTACATATACTGCATATACTACAATTTGAATACCGCAAGTGGAGAATAGCTATGATTCTCTGCTCATGGACGGTGCGGCTGCGCTTTCCATAGCAACGCTGTGGAAAGCTTCAGACAGCGTGATTTGGCAGCGGATTTATCACCAGCGGAATCACGCCCGTAGGCATGCAGCCGTATCAAGTTGAAGTGGATTTATCATTAGGTTATGCTGCCATATGTCAGAGCAGTACAGTATATGGAGAGGTCCGCTCTCTAAAAAAGTGTTGTTTGGCTATTACGAGTGCTCATAGAATACACAGGGCACAAAGTTTATGAGCCCAGTGCATTTATGAGCGCAGCACCCTGATGACTGCGTGCTGTATTTCTGAAAAAAAAGTGATGTTTTAATGGTTAACAAAAATACATGATGTTATTGCGACTTTTTGAACCTACTCAGGGTTCTTTCTCAGGCTTAAGCCTTTAAGCCTGAGGAAGAACCCTGAGTAGGTTCGAAAGCTCGCTATAACATCATGCTTTTTGTTAACCATTAAAAAGTATCATATCTACAAGATTATTTGGTTTCTCCTGCTGATAACAATCACATTTTGCTCTACTGGCTAACATAGTACCAAACTTTTTTTCTCTGTATTTATGAATACACAACTGCCTTTCAATCACTGTAAAGCCTCACCTCCACAGGCACATGCTGTTTCCAAGTGCAGAATTCCGCAGTGGATTCCACCCGTGCCCACAACCATGGACATTTTCTCACCAGTCCAGAGGCGGTGCGGGTCTTCTCCATCCCGGCCGTCTCTTCTTTTCTTCTGTACTGTAGAGTGTCCGGGTGGGCATGCTGCGCGTATGTGCAATGCATTTGTTTGTAAATCTCCTGCTTTCCTGCAGATCCGCAGCACGTCCGCAGAGTCAGCTTCAATGGAAGCCATCCATGCGGTAATCCGCAGAAAATGGAGCATGCTGCAATGGATAAAATAAAATCCGCAGGTATTTAATTACCTGCAGATGCCCAATGATTTTCTATGGGAAAATTGAACTACAGACCTCTGCGTGGGTGACCCACGGGGATTCCACAATTCAATTTTGCCTGTGAACATGAGACCTTAGGGAACAGGTTGAGGATCTTTTATAATCTGATCTGTTATTTCACCAAACTGTTGCAATCTGTTTTCATCTCATCAGTGTATTAAAAAATTCTGAATTAAAAAATAAATAAAAAAGAATGAAAAAAATGAAGCACATTATTTTATGGCAACAGAAAACATACAGCAACAACTGTTAGGGCATGCTCACATGGCTTTAATGGTCAGATCCACGATTTTTCTACATAGATCAGACAGTTCAGTCCAGTGCTGAACACTGAGGCTAAAAGCTCCATTTAGACGGGACGAATGTCGGGTAAACTATGCCGGACACTCTTCCCTGCACATACTAGCACCTGCACGGGAGCTTGTATTGCTGGCTCACAGCGGAGAGGCTGCAGGAGATTTCTCTCCTCACGCTCCCCTGCACCTCTTCATTGACAACATAGAGGCCGTTCAGTACTGAATAGCTGCTATTTACAATGGGAATTCACATGTTAATTTTTTTTCTGCGATGCAGATGTCAAAATATGCATGCCGAAAAATCCATGCCATATTACCTAAAGCGTGGGGATCCAGTAAAATGCTAAAAGGGTGCAGAGCATAGAGTTTGCATCCAAATCTGTGTAAAATAGGGTTATGATAAATGGTAGAGTTGCAATAATCTTTGAGTGTTCATTTTCAAAGAGTGGTCATAAATGGCTGCTCATCCAATTGGAGGCTCTGTCCTAGGCCCACTATTGATCAACATTTTTATAAATGATCTGGATGAGGGAATTGATAGGAAACTGATCAAATTTTCAGAGGACACAAAGCAAGGAGGGATAGCTAACACTATAGAAGAGAGAGAGGATTCAAAAAGATCTAGAAAACAGTGGACAGCGACTAACAGAGTGGTATTTTAAAAGGAGAAATGCAAAATCCTACATCTGGGCAAGAAAAATGAAAAAGTACATACAGAAAGGGAGGAATTGAGCCGAGCAGCACGTGGGAAAAAGACTTGGGTATACTAATAGATCATAGACTGAACATGAGTCAACATTGATGCAGCAGCAAAAAAGGCAAACATAATTCTGAGATGTATTAAGAGAAGCATAAAGTCTAAATCCTGTGAGATATTTATCCCCCGTGTACTCTTCCTTAGTTAGACCTCATCTGGAATATTGTGTCAAGTTCTGGGTACCACAATTTAAAAAAGACATAGATAAACTGGAGCAAGGTCAGAGAAAAGTTACTAAGATAGTGAGCGGTCTGCAAATCATGTCCTATGAGGAACGGTTAAAAGATCTGGGACTAGGAGTTGATTTCAACATACCCCTTGATCCGCACACAGACACCTCTAGGGGAAACAGCTGTCTCATATTAGCCGCACACCGGTGGATCAGGAAGACACTCCATAAATACCAACTGATAGATGCCTGGAGGGTCTTACACCCGGACACTAGAGACTATACATACTTCTCCGCCCCCCATAACTCATACTCTAGGATAGACAACTTCCTGGTACATCATTTGACTCTCCCCCTGGTGGTGTCAGTGGAAATAGATAGTATCACATTATCTGACCACACACTTATTACTCTATCTCTGTCTCTCCCTACAATCCACGACAGAATTTGGCACTGGCGACTCAATGAGTCCCTCATCCATGAGCTGGAGACATCAGGGGAGATCCAAAGGGCCCTAGATGAATACTTTAAAAAACAACTACACTCCAGACAGCGACCCTCTGACAGTTTGGGAGGCCCACAAATGTGTAATCCGGGGGGTTTCTTCGTAGGGTTGGGATCCCGTATTAAAAAAGAACGAGGGGCACTACTCCGAGGGTTACTAGACCGGATCCAGGCTCTTGAACTGCTACACAAATCTAAACAAGACAATACTAGCGGGGCGGAACTAGTACAACTAAGAGATCGTGTGCGCTCGCTCTGCTTGGCTCAGGCGAAAGGGTCCATAGCGAAATGCAAACGTCATTTTTACGAATTCGGCAACAAACCCAGCTGCACGTTAGCCCGTGCCCTCCGCACAACTAGAGCTAGAACTTATGTCCCACACATCTCCTCCGCCTCTGGTCACACCCTGCACCTACCCCAACAGATAACAGAAGCGACTACTATCAAGCCCTCTATAACTTAACATCACTGCTATCGGAACACGACAGGACCACTTGGAAAGCTAAAATACTGGAATACCTTAGACAATCAAATCTCCGCAGGTTCCCGCAGGAGACGACGGAGGTAATGGAAACCCCGATCACACAGGCCGAACTGGTAGCCGCTATCACGGAAACTCACACGGGAAAATCCCCCAGGCCAGACGGTTTTACCCTCTTATATTACAAAAAATATTCAGAGACCCTGACCCCGCACTTTTTGCGAGCCTTTAACCCCCTCACTACGGGAAAAGAAATGCCTAGAGACACCCTAAGGGCACATATCACGGTAATCCCAAAAGAAGGGAAGGACCCCTTACAATGTCAGAGCTACCGCCCCATCTCCCTTCTGAATGTTGACCTGAAGTTATTCGCAAAGGAATTGGCAAACAGGATCTCCCCTCTCCTGATCCACGGGGATCAGGTTGGATTTGTTCCGCTTAGGGAAGCAAGAGACAACACAGCAAAAGCTATAAATCTGATTCACTTGGCCAAAAAGTCAGCCCTCCCCGTTTGCCTATTATCTACAGATACAGATAAAGCGTTTGTCAGAGTGGACTGGGACTTTCTGTTTGCCACTATGTCCCACATGGGAATGGGCTCTATAATGCTAAAATGGCTTTTAAGCCTTTACTCATCCCCCACGGCGTCGGTCAGAGTAAACGATCAGATTTCATCTCCCTTCACTATCTCGAACGGTACACGACAGGGGTGCCCCCTATCATTGTCACGGCGCCCCCAAGAGACCCCCAAACGTACCTGCGGATCGCGGTCCTCGCTCCCGCATGACGCTTCATGCTCTATTTGCCACGGGTGTACGCATGGACGGCTTCCATTGCAGTCAATGGAAGCTGTTCGTTCACGCTATCTTCCGCTGTAGCACTACCGCCTACCGCTGCAGCATCATCTGACACGCCGGCCACGTCACATGACACGCCCACCGTGTCACATGACACAGCCAGCCGTGTCATATGACGCAGCAGTGATAGGCGGTGGTGCTACAGCAGAAGATAGCGTAAATGGACGGCTTCCATTGACTGCAATGGAAGCCATCCGTGCGTACACCCGCGGCAAATAGAGCATGCCGCGGGTGAGGATGGGTGAATTCACGGTGCGGAATTCCGCGGTGGAATTCCGCACCGTGAGCCCTGAGCTATTATTAGTCTGTGGGAAGGAGCCCTAACAGAGAAATAGAATGTTGACCACAAAAGTTCATGACTAGGGTATAACGGAGTCACTGGCGACTGTGACCTATCCCCTTCTTCCCTTTTACCCAATAACTTAAAGAACAATGCAACACCAAAATTGGATTAAATTATGGCCACAGCAGCCACCTTTATTTAACAAAAACATAAATAACCATTTTAACCTCAGATAACCTGGGAAGGGATCCCATGGAGCCCTACCACCTGACTGTCGCCTCACCAGAAAAACGGGAAATAGTTGTGCCTGTCACCTGTCGCATTTCGGACTCGGGCAACACTATTTCCCTATCACTGCCTCGGCTGCAAGTCGACAGACATGGGGGCCCACCACTCACTACCTCGCCTCAGGTCGCCTCATCCGGACCCCGAGCACGGCTAGCCATGACCTGGCTAACCCCTCCCACAAGCACTGCAAGGCACCGCCCTGTGACTCCCAGAGGCGACAGTCCTAACCAACAATTCACAGAGGGGAAAGGAAGCTATCCAGCTGCCTGCTACCCCCCTACTACCCCCGCTTTGCTGACTCCACGGGACCCCTCCACAGCCAACACGGCTTGATCCCCTCAAGCCTGCGCCGCCTGCCACAACAACAACGCACGCTCAATCCCCTCCTGAATCCCCTCCATCCATAAATCTGTCCCTATTTCATTAAGATGGACCCCATCCGACCTCCAATAGTTACCTGTGCCAGCCTCCAAATCAATGTGCCTTACGGCCAAGCCCCCACGCTGCCCAACAAACCGTGAAACCTCCCTGTTCAACTTGATCCTGGCCTTATTTAGCCCCTTAATCGATCTCACACCTCTCCACGCTTTCCTAGGGACTATTTCCGACCAGACTGTCTTGACCCACGGGTATGACGACATCAATCTAAGTATGTCATACCTGATGTCCCTCGATAAATCTCTGAACGGCCTATGCCCCAAATCGTTACCTCCAGCGTGAAGGACAAGTATGTCCGGCACTCTATCCAACTCAATCCCTTTCTCCACTTTTTCTATCACCCTACCCCAAAGCATCCCCCTAATCCCAATCCATCTAACACCTCACTTCTAGCAAACCTCAGCTGTCTCCCATTAGGCCTAAGTCTCGCCCGTTCCGCCCCCCAAAAAACAAAAGAATGGCCTAGAATCCACACTAATGCCTGATGACAACCCGAAAGAAAACAAAACAGAAACAATCACCAGAAAAATCCCCTTTTAAATTTTTTTATTTTTATTTTTAAATTACAACTAATGTCTATAGAAGGTGTGGCCGCACATATGACCTAAAACGTGCTGACCCCCAGCGCCCTATTCTTCTCACCGCCTGTTCATCCATACCCTGGACCGTGGCCTCCGTCGCTACCCCCACCCTGAAGGAATGGGACCCGAACTGCGAGCTGTCAAAACCCGCCGCTACCAAAGTTCTCTTAAAAACTGCCGTGAATGGGAACCGTGACAAAAATTGCCCATCCCCATGTTGCAACAATGGACCACTGCCCCCCCCTGAAACTTGACTATAGTTATTAAAAGATCTGACTGGGCACATGACTGCCCCTGAGACCTTCCCCAACTGTACCAGTTGTCCCCTCCCCTCCTGATCCGTCTTGGACCACCGCACAAAAATTTCCAGTCTATCCTCCACCAGCCTCACATCCTCCCTCTGCACTCCTCCCCCCACTGCCCTGCTCGGCGAAACTAATTCCCCCACACGAAAAGCCCCAAAAAACGCCAAGGAAAAAGCCGCTTTAAACAACAAACGCTCAAAATTGTCCCGCAAACCGAATCTATGGATCCCCCCAGCCTTTCTAAGATACTAAAAGACACTGGTCTTCTCGTATCCAACCGCCCCTTACCTCTCCTAAAACCCTTTAGTGCCTGTTTTACGACAAAAGTTTTGGTCACGTCTGCTACCCCTTTTAATTTACACCCAAACGCTACCCCGGCCATGAACCTATTGACTCGCCCAACCGTCCATCCTTCCCTGGAACTCCTTCCCAACCAGCTCAGTAAAAACCCCACCCTATCCTCCGTCGAACATTGAACCACCCAATCCTCCCACTCCTTCCACGCAGCGCTATACGCCGCTCTCGTCCCCCGAGCCAGTGACTGTGCAATCAAGTCCCCCACTGCTCGCTTACCACGTTCCGGAGCTGTTGAGGGCACTTCCTCCCCGTCTCCTCTGCTCCCGGCGCCAGCGTCCGGAACCGCTCCCACTGGAAACGAGAGAGAGCATCCGCAATTGAATTATGGACTCCTGGAACGTGTACCGCTATTACCCAGATGTTAAGGGCCAGAGCTTCGAGTACCAAATGTCGCAACAAGTTCACAACTGGGGGAGAGGAGGCCGTCATATTGTTGATGACCTGCACCACCCCCAAGTTGTCGCAGTGAAACCTCACCTTTCGATCCCGAAAGTGAACACCCCAAAGCGCAACTGCTACAACTATTGGAAAGAGCTCCAATAGCACCAGGTTTCGTACCAGGCCCTCTCGCTTCCACTGTTCTGGCCATTTGCCCACGCACCACTTGCCCTGAAAATAGGCCCCAAAACCTGACCCTCCTGCCGCATCTGTGAACAGCTCCCAGTCCACGTTCTCGCTGATCTCGGCCATCATAACGGACCTGCCATTGTAACGCTTCAAAAAAGCGCCCCACACCGCCAGATCATTTTTGTGACCTGCTCCTAACCTAATAAAATGGTGGGGAGCCCGCACCCCCGCCGTCGCTGCCGCCATTCGCCTGCAAAAAACCCTGCAAGCAAAATTCAGCTTGCCCAGCAAGGATTGCAAACGTCGCAGCGTGATTTTCCTGGCAGTGCGCGCAAACTGCACCTCCTCCTGCAAATCCCGCAATTTGTTTTCCGGCAGTCGGCACTCCATTGCTTCCGTATCAATGGAAATGCCCCAAAAACAATTTTCCGGCGCTTTTTCCCCAATCACGCTCGCCAGAATGGCGAACGCTTGGAGCCAGTTAGTAAACGTCTGTGGGATCAGACGCCACCTCCGCTTCTCCTCCTCCTCCTTTTTAAATTCAGTTCTCTTCCCCTTGTCAAGATTAAATTTCTCCAAGGGGAGGAGGGAGAATATTTCAACATATTTGTCCCTCCATATTTTTTCCCTGACTTCTTTCTTCAAATGGGCCCAGAGGGGCCCCTCGAAGCAAACATATACCTCCCCTCTCGCTCTATCATCCAATCTAACCCCATCCCCATACTTCTCTGTCTGCACCGCTACCGTCACTGCCTGATTGGCGCCCACACCCCCGGCTACGCCCTGCCTCCTGTCCCCGACCTGCGACCCTACGTCCGTACTCCATGCTGAAACCACTGAAGGGGAGGGCTGCTCTATGGCTACCCACTCCGCCTGTTCACCCCCAGTCCCCCCAGCCGAGCTCCCGCTCGGGCCGCTCGCAATGCTGGATGACGCTCTAACCGGCGAAATATCCGCCGCAACCGGCGGCGCAGCCTGCCCTGACCCCTCCCCCCCGACGCATAAGCAATCCGCACAAAATACCAAGCAGCGCCCCCATATCGCCCCCACCCAGCGCGCTTGCTGTCGCTGCACCACCGCCTGCCAACGCCCCTGTGCTAGACCCCGCTCGCGCTACCTGGCTAAACGCGTGAGACAAAACCAACATGGATCTCTCACCTGGCTGCGAGGGGGCTGTGTACCTGCCAGCCGCTGCTCCAACATCCTGCTGATCCCTTTCGCCGTTCTCTGCGTCGCCACTCCTTGCCGCTGCTTGTCCTCCTCCTGGCTGAAGCCGCTCGTCCTGGATCCCAGCCGCTCTTCATGGCCCCGATGCGCGTCTGGCCGCCTCTGTGGTGTTGGGGCGCTGCCTGCTGCCCCCATCTTCAGCCACTCTGCTATCTGGCCTGTTGCTGCGCCGGGGGTGCGCCCCGACCGGTACATGTCCGGGTGCGCATCCCCCCCGCTCCATGCCTGCTCTCAGTTGCCGCCGCTGATCTCTGCCCAGCCGCACTCTCCTTCCACGGCTCAGCTCCAACTGTTATTCTTTGAATTACGACTCCTCCCCTTCCCCCTACTTCCCGCTCTTTCCTTTTCCCCCTCTCACCCCCTTCTTCTCTTACCCAGAATCCTCACTTTCACTTAACCCCTTCACTCCCCGTTAACCCTGTCATGCCTTCCTCCCGCCTACAACCTGCGTTTTTCCGGCTCCGGCAGTTCCTTTTTTCTCCTACAAAGCATCTAATATAGTTCATTTCAGGATCTTGTTCATGTTCACTCTAAATGCTTTAAACTTAACTGTTTCTCATTTTGTATATATTTAAATTTGTTACATTCAGACATTTTGAATGCGTTGGAAAAATAGCTCATAGATGATGATGCCAGCCGTTTGTGTATTCCTTGTCGTATGTGAAAATTTAAACTTTGCACTAGTTTGTGGATTAAAGAGGTTGTCCCGCGCAAGCAAGCGGTGTTAAGCACTTCTGTATGGCCATATTAATGCACTTTGTAATATACATCGTGCATTAAATATTGGCCATACAGAAGTTATACACTTACCCCCTCCGGTGTTGGCGTCCCCGTCTCCATGCCGCCGACCGAAGCCTTCTTCCCCCTCGATTAGACGCGCTTGCGCAGTCTTCTCTTCTGTTCTGTTGAATGGGGCCGCTCCGGCGTGCTCGCGCCGCACAGGTCTTCTGTTAGTATCTAGATTCTTACAACCCAGGTGATTAGCTGTATTGGGCTCTGTCCAATTCACTGGTTACCTAGGCATAGCAGTATACATTTGGTTGTGTCTGTGCTTGTAATGTGGCTTACAACAGATTAGTCCTATTCAAGTGAGTAGGACAGAACTGTAGAACCATGCACGTCCACAACCTTGTAGATCCTAATGATAGACCTATTACAGTACTGGAAAACCATTTTAATAATTGTTTACTTTGTTAAAGGGGTTGTCCCGCGGCAGCAAGTGGGTCTATACACTTCTGTATGGCCATATTAATGCACTTTGTAATGTACATTGTGCATTAATTATGAGCCATACAGAAGTTATCAAAAGTTTTTCACTTACCTGTTCCGTTGCTGGCGTCCTCGTCTCCATGGTTGCCGTCTAATTTTCGCCGTCTAATGGCCAAATTAGACGCGCTTGCGCAGTCCGGGTCTTCTTATCTTCTCAATGGGGCTCCGTGTAGCTCCGTGTAGCTCCGCCCCGTCACGTGCCGATTCCAGCCAATCAGGAGGCTGGAATCGGCAATGGACCGCACAGAAGCCCTGCGGTCCACGGAGGGAGAAGATGCCGGCGGCCATCTTCACCGGGTAAGTAAGAAGTCACCGGAGCGCGGGGATTCAGGTAAGCGCTGCCCGGTGTTCTTTTTTAACCCCTGCATCGGGGTTGTCTCGCGCCGAACGGGGGGGGGGGGTTTGAAAAAAAAACAAAAAACGTTTCGGCGCGGGACAACCCCTTTAACGTGCCTTCAATACTAAATGAAGGATCAGTATTCCATCCAGTGGTAGATGAATTTAGTGATTAAATAGTTTGGAAGAAAAAAAATGTTATTGTTCAAAGAGTAAATTGGTTCTTTTCATGTTTATAGCTCTAAAAAGGAAGAGGAAATTCTAATCATCTCAAGTCATTATTACAATGTCGCCATACCTAAAACACTAGAATGGCAGGAATGTGCTAATGATAGGTTATATCTTGATAAAGATATACCATGCATGGCTGAAGAAGCAGCAAAGCTTTGAGCAGATGCATTTAACCCCTTAAAATAATAGGTAAAAATGCAGCTTTATTTGTAGATTCTTCAAAATGATATATTCCACAGCCATATGGCTGTTTCGATGCCTGGTGGCGCTTTTATACTGAATAATAATCATTCAGATTCTCGCAGGGTCGCAGGAATATGAATAATGATACTACAGTGTAAGGGTGAAGTCACATGAACGTATATCGGCTCGGTTTTCACGCCGAGCCAATATACGTTGTCTCTCTTTACAGATGGATGGGGGTGAGGATGGAAGAGCCAGGAGCAGGAACTGTGCTCCCGCCCCCTCTCTGCCTCCTCTCCGCCCCTCTGCACTATTTGCAATAAAAGGAGGCGGGGCAGGGGTGGGGCTAAGTTCTGAGCATTAGCCCCACCCCCATCCCACCTCTCCCCATTGCAAATAGTGCAGAGGGGCGGAGAGGAGGCAGAGAGGGAGCGAGAGCTCAGTTCCTGCTCCTGGCTCTTCCATCCTCCCCCCCCCCCTGCAGAGAGAGACAACGTATATCGGCTCGGCGTGAAAACCGAGCCGATATACGTTCGTGTGAATGCAGCCTAAATACCAGCAGCGCCTGATTGATGAATGATAATTAATTTATCGTTCAATTTTTGCAGGCATGAAAATCAACAACGATCTGCCTATGTAAACAGGCAGTTGTTTATCTATGAATGACTGCCTGTTTACTGTGAATGGAAGCGGGCAGCCTGAACAATCTCTGGCTTGCTCCGACTTCATTGACTGAGTGATTGTTGCTCCTGTGTTAAGGCCCCTTTAGACACAATGATTTTCACTCACAAATCACTCAAAGCTATCTTTTGAGCGATAATCGTTGTGTCTAACTGCACTGACATCGTGCAATTTTCATTAAGCCGTCTGAAAGAGCATGCTGAAAGATCAGTGATCAGTTATCAGGAATTCACAGCGGGATACAGCTGATACTATTGTTTCAGCTGTATCCCACTCCCTGATGACAGGCTGGGTATGAAGAACAGAGCGGTCCAGCTGTGTTCTCCATACCCTGCTCAGAGTGCTTAGCTGTATAACAGCCAGGCACTCAGAGCAGAGAACAGCTGGATGCAGAAGACAAGCGGGGAAACCCCGCTTGTCTTCTGCATCCTCCGCCTGTACAGCCGGGCACTCTAGGCAGAGGATACAGAATACAAGCAGGGTGTCTCTACTTGTCTTCTGCATCCAGCTGTGCTCTGCTCGGGGCGCCCAGCTGTTATACAGCTGACCGCTCTGAGCAGGGTATGGAGAACACAGCTGTACCGCTCTGTTCTTCATACCCAGCTTGTCTTCTGCAGCCTCTGCCCGGAACGCAAAGTGATTACTCAACGTTTAAGAGATCACCTTGCGCTGTAAAAAGAATAACAATTACACAGGTCTGCAAAAAAAACTTTTTTTAAAATTGTTTTGATTTTGTTAAATCATCTTTATGTAGTTTTTTGCACAGATTTCAAAACTGACATGGGTTTTTTTCTATCACGTAAGGCTTGCCTACAAAATAAAGTTGAAGTATTTGGAAAAAATACAAAAACCGGAAATTTTTGTTTTTGTTTTTATTATTTTAACATGAAGTAAAAGCAAAAAAACCAACAATACCTAGCTAAAATAAGCATAATAGTGATATACATGTGTTGCAAAGTTATTATAAGTCTTTGTAAAAACTTTTTCTTTTTCCATCAAAGCTTCTTTTGGTACTTTTTCGGCTGTGTTCTTGTGAATTTTTCCTATTTAACATCCAACAGTAGTCTGCCATCATGTTGACATTCCATCGACCTTGGTATCTGCGCTCCATTTCTTTTAGATCTTGATGGAAACGTTCTCCTTGTTCCTCACTTAAAGCCCCAAGATTTTCTGGAAAGTAGTCCAGATGTGAGTGAAGGAAATGGACTTTGACACTCATGTTGCAGCCCAAGATTTTGTAGTTTTGTAACAATTCAGCAACCAAAGTTTTGTAGTTTGGGTTTAAATGAATTCCAGCCATTTTTTTCTTCCATTTCCATTTTAGTGACAAAGATTTCATCTTTTAAAAGTTTTCTTATGTCAGGTCCAACAAAGACTCCCTCTTTCAGCTTAGCATCTGATAGACCAGGAAACTGTTCACAAAGATACTTGAAACACTCTCCTTCTTTGTGTAATGCTTTCACAAACTGTTTCATTAGTCCCAATTTGATATGAAGTGGTGGAAGTAAGATCTTTTTAGGATCCACTAAACTTTGTCTTTTAACATTTTCAACTCCAGGAATAAGAGCCTTTCTGATTGGCCAGGTCTGCTTGACATAGTGTTGTTTCCTGTCACGGCTATCCCATTCACAGAGGAAACATGGAAACTTTGTGTAACCACTTTGTTGACCTAGTAACATGGAAATAACTTTCAAATCCCCACAAATGGTCCATTTATGGTCAGAGTAGCTGAGCTTATTAAGAACAAACCCAAGATTCTTGTAGCATTCTTTCAAATGGACTGAGTGTCCAACAGGCACAGAAGCATATTGGTTATCATTGTGAAGAAGTACGGCTTTCAAACTCCTTTTTGACGAATCTATGAAAAGTCTCCATTCCTCTGGGTCATACGTTATGTTGAACATTTCCATGATTCCAGGTACATTGTTGCAGAAAACTAGTTCACCCTCTTGTGTAAAAAAAGGGACAAATTCCTTTTCTCTAAGTCGGTACCATGAAAATGAAACACCGGAGGCTAACATATGTCTTTCTTTAAGTCTAGACCCTAACACTTCCGCTGAATCCTTTGGTAGGCCCAGATCTCGTACTAAATCGTTCAAGTCTGATTGAGAGAAAAGTTCAGGGTCATTGGTACCTGGATCATAGCTGTCATCATTATCGCTGCTACTATGTGACATTTGGTCTAAATCGTCTAAAATATTGTCCAGGGTATCCGGAGGTGAAGGAATAGGCAAGTCAGGTCCATGAGGAACAGGACGAATAGCCGAACGTATGTTGGTTGGGTATGAAATGTCCTTCCTGTTTTTAAAATTGAAACCTTGCACTGAACAAGAACAAAAATAACAGTCATCACTGTGATTTTTAGGCTCTCTCCAAACCATGGGTACTCCAAAACGAAATGATTTCTTCTTACCTTGAAACCATTGTCTGAGTTCTTCAACACACACAGAACACACTATATGGGGAGCCCAAGATTTATCTTGGTCCCCTAATTTCATACCAAAGTATGCAAAATACACCTTCTGAACAAAATTAGAAATGTTCCTTTGTTGCTTCTTGACGGTATAAGACCCACAAAAATAACAGAAACAGTTAGGAGAGTTGACACATCTTCTAGTAGCCATTTCTTCTAAATACCGTATCACAAAACTGTTTGATGCGTACACCACAGTGGCTGGCTCCACACTGAGTCACTGACTGCAGTCAAGGTCACGCCTAGCAGACAGTTTAGATTCGTTGTCGTACGCGTACCAAACCTGAAAAACCCTGAAAATAAGAAAATTTCAGGTGAAATTTGTCACTTATATAGGGGTGATGGAATTTTTTCACTATTTTTACCGTAATCAGCACAAAAACTACTGTTAAACCCACTAATTAAATATGCTACAATTTTTTCATCGCAGACCTGTGTTATCACTCAATCGCTCAAAAGATTTTTTTTGCGCGATAATCATTGTGTCTAAACTACCCTTTACTGTTGGTCATGTAAAGCAGTAATAAAGTCGTACTTTTGCCATTCCTTATCTGTACTACAACAGTATGTTACCTTATGCATATTAGAAAGCAGTGATAAGTCTAAAAATATCTCCTATGACAAACATTATTTTTTGCTTACCTCCTTGCAATATGCAAGTTAATTTTGGTACTACAATATTACTATTATTAGCATGTTAATACTTGTCTACTGTAGGTTGCTGTGTCAGAAGACAAAGAAAAAAGTGTTGACACTGTTGTGTTCCCTCCAGATGGCATCTGTTATGTTCTGCACCAATCATATGGCTGTTCACTGCTCACTAGAGATGAGCGAACGTACTCGGTAAGGGCGATTTCGCAATCGAGCACCGCGATTTTCGAGTACCTCACTACTCGGGTGAAAAGTACTCGGGTGCGTTGTGGGTGAGCGGGGGGTTGCAGCGGGGAGTGGGGGGGGGAGAGGGAGAGAGAGAGGGCTCCCCCCTGTTCCCCGCTGCTACCCCCCACTCCCCTCTGCAACCCCCTGCCCCACAGCGCACCCGAGTACTTTTCACCCGAGTAGTGAAGTACTCGAAAATCGCGGTGCTCGATTGCGAAATCGCCCTTACCGAGTACGTTCGCTCATCTCTACTGCTCACCTTTTTGTCTCTGTGCATCTGCATTTCTGCAGAGGTTGTGCCATGTTACTAGTGTAATGTCCCAGAACAAAATCCTGGTCCCCTCCATAAATGTCATACATGTATTGTCCTATGTGGATGCACTGTGCAAAGCTGTCATGTCATTTTCTGTATGTGTGTTGCACAGCTGCTGTGACTGAAGAGTTAACTGTGTTAAAATCATTGCCTTTCAGCTCTGTCTGCTGAATGTATCTATTCTCTTAAATCATGTGGTACAAGTGAGAGTGTCTGAGAGCGGGAAGAGGTCTTTCATCTTGCCTGCTACAGAGTGCTAACACAGAGCCACATGGAAGCACCTTTAGCTTCCATGTAGGTGAAGATGGAGGAAGAGGAGCGACATCCCGTAGTGCTTGGAGTGTGGATGTGAGAGGAGTGAGTCCTAGCAACAGAGAGAGCGAGAGCAACCCCAGTTTACTGAAACAAGTACCTATTCACAACACAGGCATTTTTCCTGTGCGGCCATCCGCCATTAGGATCACCGCACAGAGGTACTTAATTGTGATACCCATGTGGATGCTGCACGGGATGTATCTAGGCTAAGTTGTCTTCTTGAGTAATTTGTCTGCCAGAGAGTATGCGGAGTGACCCCTGCCCTTTTTTTCTTCCGGAGTGCTCCCAATTCCAGGACGGGTGACATATAGATAACGTGGACTATAGGGCCGTATTGTTCCTGTGTATCCTCCCTACCTCTGGGTTATAGCCTGTAACTGCTACAGGTGAATTATACCTGTAATTACCTGTTATACAAAGTTTATTTAAGTAAAGTTATACCAGGCCTTAACCGTTCCTGAGGACCCGAGGTACTACACACAAGTATTACTCTGCTGCAATGGTTACCAGTGTGTGGGAATGGTGTCGTCATGAGTGATATCTACTACAACGCCTCTCATCCCCTTATTGGCACTCCTAGCCAAATGAGTGTTGAAGCTTGACTGGCACACTACATGGGCCACCTAGCCTGCCCTTAATGTACTTCCTTTTTTTCAGTTTTATAATAGGGACTGAGCTGTAGTACCAGAAACAGCCATTACTAAAAGTACAGAGCTGTGCCTGTCTGAAGCAACTTGGCTCCTTCAAACTGCTGATTTAAGGAGCGCCAAGGGTCTTAAGCATAGCCCATCAACTTTATAGATCTGGATAACCCTTTTAATGAATGTCAAGTTATACAGTATGCTAATTTAAGTTTAGCATACTTAGCAAATATAATTGGAGCAAACTCTCAGTATTAACTTGTATGAATTTTCAGCATTTGAATCTAAACAGCAAATATTCATTGAAAAAACATAGATGTTAAAAAATTATAATAACTTTTAAAAATATCGAAACATTGCAGAAGAGGTCTAAACATTTATAAAGCTACTTACTGAGGAGTTTAAGAGGGGACTAGACGTCTTCCTAGAGCGCTTTGATATTACAGGATATAGACATTAAGTGACCAGGGTTGTTGATCTTGAATTTTGATCCAGGGATTACTGTGGCTGCTATTAGGGAGTCAAGAAGGAATTTGTTTCCTCCGGATGAGCGAAATTGGCTTGTTGTTTTTTTTTTGCCTTCCTCTTGACCAACAAGAAGGAAGGGGGGGGGGGTAAAACAGGCTGAATTAGATGGATACTAACATACTAAGTTACTGAGCAAAATAAATATTTTCTCTAGATTAGTCATATAAAATGCACATCATGTAACAACTGATTCAACTACTCTCTGCAGCTTAGCTTGCTTATTTTCTTCCTGAAATTAGTTGTCTTTACGTTCTATGCCTCCCTCCTCCAACTGTAGTAGCTCAGTGGCTTTTTCATTATTTGCTTTGTTCAAGTCATCAATCATTCCTTCTAAACCTGTACTGTAAAAATGTCAGAGTTGCATTGTGAAGCTGAAAATAATTTGAACACTATTTAAAGGCAAGTATGAGTGATTTATATGATGGTTACAAGCCAGCAAGCATAGTAGGGGGTTTTAACAATAGGGATGATTAATCCTGGGGAAAATAGGGTTCATAAAATACAGCATGGCAACACTGCCTTAGGGCTCAGTCACACGGGCGTTTATTGCCGCGATTTGCGCATGCGCATGCGTCCGGCGATTTTTTAAAACCATTGCTTTGCAATGGTATCGGACACATGAGCGCTTTTTATGCGCTCGTCCGATAAATTAGAGAACAGAAATCGCAGATTGCACCTATCTGCGATCTGCGATTCCTGTTCTCTTCTCTATATGCGCTCAATGGGGCCGACGGCAGCAGCGCCGACCCCAATGAGAACATATAGAAGACAAATCATTCTTCTCTGCCACAGCTGGAACAGCTGTGGCAGAGAAGAACGATGTTTGCCCATTGAATTCAATGGAGCGGCAATACATTGAATTCAATGGAGCGGCAATGAATGGGTGTGACTGAGACTTGCTTCTGATTGGCTCAGCGCTGAGCCAATCAGGGGCAAGCCTGAGTCACACCCCCTTCACACCCACTGCAGGCCAGCCGCCGGGATCTCCAGCTGCCGGGAGCAGGTAAGTACATACATTTTTTTTATTTTTTCACTTTTCAGGATGCATTGCAGGAAAGGGGTTATATATTTAACCCCTTCCCGACAATTCATCCCACACTCGCCCGCAGCGCTTGCATTCAATGGAGCCGCTGTATTGCCGTCTCCATTGAATGCAATGCGCTGGACAGCTCCGGCCCGTTTCTAATGAAACGCGGCTAGGAGCAGATTTTCGGGCGATTTTTGGGCCGAATTTTCGGCGCCGGTCACACGATTTGCGCATGCGCATCCGTCATGCGATGCGCAAATCGCGTGAAAAAACGCCCGTGTGACTAAGGCCTCAACATAAACCAATATCACCATTATAAAGAATTGAATGTGTAATAAGGATCCTTTTTTCATGGACACTAGATGAGTTGGATGATGCTACACCATTAAAGTCGATCCCACTAATTTGTAAATTAATCCCCAAATGTCAAATAATAAAACTCCATAATGCTGGGCTCATATTTTTTAATTGAGGAGGTGAAATCTACTGTGGATCTGCCACCAAAGGAGTGTCAAAATCCGTACCTATGGCGTAGATTTTGCCATGTTTTCCGTTGTGGTTATGGTGTGGAATTTTAGTGTGGAGTCTCCTTTTTGGACATTCTGTAACATTTTCCGCTACATGGGAACGTTCCCTTAGGGTACCTTTGCACAAGAATGATTATCACTCCTATGCTTTTAGACAGGAGAGATAGTCCTTCAGTGAGTGGAGGCAGAGTGTGCCGGAGATCTCTTCCAACTAACTGCCTTCATTAAGGGGGTTTTCCAGGAAAATAATGAAATTAATGAGAGCTGTGCCTGCAGTTACGAGCGCTGGCCACCGCGACCAGTATCTGGACATTGTATGTAATTGAGTGCTGCTGAAGAAGATTTGAATTTAGTGCCAGCCACTATACAGAGGTCAGCGTATAATACTTGGAGACTTCTGCTCAAAATACATAGAGGTCGGAGTAAAAGACTCCACACCGACCTCTGTATAGTGGCTTGGGCTTTTAACTGCAAGCATGACCCCCATCGATTTCAATCAGAGCCATGCCTGCAGTTACAAGTGCCGGCCACTACATGGAGATTGGCGCTGAGGCTACTGTTTCAACGTTTGTGTATTTGCGGCACCGACAGCATGCACCCACGGCATTCCGTGATTTGTCACGATTTTCTGCGGTAAGCCTATCTGTCAGATAGGCTCACTGCAGAGAACTAAAGCTTATGTGTTTTGTTCATAGTTATTAAGCTGGCGATACACATGAGATAACTGTCAGCAGATAGTTTTGCCAACTTTGACCATTTCTCACAAAATATTAGCTATGATTTTACATGCCAGTGGTCAACCACAGATATTCTGTCAAAATTTGGATTTAGTGAATAATAGGTAAAAATCTGGTGAGGCAATGACACTCCAAAGTATATTCAGAAGACAGGAGTAGGATAAAACAATTTTGTTGAAATTTATTCAAGACCATTTCATTTTCCTACATGGCTACTTCAGATTTCACATGCATGGCCAGTTTTACTCTTACAAACACACAGAAGTAAAGGAAAATAGTCTCAAATTTATTGATTGCTCATTTATGCCATTTAATGCACTATCCTGGGACAAAACAACATAGCGCCCCTCCTCTGTTTGGTCTCATCCTCTATGGAAGACCATTTTCTCTCACTAAGGCTATGTTTACAACTTCAGCAGGGATTACATCTATAATGCAAGGCACTGTGGTCTGCCAAATATGACGAATACCAAATGTGCCCAGTGTACCCCACTGGCTTATAATGGGTCCATCTGGGTTCTGTTATGATATCTATCATTTTGATGGCAATAATAGCATTCCATGCTGGGTTATTCTTATCAAATGTGACAAAACTGCTGATGGATACTCCAAATGGAGACTCTGATGGCAGTGTGATCAGTGGCTTACTTGGTAACAGTTTTGGGGGGGAAGAGCACTGTGCAAGTTCATATACAAAGGAGATAGGGCTAACTTTAAGCTGTCCATATACATAAAATAGCTGTTGACCAAACAATTATACAGTTGACAGCAATCTTCCTTGGCATCCACATATATGTGCATGATTGGATTGGCAGGAAGAGGAGGACGAGCTACTACCAGACACCTGCTATCCAGCATATTTGCCAGGTATTTTGATTTTGAGATGCATTTTATTTAGCGTTATGGAGTAGTTGCAGTTCTTTTATAAGACAGTATACAGACTAGTTTGCCTCGGGCCTCAACAACCGGAAACAAGATTGAAAAAAAAATTCAGGGGCAGTGTTATAGTCTTACAATATCAGAGTATTCAGTGAAGTATTGGGTTATGACTAGAGATGAGCGAACGTGTTCTTCCGAGCTTGATATTCGTGCGAATATTAGGGTGTTCGGGATGTTCGTTATTCGTAACGAACACCATGCGGTGTTCTGGTTACTTTCACTTCCTTCCCTGAGACGTTAGCGCGCTTTTTTTGGCCAATTGAAAGACAGGGAAGGCATTACAACTTCCCCCTGTGACGTTCAAGCCCTATACCACCCCCCTGCTGTGAGTGGCTGGGAAGATCAGGTGTCACCCGAACATAAAAGTCGGCCCCTCCCGCGGTTCGGCTCAGATGCCTGGTGAGTTAGCTGAGGGACAGTGCTGTTTGTACCGGAGCTGCTGTAGGGAAAGAATTGGTAGTTAGTGTAGGCTTCAAGACCCCCCAAAGGTCCTTATTAGGGCCACTGATAGCTGTGTGTTGGCTGCTGTTAGCAGTGCCATTTTTTTCCCCCTCAAAATCGGCTCTGCAGAGCGTTGCACCTGGCATTAGGGACAGAAGTGCTGCATAGGCAGGGAGAGTGTTAGGAGTGAGTGTAGCCTTCAAGAACCTCAACGGTCCTTTCTAGGGCCATATTTATCCGTGTGCAGTACTGTCCAGGCTGCTGTTAGCTGTGCTGCATTTTTTTTTGCTTCTCAAAATCGCCTCTGCAGAGCATTCCACCCTCCATTGATACTGCAGGGAAAGAATTGTATAGGCAGGGCCACAACACAGTTATTATTCATAGAATATACGCAGTGCTGCCTTTTGCTTGTAAAACAAGTGAAAATAATTCTATTTGTCCTGCCTCTGTCCGTCCTAACGCCGGTGGACACGTGTCGGCTGCGTGTGCAACCTGTAAAAATCATACGCACCCAGCTACGTTTTACTCCTGGCTTCGCCATTTGCTTTCCTTAATTGGGAAAAAAAATACCTGCTCTGCCACAGTTAATAACTCTGCTACCCTCACGTTCTGTGACACATTAGCAGGAAAACAGCACAGTTATTAAACTTCTCATGTTCATAGAATATACGCAGTGCTGCCTTTTGGTGCAAAAAAACGGAAAATAATTCTATTTGTCCTGCCTCTGTCCGTCCTAACGCCGGTGGACACGTGTCGGCTGCGTCTGCAACCTGTAAAAATCATACGCACCCAGCTACGTTTTACTCCTGGCTTCGCCATTTGCTTTCCTTAATTGGGAAAAAAAATACCTGCTCTGCCACAGTTAATAACTCTGCTACCCTCACGTTCTGTGACACATTAGCAGGAAAACAGCACAGTTATTAAACTTAGATTATTCATTCACTAGAGGCAGTGGGGCCTTTCGTTTTCAAAAAAGGGAAAAAATTATATTTGGCCTGCAGTCTTGCGCCAATTTATTTCCTGCCTGTGAAATCAAATCACTGGTAATACAGCATGCTGAGGGGTAGGGGTAGGCCTAGAGGACGTGGACGCGGCCGAGGACGCGGAGGGCCAAGTCAGGGTGTGGGCACAGGCCAAGCTCCTGATCCAGGTGTGTCGCAGCCGACTGCTGCGCGATTAGGAGAGAGGCACGTTTCTGGTGTCCCCACATTCATCGCCCAATTAATGGGTCCACGCGGGAGTCGGTTATTAGAAAATGAGCAGTGTGAGCAGGTCCTGTCCTGGATGGCAGAAAGTGCTTCGAGCAACCTATCGTCTACCCGCAGTTCTGCGCCGTCCACTGCTGCCAATCCGAATCCTCTGTCTGCTGCTCCTCCTTCCTCCCAGCCTCCTCACTCCACTACAATAACACCTGCTCAGGAGCGGGAACACTCCCAGGAACTGTTCTCGGGCCCCTGCTTAGATTGGGCAGCAGCGGTTCCTCTCCCACCAGAGGAGTTTATCGTCACTGATGCCCAACCATTCGAAAGTTCCCGGGGTCCGGGGGAAGAGGCTGGGGACTTCCGCCAACTGTCTCAACAACTTTCTGTGGGTGAGGAGGACGATGACGATCAGACACAGTTGTCTTGCAGTGAGGTAGTAGTAAGGGCAGTAAGTCCGAGGGAGCAGCGCACAGAGGATTCGGAGGAAGAGCAGCAGGACGATGAGGTGACTGACCCCACCTGGTGTGCAACACTTACTCAGGAGGACAGGTCTTCAGAGGGGGAGTCAAGGGCATCAGCAGGGCAGGTTGCAAGAGGCAGTGCGGTGGCCAGGGGTAGAGGCAGGGCCAGACCGAATAATCCACCAAGTGTTTCCCAAAGCGCCCCCTCGCGCCATGCCACCCTGCAGAGGCCGAGGTGCTCTAAGGTCTGGCAGTTTTTCACAGAGACGCCTGACGACCGACGAACAGTGGTGTGCAACCTTTGTCGCGCAAAGCTCAGCCGGGGAGCCAACACCAACAGCCTCATCACCACCACCATGCGCAGACATATGATGGCCAAGCACCCCGCAAGGTGGGACGAAGGCCGTTCAGCGCCTCCGGTTTGCACCCCTGCCTCTCCCCCTGTGCCCCAACCTGCCACTGAGATGCAACCCCCCTCTCAGGACACAGGCACTACCGTCTCCTGGCCTGCACCCACACCCTCACCTCCGCTGTCCTCGGCCCCATCCAGCAGTGTAGTTCAGCGCACCGTCCAGCCGTCGCTTGCGCAACTGTTGGAGCGCAAGTACGCCGCCACGCACCCGCACGCTCAAACGTTAACCGTCCGCATAGCAAAATTCATCAGCCTTGAGATGCTGCCGTATAGGGTTGTGGAAACGGAGTCCTTCAAAAGTATCATGGAGGCGGCGGCCCCGCGCTACTCAGTTCCCAGTCGCCACTACTTTTCCCGATGTGCCGTCCCAGCCCTGCACGACCACGTCTCCCGCAACATTGTACGCGCCCTCACCAACGCGGTTACTGCCACGGTCCACTTAACTACGGACACGTGGACAAGCACAGGCGGGCAGGGCCACTACATCTCCCTGACGGCACATTGGGTGAATTTAGTGGAGGCTGGGACAGAGTCAGAGCCTGGGACCGCTCACGTCCTACCCACCCCCAGAATTGCAGGCCCCAGCTCGGTGGTGGTATCTGCGGAGGTGTATGCTTCCTCCACTAAAGCACCCTCCTCCTCCTCCTCCTCCTCCTCCTCTGTCTCGCAATCAAGATGTGTTAGCAGCAGCATGTCGCCAGCAGTCGGTGTCGCGCGGTGTGGCAGCACAGCGGTGGGCAAGCGTCAGCAGGCCGTGCTGAAACTACTCAGCTTAGGCGATAAGAGGCACACAGCCCACGAACTGCTGCAGGGTCTGACACAGCAGACCGACCGCTGGCTTGCGCCGCTGAGCCTCCAACCGGGCATGGTCGTGTGTGACAACGGCCGTAACCTGGTGGCGGCTCTGCAGCTCGGCAGCCTCACGCACGTGCCATGCCTGGCCCACGTCTTTAATTTGGTGGTTCAGCGCTTTCTGAAAAGCTACCCACGCTTGTCAGACCTGCTCGTAAAGGCGCGCCGGCTCTGTGCACATTTTCGCAAGTCCCACACGGACGCTGCCACCCTGCGCACCCTGCAACATCACTTTAAGCTGCCAGTGCACCGACTGCTGTGCGACGTGCCCACACGGTGGAACTCTACGCTCCACATGTTGGCCAGGCTCTATGAACAGCGTAGAGCTATAGTCGAATACCAACTCCAACATGGGCGGCGCAGTGGGAGTCAGCCTCCTCAATTCCTTTCAGAAGAGTGGGCCTGGTTGGCAGACATCTGCCATGTCCTTGGTAATTTTGAGGAGTCTACCCAGGTGGTGAGCGGCGATGCTACAATCATTAGCGTCACCATTCCTCTGCTATGCATCTTGAGAAATTCCCTGCAAACCATAAAGGCAGCTGCTTTGCGCTCGGAAACGGGGGCGGGGGAAGACAGTATGCCGCTGGATAGTCAGGGCACCCTCCTGTCTATTTCTCAGCGCGTACAGGAGGAGGAGGAGGAGCATGAGGAGGATGAGGAGGAGGGGGAAGAGACAGCTTGGGCCGCTGCTGACGGTACACCGGCTGATTGCCTGTCATCCTTTCAGCGTGTATGGCCTGAGGAGGAGGAGGAGGAGGAGGATCCTGAAAGTGATCTTCCTAGTGAAGACAGCCATGTGTTGCGTACAGGTACCCTGGCACACATGGCTGACTTCATGTTAGGATGCCTTTCTCGTGACCCTCGCGTTGCACGCATTCTGGCCACGACGGATTACTGGGTGTACACACTGCTCGATCCACGGTAAAAGGAGAACCTGCCCACTCTCATTCCCGAAGAGGAAAGGGGTTCGAGAGTGTTGCTATACCACAGGACCCTTGCGGACAAGCTGATGGTAAAATTCCCAGCCGACAGCGCTAGTGGCAGAAGGCGCAGTACCGAGGGCAAGGTAGCAGGGGATGTGCGTAGATCGAGCAGCATGTACATCCCAGGCAGTGCAACAGTCTTTAAGGGCCTGGCCAGCTTTATGGCTCCCCACCAAGACTGTGTCACCGCTCCCCAGTCACGGCTGAGTCGGCGGGAGCACTGTAAAAGGATGGTGAGGGAGTACGTAGCGGATCGCACGACCATACTTGGTGACGCCTCTGCCCCCTACAACTACTGGGTGTCGAAGCTGGACACGTGGCCTGAACTAGCGCTGTATGCCCTGGAGGTGCTTGCTTGTCCTGCGGCTAGCGTCTTGTCGGAGAGGGTGTTTAGTGCGGCTGTGGGAATCATCACAGATAAGCGTAGCCGCTTGTCAACCGACAGTGCTGACAGGCTAACACTCATCAAGATGAACAAAGGCTGGATTTCCCCAGACTTCTGTTCTCCACCAGCGGACAGCAGCGATACGTAAGCAATACGTAGGCTGCACCCGCGGATGGAAGCTACGTTCTCTCTCACCATCCAAAACGGGGACATTTCTGCTTCATCAATCTGTGTCTAATATTCCTCCTCCTCCTCCTCCTGCTCCTCCTCCTGAAACCTCACGTAATCACGCTGAACGGGCAATTTTTCTTAGGGCCACAAGTCTCACTCAAATAATTTTTCTGAACAATTTTTATAAGTTTCAATGCGCTTAAAAGCATTGGAACTTTAACTAGAACCAATTTTTCGTTACACTGGGCTGCCTCCAGGCCTAGTTACCACTTAAGCCACATTAACCAAAGCGATTAATGGGTTTCACCTGCCCTCTTGGCTGGCCATGGCCAATTTTTGGGATGTACATTAGTACTGTTGATACAGCAATTTTTGTGGGCCCTCGCCTACAGTGTAATCAAATTAATTTTTAGCCCACCTGCATTACAGCTGACGTTACCTCAGCTGTGTTGGGCAATGCAATGGGATATTTTTATGTACCGCCGGTGGGTTCCAGGGAGCCACCCAGGCTGTGGGTCCACAGGGAATTATAAATGCATCTGTTTCCACTTGTAAAGAACCCCAGTCTGACTGGGGCATGCAGTGTAGGCCGAAGCCCACCTGTATTACGCACGACATTACTACCTCAGCTGTGTTGGGCAATGCAATGGGATATTTTTGTGTACCGCCGGTGGGTTCCAGGGAGCCACCCATGCTGTAGGTGCACACGGAGTGTAACCTACATGTGTCCACTTGTAAAGAACCCCAGTCTGACTGGGGCATGCAGTGTGGGCCGAAGCCCACCTGTATTACGCACGACATTACTACCTCAGCTGTGTTGGGCAATGCAATGGGATATTTCTATGTACCGCCGGTGGCTTCCTGGCACCCACCCAGGCAGTGGGTCCACAGGGAGTTTAACCTACATGTGTCCACTTGTAAAGAACCCCAGTCTGACTGGGGCATGCAGTGTGGGCCGAAGCCCACCTGCATTAAGCACGACATTACTACCTCAGCTGTGTTGGGCAATGCAATGGGATATTTTTATGTACCGCCGGTGGGTTCCAGGGAGCCACCCATGCTGTAGGTGCACACAGAGTTTTTAATACATCTGTACACTTCTAAAGAACCCCAGTCTGACTGGGGCATGCAGTGTGGGCCGAAGCCCACCTGTATTACGCACGACATTACTACCTCAGCTGTGTTGGGCAATGCAATGGGATATTTCTATGTACCGCCGGTGGCTTCCTGGCACCCACCCATGCTGTGGGTCCACAGGGAATTATAAATGCATCTGTTTCCACTTATAAAGAAACCCAGTCTGACTGGGGCATGCAGTATGGGCCGAACCCCACCTGCATTAACCCTTTCCAGTCCACTGTGTGACCTGTGAAGACATTAGGGTTTAAGGCTGTACAGCTCCGTTGTTGGTAGACGTCCGTCGGGGTTCTCTTACTGTATATTGCCAGCCTCTCTGCTGTCGGAGCCTATCCTACGTGTCAACTCATGCAGTACTGGCTTTAGCCAGCATATAGCGCCGTTGTATAACGGCAGAAAAAGAGTAAGCCCCCTAGGAAAACCATATACAAATTGGATTGGAAAGGGTTAAGCACAACATTACTACCTCAGCTGTGTTGGGCAATGCAATGGGATATTTTTATGTACCGCCGGTGGCTTCCTGGCACCCACCCATGCTGTAGGTGCACACGGAGTTTTTACTACATCTGTACACTTATAAAGAACCCCAGTCAGACTGGGGCATGCAGTGTGGGCCGAAGCCCACCTGCATTAAGCACGACATTACTACCTCAGCTGTGTTGGGCAATGCAATGGGATATTTCTGTGTACCGCCGGTGGGTTCCAGGGAGCCACCCATGCTGTGGGTCGACAGGGACTTCACAATAGGGAGTTGTACCTGCCTGTGTCTTTGAATTAAAAAGCCCGGTCTGACTGGGGCATGCAGACACCTTGACAGAATGAATAGTGTGTGGCACATAGGTTCCCCATTGCTATGCCCACGTGTGCAGCTCCTGATGGCGGTGGCACAGGATTCTATTTCTCATTGCTTCTGTACAGCATTGTGGGCTATCGCCCCGCCCCTTTTAAAGAGGGTCGCTGCCTAGCCGTGCCAACCTCTGCAGTGTGTGCCTGCGGTCCCTCGTCATGGCAGACGCAATTCTAAATAGACATGAGCGTGGTGTGGCATGAGGGCAGCTGAAGGCTGCCCAGGGACACTTTGGTGTGCGCTGTGGGGGGGAGGGGGGGCGGTTGGTCAGCATGTAACCCAGGAGAAGTGTCAGTGGAGTGTCATGCAGGCAGTGATTGTGCTTTGTTGTAGCTAGTGTGGTGCTTAGCAAAGGTATGCCATGCTAATGAGGGCTTTTCAGAAGTAAAAGTTGTTGGGAGGGGGGGGGCCCACTCTTGCCGGTATTGTGGCTTAATAGTGGGACCTGTGAACTTGAGATGCAGCCCAACATGTAGCCCCTCGCCTGCCCTATCCGTTGCTGTGTCGTTCCCATCACTTTGTTGAATTGCCCAGATTTTCACACATGAAAACCTTAGCGAGCATCGGCGAAATACAAAAATGCTCTGGTCGCCCATTGACTTCAATGGGGTTCGTTGTTCGAAACGAACCCTCGAGCATCGCGGGAAGTTCGTTCCGAATAACGAGCACCCGAACATTTTGGTGTTCGCTCATCTCTAGTTATGACGTATATGTTAGACAGTCCTCACTTAGACTCGACAGTTTTAAAGGGGTTGTCCCGCAGCAGCAAGTGGGTCTATACACTTCTGTATGGCCATAATAATGCACTTTGTAATGTACATTGTGCATTAATTATGAGCCATACAGAAGTTATAAAAAGTTTTATACTTACCTGCTCCGCTGCTGGCGTCCTCGTCTCCATGGAGCCCGCCTAATTTTCGCCGTCTAAAATGGTCGAATGGCCAAATTAGACGCGCTTGTGCAGTCCGGGTCTTCTGCTTTCTTCAATGGGGCTCCGTGTAGCTCCGCCCCGTCACGTGCCGATTCCAGCCAATCAGGAGGCTGGAATCGGCAATGGACCGCACAGAAGAGCTGCGGTCCACGGAGGAAGAGGATCCCGGCGGCCATCTACACCGGTAAGTATAGAAGTCACCGGAGCGCGGGGATTAAGGTAAGCGCTGAGCGTTTTTTTTTTTACGTCCCTGCATCGGGGTTGTCTCGCGCCGAACGGGGGGGGGGGGGGGTTGAAAAAAAAAAAACCCAGTTTCGGCGCGGGACAACCCCTTTAAAATGTGCCACATTTATCACAGTAGCCCTGATAAATGATAAATCTGGCGAATTTTAAGACTCTCATCTAAATTTAGACCACCTATTAGTTGGTCTAGTTTACACCAAAAATGTAAGCAAAACATTTGGCGCAATTTGCAACAATATGGCACAATTTAGATCATGCTCCTTTTTCGTACATGTCTGAAAAATTGTCTGAAAGTGTCTAGAAAGGTCATTCCAGGAATCTCACTAGAATGACATCACTTTTGTCAACACATATATAAGTCCACTTATGTGTCATAACTTTCTCTATACAGGGTTATTACAAATGATCTTCCTGATTTGAAACACTCATAACTTACGTTTAATGACACTCAAATAAATAAATTTTAAATCAATAAAAACAGAAACTCAAAAATTTTTGTTGTACAACATGAAAAAATGTTTTCCATATCAGAGGTGTTCAATGTGAGCCTCCTTTATCACTTGACGCACATCGAGCTTGTAGTCAAGTTCCTGCCATACATGTTGTAGTGTATCATGGTTGACTGATGCAATGGTTTCTGTGATGTGTATTCGCAGATCATACATGGTAGGTAGTAAGGGTGGCATGTAGACTATCTTTAACACTACCCCAGAGAAAAAACATCACAAGTCATACGGTCCAGGGAATGTGGAAGTCAAAGAAGGAGTTCACTATCATTACTACCTACATGGCCAATCCATCTGGTTGTGTTTGGTAGTCTCCTATTGAGCTCACTTCTGACTTGACTGCGAAAATTAGAAGGTGCCCCATCCTCTTGTAAGATGAAATCTGGGATTTCCTGTTCCAACTGTGGCAGAAGCCGATTCTATATGGAAAAAGAAGGGTCCGTACACTTTCCTACAGGCATGGCTTGATGTGCCACCTGTCTCTGTCTGTCATTGCTGCGCCATCCTGAATCTATTGCACCACCACCCGCAACAGGAGTGCAAGACAAAAGGAGGAGCAAGCACTCCTCCACCAATGCAATGCATACAGCAAACAAAAGTCAGCACTTCTTACAAATAAATTAAATGTAACGCCGAATGCACACAGCTGGGTTGGATTCTGCGTGCTGGATCCCGCAACGGAACCCAACCTGGTGCCTGGCTGGTGAGCCCTGTGTACCTGTCTCGATGCTTTTTCTTCTGCACTGTGCATGTGCTGGCCATCACGCTGGCGCACATGCGCAGTACAGATGTAACAGTGCCCTTTCCCCAATGATAACTGTGGAAGGGCCGTGGGACGTACGGCTTCCATTGACTTCAATGGAAGCTGTCCACAAGGAATCCGGCTCCGCAAGGGGAAAATTGCAATTACTTGTGGGCATGAAAATCCGCTTTTACATTGCATGCTATGGCAGCTATTTGCCACAGAATCCGGAGGCAGATGCCCGCTCTGCATTGCGCAATGCAAATCTGGTCGCGTGCATTGGGCTTTAAGGTGCAAATAAGCCACAGCTGCGACAATTACAGAAACACGTGCCTCAGCACTCATATCTAACAACAGCAGACAGTACATGGTATTGTTCAGTATTTTGCGTCATATTCATAAATAGTCATCATGTATTGGACGTGTGTACAGGAAAATTCTACACTGCTTATTTCAGTTAGTAGACCTACCCCTGTGCCTGAAACTTGTAAAACATGCAAAAAGCTGCAAAAAGCTATGTTCATAAAAACCTGCCTGGTTTTATAGTCAAGATCTTTCCAGCCTAGCAGCATTTAAGGAGTGTGATAATAAATCTATATACACAAAAATGAACATTATCAGTAAGGCAAGGAATGGTGGTGGATTGTTGGAATTCTTTCACTTCGCTGTCTTATCTCAGAACTGGATATTTATGTTATTAGGACACAAGGCACGGTAAATTGTAAAAATATTGATGCCACAAATCTACAGTTTAATTTAAACGTATTTCAGGTAAAGAAGTAAATACTAAATAGCATGAGCATAAGAGAAAGAAAAGGCTGCTTAAAACATGTACCCTCTCGTGAGCCTCAGATTCTTGTAAAACTAAATCTCATCCAAGTTACACACATTTAGTTATGGGAAACTGGTTCAAATCTAAATATGTGAAGACACTATGGGAAACAGATGTCTGCATGTAATTGGGATAATCAGCCTCCTACACTGAATATTGCATTCTCATTGTTCATTCAACCACCATTCATATTGTATATTATGGGAACTCAAGGGTTGTGGTTTAGTGTTATAGTATTTAAGGAATTTCTTAACAGCATTTATGTAACATGGTAGTCTGCCCATGGCCTGATGGATTCCTTCTGTGTGTCTAACTACCACATAAGGAAAACTGTCTAGAAATAGTGCTTTCTTCTTTTAAAGTTGACACAGTTTAGATTAACTTGGCTGAATATGCCAATACTGACGGGATGGGGCCACCAAGTACTGTGTATGGGGGCCTTCTGCTGTAACAGAGGTCTTCCCTGGTACTCAGCTCCTTTGGAGCTGAACTAGTTGTGTTAGGTAGTAATACATTTGTGTTTGTTACTATTTTAGCTACAGGATTTCAGCTTTCAAGGCGATGCCAGAGGGAAACAGGCTTTCACATGTTCTCATGAGAATTGACAGGGCAAGGAGTATATAAAAGGAAGGAGCACAAACTTAACCAGAGGCATGTGATGCTGCAAAGTTCAGAGAGAAGTTGAGAAGCAGATGTTTCTGTTTAAAGCTGACGACAATAAATACTTGCATACTGGAACACAGACATCTACAGGGCTGCAACTAAGTGGAGGAAGAGTAAACACTCTCGCTGTGCTATGCAATGACTATTCTTAATACTGAGAGCCTGTTTCACCAATGCTAATCTCTGGTACCTGAGCCCATGCAGCTACCTGAAGCGACATGAATTTTCAGAACAATTCATGTTCATTAAAAGTTCTGTGTGTGTGTGCAACATTATGTGGTCAAGACCTCTGACCCCTCCGTTACACCAGCCGCCACTGACAAATCCGTGCTCCCGGGAATCTTTCAGGAGACACACTGCCCAAGGACTCAGCCCACAGATCATTACCACCCAGGATCCCATACACCTTAGCCCAGCTTAGCAAAAACCCTCACACCACCTTTCCCCCAATGGCAGATATCAAGGGAAAGAAGGAGTGGGCAGTTGGATTTCAACATGCTTAGCCCTTTAGTTTAGATGAAACTAAAGGGCTAAGTGAAGTCCAGCAGATTTTACTCCCTTCCACCCATTCATAGCACATGCATTCTCGCCCAAGTTAAGCGTGCATGTGTGTACGGGAACAGTGTTAATGAGCATTCACCGACAGCTGCTAAAATGTATATCCACGATTAACTGTTGTCTTTTCATGATGCAGATGATGGGTGACTGTTTACAGCATTGTCTACAAACAGGTGGAAGAAGGATTAAAGTTTAAATCACCAAAGCTGAATTCTAATGTACACAGTAGAAACCTAACATACAAATATTGCAATCTCTGTCTTTGCAAACTGTGGGGTTTCAAGTTTTCTGCTGATGTCTTCAAAGTCCATGAATGGAACACAAGCTGGTATTTATGGGTGCCTATTCTGCTGTGGGCATACAAACGTTGTTTTATACAGATTGAATTAAGGGGCCTTTTACACAGAACGATTACCGTTCAGATTCTCGCTGAACAATAATCATTTAGCGTAAATGCTGCCAGCGACTGAACGATAATTTGTTCGATCATTGTTCGTCATACAGTTTGTGCAGGCATAAAAGTCAAACAATGATTGGTCTGTGTAAACAGGCAATTATTCATAAATGAATGACAGCCTCTTTACTGTGAATGCAGGCTGGCAGGAGTGATCTCCAGCCTGCTTTGGCTCCATTCATTGAGCGGTGTGCCTATCGGGCAGTTAAGCGCCTGACAATCGTCCCGTGTAAAAGGACCCTAAAGGGCCATTTACACAGGACGATTATCGCTCAACATTTGTTCAAACCATGTGGCTTAAAAACCATCACTGGATTGCGAGCTTGTCACTCAGTATAAATGTTCCCGACTCAGTGCTTCACGTAGAAGGTGAAGCGCTGAGCGAAAAGACCCCGATCCAGCAGTGAAGTCTGTCAGTGTAAACGCTCTGCACCAGCGTTAACTACCTTGGCAGTGACATCAGTGATCGTTCAGTCGTTTATCTCAATGTTTCTCAGCTCCAGTCCTCAGGACCCCCCCAACAGGTCATGTTTTCAGGATTTCCTCAGTATTGCCAGGTGATGTAATTATTGTTGGTGCCTCAGACATTGCTACGCTTGTTCTTACTATAGCATTTCCTGAAAACATGACCTGTTGGGAGTCCCTAAGGACTGCAGTTGAGAAACACTGGTTTATCTGACCATGTAAAAGGGCCATTCAGTACACACCAAGTGGCTTAATTTCTCAATATTGTAAAATTAAGCAACAGATTAAAACACTGAGTAGTCGTATAATGTTCTCCTGTAGGTCCCTATTCATCTCACATAGACAATACCCAAACATACTCTCACAGCAAGCTCTCAATGCATGCAGCATTTCTGGCATCAATCTCTCTCATTCACCCTCTCTCTCACACAGTGCTCAAGGGCTCAATCTCCTTGTTAAAGTTCCCCGCATTCCAAGTGTTCTGTCTACTCAAAAGCTTCATCTAAGAATGTTGCTCAATAGACAATCTCAATGTGGCACACACAGATCACTCTTAAAGTCCTCTCCACATTCACTTACTCTGATATTAGGGTAGCCTTTTCATTTTGGCCTTGACTCTCAAGAGCTTTCATTACATCACCTAGTTCAGTATTGTACCTAACAGTAGCTGTTTTACCAGCCCACAAAGACAGGAATCCTCTCCAATCCCCAACAGGACTAAACGTTTGCCTCCCTCAAGTTTTGAAGACAGTACTGCTCCCCCCACCACTGGTTCCCACTATGGGTTGATCACTCCTACAGACCCCACAGGCAATGGCCAACACTGTACACTGGTGACTCCACCTCTATCAGCCCACAGACCACTATTAGTAACTTTACGAGCTCACTGTCTACCCAATGATTCATGCTACAGGCAACTCTTTGGTAAAGCAAATAAACTGTGGTATGAGGACTTATAAGCTATTGTTTCTCTGTTATCAGCCCAAAAGCTGAAGCATATTATATATTGTTCTGTTTAATACACATGTATCTACCAAATAAAATGTAACTACTGTATACTACCTTTATTAACTTCCCTTGGTATAAACGTAGTTGACTAAAAGTAGATACAGTCTGTTGAGCCAGGGGTCCCCAACTCCAGTCCTCAGGGACCACCAACAGGTCATGTTTTCAGGATATCCTATAGTAAGAACACCTGTGGCAATATCTGAGGCACTGACAATAATTACATCACCTGTGTAACACTGAGGAAATCCTGAAAACATGACCTGTTGGCGGTCCCTGGGGACTGGAGTTGGGGAACACAGTGTTGAGCTATCTATCTAATTCTCTTCTATGTGATAGTCAGCCATATTGTAGCTGATGAACATTGTGTAACTGGATACCAAGAAGATTGCAGCTATGATCCCCAAATGACCCCCTCTCTGTTCCTCTCCGCATCTCCCTCCCACATTTCTGTAATAAACTTACAAAGTGAAAGCAAAATATACTTCTTGCTTCCTTTGTTCCATGTTAAAGATAAGATGAACCATTAAGTATTAGCTTTTAATAAGCTAAACCAACACACTATATAAACTGATGCATATGACGTAACAGTTATTAAGAGATTTGTGAACACGCAGTACCCTCTGAGCAGTGTCGACGCACAAATAAATCTTTGTTCACTTCCTATGTCCCGGGTGTCTTGGCAGATGTTGAATTGTACATCAAAACCACTTCCATCTAAAGCTTGCACCTACTGGTGATCATGTCCTAACCTATTCCCTGCACAAGCCCTCAGCACTTCATGTGATTTACCTGTTAACTCTGACTCCTCTTTTTTATTTCATTTGGCTCCCGTGCCCAGCAGTCACGTGTTTCAGTGTGGTGGCACAGCCCTTTGGTGTCACCAAGTATGTTTTTATCAGCAACAACAGGCTCCTCTGTCATTCCATGCTGCCACAATCACCTTCTGTCCCCTGCCCCAAACTCTTTTACCACCTCTTCAGCTGTGACGCCTAGTGTCAACAGTGAACACCACAGCACCAGCACAACAAAATAAGAGGTTGTCACAAAGGAATGGGCAAATTATTTGCAAAAGATTCAATTGCGGTCTATAGAAGCAATGTCCATTTTTCATATTCTTCCAACTGTGCAGGATATCAGACAGCCTCCTCATATTCTTTGTTATTATATCTTTATTTTTCTTTCCCAATGATTTGCCTTTGCTAAATTTTTTGCAACCTAAAGTGGGTTTCTATACCACAATGTTTCAAGTCACCAAATAAGATTGGTGGTTTTGAAAAGTTCTGGAGAGGGATATTTTAGAAATTTGTATGAGTATAAGCCTTAGGGCTCACACCCAATGGCATTTTTATTTCTTGCACTGCGAGAGTGAGTGAAAACACTCGCAGCGCAAGAAAAACACTGCGATATCGCCAGTGTTCTCAATAGGGCCAGCGGCAGCAGTGCTAGCCCCATTGAAAACAAAGGAGAATACCGCGGACTTCTGCCACAGCTGTGACAGCTGTGGCAGGAGTTTCCTTTATACCTGTAGGGACTGCGGGGATGAAGGATTCCTCTGCCACAGCTGTCAGCTGTGGCAGAAGTCCATGATGCTATCCCATTGCTTTCAATGGGGTCGGCGCTCCTCCCGGACCCACTGAAAGCAATGGTTTTGTGGCCACCCCCACAGCATGATTTTCGGGGAAGAACTTGTCTGTAATTGAGCGCTCAGCCAATTACAGGCAGCGCTTAGCTATTCATTGATGAATAGCTAAGCGCTGCCTGTAATTGGCTGAGCGCTCAGCCAATCAGCACAGCCCTTTCAGGAGGCGGGGATTTTTAAATCTGCATCTGCTAAAAGTGCTGGACAGCAATGCTAGCCCTTCCCAGAAAATAATACCTAGCTGGTTAAAAAATAAATAAAAATCTGAACTCACCTCTCGCCGCTCAGACGTGTCCTCCAGCTGGCTCCCCTGCACTGCTGTCCAGCACTTTTAGCAGATGCAGATTTAAAAATCCCCGCCTCCTGAAAGGGCTGTGCTGATTGGCTGAGCGCTCAGCCAATTACAGGCAGCGCTTAGCTATTCGTGTTAGCCTGGGCACTAATAAATATAAGATTTTATTAAGATGCAAAGAGCAGATTTGTTGGTTGGATTTTTGGGGCGCTTTATTTCTTTTGTAAAGGATTCAAAAATTGGTTTGAAGATCTTGCCTTTACTAAAGCAAATAACTAAATTCATCCTGTGGAAAGCTTTATATAAAATAGCATTGCACTCTAAATGAGGGTTGTTTATCTATGGATGCAATACATTTACATATATTTATGTGGATCTCTATGCTGCATATGAGTAATCATCTATCTAGGGCCCAGTATCCATGGGCAGATTTTAATGATAAAATCCGCGTGTGTCTCCTGCAAGGGAGATGCGCACCTCTTGCCACCCATACGGATGCATTAGCATCTGCACAGCAAGTAAAAGCATGCGGATGTGAGTTTTTTTTCCCCGTCGTGCGGGAAGAAATCACAGCATGCTTCATTCTCCTGTGGATCCCGCAGGGACGGCTTCCATTGAAGTCAATGGAAGCCCCCCGATGTGTGGCACACCCGCAGCTGACACTGTGGCTGTGCCGCGGATCCACGGGAAAGCAGGGGATTTAAAAAACAAAAAGAAAGCACTGTGCATGTGCTGGGCACGTTGGCCGATGTTCCTGGACGCATCCGGGACGCTGAAGAAAGAAGATCTGGCCGTCTCAGAGGAGACCCATGCTGGATCAAGAGAAGTAGGAAACTGTCTTTTCCTATCCATGCGGAATTCGGCAGTGGAATCCATGTGTGCAATTGGACATGAGGCCTAAGGCCTCCTGCACACAGGCGGATTTGCATTGCAAAATCTGGTGTGGGATTCCGCAGCAAATCCAGCCCATGGCATGGTATGGAAGAACGTGATTTCCTACCCACCAGCGGAAATCGATTGACATTTTCCGCTCACCAGAAAGAAATCACAGCATGCTGCGATTTGCCGCGGGATACGCACGTCTGGCTTCCATTGAAGTCAATGGAAGCCATGCGTGCCGCGGCCATTCTGCTATCATCATTGCGGATGGACGCAGGAGCCGCATCATCGCTAGGGCGATGACATAGATCCTGTGACCTTTCCACAATGATGACTGCAGAAGGGCCGTGAGTCAGACGACTTCCATTGACTTCAATGAAGGCGTCTGCACAGATTCCACCTAGATATAGAGCATGCTGCGATTTTTCCTCTGTGAGCGGAAAACCGCATTTGATTTCTGCTCGTGTGCAGGAAAAATCCCTTTTCCATTGCATCCTAGGGGCTGTATTTGCTGCGGAATCCGGAACCGGACGCCCACTCCGGATTCCGCAATGCAAATCCGCCCGTGTGAAGGCGTCTATCTAAGGTTTATTTCCCCCGGACTATAGAAAGTTTGGTGTATCATTTATTGTTTTTACATTATGGTGTGGCATAAAGCAAACAAATACCTGGAACTCTTTGTTAAATGAACATTTTGTTAACCTCTTTCACTGTAACTTCTATTGCTTAAGGTAATACCTCGCATTCAGTTAATAGCACCCAAGATAATACCCTTAAGAATGCCTGCCTTTGGGGTCAGTAGTAGGTTGGAATGCACTTTTAGTGAAATGTTGAAACATTCTCTGCCTTTCAGGTATAGATGAGGGGATAAAAAACAGGAATATTCTTTCACCTTCAACACTAAAAATGTCAACACTTTTCAACACTTTAACACTAAAAATACAATTATACACTCACTACTTAAATATAAGAAAGTCTTACAGCACTTAAACAGAATGCATATACACATCTAAAAAGAGCAGACGCTTATTTAAAGCTCTGCTGTGTACGCAAGTAGACATAACAAATATAAGTGTCTCACACACATCCGGTAAAATGTACATTCCAATAGCTGAAGCAATCTCAATACAGTTATAATACTCATACCCTTATAGCGCTAATTCTGTACATTGATCACCCACGGATGTGATCTGTGCAATCAGTCCAAGCTTTGAGAGATATAAAATAGTACCTTAAAAAAGTACAATGATTAATTATATATATATATATATATATATAATGAGACTCAGATAAGGATACATATATTATATATGCGATAAATACTCTCTATGTAAAAGTATACGTCACATGAGAATTACATGCACAGGTTCCATCCTGCATTGAATGTCTTTCCACTGACCTCACATGCAAAAAGCCTTGTGGAATGCAAGCAAGATAGAACTTGTATAGGGCTACATGGACTAAAGGTTTTCTTGCTTCAGTGAAACACAGCATGTGCTTTTACTGTCATGCTTCCTTTCAGTACCGTACAAATGTTGACAAAACTTTTGAAAAGATCACAACTGTGCTCTTCATAACTTTCCCATACAGTATTCAGGATTCTGTTGCCATTACAGGAATCAGCCACTAGTGGCCGATGTTTCATACTGTAAAGTTTGTTCTGCATATTTTACTCCTTACCACTGAAGGCTGTTATTTCCATTAAACTTGCTCTTAACCAAGATGGCCAATATTGCCCCTTGCATAAGCTTCCTTGCTTCCTGTTTGGGCCTACTTAAGCTCACATGGAAAACCTATTCGTGGAAAGCTCTCTTTGCCTACCTCCAGTCTCATGCCTGAAGGGTTCTCTTATTCCCAGGCTGTTCCCATAACACTGATTACCCACTATCTAGTGATAACTCCGCAAGCTATCTGCCTGAAGACCCTTGACAAACCTCTTCACTGCACTCTCCACTTCCAGACAAATGGATTCCATCCGTGACCCAGCAGTATCGTAATAACAATAAATATATTGTGATGGGAAGTTGAATTAAATTATTTCATAAACAGTAGTGTATTTTAATTAAATAAAAAGTATTTCGGAGAGGGTTACACAAAGAAAAAAACTTTTAAAGTTAAATGCAGAAAACTTTTAATAATTAGTAAAATATTCTTGGTTTATTTTACGTATGATGACAGTTAATTCTTTCACTCTGGTCCCTCCAATGTCAGTTTGTAAGGTGTATTATGCATAATCCCTAGTGACTGCCAATACACCTTTTTAGTACGGTCATTAAGAGTCCTATTTCCAACAAATATACCTTTTTTTATGATGCTAGACCAGTGATGTAGGAACGTCCTACGCTAGGAAGGTAAGCATAAATATCTTTATTGCAGGGCAATACAAAATCAGAAATATCTGTTTCACAGCCGGGTCTGGTGACTTCATCAGATCAAAATAAAACAAATGAAGACATGAGCATTTAATCTCACCTACCCAAAGCAGCCTCTACTACACAGATCCAATATTTCAATGCATTAACAAAGCTCTTGGTATCTACTAAAATCTCATCAATTATTAAAGATAATAAAATGAATGTTAATAAGACAGAGGGGATAAGCAATAATGAATGCTGAATTTCATACATACACAGTATATTCAGGTGTAATAACAATATTGATCAGTAGATGTCACTATGTCCCTGTTTTCTAAATTATACCACTTTCAGTTCAGTATAAATTGCATCAACGATATACCATAGTTATAGCTTAATATACTGGGTAAATTCATACTGATCAATGATTAAATAAATAGGACACTGACAGGTCTAAGATCATAAAATCATTTTCAGTATAAAAAAAATAATTGATAGAATCTTCATACCAATTCATAAAAATAATAATGCCTCACTCACTAATATTAATGAATTCCACTTGTCAATTTCAATGATCACAAGCTAGAATATGTATATATAGATGTTATGGATTTTTTGTAAAGGGGAGAGGATATCTTTTTCTACAATGAAATTTAAATGTAACAAGGTCTAATTTTAGATGATAGTCTTCTGATCTTGTATATTGTTCTTATTTATGATAAAAAAAAATATGGCTGCATTAACAACATTGTTCCTAGAAATACTGGATGTATCGTTGCATGTATACAAATACTGCTCCTTTGCAATATAAGTAACATACATTATTTCCCTGATCGAATAGCCTGTGTTAAAAAGTGATTGTGCATAATCAATAAAGTTTATTCTCTGCAGAGTGTGCCATGAGCCAAGCAGTGACGTCATTACGTACCCTTGAAGCGCACATTGCGCTACACCAGTTTCTGAAATTTCATTTGATATGACACACATGTTGCGTTCTAACCTGAACGACATGTGTTAGACGTTGACTCCACCTCCCATGCATCCCCAAAAATGATGTCATGGCAACTGGCCTGGTGTTCTACGTGAAGTAATGAATCACCTAATGAGTAAGTGCACCTACTTATGTATATATGTATATATATGTGCTTGTACTGTACACATACCATGCTTGAAAAGGCTCTTTGGCCGCCTGCACACGGGCGGAAATTCCGCAGCGGGATTTCCGCCGCTGGAAGCCTGCATAGGATTGCGGTAACAAACGCAATCCTATGCAGACGGCCGCGGTTTGGTCGCGCGAAATCTCGCGCGGCAAACAAACCGCGGCATGTCCTATTTCTGTGCGGGACTCACCGAAACTTCACTCACCCGCCGCCGGCTCCGGTCTGCGAATGCGCCGGCAGCCGGCACATGAAAGAGCCGGAGCTATGGGACATGGGTGAGTACGCGCGGGGGGTGAGTGGGAGGTTGCAGAGGGGAGTGGGGGGGAGAGAGAGAGCTCCCCCCTGTTCCCCACTGCTACCCCCCGCTCCACCACGCCGCCCCCCGCCCCGCGAATCTTTTCACCCGATTAGTCAAATACTTGAAAATAGCGATGCTCGATTGCGAAATCGCCCTTAATGAGTACGTTCGCTCATCTCTAATCTTAATGTTTTAATAACTTTCACCGAATTGATTCTAAAACTTAACTTTTAATAATCTACATTAAAATGTATTTCTGGATTGTATATACAGAAAGTACATATACACCCAAGAATATTTCCACTCTCTTAGTATTGACCACTCAGTGGGAGAAGGCAATAACCTATAAGCAAATACTCTCTTCAGGGTAATAAAAGTCTGCTTATCATATTTAGATCAACCGGGGTTTATGACAGAAAAGCACCCTTCACTATAACCCGCTTTGGGAATGAAATAACCCCCCCGGGTAATCAGTAAGGGTTAGATGGAGAGGGTACCAGTCTTCATATGAACAAAAAGGCACACAGCGAAGGCTCAAATAAATTATAGCCTGCTAAGTGCTAATGCATCAAATAATTGAGGAACAGCAATCCACACCACCAATTGTAACCAGAGTACCCCAGTGGAATGTTGGGTATAGCATCACATACTGTTTCAAACTATATGACTGATATTGATTTACACATAGATCTGAGGGGAGCTTGGATGAGAAAAAAAGCTTCTCCCGCAAAGTGAATTGCCCTATCAGAGCACACATCTGATGATACTATATTGATATATGGTATTAATCCAGCACACTAGTATTTTTAACTGTCAGTAGTTAGTTTATGCCACTAACCGTTAGATTTCTATACTTTAGATTTCTGCTGGTTCAAGCTTTGGGCTCAAAGCGTTTCTGCTCATTACTCAGCTTCATCAGTAACCAGTTATTACAAATATACAGATGTATATAATGACAATTGTATGTTGTACAACTTAGGAAAGGCAGATACAGATTCACCAAATAAATAGTGATAACTAAATACCACCTACCTGTTTAATCACATGACCTAACTGACGAGTTCTTAGATGTTGAATTCTCCTAATACTAATCTATACTAGATAAACACAGAAAGATGCTGTTCTAATAATGAACTCCCTAAGCTAATCGTAGTAGTCCTAAAGAGATCAATATTTACAAGTTAAACCCCCTAAGTCTTTGTGATATAATAATCACCTATCTTCAGATGATAACAGAAAACTTAACTAGAGCTACAGACCCCAATAAATGTAAAAATAAGTCGATAAATAGAGAGGAGCCTAGCAGAATCTCCAGCCTGGATGGTAGGCTGGAGATCATTGGTCAGTACAGGCAGCAATTTGCTCTTATATAGCCTAGATTGGTAACACCCAGAAAAGAGGCTAATTTAAGAGAACCAATCAAAAACCCTTGCATCATCAAAATTCCTCCTCCGTATACCTTCCGAACATGAAGGAAGTACAACAGCTGCAATCAGACATATCCTAATACACATTCCTACTTTCCACACATTCAGTGGCCTAATGGATAAGGTACTGGCCTAAGCCAGGAACCGTGGGTTCAAGTTGCATCTATGGTGCTTATCTAAAAAAAAAGAGAAAACACAATGCAATGAGCAAGAGATTGGATCAGACGACGCCAGAGATCCCTTCCAACTCTACCACTCAATGATCACAATGGAGTATACAACCAGGATTCTTTACTGCATGACTGACTGATAAATATCCAAGTGATATTAAATAAAGAAAAATTTACATTTTTAAGGTAGAAGAATTCTAAATAATGCTTATTGAGTACTATTTATTCCAAATAGCTGTACTGCTTATTTATGCCATATAATCCCTAGGCCCAGTGGTGTTCAACATTTTTATAAATGATCTGGAGAAGGGTATTGATGGGAAACTGATCACATTTGCTGATGACACAAAGCTAGGAGGGATAGCTAACACTTGGGAAGAGAGAGAGAGTATTCAAAAAGATCTAGAAAAGCTTGAACAGTGGGTGGCGAGTAACAGAATGGTATTTAACAAGGAGAAATGCAAAGTCCTACATCGGGGCAAGAAAAATGAAAAAAAGCACATACAGAATGGGAGAAATTGAGCTAAGCAGCAGCACATGTGAAAAAGACTTGGGTATACTAATAGATCATAGACTGAACATGAGTCAACAATGTGATGCAGCAGCCAAAAAGGCCAACACAATTCTGGGATGTATTAAGAGAAGCATAGAGTCTAGATCACTTGGGGTCATTGTCTCTCTCTACTCTTCCTTAGTCAGACCCCATCTAGAATACTGTGTCCAGTTCTGGGCACCCCACTTTAAAAAAGACATAGACAAACTGGAACAAGTTCAGAGAAGAGTTACCAAGATGGTAAGCGGTCTGCAAATCATGTCTTATGAAGACTGGTTAAAGGATCTGGGAATGTTTAGCTTGCAAAAAAGAAGGCTGAGAGGAGGCCTAATAGCAGTCTACAAATATCTGAAGGATTGTCACACTGCAGAGGGATCAGCCCTATTCTCATTTGCACAAGGAAAGACTAGAAGCAATGGGATGAAACTGAAAGGGAGGAGACACAAATTAGATATTAGAAAAAAACTTTCTGACAGTGAGGTGGTCAATGAGTGGAACAGGTTACCACGGGAGGTGGTGAGTTCTCCTTCAATGGAAGTGTTAAAACAAGGCTGGACAAATATCTGTCTGGGATGATTTAGTGAATCCTGCATTGAGCAGGGAATTGGACCCTGGAGGTCCCTTCCAACTCTACCATTCTATGATTCTATGATTCTTAATCAGCCATAATCATAATAGGATACATTTGATGCAGGACTGGGTGATACTGGAGACATAATATCAAGGTAAGTATAGACCTAACCTATCCCAAGATGGCCTCAACAGGAAACAAAGCAAATGTCCTCAGACAATCATAAAAAAAATAATAATAATAATAACAGCATTCAGAAAGGACATCATCACAAAAAACAATTAAAGGATAACTGTTCATTGAGGCTTCTCAGGAAAACACAATTGATTCTACAGATCCATACAGTTTCTTTTTGAAGTAATCTTTTATCCACGTTGTCACTACAGCCATAAGATCTTATTGATTCAATGCCTTTAAAAGATATCTGGCCCAGCTCAACACTATGACATTGGAGCATATGTACCACAAGGATTCCTGTCCTAATATTCCTGACACCAGTATCCATCTGCTCAACTGCTGTGTAGTTTTGCCCATGTAATTTTTAGGGCATGAGCATGTGCCTATATAAACCTAATTTGAGGAGCGGCAATTCAGACGTTCCCTGATATTGTAAGACTGCTTCGTAAAGATACTTACAAACAATTGCCCTTTTTTGATAAATTTACATGCTAGGCAATCCCCGCAAGGGAAGGCACCACAAAACTGAGACCAATTTAACCATGTTTGGGCTACATATGAATACAGAAGGACTCTTGACCACCCTGTCCTTCCCGTTTCATTCCGAACAAAATGTTATCAGGAGAGTATCCGATACAATATCCTTGAGATCCGGACCATCCTTCAAGATGTAGTTCTATTCTGTTTTGCTGCAAATTCAAAAGCCTCTTGCACAACTGTGTCCGGATATCCTCTCTTAATAAATCTTTCATAAAGATTCTGGCTCTCAAACCTAAAATCCTCCTCCATGGAGCAGTTCCTTTTTCAATGTAAGAACTGCCCTTTAGGTATGCCCTGCTTAAGAGGTACAGGATGACAGCTTCCCCAGGAGAACAAACTATTCATGGCTGTTGGCTTACGATATAGAGTAGATGTCAATGTGCCAGAATTTGTTTTATTGATTTTGATATCCAGAAACGATATGGACTTCTCATGTGTTTCCGATGTAACCTTAAGATTAATTTTGTTCTGGTTCAACCGTAACACAAATTATTCAAAAGCCACAATTATTCCTGACCACAGAATCAAGGCATCATCGATATACTGTATCCAAAGATCGATATTCTTCTTCCAACAGATATTCGTTTCGGAGAAGACCAGTCATTCCTCCCACCAGCCCTGGTACACATTGGAATACAATGAGGCACAGGGGCTCCCCATCGCCATACCCCTGAGCTGGTGGAAGAAACGATAGTTGAACAGAAAGAAATTGTGAGTAAGTATGAAAGACAACAAGTCCACGACAAACTGGTTGTGCTTATTATACATCTGACCTCTCTTTCTTAGAAAGTAGTTTGTGGTATGCTACTGTAGAGTGCCTCAATATCCAGGCTAGCCAAAAATACGTTGGTTCCAGACGTACGCCCTCAATGTATCGGAGGACGTCGGTGGTATCCTTCACATATCAGGGTAAGCTGGTTACGAAAGGACGCAAGATTCTATCTACATATATCCCTGCATTCTGCATCATACTCTCCACTCCCGAAACAATTGGTCTCTCTTTCAAAGGGTACAGCCCCTTATGAACTTTTGGTATGGCAAAGAAAGTCACTATTCTTGGATGGATGAGCAACAGGAAATTAAATTCTGTCAAACTAATACAGTTACTTTCTCTTGCCCATAGCAGTAAACATTTCAAATTCATCAAGAACACGTCTGTGGGATCCACGGATAAAATTCTATATGTGGATATGGTCCCTAACGAAACCCATACACATCTCAATATATTTTATTCAATCCATGACCACAATGTTACCCCCCTTGTCTGAAGATTTAATTACAAGCTTCAGATCATTCTCCAGTTGTTTCAGAGATGTCACCTCCATAGATGTTAGATTCCCTGGTTTTCTCAAGGGAATTGGAGATTCCTAATTTTATTCATCATTAATTTATCAAATATATCGATGTATGGTGATGTCAACTGTGGGTTTTTTTGTGTAGGGAGTCTAAGATCTGTGAAAGGGGTCCTCTCCTTCTGTTCTGAGAAGCTCATCCTCTAAAGCCTCCAAGTCCCTCAGGACCTGTGGGTCACCTATTTCAAAGCCATTGGAATTGATGGTGTTTCGATCATTGATGGCATGGAATTTCTTTCATCTCATCTTGTGTAAGAAGAGGGACATGTTTTTCGTCCAGCCAAACTGATTAAATCTGCTCGTCGGGACAAAAGACAGGCCCCTCTCCAAAACACTCACTTCACCTTCCGTTAGGGATCTCGAAGATAGATTTTCATTTTGTCTTCAACTTGCGAGGATAAGTTCTCTCCCGAATTAAGGGAAGTAGAGGATTGTCCATGCTTATTGGTCAACATAAATGTATCGCAGGCCAAGGTTATAGTTGGTCCCTGTGTTCCCTCAGGAAATAATGTTTGATCGGTTGACCCAGGAACCCTGCTCCCCTTCCTGATGACTGTCTTCCTCTTTCTTCGAGTGCATGGGGTATATTTGTTTTGTTTCCCTAAAAGAAGAGCTGCCTTATCCTTCCTATTTGTTTACATTTCAGAAACATCACCATCTGAAGAGCTGATCTCTGTTTCAGATCTTGGCTGAACAGATTTATACGCCCTATTTTCCTGCAAATCTCTTGAGAAATGAAGATGTTTCCTTCCTTTGATATATGAAGTGTATTTCTCAATGTTCTCTTGCAGGCTTCTTTCTTTTCTTTCAAACTCAGTCAAAGAAGACTTTGGCTCTCTCAATTGCTTCAGTAAGCAGACAAGAATTTTTATCAAAAGTTGCCTTTCCTATTAGTTTTTATCACTATAGTGTTTGTCTGTGTTAAATCCTGTCTATATCGGGCAAGGATCCGGGCTACGTGGGGCGTGGAAGAGGGAGCTGGGTAGAAGCTTCCCCCCTGAGAGTTGGAACCGGGCTTGGCTGTTGATGCATAAGCTCTCCTCGGCGGGTAGAGTTCAGGATCTGAATTTTAGAATACTGTCGAGGTGGTACAGAACTCCAGATCGGCACCAGAGGATGTTTTCCCCCAGATCTCCTCCGCTTGCTGGAGATGAAATAACAGTAGAGGCACAATGATAAACATCTGGTGGGGGTGTCCTCAGGTGTCAAACCGATGGAAGGAGGTGATAGAGCTTTACAATCATATCTGCCATGGGGAGGTGACCCCTACCCTTGAGCTGGCTCTTCTCTCTATGTTCCCTGGCTCGATGAGAAAGGCCAAGAGGTGCCTCCTCCGATTTTTTTATCATAGCAGTTAGGAGGATTATCCCGAGGCTGTGGCACTCCACTACCGCCCCAATCCGGATAATGTGGGTGGAGGAGCTCCACACGCTTATGCATTTTGACGAGCTGGGAGCGGATGAGCCAGAGGCCTGGGAGGAGAACTACCGCACATGGCAGGCCTGGATGGCTTTCAGGTCCTCAGATGCACTTGGAAGGTGGCTGGAGTCAGGTATCCCCTGAGATAGAGGAACTGGGCTCCAGAGGACAGGCCCCAAGGGTGAGGACACAGCCTTGGGCCACTGACTTTTCCCACCTATGCTTTCCCCTTGTGTCCGGTCTCGGATGTGATCCCCCTTTGGTATATAAAGTGTCTGGTGGTTTCTATATGCTTGTCTGTCTTGACCCTTGAGTTTGAGTTTCTTTTTGTTGGATGAGTAGGAATATGGGAATTCAGCCTGTGAAGGAACCCACCAAGAGAAAGAGGAGAGCCACAGCTATACAGGACCAGTATGCAAAAGAACAGAGACATATAGGATAGGACTAGCCCATCCCAACACAGAGGGATTTCCCTGCAGTGTTCAGTGGGAATGCGGTAAACTAAGGCATATCTCTAGGTAGCGATATCTGAAAGTCGAAGGTTCCTGTTTTTCGCGAGATTGCTAAATTAATGGACTATAATGATCGATTCAGAAGATGATCTAGTTTGACCCACCCACCCATTACCGTCGAACCCACGACTACCCTTTCCCCATCCCCTCCCTGCCTTCCCCCATCCCCACCCTGCCCAATCCTCTTTCATTTTCGTTAATGTTTATTTGTTTGCTGAAAAAATGCTTAATAAAACATTTTTGAACCAAAAAAAAAGTCCTGTCTGTATCGATAAAGTTTATTGAAGGGTACACTCATGCCTGTGGCAATGCGTGGTGCTGGAATGCCGTCATGCACCAAGCTCCTGCCCTCATTCTAAACTTATGGAACACAAGTTTGCATTCCAAATGAGAGTACATCATGAGATGTGTGGCTCTCTGGCGGCCCCAATATTTGCAGTAAGTTCACTTAATGGTTGTTCTTCCTTTAAATGTCTTGTCTTTTCCCCTGCTTGTTATGCTTGATAAAGGCGCACTGTAGCGCCAAAACAACGCTGTATCCTATCTCTTGGTATTGAATTAAAGAACTATATACATAGATCACTGGATTCCTTCCTGATGCATTTAGTCTTGGGGGGTTTCATACCCCCTTTCTTTTCATGTAAGTTACATGATTATCGGTTTCTTCTTCATCAACCCTTATGAGCACAGAGATTTGTTCCATTTATACACAAAATCGTCTTTGATTTTTGGGTCATTCTGACACTCTCCTACTCATTGGATGCCCTACGGGACATAAGAAGTGTTGGTTTTTGCATTGTCCACCAGGATTACAGGTGTTAGCGGTCAGGTCCCCTTCTAAGGGCCTCCTCGCTTGCACCAGGTAAGTCCTATTCTTTCTTGTTTTATTTTTTTATGCTACTTGATATAACCACATTCTGAGTTGCTGTCCTGCTCACGTTTGATCTTTTCAGGATTCCAGGATTGTATCTGACTTTGCGAGAAATGCAGCAGCAACTATGGCATTCAAAGAAGAAAGGGGGCCAGCATCTAGATGTACAGCAATAAAATACCTATCTATGACATGGCACCTTCAAAGTAAAGATATATATTACAGTTAGAACATATTACTTTGGCAATTGAGTATATACATCATACTTCAAATGTATAACATAGGCCCTTATTTATTGTCAGACATGCAATCCAAGCAAGTAGTGTTAGTTATTCACACCTAATGGGATGTGCAGTACATATAAATAACCTTATTGGCATGTATAAACTTTTTAAACACTCATGTTTGTTACTCATATGGAAAATGTAGTACACTTTACGTAAAACCTTATTATTAATTTGAATCAGTTTTTAATATACTCGGCAGGCTTGTCAAGTACACAATTGTGGCATTACTACTTTAGAAACATAAGTCAGTAGTATTCAAATGAGTAAAACCCAATATTTTGAATATGCCATGTACTTGTGCACACATCAAGAAAAAAAAAATATATGTGGGGCCTGTGTTGTGTCATTGTTTGTCATCTGTTTGTATAAGTTAAATGGTTCATGTGTACTACTGGATGGCTAGTAATAGTATGAGAGAGACATACCCAAGCAGTTAGCTAGACCACAAGGAAATCCAGCAATGTCCAAGAGTTTTCCACAGCCAGAAGATCGCAGCACCTCAGAAGGTCCCTGGGACAACATGACCTGAGACCTCTTGCTGTCTTTCTTGCCGCACCTACAGTAAACATTCCACCTCATTACAGTATGCAAGATACCACTCCACAAAGAAACTTAAGAAGACCCTACTATACGAATGAGTGGAATATACTGAAATAGAAATATTCCTGGTGACCACTGCTTAGTGGAACAATATGTTGAGTTATTTATTTATTTATTTTCTTAACTAGTTAAAATACAAAAACAGTTGATACCTTGATGTCATAGCCAGGTTATCTCTTGCCCTGATTCCCCTCCCTCTTCTTCAGGCCCACCCCACACAGGGTCTCCCTTTAACATTAGCTATCAACACTATAAACCACTCCATGTCTGTGCTGAAGTGGCTCCCCATTTCCAAACCCTTCAGTAGTAAAGAATCCCATATTAGCTATGACTACTGAGTCAATTCCACCCCTAGATTCTAAAATTAATACTTTCCGTTGGCCAACTCCTGTTCCACCCTGTTTTTTGCCCCTTCCCCTCCTCCCCTTTCCGCACCCGCTTCCAATGGGGTGGAGGTCCTGAGACAACTGCTGTGAATAATATACCTCATCCCCCCCCCCCCCCGGATCTAAAAATCATAGTGCACAATGTACTACTCAGAAAAAGTTCTCAGCGTTCCGTTTAGTCATGCACAAATTCCCTATATAGGGTCTTACTTGTCACGGGTTGCCCGATCCTGTGGCACCCCTGCAGTTCTGGTTGGCGTGAAAAGTTGGCAAGGAGATGTTGATACCCAAACCTTTTTCAAGCATAAAAGGGCCCAAAGTGAAAGGAGTAGTCTGTGGCTTTCAGAGCAGAAATTTCCCTTGAGGCCTTTTAGGCCCCATAGCACACTTGTAGAGCTCTTGAGCGGCCAAAACCATAGAGGAACCCCACAAATGACCCCATTTTGAAAACTAGACTCCTTAACAAATTTATCTAGGGGTTTACTGACCATTTTGACCCCACAGTTTTTGAATGAATTCAAGCAAAGCAGAAGGAAAAAAATGTGATTTTCATTTTTTCGGCAATTCTGTCATTTTAAAAACAGCTTTTTTTCTTCAGCACACATATGAATGAAGACTTGCACCCCAAAATAGATACCCCTGTTTCTCTTATGTTTAGAAACATACCCATTGTGGCCCTAATCTTATGTCTCAAAGCACAATGAGGCCCAAAATGAAAGGAGTAGTCTGTGGCTTTCAGAGCAGAAATTTCCCTTGAAGGCCTTTTAGGCCCCATAGCACATTTGTAGAGCTCTTGAGCGACCAAAACAATAGAGGAACCCCACAAATGACCCCATTTTGAAAACTAGACCCCTTAACAAATTCATCTAGGGGTGTACTGAGCATTTTGACCCCACAGTTTTTGAATGAATTCAAGCAAAGCAGAAGGGGGAAAAAAAAAATCACAATTTTCAATTTTTTGCCAAGAATGTCATTTTAATAAAAAGTTTTTTTGTGCAGCACACACATGAATGAAGACTTACACCCCAAAATGGATACCCCTGTTTGTCCCGCATTCAGAAACATACCCATGTAGCCCTAATCTGCTTACTGGACACATGGTGAAGCCTATGATGGAGAGAACACCATTTGGTTGGATTTCAGGGCACAACTGAATAAATTCCAGGCCTCATTGCTCACTTGTAGAATCATTAAACTGCTAAAAGCAAAGAGAACCTCCACAAATGACCCCATTTTGAAAACTAGACCCCCTTAACGAATTCATCTAAGGGTGTACTGTGTATTTTGACTCCACAATTTTTGGATGAATTTGAGTAAAGCAGAAAAAAAAAATCACAATTTTCATTTTTTTGCCAAGCATTCTAATAAAAAGTTTTTTTGTGCAGCACACATATGAATGAAGACTTGCACCCCAAAATGGATACCCCCATTTGTTCCGTGTTCAGAAACATACAGTAGGTTTTAAGTAAAAAAGTTATGCGCTCGTGGGAAAAGCAGTTAGGTCGAGCAAAATGTATAAAGAGTCCGTCCTGTGAGGGACGGAAGAGATATAAAATAGAATGGCACTTACTCGGAAGGAGGGGGGTGTATAGAACAAGAAGCCCCCTCCTCTGTGTGCTGACTCCTCTAAGTCCTCTCAGTCGCCGATGGTAATTGCGGAAAGCAAGTTGATTTGTCCAGTTTTATTTATAGAAAATCAAGTTAACAGGAAGGCAACGCGTTTCGGTGCGACATGCCACGCTTGCGCAGTCCGGTCTTCTCCCTGGTGAATGGGGCCGCTCGTGCCGGAGAGCTGGTCCTCGTAGCTCCGCCCCGTCACGTGTGCCGATTCCAGCCAATCAGAAGGCTGGAATCGGCAATGGACCGCACAGAGCCCACGGTGCACCATGGGAGAAGACCCGCGGTGCATCGTGGGTGAAGATCCCGGCGGCCATCTTGCTAAGGTAAGGAAGAAGTCGCCGCAGCGCGGGGATTCGGGCAGGGACTAAACGTTTTTTTTTTTCAACACATGCATTGGGTTTGTCTCGCGCCGAACGGGGGGCCTATTGAAAAAAAAAAAACCCGTTTCGGCGCGGGACAACCCCTTTAAATACGGCTCTCCCTTTCTTAGTCGGTAAACATCAAGTGGGCTGTGTCCCAGGCTGTCAGGCCCCAGAGAGCATACGCAGAGTGACCCACCCCACTCATATCTGCAAAACCAGAAGTATCTCAGCCATGTTACTATCTCTTGACATACACAAAGCTTTTGACACTTTGGGCTGGGTATACTTATTCTCGGTCCTCAAACATTCAGGGTTCCCGGGTGAGTTTCTCACGTGGTTACAGATTCTATATGCTCACCCCAGGGCCTTTGTGCAATATAGATACATTTCTGATCTAGTGTGGGACTCGACAGGGTTGCACACTGTCCCCTCTACTCTTCATCCTGGCCATTGAACCTTTGGCTATTAAACTTCATAATAATGCTAATATAAAGGGGATTGAGGTCGCGTCGGTCCACCACAAACTCTCAAGGTTTGCAGACGATCTCCTGATGTTCATCTCTTCCCCTCACACCACAATACCCAATCTTATAGCTCAATTGGCCAGATTCGGGTCTCTCTCTGGTTTACCAATCAATCAAACAAAATCCAAAGCATTTAACCTTACACCTTCCCTGGAGCCGGTTGCTTTGCTCCAGGTGAACTTTTACTTTCAATGGACAACGGGCTCGCTGGGCTACCTAGGCGGCCACCTGTCAAACACATATGCTTCACTTTATCGCCAAAATTACACCCCCTTCTCCACAAAACAAGGTTAATACTAAAAAGTTGGAGCCGGTACCATATATCCGGGATCGGGAAAGTTAACACCTTAAAGATGACTCTTCTCTCTAAGCCATTATACTACTTTAGAGCTCTCCCGGTTCAGGTACTGGGACATATGCTGAAAGCTCTTCAGCAGATGTCCATCCAGTTTGTATGGAGCGACTCAGTTCCTAGGGTTTCCCGGTCCACCCTGTTTAGACACAGATGGAAAGGAGGGTTGGGAGCGCCTAACTATTCAAAGTACTACCAGGTGGCACAGCTGGCTCTTTTACATTTCGACTCTAATACCCCTCTCTAGATATCCCTAGAGGCAACTGAAACTCACCCCATTACTGTCAACTCCATATTGTGGATATCGTCTAAGCACAGACCTCCGATCACCAATTCCATAACACGCCACTCCCTCCATGTTCGGGACTCTGGGAATTTAATATCCCCTCACCTGCCTCTTATGCCACTCCTGTGGAACCCTATGTTCCCACCAGATTTGAAATTCCCACAATCATTTAAAAATGAGACAAGAACAGGCCTCACTAAAGTGTACCACTTACTTTCCATTAACGGAATCACCCTATTCCCTACCCTACAAAAAAGACATAATCTGCCTTCTTTGGAAGTGTGCAGATACCTACAATTTAAACATTTCATATCCTCTCTCCTTAAGATGTCACGCTCTCAACTAACTTTAACTCCTTTAAAAAAATACTGTTATAAATACCCACACGCAAGAGGCCTCATTTCGCAAATTTACTCCGGATTGGTGCATTCCTCCTACTGTACACAGTTATCTTATGTCACATGCTAGGAAAGGGATCTAGGCAAAACTCTTTCTGAAGGGGACTGGACTCAAATATGGCAATCTACTAATAGTAGCGCCAGAAACATATTATTGCTAGAAATTTCATTTAAAATCTTACTCTACTGGTACTTAACCCCCGACCAAATAGCCCACACAGTACCCGGATACCCTCCCAATTGTTTCTGCGGATGTGCAGTGCCGGGAGATATGTTCTGCATTTGGTGGTCCTGCCCCCGCGTTAAGAGGTTATAGATCCCAGTGTACTCCCTAATAAACTCAGTTACAGACCATAATCTACGCAAAAATCCTTGGGAAGCTCTATTGAACAAGCGCATTAATAATATCCCCTCTGTCTCTAGGAAATTAATTTCCTTCTTTTTCTTGTCCACGAAACAAGTTATCGCTCCTGTTCGTGGCGAAAAGCTTCCTTGGATTTTACCAAGGTCAAAATGAAGGATAGATTGGTACCTAATAAACGAAAAACTGACTTCTATTCTAGCAGTGAAGAAAAAAGAAAAAAACGATACAGCTCACCGTTAGATGTTCACATGTAATGATCAAATGTCCTTGTAGAGTAATCCACAGGTGCACGGATGTAACAGGCCGAGCCCAGTCCCGGAGTAGAGCTGAAAAGTAGAAAGGTTTGATCCAGCATCAATGGTTTCTTTAATAAAAAAAAAATCATTTCTTTATTGGGTACATATTTAAAAAATTCCCATGCACACAGGGATTTAAAGACAAGCTGACGCGTTTCGGCTGTTATACAACCTTAATCATAGCATGGCATCACAGTAGAAATCAAGATCTTAAATAGTATAGAAGGATATGATATGTTACAACAGTCCAACCCTCCCCCGGGACTACCAATCATGAGTGCTGACATTAGCCTCTAGACTAAACCACTGAATGAGTATCAGCTGATGACCACATATCACAGATGTGAGGGTGCTCACCTCCCTAGTATAGAGCACATACTGATAAAGACACATATCAATCATGGAGGACACTTATATCGATCATGCAGCATGACAATGATGGTATGTCCAGCAATGCAAATAATGTAAATTTTTGGATGTTTGTCAAAAAAATAATTATGGTCATGTGTCTAGCAATCTGAACAACCCAAAATAGTGTAAAAAATAAAAAAAATTATACATAGACATATGCATACAGACATGCACAAATGCATACACATAAAATAAATGCATATGCAAACTAAAATGCTGGTCAAAAAATCAAAATACAATTGTGACCACGTGTCCAGCAGTGACAGCAGTCAGATTGAAAAAAATAAAATTATATATATATATATATATATATATATATATATATATATAGTCGTGGTATATATGTATATGAAGTACATGAATATATATACATTCTCTTTCCGTTATCCCTCTCCCCCCTTCTCTTCTATTTTTTAGTAGACATATAGCAAATCAGTCCTGTAATTGAGACCTGTGGGATATCGTGTACCTAATTTGAGGATCCAAAAGGCCTCCCTGGCTTGATGCTCTTCGAGCGTTAGGGTGTTCGAGATGCTCGTTACTCGAGAAGAGCACCACGACCGCCGAGTACTTAAAGCGGTCCCGCCCACGGCTTGCCTCAGACACACACTGGGAGAGATCAGGGAAAGTACTGCTGCTGCTATAGGGAAAGTGTTAGTGTAGGATCCTGTCTACAAGAACCCCAACGGTCCTTCTTAGGGCCACATCTGACCGTGTGCATTACTGTTGTGGCTGCTGGGAGCAGTTTTGCAGAAAAAAATGTTTTTTTCATCTCGGGCTGTGTAGGCTATTACAGCTATAGCGTTCTAAGTCTGCAGTCTGTAATACAGAGTATAGGGAAAGTGGTGCTGAGACAGGGACAGTGGTAGTGTAGGATCCTGTCTACAAGAACCCCAATGGTCCTTCTTAGGGCTACCTCTGACTGTCTGCATTTTACAGGGTGTCTGGTGGGAGTTGTAGTGCATCACTATTGCACAGCTAAGCCTGTTTGCAGCCTTCCGTATAATTTTTTTCTGCCTGCAGTTTGCGTTACATTACCGCTGTCAGCCTCCAACTGTACGCCAATAATTCCATAATTTTGTACACCGGTCTGTGTCTGCAGTGAACTTAACGCACAGCGTACGGCCACAGCCACTAATAGAGGGAAAGTCATATACACGCTATATAGCCTGTATTCTTTTTCAAAAAGAAAAAAAAACAAACTCCATCGTTGGGCTACCTCTGACCGTCTGAAATTTACAGGGTGTCTGGTGGGAGTTGTAGTGCATCACTATTGCACAGCTAAGCCTGTTTGCAGCCTTCCGTATAATTTTTTTCTGCCTGCAGTTTGCGTTACATTACCGCTGTCAGCCTCCAACTGTACGCCAATAATTCCATAATTTTTTACACCGGCCTGTGTCTGCAGTGAACTTAACGCACAGCGTACGGCCACAGCCACTAATAGAGGGAAAGTCATATACACGCTATATAGCCTGTATTCTTTTTCAAAAAGAAAAAAAAACAAACTCCATCGTTGGGCTACCTCTGACCATCTGAAAATTACAGAGTGTCTGGTGGGAGTTGTAGTGCATCACTATTGCACAGCTAGGCCTGTTTGCAGCCTTCCGGATTCTTTGTTTCTGCCTGGAGTTAGCGTTACAATACCGCTGTCAGCATGAAAGTGTACGCAAATAATTCCATAATTATTTACACCACTCTGTGTCTGCTCTATTCGTAATCCACCATGCTGAGGGGTAGGGCTCGAGGATGTGGACGTGGACACGGACCAGGACGCGGAGGTCCAAGTGAGGGTGTGGGCACAGGCCGAGTTCCTGGTCCAGGTGAATCGCAGCGGGCTGCTGTGGGATTAGGAGAGAGGCAAGTTTCTGGGGTCCCCAGCTTCATATCACAATTTATGGGTCCACGTGGTAGACCTTTATTACAAACAGAGCAGGTCCTGTCGTGGATGGCAGAAAATGCATCCAGCAATGTATCGACCACCCAGTCTTCTACGCTGTCCACTGCTGCAACTCTGAAACCTTCTCACTGCTGCTCCTCCTTCCTCCCAGCCTCCTCACTCCATGAAAATGACACATTCTGATGAACAGGCAGACTCCCAGGAACAGTTCTCGGGTCCCTGCCTTGATTGGGAAAAATGGTTCCTCTCTCACCTGAGGAGTTTGTCGTGACCGATGCCCAACCTTTGGAAAGTTCCCGGGGTCCGGGTGATGAGGCTGGGGACTTACGGCAACTGTCTCAAGAGCTTTCAGTGGGTGAGGAGGACGATGATGATGAGACACAGTTGTCTATCAGTGAGGTAGTAGTAAGGGCAGTAAGTCCGAGGGAAGAGCGCACAGAGGATTCGGAGGAAGAGCCGCTGGACGATGAGGTGACTGACCCCACCTGGTTTGCTAAGCCAACTGAGGACAGGTCTTCAGAGGGGGAGGCAAGTGCAGTAGCAGGACAGGTTGGAAGAGGCAGTAGGGGGGCCAGGGGTAGAGGCAGGGCCAGAGCGAAGAATCCCCCAACTGTTTCCCAAAGCACTCCCTCGCGCCAAGCCACCGTGCAAACGCCTAGGTGTTCAAAGGTGTGAATGTTTTTCAGTGATAGCGCAGACGACCGACGAACAGTGGTGTGCAACCTGTGTCACTCCAAGATCAGCCGGGGAGCCACCACTACCAGCCTCCCCACCACCAGCATGCGCAGGCATATGATGGCCAAGCACCTGGAACGAAGGCCGTTTACCACCTCCGGGTCGCACCACTGCTTCTCCCCCTGTGCCCCAACCTGCCACTGAGATCCAACCCCCCTCTCAGGACACAGGCACGAGCGCCTCCCAGCCTGCACCCACACCCTCACCTCCGCTGTCCTCGACCTCATCCAGCAATGTCTCTCAGCGCAGCGTTGGAGCGAAAGCGCAAATACGCTGCCACGCACCCACACGCTCAAGCTTTAAACGTGCACATTGCCAAATTAATCAGCCTGGAGATGCTGCCGTACAGGCTTGTGGAAACGGAGGCTTTCAAAAACATGATGGCAGCGGCGGTCCCATGCTACTCGGTCCCCATTCGCCTCTATTTTTCCTGGTGTGCCGTCCCAGCCCTACACCAGCATGTCTCCCGCAACATCAATCGTGCCCTCACCAACGCGGTTACTGGGAAGGTCCACTTAACCACGGACACGTGGACAAGTACTGGCCAGAATAGCGGGTCTTTCCTCGGTTCTGGTATCTGCGGCGATCTATGCCACCTCCTCTAAACCCTCCCCCTTCTCCTCCTCCTACGCAACCTCTACCTCTCAATTAAGAAATGTGAGCAGCACGTCGCCAGCAGTCGGTGTGACGCGGCGCGGCAGCACAGCGGTGGGCAAGTGTCAGCAGGCCGTGCTGAAACTACTCAGCCTAGGTGACAAGAGGCACACGGCCCCCAAACTGTTGCTGGGTCTGACAGAGCAGACCGACCTCTGCTTTCGCCGCTGAGCCTCCAACCGGGCATGGTCATGTGTGACAACGGCCGTAACCTGGTGGCGGCTCTGCAGCTCGGCAGCCTCACACACGTGCCATGCCTGGCCCACGTCTTCAATCTGGTGGTTTAACGGTTTTTGAAAAACTACCCGCACTTATCTGACCTGCTCGGCAAGGTGACCCGCATCTGCGCACATTTCCGCAAGTCCACCACGGACGCTGCCATCCTGAGGACCCTGCAACATCGGTTTAATCTGCCAGAGCATCGACTGCTGTGCGACGTGCCCACACAGTGGAATTCTATGCTGCACATGTTGGCCAGGCTGTATGAGCAGCGTAGAGCAATAGTGGAATACCAACTCCAAAATGGGCGGCGTAGTGGTAGTCAGCCTCCCCAATTCTTTACCAAGCTGTGGGCCTGTATGGCAGACATCTGCCAGGTCCTCGGAAACTTTGAGGAGTCTACCGAGATGGTGAGCGGCGATGCTGCAATCATTAGCGTTATCATCCCGCTGCTATGCCTGCTGAGAAGTTCGCTGCAAGGCATAAGGGCCGACGCTTTGCGGTTGGAACAGGAGACGGGGGATGACAGTATGTCGCTTGATAGCCAGACCACCCTCATGTCTATATCTCAGCGCGGTTTGGAGGAGGAGGAGGAGGGGGAAGAGACAGCTGGGCACTCTGCAGAGGGTACCCATGCTGCTTGCCTCTCATCTGTTCAGCATGGGCCAAGTAGCAGGGGAGGTGCGGAGATCAGGCAGCATGTTCAGCGCAGGCAGGGGAACACTCTCCAAGGCCTTTGCCAGCTTTATGGCTCCCCAGCAAGACTGCGTCACCCTTCCCCAGTCAAGGGAGGGAGCAATGTAAAAAGATGGTGAGGGAGTACGTAGCCGATTGTACCACCATCCTCCGTGATGCCTCTGCTCCATACAACTATTGGGTGTCAAAGCTGGACACGTGGCACGAACTTGCGCTGTATGCCCTGGAGGTGCTGGCTTGCCCTGCCGCTAACGTCTTGTCAGAGAGGGTGTTTAGTGCAGCTGGGGGAATCATCACGGACAAGCGTACCCGCCTGTCAACTGCCAGTGCCGACGTGCTTACACTCATAAAGATGAACAAAGCCTGGATTTCCCCAGACTTCTCTTCTCCACCGGCGGAGAGCAGCGGAACCAAAAGATTCTTTTCGCTGCAATCGCAGATAAAAGCGTTCTTCTCAATCACCGGAAAAATGGGGCATTTAGCCATGTCAATCTGTCTTTGATATTAGTCCTCCTCCTGCTACTCCTCCTCCAGAAACAACATGTCATCGCGCTAAACTGCCAATTTTTCTGCGGCCCAAAAGGCTCATCTAATAATGTTTTTACAATTTTTAAAAGTTTCAAAAGTATTGCTACTTTAACATGAAGCAATTTTTTCAACAGGGCTGCCTCCAGGCTCTGTTACAGCTCGCTGTTGCTTAATTTGTATCTTTCAAAAAATATTTATGGGTTTCACCTGCCCTCTCGGTTGATACATTTTTCAGAGGTACACTTGTACTCTTGGTACACTAATTTTTCGGGCCCACGCCTACACTCTTATACAACTAATTTTTCCGGCCTTCGCCTACACTCATGGTACTCCAATGTTTCAGAGGTTGGCCTATACTATTTCTACAGAAATTTTACTGGAGTCTGCCTGCCTATACTTCTGCTACAAGATTGTTACTGGGGTCTGCCTATACTTCTGCCACGTAAATGTTATAGGGCTCTGCCTGTACTGCTGCTCCATAAATGTTACAGGGGTCTGCCTATACTGCTGCTCCATAAATGTTACAGGGGTCTGCCTATACTTCTGCCACGTAAATGTTACAGGGGTCTGCCTATACTTCTACTACAGAAATGGTGCTGGGGTCTGCCTATACTGCTGCTACAGAACTGATACGTAATGTAGAATCAAACAGGTGGGAACTTGAAGTGCCGTGAATAAAAACTCCTTTTATTGTAATCCGTGCATATAAAAATCACAGGTCCAGAGGACTAGTTTCAGCTCCTCATGAGCCTTGATCACCTCTCAGAACTGATACTGGGGTCTTCCTATACTGCTGCTACATTAATGTTACAGGGGTCTGCCTATACTTCTGCCACGTAAATGTTACAGGGGTCTGCCTATACTGCTGCTACAAAAATGTTACAAGGGGCTGCCTATACTGCTGCTACATAAATGTTACAAGGGGCTGCCTATACTGCTGGTACATAAATGTTACAATGGGCTGCCTATACTGCTGCTACATAAATGTTACAAGGGGCTGCCTATACTGCTGCTACATAAATGTTACAAGGGGCTGTCTATACTGCTACTACATAAATGTTACAAGGGGCTGCCTATACTGCTGCTACATAAATGTTACAGGGGTCTGCCTATACTGCTGCCACTTAAATGCTACAGGGGTCTGCCTATACTTCTACAACAGAAATGGTACTGGGGTCTGCCTATACTCCTGCTACCGAAATGTTACAGGGGTCTGCCTATACTGCTGCCACGTAAATGTTACAGGGGTCTGCCTATACTTCTGCCACATAAATGTTACAGGGGTCTGCCTATACTTCTGCCACGTAAATGTTACAGGGGTCTGCCTATACTTCTGCTATGTAAATGTTACAGGGGTCTGCCTATACTTCTACTACAGAAATAGTGCTGGGGTCTGCCTATACTGCTGCTACAGAACTGATACTGGAGTCTGCCTATACTGCTGCTACATAAATGTTACTGGGGTCTGCCTATACTTCTGCCACGTAAATGTTACAGGGGTCTGCCTATACTTCTGCCACGTAAATGTTACAGGGATCTGCCTATACTGGTGCTCCATAAATGTTACAGGGGTCTGCCTATACTTCTGCCATGTAAATGTTACAGTGGTCTGCCTATACTTCTACTACAGAAATAGTGCTGGGGTCTGCCTATACTGCTGCTACAGAACTGATACTGGAGTCTGCCTATACTGCTGCTACATAAATGTTACTGGGGTCTGCCTATACTTCTGCCACGTAAATGTTACAGGGGTCTGCCTATACTTCTGCCACGTAAATGTTACAGGGGTCTGCCTATACTGCTGCTACAAGAATGTTACAGGGGTCTGCCTATACTTCTGCCACGTAAATGTTACAGGGGTCTGCCTATACTTCTGCCACGTAAATGTTACAGGGGTCTGCCTATACTGCTGCTACAGAACTGATACTGGAGTCTGCCTATACTGCTGCTACATAAATGTTACTGGGGTCTACCTATACTTCTGCCACGTAAATGTTACAGGGGTCTGCCTATACTTCTACTACAGAAATAGTGCTGGGGTCTGCCTATACTGCTGCTACAGAACTGATACTGGGGTCTGCCTATACTTTTGCCACGTAAATGTTACAGGGGTCTGCCTATACTTCTGCTACAAGAATGTTACTGGGGTCTGCCTATACTGCTGCCACGTAAATGTTACAGGGGTCTGCCTATACTTCTGCCACATAAATGTTACAGGGGTCTGCCTATACTGCTGCTACGTAAATGTTACAGGGGTCTGCCTATACTGCTGCCACTTAAATGTTACAGGGGTCTGCCTATACTTCTGCTACAAGAATGTTACTGGGGTCTGCCTATACTGCTGCTACAGAAATGATACTGGGATCTAACTATACTTCTACTACAGAAATGGTGCTGGGGTCTTCCTATACTGCTGCTCCCTAAATGTTACAGGGGTCTGCCAATACTTCTGCCACATAAATGTTACAGGGGTCTGCCTATACTGCTGCTACAGAAATGTTACAGGGGTCTGCCTATACTGCTGCTACAGAAATGTTACGGGGGTCTGCCTATACTGCTGCTACAGAAATGTTACAGGGGTCTGCCTGTACTGCTGCCATTTAAATGTTACAGGAGTCTGCCTATACTGCTGCCATTTAAATGTTACAGGGGTCTGCCTATACTCCTTCTACCAAAATGTTACAGGGGTCTGCCTATACTTCTACTAAAGAAATGGTACTGAGGTCTGCCTATACTACTGCAACCGAAATGTTACTGGGGTCTGCTTATACCTTTTCTACTGAAATGTTAAAGGGGTCTGTTTATACTATGGGTGCACACAGACTTCCCATCGAGGTGTTTTACCTGTATGGCCCAAAAACACTCACTGATAGGGCATAAATTGTGGGCCAAGGCCAAAATGTATTTTCTCTCGTGTTACCACAGTTATCTGTGAAACTCGTTTGGGCCACTGAAGAGGAGCGTTACTGCCTTAATTAGACGTTCACAGCTGTACTAGCATCAGATTCCGCACTATGCCTGCGTTTGCTGAGGGGGTGTGCAGTGGCCTATGTCCTCGGCGGAGTGAAAGTCTGCCATGTTTGGGCACTGTAATTTCTTCATGTTTATTACTTTCTTTTGGTTCCTTCTGCTCGCCTATGCTGTGGGTGCACAAAGACTTCCCATTGCGGTGTTTTACCTGTCTGGCACAAAGTCCCTGACTGACTTGGGTAGGGTGCAGAGTGCAGATGGCTTTCCCCTTGCAGTGTCGATTGAGCTATCCAACACCAACACAGAATGAATAGTGTGAGGGGATCCAGATTGCCCATTGCTATGTAACTCACGGCACCTTGGGTACCACAGTGTGTTTGCTGGGACCGAGCCGGACCATAGGGCCTGCTCACATACTTCCCACACAGGCTACAGTGGGTCCTGGTCATGGTTTCTTGGCCTTGTAAGGCCACCTCCTCCTCCTGCTTGGGGTCAGGGGATCAGCACTGGGCATCATGTATTTGCTCTCGTGTTACCACAGTTATCTGATACACTTGTTTGGTCCAAAGAATAGAAGCGTTACTGCATTAATGAGACATTCAATGTTATACTAGCATCGAAGTCCGCTTCATGCCCGCGATTGCTGAGGGTGTGGGCTGAGGCCTATGTCCCGGGGGAACTGCAACTGCGCCAAGTTGGGCCTGTGGAACTTTTTCCTGGCTAATCCAGTCATTGGAGTGGTGAAAGAAAACGTAACTGATTTACTGAGACCTTGGCAGCTGAACTAGCATCGAAGTTCGCTTCATGCCCGCGATTGCTGAGGGTGTGGGCTGAGGCCTATGTCCTCGGCGCAGTGAAAGTCTGCCATGTTTGGGCATTCTGATTTCTTCATGGTTCATGTCTTGGGTTGCCTAGGACCCACCTATGCTGTGGGTGCACACAGACTTCCCATTGCGGGGATTTACGTGTCTGGCACAAAGACACTGACTGACTTGGGTAGGGGGCAGAGTGCAGTTGGCTTTCTCCTTGCGGTGTCGATTGAGCTATCCGACACCAACACAGAATGAATCGTGTGTGGGCACATGGATTTCCCATTGTTATGTAACTCGCGGCACCTTGGATCACACAAGATGGAGGCTGGGAACGAGCTTGACCCTGGGCCCGCTCACGTGAAGATCGAACGTCAATTTCTCATCAATTCTCAACGCATTGTGGGCTATCACCCACCCCTTTCGAAGAGGGTCGCTGCCTGGCCCTGCCAACCCTTTGCAGTGTGTGCCTCCGGTTCCTCCTCATCACAGATGCACTTGGAAATAGACATGAGGGTGGTGTAGCTATGAAGCGAGCGTGTGGCATGAGGGCAGCTGAAAGCTGGGCAGGGAAACTTTTGTGTGTGCCTTGGACACAGGGTCGTGCGGGGGGTTGGGCAGCATGTAACCCAGGAGAAGAGGCAGTGGTGTGACCGGCAGGCAGTGATTGTGCTTGGTTGGAGGTAGTGTGGTGCTTAGCTAAGGTGTGCCTTGCTAATGAGGGTTTGTCCGAAGTAAAAATTGTTAGGGGGGGGGGCAGACTCTTGCCCTCATTGTGGCTTAATAGTGGGACCTGGGAGCCTGCGATGCAGCCCTGCATGCTGCCCCTGCCCTGCCCTATCTGTTTCTGTGGTGTTTCCATGGATTTCGGATGTTTTCTGGTTTTTCACAAGTGAAGACCTATCCGGGGCATCGGTCATATACAAAAATGCTCAAGTCGCCCATTGACTTCAATGGGGTTCGTTACTCGAAACGAGTTCTCGAGAAAGTTCGACTCGAGCAACGAGCACCCGAGCATTTTGGTGCTCGCTCATCTCTAATGCCATGCTATGATTAAGGCTGTATAACAGCCAAAACGCATCAGCTTGTATTTTAATCCCTGTGCGCATGGGAATTTTTAAAATATGTACCCAATAAAGAAGTGATTTTTTTTTAATTAAAAAAAACATTGGTGTTGGATCAAATCTTCGTACTTTTCAGTTCTATTCTAGCAGACAGATATGGGAAGTTCCTGAAAATATGGTCCCCATGGCTAGAATACACTATCCCCCAGCAATACAACAGATCCCTAGTCTCCCTGTGACAATAACAGTAACAAAAACATTTCTAATAACTCCACTTTACAGCCCGAGGCTGCCCTTGGTGACGTCCACCCCATGGGAAACACTCCCTTGTCCGAATGACCCTAAACCCTAATTTCTTTCGCTTTACTCCAGTTAGGCCCTGGCCAGACCTTTGGTTTTCAGGTTGCTTTATATTACAGTCCAATTGCAAGATTGTACCAGGACTCAGAAGGGAAGATTTCTCCAGAACTGCATAATTATAAGCAACATATATTTGGTATTAACAAGTTTGACATTTACACGAGAAGATGCATTCTGTATTATTGTAATTTTATAAATATTTAATAAAAATTACAGTAAAAAAAAATCTTAATTGCTTCAAAGAACCTTCACACCAGCAAGTGCCTTGAGAACTATCCAATTAAAGCTGTGAACTGTGTCTTCATTGTGTTCCACTTAAGGCTCTTTTAAAAAACTGCTTTGTAGAACAGAAAGGCAGGAATCTGTAGAAGACTGGAGCTGTTCACGCCAACATTTGTATCTGTTCTGCACTCTGGCATACAATTTAATGGTGGAAGGTCATCTTGCAGCCACCAGAGTGTATATTGGGCTGTCAAATAGAGCTTGTGAAGCTATTGGTGAAAGCAGTTAGCTTGATAGAGGAGGATGTGATAGGGTAGGAGTTTCAAATATTGCTTTTGGGTGAAGTCACACGAACGTATATCGGCTCGGTTTTCACACCGAGCCGATATACGTTGTCCTCATGTGCAGGGGGGGAGGGGAGGATGGAAGAGCCAGGAGCAGGAACTGAGCTCCCGCCCCCCTCTCCACCTCTTCCCCGCCCCTCTGCACTATTTGCAATGGGAAGAGGTGGGCCGGGGGCGGGGCCAAGTGGCGCAAATTAGCCACGCCCCTGTTCCACCTCTCCCCATTGCAAACAGTGCAGAGGGGCAGAGAGGAGGCAGAGAGGGGGGCGGGAGCTCAGTTCCTGCTCCTGGCTCTTCTATCCTCCCCCCCCTGCACACGAGGACACCGTTTATCGGCTCGGTGTGAAAACCGAGCCGATATACGTTCGTGTGACTTCACCCTTAGCTAGTTAAAGAGGCAGAGGGAACCAAGCCCTGCAAGGTCAAAATTGAAGAATTGTTATGGCTTCTGTTTCTTCTCATCTGATCTTGTCCAATACTCCCATTGCTGGAGGAAGGGGAAGAAAAACATAGATCTCAAGATGTTGTTCTAAGATGACCACAGATTATATCCCTTAAAATTGTACTAATAGAATTGAAGTCCTATGTAAAAGAGAGATGTATTGGATATACAGGTTGCAGACTCTGCAACCTGATGGTCTTCATGAAATTAAAAGACAAATACAGTATTATGAGATTTGTTCTATTGCTGTTTTTTTCCCTCTTTGTTTTCTCATTTACCTTCTTTTCTTTTTTTCTTGTCTTTATCATAGGGTTCTAGATACCAGTGCATTATTTTTGGATTTTATTCTATTTATCTATACTACCTTTTAAATATCATATTAATTTATATATACTTAAACCTCGTAGTTTTAAAATTATTTAATACCCCATCTAATTGTGTTTGTAAATGCAGAATATACATTCCATACAAAAAAGCAGCATTTGTGAAATCAGTGATATAGTGACATCTATTGGCGTGAATCGGTATTGTTGTTCCCTGGTATGTATGTACAAAATTGATAGTCTGTTCTTACCAATTGTGAATAATTTATTTCCTTTTTCAAACACACCATAAAACGTTTGTTTTTGGTGAATAATTGATTTTTTTTTTAAACCTGTTTTTAATGAATCTAGTGATTCAAGAATGCATTTATATTCCACATGCCAATTGACTATATGTTCTGCACACTGCCTCTTACTCCGTTCTTCATTACTTCTGTACTTTTATGGCAATATTTCCTATTTACAAATAAATTATATCATTTTTAATTGATCTGGATATTAATTCTGTTAGCAAATAATTCACAGGAGCAGGTAGTCTATAGTATTTAGAATTAGGCCCTTCACAGTTATAGACTAAAATAATAATTTTTATTAAGAAAGATCCTTATTAAAAAGACATATATGGGCTATAAAGACTCACAAAACATACATACAAAGGGATGTAACAATATCCCTTCCACACAACAATTCTTATAGATACTCGGCTAAAGCACTACTCGCTCGAGTAATGTGCCTTAGCGAGTATACTCGCTCATCTCTAGTGACTACCAACTACAGTTTCTTTTCACTGCGAAATTCGCAGCGTTTTTTTTCCTGCAGGGGTCTATGGGACTTGTAATGTTAAAATCGCAATTGCAGAAAAAAAAAACACTGCGAATCTAGCAGTGAAAAAAACTGTAGTGGGTAGTCACCCTAAGGGCTCCTTTCCACTGGCGATGTAATCGCACATTTTCAGTGCGATGCGAGAGTGCGAGCTCTCGCAGGAAAGTCCCACACATGTTGTTCTATGACAACCTTTCCACTAGCGATGTTTAAGGGTAAGATGCGATGTGAGGATTAAAAATCGCAGCAGGAGGATTGTTTCAACGTTTTGCATTTTTCTGTCGCCCATACAGTGCAATGGCAAAACAGATTCTCGCATCGCAACACAAAAGTTTGCAATTTTGCAGCGTTGCGATGCGATTTTAACATAGCGATTTTCTCGCAGCGATATTGCTATCACCAGTAGAGAGGAGCCCTAACTCTAGTCTTTATTTTTTCTAATTTTTGGGAATGTAGAACATTTTGATTGCTTTATATTCCATTTTTTCTTTAGGTAAAATTAGCAAAATAACAGATTCTGCAATTCCTGCATGTTTTTGTATTTTTAATGATGTTTACCATGCAGTTTAAGCATGTTAAATTAATTCTGCGGGTTGGTATAATTATATCAACACCAAATTTATATTGCTGTATTAAAAGACCTGCAACATTTTTCTTTTTTGTTTCACCCCTTAACGACCAGCCCATAGTGTTTTTACGTCCTCCCGAAGTGGGGTTTATTCTCTGAGGACGTAAAAACATGCGTCCTGCAGAGAATAAAGCCCCTCGGGCTCTGGACGTGACAGCTCCATGCTGTCGGTGTCCGCAGGTAGCTGTAAGCATGGAGCTGTCATCCCGGGCTGCACGGACCTCCCCCCCCCCCCGGCATTGCGATCGGCGCAAAAAAGGAAATAAAAGTTAAAAAAAATTTTAAGATTCAGCTGCCCTGATGGATCCGATCCATCAGGGCAGCTGAAATTACTCACTGAGGTCTGCCGCACTGCTCCCCGCTCTCCCGATGCTCCGGGCCCCATAGCCATCCTTCTGCGCATGCGCACCAGGCGGCATTACATCAGCCGCATGCGCAGAAGGCCTGGCGGCACGGGAAATTTAAAATCTCCTGGCTCCCCCCGAAGTCGGGAGGCAGGAGATGTCAGAGGGGACCATAAGGGGGGATGAAATTACGTACGCAAGGTCCCCGGATTTGTTCCCTGATGGGATGTTCATCCGCGGACCTTACCCCAGCTTCGGCGCATGTGCCCGTCAGCATGATGGCGGACACATGCGCAAAAGTGAAATATTGCCCAAGAAATTTAAAAACTCCCTGCTGCTGGCTACCAAAGGTAGCCAAGAGCCTGGAGATGTCATGGGGAGCAGCGGTATGCGGTTACTGGTCACGTGATCACCGTTATTCATTGCATAATGGTGATCACGTAAAAGTTCTTTAAGAAGTGGCAGTTTCATCTCCCCTCACTGATGCGATCGGTGAGAGGAGAGGAAACATCTTCTCGGAGGCTTCCGCATTTGAATCCAGATGCGATTATCCTCCATGGACCCTTCCGGCTGCTGCGCATCCGCCCGCCGGCAGAATGCCGGACACATTCGCAGGAGAAATTTTAAATCTCCTTGCTCCCAGCGACCAACGGTCGCTGAGTGCTTGGAGCAGTGATCGGCAGCCTTGTTGAGCGGTCCCCGGTCACGTGATAAAGTAGCAATCTAACATTAGGCCGGTCACACAAGACCAGAGAGGAATTACGGGTTCTGCATGCGCTTGATCAGTGGTAATCCACGGATCAATCGCATGCATTGGATTACACAATTTCCCCCAATTAGTGTTTTCACATGGTGGCAATATCTTGGTGCTACACATCCCCATGTTCATCACTCACGTCACCAAAAAAATCCAGATGAGAATGTAAGAAATTAATTTTGAGGGACATTCAGCAGTCGAGTTGCTGATACGCTGCTTACATGTTGCTTACAAGTTCAGCATGGTTGTCAGCCCGATGGTTGCCAAGAAAGTTTTGCATAACTAGTACAACTAGAATAACTAGAAATGCAGTCCTAAACTCTGGCTCACAACCTGAAAGTTGTGAGTTCAATCCCTCCTTTAGGTAGTCGGCTCAAGGTTGACTCAGCCTCCTATACTTCAAAGGCTGGTAAAATGAGTACGCAGCTTGCTGGGTGTAAAAGATGACTGGGGAAGGCAATGGCAAACCACCCCACAAAAACAGTCTGCCAGGAAAACGTCAGGATATGATATCACCCTAGGAGTTAGTCACCAGGTGACTTTACCTTTTACCTACCATATAAAAAGACTTTGAAGAAAGAGAATACATTGAGGTCCAGCGAACTTGACTGTGCAGGAGTTCTCACCGGAGTCTGTCTGCACCTGGTCAACTGTTTATTGAAGCAACGTGCCTCCAAAGGGTCCCTCTCTACCTTGCAAAATGTAACAGCTGCTAGCTAAGGCTGCAAAAATTAATGTTGCCCATACCTTTCCCCACAGCAAACACATGTGGTAGGTCCTCGCTATGCCAAGCCATTAACTCTCCTTGATGGACTCAACACTTAATTGCTTATATATTTTATATAAGCAGGTCAATTTCCCTTCCCAGGATCAGTCGGGTATGGTGATGTACAGCTCTGTGTATGTTGTTATGACAATAAACATCCAATGTTATCTTGGATTCCAAACCATCAGTCTGTCTTGAAGGCACATAGGACAATTACCCTTACCAGAGAGAGCAGAAAAACTGTTTAGGCATTCCCACAAACTATCACTAGCTGGCAGCGGTGTCTAAATTCAAAGCTCAACTCCATTACAACCCAAGCAAGTGGGGTTGGGGGTCTGGAGGGCAGCTCTAGGAATTACCTTCTTGCAGTCCACACCCATCAAGGTGTATGGTTGCGTAATGACACAACACTGCCATGAGATGTATGAATACTACAATGCCAGGAAGCTATCAGCTGGCCCCCACAAGCACCCAAGTTCAGATCACAGGACACTTTCACCTCTCCTCTGGATCTTGCAGAAGAATCCCAGGTGCCAGGGCAATCTATAATTCTTAGAGAAATGCAGATTTAGCAAAGTTTAACTTGACTCTTCACATGTTAAGAAAACTTTCCATGCCACAGTTTGCTTATTCTTTCAACTTCCTTACAATGGCTTTTATTGTGTTAAGATATCAATAGTTTTTTTTTTATAGGGCTTCAGATAAGAAAGTTATCACAGTCAATTAAAGTGGTTTTCGGAGCAATTATTATGGATGATCTATCCACAGGGTAGTAATTAATAGTTGATCATCCGGGGTCCTCTGCTTGGAACCCTGGCCAATCAGCTGTTTGTGGGCCTACTGTTAGCACTGCAACACAGTGTATGAAGCAGACAGCTCCTTGTGTAGTGGCTGGCAGTAGTAATTGCAGGCACAGCTTTCATTAATATTAATGGGAGCTACACCTGCAATTACCAGCACTGCCGCTACACAGGACTTAGAGTGATCATCTTCTGCTCTGTACACTGTGTTGTGGCATTGACAGCAGGCGCTCAAACAGCTTAAGCGGAGGACCCTAGCTGACCAACTATTTCTAACCTGTACTGAGAATAGTTAATCAATAGAGATGAGCTAGCACGCTTGGATAAGTCAGTTACTTGAGCGAGCCTCGCTCTTCTCGACTAACTGCATTCTTGTCCAAGTGTGCTCGGGGGGGGGGGGGGGGGGTTAACAGGTGGAGAGAGATCTCTCACTCTCTCCCCCACTACCCCCCGCTATCACCCGCCGCCTCCCCCCAAGCACACTCGGACAGAAATGCAGTTACTCGAGGAGAGCGAGGCTCATCTCTAGTCATCAATAAAAATTGCCTGGAAACCCCATGTTAAAGCTATGTGCGCCTTTGCACTTTCTTTTTTTTTAATCAATCGGTTTTGGAAATGAAGACATTTTTGTATTAGGGTTTCAGTAAACATTTCTGATTGCTTGATTTCAATGCTTGTATTGCTTTCTAATGGCTCTTTTACACGGGACGACAGTCATGTAAACGATTGTACAAGCGCTGACATCACCGATAATATTGTGAGCGCTTGTGTAGAGTGTTTACACAGGCAAAGTTTGCCTCTGGATTAAGGGGGTCTCACTGGCTCATTTAGTGCTTCACCTGCTATGTGAAGCGCTGAGCGGGGAGCATTTACACGGAACGAGAAGCCAGAGACCCAGTGATAGCTTTTATGCTGACTGAAAGTTGGCGATAACGAACTGTGATTAAATAGTTGTGCCACACAGCCTCTGAAAGAGGAATAGGGAGGTGAAGCTGAGCTTGTGTGCATTCATGAGGGAGATCAGTTTATCAGTGCTGGGAATGTCCCCAAGCCAGAAGCTTGAATGTAGAAGAACCTGCAAACCAAGCATGAGGTTTTCTAAATGCATGAGAAAACGTAATGCAAAAAACAATAAGCGCATCATTTTTTCTGCAGGGACTTACTAAGATATGTGTATTGATTTTTCAGCCACATAGCTTTGCTACATCCATACTTGCACTACCGGAGTGCAAGTGCGGGACATCTGAGGGGCACCTATGGCTGTTCATGGCTGTTGCGTTCAGCCTCCAAGCATCTGCGCAGCTAAACAAATTGATTTATGACACTCCATATACTTTGAGGGCGAGTGTCTGATATTGCGATCTTTGGATCTTGCACATGGGCAGATACACACATTGGACGCCAGCGGTCATTTATGTGACAGATGGCAAGTTTCAGCCTAGCACTATGAGATTACGATTGGCGGCATGACACCTCTGCATAAGAATTGTTTGTTTTGTAAGGAGGACGGCTCAGCCTGCAGGTGTTTTAACTTGTTTTATTTAGGCCTCATGTCCACTGGGAAAATCGGGCCCGCTACGGATTCTACATGTAGAATCTGCAGCGGGTCCCTCCTGCCCCGCGGACACGAGCGCTGAAAATACGAATAAATAAGAATTTACCTATCCGTAGCGGGCGGCGAAGCTCTGCTCTTCCTCACGGCCGGATCTTCTTTTTCGGCCGGCGGATGAATTCCTGACGCCGGCGGCACGTCGCCGGCACGTCGTCGACGTGCCGCGCGCATGCGCCGGGCACATCCGCCGAGCCGAAGCAAGGGAGATGCGGCCGTGAGGAAGAGAAGAGCTTCCCGGCCCGCTGCGGGTGAGTAAATGCTTTTAATTCCTATTTTAGGTCTCCCGCGGATCCGGACGGCTTCCATAGGCTTCAATAGAAGCCCGCGGGAGCCGTCCCCGCGGGAGACCCGCACGAAAATGGAGCATGGTCCAGATTTTTTCATGCTCCATTTTTTAAAAAATCCCTTTTATTGACGATCCGCGGGTATTTATGTACCCGCGGGTGGTCAATGCATCCCTATGGGGTGCGGATCCGCGCGCAGGTAATCCGCTGCGGATCCTAAATCATATTTTCCCCGTGGACATGAGCCCTAAGTCTGTGATTGGTGCATATTCTTAGCACCTTATGTATTTATTGGTGTGGGTGTGTCAGTGTTACTATTGACTAGACAAAGGCTGCATAATGCAGTTGAAATGTTGTCAGCTTATGTTTAATCAGTAAACTCAGACCCATTATCTGTACAATGCCATTGAAAAACAAATCAAAATCCGATTGCCTAAATATGATGTACCCTTTGACTTTATGACAACATTCAGTCTTTTTAGGTAGATGTCTATCAGCATGGCACATCTTGACCAAAGATTCCGAGGGCATCTTGTACCACTCTCCTCAGATCAACCAACAGGGATTCAGGTCTAAGCTCTGGTTAAACCATTCCAAAACTTGGACCATCTTCTGGCAAAGCCATTCTTTTGTTGATTTAGAGGTATGCTTTGGGTCATTGCCTTCGGCAGCGATTTTGAACTGTGCATGACAGTGTATCTAAGGCATGCTGTCATGTGCACTGTGAATTGTTCCTTTTTTTTGTTTAAATTTCCTGCTCTGTCAATTCACCACAGCACGTATAAACGTCACACATACGCGAATGTACAGTGTTGATTACGCACACGTAGAGAACAATGGGATCTATCACGCATAATGCGCAGTAAAGTAGAACGTGATGCTTCTTTTTTGCACATGTATTACACGCAATGAATATTCACACGCGTGAATGGATCAATGAAAGCATGGGCATAACTATAGAGGATGCAGGGGATGCGGTTGCACTCGGGCCCAGAAGCCTTAGGGGGCCCATTAGGCCTAACTTCTCCATATAGTAAGCCTAGTAGTATGAATAAAGCACTATAGTTGGGGGGCCTGTTACAGCTTTTGCATTGGGGCCCAGAAGCTTCAAATTACGCCTCTGAATGAAAGTCTATGTACTTTTATTAGCTTCATTCACCGTTTTTCACATGTACATTGTGTGCATAATACTCAAAGAAATTACACTTGTGTGAGCCCGGCCTAAGTGATTTCAGTTTGTTTTTTGATTGAACTGTACAGATAACTGGTCATATTTAAGGTGGGAAACAATCTGAAGTGATTCATCTTTATCAGATTCTTTAACATGACAAACACATCACATTTTAACAGGTATAACATAGAAAAGAGGCAGCCTCCGTGGTGATTTATGGCATTTAACAGGGTGTATTGACTTTTTATAGTCACTGTATGTATGTGGACATGTATGCGTGCCTGTAGATGTATATTACATGTTTGTGTGTCTATAAGTACTGAGCATGCCCACAGTGGTACCTACAATCGATATGAGTAGCACTGTGTTGCTGTAGGTAGGAAGGTACACCCCTTATCTGATTGTAATACACCGTAGATTTTACTCAGCATGTGGTTATGATTTTTTGTAAACGTCATACACTTATGCAGTATTAAATGGATTTCCATAACCAGTAAACAAAAATTTACATGTTTTCTTCTTTGCAATCTGTTTCTTTTCCTTTGTACTTAGCTAGGTGCACCACTGCCTGCCTTTTTGCAGCTTTTCTCACCATAAGGCCGGCTGCACACGACTGGGTCGGATTCTGCATGTGGGAGCCCGCAGTGGAACCTGGCTCTGACCCTGGCCAGCGACCCTGTGTAAATGTCAATTGCGGATGGGCCGCAGGTCAGGCGACTTCCATTGACTTCAATGGAAGTTGTCTGTGCAGATCTCGCTGGAAAATAGAACATGCTGCGATTTTAAATTAGTTAGTGAAAATCGCAATCATGGTCCGCTCATATGAGCGGACATGCGAATGTTCTATTCTTTCAATCGGCGCAGAATACAGCGGATCGTCCGCGCAGGTGATGACCGCGGATTCCACAATTCAAATACAGTCGTATGCCACTGGCTAAAGTCTGATTTCCATTACAATAAATACGGAATGATTATAAATTACTAGTAACTAGAGATGAGCGAACGTACTCGGATAAGCACTACTCGTCCGAGTAATGTGCTTTATCCGAGTATCTCTCCGCTCGTCCTGAAAAATTCGGGGCGCTCCGCTGCTGACAGGTGAGTCGCAGCGGGGAGCGGGGCAGAGCGGGCGGGAGAGAAGGAGAGAGAGATCTCCCCTCTGTTCCTCCCCGCTCTCCCCTACAGCTCCCCGCTCCGCAGCGCGTCCCGAATCTTTCAGGACGAGCAGAGAGGTACTCGGATAAAGCACATTACTCGGACGAGTAGTGCTTATCCGAGTATGTTCGCTCATCTCTACTAGCAACTAAACCACCAATGAGAAAGAATAACTGTCACACAAACTTTGAAGATTTATGCTTTATTGAAGGAGTAGATACACTTGAACTTATACAGTAGTTCCTTTTCTAAATGTCTATTGAAAATTAACACCCATTTTAAAATTGATACCAGTTAATCAGGAAACCGTAATTATGTTTTATTGCTCAATGAATATGAAAATATATGCTGTAATAAGGAGACAGCAATGCACACTACAGTGCAAAGTATCTTAAAGCTCAGTAGTAGAATTTCTTAAAGAACTACTTTTGATATACATATACAATTGAAGTCTGATTATCCTAAGTAAACTCAAGAGAACAAGCATGACAACTGCAAGATGTTATATGGCTGTAAGTATATAATTCAATGCTCCCATCTTCACAGGCTAGCTCAATATCCCTCTCTTCAGATGTTGCATCAGTGCAGCAGTAACAGTCACTCACTATTTTATGAATTTCTGTGTCATATCTGAGAAATAAAGAAAAAGCTGTTAGGTCATGACTGTTCAATAAGGTGCATATACCTAGGAAATAGGAAGTATGATTGTGGCTGAAAGCAACAGTTATAGATGACTTGTCAGAATTCCTTACAGGTCTGTTTTAGTCAATACTTATATTCTTTGTGAAAAAATCATTGTGGAACTTTTTTCTTAGAACTCCACATTGTTACTGTTCCTTTGTTACTCCTCCTTTATGAATAAATTGACAACTGGCAGTTACCAGAATCTGATAACGTCCAATCAGCCATTCGGTGCTGACAGTGCCAGACTCTATAGGGCTACATTTGTTTGAAAAGTGGAATTGTAAAACCCATTTGTCAATTTCTAGGAGAAATAACAGACAAATGGTGCAATGCAGTACTCTAAGGCCTCATGTCCACGGGGAATATCAGGCCCGCCGTGGATTCTCCATGCAGAATCCCGCAGCGGGTCCCTCCCTTCCCGGGGACATGAGGCTAAAAATAAGATTAAACTCACCTGTCCGGACACTGCAGATCTTCCCTCCGTTGCAGCTGGAGAAAGAAGACCCAGCCGCGACGGAGGGAAGATCCACAGCGTCCAGACAGGTACGTTTAATTCAGGTACGGGTGTTCTGCGGATCTGGACGGCTTCCACAGGCTTCAATAGAAGCCTGCGGGAGCCGTCCCCGTGGGAGACCCGCACAAAAATGGAGCATATCGCCTTTTTTTCCGCGCACACGCAATCCGCGCCTGAAGGGAAAATGACATCCGCAGGTATTTAACTACCTGCGGGTGTCCAATGCATCCCTATGGGGCGCGGATCCGCATGCAGGAAAAATGCTGAGGATTTTAAATAACAATTATCCCGTGGACATGAGGCCTAAGGAAACATGTTCCAGAATTTCTATATTATGGACAAAGAAACATTTACCTAAATACACATATGGCAATTACTTAACCTCTTAGTGACCACCCCATAAACTTTTTACATCCTGCTTTGCTGGGATTTAATCCCTAGTGCCGTTAAAAAGACCCTCTTCCACGATCGCATTAAAGTCAATGCAAAGTAAAATAAAGTTAAAATTTCAGCTGCCCTTACAAATCAGATCTGTAAGGAGAGCTGAGGATACTCACCCCCATCCTCCGCAAGTTTCTACCGTGTTCTGGTCCTCCAGGACCTGACGCCAGTCTTCTGCGCATGCGCACCAGACATCATTACATCACGTGCATGCGCAGACGCCCGGGAAATTTAAAAACTCACGTTTCCTGGACTGTATTAGTAACCGAGAGCAGAGAGCTGTCACCGGGAGCCACTGTATGCGGTTCCCGGTCACATGATCGCTGTTATCCAATGGATAACAGCGATCATGCAAAAGTAAGAAAAAGAGTAAAAAAAAAAGGAAAGAAAAAAAAGTTCGAAGCACAGAAGCTAAGGAGGGCCCATAAAATTTAAAATCTTCTGGCTACTAAAGATAGCTGACAGCCGTGATACAGGACCGTGGTGGATAACGGTGATCACGTAAAAGTTAAAAGACAGTTGAAAGTTTCAAATGGGGTCATTTGTGGGGGTTCTCTATCGCTTTGGCCACTCAAGGGCTCTACAAGTGGGCAATGGGGCCTGAAACTTCAAGCAAAATGTCTGTTCTGAAATCACCGGCTGCACCTTTAATTTTGGGCCCCGCTGTGCATACAGATATAAGATTAGGGCCACAAAGGATAGGTTTGTGAACACAGGACAAACAGGGGGATCCATTTTGTGGTGTAAATCCTCATTTTAAGGTGCACTATAGGAAAAACAAAACTGTCTTTAAAATGACATATTTGCACAAATGACATTTTATTTTTTCTCTCCTCTAAATTGCTTTAACTCCTGAAAAGAAAACAAAGGGTCAAAATACTCCCGACACCCCTCTGTGAATATATTCAAATGTGTATTTTTTTAAAATAAGGTCATTTGTAAGGGTATCTATCATTCTGACACCTATGGCTTGGTGTAGAAAAACAAAATGTTCCTCAAAATGTTGATAATAAACCCCTTCCTGCTCCAGTACATACATTTACATCCTGGAGTGTCGGGGTATGTATGAAGAGAGGTCGGGGGGTGACCCTTTCTTCATAAAGCGCAAGCGTCAGCTGTTTATTACAGCAGACACCCGCGGGCAATAGCTGCAATCGGCCACGCGGCTGATCGCGGCTATTAACCTTTTAAGTGCCGCTGTCAATTCTGACAGTGGCATTTAAATCCCTCAAACTATGTTTGGGGTTCCCATACGGCCCCCACACGTGAGATTACAGGGAGCTGTACAGTTGTCATGGCAGCTCCAGGGCTGCCTTAGGAGCAGCCCTCTGGAGCGATTAAAGCATCGCATGTTGTAGCCTCCCAGGGGAGCTTTAAAAAAAAAAAAAAGCAAAAATAAAAAAGAAGTACAGTAAAAAAAAAAAACTATACGAGTTTGGTATCGTAGTAATCATAGAATAAAGTTATCATGTCATATTTTTTTTTGCAGTTTGTGTGCCGTAGAAACAAGACCCACTGAAAGATGGCGGAATGTCATTTTTTTTTTACATTTTACTCCACTTAGAATTTTGTAAAAGTTTTTCAGTACAATAAATAGCACCATTGAAAAATACAACTCGTCCCACAAAAAAACAAGACCTTGTGCAGCGACGTCGATGGATAAATAAAGGAGTTATGATTTTTTTAAAGTGGGGAGGAAAAAACGAAAATGGGAAAAAAAGGGGGCCGCGTCATAAAGGGTTAATGTTAAATTTGCACGTCTCCTAAATGGTTAAAAAAAAACCTGGCGCTCGATCCAATCACAGCACTTACTTACACAGCGCTGACGGCGGTAGAATTCAAAGCAGAGCAGGGAGATGACAGCGGGTAGAATTCTCGAGCAGCTTGCCACACCGCCGGGGACACAGGCGCCGGCTGGGAGAGGAGTATTGTTTTTTTTTTTTATTTTTTACCTCACTCGAGTATAAGCCGAGGGGGGCTTTTTCAGCATAAAAAAATGTACTGAAAAACTAGACTTCTACTTGAGTATATACGGTACTTTATTTTGTACACTTATTGTAGGTTTCTTTTAAAATGGTCTCGCAGCACTTTTATAACATTTTATTTCACAGGATTTGTCTGGCTGCTTCTATGTTGAATGACTAGAAACCTTAAGATCGGGAATTCATAGTTTTCAGGACTGTTGTGTAGTTGTTTCTATCTATGTTTAGCTATGTCAGCACCTATCCTAACAGGATCTATTACACAGAGTGGGGCCTCTGGAGTAGTGGTATATATCACTGGCTTGAGGAATTCCCAGATAATTAATATAACAAAAGATTCTTAGCCAACCATTTATTCATCCCCTTCAAATACTTTAAACCTAGTAGTCAATCGTGTTTTGGGCGAAAATTGGGGGGGGGGGGGGGGGAATCGAATTTCCCATAACGCCTGCTACAAAGGTCAGCTTGCAGCCAATCAGCAGCCAGGGTGCGTTAACTATGTGTTCTCCATCTTGCATATGGGCAGCAGTTTCATTTGACACCTGCATTCCATACCTTAGTCATACATAACATAGACACTATATTACCAGCAGCCAGGTTACATCTGAGCACAGGACAGAGAAGCTGCATTATGTTTATATGCCTATACAAAACATGGTTTGATTTTAGGGAGAGATTCTCTGCAGTGTAGATATTGCTGCTGGTGTGAAAAATGGTATACTAGCACAGAGGATAAAGTGGGTTGTATGGAGGGACCAGATAAGCTGCAGGCCTATAGAAAAATGTGGACTCTACTTATGGAGACATTCCGAAGAGATGATATTTTACTGCAGGTGTGAAATACTGTATACCAGCATACAAGATAAAGTGGGTTATATTGGAGGAACCAGGGAGAGAAGCTGCATGAACCTTTTATGTCTACACAAAATATGCTCTGTACTTAGGGACAGTATGCAGTGTGTACATTTATGCAGCTGTCAGCATATATAGCAGTAGGTTAGGGCTGGCCATGGCAGATGGACAGGGATTCCCTACGCCAACCCTCTCCCGTGTCCGTACCTACTTGCCCCTCTGGGTTAAACCCCTGAGCGACAACTGGGCAACGGTCCCTATGCTGCACTGGTGTCAGGGACCCCAAGAAGGAGGGACAGGGAACAAACAGGTGGAAACCGTGTGACGACGAGGACAGGGAGACACAAACCAGAGACAAGTCAGGAAGCAAGCCGGGTCAAAACTAAAAGGTCACGAGCGAGGTACATGACGCAAACCAGAGAATAGTCAGGAAGCAAGCCGCGTCACAACCAAAAGGTCATGAGCAAGGTACAGGAGGATAAGGCAAAGGCAAAGTCCAAGAAACAAGCAGAGATCTAAGCACAAACGTCAAGTCAAGGAATGCGGGTATAGTCAGGACTTAGTCAAAACAAAAACACTGGCACAGAGGTCTGGGCCAGCAAGGCTTATATGCAGACCCACCCTGCCCAAGGGGGCGGAGATAAGTCACCTGATGCCTGAAGGGAGTCATAAAAGCACCTCCCCCGACGGCGTGCACTCACCCGAGCACCGCGCAGCCAACCAGCAGGCCGGCATGCCAGCGCAGGGTGCGAGACAGGCCGCCGCGACCAACCACGAACGCGGGGGGGGGGGGGGGGAACCCCAGACAGAGCTGCCAGCCCTGGCCCCAGCCACGCCAAGAAGAGCAGCCTGCACAGACCAGACACCAGCACCCCCAGTGGTAACCCTTCTTCTAACACAGCAGAGCAGACAAACAAACTATGCTTTGGTGTAGAGTATATTGCCATTCTCTGACTGTGGCCTCAGATGCAGTTCAAAGTTGGGATTTTCAGATAAAGAGGATAGTGTTCAGCAGCACTCACCACATCCCATCAGGGGGGGGGGGGGTTTATAAAGGCAAACTGATTGCACGCCTGAGCTGGGATTGGATCCAACTCCCAAGTAAACCGAAGTCCAAATTAAGAGAAAACAGGCAGCAAATTCCAGATTTAGGTGCAAATAAAAAGCAGCTTTATGTTTCAAATAGGAATACCAAATGACAGTCTCATCATCATACAAGGGAAGCGACGTTTCGGCCATTATCAATAGGTCTTTGTCAAGCTAAATGTTGGGATTTTGGCCCAAACCAATTATTTGTAGGCATTACAAAGCTACCATTGGGGTGACAGGTAGTAAGTTATGCTGCGCAAAACAAGGACAGTTCAAAATACACAACATGTACTCTCTGGCCTTCTGTTTTCACATATCATGAGATAGATAACCAATGTTAATACTACAGTTACAACAAATAGGGCTATGGAATATTTTAGTACTCCGTTTTCATTAAAATAATACCAAACAAATACCAATATTTTACAGGTTTCAAATGTTTTCTTCACAATAGCATTTTAAAACACAGATTTAATCTATGAAATATTACCTTGGTTTAGCTTCTTCACATTCCCCACTGCATTTTGCCATTTTAACAAGGGCTGAACAGTTTCTTAGAGTGTAATCATCTGAGTCTGTGTAAGTAATTGTTAAATCCATTGATGATGGTGATGGCTTACATGAGTTGTCACCTGCAAGAAAGAAAGTGAGGCAACATGAATTCAAGTTTACGATCCATAAGATTTTAAAAGACCAAGTATCTTTAGCAGTATATCAATATTCTGGTTTAATTTTTCCAGTCCAATTAACAAAAACAAAAGCTTAAGAAGATTTAATGCAATAGTATACATTGCCACTGTTTTCATAGTGCCAAAGTTGATAACATGAACTCCAATATATTAATTCCAAAGAAACAAACTAAAGCCTTATGTACAGTAGGTTTAATTTCTTCCATTGCTATGAAATATTGGATAATGCTATCTGTTTTCAGCCTGATTTTCTCTATACTCTACAGAGGTTGAAACTGATGATATTTAGTGTTCAAAGGAAAACCAAAATTACCAGAATCATCACTCAGCATGATAAATCAATGAGCAAGAAGTCTCTAAAAGTCACTCTGCTGACAGAACCACTTCTCTTGTTGCCAACTATCCTTCAGGTCCTACCTCTGCTTTACCCTCTCATGGGAAGCATGGGTGTGTGAGTGAACAAGTTCTTTTACATTTAGGTAAGTGTGCAAGTGAGAAAAAATAGCACTTTATTGGGTGTGTGAGCATTTAGGGGTAGAATTTAAGTTTGTGCACAGCTGTGGCATTAATCCCTTCACTAAAAGACCCCTGGCCATGAGGCATATACTCGTACATACCATAAAGGCAGACCATGTGGTTGCCCATGGCTCCTTGAAGACAGGGGGCCAATCCCTAGTTGATTCCATCTGCTTTACCACTGGGTGATGAAAAATTGTGCAGGACTCCACAATCCAGAGGAACTGCATTGTTTTCAAACAGGGTTGGGAATTTGCCCCATAGAAAGGAAGTGGAGGAGGAAACAAACATTAGACCCATTTGTTTTGGGTGGCAACTAAGGATGAGTGAGTATACTCGCTAAGGCACTACTCATTCGAGTAATGTGCCTTAGACGAGTATCTCCCTGCTCGTCCATAAAGATTCGGGGACCGCCGCGGCTGACAGGTGAGTCGCGGCAGAGAGCAGGGGAGAGCGGGCGGGAGGGAGGGAGAGAGAGATCGTCTAAGGCACATTACTCGAACAAGTAGTGCCTTAGCGAGTATACTCGCTCATCCTTAGTGGCAACCTGTCACTATTATGCAGGTCTATTTTAATTTTTGTCATAGGGTCCCCACTCTTCAATGTACTTTAGTACTGTCAGTATAAACCTTTTTAAAAGTCTTTTGCATTACTCATGAAATAATAAAAGTTGTCTTAATGTTGATATAGCCCATGCTTGTACTTTTTCACATAGAAGCAAAATTAAAAGTAACACAATATATTTAATATTGTACCACTTACAAGTATAGCAACATCCATTGCTATCATATGTTCTTCTGTCCTATAAACCCAAAAGAGAAAAAAAGGAATAGATTATGACACATAAGAGGGATTTATATTAATATTACAAAGAAAGAGCAATTTTTTTTTTTTTGACAACTTAAAATTCTATTTAGCCGGGTCTGAGAAACGTGAGCAACAACCAATATGGCTATCATTACAGCCCACATGACGAGTGCCTCTCATGTTTCCTAGATAGCTGTTCAACAAATTTGGAAAGCTATGCAGTGAAGTAGAAGTGTGAAGATATAGGATCACTACATAGAATTCAGGTTTGTTTTTCAGGACTTGTTGGGTAACAACTCCTGTGGAGGCTGTAATGGTAGTTCTCCTGGTGAACATAGAGCTTCCAAGAAGTAAACACAGAAAATATGTGAATGAATACTTTAACAAATGAGACTTATTTTTACTACTTTTTATCATTTGAGGATATATTTTTTTAAACAGATATACAAAAAAACTTATATAGTTATCATTACTAGGGAAAAGCTTCATTCATAGAAGTAGCATCCCATTTCATGCAGTTCTGGTCAGTTGAGTTCCGCATGTTATATATATATCAAAAAATGCATATAGATATACATTAAAACATATCCATAGGCATTTGTTGTGCAGGCATATGTCAAAAGTGTGTTTAATTAGTTTTTCTGTCTAAATATAATTGTACAGCATGTGTGTTTTTCCTAAAAAGGAAAAAAACTAAAACATATACATAGTATATAGAGTACCAATGAGTGTGACTATAACCTTACAAAGGACACCAAATCAATCAATAAAAAAAATTATAGTAATACTACCATCAGTAGTCTCACCTTTGTGCAGTACTTCTGTTTTGGACACGTATCAACCAGTGCTGAAAAAACACCTGTCTGTTTACAGGTATAACGAACACATGGATTTTTTGGATCCGTGAATATGTAATCGATCTAAAATATTATAAAGATCAGTGTTTAGATATGTGAAAAACATTGTATGCAAGTAAAGCAATGCTGTTGTAAAAGTATGCAATTGACCCTTTTCATCTTAGGGCTCGTTCACACAAGCAATGTCAGAAAGCGCTTCTATAGGAACCAATGGTTTCCTATAGAAGTGTTCACATTAAATAATTTTAGAAGCGCAAAATACTCGCACCTGCCAAAGATAGGACATGTGTGGCTACAATGCCCGCATCTATGGTCCGTGCCGTGAGAAAAGATAGGCCCTGACCTATCTTTGGTGCAAGCTGCACAAGGGTCTCCATTGACTCCTATGGGAGCAGAATTCTATAGAAATTTCTGTGCAAGAAAAGCAGATTTCAGACGACCGAGGGAATACCCCACTGCTCACAGCAGAACATTTAAAACCTGCTGCCCAGAAGCACATTTTAAATGTCCTGCTATAAACTCCTATTAGTCCCTGCAGGGATAGGGGGACTCCCCGAGCGTATTCCTCCAGCCCTGGGGGGCAGTAGGGGACTCCATGTCCCCCCCCCAAGGGATTTACCTATTGTGAGGAAAGAGGGGGGTGGGGTTACAGGGCTTCCCTGAAAGCATGGGAGGAGGGAGCTCCACCCACTTTCTATGTGCTAAGGTAATATCCCCCAGGGATCCGCAGAGCAGGGAGAGACAGAGCGGGGCTATGGGTTAATCCTGCATAGTAGGGAGAGAGCGTGGAGCTATGGGGGATTAGCCCATAGCAGGGAAAGACGGAGCAAGGCTATGGGTTAATCCCCCATGGCCCCGCTCTTTCTCTCTCCCTGCTATGGGGAAATCCCAAAGCCCTGCAGGGCTTCTTCTCTCTCTCTCCTCCAGGAGCAGCTGTGCTTTTTTAAGCACAGCTGCTCCAGTGACTGCGCGATTTTCATGCGCGTGAAGCTCACATCTTCTGCGCATAAAACATTGCCCATTCACGTGAGTTTTAGTGTAGTATACGTGAGCTTTCTTTGCGCACCTATACTGCGCTAAAACAGCGCTCATGTGAACAATCCCTAAAGACTCATTCACAAAACTAAATTACTATATGAGTGCCATGATACAGTGATTCCCTCAATTTGTTTGCTTTTTTCAATAGTGTTGGCCATGTGGGACAAAAAGTGTTTTCAATTTATTATATAGGTTGTTATGGATACGACAATATCAAACATATGGCCTTTTATATTCATTTATTTTTTTTGAACAAAGAAAGGAAACATTCAGAAGTTTTGGTTTTTTTTATTACTTTTTGCATGAATTTTTCTTTACTATTTTTTTTCTCCTTTTTTATGTCTCTTTAGGGGACTTGATAATGCACTGAAGAACTTTTGTAGTGTGATTTACTTGCCAGTAATTGCTATGGCAGACCCAGAGACCACTGCTAGGCCTATGATTGCTATGGCAACCCATTGGCCCTCTGCAATTTTATGGTGAAGGGGCAATAATGTCACAGAGGGAGATCCCTCTTTTTGTTAATTCTGTAAATTGATCACGGCATATAAGAAATTAACAGCAGGAATCAGTGTCCTCGCAAATCCCCACCAATGCCGCGGGCGGACTGCTGTCAGTCACAGCCGACTCCTGCTACAGATGATGTGGGCTCATCGCCTGAGTCCATATCATTCATATGACATAAATATATGTCATTCTGCGCAAACGTTATCCCACACAGGACGTACCTATACATCCTGGGATGAGAGGGGATTAAAGTAATATTGCCATTGCTAAGTCTCTCCTGGTTGGATTAGAAAGGAAAGCTGGTTCTATTATTTTGAATTTTCCATAATAATAGATAAAGATGAAAGGTTATGCCTGCCTCTGCAAATAATTTTTGTATTTGTGTTTATTTTTGATAAATACTTTATTATTTTTCTATTTCTCACACACTTGTTGTGCCTCTTTTGCTGTCATTGTTGCCTGCTGGCTCTCCCCAGCAGATGAAGGTGGATGCATAGATGTCTATAGATATCTGTGCATCAATCTTCAGCAATGGAGAGGAGCCGAAGATGACAGGTGAATGCACACATTGATTGAGTGCTGCAGCCCCTTTATTTCAGCAATCGGTGGGGGTCTCAGCACCCAGACCCACACTGGTCCAAACTTTTGATATGTTGGGCCACTCTCACTCACAGCGTCGGCAAAACGCTTCAATTTCTATCATTGTGATGGGTGATGAAGTGCATTCAAAAGTGCAAATATGTGCCAAAATATAACAGACAGCGCTCAAAAATCGCAGCGTTTTCTAACGCCGCGTACGAGAGCAGGTCTGTGAGGCCCCCTATTGAAATCAATGGGATTGTTGTACCGCGATTACTGTGGCGTTGTCATCGCCTCGGTAATCGCAGTAAAAAGCGCATGTGTGAGAGTGGCCTTTACTGTAAATGGAGGTGGGAGGCTGTAATGATCCCTGGCTGCTTTTGCCTCTATTCACTTGAACGACGCAATAGTTTGGCGGTAGTTTATGGGATGTCTGTTAGGGCCCTTATGTGCTTGTCAGTCGTCCCATGCAAAAGGTACCTTAATACACTGTAAATACATTTTAAGATAACATAAACATGTATTAAATGGAAGGAACTTATCATTCATTTACAATTACATGTTTACTAACCGGGTAGTCTGTGCCATTATGTTTACATGTTATCGGTTCTGTTGAAAGAATACATTTGCTATTACTAGGCACCATTATAAATCATTTAATTAATTATTAACCAAAATGGCAAACAAAAGTTAAATACTACCTTTAGGCCTCATGCCCATGGCCAGGTCGGAAATATCGAAGTGGAATCAGACCCGGTGCCCCCTAGAGACCCCATGCTCCCCTCTCTGGACCCTGCTGCGAATGTCACATCTGGCCAGCTGCCGCGCATGCGCAGTGCAGGGCATGATGTGCTGGCGCTGGGCTGTGACGGGGTTTCTCGTGGTACTTCCGCAGTGCCCACTGCACGGAATATCCCGGGACGGACTGCTTCCATTGACTGCAATGGAAGCTGTCCATGTGTTTTTCCGCATAGAATAGAACATGCTGCGATTCTCCTCTGCGAACTGAAAATCGCAGTTGATTTCCGCTCATGGGCAGGGGAGAATCATTTAACACAGCATGTCTATGGACGGACACTGCTGTGGAATTTGCGGCAGGTGACTGGCCGCGATTTCCACAGCAATAATCTGTCCATGGGCATTCAGCCTTACTGGTATTATAATAGTTATAATGAAACATAACATGACCTATGCTAGTTGTACACTGAAAAGAGTACAGTAATTGAGGTGTATCGTTATGTGCTACTGGTGTTATAAAAAGCTTCCATGGTTCACATTCAGTCTGAAGCAATGAATTCTGAAATATAAAATATCACAGAAACATAGGAGCCAACCATGACTGAGCTGGCAATACGCACCCCTTTGTACATGACAGGCGGGGTGGCCAGGAGTACAGAAACAGTCAAGGGGCAGTACTATGGTGTTGTGAATGGGAGTGAATGGAAGTTGCAGAAACACAGCACAGTGAACTGCTCTGTTTCAATATCTCGGGAAGTGCAAAACAAGTGTAGCTTGCTGTGCTTTGCTGTTTCTGTAACTCCCATTCCCTTCTATGTGAGATACAGAAACAGCGTTGAACAGCCCACTTGGCCATTTTCTTACCCACACTGGCTGCTGCATACAGTTGAGCTGAAGATGGGGAAGGGGCCAGTACTTGAGATACATGGGATACATATATATCATACTTTTATGGCATATACTGTTGATATGCCATAAAAGTCTGAGATGCAAATACTTTTTAATGGGTAAGCTGGAAATATGGACAACATGTTGGGCAATGCATTTGATGCCCAAAACCATTACTGTACATTAATTGCAAATTAAAAAAGAGAAGAAGGTCCCAGCATGAAAGGAGTTGCAGGTAAATATGCCCACCGTGACTGCTGGTAATAGCAGAGTTCAAGTGCTCAGCAATCTCGAGCAGTCCCATTAAAATTAATAAAGCAGTACTGCACATGCGTGACTGTTGCACAATCCATTTGAGGGTGTTCAGGACCCAAGTTCTCATGATTGGTGAGGGTCCCAGCAGTTGAGCCCCCACCATCACATCACAGATGGATCCAGGGTTTTATTTTAAGGGGTGGAAAGCTTTAATGGCCTTTTAAACGGGCCAATAATCAGGAATGAAGTTTTCTCTCAATGCTTGTTCACATGATTGTTGCCCTGTTTGAAGGTGACAACAATCAGATAACAAAAACAAGCAAATGCACATTTGTAGGGGGGTGACATTTTATAATGTGGCTTCAAAGATCTTTAAATGTTGGCAGCACATCTCCCTGTGTAAACAGGGATGTTCTGAAGACAATAATAAAAATTGTATGGAGACAAACAAGCGTGCTTTTAAACATTTTGGCACATATTGTATTGCTGATTACTGTCCATAAATGAAGCTGTTCAATTGCTGACCAACTTGCAAAAACATTGTTTGGAGCTCGTTCCTGGGAGAATATCTTCCAATGTAAAAGAACCCTTAACTATGGCAAAGTCTACTAGATAATGTCAGTCTTGGGCAGAGGAGCCTCCACCTCTTCTGCGTGTAAAATGCACAGAAAAGTTAAAGGGTGTTGAAGAGAGGGATTTGTAGTAATCTCTGTGGTAACTGTTGCTTGTCACCTGGGGCACCTATAAGAAAGCTGGGTACAGGCAGCTCAGTGATTATGTGTTCAGTTCTCCTGGGTCTTTCTCAGTTAAAAGGACCTGAAATGGCTGAATGCATCATAACTAAACTGTAACCCAGCTTGCCCACAGTGCATTGAGTCCACTGATCAGGGCAGTGAAAAGCTGAGTTACAGCACAGTCAGTCCTCCACCATCATGTACTGTATTCCTTGTGCTTACAATGAAAGTCATGGCCACTTGGTCTCTCCTTCTCAGCAGTGGGATCCTGGGTTGCAATTGTGAGTTTAGCTGTAACCCAGGTTTCCAACTGGGTGAGACTGAGTGCTCGTGACTTACATTATAAACATAAAGATGCTCTGGCTGCTAGACAAAGGAGGTTGATGAGAAGAGAATGGTCAACATGGCTGTTTCTGAGTGACCACGTTTTTCTGGGGCAGCCTGTAGTTGAGCCTGACTGACCAGCAGGGTGGGTTGGGCAGTGAGCAATCTCTACTACCCAAAGCATCACCTCAATGTCACTAGACAGGGTGAGGCTCTGCAGAGGGACCAGATGCCACTGCAGTCAGGAGAAATAAGTAGACATTATCCTGGCTGGACTATGTGTATTGTTTTGTGGCCTGACAGACCTAGGATAGGGAATATTGAGGTGCAGAGCTGGCCTTTGGTTATATAGCACCCTCCTGCAGAAACATTATAGAACTAAATAAATTATAGATTATGTCACCATCACAATGTTTTTACAATTGTCGGAATGTATTAATAATGAAGTATATTACTGCTTCTATATATATCTATATACCTCAACTCCGGTATTATCACATCCTCCAATATCTCTTCCCTCCCCAACATGATCTCCCCCTTCCTCCCAGTTGCATCTCACTTGCTCAAAATTCTCTCTTCCCCAAGTATCACTTCTCTCCCAAATATCCTTTATCCCCACCTCTATAATTATTGTCTGTATTCTGTCTTCTCCCAGTATAATCCCCCAACACACATTAAAAATCTCTCTCTTCCATTTCCGTCAACTAACTCTTGATCTCGTCAGATGGGAATCCCCATACCTCTCGTGGTTGGGTCGTATCCACAGTATAAAAATGACACTTTTGCCAAAACTACTCTACCTATTTAGAACACTCCCTATTCGAGTTCCCACCTTAGATCTTCGAGCCTTTCAAAGAAAGATCTTCACCTTCATCTGGGCGCACAAACTCCTTAGAATCTCCAAATCAATAATGTGTTTGCATAAAAAATATGGAGGCCTCTTGGTCCCATGCATCCTGAAATACTATAAAGCTGCCCGTTTGGCGCAAATTCCGCCTATATATGCCGGACCCCAAGCCCCATTGTGGACCTCCATTGAGGAGACCCAGCTTACCGCATAATTGGCCTTCCTTACTTTGGACAAAAGCCCCCCTTAATCTTAGGAATAGTGCCCCATATTCATTTTTCTCCATACTACTATGGAGACAAACCAGATTCAAATTGAATCCGCAACCCACACTGTCCCCACTTACTCCCCTACTCCAAAACTCAGATTTCCCACCCAGGATAGAGGCAACACAATTTGCATGGTGCCATACGAACGGGCTTCCTACCCTCTACAACTTTCTTATACATGGCAAATTGATCTCAACCGCATCCTTTAACTGCCAATACGGACCTCCCCCAGAGGAGTGGTGGAGAACAATGCAAGTTTTTCATTACTGGTCCTCAATCATGCCTCCATCGACCAGAGTGGAGATGAATGGTATGGAGGCTATATGTAAATATACCCCCAGACATCCAGGCACTCTATCCCACTTCTACAACATCCTGAATAGAACACTCCAAGATTCTAAGCTCCCCTTTATGCTGCAATGGGAATCGGACTTACACTCCTCCCTATCAATAAATCGTTGGCATCACTGCTGTGAAACCTTGGGTAAAAATAGCTGGCAAGTCTCCCTGACAGACACATCTCTGAAAGTATTACATAGAGCTTACCTAGTACCAGAGAGATTGAAAGCTATCTACCCAGAGGTCTCCACTTATGTTTCAGAGGCTGTAATGACATTGGTTCGCATCACTATATATGGTGGACCTGTCCGATAGCGCAAGCTTTCTGGAAAAGAGTCTCCGACCTCATTGCCACTGTGATCGGGATAAGCCCTGGATCCAACCCCTTTGTCCTACTTTTGGGTAATAAACCCACAGGAATGTGTCACGCCCCCTTCAAATTATTGCAATATATCACCATGGCAGCACATATTTCGATAGCAAAGCAATGGAGAAATCATCACTCCCATTTGAACCGCTCATAGCCCGTATAAACAAAACTCCTCTGAACGAAAAACTTATAACTATACGCCAAGACAACATTTTACAATTTGAAAAAGTATGGAACCCCTGGATACTCTTCACTAATCTCCCCAATCTACATTACTATGCGAGATTGTAAGAGGATGAAAAAAGGATACTCAGAGAGTTGGGAAAATACTTAAACAAATACGAGCCCCTACACTACAAGAGACGCCGAGACCTTTCCCTTGTCTCGGAGATATAAGAAGTGACTTAGACTATCCCGTGAACATAGTAACATTTTACCCTGCTTATTGTTTTGTTTATCTGTTTATTCTTTGTTAATCTTGAAATAGAATCTCTGCACTTCAGTTAAAAAGTCTGATATTATCCCCCTGCGTGGGGCTTTTGCAGCTGAGTGTTGCCAACATGATTCTTTAAACCCAATAAAACCTTTTGAAACATAAAAATCTCTCTCTTCCACAGTAAATAAATAAATGGTGGAGGGCCTGGTTGCAGATATTGCATCGAATCCAAAAGCTTCAAGCTATGCCTTGTACTGTCTCTGTCTCTTGGGGCGCATGTCCTTAGGTGTTTTTTCATCATGTATTATGCGTGTGTGAAACGCACACATTATACGCAGTGATGGAGGCAAAGAAAATCAATGGATTTTGATTGTTCAATGCACACCAGTGTGTGGACACTGCATGTCGATACGCGCGTGAAAAAGAACACCAGATGCTCTATTTTTCCTTGTACTCCACGTGTACAGCCTCCATTGAACTCTATGGATGTGTGTGTATACGCAGAGCTTACGCAACCCATTGCGTAGGCCTTGCATGTGAAATGCTTGTTGCCTAGCAAAATGCTAATTAAGTACCAAAAAAAAAAAAGCAGGAAGGAGTTGTTTAGGGCAGGGCAGAGCACAAAACTGAAACTAAAAGAGCACGGCTGCTTTTAACATGAATAGACTGATATCAGAGGGTGAACCCAGAACCTCCAGTTCTTCCCTCTGGGCTCTTCCTCCAGCATCAGAAAAGTATAAAAAGAGAGGGGTGGAGCAAACCCAATGGTATCGAAGGCTTGGGTCCCAGATGAATGTCTAGAGACCAAAAATGCCTTAGGAAATGCAGTGAAGAATGAATGAACTGTGGAGTTGCTGCCATCCAGGAGAACCCACCAAAGGTAACTACGGCAGATGTGTGAAGAGATATAGAAAGAAAAGGCTAATGGATAGGCGCAAGTCTCCAGAAAAGAAGGTGGGACAGTAGGATGTATTATCCAACTTCTCTTTTATTAGGTATATTAACCCCTTAGTGACCACCCCATAGACTTTTTATGTCCTGGCTGGCTGGGCTTTAATCCCCAGGGACGTAAAAACAGGTTTTCTCCAGGGATTAAAACCCTGCTGGCCCTGGATGTAACAGCTCCCTACTGTCAGTTACCGGAGATAGACGATATCCTGGAGCTGTCATGGGAGGCCACAGAAAGCCCCCTTCTGTAATGCCATTGCCAGTATGTGCCAGATACAGGCAATCACCATGAAATGAATAAAAAGCTAAAAGAAGTTAAAGTTTCAACTCCCCTCATGGATCAGATCCGTGAGGGTAGCTGAGAATGATGGACTGCTTGCTAGAGACAGGTTGCACCTTACAAAAACAGCTAAGCATATATCTGGTGGGCACCATGCTTCACTCATTAGGACAGCTTTAAACTAGAACAATATGGGACTCTTCACAGAGTAGAATAAATTTATTGAAACCAATTTTTAATAGGTCGGTTTAAAAACGTAACAAGCATAGGGTACATCAATTTAGAGAAAAAAAGACAAAAAGATAAGCCGTATATGGACTAAGTGATAATGACAGTCCTCTCAAAAATAAGAGATCTTTCAAAAAAAAACCTGACCCACAATCTGTGTCAGTATACAAGACCTTATAGAGTGATGCAGGTGTACCCAGTAATGTGTGATGTTTCAACTATGTGTATCAGCCAAAAGAGTAACAAACTATACTCTGTTATCTGGGTAGGATTATGGAATATCCCCCCATGACTACACAAAAAAGATGTCCAAGTGCGATTTTTTTTCAAACTAAATCGCCGATTGGTTGCATCTAGCACCTATCACAATTTTCATGCTTAATAATTGATTTAGATTTTTATGCTCGATTATTGATATTGCTCAATTAATGATTTCAATGCGATTCACCATTGATTCTTCAGATCCTCAGGAAGAAGAATGAGTCCCCTATTTTTGTGGTTTAATTAAATTAATACGGATACTTGAATGTTTGATATTTATGACGCAGTCAGCTCGCATATGCAAGATCTTGTGCATAAGATAGCTTCTAATAGAATTCTATATTCAATAGAGATATTCTCTTGCATTTCTGGCAGGACGCAATTTACACAGTCTAGTGATTGTTCTCGGGAATTGCTGTGGCGTGCCAACACTCCATAGTTGAGAAGGCTCCAGTAAGCATAACAGACACACTACACAGGATCATGAAAATCATATCCTATATGCGTCAAGGGTATTATTTCTATTGCTCAGTATGCGTTAGCAACTAAGTATAGGAGGTCCTCATGTCTATTTCCAGATTCTAGATCCAAGAAATAGGACTTTTCTATCTTAAAGCTGGCTCGCTAGCTAGTAGTTGCTGTGATAGCACTATCCCTGCTGGCTTATATTGAATTACACAGCAAGGCAATTACTTCTATACTATCTAGTGCTCATAGTCTTGATGGCAGACTAGAGTGTATGGAGCTCCCAGCTGATTCAAGGCTTATATAGTGTCCTTAGGACTACCCATGGGTTGGACTTTTTACGGCTCATCCACCTAAAAAAAAATAGATGCCGACTTGCAGACCGCTGCACTTGTGTATAATGTTTACCTCCTGTAGTCATGGCGACCCACTGGGCAGTCCACTGCGGCCCCGTCTGTCACAGCGTGTGAGGGCCACTACTGCTGGACAATACGGCGTGTGGATTTGCCCTCCCATCGACACTACCACGTCAGCGCGCCATTGTCAAGGACGCCATCGCATCATGAGGCATTGCTGCATGATCACGCATGCTTCGGGATCGACGTCATGATGTCATCGGGCATAGCGGCACGATGACTCGTACTATGGGCACAACCATCAGTGACATCTTGGAACCTGGCTAGATAGCCCACTGCTGTTTATTGCCTATTCATACATTGCCAATACCTCTCTTGCCAAAGTATTTTTAGACCTAGGGTCTGGAAATTTGTCATTTATAATAAGGGGTCAATTAACCCTGCAGAGGTAAAAATAAATTCAATTTGACCTATATCAGGGAGTATGTGTATGTTTTTTCGTATCTGTAGTTTTGTATTTCATATTTAATAATGTCCTTTATATTATGCACTTCATGCTGATTGTATCATGATTGCACAAATGATGTTTGAGTCCCTAATATTTTTACTGAGTGTTCACGGTTTAGAGTGTTAATGATACTTACTCAATGCAAATTCATACATATCTAGTTCATATGGATATGTGACTTGTATCTAGTTCTAACAGAGGACGGAGGTCTTTGCTTAATCTGACATGTGGTATAATAGGTAGTGTAGTCAGCAGAAGCAGAATCAAATAATTTAAAGAAAACAGTTAAAAAGCAAGTTCTCATTGATCCGTCTGGGATGTACTGAGTCCAGCCTGAATATCCAGGCCGCTTCCTTTTGAAGCAGTAGGGGTTTAATATCCTACTTCCTATTATCTGTTTTCAACAGTTCGATGCCTTGGACTTTCAGGCAATCTGGGCCACCCTCATGTTTCTCCCAGATATGGTTGGCCACTGGGGTGTTTTCTTTTCTGCTTATATTGCCCATATGGGCCAAAATACATCTCCTTAGTTGCTGCCACGTTTTGACAACATATTGCATTGGGCAGGAGCAGGTTATTAGGTACACTCACAATCAAATTTGCCTTTCTGAAATCCAACCTTGAGGTTTGCGTTTTCTCGGGTCTTCCTCCCCTTTTTATCAAGAATTCAAGGATAGAAAGATCACTGCCTCCTAAGGTTCCAGCCACCCTTACCAACAGGGAGGAAATGGTTGAGGAAGTAAGAATAAGGTCCAAGGTAGCAGATCCCCTTGTTTTCTCTTCTACCTTTTGGAAGATAAAGCTATCAGCAAGAGCTGATAAGAATTTGTCAGATCCATTACTTTTACCTGAGAGAGATTACCAACAAATGTCTGGATAGTTAAAATCTCCCATAATCACTGCCATGTTTTCTTGAGAGCTTGGCCATCTGATGTAGAAAGAGTTCATCAATATCTTCCGCTTGTTCAGGCGGCGTATAGTAAATATCTACAGTGGTGTCCTTTCTGTTGTTCTCTCCTTGTATTCTTATCAAAACAGTTTCTACAGAACTACCATGCTCTGAAGCTTGAATCTCGGTAGAGATTAATGTTCTCCTAACATACAACGCAACACTTCCTCCCCTTTTTTTAGGTCTATTTCTTATAAATAAGTTGTATCCTTTAAGCCTTGTATTTCAATCATGTGTATCATTCCACCAAGTTTCTGTGATGCCTATGACATTATATTTCTCTTCCTGTGTTAGGAGCTCCAATTCTCCTTGCTTGTTTCCCATGCTCTGGGCATTTGTGTAGAAACATTTTAGTGTGTGATCAGTGTCTCTTGCTACTCTGCTTTCCTTCTGAATTTTTTTGTCTTTGTTCTTTCTTTTCACTACTAATAGCAAGGTTCTTAAATGTATTAATTAGCTGTATATTTTTACCTGGCCTTTCACTTTCCTTCCCATATTGTTCAAGTTTAAAGCTCTCCTAATGAGTGAAGCAAGGCGCCCACCACATATATGCTTACCTGTTTTTGTAAGGTGCAATTTAGCAAAGTATTTCATACCATACTTATTGAAAAAAATGAACTATGGGATTGATAAGGCAACTGTTAGGTGGATTCACAACTGGCTGAGTGATCGTACAGAAATAAGAAGTGGAAGACTGTATCAAGTGGGGTACCACAAGGCTCTGTCCTAGGCCTAGTGTTATTCAACATTTTTAAAAATGGAGGGAATTGATGGAAAAATTAGAAAATTTGCCAAGGACACAAAGCAAGGAGGGATAGCTAACACTAGGGAAGAGAGTATTCAAAAAGAGCTAGAAAAGCTTAAACAGTGGGCGGCGACTAACATAATGGTATTTAACAAGGAGAAATGCAAAGTCCTACATCTGGGCAAAAAAACACATAAAAAATGGGAGGAATTGGGCTAAGCGGAAGCACATGTGAAAAAGACTTGGGTATATTAATAGATCATAGACTGAACATAAGTCAACTATGTGATACAGCAGCCAAAAAGGCAAACACAATTCTGGGATGCATTAAGAGAAGCATAGAGTCTAGATCCCCCTCTACTCTTCCTTAGTCAGACCTCATCTGGAATACTGTGTACAGTTCTGGGCACCCCACTTTAAAGAAGACATCAACAAATTGGAGCAAGTTCAGAGAAGAGTTACCAAGATGGTGAGCGGTCTGCAAATCATCTCCTGTGAGGAACAGTTAAAGGATCTGGTAATGTTTAGCTTGCAAAAAAGAAGGCTGAGAGGAGACTTGATAGTCTCTACTTGCTAATCTTCTCCAGTCCACTGGGTCATGTCACCCCTAGGCGGTCGGTTTGTTATGAAGCTGGCATTCCTCGCATTGCTTCTGGCAGGTCAGTGGAGGTCACATCCCTGTGACGTAGGTTTCACTGGTTAGGAAGGAATGCTGATCTATTGCAAAGACAACGGGCATTCCCAGTCTCCGCAATAGCTCGGCACTCCGTGCTGGGCTGTGAACTGTGACATAACCCCCCCCCCTCCCAGGACTGCAGCAGACAAGAGAAGAGGATCTGGTAAGTAGACCAAAAGGTGGAGGAATAGGCAAGTATAGATTTTTTTTTTATGACAGTACTCCTTTAAATACACGGATGTGAGGCACATAGTAAGCTCATCTGAGTATGTGGCATTGTACTTAACGATATTAGGAAAGTATTGGGCTTTTGACAAAATGTTGGATTGTGGAATAACCCTTTTAAAGTTGGTAATGCAAATCTGAATATCCAACCCAACCAGTAGACAATAATCAGGAATGTTAAATAAGAAAGTATTTGTTCTTTCTAGATAGAATTAAGTAAATGATCTTTCTTTTTTCACATAGTAGGAAAGGAACACTGCCTCTTGCAGTGCTGCTGGCACCACTGGCATGGTACAGGCAGCTAGCTCCAAATGTATTCATTCCTGAAAAAGTAAGCTAAACGTATACAGAGGCAAAGAGACACTTACCACAATATCCACAACAAGAATCTTTAGACTCTGCTTTTGGATCTCCAAAAACCCTTCTTTCATTTTCAGCACAATCAGCTATGCCACATTCAAGAGGTTCACAGCTCATTGCTCCCATGGATCCATTACAAGTGCACTTATTACAGCCAATTGTCCAGCTTTGTCCATCCTGTAAGTAACACAATGATTTAGAATCTGGCTAGATGTATTGTATTTAGGAGCTTTTCCATGCACAGTTTTAGACTTACCTTGAGAATTTCTCCTGAAGGTGAGCAGCATTCTGTTTATGCATAAATAATAAATGTGGTTTAGTTCTATTATTTGTGGTTCTCCAACAATAGATGCACTGCAACAACTGGGCTCAGAATGATATAAAAACTACTATTTTTGCTTCTGTTTATCAATCTGATGTTACTTAAATCTTGAGATAAGTGCAATTATATTAAGGAGGTTTCCTGGGCTATTTTTATTGATGACGTATCCTCAGGATAGGTTATCAGTAGTTGATTGGCTGGGGTCTGCCATTAGGGACCACAACTAGAGATGAGCGAACGTGTCCGTAACGGACACATCCGCACCCGGACACCGGCTTTAGCGAACACTGGAGTGTTCGCGCGTAAGTGTCCGGGTGCCGCCGGGGGGCGGGGAGATGCGCGGCGGCGCGGGCGGCAGTAGCGGGGAACAGGGGGGAGCCCTCTCTCTCTCCCTCTCCCCCCCGCTCCCCGCCGCACCCCCCCGCGCTGCCACGGCGGCCCCCGAACTTTTTCGCCCGAACACCGAGGTGTTCGCAAAGTTCGGTGTTCGGGCGAAAAAGGGGCGGGGCCGAACGTGTTCGCTCATCTCTAACCACAACTGATCAACTGTTCCAGCACCTGCTGTCACTGGCAAAACACAGGGCACGAAGCAGAAACAAATAACTCCGACGCTGGTAATTGCAGTTGCAGCGCCTGAACAGCTGATCAGTCAGGGTCCTGAATGTTGTACCCCAGCCTGGAAATTGCCTGGAAAACCCATTTAAAGAACACAAGTATGTCTATGCTAAAGAGGTTAGGTGACTGCAGTCTTAGAGCAATTGATTTGCCATAGGCAAGTTTTTGTTTTAAAACAATATTTAAGATGTCAAATATTGAGACTCAAACCCCAACCATCAACAGTACAGGAAGTAGTTAAATAAAATTTGAACTTATTACAAAATTTAATAATGTTTCACTTTTCTACATGCCTAATACCACAGATCTTGAAATTGTAATCTAATGAAAATTTTAATAAGGTCTGAAAACACTAGAAGTTTTTACTAACCTTTCATAGAAGTAAAATACTGATTAGCATCTATCAGAAAAAAAGATTGTTATTAGAGGTTGCTTCACAGCACAAGTACACTAACAGCTGCAACCCTTGATTTCAGTGATCAGTGGTGGTCCTAAAACCTAGACCCCCACCCCATCCACACCCACACACCCACACTGATCAAAACTTTTGACCTTTTGCTCTGACTTGTTAAATATTTTTTAAAAGGGCACCTACCCTTTAGCAAAGAATGGGAGAGCTTTTAACCCTTATCTCCCTCCATACATCGCAGGTGTGAACTGTTTATTACAGCTGACACCTGCAGGCAACAGCCCCGTTCGGCCGATCGGGACTGTTAACCCTTTAAATGCTGCGGTCAGATCTGAGATCGGGGGAGCCATGCAGGTGTCATGGCAGCTGGGGGCCTTCTGAAATGCCCCAGGGCTGTCATGGCAGAATGCCTATCAAGCCATCCTCGAAGGGTGGCTTGGTAGGCTGCCTGTCAGAATGCAGTATGATGTAATGCTATGGCATTACATCATACTGCATAAGCGATCTAACCATTGCTAGTTATAAAGTTATAAAAGTTATAAAAGTTCAAAAAGCCCCCCTTTTGCCATATTTAAAATACAAAATCTAAATAATAAAACAAAAATACATATTTGGCACTGCTGCGTCTGCAAAAGTCCATTCTATCAAAGTAACAGATTATTTACTGTGCAAAGTGAACATCGTCTGAAAAAATAAATAAAAACCACCAGAAATGCACTTTTTTTGGTCACCCTGTTGCCAAGAAAAAAATCTAATAAAAAGCGATCAAAAAGGCCTATGTATTCTAGAATGCTACTAACGAAAACTACAGGACATACCACACAAAATGAGCCCTCACACAACTATATTGACAGAAAAATAAAAAAGTTATTGTGCACAGACGATGGAGACTTAATTTTAAAAAATTAAATATCTTTAAAAAAATATATAAGTAGTACAGCAAAAAAAAAAAAAACTATACAAGTTTGGTATCGTAGTAATCGTACTGACCCATAGAATAAAGTTATCATGTCATTTTTGTTGCAGTTTATGTGCCGTAGAAACAAGACGCACTGAAAGATGGCGGAATGTCATTTTTTTCCATTTGTCTCCACTTAGAATTTTTAAAAAGTTTTTCAATACATTATATGATATAATTAATAGTACCATTGAAAAATGCAACTCATCCTGCAAAAAACAAGCCTTCATACAGCTACGTCGATGGATAAATCAAGGAGTTAAGTATTTTTTAAAAGGGGGGAGGAAAAAACGAAAATGGAAAAAAAGCAAAAACGGGGTCACTAAAGGGTTAATCAAAGGAATTTTGAATGCCAGTTTTCTGACATGCTTTTTTTCCTTTAAGTTTAAAATCTGACAAATTTATAAAATGGTGCAAGTTGTTGATAAATTCATTGCATCCTAAATTTGCTTAGAGATGTGGAGTCATTATGTAAGCCACCTAGATAATGAAATGAGATTGCAACACATTTTGCTCAGTTCTTATGTCTGTCTAAAAATCTCTCTCCATTTGAACACAACTCTGTGTACGAGATGCTTTTGAAAAGTGGGATGAGAGTCATAATGTTCCTTCTGGCGCAAATCATTAGACAATTTGTCTAAATTGATTTGTGCCAAAAAGATGCAACACCTGAAATAAATGTGCCCTATTGTGTTAAATTATAGCAGAATACTAAATAGAAACACAAATTATTGACAGGAAGAATTTTAATGACTACTCAGCATGTTGTCTTTATTGCATATAAATCCATTCATGCAGCCAATGGTCATTAGACCTCCAGGTAACGTCACAAATCACATCTTCAATATATTTACACTGAAGTACTATGGCAATAAAAGTTATTTGGGGAGCCTTACTATGTAATTTTCGAGTGGGAAAAAGCAGCCAATATTTGAGCATACTTATTTTGTGCAAAAATTTGTGACTTCATTTTTTTTAATGATTTTTTTAAAGTGGGTGGGGCTTTTTTGATAGTGGGCAAGGCCGTCCGCAGTCCATTTGATTTACTATAACTTAAAGGGACCATATCACCTTTTTAAATTAAGTAAAACCATATAGAAGAACTTATCTATTTTTCTAATCTGTTTTTGTTTTCAGATTGTAGAATTTTTTTTTATTCTGCTGCCTATATATGACTATGGGGGCAGGCATCTTTCCTGAAAATACATTTGCCATATTTTCCAACAAAGCTCCTTTGACTACTAAGTCTACCTCACAGTGCTGACCTGAGACATTTGTACCAATTTGCTGTCATTTATTGATAACCTTAACAGAATTTACTCATTGGTGGTACCCTATTAGCTTGTGACTTGATATATTACATGACCCAAGTTTTCATCTATGTAAAAGATGGTCTAAAATAGAAGTCAGACTGCAAACATCATATGAGAATGCTTGGCCAGTATGACAAAAGAAAAAAAATACTGCTATAAGTAGGTATTGTTAAGTGGCCAAAGTTTTTTATTTGACCATTGGAGGAAAACTTTGGCCACTGCAAGACATATGCTACCTGAATCTGAAAAACTTTCAACAGACGATCAATAATACACTTCTCTTCCCATGAGATAGAAAATGGCAAATAATACAAATGTTCCATATACAAGATATATACATTTTTAAGAGTGAAACCACAATGTGCATCTGCCCACAGAAACCAAACCTCACTACCAGTGGTGGGCAATGGACAAATAACGCAATAATTTTGCGTTAAAATCATGTGCCTATTGACCAATGCAGATGGGTAAGGGTTTTGGCTGCACGTGGTGCTGGACCATGTGTTCTTAACCTAAATGTACATAAAAAGGAATTACCAATTGTGGGTAGAGTTGGTACGACTGGTCCAACCACTATAAACAAAATATATATGATAAAGTTATATAGTATATATTATATATAATAAGATCTTCATAAAGAAGTTTCGTAATGGCACCTAAGGAATGACTGCAATCCGTTTTGGATTTCAATTAAGATATCAGTTGACAACTAGCATCTACTATAGCCATTTGTTTGAGATTGGAAGGCTAAATCACTTCTAGGATTAACCCTTTCCAATCCACTGTCTGACTTCTGAAGACATTATGATTTAAGGCTGTGCAGCTCCGATGTTGGAAGACATCCCTTGGGGTTCTCTTACTGTATATTGCTAGCCTCTCTGCTGTCGGAGCCTATCCAACGTGTCACCTCATGCAGTACTGGCTTTATCCAGCATATAGCGCCATTTTATAATGGCAAAAAAAGAGTAAGCCCCCTAGGAAAACCAGGATACAAATTGGATTGGAAAGGGTTAAACGGGTTGTCAGATTGAAAACTATTGATGAGCTATTCTTAAGATTGGCCATCGACAGTAATTGGCGAGGGCCTTCTACCTACAACCCTTGCTCAACAGCTGTCTTCCAGGCTGATGCTTTTGTGCTCTGAGCTAATTTTTGCAGGAAGCAGACAGCTCTATTCTCACTGCAGTGGCCTGGTTTGCTATTACATCCATTCACTTCCATTGGAACTCAGCCTGTAATACCAAGCATGGTCACTGCAGATCAGTGCACTGGCTTGGCGAATAGCCTATCAGCAGGGGTCCCAGGCGGCGGACTTCCACCAATCTACTTTTGTAGCCTTATCCTATTAATAGGCCATCAGTATTTTAGAACTGAACAACCCCTTTAAGCCGTCATGCAGACTGTAAAGTGTGTGTAATCATGTACACTTGGATCCTGTATAGCAGCAAATGAAATTCCTATGGTAGAATATAACAAAGTTAAGGGTTAATTTTTTTCTAGAAGTATTACTCCAAAACATGGCATATAGTGGAACATGCTCTGATTTTCACTCCACACAGATTGCACATAGGTGTCCTGTGGGAAAAAAATCCCTGTATGCCTCTATATTAAATCATGGCTACCTAGGGTACAGCACAGACTCATAGGTTTCTATGGGTGCCATACTATTGATCTGCACAGTTGTGTGTGTAAGAGCTTAGACTATTTTATAAAGATATGTAGTCTTCTGCATATAAATGTGTATATATACAGTAATGAATCAATGGTTTTCATCTTTGTGATCACATATACTTAACAGACAATGCATTAAAAATAATGTGCAAGTGTTATTGATATTTAATGCACAGTTTTCCAACTAGTTTCAGTGCATAAAAAATAAATTTTTTACCTGGTACCATATTATCAAAACCTGGAAGAAAAAGCATGATGTAATATTAGTGCATTAGACTATTTGATTAGGTAAATTTAGAGCTCAGTCACACGGGTGCATCCGGGCGCCGATGTGCCCGTGTTACTGCACGAAGAAGACGGCCGCACTGCAGGTGCGGGCGACTCTTCGCAGCACTGAAAGAAAGAACACATGACCGGCAATGGAGCCGGTCATGTGTTCCTTCTGCCGGCAGTGCGGAGTTGTCTGCACCTGCAGTGCGGCTGTCTTATACTGCAGGAACACGGGCGCATTGGCGCCTGGATGCGCCCGTGTGACTGAGCCCTTAAGTGGCATAATGTACAGTACTTCATTGTGAATAACAAAATAATTTTACAATATTTTCAAAAAATCAGGAGCTTATTTGTTCAAATAAAAAAGTGACTGTGGGAACAGAGGTGCACCACTGATATAAAGAAAAAAAACCTATACATACGCACACACAGATTTATATAACAGGACTAGCTGGAGCATTGTTCTTTCACCAGCTCCTTGCTGAAGGCATTGTGTGTAAACAGCAAGGCTGCCTGTCCATGGGTGTTGGAGATCTGCCGCAGGAGACACCACCGGGGAGCAGGAGCCAGCTGACTGATCTCCGCGGTGAGCCTATCTGACAAATAGGCTCACCGCGGAGAATCGCGGCAATTCGCAGCATGCTGTGATTTGCTGGCCGCGAGCGGAGAATTGCTATAATTCTCTGCTTGTGGACAGGGGGCTGTGCTTTCCATAGCGACGCTATGGAAAGCATGCATTGCGTTCCCTGCGGCCGGATTATCGCTGCAGGGAATGCAATGCAAAAATGCCCGTGGACAGGCAGCCTAAGGGGTAACAATGTTCTCTGAACAATGTGCAGTGTTTGGTGACCTATATTCTATCTATACAGTGTGGCAAGGCATCTGGGGAACAGACTTTGAATCTATGATGCTGCCTATAAAAGTTCTTATTCGATAGTTAAAAAACCTCAAATATTCTAAAACAAAAAGTCTCTGTGCTCTGTACTGATGTCAGAAAGAATGGGGTGACAGTGACAGTGATTGGCTGCAATGGTTTTTTTAATTATTTGAAAAAATTAAAAATATTAAAAGTTGAAGATAAAACCCTTTTCCTATTTTTAACATAAAAAATCCAAACATCTAAGCATATTTACTGCATTCATAAATCTGAAAACTAATAAAATAACACAATATTTATCCAACACAGTAAATATCATTATTAAAAAATAGACAACATCAGAACTGTGTTTTTTGGAAACCTTATCTCCAAGAAAAAATGTAATGAAAAGGTTGCATTACACCAAAATGGTACTGATTGAAACTACAAGTAATCCCACAAAAAACAAATGTTAGGGGGAACAGAAGATGAAAGCATTTATTTCTTTTAAAAGATATTTTTTTAAAAGCAGTACAAAAAATGTATGAATTTGGTATTGCCGTAATTATACTGACCCCCAAACAGAGTGCAAATTGCATTTTTCCCAATTGCATCCCAATTAGACATTTTAAAATAATCACTTTGATTTATATAGCAACATGTGCATGCATATTACACAGCTCTTTTTCAACTGCTGATATTGGCGTCTGTCCCCATTGGCACACACAATTTATATTCACCAATCTGCATGTTTTTAGAGTGTGGGAGGAAACTCCCACAAACTCGGGGAGAACATACATATTTTATGCAGATGTCCTTGATTTGAACCCAGGATCCCAGCACTGCAAGGCAGTAGTGCTAACCACTGAGCCACCATGCTAGTCCTATCCTCAAGAAGTTAAGGGAGGCATATAACTAATACACTAATAGGGTAGTAAAAGGTTTAATAGTCACATCTCTGGTCTAAAGGCCCTTTTACATATAACGAGTGTCGGGCAAACAATGCTTGATACTCGTCCCTGTGATGCTCGCTCTGCACAGAAGTGAGCATTGCTGGATCGCTGACAGGGCGGCCAGCATGGAGGCACAACAGCTGGAGGGGAGTTCTCTCTCCACTCTCCCTCTGCCCCTTTCCATTCACAGTTAGCAGCGGCTGCTCAGTAGTGAATAGCTGCTGAGTAAACACTGAACGATATGCGTTCATCTTTTAAGCAGTTTAAAAGATGACCAACTGGATGATTCTAATTCATTTGCAGCATGCTTTACATGGGATGATTATCGTTCACCCCCCCCCCCCCTGTGCGGGAGAACGATAATTATTAGAGATGACCGAGCATGCTCGGTAAGGGCAGTTACTCGAGAGAGCATCGCTTTTTTCGAGTAACTGCATGCTCGTCTGTGAAAATTCGGGGGGCTGCAGGGGTGAGCAGGGGGTTGCGGAGGGGGGCGGGGTGGGGGGAGAGATCTCTCTCACTCTCCGCCCCCCCCCCCGTGCCCCACCAAATTTTCGCGGACGAGCACGCATTTATTTGAAAAAAGCGATGCTTTCTCGAGTAAATGCCCTTACCGAGCATGTTCACTCATCTCTAATAATTATTGTTGTGTGTAAAAGGGCCTCAAGACCGAACTCTGGCGGTCTAGATCAGATGATAGGTTAATGGGCACATCCATGGTGATATAGGACAGAGAGGGGTTAACAGGGCATATCTTTGGTGATCTAGTGCAGATAAATCCTAGCTGTGCCAATAGTCCATGCTTCATTTGCCACTTTCCAACTATGCCTCTGTGTAAAAGGAGGGAACTACAACTAACAGTATGTTACGGCCATTATTAGATATAAAAAAAAGACAGTGAGGCTATATAAGAGACTTACAAGTCCTAGAATGTTCAGGCTATTATATGTTATCCGATGATTAGAGATGAGCAAACAGAACAAGGACACAAATTTGAATATTGCTAACACCCTATTAAGCTAAACTCGAACCTCAGCAGGCTTGTTTCTGCCAAACCGAAGGTGCATTTAGAAAACCCCCTCAAACAAGTACTGAACAATTTCCAGATGGTGGTCCTTCAATAGATGTGGCTCAGTGGTTAGTGTGGTTGCCTTGTACTGCTAGTGTCCTAGGTTCAAAACGAATCACAGACAATATCTGCATGGACTCTATACAGATGTAGCCCTTGGTCAGACTTGAATCTAGAACTCCAGCAGTGCAAGGCAATAGTGCTGCTGGGACTTAGAGCTCACCAGAGTTACCGGTGCACTTCCAAAGAGGCAGTGGATTTAAAGTCCATTAAAAGAGATGAGCTTACAATCTCTTTTTATTGCATATTAGTGCTAACCAATGTGCCACCAGACTTATTTTTCTTCTACAGATGAGTAGAACAAAAACAAGAAGAAACACAAAGAGAAAATGTAAACTTTATACAGATGTTTTCCTTGCTCAGATGTAAACCTAAAACTCCAGCACTGCAAAGCAATGGTGCTAACCCTGAGCCACCATCCTTCCTTTTCCTTCTCCAGAGGAGAAGGAGAAGAAAAACAAGATGAAACACAAAGAGAGCATGTAAATTCTATACAGAAGTTTTCCTTGCTCAGATTTGAACTTAAAACTCTAGGACTGTAAGGCAACTGTGCTAACCACTGAGCCACCACACTTCTTTGCCCTTCTCCAGAGGACAAGAAGAAACAAAAACATGTAGACTGCATATAGATGTTGTCCTTAATCCGATTTGGACCTAGAACTCCACCACCGGAAGTCAACAGTTCTAACCACTGTCACCACACTTCCCTTTTCTTCGACAAAGCATAAGAAGGGCAAGAAACACAAAGAAAACATGTAAAATCATGCAGATGTTGTCCTTGGTCAGATATCAACTTAAGACTTCAGCACTGTAAGGCAACAGTGCAAACCACTCAGCCACAATGCTGCTACGTCTTTTTTTCTTCCTCTTGCTCCTCCTTCCTCAAAAGAGGAGAGAAAAAGTAAGAGAAAACGGAGAAGTAGATGGGGATCTTCTTGATCTTTTTCTTCTCCTACTCTTACTGAGGAAGAAATAGGAGGAGGAAGCTTGATGACTCAGTGGTTAGCACTGTTGCCTTGCAACACTGGGTTCCTAGATTGAAAACAAGGAAAACATCTGTATGGAGTTTACGTTCTATGTGTTTCTTCATCTCCTCTGGACAAAGAAAAAGAAGCATGGCGATTTAAGTGGTTAGCACTGTTTTGCAGTGCTGTAGTTTTCAGTTCAAATTTGACCAAGGGTAACATCTGTATGGAGCTTTTCAAGTCCATGCATATGCTGTCTGTGGTCATATTTGAACCTAGGGCCCCAGCACTACAACACAAGAGCACGAACCACTGAAAGACCACCACTACGCTCTTAGGGCTCAGTCAGACGGGCGTTTTTTTACGCGATTTGCACATGCGTTCGGCGATTTTATAAAACCATTGCTTTGCAATGGTATCTGACACATGAGCGCTTTTTATGCGCTCGTCCGATAAATTATAGAACAGAAATCGCAGATCGCACCTATCTGCGACCTGCAATTCCTGTTCTCTCCTCTATATGCGCTCAATGGGGCCGACGGCAGCAGCGCCGACCCCATTGAGAATATATAGTAGACAAATCATTCTCCTCTGCCACAGCTGTAACAGCTGTGGCAGAGAAGAATGATGTCTGACCATTGAATTCAATGGAGCCGGCAATACAGCCGGCTCCATTGAAAGCAATGGGCTGCCGGCGAGCGCGGGATGAATTTTCGGGAAGGGCTTAATCATATAAGCCCTTCCCTGCAATTCATCCAGAAATGTGTAAAAACGAAAAAAATATATATACTCACCTGGTCCCGGCAGACGGAGTTCAGCCGCGGCCGGCGGCAGTTCTCCTGAACTGTTCTCTGTAGTATTCAGCAGCCGGGGATTTAAAATCCCCACCTGCTGAATGAGCTGCCTGTGATTGGTCACAGCCTGACCAATAAGAGGCAGCTCTCACTCACACCCATTCATGAATTCATGAATGGGTGAGTGAGTGCTGCCTCTGATTGGCTCAGCGCAGGGACCAATCAGGGGCAGCACTCACTCACCCATTCATGAATTCATGAATGGGTGTGAGTGAAAGCTGCCTCTGATTGGTCAGGTTGTGACCAATCAGAGGCAGTTCATTTAGCAGGCAGGGATTTTAAATCCCCGGCTGCTGAATACTACAGAGAGCAGTTCAGGAGAACTGCCGCCGGCCGCGGCTGAACTCCGTCTGCCGGGACCAGGTGAGTATATATATATATATATTTTTTTTTTTACACATTTCAGGATGAATTGCAGGGAAGGGCTTATATATTTAAGCCCTTCCTGAAAATTCATCGTGAGATCGCCCGCAGCGCATTGCTTTCAATGGAGCCGGCTGTATTGCCGGCTCCATTGAATTCAATGCGCTGGACAGCTCCGGCCTGTTTCTATTGAAACGCGGCTAGGAACAGATTTTTCGGGCGATTTTTCGGCCCGGTCATGCGATCCGCAAATCGCGTCAAAAAACGCCCTTGTGACTAAGGCCTTAGACAATGTTAAAAGGTAGTTTTAGGGGATTTTATGAATTTCTGTTTCAATTCGAACTAATTCAGACTGTACATCCCAGGCTCTCATCCTATAGAAGAATTCTTATATCCATAACAATTTATTCTAGTTTATATAAAACTCCGTTCCCATTTGTCACATGACTATTATCACAGGTCCGTCCCCAGAACTTTCCACTAGAGAACTAAGCTACTCTGCCTTATCACATGATGGTGATATCATTGCAGATTCTTCCTTATCTCCTTCCAAGCTAGCAGCTATTTGCCTTGCTCTGAAGAGCTGCAACTTGCCATGATTGGTGAATCCTTGGTGAATTACATGTGAAAATATACCAAAAAACTGATGCCAGTTGTGGTGTAAAAGTCCTATGTTGAATGAAACCTGTTGGTACTGATATTATGATGTTGCAGGAGCACGTAGATATTGACTTACCGTTCATTCTCCAGATGCTACCCAATAACGTGTGTGGGGGAATGATCTGGGGACAAGCTACATACACTTCTTGGCAGGAGAATAGATAACCTACCTTTTATTTATCACTGAGACTGATACTAATACCGACTGCTTTAATGTTTCTTTCATTTTTCTATCAACACTTTCAAAAAATCTAAGTGATATAGCTATATGAGGTTTTGTTTTTGTGGGACAAGTTGTACTTTTCAATGGTACTATTTAATGTACCAACATAAAGTATTAGAAAATGTTTACAACTTTTATGGTGTTCCGTTTGGTAAACATAACAGTTCATTTTTATTTTGTGGGCAAGTACGATTAAGGCAATATCAAAGTTATTTTTTTTATGTCTTACTAGTTAAAAAAAATTCAAATACTTTTTTTAAATTGCTTTGTGTTGCCATAATTTGATTCCCCCATAACTTTTCTATTTTCTTCAATGCAGCTGTGTATTGACTTTTGATTGTTGATTTTTTTTAATAGGATGATCTGATGTATTTATTGTTACCATTTTGGAGTGCGGATGACTTTTGATTGCTTTCTACTTACTTTTTTTCATGAGAATAGAGTGACAAAAAAATAGCACAATTTTGGCATTGCATATTTTGTTTCTGACAGTGTTCGTCATGAAAAATTCATAATACAATATTTTAAAAATTGGACAAAAACACGCTCGTGTGAAGCCACCCATTAACTGAGTTAATTCTACCACACCAAGACAGGAAGAGTGGATTCCAGTTATTTAAATCTTTTTCTAAATTTGCTAGAAATGGTTTAAAGTTTAGATCAAACACGCAGGAGGGATCAGCGGGGAGTTGAATACCAAAATATTTGATGGAGTTATTTTGCCATTTAAATGGAAACTGTCTCTGCAGATGCAGCACCCCATAACATGCAAATATACACTTAGCCTAGGGTCACACGGGGCGGATTGCCGTCGGAAATCTCGCGGTTTGGCCGCAGCAAAAACCGCGAGATCTCCGCCGGCAGAGCCGCCGCGGTTTAAGCCGCGGCGGCTTTGAAGCGGTCCGGCCGCTTGCTCTTCCGTTGCGGCCGGCGCTCCCATAGAGGAGAGCGCGGCCGCAGCGGAATGAAAAAAAGAATGAGCATGCTGCTTCTTTTGAAACCGCGGCTGCGGCCGCCGCGGTTTCAACCGGATTCACCGCAGCGGATTAGCCGTCCCGTGTGGACGAGATTTCTGAGAAACCTCGTCCACATGGCTGGCTAATCCCGGGCTTAGCGGCCGCGGGCGGTTTTGCCGCGGGCGGATCTGCTGCGGCAAAACCGCGGCAAATCCGCCCTGTGTGACCCCAGCCTTAAAAGTGCTAAAATATAAATGCACAAGCATTTATAGATAGTGAGTCAGGCTATAGAAAGGTAGTAGATATAAGGCATCAACAATAAAGAATGTTTTTTTTATTTTTTTTAAGACTACTACAGGATGGGCCACAGAAAAGTAGTCCAGCACCAAGCTATTATGATAGCTGTCTGAATGAAATTCCTGTCAGTGAGTGCCAGTTGTAAGCAGTGCACTGTCCAGATGTAAGCAGTATAATTCTTCTGCGTTTACTGCACAAGCTCTGTTCTGTGTGAACTATGTCATACTCCTGTATCATTGTTCTGGTATGTTCTGCTGTAAGCAGTATCATTCCTCTTGTTTTTGCACAAGTTGTGTTCTGTGTGAACTGTGTCATACTTCTGTATCACTGTTCTGGTAGGTCCTGCTGTAATCAGTATCATTCTTCTATGTTTCTGCACAAATTCTGTTTTGTGTGAACTGTCATACTTCTGTATCATTGTTCTGGTATGTCTTGCTATAAGCAGTGTCAATCTCCCGTATTTCTGTGCAGTTTCTGTGCTGTGTGAACTATCATACTTCCGTATGTCTGTTCTGTATGTCCAGCTATAAGCAGTGTCATTTTTCTGCATTTCTGCGCCGTTTCTGCGAACTGTGTCATACTTCAGTATGTCTGTTCGGGTATGCTGTGAACGGTGTCATTCTCCTGCATGTCTAATGGATCCAGGAGGAACTGATTGCCACAGTTAGGCGGCATGCCTTCAACTCACTATGTGGGGTATAGTCCTGCCGCCATGTGGTTTTTAATGTATAGACGCGGCCCTTTTTTTCCCCATTTTCTGCCCCCCCCCCCCTTAAAACAATCATAACTCCTTTATTTATCCATCAATGTCGTTGTATAAGGGCTTGTTTTTTGCGGGACAAGTTGTATTTGTCAATGGTGCTATTTAATTTACCATATAATGTACTGAAAAACTTTTTAAAAATTCCAAGTGGAGTAAAAAGAAAAAAAAATGACATTCCGCCATCTTTCAGTGCGTCTTGTTTCTACGGAGCACAAACTGCAACAAAAACGACATGATAACTTTATTCTATGGGTCAGTACGATTACTGTGATACCAAACTTGTATAGTTTTTTTTTTAACTATACTATTTTTTTTCTTTCAAAGACATTCAATTTTTTTCAATTTTCTGCGGTCATATTTTGCGGACAATAACTTTATTATTTTTCCATCGACTTAGTTCAGTGATGGCTCATTTTTTGTAGAATGTCCTGTAGTTTCCTTTAGTACTAATTCGGAATACGTACGACTTTTTGATCGCTTTTTATTGCGTTTTTTTGGGAGACAGGGTGACTGAAAAAGTGCATTTCTGGTGTTCTTTTTTTTTTTTTTTAAGACGACGTTCACCGTGCGGGGTTAATAATGCACTACTTTGATAGATTGGACTTTTACGGACGCGGTGATACCAAATATGTATTTTTATTTTATTATTTAGACTTTTTAATTATAGATATGGCAAAAGGGGGGTGATTTAAACTTTTACTTTTTTTTTTACAATTAAAAAACCTTATTGCTCTTTTTTTAACTTTACTTTTAAGTCACCAATGGGGGACTTCAATATGCGATACTTTGATTGCTCCTGCACTATGATGCCATAGCATTACGTCATACTGCATTCTGACAGGCAGACTATCAAGCCACCCCACGGGGATGGCTTGATAGGCAGTCTCTCAAGGCAGCCCTGGGGCCTTTCAAAAGGCCCCCAGCAGCCATGACACCTGCACGGCTCCTCCGATCTCACCGTGTGTGTGGGGGGCATACGGGACCCCCGAACAGAGTTCGGGGGCTTTAAATGCCGCTGTCAGAACTGACAGAACGGCCGATCGTGGCTATTGCCTGTGGGTGTCAACTGTACTAAATAGCTGACGCTCATGCTGTATGCAGAGAGGTCGCCCCGTGATCTCTCTGCATACATACCCCGATGCTCCAGGACGCAAATGTACATCCTGGAGTGGGAAGGGGTTAAGGCATAGACCAGCTGCCATGCAGCTGGGAGGCTTTTAAGGCAAGGCCCGGCCACCGGTTTGGGTAGCCGCTGAGCGGCAGTTTCTGTGTAGCCAGGCGTGTTCTGCATGCGGTCACATGGCTTGGTTTGTGCCACCATGGGCATGTGTGCATTGGCCATTGCACTGTATTGTGTTTTTTTCACGGCAGTGCAGGGTTTACACAATTCGTGATCCCCGCCCCCCCAATGGCTATGTGTCCCATTCCTAGGTGCCATAGCTCCACCTCCTCCTGCAGGTTGATGGAGCAGTATCTCTGGTGTACCCCTACTCAGGAGGGCGAACGCAGTCAACCTCAGCATGATTCTGGTCCTACTCCGATCTTTGATACCTCCCATATGGGGAAGAGTACCTGCACAGGGATTATAGTACTATGTGCGGTACAAGATTTACACTGAGCAACAAGTTATCTCATGTGGCGAACAACCGTGTTCAAACTAATTGCCAGCATATTTCTGGCATTGCTAAACTTGTGGTACCTTCTATTTGAAAAGAGTACTTGTTCAGGAAGCCTCTGGTCGCATCACTCTGGACCCGGTTAAGCCTACCCTGTCGGTAGCTACCCTGTTGCCTCTCCTGCAATTCCCTACAGCCAGCCGTACTGCAGTGTCGGAGTCGAGGATGACACGCGGACAGGGGATGGCCAGAGCCACATACCAAGTGTGCTCTTGTCACACGACAAGATTTAGATCCAACAGAGAATACGGGTTGAGCCTCGCCTGTTGCCCCTACTGCAGTTCCCTGCAGGTAATCTTAGTGCAGCTTCTATATCCACAATGACACACGGTCAGGGGCCGGCCAGAGCCAAATACTATGTGCCCTCTCACTAGAGTACAAGATTACATCCAGCCAGAGAATATCTCGTCTTTACGAATGACAGTATCCAAACTAATTTCCAGCATGGCTCCAGACTTGCTGAGATCTGTGGTACCCTCCCTTCGGAATGAGTACTCGCAGAAGGGCTCTGGACTCATCACTCCTCAGGTATGCTTTATACCAGGTGGAGCCTTGCCTATCAATAGCTCCCCAGTTGCCCCTCCTGCAGTTCCCTACAGGCAGCCTTCGCACAGTGTCCGTGTACATGATGACAGGTGGACAGGAGCTGGTGAGAGTCACGTATTATGTGCGCTCTCGCTATAGACATCCGGCCAGAGAAGATCCCGTCTTCTAAACTAATTGCTAGCATGGTTCCAGCTGTGCTGACACCTGTGGTGCCCTTCATGTGGAAGGAGTACTCGCACAGGGAGCCTCCAGACTCATCGCCCCTTAGGTCTGTAACAGAACGAGTTGAGCCTTGCCTAGCAGCTAGCTCACTGAGGGTGCCGCCTGCGGTTCTTGGCAGGCAGCCTTGGTGCAGTGTCCATGTCCAGGACTACAGGCAGGGGGCACGTGCCATGTGTGCTCCCAATGCAGTACAAGATTGCATCCAGCCATGTTCAAACTGGTTATCAGCACTACTCTGGGCTTGCTGATATTGGTAGTTCCTTTCACGGGAAAGGAGTACTGTGCACAAGTAGTCCACGGATATATTCCTTTCCCTAACCTGTCAGCTACCTTCCCTATGGTTGCCCGACTGCACTGTCCTTGCAGGCAGCTTTAGCGTTTTCTTCATTTACAGGAGTAGATAGTGGCTGGGGCTGCCCAGACCTGCATACTAGGTGCGCTCACGCTATTGTGTGGGACATCCAGTCAGGATATCTCATCTTATTTTATCTAGGTATAGTGTTAGGCTGGGGGGTTTCGCCCTCCAACAGGTAGATCCATTTACAAGCTCCCCTCCAGTCAGCTCTGACATGCTGATCCACTATGGGTCCAGTACTTCTGGTGGCTTGAGAACCAAACCAGCATCCATTGCTTTCTAGGAGGACTGTCCGGCAAGCTCAGTCAGCTGTGTCCATGTGGACATATGTCACTCATGTCGTGAGGGATGCATGAGTGGTCCCGTTTAGGCAGAGTCCGCCACTAACCCTAAATTATGACAGCAGAAAACGCCTCGCCTTCTCCCCTATTAGGCAGGTCTGGGCTGCTGCTGTTAGGAGTACTCTGTAGTCACAGTGGTCTACGACTTCACTCCTACAGCATTTCTCCACATAGCCTTCCTACACAGGTAAGAGCGTGGACCAGGCGACAACCATTTAATCAGATGGCGTTAGTAGCATGCTGTGATCCTCCTGCGCTATTCCCTCCTGCAGGATTGCTAGCAGGAGACCATGAGATGGTATACACTCATACTGTTTTCAATTCTTAGTGCTTGCCCACCCAACTCCGGAGGATTTCGTAAAAGGACCAGGGAGGCTTACATCCAGCAACTAGGTCGCCTGCCAAGGGACCCCAGCTCTTTAGTTTTTCCCCCCCTTTCTGATGGTGCTGATGTCACATTCAGCTTTTTTAGTCTACTCGTCTCTCTACTAAGTGGGATGCGCTAGTGGGCGGAAGTTCTTTGTCATCAAATTTACCCCTCTCTAGTGGCATTCTTCAATCCCCCTGGCTCTCTGCTGTTGCTCCAAACAACACTGGTGGAGCCTTGGGTTTCCATGGTGGTTTCCTCGCACTGGCGCTGCTTTATGGCAGTGCAGGGTTGCTGTGCCTGAGACCTCATATTTTCAGGCTGTGTTACGGCACATATTTCTACAATGGGTGCCTCATTGAAAGCTCTTTGTCGGGAGCCCCCTTTTGAGAGAGTTCGTCCTTTGGTGCGAGTGGAAGGGTTTTTCACCTTATGCATTTCTCCTTGGCCCGCCTCCTGTCCTTTTTTCCAGGATAGGCTGGAGATGGGGCTCAGTCTCCGTTCCCTCAAGGAACAGACTTCGTTCTTGTCTGTCCTTTTTCAGCTCCCCTTGGCATCCTCGGTACCACCTTGGGATTTGAATCTAGTTCTAGACGCCCTAGAGGCTCATCCGTTCGATCTATTGGCAAGGGTACTAAAGTGGTTATTGTCCAGGAAGGCAGCCTTCCTGGTGGCGGTTACTTCCCTCCAAAGGGCCTCCAAGATCACGGCACTGTCGGCGATGCCACCCTTTACGGCAGTGTTCCCCAACTCCAGTCCCCAGGGACCGCCAAAAGGTCATGTTTTCAGGATTTCCTCAGTATTGCACATGTGATGTAATTATAGTCAGTGCCTCAGACATTGCCACAGGTGTTCTTACCATAGGATATCCTGAAAACATGACGTGTTGGTGGTCCCTGAGGACTGGAGTTGGGGACCCCTGCTTTAGGCCTCCCTCACACAGGGCGTTTGCAGAAACGTAGCGTTTTGCAACGCTGCGTTTGCTGCAGACTCCGCCCCGTTTCAGCATCGCTGGCATACTTTATGCCAGCGTTTTGGCTGCGTTTTCAGCTCGGCTGAAAACGCAGCCAAGAATGCTGAAAAGAAAAAAAAAAGCAATCCTCACCTAGCCGCTGCAGTCCAGGTCGCGGAAGCTGCAGTCCGGGTCGCGGCCACTGGTCTCTGCAGCTGATCCGGGTTTCCTCGGCACTCCCAAGTCTATTGCCGGAGGCCAGGTTTGAGAACCCCGGCTCCGGCAATAGAGTGCTGTGATTGGTTGTCGGCGCTTGCTCGATGCCCAATCACAGCCCTTCATTGACTGTCTCAGCCAATCAGCACCAGCAAACTCTGATTGGCTGAGACAGTCAATGAAGGGATGTGATTAGGCATCGAGCAAGCGCCGACAACCAATCACAGCACTCTATTGCCGGAGCCGGGGTTCTCAAACCTGGCCTCCGGCAATAGACTTGGGAGTGCCGAGGAAACCCGGATCAGCTGCAGAGACCAGCGGCCGCGACCCGGACTGCAGCGGCCGCGACCCGGACTGCAGCGGCTAGGTGAGTATTACTTTCTTTTCTTTCTCTACCTAGCTGGGACAGATTTTCGGGGTAGGGCTTCTATTACAAGCCCTCACCCCGAAAATCGGCGAGCGGTTAACGCTGCCAAAAACACGGCACCAAGTGTTGCCGCGTTTTCAGCAGTGCTAAAACCGCTGCCCATTCATTTCAATGGGCGACGCAGGGCTGAAAACGGCCAAAAATAGAACATGCATCGCTGTCAAAGCGCAGCGTTGGAAGGCGCTGCGTTTTCAGCCCTGTGTGAGCAGCCCCATTGAAATGAATGGGAGTCTTGTACAGCGTTTAGCGCTGGGCTGAAAAGGGAGCGCTAAACGCTGTATAAAACGTCCTGTGTGAGGGAGGCCTTACAGTGTTCCACTGAGATAAGATTGTATTGCATCCAGTTCCTTCTTTCCATATCAATGAGGACATTGTACTGCCATTGTTCTGTCCAGCGGCAGTCCACCCAAGGGGATGGGCTCTGCACACTTCATACCTAGTATTTTGGAGGATATATATATATATATATATGTGTATAAAATCTCTATACAAGGTGAAATGTCAATTTAACTCTCTGAACCAATAGAATGGAATGTGCTGGAACATCCTGTACTGCTAACCGTTATCAGAATATGCAGCTTGATAGAAACACATGCTCATAACCTCAGAGCTCATTTTTTACCCGCACATAACCTTCAAACGTCATTTGATGACACATTGCTCATTCCCGCCCCTGCCCCCTCCATCGAACTCGGAAAGATGGCGCTGATTTTTTATCTGGCTTTTAGAACATCTTCTAGTGCTGATTCTTGTAAAAAATATATATTATCAAAACATTGTCAAATAAAAATGTTATTTTTAAAATAATATTAAAAATCTTCTGCGTGTCATATTTTACCTGTTCCAGGTGTAGGTTCTTCATGTTCCAGAATAATGAGAAAAATGGAAACCATTTTTTATTAAATCAGTCAGATGCAGATTTAAAATGATTAGATATTTACATTTAGAACAGATAATAGTATGGACAATTCTAGGGAAAAAAGTAGTCGAGAAATATAGAAAAAGTAAACAAAATGTTTTACAAAAGTATAATTTTCACTTGAATGTTCCTATTTGCTATGTACTTCCTGGTTTAAGTAGAAGATCAATTGTGCTTTTCTTCTTGAAAAAAGAAAATAACTGAACTATATTGACAGATTCCGTTCATTTTTAAAGTACAAAGCCTCCTCTGTATTGGAGTGTCTTCATACTGGAGATCACGCTATCACTGTGTCTTTTTTAAGACGAATGTCAATAGTACTTTCTAATATTAAATACGCATTGCACAAAGATCGCAAAGCACAAACGATTTTTGTGCGATGCGTTTTTAACATTAAAAAGTCCTGTTGAAATATGTATTGAAAAATGCAGCGATATCGCAATCGCAAGTGTAAGGGCACCCTTGGTTCCAGAGTGGGTGGTTAGATAGGCTGCATTAAGGCCCCTTTCACACGGGTTACAAAATCTCGCTACAAAATCATCGCTAAAAAACACATGTATGTGAATCCCACAGTTTCCAATGGGTTCTTTCACATAGAATCATAGAATGGTAGAGTTGGAAGGTACCCCCCAGTGTCATCTGGTCCAACCCAATGCTAAGTGCAGGATTCACTAAATCTCATTCCTTCGAAGGAGAACTCACCACCTCCCTGATTTCACTCATTGATCACGCTCACCGTCAGAAAGTTTTTTCTAATTTCTAACGTGTGTCTCCTCCCTTTCAGTTTCATCCCATTGCCTTTAGTCTTTCCTTGTGCAAATAAGAATAGGGCTGATCCCTCTGCACTGTGACAGCCCTTCAGATATTTGTAGATAGAAAAGTCTACTCTCAGCCTTCTTTTTTGCAAGCTAAACATTCCCAGATCCTTTAACTGTTCCTCATAGGACATGATTTGCAGAGTGCTCACCATCTCGGTAACTCTTCTCTGAACTTGCTCCAGTTTGCCTATGTCTTTTTTAAAGTGGGGTGCCCAGAACTAGACACAATATTCCAGAGGAGGTCTTACTAAGTGTAGAGGGGGATAATTACATCATGTGATCTAGACTCTATACTCCTCTCAATGCATCCCAGAACTGTGTTTGCCTTTTTGGCTGCTGCGTCACATTGTTGACTCATGTTCAGTTTATGATCTATTAGTATATCCAAGTCTTTTTCACATGTGCTGCTGCTTAGCCCAATTCCTCCCATTCTGTATGTGCTTTTTTCATTTTTCTTGCCCAGATGTAGAATTTAGCATTTCTCCTTGTTAAATACCATTGTGTTAATTGTCGCTTGCTGTGCAAGCTTTTCTAGATCTTTTTCAAAACTCTCTTTCTTCCCTAGTGTTAGCTATCGCTCCGACCTTTGTGTCATTGGTAAATTTGATCAGTTTTTCCTCAATTCTATCCTCCAGATCATTTATAAAAAATTTTAACAACACTGGGCCTAGGACAGAGCCTTGTGGTACGCCACTTGATACATTTTTCCACTTGAATGTGCATTCATGACCACTCTTTGAGTATGATCACGCCGTTAGTTGTGAATCCACCTAACAGTTGCCTTGTCAATCCCATATTTGGTCATTCTTTTTAATAAGGATAGAATGAGACACTTTGTCAAAGGCTTTACTATAGTCAAGATATATTACATCCGCCGTATTTCCCTGATTAACCCAGTCGGTGATTCTGTTATAGAAGGAAATTAGATTCGTCTGGCATGACTTGTTTATTACAAACCCATGCTGGCTCTGGTTAAATACTCCATTATTATCCAAGTACTTGCATACATGCTGTTTAATAATTTGTTCAAAGATCTTTCCTAGTATAAAAGTCAGGCTCACAAGCCTGCAGTTTTCTGGTTCCACCTTCTTCCCTTTTTTGAAGATAGGGACAACATTTGCCCTTTTCCAATCTTCTGAGACTTGAATTCAACATGAGTGATATTTTATAGCCTGAAAGAACCCATTGAAAATCATGGGCTTCACATACATGCGTTTTGTAGCAATGATTTTGTAGCAAGATATTGTAGCTCAGGTGAAGGTGCCCTAAGGCCTGTTTCACACAGGCAACAAAATTGCATGATTTTGTAATGAGACATTGCTACAAAATGCATGTATGTGAAGCCTTTGGTTTTCAATGGGTTCTTTCACATGGCTGTTGTTTTGTAGCCTGCTACATTGCAAGACTACAAAATCGCGGCATGCGCTATACAACATTTTCTATGTTTTGTAGTCCAGATTTCCCTATGGAGCCTCCTTATTTATTTTAATCACATAGCATGAGCTTGTGACTTACGTGTGATACAATTTCAACATTAGAAAGCCCTACTAACTTTCTTGTGAGAAAACTGCGGGTAGGAATGACGCAATGCTACATTTTTCCCAAGAAAAAGCATCGCTGATGCTACAAAATCGTGTGTACATAGAATTTTGTTGCGGCGATATCACTGTTGCCCAGGTGAAAGAGGCCTTATGGTACCTTTAGGACTCTCATGCACTTACGTTTTTTTAACACTGCGTTTAATGCTGCGGTTTTTTTGTATGCGAATATCAATGGGACTTTCTAAAGTTAAAAACGCATTGCGCAAAAATCAAAAAGCACGAACTTGCAATGTGTTTTTAACATTAGAAAGTTCCATTGACATTTGGATTTTAAAAAATGCAGCGTTAAAAAACGCAAGTGTGGGGGAGCCATAATGGTGCTTTATAAAGCAAATAATTGGAATATATATGTAATTATTCTTTAAGGAAATATTAATTGATATATAAAGACTTACCATATCCTTCAGTTTCAGACTTTTGATGTGCAACTGAATAAAAAATAAAGTATACAATTATTATTATAATACTTTACAAACTTCAAAAAGTTTAGTAAATAACCTAATTATAGCAAACTTAGCGAACGTATCAGTAAACCACTGCTGGTTTTACGGACATTTGTAAACAGTGGAGAATTTAAAAAATAAATCACACTGCATATGTCTGCAAGTGCACTGTGCATGCCCACGTATCACTTACACATGGACATGTGCAGTGTGATTTATTTATTTTTTTAATTTAAAAATGCATATGAAAATGCAATGTATTGCATATGGACAGCGTTTCATACGCTGTCTATACCAATGTATAGGGCTCATGCTGCATGGTACGAATAGAAATAGAGCATGCTGTGACCTTTTTCTCATGCTTAATAAATACAGTGTCTACGCGTACATATGCATGGATCAATGAAAGTTTATTGACGTTCATTGACTCAAGTCAACGTGAATCACGTGGCAGTACAACACATGCATAAGTTGCGGTGAAAACAAAGTTGTGGACACGAGCCCCAAGTCTTTAGAAGGGAAATGTGGTTACAATTTCTTTAAATGTGGCAAGTATTTTTAACATTTTCTTGGGTATGTTTATATTGAAGAAACACCCAATCTTTCTGCATGGTTTACATAGTTGTGAAAAGGAGAGTGTTTGTTTGATTTGTATCAGCTACAAAAATAGGATTACAAAGGTACCAAGAAAAAAAGAGTGCAGCCTCTTGGGGTTCTTTTACACAGCAAGATAAATTGGAATGAGCATGCAACCAGCATTGATGTTACTATTGTATATCATTTGCCTGGCCTGCATTTACACTGAACAATAATTGTGTAGTTTTGATCTTTCATTTGAACATAATCACACTTCTAGTCAACCCTTCTGCTGCTGCTTCCTATTCAGCAAATTGCTACAATGCCTGTCGACACAAAAGCATTTGTAGCAGACGAACCATAATTTTAGGTCTGCGTGAAGAATCCAATCAGCGATAATCTAATAATTTATCACTGATCGTTCACTCATTGCATGTTTACAATTATTGTGCAAATCACTTGGTCTAACAATTATTTGCAAGATAATCATACTGTCCAAAAGAACTGTAAGAAACCATGCAGGTGCATGCAAAACCTTATTGATGTGCATAGTGTTGCTTTCCTACCTTGTCTAGGCCTCCAGCAGTACAATAGAGTTGTAGTTAAATCCCCTGCCTTTACTGACTCTATCCCAATCTGCCCAAAGCTAACAAGTATAACCGACACATATCTATGTAACTATCCATACAAAAATTCTAAATATGCATTTTTTATGCTGGCCATTTCGTCATGTCTACTGCAGGGCCTACAGAGCTGAATATGAAATTTTCTCCATTGCATGCAAACTGGTGTAATTTGAAACCTCCATAGTTACAAAAGTTGAAAAAAGACATAGGTCCATGAAGGTCAACCATTATACATCATTTGCAAGATTAATTATAACCCTAAATGTCATTCTTTTCTTATTAGTTACACGTCTAGCCCTTTTTAAATGCGGTCATTGTCCCTATTCATACTCTAACTGTAAATAACACTTTCATATAGTAATATAGTATGCAAGGCTGAAAAAAGACAAATGTCCAGCCAGTTGAGCCTGTTACCACTCCCCCTTGTTGATCCAGGGGAAGGCAAAAAAACACAAATGAGGCAGAAGCCAATTTACCCCATTTTTGGGGAAAAAAATTCCTTCCTGACTCCATGATGGCAGTCAGAGTAATCCCTGGATCCACATTTGAAAATTTCTACCTGACTCCAAGACCTGGATCAACAACCCTTCCGGTTATTTAATGTGGCGCTCCCTCTAGTTGGCTCCTGTGCAAGTTGGGTAAGGTAGTTATCTTTAATTGTTCTAAAAAAATGCATGCATTTTCTTTCTTCCACATGTAATGAATGTACCCTGGTCTTTTTTCCAGACCTTGGAAAGAATAAATCCCATGCCAGTTTTTTGTATTGCTCACACATATATTGATACATGTAAATGAGATCACCTTTAAGGCTTTGAGATAATCTAGATGTCCCTTTTAACCCTCTCCAGCTCACCTCTATACATTTTAGAATATGAAGCCAAAAACTGAATTCAATACTTGAAATGTAGCCCTTCAAGGTAATTTTAGAAGAATGATATTTTACTGGATTACATGTTTTCGTTCTTTTTATATATCTGAAATTCTTAATGGCTTTTCCAGCTGCTGCTTGATTAAGTACTATTGCTTAGTTTATTCCTAACCAGAATACCCTTTTGTTCTGTTGTGCCCAGTTGCATACCACTTAAAGTGGTTTCACATGGGTGATAAAAACGATTTTTTCACCATGCGAGAGTAAGTAAAAAGGCAGGATTATGAAACCAATGATTTTCAATGGTATCCTCCACATGTGTTGTTTTCATTCATGTGATGTTGTGATTAAAAATTGCGACATGTCTCATCTTTCTGCGGTTTATATTTTTTATCTCCCATGTTTCCCTATAGAGCCTCCTTTTTATTGCATCGCAATGCATGAACTTGCGATTTTCATGCAATGTGTTTTTATCATTAGAAAGTCCTATTGACTTTCACGCTAAAAAAATCACGCAAGAAAAACGCGAGTTCCAATGGCAGGGGACATCAGGTGCGCTCCTGAAGTAACTATGATGATCATGGGATACGCCCAGATTACATGTGATCTAGGGAGGTGTCCTCTTTGACTAATGGAATGCTTCTGCATTCCATAACAACTAAAAGTGCAGGAAAAATCCTGACCTGCCAGCTGTGAGTGACGTGATGACGTTACTTTCCCGCTGTGCATGATCACATGATTGTCATATAACAAGTGGAACACTCATGCGTTCTATAATGACTAGAGCATTGGGAAATCTTGTGCAGCCCTCTGTGAGTGACGTCACTTCCATGCTGTGCATGGTTACATGGTTGAATCAACAAACTTTATTAACAATAACATATAGTGATACATTATCCTCATCTTGTCAACAGCAGCTAAAATGAACTTCAATAAGAGTTTAAAATGTCATTATATGGGACTGAAACCATTCAAGTATTATATATAATGACAGTATCTATAGAAAATGTATATGTTTAGATAAAACAGCAGAAAAATAATTTACATCTTAATAATAAAATACATATACTGATCATTACATGATAGGATACCTAAAAGTTAGACTACTAAAATATATATAGAAAACCTGTATTAGATAATATTTAAAATTATACTGTATTCATAAAACTATGTTATATTCATAAAAAATATATAAATTTCATTCTATTTTTAAAAGTGCATTCTTTAAAACGGTTTTAATCACCAAACCTATAACATCAAAAAAAGGTTTATATTTTTTCTAAAATTTCATTAAACTGTTCGCAACTAATACATTTAATCTAGAAATCCAGAACATTTCTCTGGCTCTAAATTGTGAAAACGATTTAGAAATTATGCATTCTAAAGGGGTAACATTGATTTTTGCGGCATCTTTGTTGTGTTTCTCCAGGAAATGTCATGAGACACTTTCATGTAATCAATAGAAGTATTGAACTTATGTTGGTTTATACGAGATCTAAGAGCATTGGTTGGTGCACCCTATGTGCTTTAACCCACATGGGCATTCTATCAAGTAGACAACGTAGTCTGAGTTGCAGTTTAAAAATTGCTTAATTTTGATAGTCTTTTGTTCATAGTCGATACAGATCTGTTTCTTTCCTTGTTTCATTACTGGGCAACATTTACAATGCCCATGAGCACAACTATATACCCCAACCAAGGGTTTTACTGTGGGGGTTATCTTTTTATCCCTATATTTCCTGTATGACTAAAGCCCCATTTAGACACACAGATTATCTCTCGAAATTCGTTATAACGATAAAAGTGAGCGATGGTTTTGCTTTTAAAGACAGATGTTTTTTTCCTAATGAAAATCATTGGAAAATGATGGGCTTTTCAGTCGTTGTAATAGTGTTTGCATTGAAAACTCCCCTAAAATCGCTGATGTCATTTTGACAAAACGAAAAGCAAACGGACAAACGATGAATTTCAAGCGGACTGAAAGACAGCGATGAGCAAATCTTTAAGGAAAAATGCACGATGGGTGCAAAATAGATACAATGATTATAGCTTAAACTTTGGCTTTTGAGTAAATTTCGAGCAATAATTGTTGTGTCTAAATCAGCCCTTAGATGGTGCTAGAATATTTTGTAGTGTCTTCGGTAAGTAACAATCGGATTTTCCTGGGTCTCATTTTTCTAAAAAAGGGTCCCCTCTCAAAATATCCAAATTTTTCCTCAGGAGTCCTTCAATCTGGCTATGTTGGGAGTTATATCTTGTTATAGAGAAAGTCTTTTTACTCAAAATTATTTTCTTTTTGGTTTGGGTTCTCTTTTATTCTTTGGTTCTGTCAATGCTTCCTTATAGGCGGAATCTATGAAAATTTGCGGGTATCCTTTTTCTGTAAAATGTATTTTTCAGTATCAGGGCTTGTTCTTTGAATACTTAAGGGAACAACAGTTTCTTCTGATACGTCTAAACTGCCCAAATGGGATGTTAGTTTACCATCTTTTATTATGACAACTAGAAAAACTCAGATAACTGTTAGTCTGTGTGCTTAAAGTGAGTTTTTGTCTGTATTCTCCCAATTAAGGAGGATAGCTCGAGGTCCAAAAAACAATTTCTGATAAACTAATATTACTTATAAATTCAAGATTATAATTATTCTTGTTGATCTTGGTTATAAGAGATTGGAGGGCTTCCATTTCTTCATCCCACATCAATAAATTATCATCATTGAAGTGTTTATAAAAAATGACACTTTTATCAATAAAATTATCTTTTTCAAACAAACCCGTAAACAAGTTGGCATAACTCGGGGCAAATTTCGTGCCCATGGTGGTTCCACTTGTTTGCTGATAAAGCTTCTTATTGGAAGTAAAATAATTGTTGTTTAAAATAAACTGGTCAGCATCTATAATAAAATTCTTTTGCTGAATAGGCATTGATGGGTCTCCCTCTAAAACATATTCCACTGCTTTGAGACTTAGGTGTTGTAAGATGTTAGAATATAATGAACTCAAAACTAGGGTACACCATACATAAGTTATTGTCAGGTTGTGCTGCTGGGATATGTTGTACTACTGGGTTCCAGGAGCACACCTTCACAGGTTGGGGCTACTTTTGAGCTGGCTGGGTATGGTATTTTCCAGCGGCCAATCCCTTTTAGTCTGCAGAATATAAAGACCAGCATTTCTCAGTAGTTGATGCTGGTCTTTGTATTGCTTGGATATCACTGTCTTGTTCCCACTCAGAATTGTGTTTGCATGTAGGTCTGTTAGTGTCTCTCTGCTTCCCAAAGATGGTTTGGACATCTGTAGTCCATGTCTGTATCATTTGCAGACTCCCTCTTCCCTTCCCCTGTCAGGTGCGGCTTCCAAACGTCTTCTGTCTTGTTTGTGTGTCAGATGGCTGATGTCTGACTCAGTTTCCCATGTAAGCATGGTGGAGTACTGTCTATCCCCCTGGTATAAGGACACTTTAGACTTGCTGTGGAGTTTCATCTGAGTGCATGTGAGCTCTGGGTGGAGTCAGTGTTGTATGCACTACCTGCTGTAGTCTGGTGTGAACATTAACTTGTGTTGTATGTCTGTGCAAGTGGCCAGAAATGTGGTGTGAGCAGTCCTGTTCTGTGTACATAGTGTGTGTCTGCAGTGTCATCTCTGTGTGTTTTAGTGTCTTGCTAGAGAAGGGGCTGCAAGACACGAGGAGCCTTGCCGTGGCTTTGCAGCTTAAATATGATTGGCCAATGCACAAACTAATTCCTTGCTTTTTATATTCAGCTGTTCCATCTGCTGTAGAGTGCAAGGTTTGTGTGGTGAGTTTGTGCATTTTGTAAGTTCTGCTGGTTGTGAGAGTCCACCCCCTTCAGGGAGAGCAGGGCTGAGGTTCTAGCGTGGGGCTGCCTTCATAGAGGCGATCACTTTGCTTTGTTAGGTAGGGCCATGTCATCCTCCCAGCAGTATAGGGCTAGTTGTCCCTTAACCCATGTTTACGGGTCACGTTCGTGTGGGTCCAGTGCTTAGTTGCTCACAAGAACATGACAGTTATATTTCAAGTTACTTGATAAATTAGAAAAAGAATGTGTTCCGTGTCTCTTACATAAGAAGGGGGATGTATGATGTACCTTTAAAGATGCGTATCTATGTATTGGGATAGAGTGCTTGTTTTCTAGCCTATCCCATATATTATAGGCTGACCTGGAGGTTCAAGAATGTTTTTGTGGATATTTGGGAAGAAATAAAAATATGGGATTTCAGGTTTCTGAATACATATAAAATCCCTTTCTTTTTTTGTTAGACAATTCATACTCAGAGCTTTTTCTATCAAGTTATAATGTGATACAGAGATCCTTTCAGTGGGATCTTGCTCTAATTTTTTTTATAGTATCTTGGGTCATTTAATATTCTTGAAGATTCACAAGCATAACATTCTTGGTCCACAATCACTATTCCCCTCCCTTATCTGCCCTTTTTATAATACTATTATCATTGTGAGCTAGATTTTCTATGATGATATGTTGATGTTTATTTAAGTTTGATGGCGGGCTAACATTTGTTTTACACATAGATGAACAATCTTAAAGAACACCGATAAAAAGTCTGTATATAGCTTCCCTTACTTTCTATGGGATAAAACTTACTGGGTGGTTTTTAACCAGTTATAATGGGATATTCCAGCATGAAAGTAACTTGTTCATTATCTACTTTCATGTCAATGTAAGTGTAATTTCTTAACTTAACGGTTTAAGTTCACAAATAGTTCGTAAAGGTTTATTAGATGGACAAAAAGATAAATCTTTAGCTAAAAATTTTGGTTTCTTTTCTTGGGAGGATATGATATGAAAATACCCATGGTCTGAGCTTCTGAGAATCTTTTTTTCTTTGTCTTGCAAATTATTAGGATTTTTTAATGTGGAAAGGTTTACTTCCTCTTTTGTCCTTTCTTCTTGGAAATTGTTTTATAATTGGAAGTGGGTAGGTGGGAGAGAGGTTGATAGAACTGAAAAATCTTGGACTGAGCTCCTAATAGATGATTGGAGTTGGTAATTTGGGGAGTGTTGGGTTCTAATGGAGGAAGAAGGGAATCTACAGTTTGAAGTATAAGTGGAGGGTGAGGAGTGCTGGATTCTAGTGGAGGAAGTAGTTTACAGTCTGAAGTATATAGGGAGGATGAGGAGTGGTTGGACTGAATTCTAAAAAATTCGGTGGAGAATCTGCCAAAGAGGAATGGAAGAGAACAGTTCTCCATTACTAGGTTCTTGTAATACATTTTTATTAGTTAAAGAAACAGATGTGATCAAGAGAGAAATTGTTTTCTGATCCTCGGTGACCGATACTGAAAATGTATTACAAGAACCTGTAATGGAGAATCAGCATCGATACTAATATCTTCTAAAGTAAAAAAAATTCCCATATAATAAATCTGCAATGCATACCTTGTGTATATGTATTACTAACCTCCCTACTTTTTTATAGTCACTAACCTGATCTCTATTATCTTCATAAAACAGGAAATTATAGGCAATCAATACTTTGCTCACTATTATCAGCCATTCAGTCTGGATAAAGACTGTGAAGGCCCATTTACAACTAACAATTGTTTTAAAATTCGTTCAAACGTCCAAAAATGAGTGATAATTGTTACATGTAAATGCAGGCATTGTGCACTTTTCATTTGAATGGTGGATTTAAAGTTAACTTAAAATCCATCATTTAGCTACTGAGAGATAAAGCAAAAACATTTATCTCTCAATAGACTGCATGCTGTTATCTCCACGGTAGCCAGGAGATAACAATGTAATCTGCCATCATGAGCAGAACAATGCAGCTGTTTGCACAGCTGGGCGTGTGTTTAAACACACACTGGGCTCTGAAAAGAACTAGTGCAGGTCTTTTTACATGCAAATGAAGATGATAAAGTGTTAATAGCCATTGATGGCCATTAACATGAAGATAATAAGGCCATTAGTACTTTATGCAAATACATCGCTAAATCTTTCAACCTTTTAGTCATTTGAAAGATTATCTTTGCATGTAAAGGGGTCTTAAGGGCCTATTTAGATAAAACAAACTGTCAGGCAAATGATGTCTGATAGCATGTCCCAGTGATGCTTGCTCCTGTGCTGTTACAGAGGAGAGTATCGCTAGCATCACTAAAAAGCACTGCCAGCTGGGAGGCGGGGCATCCGGGGAGCGCTCTCCCCCTGCCCACCTCAATTCACTTTAAACAGACAGTCATTCAGAAGTGACAACTGCTGTTTACACTGAACAGCTAATCATTCAGTTTTCTGCGTGCAGAAACTGAACAATTTTCATTCAGTTTCTGTGTGAATTTACACGGGACACTATTATTCAAATTTCTGCGGGAATTTGAACAATTCTGAACGATAATAGTCCCGTGTAAATGGCCTTTAATGCTGTGTTTAGATGGAATAAATATCATTCAGATAATCGTTTAAACAAGCTGAACTGAACAATAATCATTTAAACACAGGACAACAACTGAACGATGAATGCGAAACATGCCTTTCAGTTTCAGCCAGCATAAAAATCATTGCTGGCTCGTTCACTTGGTGAGTAGTTTGAACACTAATTGACACACTTAGGAATGTGAAACACTGAATAATAAGTAAATGAAAACTGTACAATTCTTAGCAAGAATTATGCAGTCTAAACAGGTTGATATGCTTGATAAAGAACGTGTCATGGCTTAAACATCGCTTTTTATATGCAGAAGAAATAAAGGAGGCATCATTTGATGCTGAATATTTTTTTATGAAAATTCCTGTGTGCTGCTCTGTGGTCCGTTTTTCATACTTTCTTGGAGGATCCCTAAATTCGGGATCTATTTCAGAGCGTGCATTCTTACGGCTCCCCAAAAGTTTGGGCTTTTCTCTGCTGTGCTGCTGGATACAGTTTTACTTTCGTCTTAAGATTCTGTTCATTAATTTTTAGAAGGTTGCAGGGGCTTCATGAAGTGCAAATGGCATGTTCACATACTGAAACATACCAGTCAGTATAGAAAATGTTATCTTCACTTTAGTGTTGTGATATACCAAGCTGGTCTATCAGTTTGTCAACTTGTAGTATGGGATATGCATCAAATTTAGACAACAATTCAACTTTTTAAAGTCACTGCGGACTGTATAGTACTGCCAGGATTTGGAATTAACACAATAGAGCTTGACCATTCACTATTAGGGCTGTGGAGTTAGTAAGCCAAACCTCCAACTCTGATTCCTTCATACCTAATTCATTTTTAAATGATAAATTTACTGTACTGAAATCCTTTGTCAATTTGCTCTTGTAAAAATTAAGACAGAGATTCACTTAGGGCTCATGTCCACGGGGAAAAGAAGAATTAAAATCCGCAGCGGATTTTAACTCTTCTCCCGCGCGCGGATCCGCATCCCATAGGGATGCATTGACCACCCGCGGGTAGATAAATACCCGCGGATCGTCAATAAAAGTGATTTTAAAAAAAATGGAGCATGAAAAAATCTGGACCATGCTCCATTTTCATGCGGGTCTCCCGCGGGGACGGCTCCCGCGGGCTTCTATTGAAGCCTATGGAAGCCGTCCGGATCCGCGGGACACAAAAATCACATTTTACTTACCCGCTCCGGTTCTTCTCTTCGGCGCCGCGCCATCCTCTCTCAGCCGCGGCCGGATCATTTTGCTTCGGCCCGGCGCATGCGCGGGGCACGTCACCGACGTCATCGTGCACATCCGCCGAGCCGAAGAATGAAGATCCGGCCGCGACGAGAGAAGATGACGCCGCCGCGAAGAGAAGAAACGGAGCGGATGGGAGGTGAGTTTATTGTCATTTATTCTTATTTTCAGCGCTCATGTCCGCGGGGCAGGAGGGACCCGCTGCAGATTCTACATGTAGAATCCGTAGCGGGCCCGATTTTCCCCGTGGACATGAGGCCTTAGGGTCTTTTTACATGGGCACTTCGGCACCTGACAGTTATTCCAGTGATAATCAGTTGGTGAAAAGCGGCAAAGCAGGCCAGAAATCACTCCGCCAACCTTCATTCACTGTAAAAAGACCGGCATCCATGAATCAAAGATGGCCTGTTTAAACAGGCTGATTGTCATTTGATTATTTATGTCTGCAGAAACAGAACAACAAATTATCATTCATCCTTTAATAGCTACCAGCATTTACACTGAACGATTCTGATTCCTGCGATTATCAGTCAGTGAAAAGGGTCCCTTACTTTTAGGACTCATGCCTACGGACAGAGCAGGATACTCCGGTGGTTTAATGCCGCGAAATTCCGCGGGGATAAACAAAAAAAATCCCTGCTGGCTATCATGAAAAAAACGCGCCTTTTGGGGTTTTTTTTCTGCGGTCTCCATTAATACTATATTAATGGATACCTCCCGCCACAGAAAAACGCGGTAAAATAGAACATGCCGCAATTACTTTTCCCGGAGCAGAATTCTGCATGTGAGGACTGAGCTATGAGGTTCAATAGAACCTAATAGCTGCGTTACTCAACCACAGATTTACGCTGCAGGGAACGCGACATAAATCCGTCCGTGGGCATTAGTCCTTACTCCCTGCACTGTGGAGATTTACTTAGTGTGTTTAAACAAAAGACATTAATAGTATAACTGTTTTTGTGTTATTAGTTTAGTTAGATTGTGCTTGTCGATAATTGTGAGTTAGATAACAATCAGATCACGTTTTTTATTGTGACCAATGCAAAAATCCAGGGAATACCAAGAGCGTTTACTTTTTCTTGCATATTTACTTATAGACTTTCAAGTGAAATACATTTTTCCGAAATTTTAATGAACAACAAAACTGGCACTTTCACTGTAAGGGCTCTTACCCACTGGCAATACGACTTCCCTGCGAAGCGAGAGTGAAAATGCATGATAATGAAACCATTGATTTTCAATGGTTTCATTCTCATTAGGGATGTTTTCACTCTAACCTCACATCACAAAGAAGAATGAGCAATATCACCCATTGTTTTCAATGCGGCCGGCAGCAGCAGCGTTGGTAAAAGGGGGGGTGATCAAAACTTTTATTACCTTTTTTTAACAATTAATAAAACTTTATTGCTCTTATTTTCACTTTTCTTTTAAGCCCCCTGGGGGACTACAACATGCGATGCTCTGATCGCTCCTGCAGTATGACGTAATGCTCACCGCAAGATGGACATACGGATCCCCTGAACATTGTTCAGGGGATTTAAATGCCGCTGTCAGAATTGACAGCGTCATTTAAAGGGTTAATAGTAGCGATCCGCTGCACGGCCAATTGCAGCTATTGCCCGCGGGAGTCAGCTGTAATAAAACTCCAGCGTTGTATAAAGAGAGGTTGCTCCTTGACCTCTCTTAATACATACCCTGACGCTCCAGGACGTACCCTTATGTCCTTGGTCGTTAAGGGGTTAAGCACCTGTTGGCAGCTACTGTGCTGTTCACTATGGCCTGTAATGCCTTCAATGATGTTTTCTTGATACACACATGACACTGTGGATTGAGTAATGTTAAATGCCCACACAACTTTGAAAAAAGAATGTGCCATCCATCAGGCACCCACTATTATTCCTCATTCTTACTCCACAAATTCACACTGCCTTGCCATGAGCACACTGGACAGTGTTCAACATTCCTCACAAGCGAATACCTCACAACTTATACAGGCGTGGGTATCTCCAAGCCATTCCCTGAGGTAACATCACTTCATAATTCAATTTACATACTGCTATCCCAAGACTTTTGGCACATTACTGTTATATTCATTTTATAAATCATAAGAAACAAAGCTTTTCATATACATACAGTACAGGTTTTTAAAAAACAATCCACTGAAGAGTTTTGACATACATTTATACAATATGGTGCCACCTGGTGATCAAAATTTATACTATGTGCATGTCCACTTAATCAGCTGAGTACTGGTGGACATAGATGCCCAGTAGAGATGAGCGAGCACACTCGTTCAAGCTTGATGCTCGTTCGAGCATTAGGGTGTTCGAGATGCTCGTTACTCGAGACGAGCACCACGCGGTATTCGAGTCAATTCCATTTCCTTCCCTGCATGTTTAGCACCATTTTCTGGCCAAAAGAAATGCAAGGAAGGCATTACAACTTCCTCCTGTGACGTTCCAGCTCTATCCCACCCGCCTGCAGTGAGTGGCTGGTGAGATCAAGTGACCGCCGAGTACTTAAAGCGGTCCCGCCCGCAGCTCACCTCAGACACACGCTGGCAGAGATCAGGGATAGTGCCGCTGACGACATAGGGAAAGTGTTAGTGTAGGATCCAGTCTACAAGAACCCCAATGGTCCTTCTTAGGGCCACATCTGACCGTGTGCGAAATTGTTTTTTGTCATCTCGGGCTGTGCAGGCTATTACATCTATAACGTTCTCAGTCTGCAGTCAATTATACAGAGTATAGGGACAGCGCTGGTTAGACAGGGACAGTGGTAGTGTAGAATCCTGTCTACAAGAGCCCCAACGGTCCTCCTTAGGGCTACTTGTGACCGTTTGCATTTTACTGCGTGGCTGCTGGGAGTTGTAGTGCTTCACTTTTGCACAGCTAGGCCTGTTTGCAGCCTTCCGTATAACTTTTTTCTGGCTGCAGTTTGCGTTACATTACCTCTGTCAGCCTCCCACTGGACGCCAATAATTCTCTAATTTTTTACACCAGTCTGTGTCCGCCGTCACTTCACGCACAGCGTACGGCCACAGCTGCTTATAGAGGGAAAGTCATATACACGCTATATAGCCTGTATTCTTATTCCCAAATTTTTTTTAAAAAGCTCCTTACGGCTACCTGTGACTGTCTGCATTTTACTGCGTGGCTGCTGGGAGTTGTAGTACATCACTATTGCAGAGCCAGACCTTTTTGCAGCCTCGTGTATAATTTTTTTCTGGCTGCAGTTTGCGCTACATTACCACTGTCAGCCTCCGACTGTACGCCAATAATTCCATAATTTTTTACACCGGTCTGTGTCTGCCGTCAACTTCACGCACAACGTACGGCCACAGGCACTGATAGAGGGAAAGTCATATACATGCTATATAGCCTGTATTCTTTTTCAAGAAAATTTTAAATAAAAGCTCCTTCTTACGACAACCTCTGACCGTCTGAAATTTACTGCGTGGCTGCTGGGAGTTGTACTGCATTACTATTGCACGGCTAGGCCTGTTTGCAGCCTTCCGTATTCTTTGTTTCTGCCTGAAGTTAGCGTTACATTACCGTTGCCAGCCTCCGACTGTACGCCAATAATTCCATAATTTTTTACACCGGTCTGTGTCTGCCATCAACTTCACGCACAGTGTACGTCCACAGGCACTGATAGAGGGAAAGTCATATACACGCTATATAGCCTGTATTCTTTAAAAAAAAAAATTTTAAATAAAAGCTCCTTCTTACGGCTACCTCTGACCGTCTGAAATTTACTGGGTGTCTGGTGGGAGTTGTACTACATCACTATTGCACGGCTAGGCCTGTTTGCAGCCTTCCTTATTCTTTGTTTCTGCCTGGAGTTAGCGTTACCATACCGCTGTCTGCCTCTAACTGTCCGCTAATAATTCCATAATTTCCTACACCGGTCTGTGTCTGCCGTGAACTTCACGCACAGCGTACGGCCACAGTCACTGATACAGGGAAAGTCATATACACTCTATATAGCCTGTATTCTTTTTCAAAAAGGAAAAAAAAACTCCATCGTTGGGCTACAGCTGACCGTCTGAAATTTACTGGGTGTCTGGTGGGAGTTGCAGTGCATCAGTATTGCACAGCTAGGCCTGTTTGCAGCCTTCCGTATTCTTTGTTTCTGCCTGGAGTTAGCGTTACAATACCGCTGTCAGCGTGAAAGTGTAAGCAAATAATTCCATAATTATTTACACCGCTCTGTGTCTGCTCTATTCGTAATCCACTATGCTGAGGGGTAGGGGTAGGGCTAGAGGACATGGACGTCGGCGAGGAGGTCCAAGTGAGGGTGTGGGCACAGGCCGGGTTCCTGGTCCAGGTGAATCGCAGCCGGCTCCTGCAGGATTAGGAGAGAGGCAAGTTTCTGGGGTACCCAGCTTCATATCACAATTTTTGGGTCCACGTGGTAGACCTTTATTACAAACAGAGCAGTGTGAGCAGGTCCTGTCGTGGATGGCAGAAAATGCATCCAGCAATGTATCGATCACACAGTCTTCTACGCCGTCCACTGCTGCAACTCTGAATCCTCTCGCTGCTGCTCCTCCTTCCTCCCAGCCTCCTCAATCCATGAAAATGACACATTCTGATGAGCAGACAGACTCCCAGGACCGTTCTCGGGCCCCTGCCTTGATTGGGAAAAAATGGTTCCTCTCACCTGAGGAGTTTGTCGTGACCGATGCACAAGCTTTGGAAAGTTCCCGGGGTCCGGGTGATGAGGCTGGGGGTCTTACGGCAACTGTCTCAAGAGCTTTCAGTGGGTGAGGAGAATGATGATGATGAGACACAGTTGTCTATCAGTGAGGTAGTAGTAAGGGCAGTAAGTCCGAGGGAGGAGCGCACAGAGGATTCGGAGGAAGAGCCGCTGGACGATGAGGTGACTGACCCCACCTGGTTTGCTAAGCCAACTGAGGACAGGTCTTCAGAGGGGGAGGCAAGTGTAGTAGCAGGACAGGTTGGAAGAGGCAATGGGGTGTCCAGGGGTAGAGGCAGGACCAGAACGAAGAATCTACCAACTGTTTCCCAAAGCAACCCCTCACGCCAAGCCACCGTGCAGAGGCCTAGGTGTTCAAAGGTGTGGATGTTTTTCAGTGAGAGCGCGGACAACCGACGAACAGTAGTGTGCAACCTGTGTCGCGCCAAGATTAGCCAGGGAGCCACCACCACCAGCATGCGCAGGCATATGATGGCCAAGCACCCCACAAGGTGGGACAAAGGCCATTCAACGCCTCCGGGTCACACCACTGCCTCTCCCCCTGTTCCCCAACCTGCCACTCAGATCCAACCCCCCTCTAAGGACACAGGCACGAGCTCCTCCTGGCCTGCACCCACACCCTCACCTCAGCTGTCCTCAACCCCATCCAGCAATGTCTCTTAGTGCAGCATCCAGCTGTCACTAGCGCAAGAGTTGGAGCCCAAGCGCAAATACGCCGCCACGCACCCACACGCTCAAGCTTTAAACGTGCACATTGCCAAATTGAGCAGCCTAGAGATGCTGCCATACAGGCTGGTGGAAACGGAGGCTTTCAAAAACATGAAGGCGGCAGCGGTACCACGCTACTCGGTCGCCAGTCGCCACTATTTTTCCCGGTGTGCCGTCCCAGCCCTACATCAGCACGTCCCCCGCAACATCAATTGTGCCCTCACCAACGCGGTTACTGGGAAGGTCCACTTAACCACGGACACGTGGACAAGTACTGGCAGGCAGGGCCACTATATCTCCCTGATGGCACATTGGGTGAACTTGGTGGAGGCTGGGCCTGAGTCAGAGCCTGGGACCACACACATCCTACCCACACCCAGAAAAGCGGGTCCTTCCTCGGTTCTGGAATCTGCGGCGATCTATGCCACCTCCTCTAAACCCTCCCCCTCCTCCGCAACCTCTACCTCTCAATTAAGAAGTGTGAGCAGCACGTCGCCAGCAGTCAGAGTGGCGCGGCAGCACAGCGGTGGGCAAGCGTCAGCAGGCCGTGCTGAAACTACTCAGCCGAGGTGACAAGAGGCACATGGCCCCCGAGCTGTTGCAGGGTCTGACAGACCGACCTTTGGCTTTCGCCGATGAGCCTCCAACCGGGCATGGTCGTGTGTGACAATGGCCGTAACCTGGTAGCGGCTCTGCAGCTCGGCAGCCTCACACATGTGCCATGCCTGGCCCACGTTTTCAATCTGGTGGTTCAGCGGTTTCTGAAAAACTACCTGCACTTATCTGACCTGCTCGGCAAGGTGCGCCGCGTCTGCGCACATTTCCGCAAGTCCACCACGAACGCTGCCACCCTGCGGACCCTGCAACATTGGTTTAATCTGCCATAGCACCGACTGCTGTACGACGTGCCCACACGGTGGAATTCTACGCTCCACATGTTGGCCAGGCTGTATGAGCAGCGTAGAGCAATAGTGGAATACCAACTCCAACATGAGCGGCGTAGTGGTAGTCAGCCTCCCGAATTCTTTACAGAGGAGTGGGCCTGGATGGCAGACATCTGCCAGGTCCTCGGAAACTTTGAGGAGTCTACCCAGATGGTGAGCAGCGATGCTGCAATCACTAGCGTCACCATTCCTCTGCTATGCCTGCTGAGAAGTTCGCTGCAAAGCATAAAGGCTGACACTTTGCGGTCAGAACAGGAGACGGGAGAAGAGAGTATGTCGCTTGATATTCAGAGCACCCTGATGTGTATATCTCAGCGCGTTTTGGAGGAGGAGGAGGAGGGGGAAGAGACAACTGGGTCCACTGCTGAGGGTGCCCATGCTGCTTGCCTCTCATCTGTTCAGTGTGTATGGGCTGTGGAGGAGGAGGATCCTGAAAGTGATCTTCCTAGTGAGGACAGCTATGTGTTGCGTACTGGTACCCTGGCACACATGGCTGACTTCATGTTAGGCTGCCTTTCTTATGACCCTCACTTTAGACGCATTCTGGCCACTACGGATTACTGGGTGTACACCCTGCTCGACCCACGGTATAAGGAGAACCTTTCCACTCTCATTCCCAAAGAGGAAAGGGATTAAAGAGTGATGCAATACCACAGGGCCCTGGTGGACAAACTGATGGTAAACTTCCCATCTGACAGCGCTAGTGGCAGCATGCGCAGTTCCAAGGGCCAAGTGGCAGGGGAGGCGCGGAGATCAGACAGCATGTTCAGCGCAGGCAGGGGAACACTCTCCAAGGCCTATGACAGCTTTATGGCTCCCCAGCATGACTGCATCACCACTCCCCAGTCAAGGCTGAGTCGGAGGGAGCACTGTAAAAAGATGGTGAGGGAGTACGTAGCCGATTGTACCACCGTCCTTCGTGATGCCTCTGCTCCATACAACTACTGGGTGTCGAAGCTGGACACGTGGCACGAACTTAAGCTGTATGCCCTGGAGGTGCTTGCTTGCCCTGCCGCTAGCGTCTTGTCAGAGAGGTTGTTTAGTGCAGCTGGGGGAATCATCACGGATAAGCATACCCTCCTGTCAATTGACAGTGCCGACATGCTTGCACTCATAAAGATGAACAAAGCCTGGATTTTCCCAGACTTCTCTTCTCCACTGGCAGAGAGCAGCGGAACCTAAAGATTCTTTTCGCTGCAACCTCAGATAAAAGCACTCTTTTGTATCACCAGGAAAACGGGGCATTTAGCTTTGTCAATCTGTCTCTGACATTAGTCCTCCTCCTGCTACTCCTCCTCCAGAAACAACATGTCATCGCGCTGAACGGCCAAATTTTCTGCGGCCCAAAAGGCTCATCTACATCTACCAATGTTTTTACAATTTTTAAAAGTTTCAAAAGTATTGATACTTTAACATGAACCAATTTTTTCAACAGGGCTGCCTACAGGCTGTGTTACAAATTAAGCAACAGTGAACTGTATCTTTCAAAAAATATTTATGGGTTTCACTTGCCCTCTTGGTTGATAAGTTTTTCAGAGGTACACTTGTACTCTTCGTACACTTATTTTTCAGGCCCACGCCTAAACTCTTATCCAACTAATTTTTCCGGCCTTCGCCTACTCTCATGGTACACCAATGTTTCAGAAGTTTGCCTATACTATTACTACAGAAATTTTACAGGGGTCTGCTTGCCTATACTTCTGCTACTAGAAATTTATGGGGGGATGGCTATACTGCTGCCACTGAAATGTTACAGAGGTCTGCCTATACTACTGCTACAAAAATGTTACAGGGGTCTGCCTATACTTCTGCCACGTAAATGTTTCAGGGGTCTGCCTATACTTGTGCCACGTAAATGTTACAGGGGTCTGCCTATACTGCTGCCACAAGGATGTTACTACGGTCTGCCTATACTGCTGCCACAAGGATGTTACTAGGGTCTGCCTATACTGCTGCCACTTAAATGTTAGAAGGATTTGCCTTAACTTCTGCCACATAAATGTTACTGGGGTCTTCTAATACTGCTGCCACAAGCATGCTACTGGGGTCTGCCTATACTTCTGCTACAAGAATGTTACAGGGGTCTGCCTATACTGCTGCTACAAGAATGTTACTGGGGTCTGCCTATACTGCTGCTACAAGAATGTTACTGGGGTCTGCCTATACTGCTGCTACAAGAATGTTACTGGGGTCTGCCTATACTGCTGCTACAAGAATGTTACTGGGGTCTGCCTATACTGCTGCTACAAGAATGTTACTGGGGTCTGCCTATACTGCTGCTACAAGAATGTTACTGGGGTCTGCCTATACTGCTGCTACAAGAATGTTACTGGAGTCTGCCTATACTGCTGCTACAAGAATGTTACTGGGGTCTGCCAATACTGCTGCTACAAGAATGTTACAGGGGTCTGCCTATACTGCTGCCACTGAAATGTTACAGGGGTCTGCCTATACTTCTGCCACGTAAATGTTACAGGGTTCTGCCTATACTGTTTCTAGATAAATGTTACTGGGGTTGCCTATACGTCTACAGAAATGTTACAGGGGTCTGCCTATACTGCTGCTACTGAAATGTTACAGGGGTCTGCCTATACTGCTGCTACTGAAATGTTACAGGGGTCTGCCTATACTGCTGCTACAAGAATGTTACAGGGGTCTGCCTATACTGCTGCTACAGAAATTTTACTGGGGTCTGCCTATACTTCTACAGAAATGGTACTGGGGTCCGCCTATACTGCTGCTACTGAAATGTTACAGGGGTCTGCCTATACTGCTGCTACAAGAATGTTACTGGGGTCTGCCTATACTGCTGCTACAAGAATGTTACTGGGGTCTGCCTATACTGCTGCTACAAGAATGTTACTGGGGTCTGCCAATACTGCTGCTACAAGAATGTTACTGTGGTCTGCCAATACTGCTGCTACAAGAATGTTACAGGGGTCTGCCTATACTGCTGCCACTGAAATGTTACAGGGGTCTGCCTATACTTCTGCCACGTAAATGTTACAGGGTCCTGCCTATACTGTTTCTAGATAAATGTTACTGGGGTTGCCTATACGTCTACAGAAATGTTACAGGGGTCTGCCTATACTGCTGCTACTGAAATGTTACAGGGGTCTGCCTATACTGCTGCTACAAGAATGTTACAGGGGTCTGCCTATACTGCTGCTACAGAAATTTTACTGGGGTCTGCCTATACTTCTACAGAAATGGTACTGGGGTCCGCCTATACTGCTGCTACTGAAATGTTACAGGGGTCTGCCTATACTGCTGCTACATAAATGTTACAGGGGTCTGCCTATACTGCTGCTACATAAATGTTACTGGGGTCTGTCTATAGTGTTACTACAGAAATGTTACTGGGGTCTGCCTATGCTTCTGCTACAGAAATGTTACAGGGGTCTGCCTATACTTCTGCTACAGAAATGTTACAGGGGTCTGCCTATACTGCTGCTACATAAATGTTACAGGGGTCTGCCAATACTGCTGCTACATAAATGTTACTAGGGGGTCTGCGTATACTTCTGCTACTAAAATGTTACAGGGGTCTGCCTATACTTCTGCTACAGAAATGTTACAGGGGTCTGCCTATACTTCTGGTAATGAAATGTTACTGGGGTTTGCCTATACTTCTGGTAATGAAATGTTACTGGGGTTTGCCTATACTTCTGGTAATGAAATGTTACTAGGGTCTGTCTATACTGTTACTACAGAAATGTTACTGGGGTCTGCCTAGACTTCTGCCACATAACGGTTATTGGGTTCAGCTTATACCTTTGCTACAGGAATATTATAGGGGTCTGTGTATACTATCAGTGCACTAAGTCTTCCCATCGCAGTGTTCTACCTATCTGGCCCCCCCCAAAAAAACAGACTGACTAGGGCATGGAGTGTGGGCCGAAGCCAACATGTATTTTCTCTCACGTTACCACAGCTATGCGGGGCACTGCAATGGGATTTCTTTATGTACCTTCTCTGGGTTTCTGGGACCCACCTATGCTGTGGGTGCACACGGACTTCCCATAGCAGTGTTGTACCTGCCTGGCACTTTAAAAAAAAAACCAGACTGACTAGGGAATGGAGTGTGTGCTGAAGCCAACATGTATTTTCTCTCATGTTACCACAGCTATCCGGGGTACTGCATTGGGCCAAACAAGAGGATCGATACAGCGCTAATGAGATGTTCACAGCTACGCTAGCATCGGAGTCCGCTCTATGCCCGTGATTGCAGAGGGTTTGTGCAGAGGCCTATGTCCTCGGCGCAGTGAATTCTGCCATGCTTGGGCACTCTGATTTCTTTATGTGTACTGTCTTTGGGTTCCTTGGACACACCCATGCTGTGGGTGCACACAGACTTCCTATAGCGGTGTTTTATCTGTCTGGCACAAAGACACTGACTTGGTTAGGGTGCAGAGTGCAGGTGGCTTTCCCCTTGCGTTGTCGATGAGGTATCCGACACCCAAACACAATGAGTAGTGTGTGGACACGTAGATTCCCCATTGCTATGTCACGCGCAGCACCTTGGGCCACACAAGGTGTTTGCTGGGACAGTGGCAGACCCAGGGCCCGCTCACATACTTCCCACACAGAGTATTGCTGCATTGTGGAGATGTGTAGAAGTGCTGGGCTGGCACCTGAGTCCCCTTTATGACCACGTTTGCAGCTCCTGACGGAGGTGGCCCAGGATTGCAATGACGATGGAACGTCAATTTCTCATCGATTCTCAACAGCATTGTGGGCTATCGCCCCCCCTCCCTTTTAAAGAAGGTCGCTATCTGGCCCTGCCAACCCTCTGCAGTGTGTGCCTCCGGTTCCTCCTCATCACAGATGCACTTGGAAATAGACATGAGGGTGGTGTAGCTATGAAGCGAGCATGTGGCATGAGGGCAGCTGAAAGCTGGGCAGGGACACTTTTGTGTGCGCTGAGGACACAGGGTTGTGTGGTGGGTTGGGCAGCATGTAACCCAGGAGAAGAGGCAGTGGTGTGTCCCGCAGGCAGTGATTGTGTTTGGTTGGAGGTAGTGTGGTGCTTTGCTAAGGTGTGCCTTGCTAATGAGGGTTCATCCTAAGTAACAATTGTTAGGGGGGGGGGGCACACTCCTGCCACTTTTGTGGCTTAATAGTGAGACTTGGGAGCCTGAGATGCAGCCCTGCATGTTGCCCCTCGCCTGCCCTATCCGTTTCTGTGACGTTTCCATCACTTTCGTAGGTTTTCCAGATTTTCACAAATGAAAACCTAAGCGGAGCATAGGTCATATACAAAAATGCTCGAGTCGCCCATTGACTTCAATGGGGTTCGTTACTCGAAACGAACTCTCGAGCATCGCGGGAAGTTCAGCTCGAGCAATGAGCACCCGAGCATTTTGGTGCTCACTCATCTCTAATGCCCAGTCATTCTCTACAAAGCCAAGTCTCCTTGTAGTGATCCTCTGTTCCCTGTAGAACAGCCAATGTAAATATGAGGCTTTCCACTTGTCAGGAAAGGAGAAAAGCCTCTGCAGTAGCATTCAGTATATTGAAGAAGACTATTCTCATCTTTTCAGAATTGCACAGCTCTGTATCTTGATGGCAAATATGAACCCTGCACATGCCCACTGAGTGTTTGTTGTATTATTTCATTATACAGTATATGTTTTCTAAGGAAAGGCATACTGTGGATGTCACATCGTTACACCTTTACTACTCTGGATCACGTTTCCTTTGTTCTGAAAAACTAGCACAAAACAATGTTGTCCCCAGAACCCTTCCCAGGTAGCACAGAATAGTACAGTAGCAGCACCAAGGAGGACCAGAAAAGCGAAGGAAAAGATGAGACTGATATTTTTAGGCTAGATTCACTTCAAATTAAAAAGAGCTATTAACAGCCTTTTGACATGAAGATAATTTATGGGATAATACTTTTAAATACATTTTGCCTAGAAACTTCGTTTATAGCAAAGTTAAATAGGTAATGAAATAATACCTTCAGGTTTTGTAACAGGAGCTGCAATAGAATTAAATTAACATGCATTAATGTATTCAGATAAATTATGAAAAATAGTAATAGTATCACTGAAAACATGATAAAAGTGAGAAAATGATTTTGTGTTTAGTAATTGTAAAGGGAAAAAAAGGTTTAAACTACCAATACTACTGCAGTTTGAAAGGGGAATTAAACTGTAGGTACCCGAGCTATCACAATGAAAATGTGCCCTTGCACTGCAGCCTGGTCTTACATTTTCCCTAAATTCTTGTCCCTAAGCATTTCATCTTGTAAAAAAAATCATCAAACTAACTTAATATTAGGATCACGCAACACTGAGCTAGCCTTTCGTAGTATATGACTTGTGTGGCTGCAAAGGATACATCACCCTTCTCAAATTCATATGATGCAGCTCTAGCCAACAGAAGGGCTGCATGGTCCCTCACCACAACATCATTGCTCCCCCATAGAAGACAGCTGTCACACCCACTAGTCAATATCCTATCTTCTGCACATGCAGCAGGAGATGTCAGCATCAGCAGCTCTTATCATGGCTCTCACAACTTCTATCCTTTAATATCTGAGAGTAGCTTCTCTCTGATTGCAAACAGCATATTAGTTGTGAGAGCGATGAGGAAGGACAGCTAACATCTCAGGCTGTGTGTGGAGAAGATATTGTGCTGACTAGTGGCTAAGGATTCTTTTACATGAGCCGATTCTATTTTGAATGAGCGAGTGACATCACTGCTAACTCATTTGCACACTGTTTAGACAGGTAAATCCATCATTGGCTCGTTCAAACAAGAATCGTACAGTCTGTGTATAAGCGAATGCAGGGACTTAAAAACTGCTGTTTAAATGGAACAATAAGTGAACAAGCCAACGATGATACTATGTGAATGAGATAATAACAGTGATGTTAAAATAGAAGGGATAGAGATGATACTGTGAGATAATATTTGGGGGGAGATGATACTGTAGGGGAGAAATGACAGTGGGGTGATTGAGATCATATGGGAGGGAGAGGAGAGAAATTAGAGATAGAGGATATGTGATAAATGGGGGAAGATCATATTGGGGGAGTTATAATACTTGGGGTTAGATGTAGAGGACCAGTGTATACAAAATATAGCAAATAAGAAAACAATTTACAAAGTTGCTGTACTTCTCATTTTGAATGCATTGAAACTATTTTTAAAAATACTGTCTGTGATAATGACATAGCCTTTTATTTTTTTTGCTTCTATAAGGCCTCCTTCCCACGAACGGATTTCCACCGCGTAATTCGCGGCGAAAATCCACTGCATTGCCCGCAGCTATTAGGTTCTATTGCACCTAATAGCTCAGGGCACACAGTGCGGAATTCCGCACCGTGAAATCTCCCGTCCTCACCCGCGGCATGCTCTATTTGCCGCGGGTGTACGCGCTGACGGCTTCCATTGCAGTCAATGGAAGCCGTCTGTTCACGCTATCTCCCGCTGTAACACAGCGGAAGATAGCGTGAAAACGCTTTCCTGCCTACCGCCGCCATGTCGCACGTCACATGACATCGCCGGCCGCGTCATGTGACGCGGTGGGCGTGTCATGTGGCGCGGCGGCGGTGGGCGGGGAAGCGTCATGCGGGAGCGAAGACTCCGGATCCGCTGGTAAGTATGGGGTCTCTGGGGGGCGCCGTGACGGGCTTCGCCACGGAATATTCCACGTCGGAGCCCGTCACGCTCGTGTGCAGCCGGCCTAATGGTTGTGTAGGAGGTACGGGGAGCATCTAAATTTCTGCAGAGGACACCATCTTACTAAAGGCCATTGCCGAATCAATATGATGATAATCAATAATGTGAAGAACCACTCAGGTCAGGCACATACTGACAGGATGCCTGACGTACATGTGGCAATGACATATAGAGCTAAGCTGTTGAAAAACGCTGCAGGACTAGCAGAAATACATTCAGCTCCTTGACAATTTGTCTTTCATGATGTTTTTTTTCCTGAGAATAAAAGAGGATTTTAGTAGAAGCCTACTTACCTATTTTTTACATTTGAATCTCAGAAAAGCCCATATGCGGGAATGGAGGTGAGCACCAAAGAAAGAGATCGTCAGAGTCAGTGGGGCTGTGGTTGCAAAACCATGTAGTCTGCCCCACTAACATGAGGACATGACAAGTCCTCTTTAACAATAGTTTTTCCACAATAAACAAATCAATTACTTCACTTGGAATACTTTCAGTAATTTTTTCTGTAATTTAATTTACCTTCACTGTAAACAGTTGCCACATCAACTAGAAAGAAACACATACATAATGTGAGAAATTAGTTGCACTGTTTGAAATAAATTATAAACAGCATGTATCTACAGTAAGTTGTTACATAAAAGAGAAAAAAGCATATTAGCATATCCAAGGTTTAGGGCTCATTCACATGGGCGTATTTTTGGTCCGTATAACGGACTAAAATCATCCACTAAAATCTATTGGAGCATTAAAGAATCACAGTGAATATGCATGTTACATGCGTATCCAATGTGTATTTTACACATGTAGTCAGAAGGCAGTGTAAAAGAAAAGTGAATAAGTGCTAAAAAAAAAACATACATTCCCCAAATAGCTATATATACATGCATGCACCCATGTGAATGAGCCCTTAAAAGATAAATGTCAGACCCTCTCCTTCAACACACAAACATATACAACCATACTCCAAGGATAAATATTACTAAAGTGTTTACCATATTATCCATAACAGAAAGTATTAAAATATACAATTAAAACAAGTATACAGTAGAATACGCAGAGTAATCTATCATATTCCGCATATACACCATATTCTTCTTTTAAAAAATTGTTAGTGAAATCCAAATAGAATACTGTATGAGGTCTCGGTCAGACGAGCGTGTGTTTTGTGCGCGCATAATTCCCACTTCTGAAAGAATTAATGGGTTCCTATAGAAGCGTTCATATGTGTGAAATTTGAAGCGCAAAATAGCGCGCCACTAAAGAAAGATAGGACATAGCTGTGCAGTTTGTAGGAGTTTACATTGACTCCTATGGGAGCAGGAGTAAATGGAAACTCCTGCACAGGAAATAGCTTCTGGCCAGAAGCACCTTTTAAGGCTGGGTTTACACAGGGCAGATTTGTTGTGGAAATTCCATCCAAAATTTCGCTGCGGCCGCTAATCCTGTGATTAGCCAGTCATGTGGACAAGATTTGTCAAAAATCTCATCCACACAGGATGACCAATTCATCATGGCAAGGCTGGCAGAAGCCGGCGCTGTGGTGCAGATTCCCCGGCCGCAGCATGTCAATTTTTTTCCAATTGCAGCCGCTCTCTTCTCTATGGGAGCGGCGGCCACAACAGCAAAGCATGCGGCCAAGCCGCTCCAAAACTTGTGGCTAAGTGCCACTGTTTTTGAAGCAGCGCTTTCCTGGCGGAAATCTTCTGTTTTTTCGCTGTGGCCAAACCACAAGATATCCAGCAGGATTCCGCCCAATGGGAACCCAGCCTAAATGGGCCGCTGTTAACCCCTTAGTCCCCGTGGGGATGAGGGGACTCCCTGAGGGTTCCATCACAGTGTTCAGTGATGAGGGGACTGCAGCAGGGGAAAAAAAAGCCTCTGTCACAGCTGTGGCAGAGGAGGCGATGCTATCCCATTGCTTTCAATGGAGCTGACGCTGAGACAGCTGTGGCAGGTGATTCTTTCGTCACCGCTGGGTGTCCCTTCATTACTGAACACTGTGACAGTACTGCCACAGGGTTCAGTGATGAGGGGACCTTTATGGAGCAGCTGCGCTTCTACAAGAACAGCTGATCCAGTGAACGAACAAAGGTCCATGCGCGGCGCATATGAAACTTTATCTGTTCACGCGTTTTGTGCAAATGTGTTGAGTGCATTTTTTTTCTGCATATAGGCGAACAGACAAACATGCTTGTCTGACCTTGGCCTAAAAAAGTATGCAATGAAAGTGATTTAGCTATTTGCCATCTTGACACTAAAAGCACTAAAAACAAAATGAGCCTAAAAAATTAGGTAAAATTAGTTACAACGGTGGTTTAAGTAACGTGTGTCAGAGAGGCATGCCGAATTCCTGTTTTTGAGTGAAAATGTGTGAGAGCTAAATACATATATTCCTTAAGCTAAGCACCTTTCTATCCAATAGATCCCACTCCACTCGATGCAGGTGCCAGCTATTTCTTACAACTGACACCACCAGCAACAGCTGCAATCAGCACTGTGGGTGATCGCAGCTGTTAACCCTTTAAATGTCGCCTTGAATTCTGAAAGCAACATTTAATTTCCCTGATCAGTGTTTAGCCAAGGACATTCTGAAAGCCCCCAGGACTGCCATTGCAGTTTGCCTATCAAGCCATGCCTGTGGCGTAGTTCGATCACAATCTAATCTAATACTATGGTATTACTGACATCATACTGCAGGAGCAATCAAACCATTGCAAGTTCATGTCCCCGGTTGAGGACTAAAAAAATGTAAAAATTAGTTTAAATAAGTTTTATTATTGAAAAAAAAATAAAAGCAGAATTAAAGTTTAACCACCCCTTTTCTCATATATATACTAAAAAAGCTAAATAAAAAAACCTCCAAAACATATTTGATGTTGATGCATCCATAAAAGTCTTATCTATCTAACACATTATTTGCCCCGCATGGTGAATGTCATAAAAAAAAGCACGTCAGTACTACACTTTTCTAGTCACCCTGTCTACAAGAAAAAGTTCGATAATAAGCAATCAAAAAGTCATATATTCTTCAAAAAATGAGCCCTCGCACAACTATGTTGTAAGAAAAATAAAAAAGTTATGGCAGTCAGAGGATGGCAGCAGAAAATAATTTTTCCAAATACATTTTATTTTTTAAAACTACTACAGCAAAAAAATAATCGTACTGACCCAGAGAATGAAATTATCATGTCATTTTTGCTGCAGTGTGTATACTGTGGAAACAAGACCCCTCCCGTCCCCCACCAAAAATGGGGAATTTCAATCTTCTTTTCTTCAGCACATCATATGGTACGTTAAATTGTACTATTGAAAAATACAACTTGTCCAACAAAAAACAAGCCTTCAGACATCTACGTTGATGGATAAATAAAAGTGTTATCATTTTTTAAAAGTGGTAAGGAAAAAAGGAACATGAAAAAAAGCCTGCTGCATCCTTAGGGTGGCTTCAGACGTGCGCGCACAAAAAAACGCTTTTATTACAAGCAATGCATTCCCTACGGTGTGTTCACATGTCCGTGCCTGTAAAGATAGGACATGCTTGCACAATAGGGAAAGCATGCATTGTCTTCAATGGAGCCGCGTCTGCTTCCGGTGGCTCCATTGAAGACAGGGGTCTGCCGGCAATCCGTAATTGTTTTTCAGGGAAGGGCTTTAAATATAAGCCCTTCCCTGAAAAACAACAATTTTAGTGTAAAAAAAAAAAACGTACCTGTCGCCCCTGTCCTGTTCTCTTGATCAGCTACTGCAGCTGTCATCTGTGATAGCTGTGGTAGGGAATTCTTCATTCCCTGCAGGGATGAAGAATTCCTTTGCTGCATCTGTCACAGATGTGGCAGGTGCAGCAGGGAATTCTTTATTTCCCGCGGGGATGAAGAAAACACCTGCCACATTCGTCAGATGTGTTCTTCATCCCCGCGGGGATTTAGAATTCCTTAGCTGCATTTGTCACAGATGTGGCAGGTGCAGCAAAGAATTCTTTTTGCACCCGGGGATAAAGAAAATATTTGCCGCATGCAGCAGATGTGTTCTCCATCCTCGCAGCGACACGGCAGCGGCAGACAGGTACGTTTTTTTTTTTTACATTAAAATTCTTATTTTTCAGGTCTTATATTTAAAGCCCTTCCCTGAAAAACAATTCAGGGGTGCAGCCAGACCATTGCCTTCAATGGAGCCGCCGGCAGCAGCCGCAGCTCCATTGAAAGCAATGCACGGACCTTCATACACGCGTGTTTTTGCATGTACATGGGTGCGCACCTATGTACGCACAAAAACACAGTCGTGTGAATCCGCCCTTAGTGCTCATTCAGATTAGCGTGTTTACGTGCATACAGATGTCCACACAAAACCACGCGTCTATTCAAACCATTGGTTCCCTATAGTGTGTTCACATGTCTGTGTTTTATAGGCGTGCAAATGCACGTACCTGCAAAACATAGAACATGCGTGCACCATAGGTAAGTGGTGAGTGTCAATATTCCACGTCGGAAGTCTCCTTGTCACTGAACACTGTGACAGCACTATCACAGTGTGACATGTGAACACACTATAGTGAACCAATGGTTTGAATAGAGGTGTAGTTTTGTGTGGATGTCTGTACGCACGTAAAACACTCATCTGAATGAGCCCTAAGGATGCAGCAGGCTTTTTTTGATCTTTTTTTTTTTCTCACCACTTTAAAAAAATTACAGCTCTTGTATTTATCCATTAACATAGCTGTTTGAAGACTTGTTTTTTGTTGAACAAGTTGTATTTTTCAATAGTACTATTGAACCATATGATGTGCTGAAAAAAAGAAAATTGAAATTCCTCTTTTTTTGGTGGTGGGACGGGAGGGGTCTAGTTTCCACAGTATAAAGACTGCAACAAAAATGACATGATATTTTATTCTATGAGTCAGTATGATCATTTTTTGCTGTAGTACTTCTTCAATGAATTCAATGAATGGCTGAGCACTGCCTGTGACTGGCTGAGTGCTCAGCCAATCAGACGCAGCCCTTTCAGCAGGCAGGGATTTAAAATCCCTGCCTGCTGAAAGAACTTCATTACAGTGCAGAGACCCATGCGGCTAGACACGCCTGAACCCCTCCCTGAAAATCACTGCAGGAGTTGCCGGCAGACCATTTTTTTCAATGGGACTGCCGGCAGCAGCTGGGGCCCCATTGAAAGCAATGGTGCATGGACCTGTGTTTACACATGGTTGTGTGCGTATGTGGGTGCGCCAGTTTTGTGCGCACATATCTACGCACCAGCACATGCTCGACTGAATGAGCCCTTAAGGGGTTAAAATCATTAAAAATGTTTCAAAATAATACTTAATCAGTTTAAAAGACTTCAACTAGTACCTGCATACTCTGTAGGTGTTGGTGATGCTGGTTCTTCTGAAATGAAACTGAGTACTTTAATAATAATTCCCCAAAAATGTACATGTTAATGAATGAAATGCAAAAAATGAAAGCTTAATGGGTAAACACACCATTCAGGCAATCTTTGTTGCATATCTTACAGTGATCCATTTCAACACATTTAAAGGATATGCAGCTTAGTTTGTAAATTCAAGTTTATAATATAGATTCAGTGAAGTAAAAAATGTGATGGGCGTAGGCGCAACTGAATGAAATATAAAATTCAGTAGAATACAAAAAGTAAGCCTAGCTTCTCAGTTTTATTTTTAAACTAGTATAAAGAGACACGTTTCAGGGCAACGCTCCTTCCTCAGTTAGAGCTGGTGATACACCTTGTGTTAGCTGTTGGTATTCGCATGGTGTACCAGTCAGAGCGGCCGTGCTCTGAGTGGCTGAATCCTAAAACATCAGGCTCAGGAGGATCACAATCCCAACAGTTACAGCCCCACTGTGCCCCCCTACCCGGGAGGAGTTGATAAAGGTGTAGCTTGCCCCATTGTGTCACTGATTTGGCTGGCAGACCTGAGTGGCATGGGGAGGCCTACAAGACTATTGTCTTGACAGGCAGGATGGCACAGGCAAAAGCCGACATCACGCATCCTCCTCAACTGCTGTGACACCCGGAGGAGAAGCCGGTGGCTCCGCACCTGCAACTTCTGACCTCCTCAGCTAGAAGGAGGGAGGAGGAGAGGAGTCCATGGATACATGATGGGAGCCCGAGGCCTAGCTGGGTCTTCAATACTGCTGCCTGTAGTAACAGGGAGGTCCGAGCGTCAGCCAGCAGCTAAAGACCATAGCTGAGAATAATACACAGGAGAAACACACCAGGTCAGTGATGGGGGAATATGAAGGGGAGAGCCGCTGATAAGTTAGGTGCTGCTCCCAGCGTGATAATAGAAAGACTTTTCCAGCCTGAGGCGCAAGCCGGAGGGTATATTGGAGCATGTTTCCTCACTCCACAAAACAAAATGCCTAAGAAGTCGAAATGAGGAGAGGATCCAGCTGAATCTTGCCAAGGTGGCTACTGCCTGAGGCCTTAGTCAGACGGGTGATTTTTCGCGCGATTTGCGGATCGCATGACGGATGCGCATCCGCAAATCGCGTGACCGGTGCGCGCAAATCGCCCGCAAATCGCCCGAAAATCTGCTCCTAGCCGCGTTTCATTAGAAACGGGCCGGAGCTGTCCAGCGCATTGCATTCAATGGAGACGGCAATATAGCCGTCTCCATTGAAAGCAATGCGCTGCGGGCGAGCCCGGGATGAATTGTCGGTAAGGGCTTAAATATATAAGCCCTTCCCTGCAATCCATCCTAAAATGTGTTAAAATAAAAAAAAATTGTATACTCACCTTCTGCCGGCAGCCGGAGCTCCGCGCGGCCGTCATGCAGTGGGTGTGAAGGGGGTGTGAGTCAGACCTGCCCCCTGATTGGCTCAGCACTGAGCCAATCAGAGGCATGCCTCACTCACACCCATTCATGAATTCATGAATGGATGTGAGTCAGACCTGCCCCTGATTGGCTCAGCGCTGAGAGGCAGCAGTCACTCACCCATTCATGAATTCATGAATGGGTGTGTGAGTGTTTTCAGCCTCTGATTGGTCAGGGCTGTGACCAATCAGAGGCAGATCATTCAGCAGGCGGGGATTTTAAAGCCCCGCCGGCTGAATAGTGCCAAGAAGCAGTTCAGGAGAACTGACAGCGGCCGCGGCTGGACTCCGGCTGCAGCGGAAAGGTGAGTATACAATTTTTTTTTATTTTAACACATTTTAGGATGAATTGCAGGGAAGGGTTTATATATTTAACCCCTTCCCGACAATTCACCCCGCGCACGCCGGCAGCCCATTGCTTTCAATGGAGCGGCTGTATTGCCGCTCCATTGAATTCAATGGGCAAACATCGTTCTTCTCTGCCACAGCTGTTACAGCTGTGGCAGAGAAGAATGATTTGTCTTCTATATGTTCTCAATGGGGTCGGCGCTGCTGCCGCCGGCCCCATTGAGCGCATATACAGAAGAGAACAGGAATTGCAGATCGCAGATAGGTGCGATCTGCGATTTTTTGTTCTATAATTTATCGGACGAGCGCATAAAAAGCGCTCATGTGTCCGATACCATTGCAAAGCAATGGTTTTAAAAAATCGCCGGACGCATGCGCATGCGCAAATCGCGGCTAAAAACGCCCGTCTGACTAAGGCCTGAGTGAGACATTCTAATCATCCAAAAGAAGATCAGTGCAGGACCTGCACGCAATATTCCACATACTGAAATTAGTAGCACCATAGAAGTACATTACAATGATTAGGTGTTTACATTTAGAACAGAATTGTATGGATATTTCTAGGGGGAAAAAGTAAACAGAATATTCTTGTGAAATTGTATATTTTATTTGCTATGTACTTAAGTAGAAGAGCAATTTTGCTTTTCTTCTTGTAAACAGAAAATAACTGAACTAAATCGACAGATTCTCTTCACAGTATAGATTAAATATTTAAAACGAAATTTTATTGTAATTCATTAAAATACAACCCATAGGGCACACCAAACAAAAAAACCAAACATTTGCAGCCTTCCAGGACTATGTGGTGATGTTATTCCCCCATTCTGTACATGAGAAGAAAAAACTCTAATCAGTAGGACGCCCTGATTTATATTAGTGAAGCAAGATCAATTATTTTCCAACATCCGACTTCTTGGAAAGTTATATCGATTACTGGTTATTAAGCCATAGGATAACCTCCTATCACTTATATCAATTCTTCATGAAAGTGGATAGTGGATTTTCTTTTTCAAGAAGAAGTAGATTTTATCCTTCATAGATAACTGCCACTATTCTCCCATGGGTGCTACTGATATAGCTTATTGTTTCATGAAACGACAGTTTCTGTACTTCGTGTCTCACTTCAAAAATATCTTCTGTATTTCGCATCGAACTTCATATATACCTTCAACGCGTTCATCAGGAAGTATGTTTATTCCCTTATAGATGGGTTTAGAAAATAAACACAGAATATATTTCTAATAGATAGTATTTTCTAATCGATGCATATAGGTCGTTTTGCTCAATCGAACATAAGATGGATCATGCCCAATATTCCACTTAGTCGCTTAAAAGTTATTGGGAGAGGTATAATGCCTAATTTGGTAATGTGGCTCGTCTCTTTCTTACAGGAGGAGGGGGTTTATATATAGTGTAAAGGTGGACCATGGATAAACTAATTTCGTGTATGACTAATTAGGCTCCAGCTGGTCAAACCTAGGACATATTTGGGGATTTTATCACTTAAACCACTCAATTCACCAATATCCCCCATTAATAGATGTCAGTTCCTCTGGTTTTTGTGTGAGCTTCGTATTAACTTGTTGCTGTAGTGTAACCTTGTTCGTAGGGATTCCTTTCCCAGAAGTGGGATGTAGTAAAATAATTGATCTTGCTCCACTAATATAAATCAGGGTGGCCTACTGATTAGTTTTTTTCTCCTCATGCACAGAATGGGGACCACATAGTCCTGGAGGGCTGCAAATGTTTGTTTTTCTATGTTTTTTTTCTTTGGTGTGCCCTATGGGTTGTATTTTAATGAATAACAATAAAATTAAGTTTTAATTATTTAATCTATGCTGTGAAGGGCCTTACTACTTGAATAGATTTTTGTAATTAAAAAAATATATATAAAAATGAATAGAATCTGTCTTTTTTGGGGGTTTTTTTAAGTACAAATTCTACAAAATTACATCAGCTTGCAGGAATCAAAAGATATTGTTAAAAGAAAGCTCATAGGAGGTGACAACAAAGAGACCTTTTTTCATAGTTTTGGGCCACAACTTTTCTTCTGTTCTATTGATGTGCTACCTTAGGTGTACCGGGAGATCAAGGAGGTGGACATTATAACCAGAAATATGTTGTGAATTCAACCAGACACTTTCCAAAGCCAATTAGCTTTGATCAGCTGTTTATAAAAAAGCAAACTGAAACCCTGTGGAAATGGCATAAGACAGGCCATCTTCAACCTCACAAGCCACATAAATTAACAGGGTAGGATAAATCTGCAAATGCTATTACCGTAAAAAAAAGTCTGTGAAAGATAGAACTCAGTCACATGGCTTTTACTCCAGTATAAGCTACCAGCAATATTGCCGTGATTTTAATGCCACGCCTTAGTGACTATATGAGATTCCTGGTGCCACATGGGCAGAATTGTATTTCAAGTAATAGTTAGGCAAGACAAGATTTCTGTTGACCTGATTAGCAATAATGCCTCTCCAACACGTCAGTCTATAGAAGGATAATTTCATTCTGCTCGGCTACATTTCCCTATTATAATCAAAGCTTCGGACTAAAGAATTTAACTCTACTGGGGGCCCAAAGAGAGATTTGAAAAACAATCCGTTTCTGGTGAAACACAGAATAGAATATTTTATCTTGATTGTTTTTGTGTATATGACATTTCAAAGCTCCGTGACTTGAATTTCCTGGGTGTTTTTCATTTGTAAGGCAATTAAACTTATCTGGTAATGTTATAGGACCAGAAAGAGGAAACAATTAAAGTATTGGTCCAATTTACCTGGTGTAGTTTCTTCACAACCCCATTCATCTGAACAACCTGTATTTAAAGCAATAATAAGATATGAGTTCCTGTAAGTATATCTTTTAGATTTTATTCAAATGTGCCATCTATGCTTCATAAAAGGCGGTAAAAGACTCCAAGTAACTCCACATACAAAAAGGGACCATGATCAACTTCAAAACAAATGCCATGTCCCCATGCTGCTCATTACGATTTTTCTCTTGTTTTGGTTTACTTTATTGCTATCATTGACTTTCTGTTTAATTTACTTGTTACCACAGGGGCAATCTTGAGCTACAGTGGCCATGTTAATGGGTATGGGTTGTCACTAGAGATGAGCGAACGTACTCGGTAAAGCACTACTCGTCCGAGTAATGTGCTTTATCCGAGTACCTCCCCGCTCGTCCTGAAAGATTCGGGGAGCGCCGCGGAGCGGGGAGCTGCAGGGGAGAGCGGGGAGGAACCGAGGGGAGATCTCTCTCTCCTTCTCTCCCGCCCGCTCTCCCCTGCTCCCCGCCGCAACTCACCTGTCAGCAACGGCGCTCCCCGAATCTTTCAGGACGAGCGGGAAGGTACTCGGATAAAGCACATTACTCGGACGAGTAGTGCTTTACCGAGTACGTTCGCTCATCTCTAGTTGTCACCACTACAGCCCGAGAGTGACTGTAGGGTCATATGATGAAAAATTTACACCATCAAGGTGCAAAGGTAAACAAGAGCAGGCAGGAGGCCAGGAAAAAATAGAGTGGGCATTTTATAAATACGGTGCCTTTTCTTATTTCAAGTCATTTGCAGCCACAAGGGCTATTTTATTACAAATCTGAAAAAACACTTTATGGCTTAATTTTTTTTACAGGATTCAAATCTAAAAATTCTATATAAACATAAAAATCTAAAGAATATAATATCTTGCTAAACTTCTGCAAAAAGTAAAATTACCATAACATGCAAATTTACGCTTTAAGTGCTAAAACATAAAATGAACAAGCTATTATAGATAGTAATTTAAGCTATAGAAAGGTAGTAGATGTAAGACCTCAACAGTAGAGAATAATTTTTTTGAAGACTGCTAAACGGTGGGACACAGAAAAGAAGTCCAGCATTTGCAAACAATAAACCTATAACCTATGAACATACCCTAAATAGGCTTTTAATACTGCTTCTAGTGCTGATTCTTGTAACAAGATATTATAAAAACAGTTGCAAAAAAGTATGTTCTATTTTTAATGATCTTAAAAATCTTATGTTTTTCACATTTTACCTGGTTTTGCGGTGGGTACTTCATATCCTAGAATAATGATAAAAATGGAAACCATATTTTATGGAATTTGACAGATGCAGATTTAAAATGATTAGATATGTACATTTAGAAAAGATAATAGTATGGACACTTCTGGGGAAAAAAACAACCAGAGAAATGCAGAAAGCGCTTTTTTTTAAAAACGTATACATTTCACTAGAATGTTCTATTTGCTATGTACTTCCTGGTTTAAGTAGAAGAGCAATTGTGCTTTTCTTCTTGTAAACAGAAAATAACTGAACTAAATCGACAGATTCCATTCATTTTTAAAGTACAAATTCTACAAAATTGCATCAGCTTGCAGGAATCAAAAGATATTGTTAAAAGAAAGCTCATAGGTACTGACAACAAAGAGTCCTTTTTTCATACTTTTGGGCCACAACTTTTCTTCTGTTCTATTGATGTGCTACCTTAGGTGTACCGGGAGATCAAGGAGGTGGATATCATAACCAGAAATATGTTGTGAATTCAACCAGACACTTTCCAAAGCCAATTAGTTTGGATCAGCTGTTTATACAAAAGCAAACTGAAACCCTGTGGAAATGGCATAAGACAGGCCTTCTTCAACATCACAAGCCACATAAATTAACAGGGTAGGATAAATCTGCAAATGCTATTACCGTAAAAAAAAAGTCTGTGAAAGATAGAACTCAGTCACATGGCTTTTACTCCAGTATAAGCTACCAGCAATATTGCCGTGATTTTAATGCCACGCCTTAGTGACTATATGAGATTCCTGGTGCCACATGGGCAGAATTGTATTTCAAGTAATAGTTAGGCAAGACAAGATTTCTGTTGACCTGATTAGCAATAATGCCTCTCCAACACGTCAGTCTATAGAAGGATAATTTCATTCTGCTCGGCTACATTTCCCTATTATAATCAAAGCTTCGGACTAAAGAATTTAACTCTACTGGGGGCCCAAAGAGAGATTTGAAAAACAATCAGTTTCTGGTGAAACACAGAATAGAATATTTTATCTTGATTGTTTTTGTGTATATGACATTTCAAAGCTCCGTGACTTGAATTTCCTGGCTGTTTTTCATTTGTAAGGCAATTAAACTTATCTGGTAATGTTATAGGACCACAAGGAGGAAACAATTAAAGTATTGGTCCAATTTACCTGGTGTAGTTTCTTCACAACCCCATTCATCTGAACAACCTGTATTTAAAGCAATAATAAGATATGAGTTCCTGTAAGTATATCTTTTAGATTTTATTCAAATGTGCCATCTATGCTTCCATAAAAGGCGGTAAAAGACTGCAAGTAACTCCACATACAAAAAGGGACCATGATCAACTTCAAAACAAATGCCATGTCCCCATGCTGCTCATTACGATTTTTCTCTTGTTTTGGTTTACTTTATTGCTATCATTGACTTTCTGTTTAATTTACTTGTTACCACAGGGGCAATCTTGAGCTACAGTGGCCATGTTAATGGGTATGGGTTGTCACTAGAGATGAGCGAACGTACTCGGTAAAGCACTACTCGTCCGAGTAATGTGCTTTATCCGAGTACCTCCCCGCTCGTCCTGAAAGATTCGGGGAGCGCCGCGGAGCGGGGAGCTGCAGGGGAGAGCGGGGAGGAACCGAGGGGAGATCTCTCTCTCCTTCTCTCCCGCCCGCTCTCCCCTGCTCCCCGCCGCAACTCACCTGTCAGCAACGGCGCTCCCCGAATCATTCAGGACGAGCGGGAAGGTACTCGGATAAAGCACATTACTCGGACGAGTAGTGCTTTACCGAGTACGTTCGCTCATCTCTAGTTGTCACCACTACAGCCCGAGAGTGACTGTAGGGTCATATGATGAAAAATTTACACCATCAAGGTGCAAAGGTAAACAAGAGCAGGCAGGAGGCCAGGAAAAAATAGAGTGGGCATTTTATAAATATGGTGCCTTTTCTTATTTCAAGTCATTTGCAGCCACAAGGGCTATTTTATTACAAATCTGAAAAAACACTTTATGGCTTAATTTTTTTTACAGGATTCAAATCTAAAAATTCTCTATAAACGTAAAAATCTAAAGCATATAATATCCTGCTAAACTTCTGCAAAAAGTAATATTGACATAACATGCAAATTTACGCTTTAAGTGCTAAAACATAAAATGAACAAGCAATTATAGATAGTAATTTAAGCTATAGAAAGGTAGTAGATGCAAGACCTCAACAGTAGAGAATAATTTTTTTGAAGACTGCTACACGGTGGGCCACAGAAAAGAAGTCCAGCATTTGCAAACAATAAACCTATAACCTATGAACATACCCTAAATAGGCTTTTAAAACCGCTTCTAGTGCTGATTCTTGTAACAAGATATTATAAAAACAGTTGCAAAAAAGTATGTTCTATTTATAATGATCTTAAAAATCTTATGTTTTTCACATTTTACCTGGTTTTGCGGTGGGTACTTCATATCCTAGAATAATGATAAAAATGGAAACCATATTTTATGGAATTTGACAGATGCAGATTTAAAATGATTAGATGTGTACATTTAGAAAAGATAATAGTATGGACACTTCTAGGGAAAAAAACAACCAGAGAAATGCAGAAAGCGCTTTTTTAAAAAAACGTATACATTTCACTAGTATGTTCTATTTGCTATGTACTTCCTGGTTTAAGTAGAAGAGCAATTGTGCTTTTCTTCTTGTAAATAGAAAATAACTGAACTAAATCGACAGATTCCATTCATTTTTAAAGTACAAATTCTACAAAATTGCATCAGCTTGCAGGAATCAAAAGATATTGTTAAAAGAAAGCTCATAGGAACTGACAACAAAGAGTCCTTTTTTCATAGTTTTGGGCCACAACTTTTCTTCTGTTCTATTGATGTGCTACCTTAGGTGTACCGGGAGATCAAGGAGGTGGACATTATAACCAGAAATATGTTGTGAATTCAACCAGACACTTTCCAAAGCCAATTAGTTTGGATCAGCTGTTTATACAAAAGCAAACTGAAACCCTGTGGAAATGGCATAAGACAGGCCATCTTCAACCTCACAAGCCACATAAATTAACAGGGTAGGATAAATCTGCAAATGCTATCACCGTAAAAAAAAGTCTGTGAAAGATAGAACTCAGTCACATGGCTTTTACTCCAGTATAAGCTACCAGCAATATTGCCGTGATTTTAATGCCACGCCTTAGTGACTATATGAGATTCCTGGTGCCACATGGGCAGAATTGTATTTCAAGTAATAGTTAGGCAAGACAAGATTTCTGTTGACCTGATTAGCAATAATGCCTCTCCAACACGTCAATCTATAGAAGGATAATTTCATTCTGCTTGGCTACATTTCCCTATTATAATCAAAGCTTCGGACTAAAGAATTTAACTCTACTGGGGGCCCAAAGAGAGATTTGAAAAACAATCAGTTTCTGGTGAAACACAGAATAGAATATTTTATCTTGATTGTTTTTGTGTATATGACATTTCAAAGCTCCGTGACTTGAATTTCCTGGCTGTTTTTCATTTGTAAGGCAATTAAACTTATCTGGTAATGTTATAGGACCACAAAGAGGAAACAATTAAAGTATTGGTTCAATTTACCTGGTGTAGTTTCTTCACAACCCCATTCATCTGAACAACCTGTATTTAAAGCAATAATAAGATATGAGTTCCTGTAAGTATATCTTTTAGATTTTATTCAAATGTGCCATCTATGCTTCATAAAAGGCGGTAAAAGACTCCAAGTAACTCCACATACAAAAAGGGACCATGATCAACTTCAAAACAAATGCCATGTCCCCATGCTGCTCATTACGATTTTTCTCTTGTTTTGGTTTACTTTATTGCTATCATTGACTTCCTGTTTAATTTACATGTTACCACAGGGGCAATCTTGAGCTACAGTGGCCATGTTAATGGGTATGGGTTGTCACCACTACAGCCCGAGAGTGACTATAGGGTCGTCATATGATGAAAAATTTACACCATCAAGGTGCAAAGGTAAACAAGAGCAGGCAGGAGGCCAGGAAAAAATAGAGTGGGCATTTTATAAATACGGTGCCTTTTCTTATTTGAAGTCATTTGCAGCCACAAGGGTTATTTTATTACAAGTCTGAAAAAACACTTTATGGCTTAATTTTTTTTACAGGATTCAAATCTAAAAATTCTATATAAACGTAAAAATCTAAAGAATATAATATCTTGCTAAACTTCTGCAAAAAGTAATATTAACATAACATGCAAATTTACGCTTTAAGTGCTAAAACATAAAATGAACAAGCAATTATAGATAGTAATTTAAGCTATAGAAAGGTAGTAGATGCAAGACCTCAACAGTAGAGAATAATTTTTTTGAAGACTGCTACACGGTGGGCCACAGAAAAGAAGTCTAGCATTTGCAAACAATAAACCTATAACCTATGAACATACCCTAAATAGGCTTTTAAAACCGCTTCTAGTGCTGATTCTTGTAACAAGATATTATAAAAACAGTTGCAAAAAAGTATGTTCTATTTATAATGATCTTAAAAATCTTATGTTTTTCACATTTTACCTGGTTTTGCGGTGGGTACTTCATATCCTAGAATAATGATAAAAATGGAAACCATATTTTATGGAATTTGACAGATGCAGATTTAAAATGATTAGATGTGTACATTTAGAAAAGATAATAGTATGGACACTTCTGGGGAAAAAAACAACCAGAGAAATGCAGAAAGCGCTTTTTTTTAAAAACGTATACATTTCACTAGTATGTTCTATTTGCTATGTACTTCCTGGTTTAAGTAGAAGAGCAATTGTGCTTTTCTTCTTGTAAACAGAAAATAACTGAACTAAATCGACAGATTCCATTCATTTTTAAAGTACAAATTCTACAAAATTGCATCAGCTTGCAGGAATCAAAAGATATTGTTAAAAGAAAGCTCATAGGAACTGACAACAAAGAGTCCTTTTTTCATAGTTTTGGGCCACAACTTTTCTTCTGTTCTATTGATGTGCTACCTTAGGGCTTAGTCACACGGGCGTTTATTGCCGCGATTTGCGCATGCGCATGCGTCCGGCGACTTTTTAAAACCATTGCTTTGCAATGGTATCGGACACATGAGCGCTTTTTATGCGCTCGTCCGATAAATTAGAGAACAGAAATCGCAGATCGCACCTATCTGCGATCTGCGATTCCTGTTCTCTTCTCTATATGCGCTCAACGGGGCCGGCGGCAGCAGCGCCGACCCCATTGAGAACATATAGAAGACAAATCATTCTTCTCTGCCACAGCTGGAACAGCTGTGGCAGAGAAGAACGATGTTTGCCCATTGAATTCAATGGAGCGGCAATACAGCCGCTCCATTGAAAGCAATGGGCTGCCGGCGTGCGCGGGGTTAATTGTCGGGAAGGGGTTAAATATATAACCCCTTACCTGCAATGCATCCTTAAATGTGAAAAAATTAAAAAAAAGGATGTTCTCACCTGCTCCCGGCAGCTGGAGATCCCGGCGGTCGGCCTGCAGTGGGTGTGAAGGAGGTGTGACTCAGGCTTGCCCCTGATTGGCTCAGCCTGAGCCAATCAGAGGCTGAGCTCAGTCACACCCATTCATGAACTCATGAATGGGTGTGACTGAGACTTGCTTCTGATTGGCTCAGCGCTGAGCCAATCAGGGGCAAGCCTGAGTCACACCTCCTTCACACCCACTGCAGGCCGACCGCCGGGATCTCCAGCTGCCGGGAGCAGGTGAGTACATCCTTTTTTTTTATTTTTTCACATTTAAGGATGCATTGCAGGTAAGGGGTTATATATTTAACCCCTTCCCGACAATTAACCCCGCGCACGCCCGCAGCGCTTGCATTCAATGGAGCCGCTGTATTGCCGGCTCCATTGAATGCAATGCGCTGGACAGCTCCGGCCCGTTTCTAATGAAACGCGGCTAGGAGCAGATTTTCGGGCGATTTTTGGGCCGATTTTTCGGCGCCGGTCACGCGATTTGCGCATGCGCATCCGTCATGCGATGCGCAAATCGCGTGAAAAAACGCCCGTGTGACTAAGGCCTTAGGTGTACCGGGAGATCAAGGAGGTGGACATTATAACCAGAAATATGTTGTGAATTCAACCAGACGCTTTCCAAAGCCAATTAGTTTGGATCAGCTGTTTATACAAAAGCAAACTGAAACCCTGTGGAAATGGCATAAGACAGGCCATCTTCAACCTCACAAGCCACATAAATTAACAGGGTAGGATAAATCTGCAAATGCTATTACCGTAAAAAAAAGTCTGTGAAAGATAGAACTCAGTCACATGGCTTTTACTCCAGTATAAGCTACCAGCAATATTGCCGTGATTTTAATGCCACGCCTTAGTGACTATATGAGATTCCTGGTGCCACATGGGCAGAATTGTATTTCAAGTAATAGTTAGGCAAGACAAGATTTCTGTTGACCTGATTAGCAATAATGCCTCTCCAACACGTCAATCTATAGAAGGATAATTTCATTCTGCTTGGCTACATTTCCCTATTATAATCAAAGCTTCGGACTAAAGAATTTAACTCTACTGGGGGCCCAAAGAGAGATTTGAAAAACAATCAGTTTCTGGTGAAACACAGAATAGAATATTTTATCTTGATTGTTTTTGTGTATATGACATTTCAAAGCTCCGTGACTTGAATTTCCTGGCTGTTTTTCATTTGTAAGGCAATTAAACTTATCTGGTAATGTTATAGGACCACAAAGAGGAAACAATTAAAGTATTGGTTCAATTTACCTGGTGTAGTTTCTTCACAACCCCATTCATCTGAACAACCTGTATTTAAAGCAATAATAAGATATGAGTTCCTGTAAGTATATCTTTTAGATTTTATTCAAATGTGCCATCTATGCTTCATAAAAGGCGGTAAAAGACTCCAAGTAACTCCACATACAAAAAGGGACCATGATCAACTTCAAAACAAATGCCATGTCCCCATGCTGCTCATTACGATTTTTCTCTTGTTTTGGTTTACTTTATTGCTATCATTGACTTCCTGTTTAATTTACATGTTACCACAGGGGCAATCTTGAGCTACAGTGGCCATGTTAATGGGTATGGGTTGTCACCACTACAGCCCGAGAGTGACTATAGGGTCGTCATATGATGAAAAATTTACACCATCAAGGTGCAAAGGTAAACAAGAGCAGGCAGGAGGCCAGGAAAAAATAGAGTGGGCATTTTATAAATACGGTGCCTTTTCTTATTTGAAGTCATTTGCAGCCACAAGGGTTATTTTATTACAAGTCTGAAAAAACACTTTATGGCTTAATTTTTTTTACAGGATTCAAATCTAAAAATTCTATATAAACGTAAAAATCTAAAGAATATAATATCTTGCTAAACTTCTGCAAAAAGTAATATTAACATAACATGCAAATTTACGCTTTAAGTGCTAAAACATAAAATGAACAAGCAATTATAGATAGTAATTTAAGCTATAGAAAGGTAGTAGATGCAAGACCTCAACAGTAGAGAATAATTTTTTTGAAGACTGCTACACGGTGGGCCACAGAAAAGAAGTCTAGCATTTGCAAACAATAAATCTATAACCTATGAACATACCCTAAATAGGCTTTTAAAACCGCTTCTAGTGCTGATTCTTGTAACAAGATATTATAAAAACAGTTGCAAAAAAGTATGTTCTATTTATAATGATCTTAAAAATCTTATGTTTTTCACATTTTACCTGGTTTTGCGGTGGGTACTTCATATCCTAGAATAATGATAAAAATGGAAACCATATTTTATGGAATTTGACAGATGCAGATTTAAAATGATTAGATGTGTACATTTAGAAAAGATAATAGTATGGACACTTCTGGGGAAAAAAACAACCAGAGAAATGCAGAAAGCGCTTTTTTTTAAAAACGTATACATTTCACTAGTATGTTCTATTTGCTATGTACTTCCTGGTTTAAGTAGAAGAGCAATTGTGCTTTTCTTCTTGTAAACAGAAAATAACTGAACTAAATCGACAGATTCCATTCATTTTTAAAGTACAAATTCTACAAAATTGCATCAGCTTGCAGGAATCAAAAGATATTGTTAAAAGAAAGCTCATAGGAACTGACAACAAAGAGTCCTTTTTTCATAGTTTTGGGCCACAACTTTTCTTCTGTTCTATTGATGTGCTACCTTAGGGCTTAGTCACACGGGCGTTTATTGCCGCGATTTGCGCATGCGCATGCGTCCGGCGACTTTTTAAAACCATTGCTTTGCAATGGTATCGGACACATGAGCGCTTTTTATGCGCTCGTCCGATAAATTAGAGAACAGAAATCGCAGATCGCACCTATCTGCGATCTGCGATTCCTGTTCTCTTCTCTATATGCGCTCAACGGGGCCGGCGGCAGCAGCGCCGACCCCATTGAGAACATATAGAAGACAAATCATTCTTCTCTGCCACAGCTGGAACAGCTGTGGCAGAGAAGAACGATGTTTGCCCATTGAATTCAATGGAGCGGCAATACAGCCGCTCCATTGAAAGCAATGGGCTGCCGGCGTGCGCGGGGTTAATTGTCGGGAAGGGGTTAAATATATAACCCCTTACCTGCAATGCATCCTTAAATGTGAAAAAATTAAAAAAAAGGATGTTCTCACCTGCTCCCGGCAGCTGGAGATCCCGGCGGTCGGCCTGCAGTGGGTGTGAAGGAGGTGTGACTCAGGCTTGCCCCTGATTGGCTCAGCCTGAGCCAATCAGAGGCTGAGCTCAGTCACACCCATTCATGAACTCATGAATGGGTGTGACTGAGACTTGCTTCTGATTGGCTCAGCGCTGAGCCAATCAGGGGCAAGCCTGAGTCACACCTCCTTCACACCCACTGCAGGCCGACCGCCGGGATCTCCAGCTGCCGGGAGCAGGTGAGTACATCCTTTTTTTTTATTTTTTCACATTTAAGGATGCATTGCAGGTAAGGGGTTATATATTTAACCCCTTCCCGACAATTAACCCCGCGCACGCCCGCAGCGCTTGCATTCAATGGAGCCGCTGTATTGCCGGCTCCATTGAATGCAATGCGCTGGACAGCTCCGGCCCGTTTCTAATGAAACGCGGCTAGGAGCAGATTTTCGGGCGATTTTTGGGCCGATTTTTCGGCGCCGGTCACGCGATTTGCGCATGCGCATCCGTCATGCGATGCGCAAATCGCGTGAAAAAACGCCCGTGTGACTAAGGCCTTAGGTGTACCGGGAGATCAAGGAGGTGGACATTATAACCAGAAATATGTTGTGAATTCAACCAGACGCTTTCCAAAGCCAATTAGTTTGGATCAGCTGTTTATACAAAAGCAAACTGAAACCCTGTGGAAATGGCATAAGACAGGCCATCTTCAACCTCACAAGCCACATAAATTAACAGGGTAGGATAAATCTGCAAATGCTATTACCGTAAAAAAAAGTCTGTGAAAGATAGAACTCAGTCACATGGCTTTTACTCCAGTATAAGCTACCAGCAATATTGCCGTGATTTTAATGCCACGCCTTAGTGACTATATGAGATTCCTGGTGCCACATGGGCAGAATTGTATTTCAAGTAATAGTTAGGCAAGACAAGATTTCTGTTGACCTGATTAGCAATAATGCCTCTCCAACACGTCAATCTATAGAAGGATAATTTCATTCTGCTTGGCTACATTTCCCTATTATAATCAAAGCTTCGGACTAAAGAATTTAACTCTACTGGGGGCCCAAAGAGAGATTTGAAAAACAATCAGTTTCTGGTGAAACACAGAATAGAATATTTTATCTTGATTGTTTTTGTGTATATGACATTTCAAAGCTCCGTGACTTGAATTTCCTGGCTGTTTTTCATTTGTAAGGCAATTAAACTTATCTGGTAATGTTATAGGACCACAAAGAGGAAACAATTAAAGTATTGGTTCAATTTACCTGGTGTAGTTTCTTCACAACCCCATTCATCTGAACAACCTGTATTTAAAGCAATAATAAGATATGAGTTCCTGTAAGTATATCTTTTAGATTTTATTCAAATGTGCCATCTATGCTTCATAAAAGGCGGTAAAAGACTCCAAGTAACTCCACATACAAAAAGGGACCATGATCAACTTCAAAACAAATGCCATGTCCCCATGCTGCTCATTACGATTTTTCTCTTGTTTTGGTTTACTTTATTGCTATCATTGACTTCCTGTTTAATTTACATGTTACCACAGGGGCAATCTTGAGCTACAGTGGCCATGTTAATGGGTATGGGTTGTCACCACTACAGCCCGAGAGTGACTATAGGGTCGTCATATGATGAAAAATTTACACCATCAAGGTGCAAAGGTAAACAAGAGCAGGCAGGAGGCCAGGAAAAAATAGAGTGGGCATTTTATAAATACGGTGCCTTTTCTTATTTGAAGTCATTTGCAGCCACAAGGGTTATTTTATTACAAGTCTGAAAAAACACTTTATGGCTTAATTTTTTTTACAGGATTCAAATCTAAAAATTCTATATAAACGTAAAAATCTAAAGAATATAATATCTTGCTAAACTTCTGCAAAAAGTAATATTAACATAACATGCAAATTTACGCTTTAAGTGCTAAAACATAAAATGAACAAGCAATTATAGATAGTAATTTAAGCTATAGAAAGGTAGTAGATGCAAGACCTCAACAGTAGAGAATAATTTTTTTGAAGACTGCTACACGGTGGGCCACAGAAAAGAAGTCTAGCATTTGCAAACAATAAATCTATAACCTATGAACATACCCTAAATAGGCTTTTAAAACCGCTTCTAGTGCTGATTCTTGTAACAAGATATTATAAAAACAGTTGCAAAAAAGTATGTTCTATTTATAATGATCTTAAAAATCTTATGTTTTTCACATTTTACCTGGTTTTGCGGTGGGTACTTCATATCCTAGAATAATGATAAAAATGGAAACCATATTTTATGGAATTTGACAGATGCAGATTTAAAATGATTAGATGTGTACATTTAGAAAAGATAATAGTATGGACACTTCTGGGGAAAAAAACAACCAGAGAAATGCAGAAAGCGCTTTTTTTTAAAAACGTATACATTTCACTAGTATGTTCTATTTGCTATGTACTTCCTGGTTTAAGTAGAAGAGCAATTGTGCTTTTCTTCTTGTAAACAGAAAATAACTGAACTAAATCGACAGATTCCATTCATTTTTAAAGTACAAATTCTACAAAATTGCATCAGCTTGCAGGAATCAAAAGATATTGTTAAAAGAAAGCTCATAGGAACTGACAACAAAGAGTCCTTTTTTCATAGTTTTGGGCCACAACTTTTCTTCTGTTCTATTGATGTGCTACCTTAGGTGTACCGGGAGATCAAGGAGGTGGACATTATAACCAGAAATATGTTGTGAATTCAACCAGACGCTTTCCAAAGCCAATTAGTTTGGATCAGCTGTTTATACAAAAGCAAACTGAAACCCTGTGAAAATGGCATAAGACAGGCCATCTTCAACCTCACAAGCCACATAAATTAACAGGGTAGGATAAATCTGCAAATGCTATTACCGTAAAAAAAAGTCTGTGAAAGATAGAACTCAGTCACATGGCTTTTACTCCAGTATAAGCTACCAGCAATATTGCCGTGATTTTAATGCCACGCCTTAGTGACTATATGAGATTCCTGGTGCCACATGGGCAGAATTGTATTTCAAGTAATAGTTAGGCAAGACAAGATTTCTGTTGACCTGATTAGCAATAATGCCTCTCCAACACGTCAATCTATAGAAGGATAATTTCATTCTGCTTGGCTACATTTCCCTATTATAATCAAAGCTTCAGACTAAAGAATTTAACTCTACTGGGGGCCCAAAGAGAGATTTGAAAAACAATCAGTTTCTGGTGAAACACAGAATAGAATATTTTATCTTGATTGTTTTTGTGTATATGACATTTCAAAGCTCCGTGACTTGAATTTCCTGGCTGTTTTTCATTTGTAAGGCAATTAAACTTATCTGGTAATGTTATATGACCACAAAGAGGAAACAATTAAAGTATTGGTTCAATTTACCTGGTGTAGTTTCTTCACAACCCCATTCATCTGAACAACCTGTATTTAAAGCAATAATAAGATATGAGTTCCTGTAAGTATATATTTTAGATTTTATTCAAATGTGCCATCTATGCTTCATAAAAGGCGGTAAAAGACTCCAAGTAACTCCACATACAAAAAGGGACCATGATCAACTTCAAAACAAATGCCATGTCCCCATGCTGCTCATTACGATTTTTCTCTTGTTTTGGTTTACTTTATTGCTATCATTGACTTCCTGTTTAATTTACATGTTACCACAGGGGCAATCTTGAGCTACAGTGGCCATGTTAATGGGCATGGGTTGTCACCACTACAGCCCGAGAGTGACTATAGGGTGATATGATGAAAAATTTACACCATCAAGGTGCAAAGGTAAACAAGAGCAGGCAGGAGGCCAGGAAAAAATAGAGTGGGCATTTTATAAATACGGTGCCTTTTCTTATTTGAAGTCATTTGCAGCCACAAGGGTTATTTTATTACAAGTCTGAAAAAACACTTTATGGCTTAATTTTTTTTACAGGATTCAAATCTAAAAATTCTATATAAACGTAAAAATCTAAAGAATATAATATCTTGCTAAACTTCTGCAAAAAGTAATATTAACATAACATGCAAATTTACGCTTTAAGTGCTAAAACATAAAATGAACAAGCAATTATAGATAGTAATTTAAGCTATAGAAAGGTAGTAGATGCAAGACCTCAACAGTAGAGAATAATTTTTTTGAAGACTGCTACACGGTGGGCCACAGAAAAGAAGTCTAGCATTTGCAAACAATAAAGCTATAACCTATGAACATACCCTAAATAGGCTTTTAAAACCGCTTCTAGTGCTGATTCTTGTAACAAGATATTATAAAAACACTTGCAAAAAAGTATGTTCTATTTATAATGATCTTAAAAATCTTATGTTTTTCACATTTTACCTGGTTTTGCGGTGGGTACTTCATATCCTAGAATAATGATAAAAATGGAAACCATATTTTATGGAATTTGACAGATGCAGATTTAAAATGATTAGATGTGTACATTTAGAAAAGATAATAGTATGGACACTTCTAGGGAAAAAAACAACCAGAGAAATGCAGAAAGCGCTTTTTTAAAAAAACGTATACATTTCACTAGTATGTTCTATTTGCTATGTACTTCCTGGTTTAAGTAGAAGAGCAATTGTGCTTTTCTTCTTGTAAATAGAAAATAACTGAACTAAATCGACAGATTCCATTCATTTTTAAAGTACAAATTCTACAAAATTGCATCAGCTTGCAGGAATCAAAAGATATTGTTAAAAGAAAGCTCATAGGAACTGACAACAAAGAGTCCTTTTTTCATAGTTTTGGGCCACAACTTTTCTTCTGTTCTATTGATGTGCTACCTTAGGTGTACCGGGAGATCAAGGAGGTGGACATTATAACCAGAAATATGTTGTGAATTCAACCAGACACTTTCCAAAGCCAATTAGTTTGGATCAGCTGTTTATACAAAAGCAAACTGAAACCCTGTGGAAATGGCATAAGACAGGCCATCTTCAACCTCACAAGCCACATAAATTAACAGGGTAGGATAAATCTGCAAATGCTATTACCGTAAAAAAAAAGTCTGTGAAAGATAGAACTCAGTCACATGGCTTTTACTCCAGTATAAGCTACCAGCAATATTGCCGTGATTTTAATGCCACGCCTTAGTGACTATATGAGATTCCTGGTGCCACATGGGCAGAATTGTATTTCAAGTAATAGTTAGGCAAGACAAGATTTCTGTTGACCTGATTAGCAATAATGCCTCTCCAACACGTCAATCTATAGAAGGATAATTTCATTCTGCTTGGCTACATTTCCCTATTATAATCAAAGCTTCGGACTAAAGAATTTAACTCTACTGGGGGCCCAAAGAGAGATTTGAAAAACAATCAGTTTCTGGTGAAACACAGAATAGAATATTTTATCTTGATTGTTTTTGTGTATATGACATTTCAAAGCTCCGTGACTTGAATTTCCTGGCTGTTTTTCATTTGTAAGGCAATTAAACTTATCTGGTAATGTTTAAGGACCACAAAGAGGAAACAATTAAAGTATTGGTTCAATTTACCTGGTGTAGTTTCTTCACAACCCCATTCATCTGAACAACCTGTATTTAAAGCAATAATAAGATATGAGTTCCTGTAAGTATATCTTTTAGATTTTATTCAAATGTGCCATCTATGCTTCATACAAGGCGGTAAAAGACTCCAAGTAACTCCACATACAAAAAGGGACCATGATCAACTTCAAAACAAATGCCATGTCCCCATGCTGCTCATTACGATTTTTCTCTTGTTTTGGTTTACTTTATTGCTATCATTGACTTCCTGTTTAATTTACATGTTACCACAGGGGCAATCTTGAGCTACAGTGGCCATGTTAATGGGTATGGGTTGTCACCACTACAGCCCGAGAGTGACTATAGGGTCGTCATATGATGAAAAATTTACACCATCAAGGTGCAAAGGTAAACAAGAGCAGGCAGGAGGCCAGGAAAAAATAGAGTGGGCATTTTATAAATACGGTGCCTTTTCTTATTTGAAGTCATTTGCAGCCACAAGGGTTATTTTATTACAAGTCTGAAAAAACACTTTATGGCTTAATTTTTTTTACAGGATTCAAATCTAAAAATTCTATATAAACGTAAAAATCTAAAGAATATAATATCTTGCTAAACTTCTGCAAAAAGTAATATTAACATAACATGCAAATTTACGCTTTAAGTGCTAAAACATAAAATGAACAAGCAATTATAGATAGTAATTTAAGCTATAGAAAGGTAGTAGATGCAAGACCTCAACAGTAGAGAATAATTTTTTTGAAGACTGCTACACGGTGGGCCACAGAAAAGAAGTCTAGCATTTGCAAACAATAAAGCTATAACCTATGAACATACCCTAAATAGGCTTTTAAAACCGCTTCTAGTGCTGATTCTTGTAACAAGATATTATAAAAACACTTGCAAAAAAGTATGTTCTTTTTATAATGATCTTAAAAATCTTATGTTTTTCACATTTTACCTGGTTTTGCGGTGGGTACTTCATATCCTAGAATAATGATAAAAATGGAAACCATATTTTATGGAATTTGACAGATGCAGATTTAAAATGATTAGATGTGTACATTTAGAAAAGATAATAGTATGGACACTTCTAGGGAAAAAAACAACCAGAGAAATGCAGAAAGCGCTTTTTTAAAAAAACGTATACATTTCACTAGAATGTTCTATTTGCTATGTACTTCCTGGTTTAAGTAGAAGAGCAATTGTGCTTTTCTTCTTGTAAATAGAAAATAACTGAACTAAATCGACAGATTCCATTCATTTTTAAAGTACAAATTCTACAAAATTGCATCAGCTTGCAGGAATCAAAAGATATTGTTAAAAGAAAGCTCATAGGAACTGACAACAAAGAGTCCTTTTTTCATAGTTTTGGGCCACAACTTTTCTTCTGTTCTATTGATGTGCTACCTTAGGTGTACCGGGAGATCAAGGAGGTGGACATTATAACCAGAAATATGTTGTGAATTCAACCAGACACTTTCCAAAGCCAATTAGTTTGGATCAGCTGTTTATACAAAAGCAAACTGAAACCCTGTGGAAATGGCATAAGACAGGCCATCTTCAACCTCACAAGCCACATAAATTAACAGGGTAGGATAAATCTGCAAATGCTATTACCGTAAAAAAAAGTCTGTGAAAGATAGAACTCAGTCACATGGCTTTTACTCCAGTATAAGCTACCAGCAATATTGCCGTGATTTTAATGCCACGCCTTAGTGACTATATGAGATTCCTGGTGCCACATGGGCAGAATTGTATTTCAAGTAATAGTTAGGCAAGACAAGATTTCTGTTGACCTGATTAGCAATAATGCCTCTCCAACACGTCAATCTATAGAAGGATAATTTCATTCTGCTCGGCTACATTTCCCTATTATAATCAAAGCTTCGGACTAAAGAATTTAACTCTACTGGGGGCCCAAAGAGAGATTTGAAAAACAATCAGTTTCTGGTGAAACACAGAATAGAATATTTTATCTTGATTGTTTTTGTGTATATGACATTTCAAAGCTCCGTGACTTGAATGTCCTGGCTGTTTTTCATTTGTAAGGCAATTAAACTTATCTGGTAATGTTATAGGACCACAAAGAGGAAACAATTAAAGTATTGGTTCAATTTACCTGGTGTAGTTTCTTCACAACCCCATTCATCTGAACAACCTGTATTTAAAGCAATAATAAGATATGAGTTCCTGTAAGTATATCTTTTAGATTTTATTCAAATGTGCCATCTATGCTTCATAAAAGGCGGTAAAAGACTCCAAGTAACTCCACATACAAAAAGGGACCATGATCAACTTCAAAACAAATGCCATGTCCCCATGCTGCTCATTACGATTTTTCTCTTGTTTTGGTTTACTTTATTGCTATCATTGACTTCCTGTTTAATTTACATGTTACCACAGGGGCAATCTTGAGCTACAGTGGCCATGTTAATGGGCATGGGTTGTCACCACTACAGCCCGAGAGTGACTATAGGGTGATATGATGAAAAATTTACACCATCAAGGTGCAAAGGTAAACAAGAGCAGGCAGGAGGCCAGGAGAAAATAGAGTGGGCATTTTATAAATACGGTGCCTTTTCTTATTTGAAGTCATTTGCAGCCACAAGGGTTATTTTATTACAAGTCTGAAAAAACACTTTATGGCTTAATTTTTTTTACAGGATTCAAATCTAAAAATTCTATATAAACGTAAAAATCTAAAGAATATAATATCCTGCTAAACTTCTGCAAAAAGTAATATTGACATAACATGCAAATTTACGCTTTAAGTGCTAAAACATAAAATGAACAAGCAATTATAGATAGTAATTTAAGCTATAGAAAGGTAGTAGATGCAAGACCTCAACAGTAGAGAATAATTTTTTTGAAGACTGCTACACGGTGGGCCACAGAAAAGAAGTCTAGCATTTGCAAACAATAAACCTATAACCTATGAACATACCCTAAATAGGCTTTTAAAACCGCTTCTAGTGCTGATTCTTGTAACAAGATATTATAAAAACAGTTGCAAAAAAGTATGTTCTATTTATAATGATCTTAAAAATCTTATGTTTTTCACATTTTACCTGGTTTTGCAGTGGGTACTTCATATCCTAGAATAATGATAAAAATGGAAACCATATTTTATGGAATTTGACAGATGCAGATTTAAAATGATTAGATGTGTACATTTAGAAAAGATAATAGTATGGACACTTCTAGGGAAAAAAACAACCAGAGAAATGCAGAAAGCGCTTTTTTTAAAAAACGTATACATTTCACTAGTATGTTCTATTTGCTATGTACTTCCTGGTTTAAGTAGAAGAGCAATTGTGCTTTTTTTCCTGTAAATAGAAAATAACTGAACTAAATCGACAGATTCCATTCATTTTTAAAGTACAAATTCTACAAAATTGCATCAGCTTGCAGGAATCAAAAGATATTGTTAAAAGAAAGCTCATAGGAACTGACAACAAAGAGTCCTTTTTTCATAGTTTTGGGCCACAACTTTTCTTCTGTTCTATTGATGTGCTACCTTAGGTGTACCGGGAGATCAAGGAGGTGGACATTATAACCAGAAATATGTTGTGAATTCAACCAGACGCTTTCCAAAGCCAATTAGTTTGGATCAGCTGTTTATACAAAAGCAAACTGAAACCCTGTGGAAATGGCATAAGACAGGCCATCTTCAACCTCACAAGCCACATAAATTAACAGGGTAGGATAAATCTGCAAATGCTACTACCGTAAAAAAAAGTCTGTGAAAGATAGAACTCAGTCACATGGCTTTTACTCCAGTATAAGCTACCAGCAATATTGCCGTGATTTTAATGCCACGCCTTAGTGACTATATGAGATTCCTTGTGCCACATGGGCAGAATTGTATTTCAAGTAATAGTTAGGCAAGACAAGATTTCTGTTGACCTGATTAGCAATAATGCCTCTCCAACACGTCAATCTATAGAAGGATAATTTCATTCTGCTTGGCTACATTTCCCTATTATAATCAAAGCTTCGGACTAAAGAATTTAACTCTACAGGGGGCCCAAAGAGAGATTTGAAAAACAATCAGTTTCTGGTGAAACACAGAATAGAATATTTTATCTTGATTGTTTTTGTGTATATGACATTTCAAAGCTCCGTGACTTGAATTTCCTGGCTGTTTTTCATTTGTAAGGCAATTAAACTTATCTGGTAATGTTATAGGACCACAAAGAGGAAACAATTAAAGTATTGGTTCAATTTACCTGGTGTAGTTTCTTCACAACCCCATTCATCTGAACAACCTGTATTTAAAGCAATAATAAGATATGAGTTCCTGTAAGTATATATTTTAGATTTTATTCAAATGTGCCATCTATGCTTCCATAAAAGGCGGTAAAAGACTGCAAGTAACTCCACATACAAAAAGGGACCATGATCAACTTCAAAACAAATGCCATGTCCCCATGCTGCTCATTACGATTTTTCTCTTGTTTTGGTTTACTTTATTGCTATCATTGACTTTCTGTTTAATTTACTTGTTACCACAGGGGCAATCTTGAGCTACAGTGGCCATGTTAATGGGTATGGGTTGTCACTAGAGATGAGCGAACGTACTCGGTAAAGCACTACTCGTCCGAGTAATGTGCTTTATCCGAGTACCTCCCCTCTCGTCCTGAAAGATTCGGGGAGCGCCGCGGAGCGGGGAGCTGCAGGGGAGAGCGGGGAGGAACCGAGGGGAGATCTCTCTCTCCTTCTCTCCCGCCCGCTCTCCCCTGCTCCCCGCCGCAACTAACCTGTCAGCAACGGCGCCCCCCGAATCTTTCAGGATGAGCGGGAAGGTACTCGGATAAAGCACATTACTCGGACGAGTAGTGCTTTACCGAGTACGTTCGCTCATCTCTAGTTGTCACCACTACAGCCCGAGAGTGACTGTAGGGTCATATGATGAAAAATTTACACCATCAAGGTGCAAAGGTAAACAAGAGCAGGCAGGAGGCCAGGAAAAAATAGAGTGGGCATTTTATAAATACGGTGCCTTTTCTTATTTCAAGTCATTTGCAGCCACAAGGGCTATTTTATTACAAATCTGAAAAAACACTTTATGGCTTAATTTTTTTTACAGGATTCAAATCTAAAAATTCTATATAAACGTAAAAATCTAAAGAATATAATATCTTGCTAAACTTCTGCAAAAAGTAAAATTACCATAACATGCAAATTTACGCTTTAAGTGCTAAAACATAAAATGAACAAGCAATTATAGATAGTAATTTAAGCTATAGAAAGGTAGTAGATGCAAGACCTCAACAGTAGAGAATAATTTTTTTGAAGACTGCTACACGGTGGGCCACAGAAAAGAAGTCTAGCATTTGCAAACAATAAACCTATAACCTATGAACATACCCTAAATAGGCTTTTAAAACCGCTTCTAGTGCTGATTCTTGTAACAAGATATTATAAAAACACTTGCAAAAAAGTATGTTCTATTTATAATGATCTTAAAAATCTTATGTTTTTCACATTTTACCTGGTTTTGCAGTGGGTACTTCATATCCTAGAATAATGATAAAAATGGAAACCATATTTTATGGAATTTGACAGATGCAGATTTAAAATGATTAGATGTGTACATTTAGAAAAGATAATAGTATGGACACTTCTAGGGAAAAAAACAACCAGAGAAATGCAGAAAGCGCTTTTTTTAAAAAAAGTATACATTTCACTAGTATGTTCTATTTGCTATGTACTTCCTGGTTTAAGTAGAAGAGCAATTGTGCTTTTCTTCTTGTAAATAGAAAATAACTGAACTAAATCGACAGATTCCATTCATTTTTAAAGTACAAATTCTACAAAATTGCATCAGCTTGCAGGAATCAAAAGATACTGTTAAAAGAAAGCTCATAGGAACTGACAACAAAGAGTCCTTTTTTCATACTTTTGGGCCACAACTTTTCTTCTGTTCTATTGATGTGCTACCTTAGGTGTACCGGGAGATCAAGGAGGTGGACATTATAACCAGAAATATGTTGTGAATTCAACCAGACGCTTTCCAAAGCCAATTAGTTTGGATCAGCTGTTTATACAAAAGCAAACTGAAACCCTGTGGAAATGGCATAAGACAGGCCATCTTCAACCTCACAAGCCACATAAATTAACAGGGTAGGATAAATCTGCAAATGCTATTACCGTAAAAAAAAGTCTGTGAAAGATAGAACTCAGTCACATGGCTTTTACTCCAGTATAAGCTACCAGCAATATTGCCGTGATTTTAATGCCACGCCTTAGTGATTATATGAGATTCCTGGTGCCACATGGGCAGAATTGTATTTCAAGTAATAGTTAGGCAAGACAAGATGTCTGATGACCTGATTAGCAATAATGCCTCTCCAACACGTCAGTCTATAGAAGGATAATTTCATTCTGCTTGGCTACATTTCCCTATTATAATCAAAGCTTCGCACTAAAGAATTTAACTCTACTGGGGGCCCAAAGAGAGATTTGAAAAACAATCAGTTTCTGGTGAAACACAGAATAGAATATTTTATCTTGATTGTTTTTGTGTATATGACATTTCAAAGCTCCGTGACTTGAATGTCCTGGCTGTTTTTCATTTGTAAGGCAATTAAACTTATCTGGTAATGTTATAGGACCACAAAGAGGAAACAATTAAAGTATTGGTTCAATTTACCTGGTGTAGTTTCTTCACAACCCCATTCATCTGAACAACCTGTATTTAAAGCAATAATAAGATATGAGTTCCTGTAAGTATATCTTTTAGATTTTATTCAAATGTGCCATCTATGCTTCATAAAAGGCGGTAAAAGACTCCAAGTAACTCCACATACAAAAAGGGACCATGATCAACTTCAAAACAAATGCCATGTCCCCATGCTGCTCATTACGATTTTTCTCTTGTTTTGGTTTACTTTATTGCTATCATTGACTTCCTGTTTAATTTACATGTTACCACAGGGGCAATCTTGAGCTACAGTGGCCATGTTAATGGGCATGGGTTGTCACCACTACAGCCCGAGAGTGACTATAGGGTGATATGATGAAAAATTTACACCATCAAGGTGCAAAGGTAAACAAGAGCAGGCAGGAGGCCAGGAGAAAATAGAGTGGGCATTTTATAAATACGGTGCCTTTTCTTATTTGAAGTCATTTGCAGCCACAAGGGTTATTTTATTACAAGTCTGAAAAAACACTTTATGGCTTAATTTTTTTTACAGGATTCAAATCTAAAAATTCTATATAAACGTAAAAATCTAAAGCATATAATATCCTGCTAAACTTCTGCAAAAAGTAATATTGACATAACATGCAAATTTACGCTTTAAGTGCTAAAACATAAAATGAACAAGCAATTATAGATAGTAATTTAAGCTATAGAAAGGTAGTAGATGCAAGACCTCAACAGTAGAGAATAATTTTTTTGAAGACTGCTACACGGTGGGCCACAGAAAAGAAGTCTAGCATTTGCAAACAATAAACCTATAACCTATGAACATACCCTAAATAGGCTTTTAAAACCGCTTCTAGTGCTGATTCTTGTAACAAGATATTATAAAAACAGTTGCAAAAAAGTATGTTCTATTTATAATGATCTTAAAAATCTTATGTTTTTCACATTTTACCTGGTTTTGCAGTGGGTACTTCATATCCTAGAATAATGATAAAAATGGAAACCATATTTTATGGAATTTGACAGATGCAGATTTAAAATGATTAGATGTGTACATTTAGAAAAGATAATAGTATGGACACTTCTAGGGAAAAAAACAACCAGAGAAATGCAGAAAGCGCTTTTTTAAAAAAACGTATACATTTCACTAGTATGTTCTATTTGCTATGTACTTCCTGGTTTAAGTAGAAGAGCAATTGTGCTTTTCTTCTTGTAAATAGAAAATAACTGAACTAAATCGACAGATTCCATTCATTTTTAAAGTACAAATTCTACAAAATTGCATCAGCTTGCAGGAATCAAAAGATATTGTTAAAAGAAAGCTCATAGGAACTGACAACAAAGAGTCCTTTTTTCATAGTTTTGGGCCACAACTTTTCTTCTGTTCTATTGATGTGCTACCTTAGGTGTACCGGGAGATCAAGGAGGTGGACATTATAACCAGAAATATGTTGTGAATTGAACCAGACGCTTTCCAAAGCCAATTAGTTTGGATCAGCTGTTTATACAAAAGCAAACTGAAACCCTGTGGAAATGGCATAAGACAGGCCATCTTCAACCTCACAAGCCACATAAATTAACAGGGTAGGATAAATCTGCAAATGCTACTACCGTAAAAAAAAGTCTGTGAAAGATAGAACTCAGTCACATGGCTTTTACTCCAGTATAAGCTACCAGCAATATTGCCGTGATTTTAATGCCACGCCTTAGTGACTATATGAGATTCCTGGTGCCACATGGGCAGAATTGTATTTCAAGTAATAGTTAGGCAAGACAAGATTTCTGTTGACCTGATTAGCAATAATGCCTCTCCAACACGTCAATCTATAGAAGGATAATTTCATTCTGCTTGGCTACATTTCCCTATTATAATCAAAGCTTCGGACTAAAGAATTTAACTCTACTGGGGGCCCAAAGAGAGATTTGAAAAACAATCAGTTTCTGGTGAAACACAGAATAGAATATTTTATCTTGATTGTTTTTGTGTATATGACATTTCAAAGCTCCGTGACTTGAATTTCCTGGCTGTTTTTCATTTGTAAGGCAATTAAACTTATCTGGTAATGTTATAGGACCACAAAGAGGAAACAATTAAAGTATTGGTTCAATTTACCTGGTGTAGTTTCTTCACAACCCCATTCATCTGAACAACCTGTATTTAAAGCAATAATAAGATATGAGTTCCTGTAAGTATATATTTTAGATTTTATTCAAATGTGCCATCTATGCTTCCATAAAAGGCGGTAAAAGACTGCAAGTAACTCCACATACAAAAAGGGACCATGATCAACTTCAAAACAAATGCCATGTCCCCATGCTGCTCATTACGATTTTTCTCTTGTTTTGGTTTACTTTATTGCTATCATTGACTTTCTGTTTAATTTACTTGTTACCACAGGGGCAATCTTGAGCTACAGTGGCCATGTTAATGGGTATGGGTTGTCACTAGAGATGAGCGAACGTACTCGGTAAAGCACTACTCGTCCGAGTAATGTGCTTTATCCGAGTACCTCCCCTCTCGTCCTGAAAGATTCGGGGAGCGCCGCGGAGCGGGGAGCTGCAGGGGAGAGCGGGGAGGAACCGAGGGGAGATCTCTCTCTCCTTCTCTCCCGCCCGCTCTCCCCTGCTCCCCGCCGCAACTAACCTGTCAGCAACGGCGCCCCCCGAATCTTTCAGGATGAGCGGGAAGGTACTCGGATAAAGCACATTACTCGGACGAGTAGTGCTTTACCGAGTACGTTCGCTCATCTCTAGTTGTCACCACTACAGCCCGAGAGTGACTGTAGGGTCATATGATGAAAAATTTACACCATCAAGGTGCAAAGGTAAACAAGAGCAGGCAGGAGGCCAGGAAAAAATAGAGTGGGCATTTTATAAATACGGTGCCTTTTCTTATTTCAAGTCATTTGCAGCCACAAGGGCTATTTTATTACAAATCTGAAAAAACACTTTATGGCTTAATTTTTTTTACAGGATTCAAATCTAAAAATTCTATATAAACGTAAAAATCTAAAGAATATAATATCTTGCTAAACTTCTGCAAAAAGTAAAATTACCATAACATGCAAATTTACGCTTTAAGTGCTAAAACATAAAATGAACAAGCAATTATAGATAGTAATTTAAGCTATAGAAAGGTAGTAGATGCAAGACCTCAACAGTAGAGAATAATTTTTTTGAAGACTGCTACACGGTGGGCCACAGAAAAGAAGTCTAGCATTTGCAAACAATAAACCTATAACCTATGAACATACCCTAAATAGGCTTTTAAAACCGCTTCTAGTGCTGATTCTTGTAACAAGATATTATAAAAACACTTGCAAAAAAGTATGTTCTATTTATAATGATCTTAAAAATCTTATGTTTTTCACATTTTACCTGGTTTTGCAGTGGGTACTTCATATCCTAGAATAATGATAAAAATGGAAACCATATTTTATGGAATTTGACAGATGCAGATTTAAAATGATTAGATGTGTACATTTAGAAAAGATAATAGTATGGACACTTCTAGGGAAAAAAACAACCAGAGAAATGCAGAAAGCGCTTTTTTTAAAAAAAGTATACATTTCACTAGTATGTTCTATTTGCTATGTACTTCCTGGTTTAAGTAGAAGAGCAATTGTGCTTTTCTTCTTGTAAATAGAAAATAACTGAACTAAATCGACAGATTCCATTCATTTTTAAAGTACAAATTCTACAAAATTGCATCAGCTTGCAGGAATCAAAAGATATTGTTAAAAGAAAGCTCATAGGAACTGACAACAAAGAGTCCTTTTTTCATACTTTTGGGCCACAACTTTTCTTCTGTTCTATTGATGTGCTACCTTAGGTGTACCGGGAGATCAAGGAGGTGGACATTATAACCAGAAATATGTTGTGAATTCAACCAGACGCTTTCCAAAGCCAATTAGTTTGGATCAGCTGTTTATACAAAAGCAAACTGAAACCCTGTGGAAATGGCATAAGACAGGCCATCTTCAACCTCACAAGCCACATAAATTAACAGGGTAGGATAAATCTGCAAATGCTATTACCGTAAAAAAAAGTCTGTGAAAGATAGAACTCAGTCACATGGCTTTTACTCCAGTATAAGCTACCAGCAATATTGCCGTGATTTTAATGCCACGCCTTAGTGATTATATGAGATTCCTGGTGCCACATGGGCAGAATTGTATTTCAAGTAATAGTTAGGCAAGACAAGATGTCTGTTGACCTGATTAGCAATAATGCCTCTCCAACACGTCAGTCTATAGAAGGATAATTTCATTCTGCTTGGCTACATTTCCCTATTATAATCAAAGCTTCGCACTAAAGAATTTAACTCTACTGGGGGGCCCAAAGAGAGATTTGAAAAACAATCAGTTTCTGGTGAAACACAGAATAGAATATTTTATCTTGATTGTTTTTGTGTATATGACATTTCAAAGCTCCGTGACTTGAATTTCCTGGGTGTTTTTCATTTGTAAGGCAATTAAACTTATCTGGTAATGTTATAGGACCACAAAGAGGAAACAATTAAAGTATTGGTTCAATTTACCTGGTGTAGTTTCTTCACAACCCCATTCATCTGAACAACCTGTATTTAAAGCAATAATAAGATATGAGTTCCTGTAAGTATATCTTTTAGATTTTATTCAAATGTGCCATCTATGCTTCCATAAAAGGCGGTAAAAGACTCCAAGTAACTCCACATACAAAAAGGGACCATGATCAACTTCAAAACAAATGCCATGTCCCCATGCTGCTCATTACGATTTTTCTCTTGTTTTGGTTTACTTTATTGCTATCATTGACTTCCTGTTTAATTTACATGTTACCACAGGGGCAATGTTAATGGGCATGGGTTGTCACCACTACAGCCCGAGAGTGACTATAGGGTGATATGATGAAAAATTTACACCATCAAGGTGCAAAGGTAAACAAGAGCAGGCAGGAGGCCAGGAAAAAATAGAGTGGCCATTTTATAAATACGGTGCCTTTTCTTATTTGAAGTCATTTGCAGCCACAAGGGTTATTTTATTACAAGTCTGAAAAAACACTTTATGGCTTAATTTTTTTTACAGGATTCAAATCTAAAAATTCTATATAAACATAAAAATCTAAAGACTATAATATCTTGCTAAACTTCTGCAAAAAGTAATATTAACATAACATGCAAATTTACGCTTTAAGTGCTAAAACATAAAATGAACAAGCAATTATAGATAGTAATTTAAGCTATAGAAAGGTAGTAGATGCAAGACCTCAACAGTAGAGAATAATTTTTTTGAAGACTGCTACACGGTGGGCCACAGAAAAGAAGTCTAGCATTTGCAAACAATAAACCTATAACCTATGAACATACCCTAAATAGGCTTTTAAAACCGCTTCTAGTGCTGATTCTTGTAACAAGATATTATAAAAACACTTGCAAAAAAGTATGTTCTATTTATAATGATCTTAAAAATCTTATGTTTTTCACATTTTACCTGGTTTTGCGGTGGGTACTTCATATCCTAGAATAATGATAAAAATGGAAACCATATTTTATGGAATTTGACAGATGCAGATTTAAAATGATTAGATATGTACATTTAGAAAAGATAATAGTATGGACACTTCTGGGGAAAAAAACAACCAGAGAAATGCAGAAAGCGCTTTTTTTAAAAAACGTATACATTTCACTAGTATGTTCTATTTGCTATGTACTTCCTGGTTTAAGTAGAAGAGCAATTGTGCTTTTCTTCTTGTAAACAGAAAATAACTGAACTAAATCGACAGATTCCATTCATTTTTAAAGTACAAATTCTACAAAATTGCATCAGCTTGCAGGAATCAAAAGATATTGTTAAAAGAAAGCTCATAGGAACTGACAACAAAGAGTCCTTTTTTCATAGTTTTGGGCCACAACTTTTCTTCTGTTCTATTGATGTGCTACCTTAGGTGTACCGGGAGATCAAGGAGGTGGACATTATAACCAGAAATATGTTGTGAATTCAACCAGACGCTTTCCAAAGCCAATTAGTTTGGATCAGCTGTTTATACAAAAGCAAACTGAAACCCTGTGGAAATGGCATAAGACAGGCCATCTTCAACCTCACAAGCCACATAAATTAACAGGGTAGGATAAATCTGCAAATGCTATTACCGTAAAAAAAAGTCTGTGAAAGATAGAACTCAGTCACATGGCTTTTACTCCAGTATAAGCTACCAGCAATATTGCCGTGATTTTAATGCCACGCCTTAGTGATTATATGAGATTCCTGGTGCCACATGGGCAGAATTGTATTTCAAGTAATAGTTAGGCAAGACAAGATGTCTGTTGACCTGATTAGCAATAATGCCTCTCCAACACGTCAGTCTATAGAAGGATAATTTCATTCTGCTTGGCTACATTTCCCTATTATAATCAAAGCTTCGCACTAAAGAATTTAACTCTACTGGGGGGCCCAAAGAGAGATTTGAAAAACAATCAGTTTCTGGTGAAACACAGAATAGAATATTTTATCTTGATTGTTTTTGTGTATATGACATTTCAAAGCTCCGTGACTTGAATTTCCTGGGTGTTTTTCATTTGTAAGGCAATTAAACTTATCTGGTAATGTTATAGGACCACAAAGAGGAAACAATTAAAGTATTGGTTCAATTTACCTGGTGTAGTTTCTTCACAACCCCATTCATCTGAACAACCTGTATTTAAAGCAATAATAAGATATGAGTTCCTGTAAGTATATCTTTTAGATTTTATTCAAATGTGCCATCTATGCTTCCATAAAAGGCGGTAAAAGACTCCAAGTAACTCCACATACAAAAAGGGACCATGATCAACTTCAAAACAAATGCCATGTCCCCATGCTGCTCATTACGATTTTTCTCTTGTTTTGGTTTACTTTATTGCTATCATTGACTTCCTGTTTAATTTACATGTTACCACAGGGGAAATCTTGAGCTACAGTGGCCATGTTAATGGGCATGGGTTGTCACCACTACAGCCCGAGAGTGACTATAGGGTGATATGATGAAAAATTTACACCATCAAGGTGCAAAGGTAAACAAGAGCAGGCAGGAGGCCAGGAAAAAATAGAGTGGCCATTTTATAAATACGGTGCCTTTTCTTATTTGAAGTCATTTGCAGCCACAAGGGTTATTTTATTACAAGTCTGAAAAAACACTTTATGGCTTAATTTTTTTTACAGGATTCAAATCTAAAAATTCTATATAAACGTAAAAATCTAAAGACTATAATATCTTGCTAAACTTCTGCAAAAAGTAATATTAACATAACATGCAAATTTACGCTTTAAGTGCTAAAACATAAAATGAACAAGCAATTATAGATAGTAATTTAAGCTATAGAAAGGTAGTAGATGCAAGACCTCAACAGTAGAGAATAATTTTTTTGAAGACTGCTACACGGTGGGCCACAGAAAAGAAGTCTAGCATTTGCAAACAATAAACCTATAACCTATGAACATACCCTAAATAGGCTTTTAAAACCGCTTCTAGTGCTGATTCTTGTAACAAGATATTATAAAAACACTTGCAAAAAAGTATGTTCTATTTATAATGATCTTAAAAATCTTATGTTTTTCACATTTTACCTGGTTTTGCGGTGGGTACTTCATATCCTAGAATAATGATAAAAATGGAAACCATATTTTATGGAATTTGACAGATGCAGATTTAAAATGATTAGATATGTACATTTAGAAAAGATAATAGTATGGACACTTCTGGGGAAAAAAACAACCAGAGAAATGCAGAAAGCGCTTTTTTTAAAAAACGTATACATTTCACTAGTATGTTCTATTTGCTATGTACTTCCTGGTTTAAGTAGAAGAGCAATTGTGCTTTTCTTCTTGTAAACAGAAAATAACTGAACTAAATCGACAGATTCCATTCATTTTTAAAGTACAAATTCTACAAAATTGCATCAGCTTGCAGGAATCAAAAGATATTGTTAAAAGAAAGCTCATAGGAACTGACAAAAAAGAGTCCTTTTTTCATAGTTTTGGGCCACAACTTTTCTTCTGTTCTATTGATGTGCTACCTTAGGTGTACCGGGAGATCAAGGAGGTGGACATTATAACCAGAAATATGTTGTGAATTCAACCAGACGCTTTCCAAAGCCAATTAGTTTGGATCAGCTGTTTATACAAAAGCAAACTGAAACCCTGTGGAAATGGCATAAGACAGGCCATCTTCAACCTCACAAGCCACATAAATTAACAGAGTAGGATAAATCTGCAAATGCTACTACCGTAAAAAAAAGTCTGTGAAAGATAGAACTCAGTCACATGGCTTTTACTCCAGTATAAGCTACCAGCAATATTGCCGTGATTTTAATGCCACGCCTTAGTGACTATATGAGATTCCTGGTGCCACATGGGCAGAATTGTATTTCAAGTAATAGTTAGGCAAGACAAGATTTCTGTTGACCTGATTAGCAATAATGCCTCTCCAACACGTCAATCTATAGAAGGATAATTTCATTCTGCTTGGCTACATTTCCCTATTATAATCAAAGCTTCGGACTAAAGAATTTAACTCTACTGGGGGCCCAAAGAGAGATTTGAAAAACAATCAGTTTCTGGTGAAACACAGAATAGAATATTTTATCTTGATTGTTTTTGTGTATATGACATTTCAAAGCTCCGTGACTTGAATTTCCTGGCTGTTTTTCATTTGTAAGGCAATTAAACTTATCTGGTAATGTTATAGGACCACAAAGAGGAAACAATTAAAGTATTGGTTCAATTTACCTGGTGTAGTTTCTTCACAACCCCATTCATCTGAACAACCTGTATTTAAAGCAATAATAAGATATGAGTTCCTGTAAGTATATCTTTTAGATTTTATTCAAATGTGCCATCTATGCTTCCATAAAAGGCGGTAAAAGACTGCAAGTAACTCCACATACAAAAAGGGACCATGATCAACTTCAAAACAAATGCCATGTCCCCATGCTGCTCATTACGATTTTTCTCTTGTTTTGGTTTACTTTATTGCTATCATTGACTTTCTGTTTAATTTACTTGTTACCACAGGGGCAATCTTGAGCTACAGTGGCCATGTTAATGGGTATGGGTTGTCACTAGAGATGAGCGAACGTACTCGGTAAAGCACTACTCGTCCGAGTAATGTGCTTTATCCGAGTACCTCCCCGCTCGTCCTGAAAGATTCGGGGAGCGCCGCGGAGCGGGGAGCTGCAGGGGAGAGCGGGGAGGAACCGAGGGGAGATCTCTCTCTCCTTCTCTCCCGCCCGCTCTCCCCTGCTCCCCGCCGCAACTAACCTGTCAGCAACGGCGCTCCCCGAATCTTTCAGGATGAGCGGGAAGGTACTCGGATAAAGCACATTACTCGGACGAGTAGTGCTTTACCGAGTACGTTCGCTCATCTCTAGTTGTCACCACTACAGCCCGAGAGTGACTGTAGGGTCATATGATGAAAAATTTACACCATCAAGGTGCAAAGGTAAACAAGAGCAGGCAGGAGGCCAGGAAAAAATAGAGTGGCCATTTTATAAATACGGTGCCTTTTCTTATTTCAAGTCATTTGCAGCCACAAGGGCTATTTTATTACAAATCTGAAAAAACACTTTATGGCTTAATTTTTTTTACAGGATTCAAATCTAAAAATTCTATATAAACATAAAAATCTAAAGAATATAATATCTTGCTAAACTTCTGCAAAAAGTAAAATTACCATAACATGCAAATTTACGCTTTAAGTGCTAAAACATAAAATGAACAAGCAATTATAGATAGTAATTTAAGCTATAGAAAGGTAGTAGATGCAAGACCTCAACAGTAGAGAATAATTTTTTTGAAGACTGCTACACGGTGGGCCACAGAAAAGAAGTCTAGCATTTGCAAACAATAAACCTATAACCTATGAACATACCCTAAATAGGCTTTTAAAACCGCTTCTAGTGCTGATTCTTGTAACAAGATATTATAAAAACAGTTGCAAAAAAGTATGTTCTATTTATAATGATCTTAAAAATCTTATGTTTTTCACATTTTACCTGGTTTTGCAGTGGGTACTTCATATCCTAGAATAATGATAAAAATGGAAACCATATTTTATGGAATTTGACAGATGCAGATTTAAAATGATTAGATGTGTACATTTAGAAAAGATAATAGTATGGACACTTCTAGGGAAAAAAACAACCAGAGAACTGCAGAAAGCGCTTTTATAAAAAAACGTATACATTTCACTAGTATGTTCTATTTGCTATGTACTTCCTGGTTTAAGTAGAAGAGCAATTGTGCTTTTCTTCTTGTAAATAGAAAATAACTGAACTAAATCGACAGATTCCATTCATTTTTAAAGTACAAATTCTACAAAATTGCATCAGCTTGCAGGAATCAAAAGATATTGTTAAAAGAAAGCTCATAGGAACTGACAACAAAGAGTCCTTTTTTCATACTTTTGGGCCACAACTTTTCTTCTGTTCTATTGATGTGCTACCTTAGGTGTACCGGGAGATCAAGGAGGTGGACATTATAACCAGAAATATGTTGTGAATTCAACCAGACACTTTCCAAAGCCAATTAGTTTGGATCAGCTGTTTATACAAAAGCAAACAGAAACCCTGTGGAAATGGCATAAGACAGGCCATCTTCAACCTCACAAGCCACATAAATTAACAGGGTAGGATAAATCTGCAAATGCTATTACCGTAAAAAAAAGTCTGTGAAAGATAGAACTCAGTCACATGGCTTTTACTCCAGTATAAGCTACCAGCAATATTGCCGTGATTTTAATGCCACGCCTTAGTGACTATATGAGATTCCTGGTGCCACATGGGCAGAATTGTATTTCAAGTAATAGTTAGGCAAGACAAGATTTCTGTTGACCTGATTAGCAATAATGCCTCTCCAACACGTCAATCTATAGAAGGATAATTTCATTCTGCTTGGCTACATTTCCCTATTATAATCAAAGCTTCGGACTAAAGAATTTAACTCTACTGGGGGCCCAAAGAGAGATTTGAAAAACAATCAGTTTCTGGTGAAACACAGAATAGAATATTTTATCTTGATTGTTTTTGTGTATATGACATTTCAAAGCTCCGTGACTTGAATTTCCTGGCTGTTTTTCATTTGTAAGGCAATTAAACTTATCTGGTAATGTTATAGGACCACAAAGAGGAAACAATTAAAGTATTGGTTCAATTTACCTGGTGTAGTTTCTTCACAACCCCATTCATCTGAACAACCTGTATTTAAAGCAATAATAAGATATGAGTTCCTGTAAGTATATCTTTTAGATTTTATTCAAATGTGCCATCTATGCTTCCATAAAAGGCGGTAAAAGACTGCAAGTAACTCCACATACAAAAAGGGACCATGATCAACTTCAAAACAAATGCCATGTCCCCATGCTGCTCATTACGATTTTTCTCTTGTTTTGGTTTACTTTACTGCCATCATTGACTTCCTGTTTAATTTACATGTTACCACAGGGGCAATCTTGAGCTACAGTGGCCATGTTAATGGGTATGGGTTGTCACCACTACAGCCCGAGAGTGACTATAGGGTCGTCATATGATGAAAAATTTACACCATCAAGGTGCAAAGGTAAACAAGAGCAGGCAGGAGGCCAGGAAAAAATAGAGTTGGCATTTTATAAATACGGTGCCTTTTCTTATTTGAAGTCATTTGCAGCCACAAGGGTTATTTTATTACAAGTCTGAAAAAACACTTTATGGCTTAATTTTTTTTACAGGATTCAAATCTAAAAATTCTATATAAACGTAAAAATCTAAAGAATATAATATCTTGCTAAACTTCTGCAAAAAGTAATATTAACATAACATGCAAATTTACGCTTTAAGTGCTAAAACATAAAATGAACAAGCAATTATAGATAGTAATTTAAGCTATAGAAAGGTAGTAGATGCAAGACCTCAACAGTAGAGAATAATTTTTTTGAAGACTGCTACACGGTGGGCCACAGAAAAGAAGTCTAGCATTTGCAAACAATAAACCTATAACCTATGAACATACCCTAAATAGGCTTTTAAAACCGCTTCTAGTGCTGATTCTTGTAACAAGATATTATAAAAACAGTTGCAAAAAAGTATGTTCTATTTATAATGATCTTAAAAATCTTATGTTTTTCACATTTTACCTGGTTTTGCAGTGGGTACTTCATATCCTAGAATAATGATAAAAATGGAAACCATATTTTATGGAATTTGACAGATGCAGATTTAAAATGATTAGATGTGTACATTTAGAAAAGATAATAGTATGGACACTTCTAGGGAAAAAAACAACCAGAGAAATGCAGAAAGCGCTTTTTTAAAAAAACGTATACATTTCACTAGTATGTTCTATTTGCTATGTACTTCCTGGTTTAAGTAGAAGAGCAATTGTGCTTTTCTTCTTGTAAACAGAAAATAACTGAACTAAATCGACAGATTCCATTCATTTTTAAAGTACAAATTCTACAAAATTGCATCAGCTTGCAGGAATCAAAAGATATTGTTAAAAGAAAGCTCATAGGAACTGACAACAAAGAGTCCTTTTTTCATAGTTTTGGGCCACAACTTTTCTTCTGTTCTATTGATGTGCTACCTTAGGTGTACCGGGAGATCAAGGAGGTGGACATTATAACCAGAAATATGTTGTGAATTCAACCAGACGCTTTCCAAAGCCAATTAGTTTGGATCAGCTGTTTATACAAAAGCAAACTGAAACCCTGTGGAAATGGCATAAGACAGGCCATCTTCAACCTCACAAGCCACATAAATTAACAGAGTAGGATAAATCTGCAAATGCTACTACCGTAAAAAAAAGTCTGTGAAAGATAGAACTCAGTCACATGGCTTTTACTCCAGTATAAGCTACCAGCAATATTGCCGTGATTTTAATGCCACGCCTTAGTGACTATATGAGATTCCTGGTGCCACATGGGCAGAATTGTATTTCAAGTAATAGTTAGGCAAGACAAGATTTCTGTTGACCTGATTAGCAATAATGCCTCTCCAACACGTCAATCTATAGAAGGATAATTTCATTCTGCTTGGCTACATTTCCCTATTATAATCAAAGCTTCGGACTAAAGAATTTAACTCTACTGGGGGCCCAAAGAGAGATTTGAAAAACAATCAGTTTCTGGTGAAACACAGAATAGAATATTTTATCTTGATTGTTTTTGTGTATATGACATTTCAAAGCTCCGTGACTTGAATTTCCTGGCTGTTTTTCATTTGTAAGGCAATTAAACTTATCTGGTAATGTTATAGGACCACAAAGAGGAAACAATTAAAGTATTGGTTCAATTTACCTGGTGTAGTTTCTTCACAACCCCATTCATCTGAACAACCTGTATTTAAAGCAATAATAAGATATGAGTTCCTGTAAGTATATCTTTTAGATTTTATTCAAATGTGCCATCTATGCTTCCATAAAAGGCGGTAAAAGACTGCAAGTAACTCCACATACAAAAAGGGACCATGATCAACTTCAAAACAAATGCCATGTCCCCATGCTGCTCATTACGATTTTTCTCTTGTTTTGGTTTACTTTATTGCTATCATTGACTTTCTGTTTAATTTACTTGTTACCACAGGGGCAATCTTGAGCTACAGTGGCCATGTTAATGGGTATGGGTTGTCACTAGAGATGAGCGAACGTACTCGGTAAAGCACTACTCGTCCGAGTAATGTGCTTTATCCGAGTACCTCCCCGCTCGTCCTGAAAGATTCGGGGAGCGCCGCGGAGCGGGGAGCTGCAGGGGAGAGCGGGGAGGAACCGAGGGGAGATCTCTCTCTCCTTCTCTCCCGCCCGCTCTCCCCTGCTCCCCGCCGCAACTAACCTGTCAGCAACGGCGCTCCCCGAATCTTTCAGGATGAGCGGGAAGGTACTCGGATAAAGCACATTACTCGGACGAGTAGTGCTTTACCGAGTACGTTCGCTCATCTCTAGTTGTCACCACTACAGCCCGAGAGTGACTGTAGGGTCATATGATGAAAAATTTACACCATCAAGGTGCAAAGGTAAACAAGAGCAGGCAGGAGGCCAGGAAAAAATAGAGTGGCCATTTTATAAATACGGTGCCTTTTCTTATTTCAAGTCATTTGCAGCCACAAGGGCTATTTTATTACAAATCTGAAAAAACACTTTATGGCTTAATTTTTTTTACAGGATTCAAATCTAAAAATTCTATATAAACATAAAAATCTAAAGAATATAATATCTTGCTAAACTTCTGCAAAAAGTAAAATTACCATAACATGCAAATTTACGCTTTAAGTGCTAAAACATAAAATGAACAAGCAATTATAGATAGTAATTTAAGCTATAGAAAGGTAGTAGATGCAAGACCTCAACAGTAGAGAATAATTTTTTTGAAGACTGCTACACGGTGGGCCACAGAAAAGAAGTCTAGCATTTGCAAACAATAAACCTATAACCTATGAACATACCCTAAATAGGCTTTTAAAACCGCTTCTAGTGCTGATTCTTGTAACAAGATATTATAAAAACAGTTGCAAAAAAGTATGTTCTATTTATAATGATCTTAAAAATCTTATGTTTTTCACATTTTACCTGGTTTTGCAGTGGGTACTTCATATCCTAGAATAATGATAAAAATGGAAACCATATTTTATGGAATTTGACAGATGCAGATTTAAAATGATTAGATGTGTACATTTAGAAAAGATAATAGTATGGACACTTCTAGGGAAAAAAACAACCAGAGAACTGCAGAAAGCGCTTTTATAAAAAAACGTATACATTTCACTAGTATGTTCTATTTGCTATGTACTTCCTGGTTTAAGTAGAAGAGCAATTGTGCTTTTCTTCTTGTAAATAGAAAATAACTGAACTAAATCGACAGATTCCATTCATTTTTAAAGTACAAATTCTACAAAATTGCATCAGCTTGCAGGAATCAAAAGATATTCTTAAAAGAAAGCTCATAGGAACTGACAACAAAGAGTCCTTTTTTCATAGTTTTGGGCCACAACTTTTCTTCTGTTCTATTGATGTGCTACCTTAGGTGTACCGGGAGATCAAGGAGGTGGACATTATAACCAGAAATATGTTGTGAATTCAACCAGACACTTTCCAAAGCCAATAAGTTTTGATCAGCTGTTTATACAAAAGCAAACAGAAACCCTGTGGAAATGGCATAAGACAGGCCATCTTCAACCTCACAAGCCACATAAATTAACAGGGTAGGATAAATCTGCAAATGCTATTACCGTAAAAAAAAGTCTGTGAAAGATAGAACTCAGTCACATGGCTTTTACTCCAGTATAAGCTACCAGCAATATTGCCGTGATTTTAATGCCACGCCTTAGTGACTATATGAGATTCCTGGTGCCACATGGGCAGAATTGTATTTCAAGTAATAGTTAGGCAAGACAAGATTTCTGTTGACCTGATTAGCAATAATGCCTCTCCAACACGTCAATCTATAGAAGGATAATTTCATTCTGCTTGGCTACATTTCCCTATTATAATCAAAGCTTCGGACTAAAGAATTTAACTCTACTGGGGGCCCAAAGAGAGATTTGAAAAACAATCAGTTTCTGGTGAAACACAGAATAGAATATTTTATCTTGATTGTTTTTGTGTATATGACATTTCAAAGCTCCGTGACTTGAATTTCCTGGCTGTTTTTCATTTGTAAGGCAATTAAACTTATCTGGTAATGTTATAGGACCACAAAGAGGAAACAATTAAAGTATTGGTTCAATTTACCTGGTGTAGTTTCTTCACAACCCCATTCATCTGAACAACCTGTATTTAAAGCAATAATAAGATATGAGTTCCTGTAAGTATATCTTTTAGATTTTATTCAAATGTGCCATCTATGCTTCCATAAAAGGCGGTAAAAGACTCCAAGTAACTCCACATACAAAAAGGGACCATGATCAACTTCAAAACAAATGCCATGTCCCCATGCTGCTCATTACGATTTTTCTCTTGTTTTGGTTTACTTTACTGCCATCATTGACTTCCTGTTTAATTTACATGTTACCACAGGGGCAATCTTGAGCTACAGTGGCCATGTTAATGGGTATGGGTTGTCACCACTACAGCCCGAGAGTGACTATAGGGTCGTCATATGATGAAAAATTTACACCATCAAGGTGCAAAGGTAAACAAGAGCAGGCAGGAGGCCAGGAAAAAATAGAGTTGGCATTTTATAAATACGGTGCCTTTTCTTATTTCAAGTCATTTGCAGCCACAAGGGTTATTTTATTACAAGTCTGAAAAAACACTTTATGGCTTAATTTTTTTTACAGGATTCAAATCTAAAAATTCTATATAAACGTAAAAATCTAAAGAATATAATATCTTGCTAAACTTCTGCAAAAAGTAATATTAACATAACATGCAAATTTACGCTTTAAGTGCTAAAACATAAAATGAACAAGCAATTATAGATAGTAATTTAAGCTATAGAAAGGTAGTAGATGCAAGACCTCAACAGTAGAGAATAATTTTTTTGAAGACTGCTACACGGTGGGCCACAGAAAAGAAGTCTAGCATTTGCAAACAATAAACCTATAACCTATGAACATACCCTAAATAGGCTTTTAAAACCGCTTCTAGTGCTGATTCTTGTAACAAGATATTATAAAAACAGTTGCAAAAAAGTATGTTCTATTTATAATGATCTTAAAAATCTTATGTTTTTCACATTTTACCTGGTTTTGCAGTGGGTACTTCATATCCTAGAATAATGATAAAAATGGAAACCATATTTTATGGAATTTGACAGATGCAGATTTAAAATGATTAGATGTGTACATTTAGAAAAGATAATAGTATGGACACTTCTAGGGAAAAAAACAACCAGAGAAATGCAGAAAGCGCTTTTTTAAAAAAACGTATACATTTCACTAGTATGTTCTATTTGCTATGTACTTCCTGGTTTAAGTAGAAGAGCAATTGTGCTTTTCTTCTTGTAAACAGAAAATAACTGAACTAAATCGACAGATTCCATTCATTTTTAAAGTACAAATTCTACAAAATTGCATCAGCTTGCAGGAATCAAAAGATATTGTTAAAAGAAAGCTCATAGGAACTGACAACAAAGAGTCCTTTTTTCATAGTTTTGGGCCACAACTTTTCTTCTGTTCTATTGATGTGCTACCTTAGGTGTACCGGGAGATCAAGGAGGTGGACATTATAACCAGAAATATGTTGTGAATTCAACCAGACGCTTTCCAAAGCCAATTAGTTTGGATCAGCTGTTTATACAAAAGCAAACTGAAACCCTGTGGAAATGGCATAAGACAGGCCATCTTCAACCTCACAAGCCACATAAATTAACAGAGTAGGATAAATCTGCAAATGCTACTACCGTAAAAAAAAGTCTGTGAAAGATAGAACTCAGTCACATGGCTTTTACTCCAGTATAAGCTACCAGCAATATTGCCGTGATTTTAATGCCACGCCTTAGTGACTATATGAGATTCCTGGTGCCACATGGGCAGAATTGTATTTCAAGTAATAGTTAGGCAAGACAAGATTTCTGTTGACCTGATTAGCAATAATGCCTCTCCAACACGTCAATCTATAGAAGGATAATTTCATTCTGCTTGGCTACATTTCCCTATTATAATCAAAGCTTCGGACTAAAGAATTTAACTCTACTGGGGGCCCAAAGAGAGATTTGAAAAACAATCAGTTTCTGGTGAAACACAGAATAGAATATTTTATCTTGATTGTTTTTGTGTATATGACATTTCAAAGCTCCGTGACTTGAATTTCCTGGCTGTTTTTCATTTGTAAGGCAATTAAACTTATCTGGTAATGTTATAGGACCACAAAGAGGAAACAATTAAAGTATTGGTCCAATTTACCTGGTGTAGTTTCTTCACAACCCCATTCATCTGAACAACCTGTATTTAAAGCAATAATAAGATATGAGTTCCTGTAAGTATATCTTTTAGATTTTATTCAAATGTGCCATCTATGCTTCCATAAAAGGCGGTAAAAGACTCCAAGTAACTCCACATACAAAAAGGGACCATGATCAACTTCAAAACAAATGCCATGTCCCCATGCTGCTCATTACGATTTTTCTCTTGTTTTGGTTTACTTTACTGCCATCATTGACTTCCTGTTTAATTTACATGTTACCACAGGGGCAATCTTGAGCTACAGTGGCCATGTTAATGGGTATGGGTTGTCACCACTACAGCCCGAGAGTGACTATAGGGTCGTCATATGATGAAAAATTTACACCATCAAGGTGCAAAGGTAAACAAGAGCAGGCAGGAGGCCAGGAAAAAATAGAGTTGGCATTTTATAAATACGGTGCCTTTTCTTATTTCAAGTCATTTGCAGCCACAAGGGTTATTTTATTACAAGTCTGAAAAAACACTTTATGGCTTAATTTTTTTTACAGGATTCAAATCTAAAAATTCTATATAAACGTAAAAATCTAAAGAATATAATATCTTGCTAAACTTCTGCAAAAAGTAATATTAACATAACATGCAAATTTACGCTTTAAGTGCTAAAACATAAAATGAACAAGCAATTATAGATAGTAATTTAAGCTATAGAAAGGTAGTAGATGCAAGACCTCAACAGTAGAGAATAATTTTTTTGAAGACTGCTACACGGTGGGCCACAGAAAAGAAGTCTAGCATTTGCAAACAATAAACCTATAACCTATGAACATACCCTAAATAGGCTTTTAAAACCGCTTCTAGTGCTGATTCTTGTAACAAGATATTATAAAAACAGTTGCAAAAAAGTATGTTCTATTTATAATGATCTTAAAAATCTTATGTTTTTCACATTTTACCTGGTTTTGCAGTGGGTACTTCATATCCTAGAATAATGATAAAAATGGAAACCATATTTTATGGAATTTGACAGATGCAGATTTAAAATGATTAGATGTGTACATTTAGAAAAGATAATAGTATGGACACTTCTAGGGAAAAAAACAACCAGAGAAATGCAGAAAGCGCTTTTTTAAAAAAACGTATACATTTCACTAGTATGTTCTATTTGCTATGTACTTCCTGGTTTAAGTAGAAGAGCAATTGTGCTTTTCTTCTTGTAAACAGAAAATAACTGAACTAAATCGACAGATTCCATTCATTTTTAAAGTACAAATTCTACAAAATTGCATCAGCTTGCAGGAATCAAAAGATATTGTTAAAAGAAAGCTCATAGGAACTGACAACAAAGAGTCCTTTTTTCATAGTTTTGGGCCACAACTTTTCTTCTGTTCTATTGATGTGCTACCTTAGGTGTACCGGGAGATCAAGGAGGTGGACATTATAACCAGAAATATGTTGTGAATTCAACCAGACGCTTTCCAAAGCCAATTAGTTTGGATCAGCTGTTTATACAAAAGCAAACTGAAACCCTGTGGAAATGGCATAAGACAGGCCATCTTCAACCTCACAAGCCACATAAATTAACAGAGTAGGATAAATCTGCAAATGCTACTACCGTAAAAAAAAGTCTGTGAAAGATAGAACTCAGTCACATGGCTTTTACTCCAGTATAAGCTACCAGCAATATTGCCGTGATTTTAATGCCACGCCTTAGTGACTATATGAGATTCCTGGTGCCACATGGGCAGAATTGTATTTCAAGTAATAGTTAGGCAAGACAAGATTTCTGTTGACCTGATTAGCAATAATGCCTCTCCAACACGTCAATCTATAGAAGGATAATTTCATTCTGCTTGGCTACATTTCCCTATTATAATCAAAGCTTCGGACTAAAGAATTTAACTCTACTGGGGGCCCAAAGAGAGATTTGAAAAACAATCAGTTTCTGGTGAAACACAGAATAGAATATTTTATCTTGATTGTTTTTGTGTATATGACATTTCAAAGCTCCGTGACTTGAATTTCCTGGCTGTTTTTCATTTGTAAGGCAATTAAACTTATCTGGTAATGTTATAGGACCACAAAGAGGAAACAATTAAAGTATTGGTTCAATTTACCTGGTGTAGTTTCTTCACAACCCCATTCATCTGAACAACCTGTATTTAAAGCAATAATAAGATATGAGTTCCTGTAAGTATATCTTTTAGATTTTATTCAAATGTGCCATCTATGCTTCCATAAAAGGCGGTAAAAGACTGCAAGTAACTCCACATACAAAAAGGGACCATGATCAACTTCAAAACAAATGCCATGTCCCCATGCTGCTCATTACGATTTTTCTCTTGTTTTGGTTTACTTTATTGCTATCATTGACTTTCTGTTTAATTTACTTGTTACCACAGGGGCAATCTTGAGCTACAGTGGCCATGTTAATGGGTATGGGTTGTCACTAGAGATGAGCGAACGTACTCGGTAAAGCACTACTCGTCCGAGTAATGTGCTTTATCCGAGTACCTCCCCGCTCGTCCTGAAAGATTCGGGGAGCGCCGCGGAGCGGGGAGCTGCAGGGGAGAGCGGGGAGGAACCGAGGGGAGATCTCTCTCTCCTTCTCTCCCGCCCGCTCTCCCCTGCTCCCCGCCGCAACTAACCTGTCAGCAACGGCGCTCCCCGAATCTTTCAGGATGAGCGGGAAGGTACTCGGATAAAGCACATTACTCGGACGAGTAGTGCTTTACCGAGTACGTTCGCTCATCTCTAGTTGTCACCACTACAGCCCGAGAGTGACTGTAGGGTCATATGATGAAAAATTTACACCATCAAGGTGCAAAGGTAAACAAGAGCAGGCAGGAGGCCAGGAAAAAATAGAGTGGCCATTTTATAAATACGGTGCCTTTTCTTATTTCAAGTCATTTGCAGCCACAAGGGCTATTTTATTACAAATCTGAAAAAACACTTTATGGCTTAATTTTTTTTACAGGATTCAAATCTAAAAATTCTATATAAACATAAAAATCTAAAGAATATAATATCTTGCTAAACTTCTGCAAAAAGTAAAATTACCATAACATGCAAATTTACGCTTTAAGTGCTAAAACATAAAATGAACAAGCAATTATAGATAGTAATTTAAGCTATAGAAAGGTAGTAGATGCAAGACCTCAACAGTAGAGAATAATTTTTTTGAAGACTGCTACACGGTGGGCCACAGAAAAGAAGTCTAGCATTTGCAAACAATAAACCTATAACCTATGAACATACCCTAAATAGGCTTTTAAAACCGCTTCTAGTGCTGATTCTTGTAACAAGATATTATAAAAACACTTGCAAAAAAGTATGTTCTATTTATAATGATCTTAAAAATCTTATGTTTTTCACATTTTACCTGGTTTTGCAGTGGGTACTTCATATCCTAGAATAATGATAAAAATGGAAACCATATTTTATGGAATTTGACAGATGCAGATTTAAAATGATTAGATGTGTACATTTAGAAAAGATAATAGTATGGACACTTCTAGGGAAAAAAACAACCAGAGAACTGCAGAAAGCGCTTTTATAAAAAAACGTATACATTTCACTAGTATGTTCTATTTGCTATGTACTTCCTGGTTTAAGTAGAAGAGCAATTGTGCTTTTCTTCTTGTAAATAGAAAATAACTGAACTAAATCGACAGATTCCATTCATTTTTAAAGTACAAATTCTACAAAATTGCATCAGCTTGCAGGAATCAAAAGATATTGTTAAAAGAAAGCTCATAGGAACTGACAACAAAGAGTCCTTTTTTCATACTTTTGGGCCACAACTTTTCTTCTGTTCTATTGATGTGCTACCTTAGGTGTACCGGGAGATCAAGGAGGTGGACATTATAACCAGAAATATGTTGTGAATTCAACCAGACACTTTCCAAAGCCAATTAGTTTGGATCAGCTGTTTATACAAAAGCAAACAGAAACCCTGTGGAAATGGCATAAGACAGGCCATCTTCAACCTCACAAGCCACATAAATTAACAGGGTAGGATAAATCTGCAAATGCTATTACCGTAAAAAAAAGTCTGTGAAAGATAGAACTCAGTCACATGGCTTTTACTCCAGTATAAGCTACCAGCAATATTGCCGTGATTTTAATGCCACGCCTTAGTGACTATATGAGATTCCTGGTGCCACATGGGCAGAATTGTATTTCAAGTAATAGTTAGGCAAGACAAGATTTCTGTTGACCTGATTAGCAATAATGCCTCTCCAACACGTCAATCTATAGAAGGATAATTTCATTCTGCTTGGCTACATTTCCCTATTATAATCAAAGCTTCGGACTAAAGAATTTAACTCTACTGGGGGCCCAAAGAGAGATTTGAAAAACAATCAGTTTCTGGTGAAACACAGAATAGAATATTTTATCTTGATTGTTTTTGTGTATATGACATTTCAAAGCTCCGTGACTTGAATTTCCTGGCTGTTTTTCATTTGTAAGGCAATTAAACTTATCTGGTAATGTTATAGGACCACAAAGAGGAAACAATTAAAGTATTGGTTCAATTTACCTGGTGTAGTTTCTTCACAACCCCATTCATCTGAACAACCTGTATTTAAAGCAATAATAAGATATGAGTTCCTGTAAGTATATCTTTTAGATTTTATTCAAATGTGCCATCTATGCTTCCATAAAAGGCGGTAAAAGACTGCAAGTAACTCCACATACAAAAAGGGACCATGATCAACTTCAAAACAAATGCCATGTCCCCATGCTGCTCATTACGATTTTTCTCTTGTTTTGGTTTACTTTACTGCCATCATTGACTTCCTGTTTAATTTACATGTTACCACAGGGGCAATCTTGAGCTACAGTGGCCATGTTAATGGGTATGGGTTGTCACCACTACAGCCCGAGAGTGACTATAGGGTCGTCATATGATGAAAAATTTACACCATCAAGGTGCAAAGGTAAACAAGAGCAGGCAGGAGGCCAGGAAAAAATAGAGTTGGCATTTTATAAATACGGTGCCTTTTCTTATTTCAAGTCATTTGCAGCCACAAGGGTTATTTTATTACAAGTCTGAAAAAACACTTTATGGCTTAATTTTTTTTACAGGATTCAAATCTAAAAATTCTATATAAACGTAAAAATCTAAAGAATATAATATCTTGCTAAACTTCTGCAAAAAGTAATATTAACATAACATGCAAATTTACGCTTTAAGTGCTAAAACATAAAATGAACAAGCAATTATAGATAGTAATTTAAGCTATAGAAAGGTAGTAGATGCAAGACCTCAACAGTAGAGAATAATTTTTTTGAAGACTGCTACACGGTGGGCCACAGAAAAGAAGTCTAGCATTTGCAAACAATAAACCTATAACCTATGAACATACCCTAAATAGGCTTTTAAAACCGCTTCTAGTGCTGATTCTTGTAACAAGATATTATAAAAACAGTTGCAAAAAAGTATGTTCTATTTATAATGATCTTAAAAATCTTATGTTTTTCACATTTTACCTGGTTTTGCAGTGGGTACTTCATATCCTAGAATAATGATAAAAATGGAAACCATATTTTATGGAATTTGACAGATGCAGATTTAAAATGATTAGATGTGTACACTTAGAAAAGATAATAGTATGGACACTTCTAGGGAAAAAAACAACCAGAGAAATGCAGAAAGCGCTTTTTTAAAAAAACGTATACATTTCACTAGTATGTTCTATTTGCTATGTACTTCCTGGTTTAAGTAGAAGAGCAATTGTGCTTTTCTTCTTGTAAATAGAAAATAACTGAACTAAATCGACAGATTCCATTCATTTTTAAAGTACAAATTCTACAAAATTGCATCAGCTTGCAGGAATCAAAAGATATTCTTAAAAGAAAGCTCATAGGAACTGACAACAAAGAGTCCTTTTTTCATAGTTTTGGGCCACAACTTTTCTTCTGTTCTATTGATGTGCTACCTTAGGTGTACCGGGAGATCAAGGAGGTGGACATTATAACCAGAAATATGTTGTGAATTCAACCAGACGCTTTCCAAAGCCAATTAGTTTGGATCAGCTGTTTATAAGAAAGCAAACTGAAACTCTGTGGAAATGGCATAAGACAGGCCATCTTCAACCTCACAAGCCACATAAATTAACAGGGTAGGATAAATCTGCAAATGCTATTACCGTAAAAAAAAGTCTGTGAAAGATAGAACTCAGTCACATGGCTTTTACTCCAGTATAAGCTACCAGCAATATTGCCGTGATTTTAATGCCACGCCTTAGTGACTATATGAGATTCCTGGTGCCACATGGGCAGAATTGTATTTCAAGTAATAGTTAGGCAAGACAAGATTTCTGTTGACCTGATTAGCAATAATGCCTCTCCAACACGTCAATCTATAGAAGGATAATTTCATTCTGCTTGGCTACATTTCCCTATTATAATCAAAGCTTCGGACTAAAGAATTTAACTCTACTGGGGGCCCAAAGAGAGATTTGAAAAACAATCAGTTTCTGGTGAAACACAGAATAGAATATTTTATCTTGATTGTTTTTGTGTATATGACATTTCAAAGCTCCGTGACTTGAATTTCCTGGCTGTTTTTCATTTGTAAGGCAATTAAACTTATCTGGTAATGTTATAGGACCACAAAGAGGAAACAATTAAAGTATTGGTTCAATTTACCTGGTGTAGTTTCTTCACAACCCCATTCATCTGAACAACCTGTATTTAAAGCAATAATAAGATATGAGTTCCTGTAAGTATATCTTTTAGATTTTATTCAAATGTGCCATCTATGCTTCCATAAAAGGCGGTAAAAGACTGCAAGTAACTCCACATACAAAAAGGGACCATGATCAACTTCAAAACAAATGCCATGTCCCCATGCTGCTCATTACGATTTTTCTCTTGTTTTGGTTTACTTTTTTGCCATCATTGACTTTCTGTTTAATTTACTTGTTACCACAGGGGCAATCTTGAGCTACAGTGGCCATGTTAATGGGTATGGGTTGTCACTAGAGATGAGCGAACGTACTCGGTAAAGCACTACTCGTCCGAGTAATGTGCTTTATCCGAGTACCTCCCCGCTCGTCCTGAAAGATTCGGGGAGCGCCGCGGAGCGGGGAGCTGCAGGGGAGAGCGGGGAGGAACCGAGGGGAGATCTCTCTCTCCTTCTCTCCCGCCCGCTCTCCCCTGCTCCCCGCCGCAACTCACCTGTCAGCAACGGCGCTCCCCGAATCTTTCAGGATGAGCGGGAAGGTACTCGGATAAAGCACATTACTCGGACGAGTAGTGCTTTACCGAGTACGTTCGCTCATCTCTAGTTGTCACCACTACAGCCCGAGAGTGACTGTAGGGTCATATGATGAAAAATTTACACCATCAAGGTGCAAAGGTAAACAAGAGCAGGCAGGAGGCCAGGAAAAAATAGAGTGGGCATTTTATAAATACGGTGCCTTTTCTTATTTCAAGTCATTTGCAGCCACAAGGGCTATTTTATTACAAATCTGAAAAAACACTTTATGGCTTAATTTTTTTTACAGGATTCAAATCTAAAAATTCTATATAAACATAAAAATCTAAAGAATATAATATCTTGCTAAACTTCTGCAAAAAGTAAAATTACCATAACATGCAAATTTACGCTTTAAGTGCTAAAACATAAAATGAACAAGCAATTCTAGATAGTAATTTAAGCTATAGAAAGGTAGTAGATGTAAGACCTCAACAGTAGAGAATAATTTTTTTGAAGACGGCTAAACGGTGGGCCACAGAAAAGAAGTCCAGCATTTCCAAACAATAAACCTATAACCTATGAACATACCCTAAATAGGCTTTTAAAACCGCTTCTAGTGCTGATTCTTGTAACAAGATATTATAAAAACAGTTGCAAAAAAGTATGTTCTATTTATAATGATCTTAAAAATCTTATGTTTTTCACATTTTACCTGGTTTTGCAGTGGGTACTTCATATCCTAGAATAATGATAAAAATGGAAACCATATTTTATGGAATTTGACAGATGCAGATTTAAAATGATTAGATATGTACATTTAGAAAAGATAATAGTATGGACACTTCTAGGGAAAAAAACAACCAGAGAACTGCAGAAAGCGCTTTTTTAAAAAAACGTATACATTTCACTAGTATGTTCTATTTGCTATGTACTTCCTGGTTTAAGTAGAAGAGCAATTGTGCTTTTCCTCTTGTAAATAGAAAATAACTGAACTAAATCGACAGATTCCATTCATTTTTAAAGTACAAATTCTACAAAATTGCATCAGCTTGCAGGAATCAAAAGATATTGTTAAAAGAAAGCTCATAGGAACTGACAACAAAGAGTCCTTTTTTCATAGTTTTGGGCCACAACTTTTCTTCTGTTCTATTGATGTGCTACCTTAGGTGTACCGGGAGATCAAGGAGGTGGATATTATAACCAGAAATATGTTGTGAATTCAACCAGACACTTTCCAAAGCCAATTAGTTTGGATCAGCTGTTTATACAAAAGCAAACTGAAACCCTGTGGAAATGGCATAAGACAGGCCATCTTCAACCTCACAAGCCACATAAATTAACAGGGTAGGATAAATCTGCAAATGCTATTACCGTAAAAAAAAAGTCTGTGAAAGATAGAACTCAGTCACATGGCTTTTACTCCAGTATAAGCTACCAGCAATATTGCCGTGATTTTAATGCCACGCCTTAGTGACTATATGAGATTCCTGGTGCCACATGGGCAGAATTGTATTTCAAGTAATAGTTAGGCAAGACAAGATTTCTGTTGACCTGATTAGCAATAATGCCTCTCCAACACGTCAGTCTATAGAAGGATAATTTCATTCTGCTCGGCTACATTTCCCTATTATAATCAAAGCTTCGGACTAAAGAATTTAACTCTACTGGGGGCCCAAAGAGAGATTTGAAAAACAATCAGTTTCTGGTGAAACACAGAATAGAATATTTTATCTTGATTGTTTTTGTGTATATGACATTTCAAAGCTCCGTGACTTGAATTTCCTGGCTGTTTTTCATTTGTAAGGCAATTAAACTTATCTGGTAATGTTATAGGACCACAAAGAGGAAACAATTAAAGTATTGGTCCAATTTACCTGGTGTAGTTTCTTCACAACCCCATTCATCTGAACAACCTGTATTTAAAGCAATAATAAGATATGAGTTCCTGTAAGTATATCTTTTAGATTTTATTCAAATGTGCCATCTATGCTTCCATAAAAACCGGTAAAAGACTCCAAGTAACTCCACATACAAAAAGGGACCATGATCAACTTCAAAACAAATGCCATGTCCCCATGCTGCTCATTACGATTTTTCTCTTGTTTTGGTTTACTTTATTGCTATCATTGACTTCCTGTTTAATTTACATGTTACCACAGGGGCAATCTTGAGCTACAGTGGCCATGTTAATGGGCATGGGTTGTCACCACTACAGCCCGAGAGTGACTATAGTGTCATATGATGAAAAATTTACAGCATCAAGGTGCAAAGGTAAACAAGAGCAGGCAGGAGGCCAGGAAAAAATAGAGTGGGCATTTTATAAATACGGTGCCTTTTCTTATTTGAAGTCATTTGCAGCCACAAGGGTTATTTTATTACAAGTCTGAAAAAAGACTTTATGGCTTAATTTTTTTTACAGGATTCAAATCTAAAAATTCTATATAAACGTAAAAATCTAAAGAATATAATATCCTGCTAAACTTCTGCAAAAAGTAATATTAACATAACATGCAAATTTACGCTTTAAGTGCTAAAACATAAAATGAACAAGCAATTATAGATAGTAATTTAAGCTATAGAAAGGTAGTAGATGCAAGACCTCAACAGTAGAGAATAATTTTTTTGAAGACTGCTACACGGTGGGCCACAGAAAAGAAGTCCAGCATTTGCAAACAATAAACCTATAACCTATGAACATACCCTAAATAGGCTTTTAAAACCGCTTCTAGTGCTGATTCTTGTAACAAGATATTATAAAAACAGTTGCAAAAAAGTATGTTCTATTTATAATGATCTTAAAAATCTTATGTTTTTCACATTTTACCTGGTTTTGCGGTGGGTACTTCATATCCTAGAATAATGATAAAAATGGAAACCATATTTTATGGAATTTGACAGATGCAGATTTAAAATGATTAGATATGTACATTTAGAAAAGATAATAGTATGGACACTTCTAGGGAAAAAAACAACCAGAGAAATGCAGAAAGCATTTATTAAAAAAAGTATACATTTCACTAGAATGTTCTATTTGCTATGTACTTCCTGGTTTAAGTAGAAGAGCAATTGTGCTTTTCTTCTTGTAAACAGAAAATAACTGAACTAAATCGACAGATTCCATTCATTTTTAAAGTACAAATTCTACACAATTGCATCAGCTTGCAGGAATCAAAAGATATTGTTAAAAGAAAGCTCATAGGAAGTGAAAACAAAGAGTCCCTTTTTCATAGTTTTGGGCCACAACTTTTCTTCTGTTCTATTGATGTGCTACCTTAGGTGTACCAGGAGATCAAGGAGGTGGACATTATAACCAGAAATATGTTGTGAATTCAACCAGACGCTTTCCAAAGCCAATTAGTTTGGATCACCTGTTTATACAAAAGCAAACTGAAACCCTGTGGAAATGGCATAAGACAGGCCATCTTCAACCTCACAAGCCACATAAATTAACAGGGTAGGATAAATCTGCAAATGCTATTACTGTAAAAAAAAGTCTGTGAAAGATAGAACTCAGTCACATGGCTTTTACTCCAGTATAAGCTACCAGCAATATTGCCGTGATTTTAATGCCACGCCTTAGTGACTATATGAGATTCCTGGTGCCACATGGGCAGAATTGTATTTCAAGTAATAGTTAGGCAAGACAAGATTTCTGTTGACCTGATTAGCAATAATGCCTCTCTAACACGTCAGTCTATAGAAGGATAATTTCATTCTGCTCGGCTACATTTCCCTATTATAATCAAAGCTTCGGACTAAAGAATTTAACTCTACTGGGGGCCCAAAGAGAGATTTGAAAAACAATCAGTTTCTGGTGAAACACAAAATAGAATATTTTATCTTGATTGTTTTTGTGTATATGACATTTCAAAGCTCCGTGACTTGAATTTCCTGGGTGTTTTTCATTTGTAAGGCAATTAAACTTATCTGGTAATGTTATAGGACCACAAAGAGGAAACAATTAAAGTATTGGTCCAATTTACCTGGTGTAGTTTCTTCACAACCCCATTCATCTGAACAACCTGTATTTAAAGCAATAATAAGATATGAGTTCCTGTAAGTATATCTTTTAGATTTTATTCAAATGTGCCATCTATGCTTCCATAAAAACCGGTAAAAGACTCCAAGTAACTCCACATACAAAAAGGGACCATGATCAACTTCAAAACAAATGCCATGTCCCCATGCTGCTCATTACGATTTTTCTCTTGTTTTGGTTTACTTTATTGCTATCATTGACTTCCTGTTTAATTTACATGTTACCACAGGGGCAATCTTGAGCTACAGTGGCCATGTTAATGGGTATGGGTTGTCACCACTACAGCCCGAGAGTGACTATAGTATCATATGATGAAAAATTTACAGCATCAAGGTGCAAAGGTAAACAAGAGCAGGCAGGAGGCCAGGAAAAAATAGAGTGGGCATTTTATAAATACGGTGCCTTTTCTTATTTGAAGTCATTTGCAGCCACAAGGGTTATTTTATTACAAGTCTGAAAAAAGACTTTATGGCTTAATTTTTTTTACAGGATTCAAATCTAAAAATTCTATATAAACGTAAAAATCTAAAGAATATAATATCTTGCTAAACTTCTGCAAAAAGTAATATTAACATAACATGCAAATTTACGCTTTAAGTGCTAAAACATAAAATGAACAAGCAATTATAGATAGTAATTTAAGCTATAGAAAGGTAGTAGATGCAAGACCTCAACAGTAGAGAATAATTTTTTTGAAGACTGCTACACGGTGGGCCACAGAAAAGAAGTCCAGCATTTGCAAACAATAAACCTATAACCTATGAACATACCCTAAATAGGCTTTTAAAACCGCTTCTAGTGCTGATTCTTGTAACAAGATATTATAAAAACAGTTGCAAAAAAGTATGTTCTATTTATAATGATCTTAAAAATCTTATGTTTTTCACATTTTACCTGGTTTTGCGGTGGGTACTTCATATCCTAGAATAATGATAAAAATGGAAACCATATTTTATGGAATTTGACAGATGCAGATTTAAAATGATTAGATATGTACATTTAGAAAAGATAATAGTATGGACACTTCTAGGGAAAAAAACAACCAGAGAAATGCAGAAAGCATTTATTAAAAAAAGTATACATTTCACTAGAATGTTCTATTTGCTATGTACTTCCTGGTTTAAGTAGAAGAGCAATTGTGCTTTTCTTCTTGTAAACAGAAAATAACTGAACTAAATCGACAGATTCCATTCATTTTTAAAGTACAAATTCTACACAATTGCATCAGCTTGCAGGAATCAAAAGATATTGTTAAAAGAAAGCTCATAGGAAGTGAAAACAAAGAGTCCCTTTTTCATAGTTTTGGGCCACAACTTTTCTTCTGTTCTATTGATGTGCTACCTTAGGTGTACCAGGAGATCAAGGAGGTGGACATTATAACCAGAAATATGTTGTGAATTCAACCAGACGCTTTCCAAAGCCAATTAGTTTGGATCACCTGTTTATACAAAAGCAAACTGAAACCCTGTGGAAATGGCATAAGACAGGCCATCTTCAACCTCACAAGCCACATAAATTAACAGGGTAGGATAAATCTGCAAATGCTATTACTGTAAAAAAAAGTCTGTGAAAGATAGAACTCAGTCACATGGCTTTTACTCCAGTATAAGCTACCAGCAATATTGCCGTGATTTTAATGCCACGCCTTAGTGACTATATGAGATTCCTGGTGCCACATGGGCAGAATTGTATTTCAAGTAATAGTTAGGCAAGACAAGATTTCTGTTGACCTGATTAGCAATAATGCCTCTCCAACACGTCAGTCTATAGAAGGATAATTTCATTCTGCTCGGCTACATTTCCCTATTATAATCAAAGCTTCGGACTAAAGAATTTAACTCTACTGGGGGCCCAAAGAGAGATTTGAAAAACAATCAGTTTCTGGTGAAACACAAAATAGAATATTTTATCTTGATTGTTTTTGTGTATATGACATTTCAAAGCTCCGTGACTTGAATTTCCTGGGTGTTTTTCATTTGTAAGGCAATTAAACTTATCTGGTAATGTTATAGGACCACAAAGAGGAAACAATTAAAGTATTGGTCCAATTTACCTGGTGTAGTTTCTTCACAACCCCATTCATCTGAACAACCTGTATTTAAAGCAATAATAAGATATGAGTTCCTGTAAGTATATCTTTTAGATTTTATTCAAATGTGCCATCTATGCTTCCATAAAAGGTGGTAAAAGACTCCAAGTAACTCCACATACAAAAAGGGACCATGATCAACATCAAAACAAATGCCATGTCCCATGCTGCTCATTACGATTTTTCTCTTGTTTTGGTTTACTTTATTGCTATCATTGACTTCCTGTTTAATTTACTTGTTACCACAGGGGCAATCTTGAGCTACAGTGGCCATGTTAATGGGCATGGGTTGTCACCACTACAGCCCGAGAGTGACTATAGGGTCATATGATGAAAAACGAATATTTTTGGTATAACTTACCGTAAAATCTCTTTCTCGTCACGTTCATTGGGGGGACACAGCCAGACCATGGGATTTAGCCACTGCCACTAGGAGGCAACACTAAGCAAAAGTGTTAGCTCCTCCCACCAGTCTATATCACCCCTGCAGGCACTCAGCTAATTAGTTTGTATGCAAGCAGTAGGAACAGCCAGTGGGAGTACACAAAAAATTATTTACATTTTAACGTAAACCAAGGAAAGACATACCAGTCTTCTGGATATCTCGTCATCTGTGACCCGAGACCAAAGGGCTCTGCCCTGCTATAACGAAATTAATCCTTGGGAGGGTGCTGTGTCCCCCAATGAACGTGACGAGAAAGAGATTTTACGGTAAGTTATACCAAAAATATTCGTTTCTCGTCCGTATCATTGGGGGACCCAGCCAGACCATGGGACGTACAAAAGCAGTCCCGGAAATAAAAGGGTGGGAATTCCCAGAAAAAAAGGGTCCCCAGCAGTCAGGGGACTGCCGCCTGTAGAACCTTTCTACCCAATGCGGCGTCCGCTGACGCATATGTATGGACCCTATAGAATTTCGCAAATGTATGCAGGGATGTCCAAGTGGCTGCCTTACATACCTGTAATGCTGAGGCTCCATGCTGAACCGCCCAGGAAGCCCCCACCGCCCTTGTAGAGTGGGCAGTTATCCGGAATGGTGGTGACCTCCCCTTGGCTCGATAAGCCTCTGTCACTAGCGACCGAATCCACCTCGAGATGGTCACCTTCGAGGCCGCAGAACCCTTACGCGGCCCTTCCGGAATTATGAACAGAGTCTCTGTCTTCCGAAAGGCTTTGGTCCTTGCCACATAAATTTGTAGGGCCCTTACCAAATCCAACCGGTGCAGCGCTCTCTCTCTCTCGCATGTCCCGGTGCCGGGCAAAACGATGGAAGTACAATATCTTCATTAAGGTGAAATGCTGATACTACCTTTGGTAGAAAACCCGGCACCGGTCTCAGCACCACCTTGTCTTGGTGGAAAGTCAGGAAGGGCGGTTCGACCGATAGTGCAGCTAATTCGGACACTCTCCGTATAGACGTAATCGCCACCAAAAAGACCACTTTCCAGCATAGCAGTCTCAGGGGTACATCCCTGAGTGGTTCAAAAGGGTGTGATAGCAAAGCATCCAGCACCAAATTCAGATCCCATGCCGGAGTAGGTGGCCTGAACGGGGGTGATGTATGTGCGACCCCTTGAAGAAAAGTCCGCACCGCCAACCTACTAGCGATAGGTCTCTGGAACAGTACTGAAAGAGCTGATACCTGCCCTCTTAGTGAACCTAACTTCAGCCCTAATTCTAGTCCAGCCTGTAGAAACGCTAGAATGTTTGCTAGTGAGAATTGCATGGGATGTATCTGGCGGTCTTCACACCAGCTGAAAAAGCATCTCCATACGCGGTAATAAATTCTCGACGATGTCGGCTTCCTGGCTTGGACCATAGTTTGGATAACTGCTTCCGAGAATCCCCGTTTCTTCAATATTGCGGTCTCAACGGTCAGGCCGTCGAACGAAGTGACCCTAAATTCGGGTGGAAGATTGGGCCTTGTGACCGTAGGTCCTCCTGTTCTGGGAGTGGCCATGGAGCGTCGGCCAGCATTTCGATCAGGTCTGGATACCCTACTAACCTCGGCCAATCCGGAGCCACCAGGATTGCTGGACCCCCTAACCTCTTGAGAAACAGTGGCCGACCCCCTGGACTCTCCAGAGACTTGTCCACCCTCTTAGGGCAAGGCAAACCCCTGGCGTTATGGGGATTCCCTGGTCCAACGTCCACTGCGACCTGTTGCAGTGTGACGGTACATCCTGGAACCGGAAAAGCCAGCCCCCCACCCTGTGAATAGCGGGTGGGGAAGACCCTCATGCTGATACTCCTGTCCTCGCGTCCCTAGGTGCCTTGGCGCGAGCTCGCCAGGCTGGCCTGGTCTTAAAGGAAGGATTCTTCCTCTGCTCTGCTGGGGGACCTTCTGGTTGCGTCCACTGTCCTGTTGTGGGCCGGGATGTAACCTGCCGAAAGGAATGAAAAAAGGATTTCTTCCTAGATGGCGCCCTTCTTGATCTACCAGCCCCTTGCGGGAGTGACGTACTCTTCCCTCCCGTAGCGTCCTTAATTAGATCGTCGAGCTTTGGGCCAAACAGTCTCTTGCCCTCAAATGGCAGTTTCGTCAGAACCGCTTTAGATGATGCATCTGCTGACCAGTTTTTCAGCCATAGCGTCCTCCGTGTGGCCACGGACGCTGCTGATGCGCGTGCAACAAATTTGGCTGTATCCAAACTTGCCGCGCAGACGAATCTTCCTGCCTGTATGATCTTTTCAGTGACGTCTAACAGCTCACTGGGTGGGGCGCCTGCCACAATATCCCTGCGTAGTTGCTTTGCCCATGCCACCGACGCCTTGCTCATCCAGGCTGAAGCGAAGGTGGGTCGCAAGGCGGTGTCTGCCGCCTGAAAAGTTGTCTTCGCCAATGCATCAAGTTTTCTATCCTGTGTGTCGGTTAGAACCGCAACCTCGGCTGAAGGCAGCGCCGTGCTCCTTGATAAGCGCGATATTGGCGGGTCCACCACCGGAGGCACCGACCAGCTTTTGACTAGATCCTCTGAAAAAGGATAGGCGGCGTCCCAGGATTTACCTGGCTGCCTGAAACGTTTGTCTGGACTCTCCCATTCTTTCCCCAGGACTTCTTCAAAATCCTGATGGAAAGGAAATGTTTGGCGAATGCGTTTCTGCCGTTTAAATGATACGGTAACTTGTGGTACCTCGATTGGAGTCTCGGCTACCTGCAGCGTGTCTTTCACTGCTAACACCAAGCTGTCCATTAAAGTGGACAGCCTGGACACCTGCTCGTCGTCTAGGTCTGATAAAGATGACACAGCGGATCCTTCTTCCTCCTCCGGATCGCTACTACCCCCCAGAAAAACTGTGCGGAGGTAGATCTTGGTCTACCGCTTGAGAGGCTGAGGAGCATGACGCCCGTGAGAGGTCCGGATGGGACCTAACCGACCTCCCTGTATGCCGAGACGGCTTAGAGTCTTCCCTGGACCTCCGACGAGACCTGTGGGAAACCCTTTCAGAGCTGCGGGATCTCCGCCTCTTGTGTGACCTTCCCCGCGAACGCTCTGGGGAGGACACCTCCGAATCGGATACCAAACGGCGCAATATTGCTGCCGACGAGCTGGCTAGTCCTGACACTGCTGAGGCCAGGGATCTAGCCCATTCAGGCTCGGCTACCTGCTCCACAGGGGCGGCGGGGGGCACCGGGGTCCCTGGAGCCGATCGCACTGGGATACAGGCTACACAGCGGGATTCCGCCTGACCGCTGGGGAACTTAGCGCTGCACAACGTGCACGCATAAAACTTCGCCCTCCCCATAGCCTGACTGGAACCCTCTGGTCTAGGGTCAGACATGACGCAATCCACACCTATATATAACGGCAAGGGGTGGTGGGAATAGGGGTAGGGTGTCTCCGTGTACTGCTGCAAGCGAGTACCCGCAGGGGGGAAACAACACAGGGGAGAGCTGCCTTGGCAGGGCTTACCCCGTCCTGCGGCTGTCCTGGCCCAGCTGGAGCTTCTGGGTCCCGGCGGCCTTCTCGGTGGTACAGACACTGGAAGATGCCGCCGCTGGAGACTGTAGCTGCAGGTGACTGTCGCTCCAAGTGACTGGTGCTGCTGGAGCCTGGTGATGTGGATGACAACTGCTGCCGACTGGCTGTAGTAAATGCCACTGGAAAGACCTGGGCGACTCACTGGGGAGCAGTTCCTGCAAAAGCTGGGGAACTGTGGTCCTGTTACTGTGAACGGCCATCCTCCCTGCAGGCCGCCTCCTTAAATGTCCCGCGCGTCCGAGGTGGGCGTGGCCTGCCCCGGAAGTCCAGCCTCGTCACCGGAAGTGCCTTGTGCAACGCACGAAAGCATCCCCGCAGCTCACTGCAGCCGACCAGCCATCCGAGGTGGGCGTGGCCTGCACCGGAAGTCCCGCCGCGTACCGGAAGTGCCGTGTGCAACGCACAAAAGCATCCCCGCGGCCGGCGCCCAGCCCCCCGGGGCACCGCAGCTCACTCTGCAGACTGTAGTGTGCAGACCAGCCGCTGGGGCATGCGTACCGCCGCCGCCAGCCGCCCGCAGTAGGACTCCAATGGCCAGCAGCAGCATCCTCCCCCTCCCAGTCCTGCCGGTAAGAACCCAGCCCCCAATCCCTTATGTACAGAAGGGAAAACAAGGGGGGAGGGAAACAGGAGGGAGGGGGGCATAAGCACATGCCTGGGTGCGATAGAGGGGGGAGAGTAGGAGAGAGGAGGGTGAAGGACCAACGACACCTGAAGCCTTGCAATCTGGTGGGGGTCCTCTGGAGGGGGTCCCGGCAGCCAACCGCAGACTTGAAGTGGGTTTGAGGTGCCGCTCTGTTCCACTCGGGTACGCTCCTACTCCCCTTTCTGCACTCCAGCAGTGTTCCCCCCTGCGCTCGCCGTCCGAGAGGGGCGCCGCTCCAGAGGGGGGAACCCTATTGCTGGCGGGCCAGCGACGCCAATGCACATAGGCAGGGTCGTGCCACCTTTTCTTCGCTGGGTAGGGCGCCGCAGAGTGGTGGAGACACCATCTGCCTGCGCCCTCCCCGGGAGTACAGGAAAAGCCAGGGAAAAGCCCCAACTCCCCGTATGCCCGCCATAAAGTCCTCCTGGACCTGACATGTCTGCCTCCTTGCTAGACACTAAGCTAAAAACTAATTAGCTGAGTGCCTGCAGGGGTGATATAGCCTGGTGGGAGGAGCTAACACTTTTGCTTAGTGTCGCCTCCTAGTGGCAGTGGCTATATCCCATGGTCTGGCTGGGTCCCCCAATGATACGGACGAGAAATTTACACCATCAAAGTGCAAAGGTAAACAAGAGCAGGCAGGAGGCCAGGAGAAAATAGAGTGGGCATTTTATAAATACGGTGCCTTTTCTTATTTGAAGTCATTTGCAGCCACAAGGGTTATTTTATTACAAGTCTGAAAAAACACTTTATGGCTTAATTTTTTTTACAGGATTCAAATCTAAAAATTCTATATAAACGTAAAAATCTAAAGAATATAATATCTTGCTAAACTTCTGCAAAAAGTAATATTAACATAACATGCAAATTTATGCTTTAAAGGAGATGTCCCGAGGCAGCAAGTGGGTCTATACACTTCTGTATGGCCATAATAATGCACTTTGTAATGTACATTGTGCATTAATTATGAGCCATACAGAAGTTATAAAAAGTTTTATACTTACCTGCTCCGTTGCTGGCGTCCTCGTCTCCATGGTGCCGACTAATTTTCGCCCTCCGATGGCCAAATTAGCCGCGCTTGCGCAGTCCGGGTCTTCTCCTCTTCTCTATGGGGCTCCGTGTAGCTCCGCCCCGTCACGTGCCGATTCCAGCCAATCAGGAGGCTGGAATCGGCAATGGACCGCACAGAAGCCCTGCGGTCCATGAAGACAGAGGATCCCGGCGGCCATCTTCAGCAGGTGAGTATGAAGACGCCGGACCGCCGGGATTCAGGTAAGCGCTGTGCGGGTGGTTTTTTTAACCCCTGCATCGGGGTTGTCTCGCGCCGAACGGGGGGGGGGTGTTTAAAAAAAAAAAACCCGTTTCGGCGCGGGACATCTCCTTTAAGTGCTAAAACATAAAATGATCAAGCAATTATAGATAGTAATTTAAGCTATAGAAAGGTAGTACATGCAAGACCTCAACAGTAGAGAATAATTTTTTTGAAGACTGCTACACGGTGGGCCACAGAAAAGAAGTCCAGCATTTGCAAACAATAAACCTATAACCTATGAACATACCCTAAATAGGCTTTTAAAACCGCTTCTAGTGCTGATTCTTGTAACAAGATATTATAAAAACACTTGCAAAAGAGTATGTTCTATTTATAATGATCTTAAAAATCTTATGTTTTTCACATTTTACCTGGTTTTGCGGTGGGTACTTCATATCCTAGAATAATGATAAAAATGGAAACCATATTTTATGGAATTTGACAGATGCAGATTTAAAATGATTAGATATGTACATTTAGAAAAGATAATAGTATGGACACTTCTAGGGAAAAAAACAACCAGAGAAATGCAGAAAGCATTTATTAAAAAAAACGTATACATTTCACTAGAATGTTCTATTTGCTATGTACTTCCTGGTTTAAGTAGAAGAGCAATTGTGCTTTTCTTCTTGTAAACAGAAAATAACTGAACTAAATCGACAGATTCCATTCATTTTTAAAGTACAAATTCTACAAAATTGCATCAGCTTGCAGGAATCAAAAGATATTGTTAAAAGAAAGCTCATAGGAGGTGACAACAAAGAGTCCTTTTTTCATAGTTTTGGGCCACAACTTTTCTTCTGTTCTATTGATGTGCTACCTTAGGTGTACCGGGAGATCAAGGAGGTGGACATTATAACCAGAAATATGTTGTGAATTCAACCAGACACTTTCCAAAGCCAATTAGTTTGGATCAGCTGTTTATACAAAAGCAAACTGAAACCCTGTGGAAATGGCATAAGACAGGCCATCTTCAACCTCACAAGCCACATAAATTAACAGGGTAGGATAAATCTGCAAATGCTATTACCGTAAAAAAAAGTCTGTGAAAGATAGAACTCAGTCACATGGCTTTTACTCCAGTATAAGCTACCAGCAATATTGCCGTGATTTTAATGCCACGCCTTAGTGATTATATGAGATTCCTGGAGCCACATGGGCAGAATTGTATTTCAAGTAATAGTTAGGCAAGACAAGATTTCTGTTGACCTGATTAGCAATAATGCCTCTCCAACACGTTAGTCTATAGAAGGATAATTTAATTCTGCTCGGCTACATTTCCCTATTATAATCAAAGCTTAGGACTAAAGAATTTAACTCTACTGGGGGCCCAAAGAGAGATTTGAAAAACAATCAGTTTCTGGTGAAACACAGAATAGAATATTTTATCTTGATTGTTTTTGTGTATATGACATTTCAAAGCTCCGTGACTTGAATTTCCTGGCTGTTTTTCATTTGTAAGGCAATTAAACTTATCTGGTAATGTTATAGGACCACAAAGAGGAAACAATTAAAGTATTGGTCCAATTTACCTGGTGTAGTTTCTTCACAACCCCATTCATCTGAACAACCTGTATTTAAAGCAATGATTAGATATGAGTTCCTGTAAGTATATCTTTTAGATTTTATTCAAATGCGCCATCTATGCTTCCATAAAAGGCGGTAAAAGACTCCAAGTAACTCCACATACAAAAAGGGACCATGATCAACTTCAAAACAAATGCCATGTCCCCATGCTGCTCATTACGATTTTTCTCTTGTTTTGGTTTACTTTATTGCTATCATTGACTTCCTGTTTAATTTACATGTTACCACAGGGGCAATCTTGAGCTACAGTGGCCATGTTAATGGGTATGGGTTGTCACCACTACAGCCCGAGAGTGACTATAGGGTCATATGATGAAAAATTTACACCATCAAGGTGCAAAGGTAAACAAGAGCAGGCAGGAGGCCAGGAGAAAATAGAGTGGGCATTTTATAAATACGGTGCCTTTTCTTATTTGAAGTCATTTGCAGCCACAAGGGTTATTTTATTACAAGTCTGAAAAACACTTTATGGCTTAATTTTTTTTACAGGATTCAAATCTAAAAATTCTATATAAACGTAAAAATATAAAGAATATAATATCTTGCTAAACTTCTGCAAAAAGTAAAATTACCATAACATGCAAATTTACGCTTTAAGTGCTAAAACATAAAATGAACAAGCATTTATAGATAGTAATTTAAGCTATAGAAAGGTAGTAGATGCAAGACCTCAACAGTAGAGAATAATTTTTTTGAAGACTGCTACACGGGCCACAGAAAAGAAGTCCAGCATTTGCAAACAATAAACCTATAACCTATGAACATACCCTAAATAAGCTTTTAAAACCGCTTCTAGTGCTGATTCTTGTAACAAGATATTATAAAAACAGTTGCAAAAAAGTATGTTCTATTTATAATGATCTTAAAAATCTTATGTTTTTCACATTTTACCTGGTTTTGCGGTGGGTACTTCATATCCTAGAATAATGATAAAAATGGAAACCATATTTTATGGAATTTGACAGATGCAGATTTAAAATGATTAGATATGTACATTTAGAAAAGATAATAGTATGGACACTTCTAGGGAAAAAAACAACCAGAGAAATGCAGAAAGCGCTTTTTTTTAAAAACGTATACATTTCACTAGAATGTTCTATTTGCTATGTACTTCCTGGTTTAAGTAGAAGAGCAATTGTGCTTTTCTTCTTGTAAACAGAAAATAACTGAACTAAATCGACAGATTCCATTCATTTTTAAAGTACAAATTCTACAAAATTGCATCAGCTTGCAGGAATCAAAAGATATTGTTAAAAGAAAGCTCATAGGAACTGACAAAAAAGAGTCCTTTTTTCATAGTTTTGGGCCACAACTTTTCTTCTGTTCTATTGATGTGCTACCTTAGGTGTATCGGGAGATCAAGGAGGTGGACATTATAACCAGAAATATGTAGTGAATTCAACCAGACACTTTCCAAAGCCAATAAGTTTTGATCAGCTGTTTATAAAAAAGCAAACTGAAACTCTGTGGAAATGGCATAAGACAGGCCATCTTCAACCTCACAAGCCACATAAATTAACAGGGTGAGATAAATCTGCAAATGCTATTACCGTAAAAAAAAGTCTGTGAAAGATAGAACTCAGTCACATGGCTTTTACTCCAGTATAAGCTACCAGCAATATTGCCGTGATTTTAATGCCACGCCTTAGTGATTATATGAGATTCCTGGTGCCACATGGGTAGAATTGTATTTCAAGTAATAGTTAGGCAAGACAAGATTTCTGTTGACCTGATTAGCAATAATGCCTCTCCAAAACGTTAGTCTATAGAAGGATAATTTCATTCTGCTCGGCTACATTTCCCTATTATAATCAAAGCTTCGGACTAAAGAATTTAACTCTACTGGGGGCCCAAAGAGAGATTTGAAAAACAATCAGTTTCTGGTGAAACACAAAATAGAATATTTTATCTTGATTGTTTTTGTGTATATGACATTTCAAAGCTCCGTGACTTGAATTTCCTGGGTGTTTTTCATTTGTAAGGCAATTAAACTTATCTGGTAATGTTATAGGACCACAAAGAGGAAACAATTAAAGTATTGGTTCAATTTACCTGGTGTAGTTTCTTCACAACCCCATTCATCTGAACAACCTGTATTTAAAGCAATAATAAGATATGAGTTCCTGTAAGTATATCTTTTAGATTTTATTCAAATGTGCCATCTATGCTTCCATGAAGGCGGTAAAAGACTCCAAGTAACTCCACATACAAAAAGGGACCATGATCAACTTCAAAACAAATGCCATGTCCCCATGCTGCTCATTACGATTTTTCTCTTGTTTTGGTTTACTTTATTGCTATCATTGACTTCCTGTTTAATTTACATGTTACCACAGGGGCAATCTTGAGCTACAGTGGCCATGTTAATGGGCATGGGTTGTCACCACTACAGCCCGAGAGTGACTATAGGGTCATATGATGAAAAATTTACACCATCAAGGTGCAAAGGTAAACAAGAGCAGGCAGGAGGCCAGGAGAAAATAGAGTGGGCATTTTATAAATACGGTGCCTTTTCTTATTTGAAGTCATTTGCAGCCACAAGGGTTATTTTATTACAAGTCTGAAAAAACACTTTATGGCTTAATTTTTTTTACAGGATTCAAATCTAAAAATTCTATATAAACGTAAAAATCTAAAGAATATAATATCTTGCTAAACTTCTGCAAAAAGTAATATTAACATAACATGCAAATTTACGCTTTAAGTGCTAAAACATAAAATGAACAAGCAATTATAGATAGTAATTTAAGCTATAGAAAGGTAGTAGATGCAAGACCTCAACAGTAGAGAATAATTTTTTTGAAGACTGCTACACGGGCCACAGAAAAGAAGTCCAGCATTTGCAAACAATAAACCTATAACCTATGAACATACCCTAAATAAGCTTTTAAAACCGCTTCTAGTGCTGATTCTTGTAACAAGATATTATAAAAACAGTTGCAAAAAAGTATGTTCTATTTATAATGATCTTAAAAATCTTATGTTTTTCACATTTTACCTGGTTTTGCGGTGGGTACTTCATATCCTAGAATAATGATAAAAATGGAAACCATATTTTATGGAATTTGACAGATGCAGATTTAAAATGATTAGATATGTACATTTAGAAAAGATAATAGTATGGACACTTCTAGGGAAAAAAACAACCAGAGAAATGCAGAAAGCGCTTTTTTTTAAAAACGTATACATTTCACTAGAATGTTCTATTTGCTATGTACTTCCTGGTTTAAGTAGAAGAGCAATTGTGCTTTTCTTCTTGTAAACAGAAAATAACTGAACTAAATCGACAGATTCCATTCATTTTTAAAGTACAAATTCTACAAAATTGCATCAGCTTGCAGGAATCAAAAGATATTGTTAAAAGAAAGCTCATAGGAACTGACAACAAAGAGTCCTTTTTTCATAGTTTTGGGCCACAACTTTTCTTCTGTTCTATTGATGTGCTACCTTAGGTGTTTGATCAGCTGTTTATAAAAAAGCAAACTGAAACTCTGTGGAAATGGCATAAGACAGGCCATCTTCAACCTCACAAGCCACATAAATTAACAGGGTAGGATAAATCTGCAAATGCTATTACCGTAAAAAAAAGTCTGTGAAAGATAGAACTCAGTCACATGGCTTTTACTCCAGTATAAGCTACCAGCAATATTGCCGTGATTTTAATGCCACGCCTTAGTGATTATATGAGATTCCTGGTGCCACATGGGCAGAATTGTATTTCAAGTAATAGTTAGGCAAGACAAGATTTCTGTTGACCTGATTAGCAATAATGCCTCTCCAACACGTTAGTCTATAGAAGGATAATTTCATTCTGCTCGGCTACATTTCCCTATTATAATCAAAGCTTAGGACTAAAGAATTTAACTCTACTGGGGGCCCAAAGAGAGATTTGAAAAACAATCAGTTTCTGGTGAAACACAGAATAGAATATTTTATCTTGATTGTTTTTGTGTATATGACATTTCAAAGCTCCGTGACTTGAATGTCCTGGGTGTTTTTCATTTGTAAGGCAATTAAACTTATCTGGTAATTTTATAGGACCACAAAGAGGAAACAATTAAAGTATTGGTCCAATTTACCTGGTGTAGTTTCTTCACAACCCCATTCATCTGAACAACCTGTATTTAAAGCAATGATTAGATATGAGTTCCTGTAAGTATATCTTTTAGATTTTATTCAAATGTGCCATCTATGCTTCCATAAAAGGCGGTAAAAGACTCCAAGTAACTCCACATACAAAAAGGGACCATGATCAACTTCAAAACAAATGCCATGTCCCCATGCTGCTCATTACGATTTTTCTCTTGTTTTGGATTACTTTATTGCTATCATTGACTTCCTGTTTAATTTACATGTTACCACAGGGGCAATCTTGAGCTACAGTGGCCATGTTAATGGGCATGGGTTGTCACCACTACAGCCCGAGAGTGACTATAGGGTCATATGATGAAAAATTTACACCATCAAGGTGCAAAGGTAAACAAGAGCAGGCAGGAGGCCAGGAGAAAATAGAGTGGGCATTTTATAAATACGGTGCCTTTTCTTATTTGAAGTCATTTGCAGCCACAAGGGTTATTTTATTACAAGTCTGAAAAAACACTTTATGGCTTAATTTTTTTTACAGGATTCAAATTTAAAAATTCTCTATAAACGTAAAAATCTAAAGAATATAATATCTTGCTAAACTTCTGCAAAAAGTAATATTAACATAACATACAAATCTACGCTTTAAGTGCTAAAACATAAAATGAACAAGCAATTATAGATAGTAATTTAAGCTATAGAAAGGTAGTAAATGCAAGACCTCAACAGTAGAGAATAATTTTTTTGAAGACTGCTACACGGTGGGCCACAGAAAAGAAGTCCAGCATTTGCAAACAATAAAGCTATAACCTATGAACATACCCTAAATAGGCTTTTAAAACCGCTTCTAGTGCTGATTCTTGTAACAAGATATTATAAAAACAGTTGCAAAAAAGTATGTTCTATTTATAATGATCTTAAAAATCTTATGTTTTTCACATTTTACCTGGTTTTGCGGTGGGTACTTCATATCCTAGAATAATGATAAAAATGGAAACCATATTTTATGGAATTTGACAGATGCAGATTTAAAATGATTAGATGTGTACATTTAGAAAAGATAATAGTATGGACACTTCTAGGGAAAAAAACAACCAGAGAAATGCAGAAAGCATTTATTAAAAAAACGTATACATTTCACTAGAATGTTCTATTTGCTATGTACTTCCTGGTTTAAGTAGAAGAGCAATTGTGCTTTTCTTCTTGCAAACAGAAAATAACTTAACTAAATCGACAGATTCCATTCATTTTTAAAGTACAAATTCTACAAAATTGCATCAGCTTGCAGGAATCAAAAGATATTGTTAAAAGAAAGCTCATAGGAACTGACAACAAAGAGTCCTTTTTTCATAGTTTTGGGCCACAACTTTTCTTCTGTTCTATTGATGTGCTACCTTAGGTGTACCGGGAGATCAAGGAGGTGGACATTATAACCAGAAATATGTTGTGAATTCAACCAGACACTTTCCAAAGCCAATAAGTTTTGATCAGCTGTTTATAAAAAAGCAAACTGAAACCCTGTGGAAATGGCATAAGACAGGCCATCTTCAACCTCACAAGCCACATAAATTAACAGGGTAGGATAAATCTGCAAATGCTATTACCGTAAAAAAAAGTCTGTGAAAGATAGAACTCAGTCACATGGCTTTTACTCCAGTATAAGCTACCAGCAATATTGCCGTGATTTTAATGCCACGCCTTAGTGATTATATGAGATTCCTGGTGCCACATGGGCAGAATTGTATTTCAAGTAATAGTTAGGCAAGACAAGATTTCTGTTGACCTGATTAGCAATAATGCCTCTCCAACACGTTAGTCTATAGAAGGATAATTTCATTCTGCTCGGCTACATTTCCCTATTATAATCAAAGCTTAGGACTAAAGAATTTAACTCTACTGGGGGCCCAAAGAGAGATTTGAAAAACAATCAGTTTCTGGTGAAACACAGAATAGAATATTTTATCTTGATTGTTTTTGTGTATATGACATTTCAAAGCTCCGTGACTTGAATGTCCTGGCTGTTTTTCATTTGTAAGGCAATTAAACTTATCTGGTAATTTTATAGGACCACAAAGAGGAAACAATTAAAGTATTGGTCCAATTTACCTGGTGTAGTTTCTTCACAACCCCATTCATCTGAACAACCTGTATTTAAAGCAATGATTAGATATGAGTTCCTGTAAGTATATCTTTTAGATTTTATTCAAATGTGCCATCTATGCTTCCATAAAAGGCGGTAAAAGACTCCAAGTAACTCCACATACAAAAAGGGACCATGATCAACTTCAAAACAAATGCCATGTCCCCATGCTGCTCATTACGATTTTTCTCTTGTTTTGGTTTACTTTATTGCTATCATTGACTTCCTGTTTAATTTACATGTTACCACAGGGGCAATCTTGAGCTACAGTGGCCATGTTAATGGGCATGGGTTGTCACCACTACAGCCCGAGAGTGACTATAGGGTCATATGATGAAAAATTTACACCATCAAGGTGCAAAGGTAAACAAGAGCAGGCAGGAGGCCAGGAGAAAATAGAGTGGGCATTTTATAAATATGGTGCCTTTTCTTATTTGAAGTCATTTGCAGCCACAAGGGTTATTTTATTACAAGTCTGAAAAAACACTTTATGGCTTAATTTTTTTTACAGGATTCAAATCTAAAAATTCTATATAAACGTAAAAATCTAAAGAATATAATATCTTGCTAAACTTCTGCAAAAAGTAAAATTACCATAACATGCAAATTTACGCTTTAAGTGCTAAAACATAAAATGAACAAGCAATTATAGATAGTAATTTAAGCTATAGAAAGGTAGTAGATGCAAGACCTCAACAGTAGAGAATAATTTTTTTGAAGACTGCTACACGGTGGGCCACAGAAAAGAAGTCCAGCATTTGCAAACAATAAACCTATAGCCTATGAACATACCCTAAATAAGCTTTTAAAACCGCTTCTAGTGCTGATTCTTGTAACAAGATATTATAAAAACAGTTGCAAAAAAGTATGTTCTATTTATAATGATCTTAAAAATCTTATGTTTTTCACATTTTACCTGGTTTTGCGGTGGGTACTTCATATCCTAGAATAATGATAAAAATGGAAACCATATTTTATGGAATTTGACAGATGCAGATTTAAAATGATTAGTTATGTACATTTAGAAAAGATAATAGTATGGACACTTCTAGGGAAAAAAACAACCAGAGAAATGCAGAAAGCATTTATTAAAAAAACGTATACATTTTACTAGAATGTTCTATTTGCTATGTACTTCCTGGTTTAAGTAGAAGAGCAATTGTGCTTTTCTTCTTGTAAACAGAAAATAACTGAACTAAATCGACAGATTCCATTCATTTTTAAAGTACAAATTCTACAAAATTGCATCAGCTTGCAGGAATCAAAAGATATTGTTAAAAGAAAGCTCATAGGAACTGACAACAAAGAGTCCTTTTTTCATAGTTTTGGGCCACAACTTTTCTTCTGTTCTATTGATGTGCTACCTTAGGTGTTTGATCAGCTGTTTATAAAAAAGCAAACTGAAACTCTGTGGAAATGGCATAAGACAGGCCATCTTCAACCTCACAAGCCACATAAATTAACAGGGTAGGATAAATCTGCAAATGCTATTACCGTAAAAAAAAGTCTGTGAAAGATAGAACTCAGTCACATGGCTTTTACTCCAGTATAAGCTACCAGCAATATTGCCGTGATTTTAATGCCACGCCTTAGTGATTATATGAGATTCCTGGTGCCACATGGGCAGAATTGTATTTCAAGTAATAGTTAGGCAAGACAAGATTTCTGTTGACCTGATTAGCAATAATGCCTCTCCAACACGTTAGTCTATAGAAGGATAATTTCATTCTGCTCGGCTACATTTCCCTATTATAATCAAAGCTTAGGACTAAAGAATTTAACTCTACTGGGGGCCCAAAGAGAGATTTGAAAAACAATCAGTTTCTGGTGAAACACAGAATAGAATATTTTATCTTGATTGTTTTTGTGTATATGACATTTCAAAGCTCCGTGACTTGAATGTCCTGGCTGTTTTTCATTTGTAAGGCAATTAAACTTATCTGGTAATTTTATAGGACCACAAAGAGGAAACAATTAAAGTATTGGTCCAATTTACCTGGTGTAGTTTCTTCACAACCCCATTCATCTGAACAACCTGTATTTAAAGCAATGATTAGATATGAGTTCCTGTAAGTATATCTTTTAGATTTTATTCAAATGTGCCATCTATGCTTCCATAAAAGGCGGTAAAAGACTCCAAGTAACTCCACATACAAAAAGGGACCATGATCAACTTCAAAACAAATGCCATGTCCCCATGCTGCTCATTACGATTTTTCTCTTGTTTTGGTTTACTTTATTGCTATCATTGACTTCCTGTTTAATTTACATGTTACCACAGGGGCAATCTTGAGCTACAGTGGCCATGTTAATGGGCATGGGTTGTCACCACTACAGCCCGAGAGTGACTATAGGGTCATATGATGAAAAATTTACACCATCAAGGTGCAAAGGTAAACAAGAGCAGGCAGGAGGCCAGGAGAAAATAGAGTGGGCATTTTATAAATACGGTGCCTTTTCTTATTTGAAGTCATTTGCAGCCACAAGGGTTATTTTATTACAAGTCTGAAAAAACACTTTATGGCTTAATTTTTTTTACAGGATTCAAATCTAAAAATTCTATATAAACGTAAAAATCTAAAAAATATAATATCTTGCTAAACTTCTGCAAAAAGTAAAATTACCATAACATGCAAATTTACGCTTTAAGTGCTAAAACATAAAATGAACAAGCAATTATAGATAGTAATTTAAGCTATAGAAAGGTAGTAGATGCAAGACATCAACAGTAGAGAATAATTTTTTTGAAGACTGCTACACGGTGGGCCACAGAAAAGAAGTCCAGCATTTGCAAACAATAAACCTATAGCCTATGAACATACCCTAAATAAGCTTTTAAAACCGCTTCTAGTGCTGATTCTTGTAACAAGATATTATAAAAACAGTTGCAAAAAAGTATGTTCTATTTATAATGATCTTAAAAATCTTATGTTTTTCACATTTTACCTGGTTTTGCGGTGGGTACTTCATATCCTAGAATAATGATAAAAATGGAAACCATATTTTATGGAATTTGACAGATGCAGATTTAAAATGATTAGTTATGTACATTTAGAAAAGATAATAGTATGGACACTTCTAGGGAAAAAAAACAACCAGAGAAATGCAGAAAGCATTTATTAAAAAAACGTATACATTTTACTAGAATGTTCTATTTGCTATGTACTTCCTGGTTTAAGTAGAAGAGCAATTGTGCTTTTCTTCTTGTAAACAGAAAATAACTGAACTAAATCGACAGATTCCATTCATTTTTAAAGTACAAATTCTACAAAATTGCATCAGCTTGCAGGAATCAAAAGATATTGTTAAAAGAAAGCTCATAGGAACTGACAAAAAAGAGTCCTTTTTTCATAGTTTTGGGCCACAACTTTTCTTCTGTTCTATTGATGTGCTACCTTAGGTGTACCGGGAGATCAAGGAGGTGGACATTATAACCAGAAATATGTTGTGAATTCAACCAGACACTTTCCAAAGCCAATTAGTTTTGATCAGCTGTTTATAAAAAAGCAAACTGAAACTCTGTGGAAATGGCATAAGACAGGCCATCTTCAACCTCACAAGCCACATAAATTAACAGGGTAGGATAAATCTGCAAATGCTATTACCGTAAAAAAAAGTCTGTGAAAGATAGAACTTAGTCACATGGCTTTTACTCCAGTATAAGCTACCAGCAATATTGCCGTGATTTTAATGCCACGCCTTAGCGACTATATGAGATTCCTGGTGCCACATGGGCAGAATTGTGTTTCAAGTAATAGTTAGGCAAGACAAGATTTCTGTTGACCTGATTAGCAATAATGCCTCTCCAACACGTCAATCTATAGAAGGATAATTTCATTCTGCTCGGCTACATTTCCCTATTATAATCAAAGCTTAGGACTAAAGAATTTAACTCTACTGGGGGCCCAAAGAGAGATTTGAAAAACAATCAGTTTCTGGTGAAACACAGAATTGAATATTTTATCTTGATCGTTTTTGTGTATATGACATTTCAAAGCTCCGTGACTTGAATTTCCTGGCTGTTTTTCATTTGTAAGGCAATTAAACTTATCTGGTAATGTTATAGGACCACAAAGAGGAAACAATTAAAGTATTGGTCCAATTTACCTGGTGTAGTTTCTTCACAACCCCATTCATCTGAACAACCTGTATTTAAAGCAATGATAAGATATGAGTTCCTGTAAGTATATCTTTTAGATTTTATTCAAATGTGCCATCTATGCTTCCATAAAAGGCGGTAAAAGACTCCAAGTAACTCCACATACAAAAAGGGACCATGATCAACTTCAAAACAAATGCCATGTCCCCATGCTGCTCATTACGATTTTTCTCTTGTTTTGGTTTACTTTATTGCTATCATTGACTTCCTGTTTAATTTACATGTTACCACAGGGGCAATCTTGAGCTACAGTGGCCATGTTAATGGGTATGGGTTGTCACCACTACAGCCCGAGAGTGACTATAGGGTCATATGATGAAAAATTTACACCATCAAGGTGCAAAGGTAAACAAGAGCAGGCAGGAGGCCAGGAGAAAATAGAGTGGGCATTTTATAAATACGGTGCCTTTTCTTATTTGAAGTCATTTGCAGCCACAAGGGTTATTTTATTACAAGTCTGAAAAACACTTTATGGCTTAATTTTTTTTACAGGATTCAAATCTAAAAATTCTATATAAACGTAAAAATATAAAGAATATAATATCTTGCTAAACTTCTGCAAAAAGTAAAATTACCATAACATGCAAATTTACGCTTTAAGTGCTAAAACATAAAATGAACAAGCATTTATAGATAGTAATTTAAGCTATAGAAAGGTAGTAGATGCAAGACCTCAACAGTAGAGAATAATTTTTTTGAAGACTGCTACACGGGCCACAGAAAAGAAGTCCAGCATTTGCAAACAATAAACCTATAACCTATGAACATACCCTAAATAAGCTTTTAAAACCGCTTCTAGTGCTGATTCTTGTAACAAGATATTATAAAAACAGTTGCAAAAAAGTATGTTCTATTTATAATGATCTTAAAAATCTTATGTTTTTCACATTTTACCTGGTTTTGCGGTGGGTACTTCATATCCTAGAATAATGATAAAAATGGAAACCATATTTTATGGAATTTGACAGATGCAGATTTAAAATGATTAGATATGTACATTTAGAAAAGATAATAGTATGGACACTTCTAGGGAAAAAAACAACCAGAGAAATGCAGAAAGCGCTTTTTTTTAAAAACGTATACATTTCACTAGAATGTTCTATTTGCTATGTACTTCCTGGTTTAAGTAGAAGAGCAATTGTGCTTTTCTTCTTGTAAACAGAAAATAACTGAACTAAATCGACAGATTCCATTCATTTTTAAAGTACAAATTCTACAAAATTGCATCAGCTTGCAGGAATCAAAAGATATTGTTAAAAGAAAGCTCATAGGAACTGACAAAAAAGAGTCCTTTTTTCATAGTTTTGGGCCACAACTTTTCTTCTGTTCTATTGATGTGCTACCTTAGGTGTACCGGGAGATCAAGGAGGTGGACATTATAACCAGAAATATGTAGTGAATTCAACCAGACACTTTCCAAAGCCAATAAGTTTTGATCAGCTGTTTATAAAAAAGCAAACTGAAACTCTGTGGAAATGGCATAAGACAGGCCATCTTCAACCTCACAAGCCACATAAATTAACAGGGTGAGATAAATCTGCAAATGCTATTACCGTAAAAAAAAGTCTGTGAAAGATAGAACTCAGTCACATGGCTTTTACTCCAGTATAAGCTACCAGCAATATTGCCGTGATTTTAATGCCACGCCTTAGTGATTATATGAGATTCCTGGTGCCACATGGGTAGAATTGTATTTCAAGTAATAGTTAGGCAAGACAAGATTTCTGTTGACCTGATTAGCAATAATGCCTCTCCAAAACGTTAGTCTATAGAAGGATAATTTCATTCTGCTCGGCTACATTTCCCTATTATAATCAAAGCTTCGGACTAAAGAATTTAACTCTACTGGGGGCCCAAAGAGAGATTTGAAAAACAATCAGTTTCTGGTGAAACACAAAATAGAATATTTTATCTTGATTGTTTTTGTGTATATGACATTTCAAAGCTCCGTGACTTGAATTTCCTGGGTGTTTTTCATTTGTAAGGCAATTAAACTTATCTGGTAATGTTATAGGACCACAAAGAGGAAACAATTAAAGTATTGGTTCAATTTACCTGGTGTAGTTTCTTCACAACCCCATTCATCTGAACAACCTGTATTTAAAGCAATAATAAGATATGAGTTCCTGTAAGTATATCTTTTAGATTTTATTCAAATGTGCCATCTATGCTTCCATGAAGGCGGTAAAAGACTCCAAGTAACTCCACATACAAAAAGGGACCATGATCAACTTCAAAACAAATGCCATGTCCCCATGCTGCTCATTACGATTTTTCTCTTGTTTTGGTTTACTTTATTGCTATCATTGACTTCCTGTTTAATTTACATGTTACCACAGGGGCAATCTTGAGCTACAGTGGCCATGTTAATGGGCATGGGTTGTCACCACTACAGCCCGAGAGTGACTATAGGGTCATATGATGAAAAATTTACACCATCAAGGTGCAAAGGTAAACAAGAGCAGGCAGGAGGCCAGGAGAAAATAGAGTGGGCATTTTATAAATACGGTGCCTTTTCTTATTTGAAGTCATTTGCAGCCACAAGGGTTATTTTATTACAAGTCTGAAAAAACACTTTATGGCTTAATTTTTTTTACAGGATTCAAATCTAAAAATTCTATATAAACGTAAAAATCTAAAGAATATAATATCTTGCTAAACTTCTGCAAAAAGTAATATTAACATAACATGCAAATTTACGCTTTAAGTGCTAAAACATAAAATGAACAAGCAATTATAGATAGTAATTTAAGCTATAGAAAGGTAGTAGATGCAAGACCTCAACAGTAGAGAATAATTTTTTTGAAGACTGCTACACGGGCCACAGAAAAGAAGTCCAGCATTTGCAAACAATAAACCTATAACCTATGAACATACCCTAAATAAGCTTTTAAAACCGCTTCTAGTGCTGATTCTTGTAACAAGATATTATAAAAACAGTTGCAAAAAAGTATGTTCTATTTATAATGATCTTAAAAATCTTATGTTTTTCACATTTTACCTGGTTTTGCGGTGGGTACTTCATATCCTAGAATAATGATAAAAATGGAAACCATATTTTATGGAATTTGACAGATGCAGATTTAAAATGATTAGATATGTACATTTAGAAAAGATAATAGTATGGACACTTCTAGGGAAAAAAACAACCAGAGAAATGCAGAAAGCGCTTTTTTTTAAAAACGTATACATTTCACTAGAATGTTCTATTTGCTATGTACTTCCTGGTTTAAGTAGAAGAGCAATTGTGCTTTTCTTCTTGTAAACAGAAAATAACTGAACTAAATCGACAGATTCCATTCATTTTTAAAGTACAAATTCTACAAAATTGCATCAGCTTGCAGGAATCAAAAGATATTGTTAAAAGAAAGCTCATAGGAACTGACAACAAAGAGTCCTTTTTTCATAGTTTTGGGCCACAACTTTTCTTCTGTTCTATTGATGTGCTACCTTAGGTGTTTGATCAGCTGTTTATAAAAAAGCAAACTGAAACTCTGTGGAAATGGCATAAGACAGGCCATCTTCAACCTCACAAGCCACATAAATTAACAGGGTAGGATAAATCTGCAAATGCTATTACCGTAAAAAAAAGTCTGTGAAAGATAGAACTCAGTCACATGGCTTTTACTCCAGTATAAGCTACCAGCAATATTGCCGTGATTTTAATGCCACGCCTTAGTGATTATATGAGATTCCTGGTGCCACATGGGCAGAATTGTATTTCAAGTAATAGTTAGGCAAGACAAGATTTCTGTTGACCTGATTAGCAATAATGCCTCTCCAACACGTTAGTCTATAGAAGGATAATTTCATTCTGCTCGGCTACATTTCCCTATTATAATCAAAGCTTAGGACTAAAGAATTTAACTCTACTGGGGGCCCAAAGAGAGATTTGAAAAACAATCAGTTTCTGGTGAAACACAGAATAGAATATTTTATCTTGATTGTTTTTGTGTATATGACATTTCAAAGCTCCGTGACTTGAATGTCCTGGCTGTTTTTCATTTGTAAGGCAATTAAACTTATCTGGTAATTTTATAGGACCACAAAGAGGAAACAATTAAAGTATTGGTCCAATTTACCTGGTGTAGTTTCTTCACAACCCCATTCATCTGAACAACCTGTATTTAAAGCAATGATTAGATATGAGTTCCTGTAAGTATATCTTTTAGATTTTATTCAAATGTGCCATCTATGCTTCCATAAAAGGCGGTAAAAGACTCCAAGTAACTCCACATACAAAAAGGGACCATGATCAACTTCAAAACAAATGCCATGTCCCCATGCTGCTCATTACGATTTTTCTCTTGTTTTGGATTACTTTATTGCTATCATTGACTTCCTGTTTAATTTACATGTTACCACAGGGGCAATCTTGAGCTACAGTGGCCATGTTAATGGGCATGGGTTGTCACCACTACAGCCCGAGAGTGACTATAGGGTCATATGATGAAAAATTTACACCATCAAGGTGCAAAGGTAAACAAGAGCAGGCAGGAGGCCAGGAGAAAATAGAGTGGGCATTTTATAAATACGGTGCCTTTTCTTATTTGAAGTCATTTGCAGCCACAAGGGTTATTTTATTACAAGTCTGAAAAAACACTTTATGGCTTAATTTTTTTTACAGGATTCAAATTTAAAAATTCTCTATAAACGTAAAAATCTAAAGAATATAATATCTTGCTAAACTTCTGCAAAAAGTAATATTAACATAACATACAAATCTACGCTTTAAGTGCTAAAACATAAAATGAACAAGCAATTATAGATAGTAATTTAAGCTATAGAAAGGTAGTAAATGCAAGACCTCAACAGTAGAGAATAATTTTTTTGAAGACTGCTACACGGGGGGCCACAGAAAAGAAGTCCAGCATTTGCAAACAATAAAGCTATAACCTATGAACATACCCTAAATAGGCTTTTAAAACCGCTTCTAGTGCTGATTCTTGTAACAAGATATTATAAAAACAGTTGCAAAAAAGTATGTTCTATTTATAATGATCTTAAAAATCTTATGTTTTTCACATTTTACCTGGTTTTGCGGTGGGTACTTCATATCCTAGAATAATGATAAAAATGGAAACCATATTTTATGGAATTTGACAGATGCAGATTTAAAATGATTAGATGTGTACATTTAGAAAAGATAATAGTATGGACACTTCTAGGGAAAAAAACAACCAGAGAAATGCAGAAAGCATTTATTAAAAAAACGTATACATTTCACTAGAATGTTCTATTTGCTATGTACTTCCTGGTTTAAGTAGAAGAGCAATTGTGCTTTTCTTCTTGCAAACAGAAAATAACTTAACTAAATCGACAGATTCCATTCATTTTTAAAGTACAAATTCTACAAAATTGCATCAGCTTGCAGGAATCAAAAGATATTGTTAAAAGAAAGCTCATAGGAACTGACAACAAAGAGTCCTTTTTTCATAGTTTTGGGCCACAACTTTTCTTCTGTTCTATTGATGTGCTACCTTAGGTGTACCGGGAGATCAAGGAGGTGGACATTATAACCAGAAATATGTTGTGAATTCAACCAGACACTTTCCAAAGCCAATAAGTTTTGATCAGCTGTTTATAAAAAAGCAAACTGAAACCCTGTGGAAATGGCATAAGACAGGCCATCTTCAACCTCACAAGCCACATAAATTAACAGGGTAGGATAAATCTGCAAATGCTATTACCGTAAAAAAAAGTCTGTGAAAGATAGAACTCAGTCACATGGCTTTTACTCCAGTATAAGCTACCAGCAATATTGCCGTGATTTTAATGCCACGCCTTAGTGATTATATGAGATTCCTGGTGCCACATGGGCAGAATTGTATTTCAAGTAATAGTTAGGCAAGACAAGATTTCTGTTGACCTGATTAGCAATAATGCCTCTCCAACACGTTAGTCTATAGAAGGATAATTTCATTCTGCTCGGCTACATTTCCCTATTATAATCAAAGCTTAGGACTAAAGAATTTAACTCTACTGGGGGCCCAAAGAGAGATTTGAAAAACAATCAGTTTCTGGTGAAACACAGAATAGAATATTTTATCTTGATTGTTTTTGTGTATATGACATTTCAAAGCTCCGTGACTTGAATGTCCTGGCTGTTTTTCATTTGTAAGGCAATTAAACTTATCTGGTAATTTTATAGGACCACAAAGAGGAAACAATTAAAGTATTGGTCCAATTTACCTGGTGTAGTTTCTTCACAACCCCATTCATCTGAACAACCTGTATTTAAAGCAATGATTAGATATGAGTTCCTGTAAGTATATCTTTTAGATTTTATTCAAATGTGCCATCTATGCTTCCATAAAAGGCGGTAAAAGACTCCAAGTAACTCCACATACAAAAAGGGACCATGATCAACTTCAAAACAAATGCCATGTCCCCATGCTGCTCATTACGATTTTTCTCTTGTTTTGGTTTACTTTATTGCTATCATTGACTTCCTGTTTAATTTACATGTTACCACAGGGGCAATCTTGAGCTACAGTGGCCATGTTAATGGGCATGGGTTGTCACCACTACAGCCCGAGAGTGACTATAGGGTCATATGATGAAAAATTTACACCATCAAGGTGCAAAGGTAAACAAGAGCAGGCAGGAGGCCAGGAGAAAATAGAGTGGGCATTTTATAAATATGGTGCCTTTTCTTATTTGAAGTCATTTGCAGCCACAAGGGTTATTTTATTACAAGTCTGAAAAAACACTTTATGGCTTAATTTTTTTTACAGGATTCAAATCTAAAAATTCTATATAAACGTAAAAATCTAAAGAATATAATATCTTGCTAAACTTCTGCAAAAAGTAAAATTACCATAACATGCAAATTTACGCTTTAAGTGCTAAAACATAAAATGAACAAGCAATTATAGATAGTAATTTAAGCTATAGAAAGGTAGTAGATGCAAGACCTCAACAGTAGAGAATAATTTTTTTGAAGACTGCTACACGGTGGGCCACAGAAAAGAAGTCCAGCATTTGCAAACAATAAACCTATAGCCTATGAACATACCCTAAATAAGCTTTTAAAACCGCTTCTAGTGCTGATTCTTGTAACAAGATATTATAAAAACAGTTGCAAAAAAGTATGTTCTATTTATAATGATCTTAAAAATCTTATGTTTTTCACATTTTACCTGGTTTTGCGGTGGGTACTTCATATCCTAGAATAATGATAAAAATGGAAACCATATTTTATGGAATTTGACAGATGCAGATTTAAAATGATTAGTTATGTACATTTAGAAAAGATAATAGTATGGACACTTCTAGGGAAAAAAACAACCAGAGAAATGCAGAAAGCATTTATTAAAAAAACGTATACATTTTACTAGAATGTTCTATTTGCTATGTACTTCCTGGTTTAAGTAGAAGAGCAATTGTGCTTTTCTTCTTGTAAACAGAAAATAACTGAACTAAATCGACAGATTCCATTCATTTTTAAAGTACAAATTCTACAAAATTGCATCAGCTTGCAGGAATCAAAAGATATTGTTAAAAGAAAGCTCATAGGAACTGACAACAAAGAGTCCTTTTTTCATAGTTTTGGGCCACAACTTTTCTTCTGTTCTATTGATGTGCTACCTTAGGTGTTTGATCAGCTGTTTATAAAAAAGCAAACTGAAACTCTGTGGAAATGGCATAAGACAGGCCATCTTCAACCTCACAAGCCACATAAATTAACAGGGTAGGATAAATCTGCAAATGCTATTACCGTAAAAAAAAGTCTGTGAAAGATAGAACTCAGTCACATGGCTTTTACTCCAGTATAAGCTACCAGCAATATTGCCGTGATTTTAATGCCACGCCTTAGTGATTATATGAGATTCCTGGTGCCACATGGGCAGAATTGTATTTCAAGTAATAGTTAGGCAAGACAAGATTTCTGTTGACCTGATTAGCAATAATGCCTCTCCAACACGTTAGTCTATAGAAGGATAATTTCATTCTGCTCGGCTACATTTCCCTATTATAATCAAAGCTTAGGACTAAAGAATTTAACTCTACTGGGGGCCCAAAGAGAGATTTGAAAAACAATCAGTTTCTGGTGAAACACAGAATAGAATATTTTATCTTGATTGTTTTTGTGTATATGACATTTCAAAGCTCCGTGACTTGAATGTCCTGGCTGTTTTTCATTTGTAAGGCAATTAAACTTATCTGGTAATTTTATAGGACCACAAAGAGGAAACAATTAAAGTATTGGTCCAATTTACCTGGTGTAGTTTCTTCACAACCCCATTCATCTGAACAACCTGTATTTAAAGCAATGATTAGATATGAGTTCCTGTAAGTATATCTTTTAGATTTTATTCAAATGTGCCATCTATGCTTCCATAAAAGGCGGTAAAAGACTCCAAGTAACTCCACATACAAAAAGGGACCATGATCAACTTCAAAACAAATGCCATGTCCCCATGCTGCTCATTACGATTTTTCTCTTGTTTTGGTTTACTTTATTGCTATCATTGACTTCCTGTTTAATTTACATGTTACCACAGGGGCAATCTTGAGCTACAGTGGCCATGTTAATGGGCATGGGTTGTCACCACTACAGCCCGAGAGTGACTATAGGGTCATATGATGAAAAATTTACACCATCAAGGTGCAAAGGTAAACAAGAGCAGGCAGGAGGCCAGGAGAAAATAGAGTGGGCATTTTATAAATACGGTGCCTTTTCTTATTTGAAGTCATTTGCAGCCACAAGGGTTATTTTATTACAAGTCTGAAAAAACACTTTATGGCTTAATTTTTTTTACAGGATTCAAATCTAAAAATTCTATATAAACGTAAAAATCTAAAGAATATAATATCTTGCTAAACTTCTGCAAAAAGTAAAATTACCATAACATGCAAATTTACGCTTTAAGTGCTAAAACATAAAATGAACAAGCAATTATAGATAGTAATTTAAGCTATAGAAAGGTAGTAGATGCAAGACATCAACAGTAGAGAATAATTTTTTTGAAGACTGCTACACGGTGGGCCACAGAAAAGAAGTCCAGCATTTGCAAACAATAAACCTATAGCCTATGAACATACCCTAAATAAGCTTTTAAAACCGCTTCTAGTGCTGATTCTTGTAACAAGATATTATAAAAACAGTTGCAAAAAAGTATGTTCTATTTATAATGATCTTAAAAATCTTATGTTTTTCACATTTTACCTGGTTTTGCGGTGGGTACTTCATATCCTAGAATAATGATAAAAATGGAAACCATATTTTATGGAATTTGACAGATGCAGATTTAAAATGATTAGTTATGTACATTTAGAAAAGATAATAGTATGGACACTTCTAGGGAAAAAAAACAACCAGAGAAATGCAGAAAGCATTTATTAAAAAAACGTATACATTTTACTAGAATGTTCTATTTGCTATGTACTTCCTGGTTTAAGTAGAAGAGCAATTGTGCTTTTCTTCTTGTAAACAGAAAATAACTGAACTAAATCGACAGATTCCATTCATTTTTAAAGTACAAATTCTACAAAATTGCATCAGCTTGCAGGAATCAAAAGATATTGTTAAAAGAAAGCTCATAGGAACTGACAAAAAAGAGTCCTTTTTTCATAGTTTTGGGCCACAACTTTTCTTCTGTTCTATTGATGTGCTACCTTAGGTGTACCGGGAGATCAAGGAGGTGGACATTATAACCAGAAATATGTTGTGAATTCAACCAGACACTTTCCAAAGCCAATTAGTTTTGATCAGCTGTTTATAAAAAAGCAAACTGAAACTCTGTGGAAATGGCATAAGACAGGCCATCTTCAACCTCACAAGCCACATAAATTAACAGGGTAGGATAAATCTGCAAATGCTATTACCGTAAAAAAAAGTCTGTGAAAGATAGAACTTAGTCACATGGCTTTTACTCCAGTATAAGCTACCAGCAATATTGCCGTGATTTTAATGCCACGCCTTAGCGACTATATGAGATTCCTGGTGCCACATGGGCAGAATTGTGTTTCAAGTAATAGTTAGGCAAGACAAGATTTCTGTTGACCTGATTAGCAATAATGCCTCTCCAACACGTCAATCTATAGAAGGATAATTTCATTCTGCTCGGCTACATTTCCCTATTATAATCAAAGCTTAGGACTAAAGAATTTAACTCTACTGGGGGCCCAAAGAGAGATTTGAAAAACAATCAGTTTCTGGTGAAACACAGAATTGAATATTTTATCTTGATCGTTTTTGTGTATATGACATTTCAAAGCTCCGTGACTTGAATTTCCTGGCTGTTTTTCATTTGTAAGGCAATTAAACTTATCTGGTAATGTTATAGGACCACAAAGAGGAAACAATTAAAGTATTGGTCCAATTTACCTGGTGTAGTTTCTTCACAACCCCATTCATCTGAACAACCTGTATTTAAAGCAATGATAAGATATGAGTTCCTGTAAGTATATCTTTTAGATTTTATTCAAATGTGCCATCTATGCTTCCATAAAAGGCGGTAAAAGACTCCAAGTAACTCCACATACAAAAAGGGACCATGATCAACTTCAAAACAAATGCCATGTCCCCATGCTGCTCATTACGATTTTTCTCTTGTTTTGGTTTACTTTATTGCTATCATTGACTTCCTGTTTAATTTACATGTTACCACAGGGGCAATCTTGAGCTACAGTGGCCATGTTAATGGGCATGGGTTGTCACCACTACAGCCCGAGAGTGACTATAGGGTCATATGATGAAAAATTTACTCCATCGAGGTGCAAAGGTAAACAAGAGCAGGCAGGAGGCCAGGAAAAAATAGAGTGGGCATTTTATAAATACGGTGCCTTTTCTTATTTGAAGTCATTTGCAGCCACAAGGGTTATTTTATTACAAGTCTGAAAAAACACTTTATGGCTTAATTTTTTTTACAGGATTCAAATCTAAAAATTCTATATAAACGTAAAAATCTAAAGAATATAATATCTTGCTAAACTTCTGCAAAAAGTAAAATTACCATAACATGCAAATTTACGCTTTAAGTGCTAAAACATAAAATGAACAAGCAATTATAGATAGTAATTTAAGCTATAGAAAGGTAGTAGATGCAAGACCTCAACAGTAGAGAATAATTTTTTTGAAGACTGCTACACGGTGGGCCACAGAAAAGAAGTCCAGCATTTGCAAACAATAAACCTATAGCCTATGAACATACCCTAAATAGGCTTTTAAAACCGCTTCTAGTGCTGATTCTTGTAACAAGATATTATAAAAACAGTTGCAAAAAAGTATGTTCTATTTATAATGATCTTAAAAATCTTATGTTTTTCACATTTTACCTGGTTTTGCGGTGGGTACTTCATATCCTAGAATAATGATAAAAATGGAAACCATATTTTATGGAATTTGACAGATGCAGATTTAAAATGATTAGTTATATACATTTAGAAAAGATAATAGTATGGACACTTCTAGGGAAAAAAACAACCAGAGAAATGCAGAAAGCATTTATTAAAAAAACGTATACATTTTACTAGAATGTTCTATTTGCTATGTACTTCCTGGTTTAAGTAAAAGAGCAATTGTGCTTTTCTTCTTGTAAACAGAAAATAACTGAACTAAATCGACAGATTCCTTTCATTTTTAAAGTACAAATTCTACAAAATTGCATCAGCTTGCAGGAATCAAAAGATATTGTTAAAAGAAAGCTCATAGGAACTGACAAAAAAGAGTCCTTTTTTCATAGTTTTGGGCCACAACTTTTCTTCTGTTCTATTGATGTGCTACCTTAGGTGTACCGGGAGATCAAGGAGGTGGACACTATAACCAGAAATATGTTGTGAATTCAACCAGACACTTTCCAAAGCCAATAAGTTTTGATCAGCTGTTTATAAAAAAGCAAACTGAAACTCTGTGGAAATGGCATAAGACAGGCCATCTTCAACCTCACAAGCCACATAAATTAACAGGGTAGGATAAATCTGCAAATGCTATTACCGTAAAAAAAAGTCTGTGAAAGATAGAACTCAGTCACATGGCTTTTACTCCAGTATAAGCTACCAGCAATATTGCCGTGATTTTAATGCCACGCCTTAGTGATTATATGAGATTCCTGGTGCCACATGGGCAGAATTGTATTTCAAGTAATAGTTAGGCAAGACAAGATTTCTGTTGACCTGATTAGCAATAATGCCTCTCCAAAACGTTAGTCTATAGAAGGATAATTTCATTCTGCTCGGCTACATTTCCCTATTATAATCAAAGCTTAGGACTAAAGAATTTAACTCTACTGGGGGCCCAAAGAGAGATTTGAAAAACAATCAGTTTCTGGTGAAACACAGAATAGAATATTTTATCTTGATTGTTTTTGTGTATATGACATTTCAAAGCTCCGTGACTTGAATGTCCTGGCTGTTTTTCATTTGTAAGGCAATTAAACTTATCTGGTAACGTTATAGGACCACAAAGAGGAAACAATTAAAGTATTGGTCCAATTTACCTGGTGTAGTTTCTTCACAACCCCATTCATCTGAACAACCTGTATTTAAAGCAATGATTAGATATGAGTTCCTGTAAGTATATCTTTTAGATTTTATTCAAATGTGCCATCTATGCTTCCATAAAAGGCGGTAAAAGACTCCAAGTAACTCCACATACAAAAAGGGACCATGATCAACTTCAAAACAAATGCCATGTCCCCATGCTGCTCATTACGATTTTTCTCTTGTTTTGGTTTACTTTATTGCTATCATTGACTTCCTGTTTAATTTACATGTTACCACAGGGGCAATCTTGAGCTACAGTGGCCATGTTAATGGGCATGGGTTGTCACCACTACAGCCCGAGAGTGACTATAGGGTCATATGATGAAAAATTTACACCATCAAGGTGCAAAGGTAAACAAGAGCAGGCAGGAGGCCAGGAGAAAATAGAGTGGGCATTTTATAAATACGGTGCCTTTTCTTATTTGAAGTCATTTGCAGCCACAAGGGTTATTTTATTACAAGTCTGAAAAAACACTTTATGGCTTAATTTTTTTTACAGGATTCAAATTTAAAAATTCTCTATAAACGTAAAAATCTAAAGAATATAATATCTTGCTAAACTTCTGCAAAAAGTAATATTAACATAACATACAAATCTACGCTTTAAGTGCTAAAACATAAAATGAACAAGCAATTATAGATAGTAATTTAAGCTATAGAAAGGTAGTAAATGCAAGACCTCAACAGTAGAGAATAATTTTTTTGAAGACTGCTACACGGTGGGCCACAGAAAAGAAGTCCAGCATTTGCAAACAATAAAGCTATAACCTATGAACATACCCTAAATAGGCTTTTAAAACCGCTTCTAGTGCTGATTCTTGTAACAAGATATTATAAAAACAGTTGCAAAAAAGTATGTTCTATTTATAATGATCTTAAAAATCTTATGTTTTTCACATTTTACCTGGTTTTGCGGTGGGTACTTCATATCCTAGAATAATGATAAAAATGGAAACCATATTTTATGGAATTTGACAGATGCAGATTTAAAATGATTAGATGTGTACATTTAGAAAAGATAATAGTATGGACACTTCTAGGGAAAAAAACAACCAGAGAAATGCAGAAAGCATTTATTAAAAAAACGTATACATTTCACTAGAATGTTCTATTTGCTATGTACTTCCTGGTTTAAGTAGAAGAGCAATTGTGCTTTTCTTCTTGCAAACAGAAAATAACTTAACTAAATCGACAGATTCCATTCATTTTTAAAGTACAAATTCTACAAAATTGCATCAGCTTGCAGGAATCAAAAGATATTGTTAAAAGAAAGCTCATAGGAACTGACAACAAAGAGTCCTTTTTTCATAGTTTTGGGCCACAACTTTTCTTCTGTTCTATTGATGTGCTACCTTAGGTGTACCGGGAGATCAAGGAGGTGGACATTATAACCAGAAATATGTTGTGAATTCAACCAGACACTTTCCAAAGCCAATAAGTTTTGATCAGCTGTTTATAAAAAAGCAAACTGAAACCCTGTGGAAATGGCATAAGACAGGCCATCTTCAACCTCACAAGCCACATAAATTAACAGGGTAGGATAAATCTGCAAATGCTATTACCGTAAAAAAAAGTCTGTGAAAGATAGAACTCAGTCACATGGCTTTTACTCCAGTATAAGCTACCAGCAATATTGCCGTGATTTTAATGCCACGCCTTAGTGATTATATGAGATTCCTGGTGCCACATGGGCAGAATTGTATTTCAAGTAATAGTTAGGCAAGACAAGATTTCTGTTGACCTGATTAGCAATAATGCCTCTCCAACACGTTAGTCTATAGAAGGATAATTTCATTCTGCTCGGCTACATTTCCCTATTATAATCAAAGCTTAGGACTAAAGAATTTAACTCTACTGGGGGCCCAAAGAGAGATTTGAAAAACAATCAGTTTCTGGTGAAACACAGAATAGAATATTTTATCTTGATTGTTTTTGTGTATATGACATTTCAAAGCTCCGTGACTTGAATGTCCTGGCTGTTTTTCATTTGTAAGGCAATTAAACTTATCTGGTAATTTTATAGGACCACAAAGAGGAAACAATTAAAGTATTGGTCCAATTTACCTGGTGTAGTTTCTTCACAACCCCATTCATCTGAACAACCTGTATTTAAAGCAATGATTAGATATGAGTTCCTGTAAGTATATCTTTTAGATTTTATTCAAATGTGCCATCTATGCTTCCATAAAAGGCGGTAAAAGACTCCAAGTAACTCCACATACAAAAAGGGACCATGATCAACTTCAAAACAAATGCCATGTCCCCATGCTGCTCATTACGATTTTTCTCTTGTTTTGGTTTACTTTATTGCTATCATTGACTTCCTGTTTAATTTACATGTTACCACAGGGGCAATCTTGAGCTACAGTGGCCATGTTAATGGGCATGGGTTGTCACCACTACAGCCCGAGAGTGACTATAGGGTCATATGATGAAAAATTTACACCATCAAGGTGCAAAGGTAAACAAGAGCAGGCAGGAGGCCAGGAGAAAATAGAGTGGGCATTTTATAAATATGGTGCCTTTTCTTATTTGAAGTCATTTGCAGCCACAAGGGTTATTTTATTACAAGTCTGAAAAAACACTTTATGGCTTAATTTTTTTTACAGGATTCAAATCTAAAAATTCTATATAAACGTAAAAATCTAAAGAATATAATATCTTGCTAAACTTCTGCAAAAAGTAAAATTACCATAACATGCAAATTTACGCTTTAAGTGCTAAAACATAAAATGAACAAGCAATTATAGATAGTAATTTAAGCTATAGAAAGGTAGTAGATGCAAGACCTCAACAGTAGAGAATAATTTTTTTGAAGACTGCTACACGGTGGGCCACAGAAAAGAAGTCCAGCATTTGCAAACAATAAACCTATAGCCTATGAACATACCCTAAATAAGCTTTTAAAACCGCTTCTAGTGCTGATTCTTGTAACAAGATATTATAAAAACAGTTGCAAAAAAGTATGTTCTATTTATAATGATCTTAAAAATCTTATGTTTTTCACATTTTACCTGGTTTTGCGGTGGGTACTTCATATCCTAGAATAATGATAAAAATGGAAACCATATTTTATGGAATTTGACAGATGCAGATTTAAAATGATTAGTTATGTACATTTAGAAAAGATAATAGTATGGACACTTCTAGGGAAAAAAACAACCAGAGAAATGCAGAAAGCATTTATTAAAAAAACGTATACATTTTACTAGAATGTTCTATTTGCTATGTACTTCCTGGTTTAAGTAGAAGAGCAATTGTGCTTTTCTTCTTGTAAACAGAAAATAACTGAACTAAATCGACAGATTCCATTCATTTTTAAAGTACAAATTCTACAAAATTGCATCAGCTTGCAGGAATCAAAAGATATTGTTAAAAGAAAGCTCATAGGAACTGACAACAAAGAGTCCTTTTTTCATAGTTTTGGGCCACAACTTTTCTTCTGTTCTATTGATGTGCTACCTTAGGTGTTTGATCAGCTGTTTATAAAAAAGCAAACTGAAACTCTGTGGAAATGGCATAAGACAGGCCATCTTCAACCTCACAAGCCACATAAATTAACAGGGTAGGATAAATCTGCAAATGCTATTACCGTAAAAAAAAGTCTGTGAAAGATAGAACTCAGTCACATGGCTTTTACTCCAGTATAAGCTACCAGCAATATTGCCGTGATTTTAATGCCACGCCTTAGTGATTATATGAGATTCCTGGTGCCACATGGGCAGAATTGTATTTCAAGTAATAGTTAGGCAAGACAAGATTTCTGTTGACCTGATTAGCAATAATGCCTCTCCAACACGTTAGTCTATAGAAGGATAATTTCATTCTGCTCGGCTACATTTCCCTATTATAATCAAAGCTTAGGACTAAAGAATTTAACTCTACTGGGGGCCCAAAGAGAGATTTGAAAAACAATCAGTTTCTGGTGAAACACAGAATAGAATATTTTATCTTGATTGTTTTTGTGTATATGACATTTCAAAGCTCCGTGACTTGAATGTCCTGGCTGTTTTTCATTTGTAAGGCAATTAAACTTATCTGGTAATTTTATAGGACCACAAAGAGGAAACAATTAAAGTATTGGTCCAATTTACCTGGTGTAGTTTCTTCACAACCCCATTCATCTGAACAACCTGTATTTAAAGCAATGATTAGATATGAGTTCCTGTAAGTATATCTTTTAGATTTTATTCAAATGTGCCATCTATGCTTCCATAAAAGGCGGTAAAAGACTCCAAGTAACTCCACATACAAAAAGGGACCATGATCAACTTCAAAACAAATGCCATGTCCCCATGCTGCTCATTACGATTTTTCTCTTGTTTTGGTTTACTTTATTGCTATCATTGACTTCCTGTTTAATTTACATGTTACCACAGGGGCAATCTTGAGCTACAGTGGCCATGTTAATGGGCATGGGTTGTCACCACTACAGCCCGAGAGTGACTATAGGGTCATATGATGAAAAATTTACACCATCAAGGTGCAAAGGTAAACAAGAGCAGGCAGGAGGCCAGGAGAAAATAGAGTGGGCATTTTATAAATACGGTGCCTTTTCTTATTTGAAGTCATTTGCAGCCACAAGGGTTATTTTATTACAAGTCTGAAAAAACACTTTATGGCTTAATTTTTTTTACAGGATTCAAATCTAAAAATTCTATATAAACGTAAAAATCTAAAGAATATAATATCTTGCTAAACTTCTGCAAAAAGTAAAATTACCATAACATGCAAATTTACGCTTTAAGTGCTAAAACATAAAATGAACAAGCAATTATAGATAGTAATTTAAGCTATAGAAAGGTAGTAGATGCAAGACATCAACAGTAGAGAATAATTTTTTTGAAGACTGCTACACGGTGGGCCACAGAAAAGAAGTCCAGCATTTGCAAACAATAAACCTATAGCCTATGAACATACCCTAAATAAGCTTTTAAAACCGCTTCTAGTGCTGATTCTTGTAACAAGATATTATAAAAACAGTTGCAAAAAAGTATGTTCTATTTATAATGATCTTAAAAATCTTATGTTTTTCACATTTTACCTGGTTTTGCGGTGGGTACTTCATATCCTAGAATAATGATAAAAATGGAAACCATATTTTATGGAATTTGACAGATGCAGATTTAAAATGATTAGTTATGTACATTTAGAAAAGATAATAGTATGGACACTTCTAGGGAAAAAAAACAACCAGAGAAATGCAGAAAGCATTTATTAAAAAAACGTATACATTTTACTAGAATGTTCTATTTGCTATGTACTTCCTGGTTTAAGTAGAAGAGCAATTGTGCTTTTCTTCTTGTAAACAGAAAATAACTGAACTAAATCGACAGATTCCATTCATTTTTAAAGTACAAATTCTACAAAATTGCATCAGCTTGCAGGAATCAAAAGATATTGTTAAAAGAAAGCTCATAGGAACTGACAAAAAAGAGTCCTTTTTTCATAGTTTTGGGCCACAACTTTTCTTCTGTTCTATTGATGTGCTACCTTAGGTGTACCGGGAGATCAAGGAGGTGGACATTATAACCAGAAATATGTTGTGAATTCAACCAGACACTTTCCAAAGCCAATTAGTTTTGATCAGCTGTTTATAAAAAAGCAAACTGAAACTCTGTGGAAATGGCATAAGACAGGCCATCTTCAACCTCACAAGCCACATAAATTAACAGGGTAGGATAAATCTGCAAATGCTATTACCGTAAAAAAAAGTCTGTGAAAGATAGAACTTAGTCACATGGCTTTTACTCCAGTATAAGCTACCAGCAATATTGCCGTGATTTTAATGCCACGCCTTAGCGACTATATGAGATTCCTGGTGCCACATGGGCAGAATTGTGTTTCAAGTAATAGTTAGGCAAGACAAGATTTCTGTTGACCTGATTAGCAATAATGCCTCTCCAACACGTCAATCTATAGAAGGATAATTTCATTCTGCTCGGCTACATTTCCCTATTATAATCAAAGCTTAGGACTAAAGAATTTAACTCTACTGGGGGCCCAAAGAGAGATTTGAAAAACAATCAGTTTCTGGTGAAACACAGAATTGAATATTTTATCTTGATCGTTTTTGTGTATATGACATTTCAAAGCTCCGTGACTTGAATTTCCTGGCTGTTTTTCATTTGTAAGGCAATTAAACTTATCTGGTAATGTTATAGGACCACAAAGAGGAAACAATTAAAGTATTGGTCCAATTTACCTGGTGTAGTTTCTTCACAACCCCATTCATCTGAACAACCTGTATTTAAAGCAATGATAAGATATGAGTTCCTGTAAGTATATCTTTTAGATTTTATTCAAATGTGCCATCTATGCTTCCATAAAAGGCGGTAAAAGACTCCAAGTAACTCCACATACAAAAAGGGACCATGATCAACTTCAAAACAAATGCCATGTCCCCATGCTGCTCATTACGATTTTTCTCTTGTTTTGGTTTACTTTATTGCTATCATTGACTTCCTGTTTAATTTACATGTTACCACAGGGGCAATCTTGAGCTACAGTGGCCATGTTAATGGGCATGGGTTGTCACCACTACAGCCCGAGAGTGACTATAGGGTCATATGATGAAAAATTTACTCCATCGAGGTGCAAAGGTAAACAAGAGCAGGCAGGAGGCCAGGAAAAAATAGAGTGGGCATTTTATAAATACGGTGCCTTTTCTTATTTGAAGTCATTTGCAGCCACAAGGGTTATTTTATTACAAGTCTGAAAAAACACTTTATGGCTTAATTTTTTTTACAGGATTCAAATCTAAAAATTCTATATAAACGTAAAAATCTAAAGAATATAATATCTTGCTAAACTTCTGCAAAAAGTAAAATTACCATAACATGCAAATTTACGCTTTAAGTGCTAAAACATAAAATGAACAAGCAATTATAGATAGTAATTTAAGCTATAGAAAGGTAGTAGATGCAAGACCTCAACAGTAGAGAATAATTTTTTTGAAGACTGCTACACGGTGGGCCACAGAAAAGAAGTCCAGCATTTGCAAACAATAAACCTATAGCCTATGAACATACCCTAAATAGGCTTTTAAAACCGCTTCTAGTGCTGATTCTTGTAACAAGATATTATAAAAACAGTTGCAAAAAAGTATGTTCTATTTATAATGATCTTAAAAATCTTATGTTTTTCACATTTTACCTGGTTTTGCGGTGGGTACTTCATATCCTAGAATAATGATAAAAATGGAAACCATATTTTATGGAATTTGACAGATGCAGATTTAAAATGATTAGTTATATACATTTAGAAAAGATAATAGTATGGACACTTCTAGGGAAAAAAACAACCAGAGAAATGCAGAAAGCATTTATTAAAAAAACGTATACATTTTACTAGAATGTTCTATTTGCTATGTACTTCCTGGTTTAAGTAAAAGAGCAATTGTGCTTTTCTTCTTGTAAACAGAAAATAACTGAACTAAATCGACAGATTCCTTTCATTTTTAAAGTACAAATTCTACAAAATTGCATCAGCTTGCAGGAATCAAAAGATATTGTTAAAAGAAAGCTCATAGGAACTGACAAAAAAGAGTCCTTTTTTCATAGTTTTGGGCCACAACTTTTCTTCTGTTCTATTGATGTGCTACCTTAGGTGTACCGGGAGATCAAGGAGGTGGACACTATAACCAGAAATATGTTGTGAATTCAACCAGACACTTTCCAAAGCCAATAAGTTTTGATCAGCTGTTTATAAAAAAGCAAACTGAAACTCTGTGGAAATGGCATAAGACAGGCCATCTTCAACCTCACAAGCCACATAAATTAACAGGGTAGGATAAATCTGCAAATGCTATTACCGTAAAAAAAAGTCTGTGAAAGATAGAACTCAGTCACATGGCTTTTACTCCAGTATAAGCTACCAGCAATATTGCCGTGATTTTAATGCCACGCCTTAGTGATTATATGAGATTCCTGGTGCCACATGGGCAGAATTGTATTTCAAGTAATAGTTAGGCAAGACAAGATTTCTGTTGACCTGATTAGCAATAATGCCTCTCCAAAACGTTAGTCTATAGAAGGATAATTTCATTCTGCTCGGCTACATTTCCCTATTATAATCAAAGCTTAGGACTAAAGAATTTAACTCTACTGGGGGCCCAAAGAGAGATTTGAAAAACAATCAGTTTCTGGTGAAACACAGAATAGAATATTTTATCTTGATTGTTTTTGTGTATATGACATTTCAAAGCTCCGTGACTTGAATGTCCTGGCTGTTTTTCATTTGTAAGGCAATTAAACTTATCTGGTAACGTTATAGGACCACAAAGAGGAAACAATTAAAGTATTGGTCCAATTTACCTGGTGTAGTTTCTTCACAACCCCATTCATCTGAACAACCTGTATTTAAAGCAATGATTAGATATGAGTTCCTGTAAGTATATCTTTTAGATTTTATTCAAATGTGCCATCTATGCTTCCATAAAAGGCGGTAAAAGACTCCAAGTAACTCCACATACAAAAAGGGACCATGATCAACTTCAAAACAAATGCCATGTCCCCATGCTGCTCATTACGATTTTTCTCTTGTTTTGGTTTACTTTATTGCTATCATTGACTTCCTGTTTAATTTACATGTTACCACAGGGGCAATCTTGAGCTACAGTGGCCATGTTAATGGGCATGGGTTGTCACCACTACAGCCCGAGAGTGACTATAGGGTCATATGATGAAAAATTTACACCATCAAGGTGCAAAGGTAAACAAGAGCAGGCAGGAGGCCAGGAGAAAATAGAGTGGGCATTTTATAAATACGGTGCCTTTTCTTATTTGAAGTCATTTGCAGCCACAAGGGTTATTTTATTACAAGTCTGAAAAAACACTTTATGGCTTAATTTTTTTTACAGGATTCAAATTTAAAAATTCTCTATAAACGTAAAAATCTAAAGAATATAATATCTTGCTAAACTTCTGCAAAAAGTAATATTAACATAACATGCAAATTTACGCTTTAAGTGCTAAAACATAAAATGAACAAGCAATTATAGATAGTAATTTAAGCTATAGAAAGGTAGTAAATGCAAGACCTCAACAGTAGAGAATAATTTTTTTGAAGACTGCTACACGGTGGGCCACAGAAAAGAAGTCCAGCATTTGCAAACAATAAACCTATAGCCTATGAACATACCCTAAATAGGCTTTTAAAACCGCTTCTAGTGCTGATTCTTGTAACAAGATATTATAAAAACAGTTGCAAAAAAGTATGTTCTATTTATAATGATCTTAAAAATCTTATGTTTTTCACATTTTACCTGGTTTTGCGGTGGGTACTTCATATCCTAGAATAATGATAAAAATGGAAACCATATTTTATGGAATTTGACAGATGCAGATTTAAAATGATTAGATATGTACATTTAGAAAAGATAATAGTATGGACACTTCTAGGGAAAAAAACAACCAGAGAAATGCAGAAAGCGCTTTTTTTTAAAAACGTATACATTTCACTAGAATGTTCTATTTGCTATGTACTTCCTGGTTTAAGTAGAAGAGCAATTGTGCTTTTCTTCTTGTAAACAGAAAATAACTGAACTAAATCGACAGATTCCATTCATTTTTAAAGTACAAATTCTACAAAATTGCATCAGCTTGCAGGAATCAAAAGATATTGTTAAAAGAAAGCTCATAGGAACTGACAACAAAGAGTCCTTTTTTCATAGTTTTGGGCCACAACTTTTCTTCTGTTCTATTGATGTGCTACCTTAGGTGTACCGGGAGATCAAGGAGGTGGACATTATAACCAGAAATATGTTGTGAATTCAACCAGACACTTTCCAAAGCCAATTAGTTTTGATCAGCTGTTTATAAAAAAGCAAACTGAAACTCTGTGGAAATGCAATAAGACAGGCCATCTTCAACCTCACAAGCCACATAAATTAACAGGGTAGGATAAATCTGCAAATGCTATTACCGTAAAAAAAAGTCTGTGAAAGATAGAACTCAGTCACATGGCTTTTACTCCAGTATAAGCTACCAGCAATATTGCCGTGATTTTAATGCCACGCCTTAGTGATTATATGAGATTCCTGGTGCCACATGGGCAGAATTGTATTTCAAGTAATAGTTAGGCAAGACAAGATTTCTGTTGACCTGATTAGCAATAATGCCTCTCCAACACGTTAGTCTATAGAAGGATAATTTCATTCTGCTCGGCTACATTTCCCTATTATAATCAAAGCTTCGGACTAAAGAATTTAACTCTACTGGGGGCCCAAAGAGAGATTTGAAAAACAATCAGTTTCTGGTGAAACACAGAATAGAATATTTTATCTTGATTGTTTTTGTGTATATGACATTTCAAAGCTCCGTGACTTGAATTTCCTGGCTGTTTTTCATTTGTAAGGCAATTAAACTTATCTGGTAATGTTATAGGACCACAAAGAGGAAACAATTAAAGTATTGGTCCAATTTACCTGGTGTAGTTTCTTCACAACCCCATTCATCTGAACAACCTGTATTTAAAGCAATAATAAGATATGAGTTCCTGTAAGTATATCTTTTAGATTTTATTCAAATGTGCCATCTATGCTTCCATAAAAGGCGGTAAAAGACTCCAAGTAACTCCACATACAAAAAGGGACCATGATCAACTTCAAAACAAATGCCATGTCCCCATGCTGCTCATTACGATTTTTCTCTTGTTTTGGATTACTTTATTGCTATCATTGACTTCCTGTTTAATTTACATGTTACCACAGGGGCAATCTTGAGCTACAGTGGCCATGTTAATGGGTATGGGTTGTCACCACTACAGCCCGAGAGTGACTATAGGGTCATATGATGAAAAATTTACTCCATCGAGGTGCAAAGGTAAACAAGAGCAGGCAGGAGGCCAGGAAAAAATAGAGTGGGCATTTTATAAATACGGTGCCTTTTCTTATTTGAAGTCATTTGCAGCCACAAGGGTTATTTTATTACAAGTCTGAAAAAACACTTTATGGCTTAATTTTTTTTACAGGATTCAAATCTAAAAATTCTATATAAACGTAAAAATCTAAAGAATATAATATCTTGCTAAACTTCTGCAAAAAGTAAAATTACCATAACATGCAAATTTACGCTTTAAGTGCTAAAACATAAAATGAACAAGCAATTATAGATAGTAATTTAAGCTATAGAAAGGTAGTAGATGCAAGACCTCAACAGTAGAGAATAATTTTTTTGAAGACTGCTACACGGTGGGCCACAGAAAAGAAGTCCAGCATTTGCAAACAATAAACCTATAGCCTATGAACATACCCTAAATAAGCTTTTAAAACCGCTTCTAGTGCTGATTCTTGTAACAAGATATTATAAAAACAGTTGCAAAAAAGTATGTTCTATTTATAATGATCTTAAAAATCTTATGTTTTTCACATTTTACCTGGTTTTGCGGTGGGTACTTCATATCCTAGAATAATGATAAAAATGGAAACCATATTTTATGGAATTTGACAGATGCAGATTTAAAATGATTAGTTATATACATTTAGAAAAGATAATAGTATGGACACTTCTAGGGAAAAAAACAACCAGAGAAATGCAGAAAGCATTTATTTAAAAAAACGTATACATTTTACTAGAATGTTCTATTTGCTATGTACTTCCTGGTTTAAGTAGAAGAGCAATTGTGCTTTTCTTCTTGTAAACAGAAAATAACTGAACTAAATCGACAGATTCCATTCATTTTTAAAGTACAAATTCTACAAAATTGCATCAGCTTGCAGGAATCAAAAGATATTGTTAAAAGAAAGCTCATAGGAACTGACAAAAAAGAGTCCTTTTTTCATAGTTTTGGGCCACAACTTTTCTTCTGTTCTATTGATGTGCTACCTTAGGTGTACCGGGAGATCAAGGAGGTGGACATTATAACCAGAAATATGTTGTGAATTCAACCAGACACTTTCCAAAGCCAATTAGTTTTGATCAGCTGTTTATAAAAAAGCAAACTGAAACTCTGTGGAAATGGCATAAGACAGGCCATCTTCAACCTCACAAGCCACATAAATTAACAGGGTAGGATAAATCTGCAAATGCTATTACCGTAAAAAAAGTCTGTGAAAGATAGAACTCAGTCACATGGCTTTTACTCCAGTATAAGCTACCAGCAATATTGCCGTGATTTTAATGCCACGCCTTAGTGATTTTATGAGATTCCTGGTGCCACATGGGCAGAATTGTATTTCAAGTAATAGTTAGGCAAGACAAGATTTCTGTTGACCTGATTAGCAATAATGCCTCTCCAACACGTTAGTCTATAGAAGGATAATTTCATTCTGCTCGGCTACATTTCCCTATTATAATCAAAGCTTAGGACTAAAGAATTTAACTCTACTGGGGGCCCAAAGAGAGATTTGAAAAACAATCAGTTTCTGGTGAAACACAGAATAGAATATTTTATCTTGATTGTTTTTGTGTATATGACATTTCAAAGCTCCGTGACTTGAATGTCCTGGCTGTTTTTCATCTGTAAGGCAATTAAACTTATCTGGTAATGTTATAGGACCACAAAGAGGAAACAATTAAAGTATTGGTCCAATTTACCTGGTGTAGTTTCTTCACAACCCCATTCATCTGAACAACCTGTATTTAAAGCAATGATTAGATATGAGTTCCTGTAAGTATATCTTTTAGATTTTATTCAAATGTGCCATCTATGCTTCCATAAAAGGCGGTAAAAGACTCCAAGTAACTCCACATACAAAAAGGGACCATGATCAACTTCAAAACAAATGCCATGTCCCCATGCTGCTCATTACGATTTTTCTCTTGTTTTGGTTTACTTTATTGCTATCATTGACTTCCTGTTTAATTTACATGTTACCACAGGGGCAATCTTGAGCTACAGTGGCCATGTTAATGGGCATGGGTTGTCACCACTACAGCCCGAGAGTGACTATAGGGTCATATGATGAAAAATTTACACCATCAAGGTGCAAAGGTAAACAAGAGCAGGCAGGAGGCCAGGAGAAAATAGAGTGGGCATTTTATAAATACGGTGCCTTTTCTTATTTGAAGTCATTTGCAGCCACAAGGGTTATTTTATTACAAGTCTGAAAAAACACTTTATGGCTTAATTTTTTTTACAGGATTCAAATCTAAAAATTCTATATAAACGTAAAAATCTAAAGAATATAATATCTTGCTAAACTTCTGCAAAAAGTAAAATTACCATAACATGCAAATTTACGCTTTAAGTGCTAAAACATAAAATGAACAAGCAATTATAGATAGTAATTTAAGCTATAGAAAGGTAGTAGATGCAAGACCTCAACAGTAGAGAATAATTTTTTTGAAGACTGCTACACGGTGGGCCACAGAAAAGAAGTCTAGCATTTGCAAACAATAAAGCTATAACCTATGAACATACCCAAAATAGGCTTTTAAAACCGCTTCTAGTGCTGATTCTTGTAACAAGATATTATAAAAACAGTTGCAAAAAAGTATGTTCTATTTATAATGATCTTAAAAATCTTATGTTTTTCACATTTTACCTGGTTTTGCGGTGGGTACTTCATATCCTAGAATAATGATAAAAATGGAAACCATATTTTATGGAATTTGACAGATGCAGATTTAAAATGATTAGATATGTACATTTAGAAAAGATAATAGTATGGACACTTCTAGGGAAAAAACAACCAGAGAAATGCAGAAAGCATTTATTAAAAAAACGTATACATTTCACTAGAATGTTCTATTTGCTATGTACTTCCTGGTTTAAGTAGAAGAGCAATTGTGCTTTTCTTCTTGCAAACAGAAAATAACTGAACTAAATCGACAGATTCCATTCATTTTTAAAGTACAAATTCTACAAAATTGCATCAGCTTGCAGGAATCAAAAGATATTGTTAAAAGAAAGCTCATAGGAACTGACAACAAAGAGTCCTTTTTTCATAGTTTTGGGCCACAACTTTTCTTCTGTTCTATTGATGTGCTACCTTAGGTGTACCGGGAGATCAAGGAGGTGGACATTATAACCAGAAATATGTTGTGAATTCAACCAGACACTTTCCAAAGCCAATAAGTTTTGATCAGCTGTTTATAAAAAAGCAAACTGAAACTCTGTGGAAATGGCATAAGACAGGCCATCTTCAACCTCACAAGCCACATAAATTAACAGGGTAGGATAAATCTGCAAATGCTATTACCGTAAAAAAAAGTCTGTGAAAGATAGAACTCAGTCACATGGCTTTTACTCCAGTATAAGCTACCAGCAATATTGCCGTGATTTTAATGCCACGCCTTAGTGATTATATGAGATTCCTGGTGCCACATGGGCAGAATTGTATTTCAAGTAATAGTTAGGCAAGACAAGATTTCTGTTGACCTGATCAGCAATAATGCCTCTCCAACACGTCTATCTATAGAAGGATAATTTCATTCTGCTCGGCTACATTTCCCTATTATAATCAAAGCTTCGGACTAAAGAATTTAACTCTACTGGGGGCCCAAAGAGAGATTTGAAAAACAATCAGTTTCTGGTGAAACACAGAATAGAATATTTTATCTTGATTGTTTTTGTGTATATGACATTTCAAAGCTCCGTGACTTGAATTTCCTGGCTGTTTTTCATTTGTAAGGCAATTAAACTTATCTGGTAATGTTATAGGACCACAAAGAGGAAACAATTAAAGTATTGGTCCAATTTACCTGGTGTAGTTTCTTCACAACCCCATTCATCTGAACAACCTGTATTTAAAGCAATGATTAGATATGAGTTCCTGTAAGTATATCTTTTAGATTTTATTCAAATGTGCCATCTATGCTTCCATAAAAGGCGGTAAAAGACTCCAAGTAACTCCACATACAAAAAGGGACCATGATCAACTTCAAAACAAATGCCATGTCCCCATGCTGCTCATTACGATTTTTCTCTTGTTGTGGTTTACTTTATTGCTATCATTGACTTCCTGTTTAATTTACATGTTACCACAGGGGCAATCTTGAGCTACAGTGGCCATGTTAATGGGCATGGGTTGTCACCACTACAGCCCGAGAGTGACTATAGGGTCATATGATGAAAAATTTACACCATCAAGGTGCAAAGGTAAACAAGAGCAGGCAGGAGGCCAGGAGAAAATAGAGTGGACATTTTATAAATACGGTGCCTTTTCTTATTTGAAGTCATTTGCAGCCACAAGGGTTATTTTATTACAAGTCTGAAAAAACACTTTATGGCTTAATTTTTTTTACAGGATTCAAATCTAAAAATTCTATATAAACGTAAAAATCTAAAGAATATAATATCTTGCTAAACTTCTGCAAAAAGTAAAATTACCATAACATGCAAATTTACGCTTTAAGTGCTAAAACATAAAATGAACAAGCAATTATAGATAGTAATTTAAGCTATAGAAAGGTAGTAGATGCAAGACCTCAACAGTAGAGAATAATTTTTTTGAAGACTGCTACACGGTGGGCCACAGAAAAGAAGTCCAGCATTTGCAAACAATAAAGCTATAACCTATGAACATACCCTAAATAGGCTTTTAAAACCGCTTCTAGTGCTGATTCTTGTAACAAGATATTATAAAAACAGTTGCAAAAAAGTATGTTCTATTTATAATGATCTTAAAAATCTTATGTTTTTCACATTTTACCTGGTTTTGCGGTGGGTACTTCATATCCTAGAATAATGATAAAAATGGAAACCATATTTTATGGAATTTGACAGATGCAGATTTAAAATGATTAGTTATGTACATTTAGAAAAGATAATAGTATGGACACTTCTAGGGAAAAAAACAACCAGAGAAATGCAGAAAGCATTTATTAAAAAAACGTATACATTTTACTAGAATGTTCTATTTGCTATGTACTTCCTGGTTTAAGTAGAAGAGCAATTGTGCTTTTCTTCTTGTAAACAGAAAATAACTGAACTAAATCGACAGATTCCATTCATTTTTAAAGTACAAATTCTACAAAATTGCATCAGCTTGCAGGAATCAAAAGATATTGTTAAAAGAAAGCTCATAGGAACTGACAAAAAAAGAGTCCTTTTTTCATAGTTTTGGGCCACAACTTTTCTTCTGTTCTATTGATGTGCTACCTTAGGTGTACCGGGAGATCAAGGAGGTGGACATTATAACCAGAAATATGTTGTGAATTCAACCAGACACTTTCCAAAGCCAATAAGTTTTGATCAGCTGTTTATAAAAAAGCAAACTGAAACTCTGTGGAAATGGCATAAGACAGGCCATCTTCAACCTCACAAGCCACATAAATTAACAGGGTAGGATAAATCTGCAAATGCTATTACCGTAAAAAAAAGTCTGTGAAAGATAGAACTCAGTCACATGGCTTTTACTCCAGTATAAGCTACCAGCAATATTGCCGTGATTTTAATGCCACGCCTTAGTGATTATATGAGATTCCTGGTGCCACATGGGCAGAATTGTATTTCAAGTAATAGTTAGGCAAGACAAGATTTCTGTTGACCTGATTAGCAATAATGCCTCTCCAACACGTCAATCTATAGAAGGATAATTTCATTCTGCTCGGCTACATTTCCCTATTATAATCAAAGCTTCGGACTAAAGAATTTAACTCTACTGGGGGCCCAAAGAGAGATTTGAAAAACAATCAGTTTCTGGTGAAACACAGAATAGAATATTTTATCTTGATCGTTTTTGTGTATATGACATTTCAAAGCTCCGTGACTTGAATTTCCTGGCTGTTTTTCATTTGTAAGGCAATTAAACTTATCTGGTAATGTTATAGGACCACAAAGAGGAAACAATTAAAGTATTGGTCCAATTTACCTGGTGTAGTTTCTTCACAACCCCATTCATCTGAACAACCTGTATTTAAAGCAATAATAAGATATGAGTTCCTGTAAGTATATCTTTTAGATTTTATTCAAATGTGCCATCTATGCTTCCATAAAAGGCGGTAAAAGACTCCAAGTAACTCCACATACAAAAAGGGACCATGATCAACTTCAAAACAAATGCCATGTCCCCATGCTGCTCATTACGATTTTTCTCTTGTTTTGGATTACTTTATTGCTATCATTGACTTCCTGTTTAATTTACATGTTACCACAGGGGCAATCTTGAGCTACAGTGGCCATGTTAATGGGTATGGGTTGTCACCACTACAGCCCGAGAGTGACTATAGGGTCATATGATGAAAAATTTACTCCATCGAGGTGCAAAGGTAAACAAGAGCAGGCAGGAGGCCAGGAAAAAATAGAGTGGGCATTTTATAAATACGGTGCCTTTTCTTATTTGAAGTCATTTGCAGCCACAAGGGTTATTTTATTACAAGTCTGAAAAAACACTTTATGGCTTAATTTTTTTTACAGGATTCAAATCTAAAAATTCTATATAAACGTAAAAATCTAAAGAATATAATATCTTGCTAAACTTCTGCAAAAAGTAAAATTACCATAACATGCAAATTTACGCTTTAAGTGCTAAAACATAAAATGAACAAGCAATTATAGATAGTAATTTAAGCTATAGAAAGGTAGTAGATGCAAGACCTCAACAGTAGAGAATAATTTTTTTGAAGACTGCTACACGGTGGGCCACAGAAAAGAAGTCCAGCATTTGCAAACAATAAACCTATAGCCTATGAACATACCCTAAATAAGCTTTTAAAACCGCTTGTAGTGCTGATTCTTGTAACAAGATATTATAAAAACAGTTGCAAAAAAGTATGTTCTATTTATAATGATCTTAAAAATCTTATGTTTTTCACATTTTACCTGGTTTTGCGGTGGGTACTTCATATCCTAGAATAATGATAAAAATGGAAACCATATTTTATGGAATTTGACAGATGCAGATTTAAAATGATTAGTTATATACATTTAGAAAAGATAATAGTATGGACACTTCTAGGGAAAAAAACAACCAGAGAAATGCAGAAAGCATTTATTAAAAAAACGTATACATTTTACTAGAATGTTCTATTTGCTATGTACTTCCTGGTTTAAGTAGAAGAGCAATTGTGCTTTTCTTCTTGTAAACAGAAAATAACTGAACTAAATCGACAGATTCCATTCATTTTTAAAGTACAAATTCTACAAAATTGCATCAGCTTGCAGGAATCAAAAGATATTGTTAAAAGAAAGCTCATAGGAACTGACAAAAAAGAGTCCTTTTTTCATAGTTTTGGGCCACAACTTTTCTTCTGTTCTATTGATGTGCTACCTTAGGTGTACCGGGAGATCAAGGAGGTGGACATTATAACCAGAAATATGTTGTGAATTCAACCAGACACTTTCCAAAGCCAATAAGTTTTGATCAGCTGTTTATAAAAAAGCAAACTGAAACTCTGTGGAAATGGCATAAGACAGGCCATCTTCAACCTCACAAGCCACATAAATTAACAGGGTAGGATAAATCTGCAAATGCTATTACCGTAAAAAAAAGTCTGTGAAAGATAGAACTCAGTCACATGGCTTTTACTCCAGTATAAGCTACCAGCAATATTGCCGTGATTTTAATGCCACGCCTTAGTGATTATATGAGATTCCTGGTGCCACATGGGCAGAATTGTATTTCAAGTAATAGTTAGGCAAGACAAGATTTCTGTTGACCTGATTAGCAATAATGCCTCTCCAACACGTTAGTCTATAGAAGGATAATTTCATTCTGCTCGGCTACATTTCCCTATTATAATCAAAGCTTAGGACTAAAGAATTTAACTCTACTGGGGGCCCAAAGAGAGATTTGAAAAACAATCAGTTTCTGGTGAAACACAGAATAGAATATTTTATCTTGATAGTTTTTGTGTATATGACATTTCAAAGCTCCGTGACTTGAATGTCCTGGCTGTTTTTCATTTGTAAGGCAATTAAACTTATCTGGTAATTTTATAGGACCACAAAGAGGAAACAATTAAAGTATTGGTCCAATTTACCTGGTGTAGTTTCTTCACAACCCCATTCATCTGAACAACCTGTATTTAAAGCAATGATTAGATATGAGTTCCTGTAAGTATATCTTTTAGATTTTATTCAAATGTGCCATCTATGCTTCCATAAAAGGCGGTAAAAGACTCCAAGTAACTCCACATACAAAAAGGGACCATGATCAACTTCAAAACAAATGCCATGTCCCCATGCTGCTCATTACGATTTTTCTCTTGTTTTGGTTTACTTTATTGCTATCATTGACTTCCTGTTTAATTTACATGTTACCACAGGGGCAATCTTGAGCTACAGTGGCCATGTTAATGGGCATGGGTTGTCACCACTACAGCCCGAGAGTGACTATAGGGTCATATGATGAAAAATTTACACCATCAAGGTGCAAAGGTAAACAAGAGCAGGCAGGAGGCCAGGAGAAAATAGAGTGGGCATTTTATAAATACGGTGCCTTTTCTTATTTGAAGTCATTTGCAGCCACAAGGGTTATTTTATTACAAGTCTGAAAAAACACTTTATGGCTTAATTTTTTTTACAGGATTCAAATCTAAAAATTCTATATAAACGTAAAAATCTAAAGAATATAATATCTTGCTAAACTTCTGCAAAAAGTAAAATTACCATAACATGCAAATTTACGCTTTAAGTGCTAAAACATAAAATGAACAAGCAATTATAGATAGTAATTTAAGCTATAGAAAGGTAGTAGATGCAAGACCTCAACAGTAGAGAATAATTTTTTTGAAGACTGCTACACGGTGGGCCACAGAAAAGAAGTCCAGCATTTGCAAACAATAAACCTATAGCCTATGAACATACCCTAAATAGGCTTTTAAAACCGCTTCTAGTGCTGATTCTTGTAACAAGATATTATAAAAACAGTTGCAAAAAAGTATGTTCTATTTATAATGATCTTAAAAATCTTATGTTTTTCACATTTTACCTGGTTTTGCGGTGGGTACTTCATATCCTAGAATAATGATAAAAATGGAATACATATTTTATGGAATTTGACAGATGCAGATTTAAAATGATTAGATATGTACATTTAGAAAAGATAATAGTATGGACACTTCTAGGGAAAAAATCAACCAGAGAAATGCAGAAAGCGCTTTTTTTTAAAAACGTATACATTTCACTAGAATGTTCTATTTGCTATGTACTTCCTGGTTTAAGTAGAAGAGCAATTGTGCTTTTCTTCTTGTAAACAGAAAATAACTGAACTAAATCGACAGATTCCATTCATTTTTAAAGTACAAATTCTACAAAATTGCATCAGCTTGCAGGAATCAAAAGATATTGTTAAAAGAAAGCTCATAGGAACTGACAAAAAAGAGTCCTTTTTTCATAGTTTTGGGCCACAACTTTTCTTCTGTTCTATTGATGTGCTACCTTAGGTGTACCGGGAGATCAAGGAGGTGGACATTATAACCAGAAATATGTTGTGAATTCAACCAGACACTTTCCAAAGCCAATAAGTTTGGATCAGCTGTTTATAAAAAAGCAAACTGAAACTCTGTGGAAATGGCATAAGACAGGCCATCTTCAACCTCACAAGCCACATAAATTAACAGGGTAGGATAAATCTGCAAATGCTATTACCGTAAAAAAAGTCTGTGAAAGATAGAACTCAGTCACATGGCTTTTACTCCAGTATAAGCTACCAGCAATATTGCCGTGATTTTAATGCCACGCCTTAGTGATTATATGAGATTCCTGGTGCCACATGGGCAGAATTGTATTTCAAGTAATAGTTAGGCAAGACAAGATTTCTGTTGACCTGATTAGCAATAATGCCTCTCCAACACGTTAGTCTATAGAAGGATAATTTCATTCTGCTCGGCTACATTTCCCTATTATAATCAAAGCTTAGGACTAAAGAATTTAACTCTACTGGGGGCCCAAAGAGAGATTTGAAAAACAATCAGTTTCTGGTGAAACACAGAATAGAATATTTTATCTTGATTGTTTTTGTGTATATGACATTTCAAAGCTCCGTGACTTGAATGTCCTGGCTGTTTTTCATTTGTAAGGCAATTAAACTTATCTGGTAATGTTATAGGACCACAAAGAGGAAACAATTAAAGTATTGGTCCAATTTACCTGGTGTAGTTTCTTCACAACCCCATTCATCTGAACAACCTGTATTTAAAGCAATGATAAGATATGAGTTCCTGTAAGTATATCTTTTAGATTTTATTCAAATGTGCCATCTATGCTTCCATAAAAGGCGGTAAAAGACTCCAAGTAACTCCACATACAAAAAGGGACCATGATCAACTTTAAAACAAATGCCATGTCCCCATGCTGCTCATTACGATTTTTCTCTTGTTTTGGTTTACTTTATTGCTATCATTGACTTCCTGTTTAATTTACATGTTACCACAGGGGCAATCTTGAGCTACAGTGGCCATGTTAATGGGCATGGGTTGTCACCACTACAGCCCGAGAGTGACTATAGGGTCATATGATGAAAAATTTACACCATCAAGGTGCAAAGGTAAACAAGAGCAGGCAGGAGGCCAGGAGAAAATAGAGTGGGCATTTTATAAATACGGTGCCTTTTCTTATTTGAAGTCATTTGCAGCCACAAGGGTTATTTTATTACAAGTCTGAAAAAACACTTTATGGCTTAATTTTTTTTACAGGATTCAAATCTAAAAATTCTATATAAACGTAAAAATCTAAAGAATATAATATCTTGCTAAACTTCTGCAAAAAGTAATATTAACATAACATGCAAATTTACGCTTTAAGTGCTAAAACATAAAATGAACAAGCAATTATAGATAGTAATTTAAGCTATAGAAAGGTAGTAAATGCAAGACCTCAACAGTAGAGAATAATTTTTTTGAAGACTGCTACACGGTGGGCCACAGAAAAGAAGTCCAGCATTTGCAAACAATAAAGCTATAACCTATGAACATACCCTAAATAGGCTTTTAAAACCGCTTCTAGTGCTGATTCTTGTAACAAGATATTATAAAAACAGTTGCAAAAAAGTATGTTCTATTTATAATGATCTTAAAAATCTTATGTTTTTCACATTTTACCTGGTTTTGCGGTGGGTACTTCATATCCTAGAATAATGATAAAAATGGAAACCATATTTTATGGAATTTGACAGATGCAGATTTAAAATGATTAGATATGTACATTTAGAAAAGATAATAGTATGGACACTTCTAGGGAAAAAAACAACCAGAGAAATGCAGAAAGCATTTATTAAAAAAACGTATACATTTCACTAGAATGTTCTATTTGCTATGTACTTCCTGGTTTAAGTAGAAGAGCAATTGTGCTTTTCTTCTTGCAAACAGAAAATAACTGAACTAAATCGACAGATTCCATTCATTTTTAAAGTACAAATTCTACAAAATTGCATCAGCTTGCAGGAATCAAAAGATATTGTTAAAAGAAAGCTCATAGGAACTGACAACAAAGAGTCCTTTTTTCATAGTTTTGGGCCACAACTTTTCTTCTGTTCTATTGATGTGCTACCTTAGGTGTTTGATCAGCTGTTTATAAAAAAGCAAACTGAAACTCTGTGGAAATGGCATAAGACAGGCCATCTTCAACCTCACAAGCCACATAAATTAACAGGGTAGGATAAATCTGCAAATGCTATTACCGTAAAAAAAAGTCTGTGAAAGATAGAACTCAGTCACATGGCTTTTTACTCCAGTATAAGCTACCAGCAATATTGCCGTGATTTTAATGCCACGCCTTAGTGATTATATGAGATTCCTGGTGCCACATGGGCAGAATTGTATTTCAAGTAATAGTTAGGCAAGACAAGATTTCTGTTGACCTGATTAGCAATAATGCCTCTCCAACACGTTAGTCTATAGAAGGATAATTTCATTCTGCTCGGCTACATTTCCCTATTATAATCAAAGCTTAGGACTAAAGAATTTAACTCTACTGGGGGCCCAAAGAGAGATTTGAAAAACAATCAGTTTCTGGTGAAACACAGAATAGAATATTTTATCTTGATAGTTTTTGTGTATATGACATTTCAAAGCTCCGTGACTTGAATGTCCTGGCTGTTTTTCATTTGTAAGGCAATTAAACTTATCTGGTAATTTTATAGGACCACAAAGAGGAAACAATTAAAGTATTGGTCCAATTTACCTGGTGTAGTTTCTTCACAACCCCATTCATCTGAACAACCTGTATTTAAAGCAATGATTAGATATGAGTTCCTGTAAGTATATCTTTTAGATTTTATTCAAATGTGCCATCTATGCTTCCATAAAAGGCGGTAAAAGACTCCAAGTAACTCCACATACAAAAAGGGACCATGATCAACTTCAAAACAAATGCCATGTCCCCATGCTGCTCATTACGATTTTTCTCTTGTTTTGGTTTACTTTATTGCTATCATTGACTTCCTGTTTAATTTACATGTTACCACAGGGGCAATCTTGAGCTACAGTGGCCATGTTAATGGGCATGGGTTGTCACCACTACAGCCCGAGAGTGACTATAGGGTCATATGATGAAAAATTTACACCATCAAGGTGCAAAGGTAAACAAGAGCAGGCAGGAGGCCAGGAGAAAATAGAGTGGGCATTTTATAAATACGGTGCCTTTTCTTATTTGAAGTCATTTGCAGCCACAAGGGTTATTTTATTACAAGTCTGAAAAAACACTTTATGGCTTAATTTTTTTTACAGGATTCAAATCTAAAAATTCTATATAAACGTAAAAATCTAAAGAATATAATATCTTGCTAAACTTCTGCAAAAAGTAAAATTACCATAACATGCAAATTTACGCTTTAAGTGCTAAAACATAAAATGAACAAGCAATTATAGATAGTAATTTAAGCTATAGAAAGGTAGTAGATGCAAGACCTCAACAGTAGAGAATAATTTTTTTGAAGACTGCTACACGGTGGGCCACAGAAAAGAAGTCCAGCATTTGCAAACAATAAACCTATAGCCTATGAACATACCCTAAATAAGCTTTTAAAACCGCTTCTAGTGCTGATTCTTGTAACAAGATATTATAAAAACAGTTGCAAAAAAGTATGTTCTATTTATAATGATCTTAAAAATCTTATGTTTTTCACATTTTACCTGGTTTTGCGGTGGGTACTTCATATCCTAGAATAATGATAAAAATGGAAACCATATTTTATGGAATTTGACAGATGCAGATTTAAAATGATTAGTTATGTACATTTAGAAAAGATAATAGTATGGACACTTCTAGGGAAAAAAACAACCAGAGAAATGCAGAAAGCATTTATTAAAAAAACGTATACATTTTACTAGAATGTTCTATTTGCTATGTACTTCCTGGTTTAAGTAGAAGAGCAATTGTGCTTTTCTTCTTGTAAACAGAAAATAACTGAACTAAATCGACAGATTCCATTCATTTTTAAAGTACAAATTCTACAAAATTGCATCAGCTTGCAGGAATCAAAAGATATTGTTAAAAGAAAGCTCATAGGAACTGACAAAAAAGAGTCCTTTTTTCATAGTTTTGGGCCACAACTTTTCTTCTGTTCTATTGATGTGCTACCTTAGGTGTACCGGGAGATCAAGGAGGTGGACATTATAACCAGAAATATGTTGTGAATTCAACCAGACACTTTCCAAAGCCAATAAGTTTTGATCAGCTGTTTATAAAAAAGCAAACTGAAACTCTGTGGAAATGGCATAAGACAGGCCATCTTCAACCTCACAAGTCACATAAATTAACAGGGTAGGATAAATCTGCAAATGCTATTACCGTAAAAAAAAGTCTGTGAAAGATAGAACTCAGTCACATGGCTTTTACTCCAGTATAAGCTACCAGCAATATTGCCGTGATTTTAATGCCACGCCTTAGTGATTATATGAGATTCCTGGTGCCACATGGGCAGAATTGTATTTCAAGTAATAGTTAGGCAAGACAAGATTTCTGTTGACCTGATTAGCAATAATGCCTCTCCAAAACGTTAGTCTATAGAAGGATAATTTCATTCTGCTCGGCTACATTTCCCTATTATAATCAAAGCTTAGGACTAAAGAATTTAACTCTACTGGGGGCCCAAAGAGAGATTTGAAAAACAATCAGTTTCTGGTGAAACACAGAATAGAATATTTTATCTTGATTGTTTTTGTGTATATGACATTTCAAAGCTCCGTGACTTGAATGTCCTGGCTGTTTTTCATTTGTAAGGCAATTAAACTTATCTGGTAACGTTATAGGACCACAAAGAGGAAACAATTAAAGTATTGGTCCAATTTACCTGGTGTAGTTTCTTCACAACCCCATTCATCTGAACAACCTGTATTTAAAGCAATGATTAGATATGAGTTCCTGCAAGTATATCTTTTAGATTTTATTCAAATGTGCCATCTATGCTTCCATAAAAGGCGGTAAAAGACTCCAAGTAACTCCACATACAAAAAGGGACCATGATCAACTTCAAAACAAATGCCATGTCCCCATGCTGCTCATTACGATTTTTCTCTTGTTTTGGTTTACTTTATTGCTATCATTGACTTCCTGTTTAATTTACATGTTACCACAGGGGCAATCTTGAGCTACAGTGGCCATGTTAATGGGCATGGGTTGTCACCACTACAGCCCGAGAGTGACTATAGGGTCATATGATGAAAAATTTACACCATCAAGGTGCAAAGGTAAACAAGAGCAGGCAGGAGGCCAGGAGAAAATAGAGTGGGCATTTTATAAATACGGTGCCTTTTCTTATTTGAAGTCATTTGCAGCCACAAGGGTTATTTTATTACAAGTCTGAAAAAACACTTTATGGCTTAATTTTTTTTACAGGATTCAAATTTAAAAATTCTCTATAAACGTAAAAATCTAAAGAATATAATATCTTGCTAAACTTCTGCAAAAAGTAATATTAACATAACATGCAAATTTACGCTTTAAGTGCTAAAACATAAAATGAACAAGCAATTATAGATAGTAATTTAAGCTATAGAAAGGTAGTAAATGCAAGACCTCAACAGTAGAGAATAATTTTTTTGAAGACTGCTACACGGTGGGCCACAGAAAAGAAGTCCAGCATTTGCAAACAATAAACCTATAGCCTATGAACATACCCTAAATAGGCTTTTAAAACCGCTTCTAGTGCTGATTCTTGTAACAAGATATTATAAAAACAGTTGCAAAAAAGTATGTTCTATTTATAATGATCTTAAAAATCTTATGTTTTTCACATTTTACCTGGTTTTGCGGTGGGTACTTCATATCCTAGAATAATGATAAAAATGGAATACATATTTTATGGAATTTGACAGATGCAGATTTAAAATGATTAGATATGTACATTTAGAAAAGATAATAGTATGGACACTTCTAGGGAAAAAATCAACCAGAGAAATGCAGAAAGCGCTTTTTTTTAAAAACGTATACATTTCACTAGAATGTTCTATTTGCTATGTACTTCCTGGTTTAAGTAGAAGAGCAATTGTGCTTTTCTTCTTGTAAACAGAAAATAACTGAACTAAATCGACAGATTCCATTCATTTTTAAAGTACAAATTCTACAAAATTGCATCAGCTTGCAGGAATCAAAAGATATTGTTAAAAGAAAGCTCATAGGAACTGACAAAAAAGAGTCCTTTTTTCATAGTTTTGGGCCACAACTTTTCTTCTGTTCTATTGATGTGCTACCTTAGGTGTACCGGGAGATCAAGGAGGTGGACATTATAACCAGAAATATGTTGTGAATTCAACCAGACACTTTCCAAAGCCAATAAGTTTGGATCAGCTGTTTATAAAAAAGCAAACTGAAACTCTGTGGAAATGGCATAAGACAGGCCATCTTCAACCTCACAAGCCACATAAATTAACAGGGTAGGATAAATCTGCAAATGCTATTACCGTAAAAAAAGTCTGTGAAAGATAGAACTCAGTCACATGGCTTTTACTCCAGTATAAGCTACCAGCAATATTGCCGTGATTTTAATGCCACGCCTTAGTGATTATATGAGATTCCTGGTGCCACATGGGCAGAATTGTATTTCAAGTAATAGTTAGGCAAGACAAGATTTCTGTTGACCTGATTAGCAATAATGCCTCTCCAACACGTTAGTCTATAGAAGGATAATTTCATTCTGCTCGGCTACATTTCCCTATTATAATCAAAGCTTAGGACTAAAGAATTTAACTCTACTGGGGGCCCAAAGAGAGATTTGAAAAACAATCAGTTTCTGGTGAAACACAGAATAGAATATTTTATCTTGATTGTTTTTGTGTATATGACATTTCAAAGCTCCGTGACTTGAATGTCCTGGCTGTTTTTCATTTGTAAGGCAATTAAACTTATCTGGTAATGTTATAGGACCACAAAGAGGAAACAATTAAAGTATTGGTCCAATTTACCTGGTGTAGTTTCTTCACAACCCCATTCATCTGAACAACCTGTATTTAAAGCAATGATAAGATATGAGTTCCTGTAAGTATATCTTTTAGATTTTATTCAAATGTGCCATCTATGCTTCCATAAAAGGCGGTAAAAGACTCCAAGTAACTCCACATACAAAAAGGGACCATGATCAACTTTAAAACAAATGCCATGTCCCCATGCTGCTCATTACGATTTTTCTCTTGTTTTGGTTTACTTTATTGCTATCATTGACTTCCTGTTTAATTTACATGTTACCACAGGGGCAATCTTGAGCTACAGTGGCCATGTTAATGGGCATGGGTTGTCACCACTACAGCCCGAGAGTGACTATAGGGTCATATGATGAAAAATTTACACCATCAAGGTGCAAAGGTAAACAAGAGCAGGCAGGAGGCCAGGAGAAAATAGAGTGGGCATTTTATAAATACGGTGCCTTTTCTTATTTGAAGTCATTTGCAGCCACAAGGGTTATTTTATTACAAGTCTGAAAAAACACTTTATGGCTTAATTTTTTTTACAGGATTCAAATCTAAAAATTCTATATAAACGTAAAAATCTAAAGAATATAATATCTTGCTAAACTTCTGCAAAAAGTAATATTAACATAACATGCAAATTTACGCTTTAAGTGCTAAAACATAAAATGAACAAGCAATTATAGATAGTAATTTAAGCTATAGAAAGGTAGTAAATGCAAGACCTCAACAGTACAGAATAATTTTTTTGAAGACTGCTACACGGTGGGCCACAGAAAAGAAGTCCAGCATTTGCAAACAATAAAGCTATAACCTATGAACATACCCTAAATAGGCTTTTAAAACCGCTTCTAGTGCTGATTCTTGTAACAAGATATTATAAAAACAGTTGCAAAAAAGTATGTTCTATTTATAATGATCTTAAAAATCTTATGTTTTTCACATTTTACCTGGTTTTGCGGTGGGTACTTCATATCCTAGAATAATGATAAAAATGGAAACCATATTTTATGGAATTTGACAGATGCAGATTTAAAATGATTAGATATGTACATTTAGAAAAGATAATAGTATGGACACTTCTAGGGAAAAAAACAACCAGAGAAATGCAGAAAGCATTTATTAAAAAAACGTATACATTTCACTAGAATGTTCTATTTGCTATGTACTTCCTGGTTTAAGTAGAAGAGCAATTGTGCTTTTCTTCTTGCAAACAGAAAATAACTGAACTAAATCGACAGATTCCATTCATTTTTAAAGTACAAATTCTACAAAATTGCATCAGCTTGCAGGAATCAAAAGATATTGTTAAAAGAAAGCTCATAGGAACTGACAACAAAGAGTCCTTTTTTCATAGTTTTGGGCCACAACTTTTCTTCTGTTCTATTGATGTGCTACCTTAGGTGTTTGATCAGCTGTTTATAAAAAAGCAAACTGAAACTCTGTGGAAATGGCATAAGACAGGCCATCTTCAACCTCACAAGCCACATAAATTAACAGGGTAGGATAAATCTGCAAATGCTATTACCGTAAAAAAAAGTCTGTGAAAGATAGAACTCAGTCACATGGCTTTTTACTCCAGTATAAGCTACCAGCAATATTGCCGTGATTTTAATGCCACGCCTTAGTGATTATATGAGATTCCTGGTGCCACATGGGCAGAATTGTATTTCAAGTAATAGTTAGGCAAGACAAGATTTCTGTTGACCTGATTAGCAATAATGCCTCTCCAACACGTCTATCTATAGAAGGATAATTTCATTCTGCTCGGCTACATTTCCCTATTATAATCAAAGCTTCGGACTAAAGAATTTAACTCTACTGGGGGCCCAAAGAGAGATTTGAAAAACAATCAGTTTCTGGTGAAACACAGAATAGAATATTTTATCTTGATAGTTTTTGTGTATATGACATTTCAAAGCTCCGTGACTTGAATGTCCTGGCTGTTTTTCATTTGTAAGGCAATTAAACTTATCTGGTAATTTTATAGGACCACAAAGAGGAAACAATTAAAGTATTGGTCCAATTTACCTGGTGTAGTTTCTTCACAACCCCATTCATCTGAACAACCTGTATTTAAAGCAATGATTAGATATGAGTTCCTGTAAGTATATCTTTTAGATTTTATTCAAATGTGCCATCTATGCTTCCATAAAAGGCGGTAAAAGACTCCAAGTAACTCCACATACAAAAAGGGACCATGATCAACTTCAAAACAAATGCCATGTCCCCATGCTGCTCATTACGATTTTTCTCTTGTTTTGGTTTACTTTATTGCTATCATTGACTTCCTGTTTAATTTACATGTTACCACAGGGGCAATCTTGAGCTACAGTGGCCATGTTAATGGGCATGGGTTGTCACCACTACAGCCCGAGAGTGACTATAGGGTCATATGATGAAAAATTTACACCATCAAGGTGCAAAGGTAAACAAGAGCAGGCAGGAGGCCAGGAGAAAATAGAGTGGGCATTTTATAAATACGGTGCCTTTTCTTATTTGAAGTCATTTGCAGCCACAAGGGTTATTTTATTACAAGTCTGAAAAAACACTTTATGGCTTAATTTTTTTTACAGGATTCAAATCTAAAAATTCTATATAAACGTAAAAATCTAAAGAATATAATATCTTGCTAAACTTCTGCAAAAAGTAAAATTACCATAACATGCAAATTTACGCTTTAAGTGCTAAAACATAAAATGAACAAGCAATTATAGATAGTAATTTAAGCTATAGAAAGGTAGTAGATGCAAGACCTCAACAGTAGAGAATAATTTTTTTGAAGACTGCTACACGGTGGGCCACAGAAAAGAAGTCCAGCATTTGCAAACAATAAACCTATAGCCTATGAACATACCCTAAATAAGCTTTTAAAACCGCTTCTAGTGCTGATTCTTGTAACAAGATATTATAAAAACAGTTGCAAAAAAGTATGTTCTATTTATAATGATCTTAAAAATCTTATGTTTTTCACATTTTACCTGGTTTTGCGGTGGGTACTTCATATCCTAGAATAATGATAAAAATGGAAACCATATTTTATGGAATTTGACAGATGCAGATTTAAAATGATTAGTTATGTACATTTAGAAAAGATAATAGTATGGACACTTCTAGGGAAAAAAACAACCAGAGAAATGCAGAAAGCATTTATTAAAAAAACGTATACATTTTACTAGAATGTTCTATTTGCTATGTACTTCCTGGTTTAAGTAGAAGAGCAATTGTGCTTTTCTTCTTGTAAACAGAAAATAACTGAACTAAATCGACAGATTCCATTCATTTTTAAAGTACAAATTCTACAAAATTGCATCAGCTTGCAGGAATCAAAAGATATTGTTAAAAGAAAGCTCATAGGAACTGACAAAAAAGAGTCCTTTTTTCATAGTTTTGGGCCACAACTTTTCTTCTGTTCTATTGATGTGCTACCTTAGGTGTACCGGGAGATCAAGGAGGTGGACATTATAACCAGAAATATGTTGTGAATTCAACCAGACACTTTCCAAAGCCAATAAGTTTTGATCAGCTGTTTATAAAAAAGCAAACTGAAACTCTGTGGAAATGGCATAAGACAGGCCATCTTCAACCTCACAAGTCACATAAATTAACAGGGTAGGATAAATCTGCAAATGCTATTACCGTAAAAAAAAGTCTGTGAAAGATAGAACTCAGTCACATGGCTTTTACTCCAGTATAAGCTACCAGCAATATTGCCGTGATTTTAATGCCACGCCTTAGTGATTATATGAGATTCCTGGTGCCACATGGGCAGAATTGTATTTCAAGTAATAGTTAGGCAAGACAAGATTTCTGTTGACCTGATTAGCAATAATGCCTCTCCAAAACGTTAGTCTATAGAAGGATAATTTCATTCTGCTCGGCTACATTTCCCTATTATAATCAAAGCTTAGGACTAAAGAATTTAACTCTACTGGGGGCCCAAAGAGAGATTTGAAAAACAATCAGTTTCTGGTGAAACACAGAATAGAATATTTTATCTTGATTGTTTTTGTGTATATGACATTTCAAAGCTCCGTGACTTGAATGTCCTGGCTGTTTTTCATTTGTAAGGCAATTAAACTTATCTGGTAACGTTATAGGACCACAAAGAGGAAACAATTAAAGTATTGGTCCAATTTACCTGGTGTAGTTTCTTCACAACCCCATTCATCTGAACAACCTGTATTTAAAGCAATGATTAGATATGAGTTCCTGCAAGTATATCTTTTAGATTTTATTCAAATGTGCCATCTATGCTTCCATAAAAGGCGGTAAAAGACTCCAAGTAACTCCACATACAAAAAGGGACCATGATCAACTTCAAAACAAATGCCATGTCCCCATGCTGCTCATTACGATTTTTCTCTTGTTTTGGTTTACTTTATTGCTATCATTGACTTCCTGTTTAATTTACATGTTACCACAGGGGCAATCTTGAGCTACAGTGGCCATGTTAATGGGCATGGGTTGTCACCACTACAGCCCGAGAGTGACTATAGGGTCATATGATGAAAAATTTACACCATCAAGGTGCAAAGGTAAACAAGAGCAGGCAGGAGGCCAGGAGAAAATAGAGTGGGCATTTTATAAATACGGTGCCTTTTCTTATTTGAAGTCATTTGCAGCCACAAGGGTTATTTTATTACAAGTCTGAAAAAACACTTTATGGCTTAATTTTTTTTACAGGATTCAAATTTAAAAATTCTCTATAAACGTAAAAATCTAAAGAATATAATATCTTGCTAAACTTCTGCAAAAAGTAATATTAACATAACATGCAAATTTACGCTTTAAGTGCTAAAACATAAAATGAACAAGCAATTATAGATAGTAATTTAAGCTATAGAAAGGTAGTAAATGCAAGACCTCAACAGTAGAGAATAATTTTTTTGAAGACTGCTACACGGTGGGCCACAGAAAAGAAGTCCAGCATTTGCAAACAATAAACCTATAGCCTATGAACATACCCTAAATAGGCTTTTAAAACCGCTTCTAGTGCTGATTCTTGTAACAAGATATTATAAAAACAGTTGCAAAAAAGTATGTTCTATTTATAATGATCTTAAAAATCTTATGTTTTTCACATTTTACCTGGTTTTGCGGTGGGTACTTCATATCCTAGAATAATGATAAAAATGGAATACATATTTTATGGAATTTGACAGATGCAGATTTAAAATGATTAGATATGTACATTTAGAAAAGATAATAGTATGGACACTTCTAGGGAAAAAAACAACCAGAGAAATGCAGAAAGCGCTTTTTTTTAAAAACGTATACATTTCACTAGAATGTTCTATTTGCTATGTACTTCCTGGTTTAAGTAGAAGAGCAATTGTGCTTTTCTTCTTGTAAACAGAAAATAACTGAACTAAATCGACAGATTCCATTCATTTTTAAAGTACAAATTCTACAAAATTGCATCAGCTTGCAGGAATCAAAAGATATTGTTAAAAGAAAGCTCATAGGAACTGACAAAAAAGAGTCCTTTTTTCATAGTTTTGGGCCACAACTTTTCTTCTGTTCTATTGATGTGCTACCTTAGGTGTACCGGGAGATCAAGGAGGTGGACATTATAACCAGAAATATGTTGTGAATTCAACCAGACACTTTCCAAAGCCAATAAGTTTGGATCAGCTGTTTATAAAAAAGCAAACTGAAACTCTGTGGAAATGGCATAAGACAGGCCATCTTCAACCTCACAAGCCACATAAATTAACAGGGTAGGATAAATCTGCAAATGCTATTACCGTAAAAAAAGTCTGTGAAAGATAGAACTCAGTCACATGGCTTTTACTCCAGTATAAGCTACCAGCAATATTGCCGTGATTTTAATGCCACGCCTTAGTGATTATATGAGATTCCTGGTGCCACATGGGCAGAATTGTATTTCAAGTAATAGTTAGGCAAGACAAGATTTCTGTTGACCTGATTAGCAATAATGCCTCTCCAACACGTTAGTCTATAGAAGGATAATTTCATTCTGCTCGGCTACATTTCCCTATTATAATCAAAGCTTAGGACTAAAGAATTTAACTCTACTGGGGGCCCAAAGAGAGATTTGAAAAACAATCAGTTTCTGGTGAAACACAGAATAGAATATTTTATCTTGATTGTTTTTGTGTATATGACATTTCAAAGCTCCGTGACTTGAATGTCCTGGCTGTTTTTCATTTGTAAGGCAATTAAACTTATCTGGTAATGTTATAGGACCACAAAGAGGAAACAATTAAAGTATTGGTCCAATTTACCTGGTGTAGTTTCTTCACAACCCCATTCATCTGAACAACCTGTATTTAAAGCAATGATAAGATATGAGTTCCTGTAAGTATATCTTTTAGATTTTATTCAAATGTGCCATCTATGCTTCCATAAAAGGCGGTAAAAGACTCCAAGTAACTCCACATACAAAAAGGGACCATGATCAACTTTAAAACAAATGCCATGTCCCCATGCTGCTCATTACGATTTTTCTCTTGTTTTGGTTTACTTTATTGCTATCATTGACTTCCTGTTTAATTTACATGTTACCACAGGGGCAATCTTGAGCTACAGTGGCCATGTTAATGGGCATGGGTTGTCACCACTACAGCCCGAGAGTGACTATAGGGTCATATGATGAAAAATTTACACCATCAAGGTGCAAAGGTAAACAAGAGCAGGCAGGAGGCCAGGAGAAAATAGAGTGGGCATTTTATAAATACGGTGCCTTTTCTTATTTGAAGTCATTTGCAGCCACAAGGGTTATTTTATTACAAGTCTGAAAAAACACTTTATGGCTTAATTTTTTTTACAGGATTCAAATCTAAAAATTCTATATAAACGTAAAAATCTAAAGAATATAATATCTTGCTAAACTTCTGCAAAAAGTAATATTAACATAACATGCAAATTTACGCTTTAAGTGCTAAAACATAAAATGAACAAGCAATTATAGATAGTAATTTAAGCTATAGAAAGGTAGTAAATGCAAGACCTCAACAGTAGAGAATAATTTTTTTGAAGACTGCTACACGGTGGGCCACAGAAAAGAAGTCCAGCATTTGCAAACAATAAAGCTATAACCTATGAACATACCCTAAATAGGCTTTTAAAACCGCTTCTAGTGCTGATTCTTGTAACAAGATATTATAAAAACAGTTGCAAAAAAGTATGTTCTATTTATAATGATCTTAAAAATCTTATGTTTTTCACATTTTACCTGGTTTTGCGGTGGGTACTTCATATCCTAGAATAATGATAAAAATGGAAACCATATTTTATGGAATTTGACAGATGCAGATTTAAAATGATTAGATATGTACATTTAGAAAAGATAATAGTATGGACACTTCTAGGGAAAAAAACAACCAGAGAAATGCAGAAAGCATTTATTAAAAAAACGTATACATTTCACTAGAATGTTCTATTTGCTATGTACTTCCTGGTTTAAGTAGAAGAGCAATTGTGCTTTTCTTCTTGCAAACAGAAAATAACTGAACTAAATCGACAGATTCCATTCATTTTTAAAGTACAAATTCTACAAAATTGCATCAGCTTGCAGGAATCAAAAGATATTGTTAAAAGAAAGCTCATAGGAACTGACAACAAAGAGTCCTTTTTTCATAGTTTTGGGCCACAACTTTTCTTCTGTTCTATTGATGTGCTACCTTAGGTGTTTGATCAGCTGTTTATAAAAAAGCAAACTGAAACTCTGTGGAAATGGCATAAGACAGGCCATCTTCAACCTCACAAGCCACATAAATTAACAGGGTAGGATAAATCTGCAAATGCTATTACCGTAAAAAAAAGTCTGTGAAAGATAGAACTCAGTCACATGGCTTTTTACTCCAGTATAAGCTACCAGCAATATTGCCGTGATTTTAATGCCACGCCTTAGTGATTATATGAGATTCCTGGTGCCACATGGGCAGAATTGTATTTCAAGTAATAGTTAGGCAAGACAAGATTTCTGTTGACCTGATTAGCAATAATGCCTCTCCAACACGTCTATCTATAGAAGGATAATTTCATTCTGCTCGGCTACATTTCCCTATTATAATCAAAGCTTCGGACTAAAGAATTTAACTCTACTGGGGGCCCAAAGAGAAATTTGAAAAACAATCAGTTTCTGGTGAAACACAGAATAGAATATTTTATCTTGATTGTTTTTGTGTATATGACATTTCAAAGCTCCGTGACTTGAATTTCCTGGCTGTTTTTCATTTGTAAGGCAATTAAACTTATCTGGTAATGTTATAGGACCACAAAGAGGAAACAATTAAAGTATTGGTCCAATTTACCTGGTGTAGTTTCTTCACAACCCCATTCATCTGAACAACCTGTATTTAAAGCAATAATAAGATATGAGTTCCTGTAAGTATATCTTTTAGATTTTATTCAAATGTGCCATCTATGCTTCCATAAAAGGCGGTAAAAGACTCCAAGTAACTCCACATACAAAAAGGGACCATGATCAACTTCAAAACAAATGCCATGTCCCCATGCTGCTCATTACGATTTTTCTCTTGTTTTGGATTACTTTATTGCTATCATTGACTTCCTGTTTAATTTACATGTTACCACAGGGGCAATCTTGAGCTACAGTGGCCATGTTAATGGGTATGGGTTGTCACCACTACAGCCCGAGAGTGACTATAGGGTCATATGATGAAAAATTTACTCCATCGAGGTGCAAAGGTAAACAAGAGCAGGCAGGAGGCCAGGAAAAAATAGAGTGGGCATTTTATAAATACGGTGCCTTTTCTTATTTGAAGTCATTTGCAGCCACAAGGGTTATTTTATTACAAGTCTGAAAAAACACTTTATGGCTTAATTTTTTTTACAGGATTCAAATTTAAAAATTCTATATAAACGTAAAAATCTAAAGAATATAATATCTTGCTAAACTTCTGCAAAAAGTAAAATTACCATAACATGCAAATTTATGCTTTAAGTGCTAAAACATAAAATGAACAAGCAATTATAGATAGTAATTTAAGCTATAGAAAGGTAGTAGATGCAAGACCTTTACAGTAGAGAATAATTTTTTTGAAGACTGCTACACGGTGGGCCACAGAAAAGAAGTCCAGCATTTGCAAACAATAAACCTATAGCCTATGAACATACCCTAAATAAGCTTTTAAAACCGCTTCTAGTGCTGATTCTTGTAACAAGATATTATAAAAACACTTGCAAAAAAGTATGTTCTATTTATAATGATCTTAAAAATCTTATGTTTTTCACATTTTACCTGGTTTTGCGGTGGGTACTTCATATCCTAGAATAATGATAAAAATGGAAACCATATTTTATGGAATTTGACAGATGCAGATTTAAAATGATTAGTTATATACATTTAGAAAAGATAATAGTATGGACACTTCTAGGGAAAAAAACAACCAGAGAAATGCAGAAAGCATTTATTAAAAAAACGTATACATTTTACTAGAATGTTCTATTTGCTATGTACTTCCTGGTTTAAGTAGAAGAGCAATTGTGCTTTTCTTCTTGTAAACAGAAAATAACTGAACTAAATCGACAGATTCCATTCATTTTTAAAGTACAAATTCTACAAAATTGCATCAGCTTGCAGGAATCAAAAGATATTGTTAAAAGAAAGCTCATAGGAACTGACAAAAAAGAGTCCTTTTTTCATAGTTTTGGGCCACAACTTTTCTTCTGTTCTATTGATGTGCTACCTTAGGTGTACCGGGAGATCAAGGAGGTGGACATTATAACCAGAAATATGTTGTGAATTCAACCAGACACTTTCCAAAGCCAATAAGTTTGGATCAGCTGTTTATAAAAAAGCAAACTGAAACTCTGTGGAAATGGCATAAGACAGGCCATCTTCAACCTCACAAGCCACATAAATTAACAGGGTAGGATAAATCTGCAAATGCTATAACCGTAAAAAAAAGTCTGTGAAAGATAGAACTCAGTCACATGGCTTTTACTCCAGTATAAGCTACCAGCAATATTGCCGTGATTTTAATGCCACGCCTTAGTGATTATATGAGATTCCTGGTGCCACATGGGCAGAATTGTATTTCAAGTAATAGTTAGGCAAGACAAGATTTCTGTTGACCTGATTAGCAATAATGCCTCTCCAAAACGTTAGTCTATAGAAGGATAATTTCATTCTGCTCGGCTACATTTCCCTATTATAATCAAAGCTTAGGACTAAAGAATTTAACTCTACTGGGGGCCCAAAGAGAGATTTGAAAAACAATCAGTTTCTGGTGAAACACAGAATAGAATATTTTATCTTGATTGTTTTTGTGTATATGACATTTCAAAGCTCCGTGACTTGAATGTCCTGGCTGTTTTTCATTTGTAAGGCAATTAAACTTATCTGGTAATGTTATAGGACCACAAAGAGGAAACAATTAAAGTATTGATCCAATTTACCTGGTGTAGTTTCTTCACAACCCCATTCATCTGAACAACCTGTATTTAAAGCAATGATTAGATATGAGTTCCTGTAAGTATATCTTTTAGATTTTATTCAAATGTGCCATCTATGCTTCCATAAAAGGCGGTAAAAGACTCCAAGTAACTCCACATACAAAAAGGGACCATGATCAACTTCAAAACAAATGCCATGTCCCCATGCTGCTCATTACGATTTTTCTCTTGTTTTGGTTTACTTTATTGCTATCATTGACTTCCTGTTTAATTTACATGTTACCACAGGGGCAATCTTGAGCTACAGTGGCCATGTTAATGGGCATGGGTTGTCACCACTACAGCCCGAGAGTGACTATAGGGTCATATGATGAAAAATTTACACCATCAAGGTGCAAAGGTAAACAAGAGCAGGCAGGAGGCCAGGAGAAAATAGAGTGGGCATTTTATAAATACGGTGCCTTTTCTTATTTGAAGTCATTTGCAGCCACAAGGGTTATTTTATTACAAGTCTGAAAAAACACTTTATGGCTTAATTTTTTTTACAGGATTCAAATTTAAAAATTCTCTATAAACGTAAAAATCTAAAGAATATAATATCTTGCTAAACTTCTGCAAAAAGTAATATTAACATAACATGCAAATTTACGCTTTAAGTGCTAAAACATAAAATGAACAAGCAATTATAGATAGTAGTTTAAGCTATAGAAAGGTAGTAAATGCAAGACCTCAACAGTAGAGAATAATTTTTTTGAAGACTGCTACACGGTGGGCCACAGAAAAGAAGTCCAGCATTTGCAAACAATAAAGCTATAACCTATGAACATACCCTAAATAGGCTTTTAAAACCGCTTCTAGTGCTGATTCTTGTAACAAGATATTATAAAAACAGTTGCAAAAAAGTATGTTCTATTTATAATGATCTTAAAAATCTTATGTTTTTCACATTTTACCTGGTTTTGCGGTGGGTACTTCATATCCTAGAATAATGATAAAAATGGAAACCATATTTTATGGAATTTGACAGATGCAGATTTAAAATGATTAGATATGTACATTTAGAAAAGATAATAGTATGGACACTTCTAGGGAAAAAAACAACCAGAGAAATGCAGAAAGCGCTTTTTTTTAAAAACGTATACATTTCACTAGAATGTTCTATTTGCTATGTACTTCCTGGTTTAAGTAGAAGAGCAATTGTGCTTTTCTTCTTGTAAACAGAAAATAACTGAACTAAATCGACAGATTCCATTCATTTTTAAAGTACAAATTCTACAAAATTGCATCAGCTTGCAGGAATCAAAAGATATTGTTAAAAGAAAGCTCATAGGAACTGACAAAAAAGAGTCCTTTTTTCATAGTTTTGGGCCACAACTTTTCTTCTGTTCTATTGATGTGCTACCTTAGGTGTACCGGGAGATCAAGGAGGTGGACACTATAACCAGAAATATGTTGTGAATTCAACCAGACACTTTCCAAAGCCAATAAGTTTTGATCAGCTGTTTATAAAAAAGCAAACTGAAACCCTGTGGAAATGGCATAAGACAGGCCATCTTCAACCTCACAAGCCACATAAATTAACAGGGTAGGATAAATCTGCAAATGCTATTACCGTAAAAAAAAGTCTGTGAAAGATAGAACTCAGTCACATGGCTTTTTACTCCAGTATAAGCTACCAGCAATATTGCCGTGATTTTAATGCCACGCCTTAGTGATTATATGAGATTCCTGGTGCCACATGGGCAGAATTGTATTTCAAGTAATAGTTAGGCAAGACAAGATTTCTGTTGACCTGATTAGCAATAATGCCTCTCCAACACGTCTATCTATAGAAGGATAATTTCATTCTGCTCGGCTACATTTCCCTATTATAATCAAAGCTTCGGACTAAAGAATTTAACTCTACTGGGGGCCCAAAGAGAGATTTGAAAAACAATCAGTTTCTGGTGAAACACAGAATAGAATATTTTATCTTGATTGTTTTTGTGTATATGACATTTCAAAGCTCCGTGACTTGAATTTCCTGGCTGTTTTTCATTTGTAAGGCAATTAAACTTATCTGGTAATGTTATAGGACCACAAAGAGGAAACAATTAAAGTATTGGTCCAATTTACCTGGTGTAGTTTCTTCACAACCCCATTCATCTGAACAACCTGTATTTAAAGCAATAATAAGATATGAGTTCCTGTAAGTATATCTTTTAGATTTTATTCAAATGTGCCATCTATGCTTCCATAAAAGGCGGTAAAAGACTCCAAGTAACTCCACATACAAAAAGGGACCATGATCAACTTCAAAACAAATGCCATGTCCCCATGCTGCTCATTACGATTTTTCTCTTGTTTTGGATTACTTTATTGCTATCATTGACTTCCTGTTTAATTTACATGTTACCACAGGGGCAATCTTGAGCTACAGTGGCCATGTGAATGGGTATGGGTTGTCACCACTACAGCCCGAGAGTGACTATAGGGTCATATGATGAAAAATTTACTCCATCGAGGTGCAAAGGTAAACAAGAGCAGGCAGGAGGCCAGGAAAAAATAGAGTGGGCATTTTATAAATACGGTGCCTTTTCTTATTTGAAGTCATTTGCAGCCACAAGGGTTATTTTATTACAAGTCTGAAAAAACACTTTATGGCTTAATTTTTTTTACAGGATTCAAATTTAAAAATTCTATATAAACGTAAAAATCTAAAGAATATAATATCTTGCTAAACTTCTGCAAAAAGTAAAATTACCATAACATGCAAATTTACGCTTTAAGTGCTAAAACATAAAATGAACAAGCAATTATAGATAGTAATTTAAGCTATAGAAAGGTAGTAGATGCAAGACCTCAACAGTAGAGAATAATTTTTTTGAAGACTGCTACACGGTGGGCCACAGAAAAGAAGTCCAGCATTTGCAAACAATAAACCTATAGCCTATGAACATACCCTAAATAAGCTTTTAAAACCGCTTCTAGTGCTGATTCTTGTAACAAGATATTATAAAAACAGTTGCAAAAAAGTATGTTCTATTTATAATGATCTTAAAAATCTTATGTTTTTCACATTTTACCTGGTTTTGCGGTGGGTACTTCATATCCTAGAATAATGATAAAAATGGAAACCATATTTTATGGAATTTGACAGATGCAGATTTAAAATGATTAGTTATATACATTTAGAAAAGATAATAGTATGGACACTTCTAGGGAAAAAAACAACCAGAGAAATGCAGAAAGCATTTATTAAAAAAACGTATACATTTTACTAGAATGTTCTATTTGCTATGTACTTCCTGGTTTAAGTAGAAGAGCAATTGTGCTTTTCTTCTTGTAAACAGAAAATAACTGAACTAAATCGACAGATTCCATTCATTTTTAAAGTACAAATTCTACAAAATTGCATCAGCTTGCAGGAATCAAAAGATATTGTTAAAAGAAAGCTCATAGGAACTGACAAAAAAAGAGTCCTTTTTTCATAGTTTTGGGCCACAACTTTTCTTCTGTTCTATTGATGTGCTACCTTAGGTGTACCGGGAGATCAAGGAGGTGGACATTATAACCAGAAATATGTTGTGAAGTCAACCAGACACTTTCCAAAGCCAATAAGTTTTGATCAGCTGTTTATAAGAAAGCAAACTGAAACTCTGTGGAAATGGCATAAGACAGGCCATCTTCAACCTCACAAGCCACATAAATTAACAGGGTAGGATAAATCTGCAAATGCTATTACCGTAAAAAAAAGTCTGTGAAAGATAGAACTCAGTCACATGGCTTTTTACTCCAGTATAAGCTACCAGCAATATTGCCGTGATTTTAATGCCACGCCTTAGTGATTATATGAGATTCCTGGTGCCACATGGGCAGAATTGTATTTCAAGTAATAGTTAGGCAAGACAAGATTTCTGTTGACCTGATTAGCAATAATGCCTCTCCAACACGTCTATCTATAGAAGGATAATTTCATTCTGCTCGGCTACATTTCCCTATTATAATCAAAGCTTCGGACTAAAGAATTTAACTCTACTGGGGGCCCAAAGAGAAATTTGAAAAACAATCAGTTTCTGGTGAAACACAGAATAGAATATTTTATCTTGATTGTTTTTGTGTATATGACATTTCAAAGCTCCGTGACTTGAATTTCCTGGCTGTTTTTCATTTGTAAGGCAATTAAACTTATCTGGTAATGTTATAGGACCACAAAGAGGAAACAATTAAAGTATTGGTCCAATTTACCTGGTGTAGTTTCTTCACAACCCCATTCATCTGAACAACCTGTATTTAAAGCAATAATAAGATATGAGTTCCTGTAAGTATATCTTTTAGATTTTATTCAAATGTGCCATCTATGCTTCCATAAAAGGCGGTAAAAGACTCCAAGTAACTCCACATACAAAAAGGGACCATGATCAACTTCAAAACAAATGCCATGTCCCCATGCTGCTCATTACGATTTTTCTCTTGTTTTGGATTACTTTATTGCTATCATTGACTTCCTGTTTAATTTACATGTTACCACAGGGGCAATCTTGAGCTACAGTGGCCATGTTAATGGGTATGGGTTGTCACCACTACAGCCCGAGAGTGACTATAGGGTCATATGATGAAAAATTTACTCCATCGAGGTGCAAAGGTAAACAAGAGCAGGCAGGAGGCCAGGAAAAAATAGAGTGGGCATTTTATAAATACGGTGCCTTTTCTTATTTGAAGTCATTTGCAGCCACAAGGGTTATTTTATTACAAGTCTGAAAAAACACTTTATGGCTTAATTTTTTTTACAGGATTCAAATTTAAAAATTCTATATAAACGTAAAAATCTAAAGAATATAATATCTTGCTAAACTTCTGCAAAAAGTAAAATTACCATAACATGCAAATTTATGCTTTAAGTGCTAAAACATAAAATGAACAAGCAATTATAGATAGTAATTTAAGCTATAGAAAGGTAGTAGATGCAAGACCTCAACAGTAGAGAATAATTTTTTTGAAGACTGCTACACGGTGGGCCACAGAAAAGAAGTCCAGCATTTGCAAACAATAAACCTATAGCCTATGAACATACCCTAAATAAGCTTTTAAAACCGCTTCTAGTGCTGATTCTTGTAACAAGATATTATAAAAACAGTTGCAAAAAAGTATGTTCTATTTATAATGATCTTAAAAATCTTATGTTTTTCACATTTTACCTGGTTTTGCGGTGGGTACTTCATATCCTAGAATAATGATAAAAATGGAAACCATATTTTATGGAATTTGACAGATGCAGATTTAAAATGATTAGTTATATACATTTAGAAAAGATAATAGTATGGACACTTCTAGGGAAAAAAACAACCAGAGAAATGCAGAAAGCATTTATTAAAAAAACGTATACATTTTACTAGAATGTTCTATTTGCTATGTACTTCCTGGTTTAAGTAGAAGAGCAATTGTGCTTTTCTTCTTGTAAACAGAAAATAACTGAACTAAATCGACAGATTCCATTCATTTTTAAAGTACAAATTCTACAAAATTGCATCAGCTTGCAGGAATCAAAAGATATTGTTAAAAGAAAGCTCATAGGAACTGACAAAAAAGAGTCCTTTTTTCATAGTTTTGGGCCACAACTTTTCTTCTGTTCTATTGATGTGCTACCTTAGGTGTACCGGGAGATCAAGGAGGTGGACATTATAACCAGAAATATGTTGTGAATTCAACCAGACACTTTCCAAAGCCAATAAGTTTGGATCAGCTGTTTATAAAAAAGCAAACTGAAACTCTGTGGAAATGGCATAAGACAGGCCATCTTCAACCTCACAAGCCACATAAATTAACAGGGTAGGATAAATCTGCAAATGCTATTACCGTAAAAAAAAGTCTGTGAAAGATAGAACTCAGTCACATGGCTTTTACTCCAGTATAAGCTACCAGCAATATTGCCGTGATTTTAATGCCACGCCTTAGTGATTATATGAGATTCCTGGTGCCACATGGGCAGAATTGTATTTCAAGTAATAGTTAGGCAAGACAAGATTTCTGTTGACCTGATTAGCAATAATGCCTCTCCAAAACGTTAGTCTATAGAAGGATAATTTCATTCTGCTCGGCTACATTTCCCTATTATAATCAAAGCTTAGGACTAAAGAATTTAACTCTACTGGGGGCCCAAAGAGAGATTTGAAAAACAATCAGTTTCTGGTGAAACACAGAATAGAATATTTTATCTTGATTGTTTTTGTGTATATGACATTTCAAAGCTCCGTGACTTGAATGTCCTGGCTGTTTTTCATTTGTAAGGCAATTAAACTTATCTGGTAATGTTATAGGACCACAAAGAGGAAACAATTAAAGTATTGATCCAATTTACCTGGTGTAGTTTCTTCACAACCCCATTCATCTGAACAACCTGTATTTAAAGCAATGATTAGATATGAGTTCCTGTAAGTATATCTTTTAGATTTTATTCAAATGTGCCATCTATGCTTCCATAAAAGGCGGTAAAAAACTCCAAGTAACTCCACATACAAAAAGGGACCATGATCAACTTCAAAACAAATGCCATGTCCCCATGCTGCTCATTACGATTTTTCTCTTGTTTTGGTTTACTTTATTGCTATCATTGACTTCCTGTTTAATTTACATGTTACCACAGGGGCAATCTTGAGCTACAGTGGCCATGTTAATGGGCATGGGTTGTCACCACTACAGCCCGAGAGTGACTATAGGGTCATATGATGAAAAATTTACACCATCAAGGTGCAAAGGTAAACAAGAGCAGGCAGGAGGCCAGGAGAAAATAGAGTGGGCATTTTATAAATACGGTGCCTTTTCTTATTTGAAGTCATTTGCAGCCACAAGGGTTATTTTATTACAAGTCTGAAAAAACACTTTATGGCTTAATTTTTTTTACAGGATTCAAATTTAAAAATTCTCTATAAACGTAAAAATCTAAAGAATATAATATCTTGCTAAACTTCTGCAAAAAGTAATATTAACATAACATGCAAATTTACGCTTTAAGTGCTAAAACATAAAATGAACAAGCAATTATAGATAGTAGTTTAAGCTATAGAAAGGTAGTAAATGCAAGACCTCAACAGTAGAGAATAATTTTTTTGAAGACTGCTACACGGTGGGCCACAGAAAAGAAGTCCAGCATTTGCAAACAATAAAGCTATAACCTATGAACATACCCTAAATAGGCTTTTAAAACCGCTTCTAGTGCTGATTCTTGTAACAAGATATTATAAAAACAGTTGCAAAAAAGTATGTTCTATTTATAATGATCTTAAAAATCTTATGTTTTTCACATTTTACCTGGTTTTGCGGTGGGTACTTCATATCCTAGAATAATGATAAAAATGGAAACCATATTTTATGGAATTTGACAGATGCAGATTTAAAATGATTAGATATGTACATTTAGAAAAGATAATAGTATGGACACTTCTAGGGAAAAAAACAACCAGAGAAATGCAGAAAGCGCTTTTTTTTAAAAACGTATACATTTCACTAGAATGTTCTATTTGCTATGTACTTCCTGGTTTAAGTAGAAGAGCAATTGTGCTTTTCTTCTTGTAAACAGAAAATAACTGAACTAAATCGACAGATTCCATTCATTTTTAAAGTACAAATTCTACAAAATTGCATCAGCTTGCAGGAATCAAAAGATATTGTTAAAAGAAAGCTCATAGGAACTGACAAAAAAGAGTCCTTTTTTCATAGTTTTGGGCCACAACTTTTCTTCTGTTCTATTGATGTGCTACCTTAGGTGTACCGGGAGATCAAGGAGGTGGACACTATAACCAGAAATATGTTGTGAATTCAACCAGACACTTTCCAAAGCCAATAAGTTTTGATCAGCTGTTTATAAAAAAGCAAACTGAAACCCTGTGGAAATGGCATAAGACAGGCCATCTTCAACCTCACAAGCCACATAAATTAACAGGGTAGGATAAATCTGCAAATGCTATTACCGTAAAAAAAAGTCTGTGAAAGATAGAACTCAGTCACATGGCTTTTACTCCAGTATAAGCTACCAGCAATATTGCCGTGATTTTAATGCCACGCCTTAGTGATTATATGAGATTCCTGGTGCCACATGGGCAGAATTGTATTTCAAGTAATAGTTAGGCAAGACAAGATTTCTGTTGACCTGATTAGCAATAATGCCTCTCCAACACGTCTATCTATAGAAGGATAATTTCATTCTGCTCGGCTACATTTCCCTATTATAATCAAAGCTTCGGACTAAAGAATTTAACTCTACTGGGGGCCCAAAGAGAGATTTGAAAAACAATCAGTTTCTGGTGAAACACAGAATAGAATATTTTATCTTGATTGTTTTTGTGTATATGACATTTCAAAGCTCCGTGACTTGAATTTCCTGGCTGTTTTTCATTTGTAAGGCAATTAAACTTATCTGGTAATGTTATAGGACCACAAAGAGGAAACAATTAAAGTATTGGTCCAATTTACCTGGTGTAGTTTCTTCACAACCCCATTCATCTGAACAACCTGTATTTAAAGCAATAATAAGATATGAGTTCCTGTAAGTATATCTTTTAGATTTTATTCAAATGTGCCATCTATGCTTCCATAAAAGGCGGTAAAAGACTCCAAGTAACTCCACATACAAAAAGGGACCATGATCAACTTCAAAACAAATGCCATGTCCCCATGCTGCTCATTACGATTTTTCTCTTGTTTTGGATTACTTTATTGCTATCATTGACTTCCTGTTTAATTTACATGTTACCACAGGGGCAATCTTGAGCTACAGTGGCCATGTTAATGGGTATGGGTTGTCACCACTACAGCCCGAGAGTGACTATAGGGTCATATGATGAAAAATTTACACCATCAAGGTGCAAAGGTAAACAAGAGCAGGCAGGAGGCCAGGAGAAAATAGAGTGGGCATTTTATAAATACGGTGCCTTTTCTTATTTGAAGTCATTTGCAGCCACAAGGGTTATTTTATTACAAGTCTGAAAAAACACTTTATGGCTTAATTTTTTTTACAGGATTCAAATTTAAAAATTCTCTATAAACGTAAAAATCTAAAGAATATAATATCTTGCTAAACTTCTGCAAAAAGTAATATTAACATAACATGCAAATTTACGCTTTAAGTGCTAAAACATAAAATGAACAAGCAATTATAGATAGTAATTTAAGCTATAGAAAGGTAGTAGATGCAAGACCTCAACAGTAGAGAATAATTTTTTTGAAGACTGCTACACGGTGGGCCACAGAAAAGAAGTCCAGCATTTGCAAACAATAAACCTATAGCCTATGAACATACCCTAAATAAGCTTTTAAAACCGCTTCTAGTGCTGATTCTTGTAACAAGATATTATAAAAACAGTTGCAAAAAAGTATGTTCTATTTATAATGATCTTAAAAATCTTATGTTTTTCACATTTTACCTGGTTTTGCGGTGGGTACTTCATATCCTAGAATAATGATAAAAATGGAAACCATATTTTATGGAATTTGACAGATGCAGATTTAAAATGATTAGTTATATACATTTAGAAAAGATAATAGTATGGACACTTCTAGGGAAAAAAACAACCAGAGAAATGCAGAAAGCATTTATTAAAAAAACGTATACATTTTACTAGAATGTTCTATTTGCTATGTACTTCCTGGTTTAAGTAGAAGAGCAATTGTGCTTTTCTTCTTGTAAACAGAAAATAACTGAACTAAATCGACAGATTCCATTCATTTTTAAAGTACAAATTCTACAAAATTGCATCAGCTTGCAGGAATCAAAAGATATTGTTAAAAGAAAGCTCATAGGAACTGACAAAAAAAGAGTCCTTTTTTCATAGTTTTGGGCCACAACTTTTCTTCTGTTCTATTGATGTGCTACCTTAGGTGTACCGGGAGATCAAGGAGGTGGACATTATAACCAGAAATATGTTGTGAAGTCAACCAGACACTTTCCAAAGCCAATAAGTTTTGATCAGCTGTTTATAAGAAAGCAAACTGAAACTCTGTGGAAATGGCATAAGACAGGCCATCTTCAACCTCACAAGCCACATAAATTAACAGGGTAGGATAAATCTGCAAATGCTATTACCGTAAAAAAAAGTCTGTGAAAGATAGAACTCAGTCACATGGCTTTTACTCCAGTATAAGCTACCAGCAATATTGCCGTGATTTTAATGCCACGCCTTAGTGATTATATGAGATTCCTGGTGCCACATGGGCAGAATTGTATTTCAAGTAATAGTTAGGCAAGACAAGATTTCTGTTGACCTGATTAGCAATAATGCCTCTCCAACACGTCTATCTATAGAAGGATAATTTCATTCTGCTCGGCTACATTTCCCTATTATAATCAAAGCTTCGGACTAAAGAATTTAACTCTACTGGGGGCCCAAAGAGAGATTTGAAAAACAATCAGTTTCTGGTGAAACACAGAATAGAATATTTTATCTTGATTGTTTTTGTGTATATGACATTTCAAAGCTCCGTGACTTGAATTTCCTGGCTGTTTTTCATTTGTAAGGCAATTAAACTTATCTGGTAATGTTATAGGACCACAAAGAGGAAACAATTAAAGTATTGGTCCAATTTACCTGGTGTAGTTTCTTCACAACCCCATTCATCTGAACAACCTGTATTTAAAGCAATAATAAGATATGAGTTCCTGTAAGTATATCTTTTAGATTTTATTCAAATGTGCCATCTATGCTTCCATAAAAGGCGGTAAAAGACTGCAAGTAACTCCACATACAAAAAGGGACCATGATCAACTTCAAAACAAATGCCATGTCCCCATGCTGCTCATTACGATTTTTCTCCTGTTTTGGATTACTTTATTGCTATCATTGACTTCCTGTTTAATTTACATGTTACCACAGGGGCAATCTTGAGCTACAGTGGCCATGTTAATGGGTATGGGTTGTCACCACTACAGCCCGAGAGTGACTATAGGGTCATATGATGAAAAATTTACTCCATCGAGGTGCAAAGGTAAACAAGAGCAGGCAGGAGGCCAGGAAAAAATAGAGTGGGCATTTTATAAATACGGTGCCTTTTCTTATTTGAAGTCATTTGCAGCCACAAGGGTTATTTTATTACAAGTCTGAAAAAACACTTTATGGCTTAATTTTTTTTACAGGATTCAAATCTAAAAATTCTATATAAACGTAAAAATCTAAAGAATATAATATCTTGCTAAACTTCTGCAAAAAGTAAAATTACCATAACATGCAAATTTACGCTTTAAGTGCTAAAACATAAAATGAACAAGCAATTATAGATAGTAATTTAAGCTATAGAAAGGTAGTAGATGCAAGACCTCAACAGTAGAGAATAATTTTTTTGAAGACTGCTACACGGTGGGCCACAGAAAAGAAGTCCAGCATTTGCAAACAATAAACCTATAGCCTATGAACATACCCTAAATAAGCTTTTAAAACCGCTTCTAGTGCTGATTCTTGTAACAAGATATTATAAAAACAGTTGCAAAAAAGTATGTTCTATTTATAATGATCTTAAAAATCTTATGTTATTCACATTTTACCTGGTTTTGCGGTGGGTACTTCATATCCTAGAATAATGATAAAAATGGAAACCATATTTTATGGAATTTGACAGATGCAGATTTAAAATGATTAGTTATATACATTTAGAAAAGATAATAGTATGGACACTTCTAGGGAAAAAAACAACCAGAGAAATACAGAAAGCATTTATTAAAAAAACGTATACATTTTACTAGAATGTTCTATTTGCTATGTACTTCCTGGTTTAAGTAGAAGAGCAATTGTGCTTTTCTTCTTGTAAACAGAAAATAACTGAACTAAATCGACAGATTCCATTCATTTTTAAAGTACAAATTCTACAAAATTGCATCAGCTTGCAGGAATCAAAAGATATTGTTAAAAGAAAGCTCATAGGAACTGACAAAAAAGAGTCCTTTTTTCATAGTTTTGGGCCACAACTTTTCTTCTGTTCTATTGATGTGCTACCTTAGGTGTACCGGGAGATCAAGGAGGTGGACATTATAACCAGAAATATGTTGTGAATTCAACCAGACACTTTCCAAAGCCAATAAGTTTTGATCAGCTGTTTATAAAAAAGCAAACTGAAACTCTGTGGAAATGGCATAAGACAGGCCATCTTCAACCTCACAAGCCACATAAATTAACAGGGTAGGATAAATCTGCAAATGCTATTACCGTAAAAAAAAGTCTGTGAAAGATAGAACTCAGTCACATGGCTTTTACTCCAGTATAAGCTACCAGCAATATTGCCGTGATTTTAATGCCACGCCTTAGTGATTATATGAGATTCCTGGTGCCACATGGGCAGAATTGTATTTCAAGTAATAGTTAGGCAAGACAAGATTTCTGTTGACCTGATTAGCAATAATGCCTCTCCAAAACGTTAGTCTATAGAAGGATAATTTCATTCTGCTCGGCTACATTTCCCTATTATAATCAAAGCTTAGGACTAAAGAATTTAACTCTACTGGGGGCCCAAAGAGAGATTTGAAAAACAATCAGTTTCTGGTGAAACACAGAATAGAATATTTTATCTTGATTGTTTTTGTGTATATGACATTTCAAAGCTCCGTGACTGGAATGTCCTGGCTGTTTTTCATTTGTAAGGCAATTAAACTTATCTGGTAATGTTATAGGACCACAAAGAGGAAACAATTAAAGTATTGGTCCAATTTACCTGGTGTAGTTTCTTCACAACCCCATTCATCTGAACAACCTGTATTTAAAGCAATGATAAGATATGAGTTCCTGTAAGTATATCTTTTAGATTTTATTCAAATGTGCCATCTATGCTTCCATAAAAGGCGGTAAAAGACTCCAAGTAACTCCACATACAAAAAGGGACCATGATCAACTTCAAAACAAATGCCATGTCCCCATGCTGCTCATTACGATTTTTCTCTTGTTTTGGTTTACTTTATTGCTATCATTGACTTCCTGTTTAATTTACATGTTACCACAGGGGCAATCTTGAGCTACAGTGGCCATGTTAATGGGCATGGGTTGTCACCACTACAGCCCGAGAGTGACTATAGGGTCATATGATGAAAAATTTACACCATCAAGGTGCAAAGGTAAACAAGAGCAGGCAGGAGGCCAGGAGAAAATAGAGTGGGCATTTTATAAATACGGTGCCTTTTCTTATTTGAAGTCATTTGCAGCCACAAGGGTTATTTTATTACAAGTCTGAAAAAACACTTTATGGCTTAATTTTTTTTACAGGATTCAAATTTAAAAATTCTCTATAAACGTAAAAATCTAAAGAATATAATATCTTGCTAAACTTCTGCAAAAAGTAATATTAACATAACATGCAAATTTACGCTTTAAGTGCTAAAACATAAAATGAACAAGCAATTATAGATAGTAATTTAAGCTATAGAAAGGTAGTAGATGCAAGACCTCAACAGTAGAGAATAATTTTTTTGAAGACTGCTACACGGTGGACCACAGAAAAGAAGTCCAGCATTTGCAAACAATAAAGCTATAACCTATGAACATACCCTAAATAGGCTTTTAAAACCGCTTCTAGTGCTGATTCTTGTAACAAGATATTATAAAAACAGTTGCAAAAAAGTATGTTCTATTTATAATGATCTTAAAAATCTTATGTTTTTCACATTTTACCTGGTTTTGCGGTGGGTACTTCATATCCTAGAATAATGATAAAAATGGAAACCATATTTTATGGAATTTGACAGATGCAGATTTAAAATGATTAGATATGTACATTTAGAAAAGATAATAGTATGGACACTTCTAGGGAAAAAAACAACCAGAGAAATGCAGAAAGCGCTTTTTTTTTAAAACGTATACATTTCACTAGAATGTTCTATTTGCTATGTACTTCCTGGTTTAAGTAGAAGAGCAATTGTGCTTTTCTTCTTGTAAACAGAAAATAACTGAACTAAATCGACAGATTCCATTCATTTTTAAACTACAAATTCTACAAAATTGCATCAGCTTGCAGGAATCAAAAGATATTGTTAAAAGAAAGCTCATAGGAACTGACAACAAAGAGTACTTTTTTCATAGTTTTGGGCCACAACTTTTCTACTGTTCTATTGATGTGCTACCTTAGGTGTACCGGGAGATCAAGGAGGTGGACATTATAACCAGAAATATGTTGTGAATTTAACCAGACACTTTCCAAAGCCAATTAGTTTGGATCAGCTGTTTATACAAAAGCAAACTGAAACCCTGTGGAAATGGCATAAGACAGGCCATCTTCAACCTCACAAGCCACATAAATTAACAGGGTAGGAAAAATCTGCAAATGCTATTACCGTAAAAAAAAGTCTGTGAAAGACAGAACTCAGTCACATGGCTTTTACTCCAGTATAAGCTACCAGCAATATTGCCGTGATTTTAATGCCACGCCTTAGTGACTATATGAGATTCCTGGTGCCACATGGGCGGAATTGTATTTCAAGTAATAGTTAGGCAAGACAAGATTTCTGTTGACCTGATTAGCAATAATGCCTCTCCAACACGTCAATCTATAGAAGGATAATTTCATTCTGCTCGGCTACATTTCCCTATTATAATCATAGCTTAGGACTAAAGAATTTAACTCTACTGGGTGCCCAAAGAGAGATTTGAAAAACAATCCGTTTCTGGTGAAACACAGAATAGAATATTTTATCTTGATCATTTTTGTGTATATGACATTTCAAAGCTCCGTGACTTGAATTTCCTGGCTGTTTTTCATTTGTAAGGCAATTAAACTTATCTGGTAATGTTATAGGACCACAAAGAGGAAACAATTAAAGTATTGGTCCAATTTACCTGGTGTAGTTTCTTCACAACCCCATTCATCTGAACAACCTGTATTTAAAGCAATGATAAGATATGAGTTCCTGTAAGTATATCTTTTAGATTTTATTCAAATGTGCCATCTATGCTTCCATAAAAGGCGGTAAAAGACTCCAAGTAACTCCACATACAAAAAGGGACCATGATCAACTTCAAAACAAATGCCATGTCCCCATGCTGCTCATTACGATTTTTCTCTTGTTTTGGATTACTTTATTGCTATCATTGACTTCCTGTTTAATTTACATGTTACCACAGGGGCAATCTTGAGCTACAGTGGCCATGTTAATGGGTATGGGTTGTCACCACTACAGCCCGAGAGTGACTATAGGGTCATATGATGAAAAATTTACTCCATCGAGGTGCAAAGGTAAACAAGAGCAGGCAGGAGGCCAGGAAAAAATAGAGTGGGCATTTTATAAATACGGTGCCTTTTCTTATTTGAAGTCATTTGCAGCCACAAGGGTTATTTTATTACAAGTCTGAAAAAACACTTTATGGCTTAATTTTTTTTACAGGATTCAAATTTAAAAATTCTATATAAACGTAAAAATCTAAAGAATATAATATCTTGCTAAACTTCTGCAAAAAGTAAAATTACCATAACATGCAAATTTATGCTTTAAGTGCTAAAACATAAAATGAACAAGCAATTATAGATAGTAATTTAAGCTATAGAAAGGTAGTAGATGCAAGACCTCAACAGTAGAGAATAATTTTTTTGAAGACTGCTACACGGTGGGCCACAGAAAAGAAGTCCAGCATTTGCAAACAATAAACCTATAGCCTATGAACATACCCTAAATAAGCTTTTAAAACCGCTTCTAGTGCTGATTCTTGTAACAAGATATTATAAAAACAGTTGCAAAAAAGTATGTTCTATTTATAATGATCTTAAAAATCTTATGTTTTTCACATTTTACCTGGTTTTGCGGTGGGTACTTCATATCCTAGAATAATGATAAAAATGGAAACCATATTTTATGGAATTTGACAGATGCAGATTTAAAATGATTAGTTATATACATTTAGAAAAGATAATAGTATGGACACTTCTAGGGAAAAAAACAACCAGAGAAATGCAGAAAGCATTTATTAAAAAAACGTATACATTTTACTAGAATGTTCTATTTGCTATGTACTTCCTGGTTTAAGTAGAAGAGCAATTGTGCTTTTCTTCTTGTAAACAGAAAATAACTGAACTAAATCGACAGATTCCATTCATTTTTAAAGTACAAATTCTACAAAATTGCATCAGCTTGCAGGAATCAAAAGATATTGTTAAAAGAAAGCTCATAGGAACTGACAAAAAAGAGTCCTTTTTTCATAGTTTTGGGCCACAACTTTTCTTCTGTTCTATTGATGTGCTACCTTAGGTGTACCGGGAGATCAAGGAGGTGGACATTATAACCAGAAATATGTTGTGAATTCAACCAGACACTTTCCAAAGCCAATAAGTTTGGATCAGCTGTTTATAAAAAAGCAAACTGAAACTCTGTGGAAATGGCATAAGACAGGCCATCTTCAACCTCACAAGCCACATAAATTAACAGGGTAGGATAAATCTGCAAATGCTATTACCGTAAAAAAAAGTCTGTGAAAGATAGAACTCAGTCACATGGCTTTTACTCCAGTATAAGCTACCAGCAATATTGCCGTGATTTTAATGCCACGCCTTAGTGATTATATGAGATTCCTGGTGCCACATGGGCAGAATTGTATTTCAAGTAATAGTTAGGCAAGACAAGATTTCTGTTGACCTGATTAGCAATAATGCCTCTCCAAAACGTTAGTCTATAGAAGGATAATTTCATTCTGCTCGGCTACATTTCCCTATTATAATCAAAGCTTAGGACTAAAGAATTTAACTCTACTGGGGGCCCAAAGAGAGATTTGAAAAACAATCAGTTTCTGGTGAAACACAGAATAGAATATTTTATCTTGATTGTTTTTGTGTATATGACATTTCAAAGCTCCGTGACTTGAATGTCCTGGCTGTTTTTCATTTGTAAGGCAATTAAACTTATCTGGTAATGTTATAGGACCACAAAGAGGAAACAATTAAAGTATTGATCCAATTTACCTGGTGTAGTTTCTTCACAACCCCATTCATCTGAACAACCTGTATTTAAAGCAATGATTAGATATGAGTTCCTGTAAGTATATCTTTTAGATTTTATTCAAATGTGCCATCTATGCTTCCATAAAAGGCGGTAAAAAACTCCAAGTAACTCCACATACAAAAAGGGACCATGATCAACTTCAAAACAAATGCCATGTCCCCATGCTGCTCATTACGATTTTTCTCTTGTTTTGGTTTACTTTATTGCTATCATTGACTTCCTGTTTAATTTACATGTTACCACAGGGGCAATCTTGAGCTACAGTGGCCATGTTAATGGGCATGGGTTGTCACCACTACAGCCCGAGAGTGACTATAGGGTCATATGATGAAAAATTTACACCATCAAGGTGCAAAGGTAAACAAGAGCAGGCAGGAGGCCAGGAGAAAATAGAGTGGGCATTTTATAAATACGGTGCCTTTTCTTATTTGAAGTCATTTGCAGCCACAAGGGTTATTTTATTACAAGTCTGAAAAAACACTTTATGGCTTAATTTTTTTTACAGGATTCAAATTTAAAAATTCTCTATAAACGTAAAAATCTAAAGAATATAATATCTTGCTAAACTTCTGCAAAAAGTAATATTAACATAACATGCAAATTTACGCTTTAAGTGCTAAAACATAAAATGAACAAGCAATTATAGATAGTAGTTTAAGCTATAGAAAGGTAGTAAATGCAAGACCTCAACAGTAGAGAATAATTTTTTTGAAGACTGCTACACGGTGGGCCACAGAAAAGAAGTCCAGCATTTGCAAACAATAAAGCTATAACCTATGAACATACCCTAAATAGGCTTTTAAAACCGCTTCTAGTGCTGATTCTTGTAACAAGATATTATAAAAACAGTTGCAAAAAAGTATGTTCTATTTATAATGATCTTAAAAATCTTATGTTTTTCACATTTTACCTGGTTTTGCGGTGGGTACTTCATATCCTAGAATAATGATAAAAATGGAAACCATATTTTATGGAATTTGACAGATGCAGATTTAAAATGATTAGATATGTACATTTAGAAAAGATAATAGTATGGACACTTCTAGGGAAAAAAACAACCAGAGAAATGCAGAAAGCGCTTTTTTTTAAAAACGTATACATTTCACTAGAATGTTCTATTTGCTATGTACTTCCTGGTTTAAGTAGAAGAGCAATTGTGCTTTTCTTCTTGTAAACAGAAAATAACTGAACTAAATCGACAGATTCCATTCATTTTTAAAGTACAAATTCTACAAAATTGCATCAGCTTGCAGGAATCAAAAGATATTGTTAAAAGAAAGCTCATAGGAACTGACAAAAAAGAGTCCTTTTTTCATAGTTTTGGGCCACAACTTTTCTTCTGTTCTATTGATGTGCTACCTTAGGTGTACCGGGAGATCAAGGAGGTGGACACTATAACCAGAAATATGTTGTGAATTCAACCAGACACTTTCCAAAGCCAATAAGTTTTGATCAGCTGTTTATAAAAAAGCAAACTGAAACCCTGTGGAAATGGCATAAGACAGGCCATCTTCAACCTCACAAGCCACATAAATTAACAGGGTAGGATAAATCTGCAAATGCTATTACCGTAAAAAAAAGTCTGTGAAAGATAGAACTCAGTCACATGGCTTTTACTCCAGTATAAGCTACCAGCAATATTGCCGTGATTTTAATGCCACGCCTTAGTGATTATATGAGATTCCTGGTGCCACATGGGCAGAATTGTATTTCAAGTAATAGTTAGGCAAGACAAGATTTCTGTTGACCTGATTAGCAATAATGCCTCTCCAAAACGTTAGTCTATAGAAGGATAATTTCATTCTGCTCGGCTACATTTCCCTATTATAATCAAAGCTTAGGACTAAAGAATTTAACTCTACTGGGGGCCCAAAGAGAGATTTGAAAAACAATCAGTTTCTGGTGAAACACAGAATAGAATATTTTATCTTGATTGTTTTTGTGTATATGACATTTCAAAGCTCCGTGACTTGAATGTCCTGGCTGTTTTTCATTTGTAAGGCAATTAAACTTATCTGGTAATGTTATAGGACCACAAAGAGGAAACAATTAAAGTATTGATCCAATTTACCTGGTGTAGTTTCTTCACAACCCCATTCATCTGAACAACCTGTATTTAAAGCAATGATTAGATATGAGTTCCTGTAAGTATATCTTTTAGATTTTATTCAAATGTGCCATCTATGCTTCCATAAAAGGCGGTAAAAAACTCCAAGTAACTCCACATACAAAAAGGGACCATGATCAACTTCAAAACAAATGCCATGTCCCCATGCTGCTCATTACGATTTTTCTCTTGTTTTGGTTTACTTTATTGCTATCATTGACTTCCTGTTTAATTTACATGTTACCACAGGGGCAATCTTGAGCTACAGTGGCCATGTTAATGGGCATGGGTTGTCACCACTACAGCCCGAGAGTGACTATAGGGTCATATGATGAAAAATTTACACCATCAAGGTGCAAAGGTAAACAAGAGCAGGCAGGAGGCCAGGAGAAAATAGAGTGGGCATTTTATAAATACGGTGCCTTTTCTTATTTGAAGTCATTTGCAGCCACAAGGGTTATTTTATTACAAGTCTGAAAAAACACTTTATGGCTTAATTTTTTTTACAGGATTCAAATTTAAAAATTCTCTATAAACGTAAAAATCTAAAGAATATAATATCTTGCTAAACTTCTGCAAAAAGTAATATTAACATAACATGCAAATTTACGCTTTAAGTGCTAAAACATAAAATGAACAAGCAATTATAGATAGTAATTTAAGCTATAGAAAGGTAGTAGATGCAAGACCTCAACAGTAGAGAATAATTTTTTTGAAGACTGCTACACGGTGGGCCACAGAAAAGAAGTCCAGCATTTGCAAACAATAAACCTATAGCCTATGAACATACCCTAAATAAGCTTTTAAAACCGCTTCTAGTGCTGATTCTTGTAACAAGATATTATAAAAACAGTTGCAAAAAAGTATGTTCTATTTATAATGATCTTAAAAATCTTATGTTTTTCACATTTTACCTGGTTTTGCGGTGGGTACTTCATATCCTAGAATAATGATAAAAATGGAAACCATATTTTATGGAATTTGACAGATGCAGATTTAAAATGATTAGTTATATACATTTAGAAAAGATAATAGTATGGACACTTCTAGGGAAAAAAACAACCAGAGAAATGCAGAAAGCATTTATTAAAAAAACGTATACATTTTACTAGAATGTTCTATTTGCTATGTACTTCCTGGTTTAAGTAGAAGAGCAATTGTGCTTTTCTTCTTGTAAACAGAAAATAACTGAACTAAATCGACAGATTCCATTCATTTTTAAAGTACAAATTCTACAAAATTGCATCAGCTTGCAGGAATCAAAAGATATTGTTAAAAGAAAGCTCATAGGAACTGACAAAAAAAGAGTCCTTTTTTCATAGTTTTGGGCCACAACTTTTCTTCTGTTCTATTGATGTGCTACCTTAGGTGTACCGGGAGATCAAGGAGGTGGACATTATAACCAGAAATATGTTGTGAAGTCAACCAGACACTTTCCAAAGCCAATAAGTTTTGATCAGCTGTTTATAAGAAAGCAAACTGAAACTCTGTGGAAATGGCATAAGACAGGCCATCTTCAACCTCACAAGCCACATAAATTAACAGGGTAGGATAAATCTGCAAATGCTATTACCGTAAAAAAAAGTCTGTGAAAGATAGAACTCAGTCACATGGCTTTTACTCCAGTATAAGCTACCAGCAATATTGCCGTGATTTTAATGCCACGCCTTAGTGATTATATGAGATTCCTGGTGCCACATGGGCAGAATTGTATTTCAAGTAATAGTTAGGCAAGACAAGATTTCTGTTGACCTGATTAGCAATAATGCCTCTCCAACACGTCTATCTATAGAAGGATAATTTCATTCTGCTCGGCTACATTTCCCTATTATAATCAAAGCTTCGGACTAAAGAATTTAACTCTACTGGGGGCCCAAAGAGAGATTTGAAAAACAATCAGTTTCTGGTGAAACACAGAATAGAATATTTTATCTTGATTGTTTTTGTGTATATGACATTTCAAAGCTCCGTGACTTGAATTTCCTGGCTGTTTTTCATTTGTAAGGCAATTAAACTTATCTGGTAATGTTATAGGACCACAAAGAGGAAACAATTAAAGTATTGGTCCAATTTACCTGGTGTAGTTTCTTCACAACCCCATTCATCTGAACAACCTGTATTTAAAGCAATAATAAGATATGAGTTCCTGTAAGTATATCTTTTAGATTTTATTCAAATGTGCCATCTATGCTTCCATAAAAGGCGGTAAAAGACTGCAAGTAACTCCACATACAAAAAGGGACCATGATCAACTTCAAAACAAATGCCATGTCCCCATGCTGCTCATTACGATTTTTCTCCTGTTTTGGATTACTTTATTGCTATCATTGACTTCCTGTTTAATTTACATGTTACCACAGGGGCAATCTTGAGCTACAGTGGCCATGTTAATGGGTATGGGTTGTCACCACTACAGCCCGAGAGTGACTATAGGGTCATATGATGAAAAATTTACTCCATCGAGGTGCAAAGGTAAACAAGAGCAGGCAGGAGGCCAGGAAAAAATAGAGTGGGCATTTTATAAATACGGTGCCTTTTCTTATTTGAAGTCATTTGCAGCCACAAGGGTTATTTTATTACAAGTCTGAAAAAACACTTTATGGCTTAATTTTTTTTACAGGATTCAAATCTAAAAATTCTATATAAACGTAAAAATCTAAAGAATATAATATCTTGCTAAACTTCTGCAAAAAGTAAAATTACCATAACATGCAAATTTACGCTTTAAGTGCTAAAACATAAAATGAACAAGCAATTATAGATAGTAATTTAAGCTATAGAAAGGTAGTAGATGCAAGACCTCAACAGTAGAGAATAATTTTTTTGAAGACTGCTACACGGTGGGCCACAGAAAAGAAGTCCAGCATTTGCAAACAATAAACCTATAGCCTATGAACATACCCTAAATAAGCTTTTAAAACCGCTTCTAGTGCTGATTCTTGTAACAAGATATTATAAAAACAGTTGCAAAAAAGTATGTTCTATTTATAATGATCTTAAAAATCTTATGTTATTCACATTTTACCTGGTTTTGCGGTGGGTACTTCATATCCTAGAATAATGATAAAAATGGAAACCATATTTTATGGAATTTGACAGATGCAGATTTAAAATGATTAGTTATATACATTTAGAAAAGATAATAGTATGGACACTTCTAGGGAAAAAAACAACCAGAGAAATACAGAAAGCATTTATTAAAAAAACGTATACATTTTACTAGAATGTTCTATTTGCTATGTACTTCCTGGTTTAAGTAGAAGAGCAATTGTGCTTTTCTTCTTGTAAACAGAAAATAACTGAACTAAATCGACAGATTCCATTCATTTTTAAAGTACAAATTCTACAAAATTGCATCAGCTTGCAGGAATCAAAAGATATTGTTAAAAGAAAGCTCATAGGAACTGACAAAAAAGAGTCCTTTTTTCATAGTTTTGGGCCACAACTTTTCTTCTGTTCTATTGATGTGCTACCTTAGGTGTACCGGGAGATCAAGGAGGTGGACATTATAACCAGAAATATGTTGTGAATTCAACCAGACACTTTCCAAAGCCAATAAGTTTTGATCAGCTGTTTATAAAAAAGCAAACTGAAACTCTGTGGAAATGGCATAAGACAGGCCATCTTCAACCTCACAAGCCACATAAATTAACAGGGTAGGATAAATCTGCAAATGCTATTACCGTAAAAAAAAGTCTGTGAAAGATAGAACTCAGTCACATGGCTTTTACTCCAGTATAAGCTACCAGCAATATTGCCGTGATTTTAATGCCACGCCTTAGTGATTATATGAGATTCCTGGTGCCACATGGGCAGAATTGTATTTCAAGTAATAGTTAGGCAAGACAAGATTTCTGTTGACCTGATTAGCAATAATGCCTCTCCAAAACGTTAGTCTATAGAAGGATAATTTCATTCTGCTCGGCTACATTTCCCTATTATAATCAAAGCTTAGGACTAAAGAATTTAACTCTACTGGGGGCCCAAAGAGAGATTTGAAAAACAATCAGTTTCTGGTGAAACACAGAATAGAATATTTTATCTTGATTGTTTTTGTGTATATGACATTTCAAAGCTCCGTGACTGGAATGTCCTGGCTGTTTTTCATTTGTAAGGCAATTAAACTTATCTGGTAATGTTATAGGACCACAAAGAGGAAACAATTAAAGTATTGGTCCAATTTACCTGGTGTAGTTTCTTCACAACCCCATTCATCTGAACAACCTGTATTTAAAGCAATGATAAGATATGAGTTCCTGTAAGTATATCTTTTAGATTTTATTCAAATGTGCCATCTATGCTTCCATAAAAGGCGGTAAAAGACTCCAAGTAACTCCACATACAAAAAGGGACCATGATCAACTTCAAAACAAATGCCATGTCCCCATGCTGCTCATTACGATTTTTCTCTTGTTTTGGTTTACTTTATTGCTATCATTGACTTCCTGTTTAATTTACATGTTACCACAGGGGCAATCTTGAGCTACAGTGGCCATGTTAATGGGCATGGGTTGTCACCACTACAGCCCGAGAGTGACTATAGGGTCATATGATGAAAAATTTACACCATCAAGGTGCAAAGGTAAACAAGAGCAGGCAGGAGGCCAGGAGAAAATAGAGTGGGCATTTTATAAATACGGTGCCTTTTCTTATTTGAAGTCATTTGCAGCCACAAGGGTTATTTTATTACAAGTCTGAAAAAACACTTTATGGCTTAATTTTTTTTACAGGATTCAAATTTAAAAATTCTCTATAAACGTAAAAATCTAAAGAATATAATATCTTGCTAAACTTCTGCAAAAAGTAATATTAACATAACATGCAAATTTACGCTTTAAGTGCTAAAACATAAAATGAACAAGCAATTATAGATAGTAATTTAAGCTATAGAAAGGTAGTAGATGCAAGACCTCAACAGTAGAGAATAATTTTTTTGAAGACTGCTACACGGTGGACCACAGAAAAGAAGTCCAGCATTTGCAAACAATAAAGCTATAACCTATGAACATACCCTAAATAGGCTTTTAAAACCGCTTCTAGTGCTGATTCTTGTAACAAGATATTATAAAAACAGTTGCAAAAAAGTATGTTCTATTTATAATGATCTTAAAAATCTTATGTTTTTCACATTTTACCTGGTTTTGCGGTGGGTACTTCATATCCTAGAATAATGATAAAAATGGAAACCATATTTTATGGAATTTGACAGATGCAGATTTAAAATGATTAGATATGTACATTTAGAAAAGATAATAGTATGGACACTTCTAGGGAAAAAAACAACCAGAGAAATGCAGAAAGCGCTTTTTTTTTAAAACGTATACATTTCACTAGAATGTTCTATTTGCTATGTACTTCCTGGTTTAAGTAGAAGAGCAATTGTGCTTTTCTTCTTGTAAACAGAAAATAACTGAACTAAATCGACAGATTCCATTCATTTTTAAACTACAAATTCTACAAAATTGCATCAGCTTGCAGGAATCAAAAGATATTGTTAAAAGAAAGCTCATAGGAACTGACAACAAAGAGTACTTTTTTCATAGTTTTGGGCCACAACTTTTCTACTGTTCTATTGATGTGCTACCTTAGGTGTACCGGGAGATCAAGGAGGTGGACATTATAACCAGAAATATGTTGTGAATTTAACCAGACACTTTCCAAAGCCAATTAGTTTGGATCAGCTGTTTATACAAAAGCAAACTGAAACCCTGTGGAAATGGCATAAGACAGGCCATCTTCAACCTCACAAGCCACATAAATTAACAGGGTAGGAAAAATCTGCAAATGCTATTACCGTAAAAAAAAGTCTGTGAAAGACAGAACTCAGTCACATGGCTTTTACTCCAGTATAAGCTACCAGCAATATTGCCGTGATTTTAATGCCACGCCTTAGTGACTATATGAGATTCCTGGTGCCACATGGGCGGAATTGTATTTCAAGTAATAGTTAGGCAAGACAAGATTTCTGTTGACCTGATTAGCAATAATGCCTCTCCAACACGTCAATCTATAGAAGGATAATTTCATTCTGCTCGGCTACATTTCCCTATTATAATCATAGCTTAGGACTAAAGAATTTAACTCTACTGGGGGCCCAAAGAGAGATTTGAAAAACAATCCGTTTCTGGTGAAACACAGAATAGAATATTTTATCTTGATCATTTTTGTGTATATGACATTTCAAAGCTCCGTGACTTGAATTTCCTGGCTGTTTTTCATTTGTAAGGCAATTAAACTTATCTGGTAATGTTATAGGACCACAAAGAGGAAACAATTAAAGTATTGGTCCAATTTACCTGGTGTAGTTTCTTCACAACCCCATTCATCTGAACAACCTGTATTTAAAGCAATGATAAGATATGAGTTCCTGTAAGTATATCTTTTAGATTTTATTCAAATGTGCCATCTATGCTTCCATAAAAGGCGGTAAAAGACTCCAAGTAACTCCACATACAAAAAGGGACCATGATCAACTTCAAAACAAATGCCATGTCCCCATGCTGCTCATTACGATTTTTCTCTTGTTTTGGTTTACTTTATTGCTATCATTGACTTTCTGTTTAATTTACATGTTACCACAGGGGCAATCTTGAGCTACAGTGGCCATGTGAATGGGTATGGGTTGTCACCACTACAGCCCGAGAGTGACTATAGGGTCATATGATGAAAAAGTTACACCATCAAGGTGCAAAGGTAAACAAGAGCAGGCAGGAGGCCAGGAAAAAATAGAGTGGGCATTTTATAAATATGGTGCCTTTTCTTATTTGAAGTCATTTGCAGCCACAAGGGTTATTTTATTACAAGTCTGAAAAAACACTTTATGGCTTAATTTTTTTACAGGATTCAAATCTAAAAATTCTATATAAACATAAAAATCTAAAGAATATAATATCTTGCTAAACTCTGCAAAAAGTAATATTAACATAACATGCAAATTTACGCTTTAAGTGCTAAAACATAAAATGAACAAGCAATTATAGATAGTAATTTAAGCTATAGAAAGGTAGTAGATGCAAGACCTCAACAGTAGAGAATAATTTTTTTGAAGACTGCTACACGGTGGGCCACAGAAAAGAAGTCCAGCATTTGCAAACAATAAACCTATAACCTATGAACATACCCTAAATAGGCTTTTAAAACCGCTTCTAGTGCTGATTCTTGTAACAAGATATTATAAAAACAGTTGCAAAAAAGTATGTTCTATTTATAATGATCTTAAAAATCTTATGTTTTTCATATTTTACCTGGTTTTGCGGTGGGTACTTCATATCCTAGAATAATGATAAAAATGGAAACCATATTTTATGGAATTTGACAGATGCAGATTTAAAATGATTAGATATGTACATTTAGAAAAGATAATAGTATGGACACTTCTAGGGAAAAAAACAACCAGAGAAATGCAGAAAGCGCTTTTTAAAAAAAACGTATACATTTCACTAGAATGTTCTATTTGCTATGTACTTCCTGGTTTAAGTAGAAGAGCAATTGTGCTTTTCTTCTTGTAAACAGAAAATAACTGAACTAAATCGACAGATTCCATTCATTTTTAAACTACAAATTCTACAAAATTGCATCAGCTTGCAGGAATCAAAAGATATTGTTAAAAGAAAGCTCATAGGAACTGACAACAAAGAGTCCTTTTTTCATACTTTTGGGCCACAACTTTTCTTCTGTTCTATTGATGTGCTACCTTAGGTGTACCGGGAGATCAAGGAGGTGGACATTATAACCAGAAATATGTTGTGAATTCAACCAGACACTTTCCAAAGCCAATTAGTTTGGATCAGCTGTTTATACAAAAGCAAACTGAAACCCTGTGGAAATGGCATAAGACAGGCCATCTTCAACCTCACAAGCCACATAAATTAACAGGGTAGGATAAATCTGCAAATGCTATTACCGTAAAAAAAAGTCTGTGGAAGACAGAACTCAGTCACATGGCTTTTACTCCAGTATAAGCTACCAGCAATATTGCCGTGATTTTAATGCCACGCCTTAGCGACTATATGAGATTCCTGGTGCCACATGGGCAGAATTGTATTTCAAGTAATAGTTAGGCAAGACAAGATTTCTGTTGACCTGATTAGCAATAATGCCTCTCCAACACGTCTATCTATAGAAGGATAATTTCATTCTGCTCGGCTACATTTCCCTATTATAATCATAGCTTAGGACTAAAAAATTTAACTCTACTGGGGGCCCAAAGACAGATTTGAAAAACAATCCTTTTCTGGTGAAACACAGAATAGAATATTTTATCTTGATTGTTTTTGTGTATATGACATTTCAAAGCTCCGTGACTTGAATTTCCTGGCTGTTTTTCATTTGTAAGGCAATTAAACTTATCTGGTAATGTTACAGGACCACAAAGAGGAAACAATTAAAGTATTGGTCCAATTTACCTGGTGTAGTTTCTTCACAACCCCATTCATCTGAACAACCTGTATTTAAAGCAATGATAAGATATGAGTTCCTGTAAGTATATCTTTTAGATTTTATTCAAATGTGCCATCTATGCTTCCATAAAAGGCGGTAAAAGACTCCAAGTAACTCCACATACAAAAAGGGACCATGATCAACTTCAAAACAAATGCCATGTCCCCATGCTGCTCATTACGATTTTTCTCTTGTTTTGGTTTACTTTATTGCTATCATTGACTTTCTGTTTAATTTACATGTTACCACAGGGGCAATCTTGAGCTACAGTGGCCATGTGAATGGGTATGGGTTGTCACCACTACAGCCCGAGAGTGACTATAGGGTCATATGATGAAAAAGTTACACCATCAAGGTGCAAAGGTAAACAAGAGCAGGCAGGAGGCCAGGAAAAAATAGAGTGGGCATTTTATAAATATGGTGCCTTTTCTTATTTGAAGTCATTTGCAGCCACAAGGGTTATTTTATTACAAGTCTGAAAAAACACTTTATGGCTTAATTTTTTTACAGGATTCAAATCTAAAAATTCTATATAAACATAAAAATCTAAAGAATATAATATCTTGCTAAACTCTGCAAAAAGTAATATTAACATAACATGCAAATTTACGCTTTAAGTGCTAAAACATAAAATGAACAAGCAATTATAGATAGTAATTTAAGCTATAGAAAGGTAGTAGATGCAAGACCTCAACAGTAGAGAATAATTTTTTTGAAGACTGCTACACGGTGGGCCACAGAAAAGAAGTCCAGCATTTGCAAACAATAAACCTATAACCTATGAACATACCCTAAATAGGCTTTTAAAACCGCTTCTAGTGCTGATTCTTGTAACAAGATATTATAAAAACAGTTGCAAAAAAGTATGTTCTATTTATAATGATCTTAAAAATCTTATGTTTTTCATATTTTACCTGGTTTTGCGGTGGGTACTTCATATCCTAGAATAATGATAAAAATGGAAACCATATTTTATGGAATTTGACAGATGCAGATTTAAAATGATTAGATATGTACATTTAGAAAAGATAATAGTATGGACACTTCTAGGGAAAAAAACAACCAGAGAAATGCAGAAAGTGCTTTTTAAAAAAAACGTATACATTTCACTAGAATGTTCTATTTGCTATGTACTTCCTGGTTTAAGTAGAAGAGCAATTGTGCTTTTCTTCTTGTAAACAGAAAATAACTGAACTACATCGACAGATTCCATTTATTTTTAAACTACAAATTCTACAAAATTGCATCAGCTTGCAGGAATCAAAAGATATTGTTAAAAGAAAGCTCATAGGAACTGACAAAAAAGAGTCCTTTTTTCATAGTTTTGGGCCACAACTTTTCTTCTGTTCTATTGATGTGCTACCTTAGGTGTACCGGGAGATCAAGGAGGTGGACACTATAACCAGAAATATGTTGTGAATTCAACCAGACACTTTCCAAAGCCAATAAGTTTAGATCAGCTGTTTATAAAAAAGCAAACTGAAACCCTGTGGAAATGGCATAAGACAGGCCATCTTCAACCTCACAAGCCACATAAATTAACAGGGTAGGATAAATCTGCAAATGCTATTACCGTAAAAAAAAGTCTGTGAAAGATAGAACTCAGTCACATGGCTTTTACTCCAGTATAAGCTACCAGCAATATTGCCGTGATTTTAATGCCACGCCTTAGTGATTATATGAGATTCCTGGTGCCACATGGGCAGAATTGTATTTCAAGTAATAGTTAGGCAAGACAAGATTTCTGTTGACCTGATTAGCAATAATGCCTCTCCAACACGTCTATCTATAGAAGGATAATTTCATTCTGCTCGGCTACATTTCCCTATTATAATCAAAGCTTCGGACTAAAGAATTTAACTCTACTGGGGGCCCAAAGAGAGATTTGAAAAACAATCAGTTTCTGGTGAAACACAGAATAGAATATTTTATCTTGATTGTTTTTGTGTATATGACATTTCAAAGCTCCGTGACTTGAATTTCCTGGCTGTTTTTCATTTGTAAGGCAATTAAACTTATCTGGTAATGTTATAGGACCACAAAGAGGAAACAATTAAAGTATTGGTCCAATTTACCTGGTGTAGTTTCTTCACAACCCCATTCATCTGAACAACCTGTATTTAAAGCAATAATAAGATATGAGTTCCTGTAAGTATATCTTTTAGATTTTATTCAAATGTGCCATCTATGCTTCCATAAAAGGCGGTAAAAGACTCCAAGTAACTCCACATACAAAAAGGGACCATGATCAACTTCAAAACAAATGCCATGTCCCCATGCTGCTCATTACGATTTTTCTCTTGTTTTGGTTTACTTTATTGCTATCATTGACTTCCTGTTTAATTTACATGTTACCACAGGGGCAATCTTGAGCTACAGTGGCCATGTTAATGGGCATGGGTTGTCACCACTACAGCCCGAGAGTGACTATAGGGTCATATGATGAAAAATTTACACCATCAAGGTGCAAAGGTAAACAAGAGCAGGCAGGAGGCCAGGAGAAAATAGAGTGGGCATTTTATAAATACGGTGCCTTTTCTTATTTGAAGTCATTTGCAGCCACAAGGGTTATTTTATTACAAGTCTGAAAAAACACTTTATGGCTTAATTTTTTTTACAGGATTCAAATTTAAAAATTCTCTATAAACGTAAAAATCTAAAGAATATAATATCTTGCTAAACTTCTGCAAAAAGTAATATTAACATAACATGCAAATTTACGCTTTAAGTGCTAAAACATAAAATGAACAAGCAATTATAGATAGTAATTTAAGCTATAGAAAGGTAGTAGATGCAAGACCTCAACAGTAGAGAATAATTTTTTTGAAGACTGCTACACGGTGGACCACAGAAAAGAAGTCCAGCATTTGCAAACAATAAAGCTATAACCTATGAACATACCCTAAATAGGCTTTTAAAACCGCTTCTAGTGCTGATTCTTGTAACAAGATATTATAAAAACAGTTGCAAAAAAGTATGTTCTATTTATAATGATCTTAAAAATCTTATGTTTTTCACATTTTACCTGGTTTTGCGGTGGGTACTTCATATCCTAGAATAATGATAAAAATGGAAACCATATTTTATGGAATTTGACAGATGCAGATTTAAAATGATTAGATATGTACATTTAGAAAAGATAATAGTATGGACACTTCTAGGGAAAAAAACAACCAGAGAAATGCAGAAAGCGCTTTTTTTTTAAAACGTATACATTTCACTAGAATGTTCTATTTGCTATGTACTTCCTGGTTTAAGTAGAAGAGCAATTGTGCTTTTCTTCTTGTAAACAGAAAATAACTGAACTAAATCGACAGATTCCATTCATTTTTAAACTACAAATTCTACAAAATTGCATCAGCTTGCAGGAATCAAAAGATATTGTTAAAAGAAAGCTCATAGGAACTGACAACAAAGAGTACTTTTTTCATAGTTTTGGGCCACAACTTTTCTACTGTTCTATTGATGTGCTACCTTAGGTGTACCGGGAGATCAAGGAGGTGGACATTATAACCAGAAATATGTTGTGAATTTAACCAGACACTTTCCAAAGCCAATTAGTTTGGATCAGCTGTTTATACAAAAGCAAACTGAAACCCTGTGGAAATGGCATAAGACAGGCCATCTTCAACCTCACAAGCCACATAAATTAACAGGGTAGGAAAAATCTGCAAATGCTATTACCGTAAAAAAAAGTCTGTGAAAGACAGAACTCAGTCACATGGCTTTTACTCCAGTATAAGCTACCAGCAATATTGCCGTGATTTTAATGCCACGCCTTAGTGACTATATGAGATTCCTGGTGCCACATGGGCGGAATTGTATTTCAAGTAATAGTTAGGCAAGACAAGATTTCTGTTGACCTGATTAGCAATAATGCCTCTCCAACACGTCAATCTATAGAAGGATAATTTCATTCTGCTCGGCTACATTTCCCTATTATAATCATAGCTTAGGACTAAAGAATTTAACTCTACTGGGTGCCCAAAGAGAGATTTGAAAAACAATCCGTTTCTGGTGAAACACAGAATAGAATATTTTATCTTGATCATTTTTGTGTATATGACATTTCAAAGCTCCGTGACTTGAATTTCCTGGCTGTTTTTCATTTGTAAGGCAATTAAACTTATCTGGTAATGTTATAGGACCACAAAGAGGAAACAATTAAAGTATTGGTCCAATTTACCTGGTGTAGTTTCTTCACAACCCCATTCATCTGAACAACCTGTATTTAAAGCAATGATAAGATATGAGTTCCTGTAAGTATATCTTTTAGATTTTATTCAAATGTGCCATCTATGCTTCCATAAAAGGCGGTAAAAGACTCCAAGTAACTCCACATACAAAAAGGGACCATGATCAACTTCAAAACAAATGCCATGTCCCCATGCTGCTCATTACGATTTTTCTCTTGTTTTGGTTTACTTTATTGCTATCATTGACTTTCTGTTTAATTTACATGTTACCACAGGGGCAATCTTGAGCTACAGTGGCCATGTGAATGGGTATGGGTTGTCACCACTACAGCCCGAGAGTGACTATAGGGTCATATGATGAAAAAGTTACACCATCAAGGTGCAAAGGTAAACAAGAGCAGGCAGGAGGCCAGGAAAAAATAGAGTGGGCATTTTATAAATATGGTGCCTTTTCTTATTTGAAGTCATTTGCAGCCACAAGGGTTATTTTATTACAAGTCTGAAAAAACACTTTATGGCTTAATTTTTTTACAGGATTCAAATCTAAAAATTCTATATAAACATAAAAATCTAAAGAATATAATATCTTGCTAAACTCTGCAAAAAGTAATATTAACATAACATGCAAATTTACGCTTTAAGTGCTAAAACATAAAATGAACAAGCAATTATAGATAGTAATTTAAGCTATAGAAAGGTAGTAGATGCAAGACCTCAACAGTAGAGAATAATTTTTTTGAAGACTGCTACACGGTGGGCCACAGAAAAGAAGTCCAGCATTTGCAAACAATAAACCTATAACCTATGAACATACCCTAAATAGGCTTTTAAAACCGCTTCTAGTGCTGATTCTTGTAACAAGATATTATAAAAACAGTTGCAAAAAAGTATGTTCTATTTATAATGATCTTAAAAATCTTATGTTTTTCATATTTTACCTGGTTTTGCGGTGGGTACTTCATATCCTAGAATAATGATAAAAATGGAAACCATATTTTATGGAATTTGACAGATGCAGATTTAAAATGATTAGATATGTACATTTAGAAAAGATAATAGTATGGACACTTCTAGGGAAAAAAACAACCAGAGAAATGCAGAAAGCGCTTTTTAAAAAAAACGTATACATTTCACTAGAATGTTCTATTTGCTATGTACTTCCTGGTTTAAGTAGAAGAGCAATTGTGCTTTTCTTCTTGTAAACAGAAAATAACTGAACTAAATCGACAGATTCCATTCATTTTTAAACTACAAATTCTACAAAATTGCATCAGCTTGCAGGAATCAAAAGATATTGTTAAAAGAAAGCTCATAGGAACTGACAACAAAGAGTCCTTTTTTCATACTTTTGGGCCACAACTTTTCTTCTGTTCTATTGATGTGCTACCTTAGGTGTACCGGGAGATCAAGGAGGTGGACATTATAACCAGAAATATGTTGTGAATTCAACCAGACACTTTCCAAAGCCAATTAGTTTGGATCAGCTGTTTATACAAAAGCAAACTGAAACCCTGTGGAAATGGCATAAGACAGGCCATCTTCAACCTCACAAGCCACATAAATTAACAGGGTAGGATAAATCTGCAAATGCTATTACCGTAAAAAAAAGTCTGTGGAAGACAGAACTCAGTCACATGGCTTTTACTCCAGTATAAGCTACCAGCAATATTGCCGTGATTTTAATGCCACGCCTTAGCGACTATATGAGATTCCTGGTGCCACATGGGCAGAATTGTATTTCAAGTAATAGTTAGGCAAGACAAGATTTCTGTTGACCTGATTAGCAATAATGCCTCTCCAACACGTCTATCTATAGAAGGATAATTTCATTCTGCTCGGCTACATTTCCCTATTATAATCATAGCTTAGGACTAAAAAATTTAACTCTACTGGGGGCCCAAAGACAGATTTGAAAAACAATCCTTTTCTGGTGAAACACAGAATAGAATATTTTATCTTGATTGTTTTTGTGTATATGACATTTCAAAGCTCCGTGACTTGAATTTCCTGGCTGTTTTTCATTTGTAAGGCAATTAAACTTATCTGGTAATGTTACAGGACCACAAAGAGGAAACAATTAAAGTATTGGTCCAATTTACCTGGTGTAGTTTCTTCACAACCCCATTCATCTGAACAACCTGTATTTAAAGCAATGATAAGATATGAGTTCCTGTAAGTATATCTTTTAGATTTTATTCAAATGTGCCATCTATGCTTCCATAAAAGGCGGTAAAAGACTCCAAGTAACTCCACATACAAAAAGGGACCATGATCAACTTCAAAACAAATGCCATGTCCCCATGCTGCTCATTACGATTTTTCTCTTGTTTTGGTTTACTTTATTGCTATCATTGACTTTCTGTTTAATTTACATGTTACCACAGGGGCAATCTTGAGCTACAGTGGCCATGTGAATGGGTATGGGTTGTCACCACTACAGCCCGAGAGTGACTATAGGGTCATATGATGAAAAAGTTACACCATCAAGGTGCAAAGGTAAACAAGAGCAGGCAGGAGGCCAGGAAAAAATAGAGTGGGCATTTTATAAATATGGTGCCTTTTCTTATTTGAAGTCATTTGCAGCCACAAGGGTTATTTTATTACAAGTCTGAAAAAACACTTTATGGCTTAATTTTTTTACAGGATTCAAATCTAAAAATTCTATATAAACATAAAAATCTAAAGAATATAATATCTTGCTAAACTCTGCAAAAAGTAATATTAACATAACATGCAAATTTACGCTTTAAGTGCTAAAACATAAAATGAACAAGCAATTATAGATAGTAATTTAAGCTATAGAAAGGTAGTAGATGCAAGACCTCAACAGTAGAGAATAATTTTTTTGAAGACTGCTACACGGTGGGCCACAGAAAAGAAGTCCAGCATTTGCAAACAATAAACCTATAACCTATGAACATACCCTAAATAGGCTTTTAAAACCGCTTCTAGTGCTGATTCTTGTAACAAGATATTATAAAAACAGTTGCAAAAAAGTATGTTCTATTTATAATGATCTTAAAAATCTTATGTTTTTCATATTTTACCTGGTTTTGCGGTGGGTACTTCATATCCTAGAATAATGATAAAAATGGAAACCATATTTTATGGAATTTGACAGATGCAGATTTAAAATGATTAGATATGTACATTTAGAAAAGATAATAGTATGGACACTTCTAGGGAAAAAAACAACCAGAGAAATGCAGAAAGTGCTTTTTAAAAAAAACGTATACATTTCACTAGAATGTTCTATTTGCTATGTACTTCCTGGTTTAAGTAGAAGAGCAATTGTGCTTTTCTTCTTGTAAACAGAAAATAACTGAACTACATCGACAGATTCCATTTATTTTTAAACTACAAATTCTACAAAATTGCATCAGCTTGCAGGAATCAAAAGATATTGTTAAAAGAAAGCTCATAGGAACTGACAAAAAAGAGTCCTTTTTTCATAGTTTTGGGCCACAACTTTTCTTCTGTTCTATTGATGTGCTACCTTAGGTGTACCGGGAGATCAAGGAGGTGGACACTATAACCAGAAATATGTTGTGAATTCAACCAGACACTTTCCAAAGCCAATAAGTTTAGATCAGCTGTTTATAAAAAAGCAAACTGAAACCCTGTGGAAATGGCATAAGACAGGCCATCTTCAACCTCACAAGCCACATAAATTAACAGGGTAGGATAAATCTGCAAATGCTATTACCGTAAAAAAAAGTCTGTGAAAGATAGAACTCAGTCACATGGCTTTTACTCCAGTATAAGCTACCAGCAATATTGCCGTGATTTTAATGCCACGCCTTAGTGATTATATGAGATTCCTGGTGCCACATGGGCAGAATTGTATTTCAAGTAATAGTTAGGCAAGACAAGATTTCTGTTGACCTGATTAGCAATAATGCCTCTCCAACACGTCTATCTATAGAAGGATAATTTCATTCTGCTCGGCTACATTTCCCTATTATAATCAAAGCTTCGGACTAAAGAATTTAACTCTACTGGGGGCCCAAAGAGAGATTTGAAAAACAATCAGTTTCTGGTGAAACACAGAATAGAATATTTTATCTTGATTGTTTTTGTGTATATGACATTTCAAAGCTCCGTGACTTGAATTTCCTGGCTGTTTTTCATTTGTAAGGCAATTAAACTTATCTGGTAATGTTATAGGACCACAAAGAGGAAACAATTAAAGTATTGGTCCAATTTACCTGGTGTAGTTTCTTCACAACCCCATTCATCTGAACAACCTGTATTTAAAGCAATAATAAGATATGAGTTCCTGTAAGTATATCTTTTAGATTTTATTCAAATGTGCCATCTATGCTTCCATAAAAGGCGGTAAAAGACTCCAAGTAACTCCACATACAAAAAGGGACCATGATCAACTTCAAAACAAATGCCATGTCCCCATGCTGCTCATTACGATTTTTCTCTTGTTTTGGATTACTTTATTGCTATCATTGACTTCCTGTTTAATTTACATGTTACCACAGGGGCAATCTTGAGCTACAGTGGCCATGTTAATGGGTATGGGTTGTCACCACTACAGCCCGAGAGTGACTATAGGGTCATATGATGAAAAATTTACTCCATCGAGGTGCAAAGGTAAACAAGAGCAGGCAGGAGGCCAGGAAAAAATAGAGTGGGCATTTTATAAATACGGTGCCTTTTCTTATTTGAAGTCATTTGCAGCCACAAGGGTTATTTTATTACAAGTCTGAAAAAACACTTTATGGCTTAATTTTTTTTACAGGATTCAAATCTAAAAATTCTATATAAACGTAAAAATCTAAAGAATATAATATCTTGCTAAACTTCTGCAAAAAGTAAAATTACCATAACATGCAAATTTACGCTTTAAGTGCTAAAACATAAAATGAACAAGCAATTATAGATAGTAATTTAAGCTATAGAAAGGTAGTAGATGCAAGACCTCAACAGTAGAGAATAATTTTTTTGAAGACTGCTACACGGTGGGCCACAGAAAAGAAGTCCAGCATTTGCAAACAATAAAGCTATAGCCTATGAACATACCCTAAATAGGCTTTTAAAACCGCTTCTAGTGCTGATTCTTGTAACAAGATATTATAAAAACAGTTGCAAAAAAGTATGTTCTATTTATAATGATCTTAAAAATCTTATGTTTTTCACATTTTACCTGGTTTTGCGGTGGGTACTTCATATCCTAGAATAATGATAAAAATGGAAACCATATTTTATGGAATTTGACAGATGCAGATTTAAAATGATTAGTTATATACATTTAGAAAAGATAATAGTATGGACACTTCTAGGGAAAAAAACAACCAGAGAAATGCAGAAAGCATTTATTAAAAAAACGTATACATTTTACTAGAATGTTCTATTTGCTATGTACTTCCTGGTTTAAGTAGAAGAGCAATTGTGCTTTTCTTCTTGTAAACAGAAAATAACTGAACTAAATCGACAGATTCCATTCATTTTTAAAGTACAAATTCTACAAAATTGCATCAGCTTGCAGGAATCAAAAGATATTCTTAAAAGAAAGCTCATAGGAACTGACAAAAAAGAGTCCTTTTTCATAGTTTTGGGCCACAACTTTTCTTCTGTTCTATTGATGTGCTACCTTAGGTGTACCGGGAGATCAAGGAGGTGGACATTATAACCAGAAATATGTTGTGAATTCAACCAGACACTTTCCAAAGCCAATAAGTTTTGATCAGCTGTTTATAAGAAAGCAAACTGAAACTCTGTGGAAATGGCATAAGACAGGCCATCTTCAACCTCACAAGCCACATAAATTAACAGGGTAGGATAAATCTGCAAATGCTATTACCGTAAAAAAAAGTCTGTGAAAGATAGAACTCAGTCACATGGCTTTTACTCCAGTATAAGCTACCAGCAATATTGCCGTGATTTTAATGCCACGCCTTAGTGATTATATGAGATTCCTGGTGCCACATGGGCAGAATTGTATTTCAAGTAATCGTTAGGCAAGACAAGATTTCTGTTGACCTGATTAGCAATAATGCCTCTCCAACACGTCTATCTATAGAAGGATAATTTCATTCTGCTCGGCTACATTTCCCTATTATAATCAAAGCTTCGGACTAAAGAATTTAACTCTACTGGGGGCCCAAAGAGAGATTTGAAAAACAATCAGTTTCTGGTGAAACACAGAATAGAATATTTTATCTTGATTGTTTTTGTGTATATGACATTTCAAAGCTCCGTGACTTGAATTTCCTGGCTGTTTTTCATTTGTAAGGCAATTAAACTTATCTGGTAATGTTATAGGACCAAAAAGAGGAAACAATTAAAGTATTGGTCCAATTTACCTGGTGTAGTTTCTTCACAACCCCATTCATCTGAACAACCTGTATTTAAAGCAATAATAAGATATGAGTTCCTGTAAGTATATCTTTTAGATTTTATTCAAATGTGCCATCTATGCTTCCATAAAAGGCGGTAAAAGACTCCAAGTAACTCCACATACAAAAAGGGACCATGATCAACTTCAAAACAAATGCCATGTCCCCATGCTGCTCATTACGATTTTTCTCTTGTTTTGGTTTACTTTATTGCTATCATTGACTTTCTGTTTAATTTACATGTTACCACAGGGGCAATCTTGAGCTACAGTGGCCATGTGAATGGGTATGGGTTGTCACCACTACAGCCCGAGAGTGACTATAGGGTCATATGATGAAAAAGTTACACCATCAAGGTGCAAAGGTAAACAAGAGCAGGCAGGAGGCCAGGAAAAAATAGAGTGGGCATTTTATAAATATGGTGCCTTTTCTTATTTGAAGTCATTTGCAGCCACAAGGGTTATTTTATTACAAGTCTGAAAAAACACTTTATGGCTTAATTTTTTTACAGGATTCAAATCTAAAAATTCTATATAAACATAAAAATCTAAAGAATATAATATCTTGCTAAACTCTGCAAAAAGTAATATTAACATAACATGCAAATTTACGCTTTAAGTGCTAAAACATAAAATGAACAAGCAATTATAGATAGTAATTTAAGCTATAGAAAGGTAGTAGATGCAAGACCTCAACAGTAGAGAATAATTTTTTTGAAGACTGCTACACGGTGTGCCACAGAAAAGAAGTCCAGCATTTGCAAACAATAAAGCTATAACCTATGAACATACCCTAAATAGGCTTTTAAAACCGCTTCTAGTGCTGATTCTTGTAACAAGATATTATAAAAACAGTTGCAAAAAAGTATGTTCTATTTATAATGATCTTAAAAATCTTATGTTTTTCATATTTTACCTGGTTTTGCGGTGGGTACTTCATATCCTAGAATAATGATAAAAATGGAAACCATATTTTATGGATTTTGACAGATGCAGATTTAAAATGATTAGATATGTACATTTAGAAAAGATAATAGTATGGACACTTCTAGGGAAAAAAACAACCAGAGAAATGCAGAAAGCGCTTTTTAAAAAAAACGTATACATTTCACTAGAATGTTCTATTTGCTATGTACTTCCTGGTTTAAGTAGAAGAGCAATTGTGCTTTTCTTCTTGTAAACAGAAAATAACTGAACTACATCGACAGATTCCATTCATTTTTAAACTACAAATTCTACAAAATTGCATCAGCTTGCAGGAATCAAAAGATATTGTTAAAAGAAAGCTCATAGGAACTGACAACAAAGAGTCCTTTTTTCATAGTTTTGGGCCACAACTTTTCTTCTGTTCTATTGATGTGCTACCTTAGGTGTACCGGGAGATCAAGGAGGTGGACATTATAACCAGAAATATGTTGTGAATTCAACCAGACACTTTCCAAAGCCAATTAGTTTGGATCAGCTGTTTATACAAAAGCAAACTGAAACCCTGTGGAAATGGCATAAGACAGGCCATCTTCAACCTCACAAGCCACATAAATTAACAGGGTAGGATAAATCTGCAAATGCTATTACCGTAAAAAAAAGTCTGTGAAAGACAGAACTCAGTCACATGGCTTTTACTCCAGTATAAGCTACCAGCAATATTGCCGTGATTTTAATGCCACGCCTTAGCGACTATATGAGATTTCTGGTGCCACATGGGCAGAATTGTATTTCAAGTAATAGTTAGGCAAGACAAGATTTCTGTTGACCTGATTAGCAATAATGCCTCTCCAACACGTCAATCTATAGAAGGATAATTTCATTCTGCTCGGCTACATTTCCCTATTATAATCAAAGCTTAGGACTAAAGAATTTAACTCTACTGGGGGCCCAAAGACAGATTTGAAAAACAATCCTTTTCTGGTGAAACACAGAATAGAATATTTTATCTTGATTGTTTTTGTGTATATGACATTTCAAAGCTCCGTGACTTGAATTTCCTGGGTGTTTTTCATTTGTAAGGCAATTAAACTTATCTGGTAATGTTACAGGACCACAAAGAGGAAACAATTAAAGTATTGGTCCAATTTACCTGGTGTAGTTTCTTCACAACCCCATTCATCTGAACAACCTGTATTTAAAGCAATGATAAGATATGAGTTCCTGTAAGTATATCTTTTAGATTTTATTCAAATGTGCCATCTATGCTTCCATAAAAGGCGGTAAAAGACTCCAAGTAACTCCACATACAAAAAGGGACCATGATCAACTTCAAAACAAATGCCATGTCCCCATGCTGCTCATTACGATTTTTCTCTTGTTTTGGTTTACTTTATTGCTATCATTGACTTTCTGTTTAATTTACATGTTACCACAGGGGCAATCTTGAGCTACAGTGGCCATGTGAATGGGTATGGGTTGTCACCACTACAGCCCGAGAGTGACTATAGGGTCATATGATGAAAAAGTTACACCATCAAGGTGCAAAGGTAAACAAGAGCAGGCAGGAGGCCAGGAAAAAATAGTGTGGGCATTTTATAAATATGGTGCCTTTTCTTATTTGAAGTCATTTGCAGCCACAAGGGTTATTTTATTACAAGTCTGAAAAAACACTTTATGGCTTAATTTTTTTACAGGATTCAAATCTAAAAATTCTATATAAACATAAAAATCTAAAGAATATAATATCTTGCTAAACTTCTGCAAAAAGTAATATTAACATAACATGCAAATTTACGCTTTAAGTGCTAAAACATAAAATGAACAAGCAATTATAGATAGTAATTTAAGCTATAGAAAGGTAGTAGATGCAAGACCTCAACAGTAGAGAATAATTTTTTTGAAGACTGCTAAACGGTGGGCCACAGAAAAGAAGTCCAGCATTTGCAAACATTAAACCTATAACCTATGAACATACCCTAAATAAGCTTTTAAAACCGCTTCTAGTGCTGATTCTTGTAACAAGATATTATAAAAACAGATGCAAAAAAGTATGTTCTATTTATAATGATCTTAAAAATCTTATGTTTTTCACATTTTACCTGGTTTTGCGGTGGGTACTTCATATCCTAGAATAATGATAAAAATGGAAACCATATTTTATGGAATTTGACAGATGCAGATTTAAAATGATTAGATATGTACATTTAGAAAAGATAATAGTATGGACACTTCTAGGGAAAAAAACAACCAGAGAAATGCAGAAAGCGCTTTTTTAAAAAAACGTATACATTTCACTAGAATGTTCTATTTGCTATGTACTTCCTGGTTTAAGTAGAAGAGCAATTGTGCTTTTCTTCTTGTAAACAGAAAATAACTGAACTAAATCGACAGATTCCATTCATTTTTAAAGTACAAATTCTACAAAATTGCATCAGCTTGCAGGAATCAAAAGATATTGTTAAAAGAAAGCTCATAGGAACTGACAAAAAAGAGTCCTTTTTTCATAGTTTTGGGCCACAACTTTTCTTCTGTTCTATTGATGTGCTACCTTAGGTGTACCGGGAGATCAAGGAGGTGGACATTATAACCAGAAATATGTTGTGAATTCAACCAGACACTTTCCAAAGCCAATAAGTTTTGATCAGCTGTTTATAAAAAAGCAAACTGAAACTCTGTGGAAATGGCATAAGACAGGCCATCTTCAACCTCACAAGCCACATAAATTAACAGGGTAGGATAAATCTGCAAATGCTATTACCGTAAAAAAAAGTCTGTGAAAGACAGAACTCAGTCACATGGCTTTTACTCCAGTATAAGCTACCAGCAATATTGCCGTGATTTTAATGCCACGCCTTAGCGACTATATGAGATTCCTGGTGCCACATGGGCAGAATTGTATTTCAAGTAATAGTTAGGCAAGACAAGATTTCTGTTGACCTGATTAGCAATAATGCCTCTCCAACACGTCAATCTATAGAAGGATAATTTCATTCTGCTCGGCTACATTTCCCTATTATAATCAAAGCTTAGGACTAAAGAATTTAACTCTACTGGGGGCCCAAAGACAGATTTGAAAAACAATCCTTTTCTGGTGAAACACAGAATAGAATATTTTATCTTGATTGTTTTTGTGTATATGACATTTCAAAGCTCCGTGACTTGAATTTCCTGGGTGTTTTTCATTTGTAAGGCAATTAAACTTATCTGGTAATGTTACAGGACCACAAAGAGGAAACAATTAAAGTATTGGTCCAATTTACCTGGTGTAGTTTCTTCACAACCCCATTCATCTGAACAACCTGTATTTAAAGCAATGATAAGATATGAGTTCCTGTAAGTATATCTTTTAGATTTTATTCAAATGTGCCATCTATGCTTCCATAAAAGGCGGTAAAAGACTCCAAGTAACTCCACATACAAAAAGGGACCATGATCAACTTCAAAACAAATGCCATGTCCCCATGCTGCTCATTACGATTTTTCTCTTGTTTTGGTTTACTTTATTGCTATCATTGACTTTCTGTTTAATTTACATGTTACCACAGGGGCAATCTTGAGCTACAGTGGCCATGTGAATGGGTATGGGTTGTCACCACTACAGCCCGAGAGTGACTATAGGGTCATATGATGAAAAAGTTACACCATCAAGGTGCAAAGGTAAACAAGAGCAGGCAGGAGGCCAGGAAAAAATAGTGTGGGCATTTTATAAATATGGTGCCTTTTCTTATTTGAAGTCATTTGCAGCCACAAGGGTTATTTTATTACAAGTCTGAAAAAACACTTTATGGCTTAATTTTTTTACAGGATTCAAATCTAAAAATTCTATATAAACATAAAAATCTAAAGAATATAATATCTTGCTAAACTCTGCAAAAAGTAATATTAACATAACATGCAAATTTACGCTTTAAGTGCTAAAACATAAAATGAACAAGCAATTATAGATAGTAATTTAAGCTATAGAAAGGTAGTAGATGCAAGACCTCAACAGTAGAGAATAATTTTTTTGAAGACTGCTAAACGGTGGGCCACAGAAAAGAAGTCCAGCATTTGCAAACATTAAACCTATAACCTATGAACATACCCTAAATAAGCTTTTAAAACCGCTTCTAGTGCTGATTCTTGTAACAAGATATTATAAAAACAGATGCAAAAAAGTATGTTCTATTTATAATGATCTTAAAAATCTTATGTTTTTCACATTTTACCTGGTTTTGCGGTGGGTACTTCATATCCTAGAATAATGATAAAAATGGAAACCATATTTTATGGAATTTGACAGATGCAGATTTAAAATGATTAGATATGTACATTTAGAAAAGATAATAGTATGGACACTTCTAGGGAAAAAAACAACCAGAGAAATGCAGAAAGCGCTTTTTTAAAAAAACGTATACATTTCACTAGAATGTTCTATTTGCTATGTACTTCCTGGTTTAAGTAGAAGAGCAATTGTGCTTTTCTTCTTGTAAACAGAAAATAACTGAACTAAATCGACAGATTCCATTCATTTTTAAAGTACAAATTCTACAAAATTGCATCAGCTTGCAGGAATCAAAAGATATTGTTAAAAGAAAGCTCATAGGAACTGACAAAAAAGAGTCCTTTTTTCATAGTTTTGGGCCACAACTTTTCTTCTGTTCTATTGATGTGCTACCTTAGGTGTACCGGGAGATCAAGGAGGTGGACACTATAACCAGAAATATGTTGTGAATTCAACCAGACACTTTCCAAAGCCAATAAGTTTTGATCAGCTGTTTATAAAAAAGCAAACTGAAACCCTGTGGAAATGGCATAAGACAGGCCATCTTCAACCTCACAAGCCACATAAATTAACAGGGTAGGATAAATCTGCAAATGCTATTACCGTAAAAAAAAGTCTGTGAAAGATAGAACTCAGTCACATGGCTTTTTACTCCAGTATAAGCTACCAGCAATATTGCCGTGATTTTAATGCCACGCCTTAGTGATTATATGAGATTCCTGGTGCCACATGGGCAGAATTGTATTTCAAGTAATAGTTAGGCAAGACAAGATTTCTGTTGACCTGATTAGCAATAATGCCTCTCCAACACGTCTATCTATAGAAGGATAATTTCATTCTGCTCGGCTACATTTCCCTATTATAATCAAAGCTTCGGACTAAAGAATTTAACTCTACTGGGGGCCCAAAGAGAGATTTGAAAAACAATCAGTTTCTGGTGAAACACAGAATAGAATATTTTATCTTGATTGTTTTTGTGTATATGACATTTCAAAGCTCCGTGACTTGAATTTCCTGGCTGTTTTTCATTTGTAAGGCAATTAAACTTATCTGGTAATGTTATAGGACCACAAAGAGGAAACAATTAAAGTATTGGTCCAATTTACCTGGTGTAGTTTCTTCACAACCCCATTCATCTGAACAACCTGTATTTAAAGCAATAATAAGATATGAGTTCCTGTAAGTATATCTTTTAGATTTTATTCAAATGTGCCATCTATGCTTCCATAAAAGGCGGTAAAAGACTCCAAGTAACTCCACATACAAAAAGGGACCATGATCAACTTCAAAACAAATGCCATGTCCCCATGCTGCTCATTACGATTTTTCTCTTGTTTTGGATTACTTTATTGCTATCATTGACTTCCTGTTTAATTTACATGTTACCACAGGGGCAATCTTGAGCTACAGTGGCCATGTTAATGGGTATGGGTTGTCACCACTACAGCCCGAGAGTGACTATAGGGTCATATGATGAAAAATTTACTCCATTGAGGTGCAAAGGTAAACAAGAGCAGGCAGGAGGCCAGGAAAAAATAGAGTGGGCATTTTATAAATACGGTGCCTTTTCTTATTTGAAGTCATTTGCAGCCACAAGGGTTATTTTATTACAAGTCTGAAAAAACACTTTATGGCTTAATTTTTTTTACAGGATTCAAATCTAAAAATTCTATATAAACGTAAAAATCTAAAGAATATAATATCTTGCTAAACTTCTGCAAAAAGTAAAATTACCATAACATGCAAATTTACGCTTTAAGTGCTAAAACATAAAATGAACAAGCAATTATAGATAGTAATTTAAGCTATAGAAAGGTAGTAGATGCAAGACCTCAACAGTAGAGAATAATTTTTTTGAAGACTGCTACACGGTGGGCCACAGAAAAGAAGTCCAGCATTTGCAAACAATAAACCTATAGCCTATGAACATACCCTAAATAGGCTTTTAAAACCGCTTCTAGTGCTGATTCTTGTAACAAGATATTATAAAAACAGTTGCAAAAAAGTATGTTCTATTTATAATGATCTTAAAAATCTTATGTTTTTCACATTTTACCTGGTTTTGCGGTGGGTACTTCATATCCTAGAATAATGATAAAAATGGAAACCATATTTTATGGAATTTGACAGATGCAGATTTAAAATGATTAGTTATATACATTTAGAAAAGATAATAGTATGGACACTTCTAGGGAAAAAAACAACCAGAGAAATGCAGAAAGCATTTATTAAAAAAACGTATACATTTTACTAGAATGTTCTATTTGCTATGTACTTCCTGGTTTAAGTAGAAGAGCAATTGTGCTTTTCTTCTTGTAAACAGAAAATAACTGAACTAAATCGACAGATTCCATTCATTTTTAAAGTACAAATTCTACAAAATTGCATCAGCTTGCAGGAATCAAAAGATATTCTTAAAAGAAAGCTCATAGGAACTGACAAAAAAGAGTCCTTTTTTCATAGTTTTGGGCCACAACTTTTCTTCTGTTCTATTGATGTGCTACCTTAGGTGTACCGGGAGATCAAGGAGGTGGACATTATAACCAGAAATATGTTGTGAATTCAACCAGACACTTTCCAAAGCCAATAAGTTTTGATCAGCTGTTTATAAGAAAGCAAACTGAAACTCTGTGGAAATGGCATAAGACAGGCCATCTTCAACCTCACAAGCCACATAAATTAACAGGGTAGGATAAATCTGCAAATGCTATTACCGTAAAAAAAAGTCTGTGAAAGATAGAACTCAGTCACATGGCTTTTACTCCAGTATAAGCTACCAGCAATATTGCCGTGATTTTAATGCCACGCCTTAGTGATTATATGAGATTCCTGGTGCCACATGGGCAGAATTGTATTTCAAGTAATAGTTAGGCAAGACAAGATTTCTGTTGACCTGATTAGCAATAATGCCTCTCCAACACGTCTATCTATAGAAGGATAATTTCATTCTGCTCGGCTACATTTCCCTATTATAATCAAAGCTTCGGACTAAAGAATTTAACTCTACTGGGGGCCCAAAGAGAGATTTGAAAAACAATCAGTTTCTGGTGAAACACAGAATAGAATATTTTATCTTGATTGTTTTTGTGTATATGACATTTCAAAGCTCCGTGACTTGAATTTCCTGGCTGTTTTTCATTTGTAAGGCAATTAAACTTATCTGGTAATGTTATAGGACCAAAAAGAGGAAACAATTAAAGTATTGGTCCAATTTACCTGGTGTAGTTTCTTCACAACCCCATTCATCTGAACAACCTGTATTTAAAGCAATAATAAGATATGAGTTCCTGTAAGTATATCTTTTAGATTTTATTCAAATGTGCCATCTATGCTTCCATAAAAGGCGGTAAAAGACTCCAAGTAACTCCACATACAAAAAGGGACCATGATCAACTTCAAAACAAATGCCATGTCCCCATGCTGCTCATTACGATTTTTCTCTTGTTTTGGTTTACTTTATTGCTATCATTGACTTTCTGTTTAATTTACATGTTACCACAGGGGCAATCTTGAGCTACAGTGGCCATGTGAATGGGTATGGGTTGTCACCACTACAGCCCGAGAGTGACTATAGGGTCATATGATGAAAAAGTTACACCATCAAGGTGCAAAGGTAAACAAGAGCAGGCAGGAGGCCAGGAAAAAATAGAGTGGGCATTTTATAAATATGGTGCCTTTTCTTATTTGAAGTCATTTGCAGCCACAAGGGTTATTTTATTACAAGTCTGAAAAAACACTTTATGGCTTAATTTTTTTACAGGATTCAAATCTAAAAATTCTATATAAACATAAAAATCTAAAGAATATAATATCTTGCTAAACTCTGCAAAAAGTAATATTAACATAACATGCAAATTTACGCTTTAAGTGCTAAAACATAAAATGAACAAGCAATTATAGATAGTAATTTAAGCTATAGAAAGGTAGTAGATGCAAGACCTCAACAGTAGAGAATAATTTTTTTGAAGACTGCTACACGGTGGGCCACAGAAAAGAAGTCCAGCATTTGCAAACAATAAACCTATAACCTATGAACATACCCTAAATAGGCTTTTAAAACCGCTTCTAGTGCTGATTCTTGTAACAAGATATTATAAAAACAGTTGCAAAAAAGTATGTTCTATTTATAATGATCTTAAAAATCTTATGTTTTTCATATTTTACCTGGTTTTGCGGTGGGTACTTCATATCCTAGAATAATGATAAAAATGGAAACCATATTTTATGGAATTTGACAGATGCAGATTTAAAATGATTAGATATGTACATTTAGAAAAGATAATAGTATGGACACTTCTAGGGAAAAAAACAACCAGAGAAATGCAGAAAGCGCTTTTTAAAAAAAACGTATACATTTCACTAGAATGTTCTATTTGCTATGTACTTCCTGGTTTAAGTAGAAGAGCAATTGTGCTTTTCTTCTTGTAAACAGAAAATAACTGAACTACATCGACAGATTCCATTCATTTTTAAACTACAAATTCTACAAAATTGCATCAGCTTGCAGGAATCAAAAGATATTGTTAAAAGAAAGCTCATAGGAACTGACAACAAAGAGTCCTTTTTTCATAGTTTTGGGCCACAACTTTTCTTCTGTTCTATTGATGTGCTACCTTAGGTGTACCGGGAGATCAAGGAGGTGGACATTATAACCAGAAATATGTTGTGAATTCAACCAGACACTTTCCAAAGCCAATTAGTTTGGATCAGCTGTTTATACAAAAGCAAACTGAAACCCTGTGGAAATGGCATAAGACAGGCCATCTTCAACCTCACAAGCCACATAAATTAACAGGGTAGGATAAATCTGCAAATGCTATTACCGTAAAAAAAAGTCTGTGAAAGACAGAACTCAGTCACATGGCTTTTACTCCAGTATAAGCTACCAGCAATATTGCCGTGATTTTAATGCCACGCCTTAGCGACTATATGAGATTCCTGGTGCCACATGGGCAGAATTGTATTTCAAGTAATAGTTAGGCAAGACAAGATTTCTGTTGACCTGATTAGCAATAATGCCTCTCCAACACGTCAATCTATAGAAGGATAATTTCATTCTGCTCGGCTACATTTCCCTATTATAATCATAGCTTAGGACTAAAGAATTTAACTCTACTGGGGGCCCAAAGACAGATTTGAAAAACAATCCTTTTCTGGTGAAACACAGAATAGAATATTTTATCTTGATTGTTTTTGTGTATATGACATTTCAAAGCTCCGTGACTTGAATTTCCTGGCTGTTTTTCATTTGTAAGGCAATTAAACTTATCTGGTAATGTTACAGGACCACAAAGAGGAAACAATTAAAGTATTGGTCCAATTTACCTGGTGTAGTTTCTTCACAACCCCATTCATCTGAACAACCTGTATTTAAAGCAATGATAAGATATGAGTTCCTGTAAGTATATCTTTTAGATTTTATTCAAATGTGCCATCTATGCTTCCATAAAAGGCGGTAAAAGACTCCAAGTAACTCCACATACAAAAAGGGACCATGATCAACTTCAAAACAAATGCCATGTCCCCATGCTGCTCATTACGATTTTTCTCTTGTTTTGGTTTACTTTATTGCTATCATTGACTTTCTGTTTAATTTACATGTTACCACAGGGGCAATCTTGAGCTACAGTGGCCATGTGAATGGGTATGGGTTGTCACCACTACAGCCCGAGAGTGACTATAGGGTCATATGATGAAAAAGTTACACCATCAAGGTGCAAAGGTAAACAAGAGCAGGCAGGAGGCCAGGAAAAAATAGAGTGGGCATTTTATAAATATGGTGCCTTTTCTTATTTGAAGTCATTTGCAGCCACAAGGGTTATTTTATTACAAGTCTGAAAAAACACTTTATGGCTTAATTTTTTTACAGGATTCAAATCTAAAAATTCTATATAAACATAAAAATCTAAAGAATATAATATCTTGCTAAACTCTGCAAAAAGTAATATTAACATAACATGCAAATTTACGCTTTAAGTGCTAAAACATAAAATGAACAAGCAATTATAGATAGTAATTTAAGCTATAGAAAGGTAGTAGATGCAAGACCTCAACAGTAGAGAATAATTTTTTTGAAGACTGCTAAACGGTGGGCCACAGAAAAGAAGTCCAGCATTTGCAAACATTAAACCTATAACCTATGAACATACCCTAAATAAGCTTTTAAAACCGCTTCTAGTGCTGATTCTTGTAACAAGATATTATAAAAACAGATGCAAAAAAGTATGTTCTATTTATAATGATCTTAAAAATCTTATGTTTTTCACATTTTACCTGGTTTTGCGGTGGGTACTTCATATCCTAGAATAATGATAAAAATGGAAACCATATTTTATGGAATTTGACAGATGCAGATTTAAAATGATTAGATATGTACATTTAGAAAAGATAATAGTATGGACACTTCTAGGGAAAAAAACAACCAGAGAAATGCAGAAAGCGCTTTTTTAAAAAAACGTATACATTTCACTAGAATGTTCTATTTGCTATGTACTTCCTGGTTTAAGTAGAAGAGCAATTGTGCTTTTCTTCTTGTAAACAGAAAATAACTGAACTAAATCGACAGATTCCATTCATTTTTAAAGTACAAATTCTACAAAATTGCATCAGCTTGCAGGAATCAAAAGATATTGTTAAAAGAAAGCTCATAGGAACTGACAAAAAAGAGTCCTTTTTTCATAGTTTTGGGCCACAACTTTTCTTCTGTTCTATTGATGTGCTACCTTAGGTGTACCGGGAGATCAAGGAGGTGGACACTATAACCAGAAATATGTTGTGAATTCAACCAGACACTTTCCAAAGCCAATAAGTTTTGATCAGCTGTTTATAAAAAAGCAAACTGAAACCCTGTGGAAATGGCATAAGACAGGCCATCTTCAACCTCACAAGCCACATAAATTAACAGGGTAGGATAAATCTGCAAATGCTATTACCGTAAAAAAAAGTCTGTGAAAGATAGAACTCAGTCACATGGCTTTTTACTCCAGTATAAGCTACCAGCAATATTGCCGTGATTTTAATGCCACGCCTTAGTGATTATATGAGATTCCTGGTGCCACATGGGCAGAATTGTATTTCAAGTAATAGTTAGGCAAGACAAGATTTCTGTTGACCTGATTAGCAATAATGCCTCTCCAACACGTCTATCTATAGAAGGATAATTTCATTCTGCTCGGCTACATTTCCCTATTATAATCAAAGCTTCGGACTAAAGAATTTAACTCTACTGGGGGCCCAAAGAGAGATTTGAAAAACAATCAGTTTCTGGTGAAACACAGAATAGAATATTTTATCTTGATTGTTTTTGTGTATATGACATTTCAAAGCTCCGTGACTTGAATTTCCTGGCTGTTTTTCATTTGTAAGGCAATTAAACTTATCTGGTAATGTTATAGGACCACAAAGAGGAAACAATTAAAGTATTGGTCCAATTTACCTGGTGTAGTTTCTTCACAACCCCATTCATCTGAACAACCTGTATTTAAAGCAATAATAAGATATGAGTTCCTGTAAGTATATCTTTTAGATTTTATTCAAATGTGCCATCTATGCTTCCATAAAAGGCGGTAAAAGACTCCAAGTAACTCCACATACAAAAAGGGACCATGATCAACTTCAAAACAAATGCCATGTCCCCATGCTGCTCATTACGATTTTTCTCTTGTTTTGGATTACTTTATTGCTATCATTGACTTCCTGTTTAATTTACATGTTACCATAGGGGCAATCTTGAGCTACAGTGGCCATGTTAATGGGTATGGGTTGTCACCACTACAGCCCGAGAGTGACTATAGGGTCATATGATGAAAAATTTACTCCATCGAGGTGCAAAGGTAAACAAGAGCAGGCAGGAGGCCAGGAAAAATAGAGTGGGCATTTTATAAATACGGTGCCTTTTCTTATTTGAAGTCATTTGCAGCCACAAGGGTTATTTTATTACAAGTCTGAAAAAACACTTTATGGCTTAATTTTTTTTACAGGATTCAAATCTAAAAATTCTATATAAACGTAAAAATCTAAAGAATATAATATCTTGCTAAACTTCTGCAAAAAGTAAAATTACCATAACATGCAAATTTACGCTTTAAGTGCTAAAACATAAAATGAACAAGCAATTATAGATAGTAATTTAAGCTATAGAAAGGTAGTAGATGCAAGACCTCAACAGTAGAGAATAATTTTTTTGAAGACTGCTACACGGTGGGCCACAGAAAAGAAGTCCAGCATTTGCAAACAATAAAGCTATAACCTATGAACATACCCTAAATAGGCTTTTAAAACCGCTTCTAGTGCTGATTCTTGTAACAAGATATTATAAAAACAGTTGCAAAAAAGTATGTTCTATTTATAATGATCTTAAAAATCTTATGTTTTTCATATTTTACCTGGTTTTGCGGTGGGTACTTCATATCCTAGAATAATGATAAAAATGGAAACCATATTTTATGGATTTTGACAGATGCAGATTTAAAATGATTAGATATGTACATTTAGAAAAGATAATAGTATGGACACTTCTAGGGAAAAAAACAACCAGAGAAATGCAGAAAGCGCTTTTTAAAAAAAACGTATACATTTCACTAGAATGTTCTATTTGCTATGTACTTCCTGGTTTAAGTAGAAGAGCAATTGTGCTTTTCTTCTTGTAAACAGAAAATAACTGAACTACATCGACAGATTCCATTCATTTTTAAAGTACAAATTCTACAAAATTGCATCAGCTTGCAGGAATCAAAAGATATTGTTAAAAGAAAGCTCATAGGAACTGACAACAAAGAGTCCTTTTTTCATAGTTTTGGGCCACAACTTTTCTTCTGTTCTATTGATGTGCTACCTTAGGTGTACCGGGAGATCAAGGAGGTGGACATTATAACCAGAAATATGTTGTGAATTCAACCAGACACTTTCCAAAGCCAATTAGTTTGGATCAGCTGTTTATACAAAAGCAAACTGAAACCCTGTGGAAATGGCATAAGACAGGCCATCTTCAACCTCACAAGCCACATAAATTAACAGGGTAGGATAAATCTGCAAATGCTATTACCGTAAAAAAAAGTCTGTGAAAGACAGAACTCAGTCACATGGCTTTTACTCCAGTATAAGCTACCAGCAATATTGCCGTGATTTTAATGCCACGCCTTAGCGACTATATGAGATTCCTGGTGCCACATGGGCAGAATTGTATTTCAAGTAATAGTTAGGCAAGACAAGATTTCTGTTGACCTGATTAGCAATAATGCCTCTCCAACACGTCAATCTATAGAAGGATAATTTCATTCTGCTCGGCTACATTTCCCTATTATAATCAAAGCTTAGGACTAAAGAATTTAACTCTACTGGGGGCCCAAAGACAGATTTGAAAAACAATCCTTTTCTGGTGAAACACAGAATAGAATATTTTATCTTGATTGTTTTTGTGTATATGACATTTCAAAGCTCCGTGACTTGAATTTCCTGGGTGTTTTTCATTTGTAAGGCAATTAAACTTATCTGGTAATGTTACAGGACCACAAAGAGGAAACAATTAAAGTATTGGTCCAATTTACCTGGTGTAGTTTCTTCACAACCCCATTCATCTGAACAACCTGTATTTAAAGCAATGATAAGATATGAGTTCCTGTAAGTATATCTTTTAGATTTTATTCAAATGTGCCATCTATGCTTCCATAAAAGGCGGTAAAAGACTCCAAGTAACTCCACATACAAAAAGGGACCATGATCAACTTCAAAACAAATGCCATGTCCCCATGCTGCTCATTACGATTTTTCTCTTGTTTTGGTTTACTTTATTGCTATCATTGACTTTCTGTTTAATTTACATGTTACCACAGGGGCAATCTTGAGCTACAGTGGCCATGTGAATGGGTATGGGTTGTCACCACTACAGCCCGAGAGTGACTATAGGGTCATATGATGAAAAAGTTACACCATCAAGGTGCAAAGGTAAACAAGAGCAGGCAGGAGGCCAGGAAAAAATAGTGTGGGCATTTTATAAATATGGTGCCTTTTCTTATTTGAAGTCATTTGCAGCCACAAGGGTTATTTTATTACAAGTCTGAAAAAACACTTTATGGCTTAATTTTTTTACAGGATTCAAATCTAAAAATTCTATATAAACATAAAAATCTAAAGAATATAATATCTTGCTAAACTCTGCAAAAAGTAATATTAACATAACATGCAAATTTACGCTTTAAGTGCTAAAACATAAAATGAACAAGCAATTATAGATAGTAATTTAAGCTATAGAAAGGTAGTAGATGCAAGACCTCAACAGTAGAGAATAATTTTTTTGAAGACTGCTAAACGGTGGGCCACAGAAAAGAAGTCCAGCATTTGCAAACATTAAACCTATAACCTATGAACATACCCTAAATAAGCTTTTAAAACCGCTTCTAGTGCTGATTCTTGTAACAAGATATTATAAAAACAGATGCAAAAAAGTATGTTCTATTTATAATGATCTTAAAAATCTTATGTTTTTCACATTTTACCTGGTTTTGCGGTGGGTACTTCATATCCTAGAATAATGATAAAAATGGAAACCATATTTTATGGAATTTGACAGATGCAGATTTAAAATGATTAGATATGTACATTTAGAAAAGATAATAGTATGGACACTTCTAGGGAAAAAAACAACCAGAGAAATGCAGAAAGCGCTTTTTTAAAAAAACGTATACATTTCACTAGAATGTTCTATTTGCTATGTACTTCCTGGTTTAAGTAGAAGAGCAATTGTGCTTTTCTTCTTGTAAACAGAAAATAACTGAACTAAATCGACAGATTCCATTCATTTTTAAAGTACAAATTCTACAAAATTGCATCAGCTTGCAGGAATCAAAAGATATTGTTAAAAGAAAGCTCATAGGAACTGACAAAAAAGAGTCCTTTTTTCATAGTTTTGGGCCACAACTTTTCTTCTGTTCTATTGATGTGCTACCTTAGGTGTACCGGGAGATCAAGGAGGTGGACACTATAACCAGAAATATGTTGTGAATTCAACCAGACACTTTCCAAAGCCAATAAGTTTTGATCAGCTGTTTATAAAAAAGCAAACTGAAACCCTGTGGAAATGGCATAAGACAGGCCATCTTCAACCTCACAAGCCACATAAATTAACAGGGTAGGATAAATCTGCAAATGCTATTACCGTAAAAAAAAGTCTGTGAAAGATAGAACTCAGTCACATGGCTTTTTACTCCAGTATAAGCTACCAGCAATATTGCCGTGATTTTAATGCCACGCCTTAGTGATTATATGAGATTCCTGGTGCCACATGGGCAGAATTGTATTTCAAGTAATAGTTAGGCAAGACAAGATTTCTGTTGACCTGATTAGCAATAATGCCTCTCCAACACGTCTATCTATAGAAGGATAATTTCATTCTGCTCGGCTACATTTCCCTATTATAATCAAAGCTTCGGACTAAAGAATTTAACTCTACTGGGGGCCCAAAGAGAGATTTGAAAAACAATCAGTTTCTGGTGAAACACAGAATAGAATATTTTATCTTGATTGTTTTTGTGTATATGACATTTCAAAGCTCCGTGACTTGAATTTCCTGGCTGTTTTTCATTTGTAAGGCAATTAAACTTATCTGGTAATGTTATAGGACCACAAAGAGGAAACAATTAAAGTATTGGTCCAATTTACCTGGTGTAGTTTCTTCACAACCCCATTCATCTGAACAACCTGTATTTAAAGCAATAATAAGATATGAGTTCCTGTAAGTATATCTTTTAGATTTTATTCAAATGTGCCATCTATGCTTCCATAAAAGGCGGTAAAAGACTCCAAGTAACTCCACATACAAAAAGGGACCATGATCAACTTCAAAACAAATGCCATGTCCCCATGCTGCTCATTACGATTTTTCTCTTGTTTTGGATTACTTTATTGCTATCATTGACTTCCTGTTTAATTTACATGTTACCACAGGGGCAATCTTGAGCTACAGTGGCCATGTTAATGGGTATGGGTTGTCACCACTACAGCCCGAGAGTGACTATAGGGTCATATGATGAAAAATTTACTCCATTGAGGTGCAAAGGTAAACAAGAGCAGGCAGGAGGCCAGGAAAAAATAGAGTGGGCATTTTATAAATACGGTGCCTTTTCTTATTTGAAGTCATTTGCAGCCACAAGGGTTATTTTATTACAAGTCTGAAAAAACACTTTATGGCTTAATTTTTTTACAGGATTCAAATCTAAAAATTCTATATAAACATAAAAATCTAAAGAATATAATATCTTGCTAAACTCTGCAAAAAGTAATATTAACATAACATGCAAATTTACGCTTTAAGTGCTAAAACATAAAATGAACAAGCAATTATAGATAGTAATTTAAGCTATAGAAAGGTAGTAGATGCAAGACCTCAACAGTAGAGAATAATTTTTTTGAAGACTGCTACACGGTGTGCCACAGAAAAGAAGTCCAGCATTTGCAAACAATAAACCTATAACCTATGAACATACCCTAAATAGGCTTTTAAAACCGCTTCTAGTGCTGATTCTTGTAACAAGATATTATAAAAACAGTTGCAAAAAAGTATGTTCTATTTATAATGATCTTTAAAATCTTATGTTTTTCATATTTTACCTGGTTTTGCGGTGGGTACTTCATATCCTAGAATAATGATAAAAATGGAAACCATATTTTATGGAATTTGACAGATGCAGATTTAAAATGATTAGATATGTACATTTAGAAAAGATAATAGTATGGACACTTCTAGGGAAAAAAACAACCAGAGAAATGCAGAAAGCGCTTTTTAAAAAAAACGTATACATTTCACTAGAATGTTCTATTTGCTATGTACTTCCTGGTTTAAGTAGAAGAGCAATTGTGCTTTTCTTCTTGTAAACAGAAAATAACTGAACTACATCGACAGATTCCATTCATTTTTAAACTACAAATTCTACAAAATTGCATCAGCTTGCAGGAATCAAAAGATATTGTTAAAAGAAAGCTCATAGGAACTGACAACAAAGAGTCCTTTTTTCATAGTTTTGGGCCACAACTTTTCTTCTGTTCTATTGATGTGCTACCTTAGGTGTACCGGGAGATCAAGGAGGTGGACATTATAACCAGAAATATGTTGTGAATTCAACCAGACACTTTCCAAAGCCAATTAGTTTGGATCAGCTGTTTATACAAAAGCAAACTGAAACCCTGTGGAAATGGCATAAGACAGGCCATCTTCAACCTCACAAGCCACATAAATTAACAGGGTAGGATAAATCTGCAAATGCTATTACCGTAAAAAAAAGTCTGTGAAAGACAGAACTCAGTCACATGGCTTTTACTCCAGTATAAGCTACCAGCAATATTGCCGTGATTTTAATGCCACGCCTTAGCGACTATATGAGATTCCTGGTGCCACATGGGCAGAATTGTATTTCAAGTAATAGTTAGGCAAGACAAGATTTCTGTTGACCTGATTAGCAATAATGCCTCTCCAACACGTCAATCTATAGAAGGATAATTTCATTCTGCTCGGCTACATTTCCCTATTATAATCATAGCTTAGGACTAAAGAATTTAACTCTACTGGGGGCCCAAAGACAGATTTGAAAAACAATCCTTTTCTGGTGAAACACAGAATAGAATATTTTATCTTGATTGTTTTTGTGTATATGACATTTCAAAGCTCCGTGACTTGAATTTCCTGGCTGTTTTTCATTTGTAAGGCAATTAAACTTATCTGGTAATGTTACAGGACCACAAAGAGGAAACAATTAAAGTATTGGTCCAATTTACCTGGTGTAGTTTCTTCACAACCCCATTCATCTGAACAACCTGTATTTAAAGCAATGATAAGATATGAGTTCCTGTAAGTATATCTTTTAGATTTTATTCAAATGTGCCATCTATGCTTCCATAAAAGGTGGTAAAAGACTCCAAGTAACTCCACATACAAAAAGGGACCATGATCAACTTCAAAACAAATGCCATGTCCCCATGCTGCTCATTACGATTTTTCTCTTGTTTTGGTTTACTTTATTGCTATCATTGACTTTCTGTTTAATTTACATGTTACCACAGGGGCAATCTTGAGCTACAGTGGCCATGTGAATGGGTATGGGTTGTCACCACTACAGCCCGAGAGTGACTATAGGGTCATATGATGAAAAAGTTACACCATCAAGGTGCAAAGGTAAACAAGAGCAGGCAGGAGGCCAGGAAAAAATAGTGTGGGCATTTTATAAATATGGTGCCTTTTCTTATTTGAAGTCATTTGCAGCCACAAGGGTTATTTTATTACAAGTCTGAAAAAACACTTTATGGCTTAATTTTTTTACAGGATTCAAATCTAAAAATTCTATATAAACATAAAAATCTAAAGAATATAATATCTTGCTAAACTCTGCAAAAAGTAATATTAACATAACATGCAAATTTACGCTTTAAGTGCTAAAACATAAAATGAACAAGCAATTATAGATAGTAATTTAAGCTATAGAAAGGTAGTAGATGCAAGACCTCAACAGTAGAGAATAATTTTTTTGAAGACTGCTAAACGGTGGGCCACAGAAAAGAAGTCCAGCATTTGCAAACATTAAACCTATAACCTATGAACATACCCTAAATAAGCTTTTAAAACCGCTTCTAGTGCTGATTCTTGTAACAAGATATTATAAAAACAGATGCAAAAAAGTATGTTCTATTTATAATGATCTTAAAAATCTTATGTTTTTCACATTTTACCTGGTTTTGCGGTGGGTACTTCATATCCTAGAATAATGATAAAAATGGAAACCATATTTTATGGAATTTGACAGATGCAGATTTAAAATGATTAGATATGTACATTTAGAAAAGATAATAGTATGGACACTTCTAGGGAAAAAAACAACCAGAGAAATGCAGAAAGCGCTTTTTTAAAAAAACGTATACATTTCACTAGAATGTTCTATTTGCTATGTACTTCCTGGTTTAAGTAGAAGAGCAATTGTGCTTTTCTTCTTGTAAACAGAAAATAACTGAACTAAATCGACAGATTCCATTCATTTTTAAAGTACAAATTCTACAAAATTGCATCAGCTTGCAGGAATCAAAAGATATTGTTAAAAGAAAGCTCATAGGAACTGACAAAAAAGAGTCCTTTTTTCATAGTTTTGGGCCACAACTTTTCTTCTGTTCTATTGATGTGCTACCTTAGGTGTACCGGGAGATCAAGGAGGTGGACACTATAACCAGAAATATGTTGTGAATTCAACCAGACACTTTCCAAAGCCAATAAGTTTTGATCAGCTGTTTATAAAAAAGCAAACTGAAACCCTGTGGAAATGGCATAAGACAGGCCATCTTCAACCTCACAAGCCACATAAATTAACAGGGTAGGATAAATCTGCAAATGCTATTACCGTAAAAAAAAGTCTGTGAAAGATAGAACTCAGTCACATGGCTTTTTACTCCAGTATAAGCTACCAGCAATATTGCCGTGATTTTAATGCCACGCCTTAGTGATTATATGAGATTCCTGGTGCCACATGGGCAGAATTGTATTTCAAGTAATAGTTAGGCAAGACAAGATTTCTGTTGACCTGATTAGCAATAATGCCTCTCCAACACGTCTATCTATAGAAGGATAATTTCATTCTGCTCGGCTACATTTCCCTATTATAATCAAAGCTTCGGACTAAAGAATTTAACTCTACTGGGGGCCCAAAGAGAGATTTGAAAAACAATCAGTTTCTGGTGAAACACAGAATAGAATATTTTATCTTGATTGTTTTTGTGTATATGACATTTCAAAGCTCCGTGACTTGAATTTCCTGGCTGTTTTTCATTTGTAAGGCAATTAAACTTATCTGGTAATGTTATAGGACCACAAAGAGGAAACAATTAAAGTATTGGTCCAATTTACCTGGTGTAGTTTCTTCACAACCCCATTCATCTGAACAACCTGTATTTAAAGCAATAATAAGATATGAGTTCCTGTAAGTATATCTTTTAGATTTTATTCAAATGTGCCATCTATGCTTCCATAAAAGGCGGTAAAAGACTCCAAGTAACTCCACATACAAAAAGGGACCATGATCAACTTCAAAACAAATGCCATGTCCCCATGCTGCTCATTACGATTTTTCTCTTGTTTTGGATTACTTTATTGCTATCATTGACTTCCTGTTTAATTTACATGTTACCACAGGGGCAATCTTGAGCTACAGTGGCCATGTTAATGGGTATGGGTTGTCACCACTACAGCCCGAGAGTGACTATAGGGTCATATGATGAAAAATTTACTCCATTGAGGTGCAAAGGTAAACAAGAGCAGGCAGGAGGCCAGGAAAAAATAGAGTGGGCATTTTATAAATACGGTGCCTTTTCTTATTTGAAGTCATTTGCAGCCACAAGGGTTATTTTATTACAAGTCTGAAAAAACACTTTATGGCTTAATTTTTTTTACAGGATTCAAATCTAAAAATTCTATATAAACGTAAAAATCTAAAGAATATAATATCTTGCTAAACTTCTGCAAAAAGTAAAATTACCATAACATGCAAATTTACGCTTTAAGTGCTAAAACATAAAATGAACAAGCAATTATAGATAGTAATTTAAGCTATAGAAAGGTAGTAGATGCAAGACCTCAACAGTAGAGAATAATTTTTTTGAAGACTGCTACACGGTGGGCCACAGAAAAGAAGTCCAGCATTTGCAAACAATAAACCTATAGCCTATGAACATACCCTAAATAGGCTTTTAAAACCGCTTCTAGTGCTGATTCTTGTAACAAGATATTATAAAAACAGTTGCAAAAAAGTATGTTCTATTTATAATGATCTTAAAAATCTTATGTTTTTCACATTTTACCTGGTTTTGCGGTGGGTACTTCATATCCTAGAATAATGATAAAAATGGAAACCATATTTTATGGAATTTGACAGATGCAGATTTAAAATGATTAGTTATATACATTTAGAAAAGATAATAGTATGGACACTTCTAGGGAAAAAAACAACCAGAGAAATGCAGAAAGCATTTATTAAAAAAACGTATACATTTTACTAGAATGTTCTATTTGCTATGTACTTCCTGGTTTAAGTAGAAGAGCAATTGTGCTTTTCTTCTTGTAAACAGAAAATAACTGAACTAAATCGACAGATTCCATTCATTTTTAAAGTACAAATTCTACAAAATTGCATCAGCTTGCAGGAATCAAAAGATATTCTTAAAAGAAAGCTCATAGGAACTGACAAAAAAGAGTCCTTTTTTCATAGTTTTGGGCCACAACTTTTCTTCTGTTCTATTGATGTGCTACCTTAGGTGTACCGGGAGATCAAGGAGGTGGACATTATAACCAGAAATATGTTGTGAATTCAACCAGACACTTTCCAAAGCCAATAAGTTTTGATCAGCTGTTTATAAGAAAGCAAACTGAAACTCTGTGGAAATGGCATAAGACAGGCCATCTTCAACCTCACAAGCCACATAAATTAACAGGGTAGGATAAATCTGCAAATGCTATTACCGTAAAAAAAAGTCTGTGAAAGATAGAACTCAGTCACATGGCTTTTACTCCAGTATAAGCTACCAGCAATATTGCCGTGATTTTAATGCCACGCCTTAGTGATTATATGAGATTCCTGGTGCCACATGGGCAGAATTGTATTTCAAGTAATAGTTAGGCAAGACAAGATTTCTGTTGACCTGATTAGCAATAATGCCTCTCCAACACGTCTATCTATAGAAGGATAATTTCATTCTGCTCGGCTACATTTCCCTATTATAATCAAAGCTTCGGACTAAAGAATTTAACTCTACTGGGGGCCCAAAGAGAGATTTGAAAAACAATCAGTTTCTGGTGAAACACAGAATAGAATATTTTATCTTGATTGTTTTTGTGTATATGACATTTCAAAGCTCCGTGACTTGAATTTCCTGGCTGTTTTTCATTTGTAAGGCAATTAAACTTATCTGGTAATGTTATAGGACCAAAAAGAGGAAACAATTAAAGTATTGGTCCAATTTACCTGGTGTAGTTTCTTCACAACCCCATTCATCTGAACAACCTGTATTTAAAGCAATAATAAGATATGAGTTCCTGTAAGTATATCTTTTAGATTTTATTCAAATGTGCCATCTATGCTTCCATAAAAGGCGGTAAAAGACTCCAAGTAACTCCACATACAAAAAGGGACCATGATCAACTTCAAAACAAATGCCATGTCCCCATGCTGCTCATTACGATTTTTCTCTTGTTTTGGTTTACTTTATTGCTATCATTGACTTTCTGTTTAATTTACATGTTACCACAGGGGCAATCTTGAGCTACAGTGGCCATGTGAATGGGTATGGGTTGTCACCACTACAGCCCGAGAGTGACTATAGGGTCATATGATGAAAAAGTTACACCATCAAGGTGCAAAGGTAAACAAGAGCAGGCAGGAGGCCAGGAAAAAATAGAGTGGGCATTTTATAAATATGGTGCCTTTTCTTATTTGAAGTCATTTGCAGCCACAAGGGTTATTTTATTACAAGTCTGAAAAAACACTTTATGGCTTAATTTTTTTACAGGATTCAAATCTAAAAATTCTATATAAACATAAAAATCTAAAGAATATAATATCTTGCTAAACTCTGCAAAAAGTAATATTAACATAACATGCAAATTTACGCTTTAAGTGCTAAAACATAAAATGAACAAGCAATTATAGATAGTAATTTAAGCTATAGAAAGGTAGTAGATGCAAGACCTCAACAGTAGAGAATAATTTTTTTGAAGACTGCTACACGGTGTGCCACAGAAAAGAAGTCCAGCATTTGCAAACAATAAACCTATAACCTATGAACATACCCTAAATAGGCTTTTAAAACCGCTTCTAGTGCTGATTCTTGTAACAAGATATTATAAAAACAGTTGCAAAAAAGTATGTTCTATTTATAATGATCTTAAAAATCTTATGTTTTTCATATTTTACCTGGTTTTGCGGTGGGTACTTCATATCCTAGAATAATGATAAAAATGGAAACCATATTTTATGGAATTTGACAGATGCAGATTTAAAATGATTAGATGTGTACATTTAGAAAAGATAATAGTATGGACACTTCTAGGGAAAAAAACAACCAGAGAAATGCAGAAAGCGCTTTTTAAAAAAAACGTATACATTTCACTAGAATGTTCTATTTGCTATGTACTTCCTGGTTTAAGTAGAAGAGCAATTGTGCTTTTCTTCTTGTAAACAGAAAATAACTGAACTACATCGACAGATTCCATTCATTTTTAAACTACAAATTCTACAAAATTGCATCAGCTTGCAGGAATCAAAAGATATTGTTAAAAGAAAGCTCATAGGAACTGACAACAAAGAGTCCTTTTTTCATAGTTTTGGGCCACAACTTTTCTTCTGTTCTATTGATGTGCTACCTTAGGTGTACCGGGAGATCAAGGAGGTGGACATTATAACCAGAAATATGTTGTGAATTCAACCAGACACTTTCCAAAGCCAATTAGTTTGGATCAGCTGTTTATACAAAAGCAAACTGAAACCCTGTGGAAATGGCATAAGACAGGCCATCTTCAACCTCACAAGCCACATAAATTAACAGGGTAGGATAAATCTGCAAATGCTATTACCGTAAAAAAAAGTCTGTGAAAGACAGAACTCAGTCACATGGCTTTTACTCCAGTATAAGCTACCAGCAATATTGCCGTGATTTTAATGCCACGCCTTAGCGACTATATGAGATTCCTGGTGCCACATGGGCAGAATTGTATTTCAAGTAATAGTTAGGCAAGACAAGATTTCTGTTGACCTGATTAGCAATAATGCCTCTCCAACACGTCAATCTATAGAAGGATAATTTCATTCTGCTCGGCTACATTTCCCTATTATAATCATAGCTTAGGACTAAAGAATTTAACTCTACTGGGGGCCCAAAGACAGATTTGAAAAACAATCCTTTTCTGGTGAAACACAGAATAGAATATTTTATCTTGATTGTTTTTGTGTATATGACATTTCAAAGCTCCGTGACTTGAATTTCCTGGCTGTTTTTCATTTGTAAGGCAATTAAACTTATCTGGTAATGTTACAGGACCACAAAGAGGAAACAATTAAAGTATTGGTCCAATTTACCTGGTGTAGTTTCTTCACAACCCCATTCATCTGAACAACCTGTATTTAAAGCAATGATAAGATATGAGTTCCTGTAAGTATATCTTTTAGATTTTATTCAAATGTGCCATCTATGCTTCCATAAAAGGCGGTAAAAGACTCCAAGTAACTCCACATACAAAAAGGGACCATGATCAACTTCAAAACAAATGCCATGTCCCCATGCTGCTCATTACGATTTTTCTCTTGTTTTGGTTTACTTTATTGCTATCATTGACTTTCTGTTTAATTTACATGTTACCACAGGGGCAATCTTGAGCTACAGTGGCCATGTGAATGGGTATGGGTTGTCACCACTACAGCCCGAGAGTGACTATAGGGTCATATGATGAAAAAGTTACACCATCAAGGTGCAAAGGTAAACAAGAGCAGGCAGGAGGCCAGGAAAAAATAGTGTGGGCATTTTATAAATATGGTGCCTTTTCTTATTTGAAGTCATTTGCAGCCACAAGGGTTATTTTATTACAAGTCTGAAAAAACACTTTATGGCTTAATTTTTTTACAGGATTCAAATCTAAAAATTCTATATAAACATAAAAATCTAAAGAATATAATATCTTGCTAAACTCTGCAAAAAGTAATATTAACATAACATGCAAATTTACGCTTTAAGTGCTAAAACATAAAATGAACAAGCAATTATAGATAGTAATTTAAGCTATAGAAAGGTAGTAGATGCAAGACCTCAACAGTAGAGAATAATTTTTTTGAAGACTGCTAAACGGTGGGCCACAGAAAAGAAGTCCAGCATTTGCAAACATTAAACCTATAACCTATGAACATACCCTAAATAAGCTTTTAAAACCGCTTCTAGTGCTGATTCTTGTAACAAGATATTATAAAAACAGATGCAAAAAAGTATGTTCTATTTATAATGATCTTAAAAATCTTATGTTTTTCACATTTTACCTGGTTTTGCGGTGGGTACTTCATATCCTAGAATAATGATAAAAATGGAAACCATATTTTATGGAATTTGACAGATGCAGATTTAAAATGATTAGATATGTACATTTAGAAAAGATAATAGTATGGACACTTCTAGGGAAAAAAACAACCAGAGAAATGCAGAAAGCGCTTTTTTAAAAAAACGTATACATTTCACTAGAATGTTCTATTTGCTATGTACTTCCTGGTTTAAGTAGAAGAGCAATTGTGCTTTTCTTCTTGTAAACAGAAAATAACTGAACTAAATCGACAGATTCCATTCATTTTTAAAGTACAAATTCTACAAAATTGCATCAGCTTGCAGGAATCAAAAGATATTGTTAAAAGAAAGCTCATAGGAACTGACAAAAAAGAGTCCTTTTTTCATAGTTTTGGGCCACAACTTTTCTTCTGTTCTATTGATGTGCTACCTTAGGTGTACCGGGAGATCAAGGAGGTGGACACTATAACCAGAAATATGTTGTGAATTCAACCAGACACTTTCCAAAGCCAATAAGTTTTGATCAGCTGTTTATAAAAAAGCAAACTGAAACCCTGTGGAAATGGCATAAGACAGGCCATCTTCAACCTCACAAGCCACATAAATTAACAGGGTAGGATAAATCTGCAAATGCTATTACCGTAAAAAAAAGTCTGTGAAAGATAGAACTCAGTCACATGGCTTTTTACTCCAGTATAAGCTACCAGCAATATTGCCGTGATTTTAATGCCACGCCTTAGTGATTATATGAGATTCCTGGTGCCACATGGGCAGAATTGTATTTCAAGTAATAGTTAGGCAAGACAAGATTTCTGTTGACCTGATTAGCAATAATGCCTCTCCAACACGTCTATCTATAGAAGGATAATTTCATTCTGCTCGGCTACATTTCCCTATTATAATCAAAGCTTCGGACTAAAGAATTTAACTCTACTGGGGGCCCAAAGAGAGATTTGAAAAACAATCAGTTTCTGGTGAAACACAGAATAGAATATTTTATCTTGATTGTTTTTGTGTATATGACATTTCAAAGCTCCGTGACTTGAATTTCCTGGCTGTTTTTCATTTGTAAGGCAATTAAACTTATCTGGTAATGTTATAGGACCACAAAGAGGAAACAATTAAAGTATTGGTCCAATTTACCTGGTGTAGTTTCTTCACAACCCCATTCATCTGAACAACCTGTATTTAAAGCAATAATAAGATATGAGTTCCTGTAAGTATATCTTTTAGATTTTATTCAAATGTGCCATCTATGCTTCCATAAAAGGCGGTAAAAGACTCCAAGTAACTCCACATACAAAAAGGGACCATGATCAACTTCAAAACAAATGCCATGTCCCCATGCTGCTCATTACGATTTTTCTCTTGTTTTGGATTACTTTATTGCTATCATTGACTTCCTGTTTAATTTACATGTTACCACAGGGGCAATCTTGAGCTACAGTGGCCATGTTAATGGGTATGGGTTGTCACCACTACAGCCCGAGAGTGACTATAGGGTCATATGATGAAAAATTTACTCCATTGAGGTGCAAAGGTAAACAAGAGCAGGCAGGAGGCCAGGAAAAAATAGAGTGGGCATTTTATAAATACGGTGCCTTTTCTTATTTGAAGTCATTTGCAGCCACAAGGGTTATTTTATTACAAGTCTGAAAAAACACTTTATGGCTTAATTTTTTTTACAGGATTCAAATCTAAAAATTCTATATAAACGTAAAAATCTAAAGAATATAATATCTTGCTAAACTTCTGCAAAAAGTAAAATTACCATAACATGCAAATTTACGCTTTAAGTGCTAAAACATAAAATGAACAAGCAATTATAGATAGTAATTTAAGCTATAGAAAGGTAGTAGATGCAAGACCTCAACAGTAGAGAATAATTTTTTTGAAGACTGCTACACGGTGGGCCACAGAAAAGAAGTCCAGCATTTGCAAACAATAAACCTATAGCCTATGAACATACCCTAAATAGGCTTTTAAAACCGCTTCTAGTGCTGATTCTTGTAACAAGATATTATAAAAACAGTTGCAAAAAAGTATGTTCTATTTATAATGATCTTAAAAATCTTATGTTTTTCACATTTTACCTGGTTTTGCGGTGGGTACTTCATATCCTAGAATAATGATAAAAATGGAAACCATATTTTATGGAATTTGACAGATGCAGATTTAAAATGATTAGTTATATACATTTAGAAAAGATAATAGTATGGACACTTCTAGGGAAAAAAACAACCAGAGAAATGCAGAAAGCATTTATTAAAAAAACGTATACATTTTACTAGAATGTTCTATTTGCTATGTACTTCCTGGTTTAAGTAGAAGAGCAATTGTGCTTTTCTTCTTGTAAACAGAAAATAACTGAACTAAATCGACAGATTCCATTCATTTTTAAAGTACAAATTCTACAAAATTGCATCAGCTTGCAGGAATCAAAAGATATTCTTAAAAGAAAGCTCATAGGAACTGACAAAAAAGAGTCCTTTTTTCATAGTTTTGGGCCACAACTTTTCTTCTGTTCTATTGATGTGCTACCTTAGGTGTACCGGGAGATCAAGGAGGTGGACATTATAACCAGAAATATGTTGTGAATTCAACCAGACACTTTCCAAAGCCAATAAGTTTTGATCAGCTGTTTATAAGAAAGCAAACTGAAACTCTGTGGAAATGGCATAAGACAGGCCATCTTCAACCTCACAAGCCACATAAATTAACAGGGTAGGATAAATCTGCAAATGCTATTACCGTAAAAAAAAGTCTGTGAAAGATAGAACTCAGTCACATGGCTTTTACTCCAGTATAAGCTACCAGCAATATTGCCGTGATTTTAATGCCACGCCTTAGTGATTATATGAGATTCCTGGTGCCACATGGGCAGAATTGTATTTCAAGTAATAGTTAGGCAAGACAAGATTTCTGTTGACCTGATTAGCAATAATGCCTCTCCAACACGTCTATCTATAGAAGGATAATTTCATTCTGCTCGGCTACATTTCCCTATTATAATCAAAGCTTCGGACTAAAGAATTTAACTCTACTGGGGGCCCAAAGAGAGATTTGAAAAACAATCAGTTTCTGGTGAAACACAGAATAGAATATTTTATCTTGATTGTTTTTGTGTATATGACATTTCAAAGCTCCGTGACTTGAATTTCCTGGCTGTTTTTCATTTGTAAGGCAATTAAACTTATCTGGTAATGTTATAGGACCAAAAAGAGGAAACAATTAAAGTATTGGTCCAATTTACCTGGTGTAGTTTCTTCACAACCCCATTCATCTGAACAACCTGTATTTAAAGCAATAATAAGATATGAGTTCCTGTAAGTATATCTTTTAGATTTTATTCAAATGTGCCATCTATGCTTCCATAAAAGGCGGTAAAAGACTCCAAGTAACTCCACATACAAAAAGGGACCATGATCAACTTCAAAACAAATGCCATGTCCCCATGCTGCTCATTACGATTTTTCTCTTGTTTTGGTTTACTTTATTGCTATCATTGACTTTCTGTTTAATTTACATGTTACCACAGGGGCAATCTTGAGCTACAGTGGCCATGTGAATGGGTATGGGTTGTCACCACTACAGCCCGAGAGTGACTATAGGGTCATATGATGAAAAAGTTACACCATCAAGGTGCAAAGGTAAACAAGAGCAGGCAGGAGGCCAGGAAAAAATAGAGTGGGCATTTTATAAATATGGTGCCTTTTCTTATTTGAAGTCATTTGCAGCCACAAGGGTTATTTTATTACAAGTCTGAAAAAACACTTTATGGCTTAATTTTTTTACAGGATTCAAATCTAAAAATTCTATATAAACATAAAAATCTAAAGAATATAATATCTTGCTAAACTCTGCAAAAAGTAATATTAACATAACATGCAAATTTACGCTTTAAGTGCTAAAACATAAAATGAACAAGCAATTATAGATAGTAATTTAAGCTATAGAAAGGTAGTAGATGCAAGACCTCAACAGTAGAGAATAATTTTTTTGAAGACTGCTACACGGTGGGCCACAGAAAAGAAGTCCAGCATTTGCAAACAATAAACCTATAACCTATGAACATACCCTAAATAGGCTTTTAAAACCGCTTCTAGTGCTGATTCTTGTAACAAGATATTATAAAAACAGTTGCAAAAAAGTATGTTCTATTTATAATGATCTTAAAAATCTTATGTTTTTCATATTTTACCTGGTTTTGCGGTGGGTACTTCATATCCTAGAATAATGATAAAAATGGAAACCATATTTTATGGAATTTGACAGATGCAGATTTAAAATGATTAGATATGTACATTTAGAAAAGATAATAGTATGGACACTTCTAGGGAAAAAAACAACCAGAGAAATGCAGAAAGCGCTTTTTAAAAAAAACGTATACATTTCACTAGAATGTTCTATTTGCTATGTACTTCCTGGTTTAAGTAGAAGAGCAATTGTGCTTTTCTTCTTGTAAACAGAAAATAACTGAACTACATCGACAGATTCCATTCATTTTTAAACTACAAATTCTACAAAATTGCATCAGCTTGCAGGAATCAAAAGATATTGTTAAAAGAAAGCTCATAGGAACTGACAACAAAGAGTCCTTTTTTCATAGTTTTGGGCCACAACTTTTCTTCTGTTCTATTGATGTGCTACCTTAGGTGTACCGGGAGATCAAGGAGGTGGACATTATAACCAGAAATATGTTGTGAATTCAACCAGACACTTTCCAAAGCCAATTAGTTTGGATCAGCTGTTTATACAAAAGCAAACTGAAACCCTGTGGAAATGGCATAAGACAGGCCATCTTCAACCTCACAAGCCACATAAATTAACAGGGTAGGATAAATCTGCAAATGCTATTACCGTAAAAAAAAGTCTGTGAAAGACAGAACTCAGTCACATGGCTTTTACTCCAGTATAAGCTACCAGCAATATTGCCGTGATTTTAATGCCACGCCTTAGCGACTATATGAGATTCCTGGTGCCACATGGGCAGAATTGTATTTCAAGTAATAGTTAGGCAAGACAAGATTTCTGTTGACCTGATTAGCAATAATGCCTCTCCAACACGTCAATCTATAGAAGGATAATTTCATTCTGCTCGGCTACATTTCCCTATTATAATCATAGCTTAGGACTAAAGAATTTAACTCTACTGGGGGCCCAAAGACAGATTTGAAAAACAATCCTTTTCTGGTGAAACACAGAATAGAATATTTTATCTTGATTGTTTTTGTGTATATGACATTTCAAAGCTCCGTGACTTGAATTTCCTGGCTGTTTTTCATTTGTAAGGCAATTAAACTTATCTGGTAATGTTACAGGACCACAAAGAGGAAACAATTAAAGTATTGGTCCAATTTACCTGGTGTAGTTTCTTCACAACCCCATTCATCTGAACAACCTGTATTTAAAGCAATGATAAGATATGAGTTCCTGTAAGTATATCTTTTAGATTTTATTCAAATGTGCCATCTATGCTTCCATAAAAGGCGGTAAAAGACTCCAAGTAACTCCACATACAAAAAGGGACCATGATCAACTTCAAAACAAATGCCATGTCCCCATGCTGCTCATTACGATTTTTCTCTTGTTTTGGTTTACTTTATTGCTATCATTGACTTTCTGTTTAATTTACATGTTACCACAGGGGCAATCTTGAGCTACAGTGGCCATGTGAATGGGTATGGGTTGTCACCACTACAGCCCGAGAGTGACTATAGGGTCATATGATGAAAAAGTTACACCATCAAGGTGCAAAGGTAAACAAGAGCAGGCAGGAGGCCAGGAAAAAATAGAGTGGGCATTTTATAAATATGGTGCCTTTTCTTATTTGAAGTCATTTGCAGCCACAAGGGTTATTTTATTACAAGTCTGAAAAAACACTTTATGGCTTAATTTTTTTACAGGATTCAAATCTAAAAATTCTATATAAACATAAAAATCTAAAGAATATAATATCTTGCTAAACTCTGCAAAAAGTAATATTAACATAACATGCAAATTTACGCTTTAAGTGCTAAAACATAAAATGAACAAGCAATTATAGATAGTAATTTAAGCTATAGAAAGGTAGTAGATGCAAGACCTCAACAGTAGAGAATAATTTTTTTGAAGACTGCTAAACGGTGGGCCACAGAAAAGAAGTCCAGCATTTGCAAACATTAAACCTATAACCTATGAACATACCCTAAATAAGCTTTTAAAACCGCTTCTAGTGCTGATTCTTGTAACAAGATATTATAAAAACAGATGCAAAAAAGTATGTTCTATTTATAATGATCTTAAAAATCTTATGTTTTTCACATTTTACCTGGTTTTGCGGTGGGTACTTCATATCCTAGAATAATGATAAAAATGGAAACCATATTTTATGGAATTTGACAGATGCAGATTTAAAATGATTAGATATGTACATTTAGAAAAGATAATAGTATGGACACTTCTAGGGAAAAAAACAACCAGAGAAATGCAGAAAGCGCTTTTTTAAAAAAACGTATACATTTCACTAGAATGTTCTATTTGCTATGTACTTCCTGGTTTAAGTAGAAGAGCAATTGTGCTTTTCTTCTTGTAAACAGAAAATAACTGAACTAAATCGACAGATTCCATTCATTTTTAAAGTACAAATTCTACAAAATTGCATCAGCTTGCAGGAATCAAAAGATATTGTTAAAAGAAAGCTCATAGGAACTGACAAAAAAGAGTCCTTTTTTCATAGTTTTGGGCCACAACTTTTCTTCTGTTCTATTGATGTGCTACCTTAGGTGTACCGGGAGATCAAGGAGGTGGACACTATAACCAGAAATATGTTGTGAATTCAACCAGACACTTTCCAAAGCCAATAAGTTTTGATCAGCTGTTTATAAAAAAGCAAACTGAAACCCTGTGGAAATGGCATAAGACAGGCCATCTTCAACCTCACAAGCCACATAAATTAACAGGGTAGGATAAATCTGCAAATGCTATTACCGTAAAAAAAAGTCTGTGAAAGATAGAACTCAGTCACATGGCTTTTTACTCCAGTATAAGCTACCAGCAATATTGCCGTGATTTTAATGCCACGCCTTAGTGATTATATGAGATTCCTGGTGCCACATGGGCAGAATTGTATTTCAAGTAATAGTTAGGCAAGACAAGATTTCTGTTGACCTGATTAGCAATAATGCCTCTCCAACACGTCTATCTATAGAAGGATAATTTCATTCTGCTCGGCTACATTTCCCTATTATAATCAAAGCTTCGGACTAAAGAATTTAACTCTACTGGGGGCCCAAAGAGAGATTTGAAAAACAATCAGTTTCTGGTGAAACACAGAATAGAATATTTTATCTTGATTGTTTTTGTGTATATGACATTTCAAAGCTCCGTGACTTGAATTTCCTGGCTGTTTTTCATTTGTAAGGCAATTAAACTTATCTGGTAATGTTATAGGACCACAAAGAGGAAACAATTAAAGTATTGGTCCAATTTACCTGGTGTAGTTTCTTCACAACCCCATTCATCTGAACAACCTGTATTTAAAGCAATAATAAGATATGAGTTCCTGTAAGTATATCTTTTAGATTTTATTCAAATGTGCCATCTATGCTTCCATAAAAGGCGGTAAAAGACTCCAAGTAACTCCACATACAAAAAGGGACCATGATCAACTTCAAAACAAATGCCATGTCCCCATGCTGCTCATTACGATTTTTCTCTTGTTTTGGATTACTTTATTGCTATCATTGACTTCCTGTTTAATTTACATGTTACCATAGGGGCAATCTTGAGCTACAGTGGCCATGTTAATGGGTATGGGTTGTCACCACTACAGCCCGAGAGTGACTATAGGGTCATATGATGAAAAATTTACTCCATCGAGGTGCAAAGGTAAACAAGAGCAGGCAGGAGGCCAGGAAAAATAGAGTGGGCATTTTATAAATACGGTGCCTTTTCTTATTTGAAGTCATTTGCAGCCACAAGGGTTATTTTATTACAAGTCTGAAAAAACACTTTATGGCTTAATTTTTTTTACAGGATTCAAATCTAAAAATTCTATATAAACGTAAAAATCTAAAGAATATAATATCTTGCTAAACTTCTGCAAAAAGTAAAATTACCATAACATGCAAATTTACGCTTTAAGTGCTAAAACATAAAATGAACAAGCAATTATAGATAGTAATTTAAGCTATAGAAAGGTAGTAGATGCAAGACCTCAACAGTAGAGAATAATTTTTTTGAAGACTGCTACACGGTGGGCCACAGAAAAGAAGTCCAGCATTTGCAAACAATAAAGCTATAACCTATGAACATACCCTAAATAGGCTTTTAAAACCGCTTCTAGTGCTGATTCTTGTAACAAGATATTATAAAAACAGTTGCAAAAAAGTATGTTCTATTTATAATGATCTTAAAAATCTTATGTTTTTCATATTTTACCTGGTTTTGCGGTGGGTACTTCATATCCTAGAATAATGATAAAAATGGAAACCATATTTTATGGATTTTGACAGATGCAGATTTAAAATGATTAGATATGTACATTTAGAAAAGATAATAGTATGGACACTTCTAGGGAAAAAAACAACCAGAGAAATGCAGAAAGCGCTTTTTAAAAAAAACGTATACATTTCACTAGAATGTTCTATTTGCTATGTACTTCCTGGTTTAAGTAGAAGAGCAATTGTGCTTTTCTTCTTGTAAACAGAAAATAACTGAACTACATCGACAGATTCCATTCATTTTTAAAGTACAAATTCTACAAAATTGCATCAGCTTGCAGGAATCAAAAGATATTGTTAAAAGAAAGCTCATAGGAACTGACAACAAAGAGTCCTTTTTTCATAGTTTTGGGCCACAACTTTTCTTCTGTTCTATTGATGTGCTACCTTAGGTGTACCGGGAGATCAAGGAGGTGGACATTATAACCAGAAATATGTTGTGAATTCAACCAGACACTTTCCAAAGCCAATTAGTTTGGATCAGCTGTTTATACAAAAGCAAACTGAAACCCTGTGGAAATGGCATAAGACAGGCCATCTTCAACCTCACAAGCCACATAAATTAACAGGGTAGGATAAATCTGCAAATGCTATTACCGTAAAAAAAAGTCTGTGAAAGACAGAACTCAGTCACATGGCTTTTACTCCAGTATAAGCTACCAGCAATATTGCCGTGATTTTAATGCCACGCCTTAGCGACTATATGAGATTCCTGGTGCCACATGGGCAGAATTGTATTTCAAGTAATAGTTAGGCAAGACAAGATTTCTGTTGACCTGATTAGCAATAATGCCTCTCCAACACGTCAATCTATAGAAGGATAATTTCATTCTGCTCGGCTACATTTCCCTATTATAATCAAAGCTTAGGACTAAAGAATTTAACTCTACTGGGGGCCCAAAGACAGATTTGAAAAACAATCCTTTTCTGGTGAAACACAGAATAGAATATTTTATCTTGATTGTTTTTGTGTATATGACATTTCAAAGCTCCGTGACTTGAATTTCCTGGGTGTTTTTCATTTGTAAGGCAATTAAACTTATCTGGTAATGTTACAGGACCACAAAGAGGAAACAATTAAAGTATTGGTCCAATTTACCTGGTGTAGTTTCTTCACAACCCCATTCATCTGAACAACCTGTATTTAAAGCAATGATAAGATATGAGTTCCTGTAAGTATATCTTTTAGATTTTATTCAAATGTGCCATCTATGCTTCCATAAAAGGCGGTAAAAGACTCCAAGTAACTCCACATACAAAAAGGGACCATGATCAACTTCAAAACAAATGCCATGTCCCCATGCTGCTCATTACGATTTTTCTCTTGTTTTGGTTTACTTTATTGCTATCATTGACTTTCTGTTTAATTTACATGTTACCACAGGGGCAATCTTGAGCTACAGTGGCCATGTGAATGGGTATGGGTTGTCACCACTACAGCCCGAGAGTGACTATAGGGTCATATGATGAAAAAGTTACACCATCAAGGTGCAAAGGTAAACAAGAGCAGGCAGGAGGCCAGGAAAAAATAGTGTGGGCATTTTATAAATATGGTGCCTTTTCTTATTTGAAGTCATTTGCAGCCACAAGGGTTATTTTATTACAAGTCTGAAAAAACACTTTATGGCTTAATTTTTTTACAGGATTCAAATCTAAAAATTCTATATAAACATAAAAATCTAAAGAATATAATATCTTGCTAAACTCTGCAAAAAGTAATATTAACATAACATGCAAATTTACGCTTTAAGTGCTAAAACATAAAATGAACAAGCAATTATAGATAGTAATTTAAGCTATAGAAAGGTAGTAGATGCAAGACCTCAACAGTAGAGAATAATTTTTTTGAAGACTGCTAAACGGTGGGCCACAGAAAAGAAGTCCAGCATTTGCAAACATTAAACCTATAACCTATGAACATACCCTAAATAAGCTTTTAAAACCGCTTCTAGTGCTGATTCTTGTAACAAGATATTATAAAAACAGATGCAAAAAAGTATGTTCTATTTATAATGATCTTAAAAATCTTATGTTTTTCACATTTTACCTGGTTTTGCGGTGGGTACTTCATATCCTAGAATAATGATAAAAATGGAAACCATATTTTATGGAATTTGACAGATGCAGATTTAAAATGATTAGATATGTACATTTAGAAAAGATAATAGTATGGACACTTCTAGGGAAAAAAAGAACCAGAGAAATGCAGAAAGCGCTTTTTTAAAAAAACGTATACATTTCACTAGAATGTTCTATTTGCTATGTACTTCCTGGTTTAAGTAGAAGAGCAATTGTGCTTTTCTTCTTGTAAACAGAAAATAACTGAACTAAATCGACAGATTCCATTCATTTTTAAAGTACAAATTCTACAAAATTGCATCAGCTTGCAGGAATCAAAAGATATTGTTAAAAGAAAGCTCATAGGAACTGACAAAAAAGAGTCCTTTTTTCATAGTTTTGGGCCACAACTTTTCTTCTGTTCTATTGATGTGCTACCTTAGGTGTACCGGGAGATCAAGGAGGTGGACACTATAACCAGAAATATGTTGTGAATTCAACCAGACACTTTCCAAAGCCAATAAGTTTTGATCAGCTGTTTATAAAAAAGCAAACTGAAACCCTGTGGAAATGGCATAAGACAGGCCATCTTCAACCTCACAAGCCACATAAATTAACAGGGTAGGATAAATCTGCAAATGCTATTACCGTAAAAAAAAGTCTGTGAAAGATAGAACTCAGTCACATGGCTTTTTACTCCAGTATAAGCTACCAGCAATATTGCCGTGATTTTAATGCCACGCCTTAGTGATTATATGAGATTCCTGGTGCCACATGGGCAGAATTGTATTTCAAGTAATAGTTAGGCAAGACAAGATTTCTGTTGACCTGATTAGCAATAATGCCTCTCCAACACGTCTATCTATAGAAGGATAATTTCATTCTGCTCGGCTACATTTCCCTATTATAATCAAAGCTTCGGACTAAAGAATTTAACTCTACTGGGGGCCCAAAGAGAGATTTGAAAAACAATCAGTTTCTGGTGAAACACAGAATAGAATATTTTATCTTGATTGTTTTTGTGTATATGACATTTCAAAGCTCCGTGACTTGAATTTCCTGGCTGTTTTTCATTTGTAAGGCAATTAAACTTATCTGGTAATGTTATAGGACCACAAAGAGGAAACAATTAAAGTATTGGTCCAATTTACCTGGTGTAGTTTCTTCACAACCCCATTCATCTGAACAACCTGTATTTAAAGCAATAATAAGATATGAGTTCCTGTAAGTATATCTTTTAGATTTTATTCAAATGTGCCATCTATGCTTCCATAAAAGGCGGTAAAAGACTCCAAGTAACTCCACATACAAAAAGGGACCATGATCAACTTCAAAACAAATGCCATGTCCCCATGCTGCTCATTACGATTTTTCTCTTGTTTTGGATTACTTTATTGCTATCATTGACTTCCTGTTTAATTTACATGTTACCACAGGGGCAATCTTGAGCTACAGTGGCCATGTTAATGGGTATGGGTTGTCACCACTACAGCCCGAGAGTGACTATAGGGTCATATGATGAAAAATTTACTCCATTGAGGTGCAAAGGTAAACAAGAGCAGGCAGGAGGCCAGGAAAAAATAGAGTGGGCATTTTATAAATACGGTGCCTTTTCTTATTTGAAGTCATTTGCAGCCACAAGGGTTATTTTATTACAAGTCTGAAAAAACACTTTATGGCTTAATTTTTTTACAGGATTCAAATCTAAAAATTCTATATAAACATAAAAATCTAAAGAATATAATATCTTGCTAAACTCTGCAAAAAGTAATATTAACATAACATGCAAATTTACGCTTTAAGTGCTAAAACATAAAATGAACAAGCAATTATAGATAGTAATTTAAGCTATAGAAAGGTAGTAGATGCAAGACCTCAACAGTAGAGAATAATTTTTTTGAAGACTGCTACACGGTGTGCCACAGAAAAGAAGTCCAGCATTTGCAAACAATAAACCTATAACCTATGAACATACCCTAAATAGGCTTTTAAAACCGCTTCTAGTGCTGATTCTTGTAACAAGATATTATAAAAACAGTTGCAAAAAAGTATGTTCTATTTATAATGATCTTTAAAATCTTATGTTTTTCATATTTTACCTGGTTTTGCGGTGGGTACTTCATATCCTAGAATAATGATAAAAATGGAAACCATATTTTATGGAATTTGACAGATGCAGATTTAAAATGATTAGATATGTACATTTAGAAAAGATAATAGTATGGACACTTCTAGGGAAAAAAACAACCAGAGAAATGCAGAAAGCGCTTTTTAAAAAAAACGTATACATTTCACTAGAATGTTCTATTTGCTATGTACTTCCTGGTTTAAGTAGAAGAGCAATTGTGCTTTTCTTCTTGTAAACAGAAAATAACTGAACTACATCGACAGATTCCATTCATTTTTAAACTACAAATTCTACAAAATTGCATCAGCTTGCAGGAATCAAAAGATATTGTTAAAAGAAAGCTCATAGGAACTGACAACAAAGAGTCCTTTTTTCATAGTTTTGGGCCACAACTTTTCTTCTGTTCTATTGATGTGCTACCTTAGGTGTACCGGGAGATCAAGGAGGTGGACATTATAACCAGAAATATGTTGTGAATTCAACCAGACACTTTCCAAAGCCAATTAGTTTGGATCAGCTGTTTATACAAAAGCAAACTGAAACCCTGTGGAAATGGCATAAGACAGGCCATCTTCAACCTCACAAGCCACATAAATTAACAGGGTAGGATAAATCTGCAAATGCTATTACCGTAAAAAAAAGTCTGTGAAAGACAGAACTCAGTCACATGGCTTTTACTCCAGTATAAGCTACCAGCAATATTGCCGTGATTTTAATGCCACGCCTTAGCGACTATATGAGATTCCTGGTGCCACATGGGCAGAATTGTATTTCAAGTAATAGTTAGGCAAGACAAGATTTCTGTTGACCTGATTAGCAATAATGCCTCTCCAACACGTCAATCTATAGAAGGATAATTTCATTCTGCTCGGCTACATTTCCCTATTATAATCATAGCTTAGGACTAAAGAATTTAACTCTACTGGGGGCCCAAAGACAGATTTGAAAAACAATCCTTTTCTGGTGAAACACAGAATAGAATATTTTATCTTGATTGTTTTTGTGTATATGACATTTCAAAGCTCCGTGACTTGAATTTCCTGGCTGTTTTTCATTTGTAAGGCAATTAAACTTATCTGGTAATGTTACAGGACCACAAAGAGGAAACAATTAAAGTATTGGTCCAATTTACCTGGTGTAGTTTCTTCACAACCCCATTCATCTGAACAACCTGTATTTAAAGCAATGATAAGATATGAGTTCCTGTAAGTATATCTTTTAGATTTTATTCAAATGTGCCATCTATGCTTCCATAAAAGGTGGTAAAAGACTCCAAGTAACTCCACATACAAAAAGGGACCATGATCAACTTCAAAACAAATGCCATGTCCCCATGCTGCTCATTACGATTTTTCTCTTGTTTTGGTTTACTTTATTGCTATCATTGACTTTCTGTTTAATTTACATGTTACCACAGGGGCAATCTTGAGCTACAGTGGCCATGTGAATGGGTATGGGTTGTCACCACTACAGCCCGAGAGTGACTATAGGGTCATATGATGAAAAAGTTACACCATCAAGGTGCAAAGGTAAACAAGAGCAGGCAGGAGGCCAGGAAAAAATAGTGTGGGCATTTTATAAATATGGTGCCTTTTCTTATTTGAAGTCATTTGCAGCCACAAGGGTTATTTTATTACAAGTCTGAAAAAACACTTTATGGCTTAATTTTTTTACAGGATTCAAATCTAAAAATTCTATATAAACATAAAAATCTAAAGAATATAATATCTTGCTAAACTCTGCAAAAAGTAATATTAACATAACATGCAAATTTACGCTTTAAGTGCTAAAACATAAAATGAACAAGCAATTATAGATAGTAATTTAAGCTATAGAAAGGTAGTAGATGCAAGACCTCAACAGTAGAGAATAATTTTTTTGAAGACTGCTAAACGGTGGGCCACAGAAAAGAAGTCCAGCATTTGCAAACATTAAACCTATAACCTATGAACATACCCTAAATAAGCTTTTAAAACCGCTTCTAGTGCTGATTCTTGTAACAAGATATTATAAAAACAGATGCAAAAAAGTATGTTCTATTTATAATGATCTTAAAAATCTTATGTTTTTCACATTTTACCTGGTTTTGCGGTGGGTACTTCATATCCTAGAATAATGATAAAAATGGAAACCATATTTTATGGAATTTGACAGATGCAGATTTAAAATGATTAGATATGTACATTTAGAAAAGATAATAGTATGGACACTTCTAGGGAAAAAAACAACCAGAGAAATGCAGAAAGCGCTTTTTTAAAAAAACGTATACATTTCACTAGAATGTTCTATTTGCTATGTACTTCCTGGTTTAAGTAGAAGAGCAATTGTGCTTTTCTTCTTGTAAACAGAAAATAACTGAACTAAATCGACAGATTCCATTCATTTTTAAAGTACAAATTCTACAAAATTGCATCAGCTTGCAGGAATCAAAAGATATTGTTAAAAGAAAGCTCATAGGAACTGACAAAAAAGAGTCCTTTTTTCATAGTTTTGGGCCACAACTTTTCTTCTGTTCTATTGATGTGCTACCTTAGGTGTACCGGGAGATCAAGGAGGTGGACACTATAACCAGAAATATGTTGTGAATTCAACCAGACACTTTCCAAAGCCAATAAGTTTTGATCAGCTGTTTATAAAAAAGCAAACTGAAACCCTGTGGAAATGGCATAAGACAGGCCATCTTCAACCTCACAAGCCACATAAATTAACAGGGTAGGATAAATCTGCAAATGCTATTACCGTAAAAAAAAGTCTGTGAAAGATAGAACTCAGTCACATGGCTTTTTACTCCAGTATAAGCTACCAGCAATATTGCCGTGATTTTAATGCCACGCCTTAGTGATTATATGAGATTCCTGGTGCCACATGGGCAGAATTGTATTTCAAGTAATAGTTAGGCAAGACAAGATTTCTGTTGACCTGATTAGCAATAATGCCTCTCCAACACGTCTATCTATAGAAGGATAATTTCATTCTGCTCGGCTACATTTCCCTATTATAATCAAAGCTTCGGACTAAAGAATTTAACTCTACTGGGGGCCCAAAGAGAGATTTGAAAAACAATCAGTTTCTGGTGAAACACAGAATAGAATATTTTATCTTGATTGTTTTTGTGTATATGACATTTCAAAGCTCCGTGACTTGAATTTCCTGGCTGTTTTTCATTTGTAAGGCAATTAAACTTATCTGGTAATGTTATAGGACCACAAAGAGGAAACAATTAAAGTATTGGTCCAATTTACCTGGTGTAGTTTCTTCACAACCCCATTCATCTGAACAACCTGTATTTAAAGCAATAATAAGATATGAGTTCCTGTAAGTATATCTTTTAGATTTTATTCAAATGTGCCATCTATGCTTCCATAAAAGGCGGTAAAAGACTCCAAGTAACTCCACATACAAAAAGGGACCATGATCAACTTCAAAACAAATGCCATGTCCCCATGCTGCTCATTACGATTTTTCTCTTGTTTTGGATTACTTTATTGCTATCATTGACTTCCTGTTTAATTTACATGTTACCACAGGGGCAATCTTGAGCTACAGTGGCCATGTTAATGGGTATGGGTTGTCACCACTACAGCCCGAGAGTGACTATAGGGTCATATGATGAAAAATTTACTCCATTGAGGTGCAAAGGTAAACAAGAGCAGGCAGGAGGCCAGGAAAAAATAGAGTGGGCATTTTATAAATACGGTGCCTTTTCTTATTTGAAGTCATTTGCAGCCACAAGGGTTATTTTATTACAAGTCTGAAAAAACACTTTATGGCTTAATTTTTTTTACAGGATTCAAATCTAAAAATTCTATATAAACGTAAAAATCTAAAGAATATAATATCTTGCTAAACTTCTGCAAAAAGTAAAATTACCATAACATGCAAATTTACGCTTTAAGTGCTAAAACATAAAATGAACAAGCAATTATAGATAGTAATTTAAGCTATAGAAAGGTAGTAGATGCAAGACCTCAACAGTAGAGAATAATTTTTTTGAAGACTGCTACACGGTGGGCCACAGAAAAGAAGTCCAGCATTTGCAAACAATAAACCTATAGCCTATGAACATACCCTAAATAGGCTTTTAAAACCGCTTCTAGTGCTGATTCTTGTAACAAGATATTATAAAAACAGTTGCAAAAAAGTATGTTCTATTTATAATGATCTTAAAAATCTTATGTTTTTCACATTTTACCTGGTTTTGCGGTGGGTACTTCATATCCTAGAATAATGATAAAAATGGAAACCATATTTTATGGAATTTGACAGATGCAGATTTAAAATGATTAGTTATATACATTTAGAAAAGATAATAGTATGGACACTTCTAGGGAAAAAAACAACCAGAGAAATGCAGAAAGCATTTATTAAAAAAACGTATACATTTTACTAGAATGTTCTATTTGCTATGTACTTCCTGGTTTAAGTAGAAGAGCAATTGTGCTTTTCTTCTTGTAAACAGAAAATAACTGAACTAAATCGACAGATTCCATTCATTTTTAAAGTACAAATTCTACAAAATTGCATCAGCTTGCAGGAATCAAAAGATATTCTTAAAAGAAAGCTCATAGGAACTGACAAAAAAGAGTCCTTTTTTCATAGTTTTGGGCCACAACTTTTCTTCTGTTCTATTGATGTGCTACCTTAGGTGTACCGGGAGATCAAGGAGGTGGACATTATAACCAGAAATATGTTGTGAATTCAACCAGACACTTTCCAAAGCCAATAAGTTTTGATCAGCTGTTTATAAGAAAGCAAACTGAAACTCTGTGGAAATGGCATAAGACAGGCCATCTTCAACCTCACAAGCCACATAAATTAACAGGGTAGGATAAATCTGCAAATGCTATTACCGTAAAAAAAAGTCTGTGAAAGATAGAACTCAGTCACATGGCTTTTACTCCAGTATAAGCTACCAGCAATATTGCCGTGATTTTAATGCCACGCCTTAGTGATTATATGAGATTCCTGGTGCCACATGGGCAGAATTGTATTTCAAGTAATAGTTAGGCAAGACAAGATTTCTGTTGACCTGATTAGCAATAATGCCTCTCCAACACGTCTATCTATAGAAGGATAATTTCATTCTGCTCGGCTACATTTCCCTATTATAATCAAAGCTTCGGACTAAAGAATTTAACTCTACTGGGGGCCCAAAGAGAGATTTGAAAAACAATCAGTTTCTGGTGAAACACAGAATAGAATATTTTATCTTGATTGTTTTTGTGTATATGACATTTCAAAGCTCCGTGACTTGAATTTCCTGGCTGTTTTTCATTTGTAAGGCAATTAAACTTATCTGGTAATGTTATAGGACCAAAAAGAGGAAACAATTAAAGTATTGGTCCAATTTACCTGGTGTAGTTTCTTCACAACCCCATTCATCTGAACAACCTGTATTTAAAGCAATAATAAGATATGAGTTCCTGTAAGTATATCTTTTAGATTTTATTCAAATGTGCCATCTATGCTTCCATAAAAGGCGGTAAAAGACTCCAAGTAACTCCACATACAAAAAGGGACCATGATCAACTTCAAAACAAATGCCATGTCCCCATGCTGCTCATTACGATTTTTCTCTTGTTTTGGTTTACTTTATTGCTATCATTGACTTTCTGTTTAATTTACATGTTACCACAGGGGCAATCTTGAGCTACAGTGGCCATGTGAATGGGTATGGGTTGTCACCACTACAGCCCGAGAGTGACTATAGGGTCATATGATGAAAAAGTTACACCATCAAGGTGCAAAGGTAAACAAGAGCAGGCAGGAGGCCAGGAAAAAATAGAGTGGGCATTTTATAAATATGGTGCCTTTTCTTATTTGAAGTCATTTGCAGCCACAAGGGTTATTTTATTACAAGTCTGAAAAAACACTTTATGGCTTAATTTTTTTACAGGATTCAAATCTAAAAATTCTATATAAACATAAAAATCTAAAGAATATAATATCTTGCTAAACTCTGCAAAAAGTAATATTAACATAACATGCAAATTTACGCTTTAAGTGCTAAAACATAAAATGAACAAGCAATTATAGATAGTAATTTAAGCTATAGAAAGGTAGTAGATGCAAGACCTCAACAGTAGAGAATAATTTTTTTGAAGACTGCTACACGGTGTGCCACAGAAAAGAAGTCCAGCATTTGCAAACAATAAACCTATAACCTATGAACATACCCTAAATAGGCTTTTAAAACCGCTTCTAGTGCTGATTCTTGTAACAAGATATTATAAAAACAGTTGCAAAAAAGTATGTTCTATTTATAATGATCTTAAAAATCTTATGTTTTTCATATTTTACCTGGTTTTGCGGTGGGTACTTCATATCCTAGAATAATGATAAAAATGGAAACCATATTTTATGGAATTTGACAGATGCAGATTTAAAATGATTAGATGTGTACATTTAGAAAAGATAATAGTATGGACACTTCTAGGGAAAAAAACAACCAGAGAAATGCAGAAAGCGCTTTTTAAAAAAAACGTATACATTTCACTAGAATGTTCTATTTGCTATGTACTTCCTGGTTTAAGTAGAAGAGCAATTGTGCTTTTCTTCTTGTAAACAGAAAATAACTGAACTACATCGACAGATTCCATTCATTTTTAAACTACAAATTCTACAAAATTGCATCAGCTTGCAGGAATCAAAAGATATTGTTAAAAGAAAGCTCATAGGAACTGACAACAAAGAGTCCTTTTTTCATAGTTTTGGGCCACAACTTTTCTTCTGTTCTATTGATGTGCTACCTTAGGTGTACCGGGAGATCAAGGAGGTGGACATTATAACCAGAAATATGTTGTGAATTCAACCAGACACTTTCCAAAGCCAATTAGTTTGGATCAGCTGTTTATACAAAAGCAAACTGAAACCCTGTGGAAATGGCATAAGACAGGCCATCTTCAACCTCACAAGCCACATAAATTAACAGGGTAGGATAAATCTGCAAATGCTATTACCGTAAAAAAAAGTCTGTGAAAGACAGAACTCAGTCACATGGCTTTTACTCCAGTATAAGCTACCAGCAATATTGCCGTGATTTTAATGCCACGCCTTAGCGACTATATGAGATTCCTGGTGCCACATGGGCAGAATTGTATTTCAAGTAATAGTTAGGCAAGACAAGATTTCTGTTGACCTGATTAGCAATAATGCCTCTCCAACACGTCAATCTATAGAAGGATAATTTCATTCTGCTCGGCTACATTTCCCTATTATAATCATAGCTTAGGACTAAAGAATTTAACTCTACTGGGGGCCCAAAGACAGATTTGAAAAACAATCCTTTTCTGGTGAAACACAGAATAGAATATTTTATCTTGATTGTTTTTGTGTATATGACATTTCAAAGCTCCGTGACTTGAATTTCCTGGCTGTTTTTCATTTGTAAGGCAATTAAACTTATCTGGTAATGTTACAGGACCACAAAGAGGAAACAATTAAAGTATTGGTCCAATTTACCTGGTGTAGTTTCTTCACAACCCCATTCATCTGAACAACCTGTATTTAAAGCAATGATAAGATATGAGTTCCTGTAAGTATATCTTTTAGATTTTATTCAAATGTGCCATCTATGCTTCCATAAAAGGCGGTAAAAGACTCCAAGTAACTCCACATACAAAAAGGGACCATGATCAACTTCAAAACAAATGCCATGTCCCCATGCTGCTCATTACGATTTTTCTCTTGTTTTGGTTTACTTTATTGCTATCATTGACTTTCTGTTTAATTTACATGTTACCACAGGGGCAATCTTGAGCTACAGTGGCCATGTGAATGGGTATGGGTTGTCACCACTACAGCCCGAGAGTGACTATAGGGTCATATGATGAAAAAGTTACACCATCAAGGTGCAAAGGTAAACAAGAGCAGGCAGGAGGCCAGGAAAAAATAGTGTGGGCATTTTATAAATATGGTGCCTTTTCTTATTTGAAGTCATTTGCAGCCACAAGGGTTATTTTATTACAAGTCTGAAAAAACACTTTATGGCTTAATTTTTTTACAGGATTCAAATCTAAAAATTCTATATAAACATAAAAATCTAAAGAATATAATATCTTGCTAAACTCTGCAAAAAGTAATATTAACATAACATGCAAATTTACGCTTTAAGTGCTAAAACATAAAATGAACAAGCAATTATAGATAGTAATTTAAGCTATAGAAAGGTAGTAGATGCAAGACCTCAACAGTAGAGAATAATTTTTTTGAAGACTGCTAAACGGTGGGCCACAGAAAAGAAGTCCAGCATTTGCAAACATTAAACCTATAACCTATGAACATACCCTAAATAAGCTTTTAAAACCGCTTCTAGTGCTGATTCTTGTAACAAGATATTATAAAAACAGATGCAAAAAAGTATGTTCTATTTATAATGATCTTAAAAATCTTATGTTTTTCACATTTTACCTGGTTTTGCGGTGGGTACTTCATATCCTAGAATAATGATAAAAATGGAAACCATATTTTATGGAATTTGACAGATGCAGATTTAAAATGATTAGATATGTACATTTAGAAAAGATAATAGTATGGACCCTTTAGGGGGGAAAAAACAACCAGAGAAATGCAGAAAGCGCTTTTTTAAAAAAACGTATACATTTCACTAGAATGTTCTATTTGCTATGTACTTCCTGGTTTAAGTAGAAGAGCAATTGTGCTTTTCTTCTTGTAAACAGAAAATAACTGAACTAAATCGACAGATTCCATTCATTTTTAAAGTACAAATTCTACAAAATTGCATCAGCTTGCAGGAATCAAAAGATATTGTTAAAAGAAAGCTCATAGGAACTGACAAAAAAGAGTCCTTTTTTCATAGTTTTGGGCCACAACTTTTCTTCTGTTCTATTGATGTGCTACCTTAGGTGTACCGGGAGATCAAGGAGGTGGACACTATAACCAGAAATATGTTGTGAATTCAACCAGACACTTTCCAAAGCCAATAAGTTTTGATCAGCTGTTTATAAAAAAGCAAACTGAAACCCTGTGGAAATGGCATAAGACAGGCCATCTTCAACCTCACAAGCCACATAAATTAACAGGGTAGGATAAATCTGCAAATGCTATTACCGTAAAAAAAAGTCTGTGAAAGATAGAACTCAGTCACATGGCTTTTTACTCCAGTATAAGCTACCAGCAATATTGCCGTGATTTTAATGCCACGCCTTAGTGATTATATGAGATTCCTGGTGCCACATGGGCAGAATTGTATTTCAAGTAATAGTTAGGCAAGACAAGATTTCTGTTGACCTGATTAGCAATAATGCCTCTCCAACACGTCTATCTATAGAAGGATAATTTCATTCTGCTCGGCTACATTTCCCTATTATAATCAAAGCTTCGGACTAAAGAATTTAACTCTACTGGGGGCCCAAAGAGAGATTTGAAAAACAATCAGTTTCTGGTGAAACACAGAATAGAATATTTTATCTTGATTGTTTTTGTGTATATGACATTTCAAAGCTCCGTGACTTGAATTTCCTGGCTGTTTTTCATTTGTAAGGCAATTAAACTTATCTGGTAATGTTATAGGACCACAAAGAGGAAACAATTAAAGTATTGGTCCAATTTACCTGGTGTAGTTTCTTCACAACCCCATTCATCTGAACAACCTGTATTTAAAGCAATAATAAGATATGAGTTCCTGTAAGTATATCTTTTAGATTTTATTCAAATGTGCCATCTATGCTTCCATAAAAGGCGGTAAAAGACTCCAAGTAACTCCACATACAAAAAGGGACCATGATCAACTTCAAAACAAATGCCATGTCCCCATGCTGCTCATTACGATTTTTCTCTTGTTTTGGATTACTTTATTGCTATCATTGACTTCCTGTTTAATTTACATGTTACCACAGGGGCAATCTTGAGCTACAGTGGCCATGTTAATGGGTATGGGTTGTCACCACTACAGCCCGAGAGTGACTATAGGGTCATATGATGAAAAATTTACTCCATTGAGGTGCAAAGGTAAACAAGAGCAGGCAGGAGGCCAGGAAAAAATAGAGTGGGCATTTTATAAATACGGTGCCTTTTCTTATTTGAAGTCATTTGCAGCCACAAGGGTTATTTTATTACAAGTCTGAAAAAACACTTTATGGCTTAATTTTTTTTACAGGATTCAAATCTAAAAATTCTATATAAACGTAAAAATCTAAAGAATATAATATCTTGCTAAACTTCTGCAAAAAGTAAAATTACCATAACATGCAAATTTACGCTTTAAGTGCTAAAACATAAAATGAACAAGCAATTATAGATAGTAATTTAAGCTATAGAAAGGTAGTAGATGCAAGACCTCAACAGTAGAGAATAATTTTTTTGAAGACTGCTACACGGTGGGCCACAGAAAAGAAGTCCAGCATTTGCAAACAATAAACCTATAGCCTATGAACATACCCTAAATAGGCTTTTAAAACCGCTTCTAGTGCTGATTCTTGTAACAAGATATTATAAAAACAGTTGCAAAAAAGTATGTTCTATTTATAATGATCTTAAAAATCTTATGTTTTTCACATTTTACCTGGTTTTGCGGTGGGTACTTCATATCCTAGAATAATGATAAAAATGGAAACCATATTTTATGGAATTTGACAGATGCAGATTTAAAATGATTAGTTATATACATTTAGAAAAGATAATAGTATGGACACTTCTAGGGAAAAAAACAACCAGAGAAATGCAGAAAGCATTTATTAAAAAAACGTATACATTTTACTAGAATGTTCTATTTGCTATGTACTTCCTGGTTTAAGTAGAAGAGCAATTGTGCTTTTCTTCTTGTAAACAGAAAATAACTGAACTAAATCGACAGATTCCATTCATTTTTAAAGTACAAATTCTACAAAATTGCATCAGCTTGCAGGAATCAAAAGATATTGTTAAAAGAAAGCTCATAGGAACTGACAAAAAAGAGTCCTTTTTTCATAGTTTTGGGCCACAACTTTTCTTCTGTTCTATTGATGTGCTACCTTAGGTGTACCGGGAGATCAAGGAGGTGGACACTATAACCAGAAATATGTTGTGAATTCAACCAGACACTTTCCAAAGCCAATAAGTTTTGATCAGCTGTTTATAAAAAAGCAAACTGAAACCCTGTGGAAATGGCATAAGACAGGCCATCTTCAACCTCACAAGCCACATAAATTAACAGGGTAGGATAAATCTGCAAATGCTATTACCGTAAAAAAAAGTCTGTGAAAGATAGAACTCAGTCACATGGCTTTTTACTCCAGTATAAGCTACCAGCAATATTGCCGTGATTTTAATGCCACGCCTTAGTGATTATATGAGATTCCTGGTGCCACATGGGCAGAATTGTATTTCAAGTAATAGTTAGGCAAGACAAGATTTCTGTTGACCTGATTAGCAATAATGCCTCTCCAACACGTCTATCTATAGAAGGATAATTTCATTCTGCTCGGCTACATTTCCCTATTATAATCAAAGCTTCGGACTAAAGAATTTAACTCTACTGGGGGCCCAAAGAGAGATTTGAAAAACAATCAGTTTCTGGTGAAACACAGAATAGAATATTTTATCTTGATTGTTTTTGTGTATATGACATTTCAAAGCTCCGTGACTTGAATTTCCTGGCTGTTTTTCATTTGTAAGGCAATTAAACTTATCTGGTAATGTTATAGGACCAAAAAGAGGAAACAATTAAAGTATTGGTCCAATTTACCTGGTGTAGTTTCTTCACAACCCCATTCATCTGAACAACCTGTATTTAAAGCAATAATAAGATATGAGTTCCTGTAAGTATATCTTTTAGATTTTATTCAAATGTGCCATCTATGCTTCCATAAAAGGCGGTAAAAGACTCCAAGTAACTCCACATACAAAAAGGGACCATGATCAACTTCAAAACAAATGCCATGTCCCCATGCTGCTCATTACGATTTTTCTCTTGTTTTGGTTTACTTTATTGCTATCATTGACTTTCTGTTTAATTTACATGTTACCACAGGGGCAATCTTGAGCTACAGTGGCCATGTGAATGGGTATGGGTTGTCACCACTACAGCCCGAGAGTGACTATAGGGTCATATGATGAAAAAGTTACACCATCAAGGTGCAAAGGTAAACAAGAGCAGGCAGGAGGCCAGGAAAAAATAGAGTGGGCATTTTATAAATATGGTGCCTTTTCTTATTTGAAGTCATTTGCAGCCACAAGGGTTATTTTATTACAAGTCTGAAAAAACACTTTATGGCTTAATTTTTTTACAGGATTCAAATCTAAAAATTCTATATAAACATAAAAATCTAAAGAATATAATATCTTGCTAAACTCTGCAAAAAGTAATATTAACATAACATGCAAATTTACGCTTTAAGTGCTAAAACATAAAATGAACAAGCAATTATAGATAGTAATTTAAGCTATAGAAAGGTAGTAGATGCAAGACCTCAACAGTAGAGAATAATTTTTTTGAAGACTGCTACACGGTGGGCCACAGAAAAGAAGTCCAGCATTTGCAAACAATAAACCTATAACCTATGAACATACCCTAAATAGGCTTTTAAAACCGCTTCTAGTGCTGATTCTTGTAACAAGATATTATAAAAACAGTTGCAAAAAAGTATGTTCTATTTATAATGATCTTAAAAATCTTATGTTTTTCATATTTTACCTGGTTTTGCGGTGGGTACTTCATATCCTAGAATAATGATAAAAATGGAAACCATATTTTATGGAATTTGACAGATGCAGATTTAAAATGATTAGATATGTACATTTAGAAAAGATAATAGTATGGACACTTCTAGGGAAAAAAACAACCAGAGAAATGCAGAAAGCGCTTTTTAAAAAAAACGTATACATTTCACTAGAATGTTCTATTTGCTATGTACTTCCTGGTTTAAGTAGAAGAGCAATTGTGCTTTTCTTCTTGTAAACAGAAAATAACTGAACTACATCGACAGATTCCATTCATTTTTAAACTACAAATTCTACAAAATTGCATCAGCTTGCAGGAATCAAAAGATATTGTTAAAAGAAAGCTCATAGGAACTGACAACAAAGAGTCCTTTTTTCATAGTTTTGGGCCACAACTTTTCTTCTGTTCTATTGATGTGCTACCTTAGGTGTACCGGGAGATCAAGGAGGTGGACATTATAACCAGAAATATGTTGTGAATTCAACCAGACACTTTCCAAAGCCAATTAGTTTGGATCAGCTGTTTATACAAAAGCAAACTGAAACCCTGTGGAAATGGCATAAGACAGGCCATCTTCAACCTCACAAGCCACATAAATTAACAGGGTAGGATAAATCTGCAAATGCTATTACCGTAAAAAAAAGTCTGTGAAAGACAGAACTCAGTCACATGGCTTTTACTCCAGTATAAGCTACCAGCAATATTGCCGTGATTTTAATGCCACGCCTTAGCGACTATATGAGATTCCTGGTGCCACATGGGCAGAATTGTATTTCAAGTAATAGTTAGGCAAGACAAGATTTCTGTTGACCTGATTAGCAATAATGCCTCTCCAACACGTCAATCTATAGAAGGATAATTTCATTCTGCTCGGCTACATTTCCCTATTATAATCATAGCTTAGGACTAAAGAATTTAACTCTACTGGGGGCCCAAAGACAGATTTGAAAAACAATCCTTTTCTGGTGAAACACAGAATAGAATATTTTATCTTGATTGTTTTTGTGTATATGACATTTCAAAGCTCCGTGACTTGAATTTCCTGGCTGTTTTTCATTTGTAAGGCAATTAAACTTATCTGGTAATGTTACAGGACCACAAAGAGGAAACAATTAAAGTATTGGTCCAATTTACCTGGTGTAGTTTCTTCACAACCCCATTCATCTGAACAACCTGTATTTAAAGCAATGATAAGATATGAGTTCCTGTAAGTATATCTTTTAGATTTTATTCAAATGTGCCATCTATGCTTCCATAAAAGGCGGTAAAAGACTCCAAGTAACTCCACATACAAAAAGGGACCATGATCAACTTCAAAACAAATGCCATGTCCCCATGCTGCTCATTACGATTTTTCTCTTGTTTTGGTTTACTTTATTGCTATCATTGACTTTCTGTTTAATTTACATGTTACCACAGGGGCAATCTTGAGCTACAGTGGCCATGTGAATGGGTATGGGTTGTCACCACTACAGCCCGAGAGTGACTATAGGGTCATATGATGAAAAAGTTACACCATCAAGGTGCAAAGGTAAACAAGAGCAGGCAGGAGGCCAGGAAAAAATAGAGTGGGCATTTTATAAATATGGTGCCTTTTCTTATTTGAAGTCATTTGCAGCCACAAGGGTTATTTTATTACAAGTCTGAAAAAACACTTTATGGCTTAATTTTTTTACAGGATTCAAATCTAAAAATTCTATATAAACATAAAAATCTAAAGAATATAATATCTTGCTAAACTCTGCAAAAAGTAATATTAACATAACATGCAAATTTACGCTTTAAGTGCTAAAACATAAAATGAACAAGCAATTATAGATAGTAATTTAAGCTATAGAAAGGTAGTAGATGCAAGACCTCAACAGTAGAGAATAATTTTTTTGAAGACTGCTAAACGGTGGGCCACAGAAAAGAAGTCCAGCATTTGCAAACATTAAACCTATAACCTATGAACATACCCTAAATAAGCTTTTAAAACCACTTCTAGTGCTGATTCTTGTAACAAGATATTATAAAAACAGATGCAAAAAAGTATGTTCTATTTATAATGATCTTAAAAATCTTATGTTTTTCACATTTTACCTGGTTTTGCGGTGGGTACTTCATATCCTAGAATAATGATAAAAATGGAAACCATATTTTATGGAATTTGACAGATGCAGATTTAAAATGATTAGTTATATACATTTAGAAAAGATAATAGTATGGACACTTCTAGGGAAAAAAACAACCAGAGAAATGCAGAAAGCATTTATTAAAAAAACGTATACATTTTACTAGAATGTTCTATTTGCTATGTACTTCCTGGTTTAAGTAGAAGAGCAATTGTGCTTTTCTTCTTGTAAACAGAAAATAACTGAACTAAATCGACAGATTCCATTCATTTTTAAAGTACAAATTCTACAAAATTGCATCAGCTTGCAGGAATCAAAAGATATTCTTAAAAGAAAGCTCATAGGAACTGACAAAAAAGAGTCCTTTTTTCATAGTTTTGGGCCACAACTTTTCTTCTGTTCTATTGATGTGCTACCTTAGGTGTACCGGGAGATCAAGGAGGTGGACATTATAACCAGAAATATGTTGTGAATTCAACCAGACACTTTCCAAAGCCAATAAGTTTTGATCAGCTGTTTATAAGAAAGCAAACTGAAACTCTGTGGAAATGGCATAAGACAGGCCATCTTCAACCTCACAAGCCACATAAATTAACAGGGTAGGATAAATCTGCAAATGCTATTACCGTAAAAAAAAGTCTGTGAAAGACAGAACTCAGTCACATGGCTTTTACTCCAGTATAAGCTACCAGCAATATTGCCGTGATTTTAATGCCACGCCTTAGTGATTATATGAGATTCCTGGTGCCACATGGGCAGAATTGTATTTCAAGTAATAGTTAGGCAAGACAAGATTTCTGTTGACCTGATTAGCAATAATGCCTCTCCAAAACGTTAGTCTATAGAAGGATAATTTCATTCTGCTCGGCTACATTTCCCTATTATAATCAAAGCTTCGGACTAAAGAATTTAACTCTACTGGGGGCCCAAAGAGAGATTTGAAAAACAATCAGTTTCTGGTGAAACACAGAATAGAATATTTTATCTTGATTGTTTTTGTGTATATGACATTTCAAAGCTCCGTGACTTGAATTTCCTGGCTGTTTTTCATTTGTAAGGCAATTAAACTTATCTGGTAATGTTATAGGACCAAAAAGAGGAAACAATTAAAGTATTGGTCCAATTTACCTGGTGTAGTTTCTTCACAACCCCATTCATCTGAACAACCTGTATTTAAAGCAATAATAAGATATGAGTTCCTGTAAGTATATCTTTTAGATTTTATTCAAATGTGCCATCTATGCTTCCATAAAAGGCGGTAAAAGACTCCAAGTAACTCCACATACAAAAAGGGACCATGATCAACTTCAAAACAAATGCCATGTCCCCATGCTGCTCATTACGATTTTTCTCTTGTTTTGGATTACTTTATTGCTATCATTGACTTCCTGTTTAATTTACATGTTACCACAGGGGCAATCTTGAGCTACAGTGGCCATGTTAATGGGTATGGGTTGTCACCACTACAGCCCGAGAGTGACTATAGGGTCATATGATGAAAAATTTACTCCATCGAGGTGCAAAGGTAAACAAGAGCAGGCAGGAGGCCAGGAAAAAATAGAGTGGGCATTTTATAAATACGGTGCCTTTTCTTATTTGAAGTCATTTGCAGCCACAAGGGTTATTTTATTACAAGTCTGAAAAAACACTTTATGGCTTAATTTTTTTTACAGGATTCAAATCTAAAAATTCTATATAAACGTAAAAATCTAAAGAATATAATATCTTGCTAAACTTCTGCAAAAAGTAAAATTACCATAACATGCAAATTTACGCTTTAAGTGCTAAAACATAAAATGAACAAGCAATTATAGATAGTAATTTAAGCTATAGAAAGGTAGTAGATGCAAGACCTCAACAGTAGAGAATAATTTTTTTGAAGACTGCTACACGGTGGGCCACAGAAAAGAAGTCCAGCATTTGCAAACAATAAACCTATAGCCTATGAACATACCCTAAATAAGCTTTTAAAACCGCTTCTAGTGCTGATTCTTGTAACAAGATATTATAAAAACAGTTGCAAAAAAGTATGTTCTATTTATAATGATCTTAAAAATCTTATGTTTTTCACATTTTACCTGGTTTTGCGGTGGGTACTTCATATCCTAGAATAATGATAAAAATGGAAACCATATTTTATGGAATTTGACAGATGCAGATTTAAAATGATTAGTTATATACATTTAGAAAAGATAATAGTATGGACACTTCTAGGGAAAAAAACAACCAGAGAAATACAGAAAGCATTTATTAAAAAAACGTATACATTTTACTAGAATGTTCTATTTGCTATGTACTTCCTGGTTTAAGTAGAAGAGCAATTGTGCTTTTCTTCTTGTAAACAGAAAATAACTGAACTAAATCGACAGATTCCATTCATTTTTAAAGTACAAATTCTACAAAATTGCATCAGCTTGCAGGAATCAAAAGATATTGTTAAAAGAAAGCTCATAGGAACTGACAAAAAAGAGTCCTTTTTTCATAGTTTTGGGCCACAACTTTTCTTCTGTTCTATTGATGTGCTACCTTAGGTGTACCGGGAGATCAAGGAGGTGGACATTATAACCAGAAATATGTTGTGAATTCAACCAGACACTTTCCAAAGCCAATAAGTTTTGATCAGCTGTTTATAAGAAAGCAAACTGAAACCCTGTGGAAATGGCATAAGACAGGCCATCTTCAACCTCACAAGCCACATAAATTAACAGGGTAGGATAAATCTGCAAATGCTATTACCGTAAAAAAAAGTCTGTGAAAGATAGAACTCAGTCACATGGCTTTTACTCCAGTATAAGCTACCAGCAATATTGCCGTGATTTTAATGCCACGCCTTAGTGATTATATGAGATTCCTGGTGCCACATGGGCAGAATTGTATTTCAAGTAATAGTTAGGCAAGACAAGATTTCTGTTGACCTGATTAGCAATAATGCCTCTCCAACACGTTAGTCTATAGAAGGATAATTTCATTCTGCTCGGCTACATTTCCCTATTATAATCAAAGCTTCGGACTAAAGAATTTAACTCTACTGGGGGCCCAAAGAGAGATTTGAAAAACAATCAGTTTCTGGTGAAACACAGAATAGAATATTTTATCTTGATTGTTTTTGGGTATATGACATTTCAAAGCTCCGTGACTTGAATTTCCTGGCTGTTTTTCATTTGTAAGGCAATTAAACTTATCTGGTAATGTTATAGGACCACAAAGAGGAAACAATTAAAGTATTGGTCCAATTTACCTGGTGTAGTTTCTTCACAACCCCATTCATCTGAACAACCTGTATTTAAAGCAATAATAAGATATGAGTTCCTGTAAGTATATCTTTTAGATTTTATTCAAATGTGCCATCTATGCTTCCATAAAAGGCGGTAAAAGACTCCAAGTAACTCCACATACAAAAAGGGACCATGATCAACTTCAAAACAAATGCCATGTCCCCATGCTGCTCATTACGATTTTTCTCTTGTTTTGGATTACTTTATTGCTATCATTGACTTCCTGTTTAATTTACATGTTACCACAGGGGCAATCTTGAGCTACAGTGGCCATGTTAATGGGTATGGGTTGTCACCACTACAGCCCGAGAGTGACTATAGGGTCATATGATGAAAAATTTACTCCATTGAGGTGCAAAGGTAAACAAGAGCAGGCAGGAGGCCAGGAAAAAATAGAGTGGGCATTTTATAAATACGGTGCCTTTTCTTATTTGAAGTCATTTGCAGCCACAAGGGTTATTTTATTACAAGTCTGAAAAAACACTTTATGGCTTAATTTTTTTTACAGGATTCAAATCTAAAAATTCTATATAAACGTAAAAATCTAAAGAATATAATATCTTGCTAAACTTCTGCAAAAAGTAAAATTACCATAACATGCAAATTTACGCTTTAAGTGCTAAAACATAAAATGAACAAGCAATTATAGATAGTAATTTAAGCTATAGAAAGGTAGTAGATGCAAGACCTCAACAGTAGAGAATAATTTTTTTGAAGACTGCTACACGGTGGGCCACAGAAAAGAAGTCCAGCATTTGCAAACAATAAACCTATAGCCTATGAACATACCCTAAATAGGCTTTTAAAACCGCTTCTAGTGCTGATTCTTGTAACAAGATATTATAAAAACAGTTGCAAAAAAGTATGTTCTATTTATAATGATCTTAAAAATCTTATGTTTTTCACATTTTACCTGGTTTTGCGGTGGGTACTTCATATCCTAGAATAATGATAAAAATGGAAACCATATTTTATGGAATTTGACAGATGCAGATTTAAAATGATTAGTTATATACATTTAGAAAAGATAATAGTATGGACACTTCTAGGGAAAAAAACAACCAGAGAAATGCAGAAAGCATTTATTAAAAAAACGTATACATTTTACTAGAATGTTCTATTTGCTATGTACTTCCTGGTTTAAGTAGAAGAGCAATTGTGCTTTTCTTCTTGTAAACAGAAAATAACTGAACTAAATCGACAGATTCCATTCATTTTTAAAGTACAAATTCTACAAAATTGCATCAGCTTGCAGGAATCAAAAGATATTCTTAAAAGAAAGCTCATAGGAACTGACAAAAAAGAGTCCTTTTTTCATAGTTTTGGGCCACAACTTTTCTTCTGTTCTATTGATGTGCTACCTTAGGTGTACCGGGAGATCAAGGAGGTGGACATTATAACCAGAAATATGTTGTGAATTCAACCAGACACTTTCCAAAGCCAATAAGTTTTGATCAGCTGTTTATAAGAAAGCAAACTGAAACTCTGTGGAAATGGCATAAGACAGGCCATCTTCAACCTCACAAGCCACATAAATTAACAGGGTAGGATAAATCTGCAAATGCTATTACCGTAAAAAAAAGTCTGTGAAAGATAGAACTCAGTCACATGGCTTTTACTCCAGTATAAGCTACCAGCAATATTGCCGTGATTTTAATGCCACGCCTTAGTGATTATATGAGATTCCTGGTGCCACATGGGCAGAATTGTATTTCAAGTAATAGTTAGGCAAGACAAGATTTCTGTTGACCTGATTAGCAATAATGCCTCTCCAACACGTCTATCTATAGAAGGATAATTTCATTCTGCTCGGCTACATTTCCCTATTATAATCAAAGCTTCGGACTAAAGAATTTAACTCTACTGGGGGCCCAAAGAGAGATTTGAAAAACAATCAGTTTCTGGTGAAACACAGAATAGAATATTTTATCTTGATTGTTTTTGTGTATATGACATTTCAAAGCTCCGTGACTTGAATTTCCTGGCTGTTTTTCATTTGTAAGGCAATTAAACTTATCTGGTAATGTTATAGGACCAAAAAGAGGAAACAATTAAAGTATTGGTCCAATTTACCTGGTGTAGTTTCTTCACAACCCCATTCATCTGAACAACCTGTATTTAAAGCAATAATAAGATATGAGTTCCTGTAAGTATATCTTTTAGATTTTATTCAAATGTGCCATCTATGCTTCCATAAAAGGCGGTAAAAGACTCCAAGTAACTCCACATACAAAAAGGGACCATGATCAACTTCAAAACAAATGCCATGTCCCCATGCTGCTCATTACGATTTTTCTCTTGTTTTGGTTTACTTTATTGCTATCATTGACTTTCTGTTTAATTTACATGTTACCACAGGGGCAATCTTGAGCTACAGTGGCCATGTGAATGGGTATGGGTTGTCACCACTACAGCCCGAGAGTGACTATAGGGTCATATGATGAAAAAGTTACACCATCAAGGTGCAAAGGTAAACAAGAGCAGGCAGGAGGCCAGGAAAAAATAGAGTGGGCATTTTATAAATATGGTGCCTTTTCTTATTTGAAGTCATTTGCAGCCACAAGGGTTATTTTATTACAAGTCTGAAAAAACACTTTATGGCTTAATTTTTTTACAGGATTCAAATCTAAAAATTCTATATAAACATAAAAATCTAAAGAATATAATATCTTGCTAAACTCTGCAAAAAGTAATATTAACATAACATGCAAATTTACGCTTTAAGTGCTAAAACATAAAATGAACAAGCAATTATAGATAGTAATTTAAGCTATAGAAAGGTAGTAGATGCAAGACCTCAACAGTAGAGAATAATTTTTTTGAAGACTGCTAAACGGTGGGCCACAGAAAAGAAGTCCAGCATTTGCAAACATTAAACCTATAACCTATGAACATACCCTAAATAAGCTTTTAAAACCGCTTCTAGTGCTGATTCTTGTAACAAGATATTATAAAAACAGATGCAAAAAAGTATGTTCTATTTATAATGATCTTAAAAATCTTATGTTTTTCACATTTTACCTGGTTTTGCGGTGGGTACTTCATATCCTAGAATAATGATAAAAATGGAAACCATATTTTATGGAATTTGACAGATGCAGATTTAAAATGATTAGTTATATACATTTAGAAAAGATAATAGTATGGACACTTCTAGGGAAAAAAACAACCAGAGAAATGCAGAAAGCATTTATTAAAAAAACGTATACATTTTACTAGAATGTTCTATTTGCTATGTACTTCCTGGTTTAAGTAGAAGAGCAATTGTGCTTTTCTTCTTGTAAACAGAAAATAACTGAACTAAATCGACAGATTCCATTCATTTTTAAAGTACAAATTCTACAAAATTGCATCAGCTTGCAGGAATCAAAAGATATTCTTAAAAGAAAGCTCATAGGAACTGACAAAAAAGAGTCCTTTTTTCATAGTTTTGGGCCACAACTTTTCTTCTGTTCTATTGATGTGCTACCTTAGGTGTACCGGGAGATCAAGGAGGTGGACATTATAACCAGAAATATGTTGTGAATTCAACCAGACACTTTCCAAAGCCAATAAGTTTTGATCAGCTGTTTATAAGAAAGCAAACTGAAACTCTGTGGAAATGGCATAAGACAGGCCATCTTCAACCTCACAAGCCACATAAATTAACAGGGTAGGATAAATCTGCAAATGCTATTACCGTAAAAAAAAGTCTGTGAAAGATAGAACTCAGTCACATGGCTTTTACTCCAGTATAAGCTACCAGCAATATTGCCGTGATTTTAATGCCACGCCTTAGTGATTATATGAGATTCCTGGTGCCACATGGGCAGAATTGTATTTCAAGTAATAGTTAGGCAAGACAAGATTTCTGTTGACCTGATTAGCAATAATGCCTCTCCAAAACGTTAGTCTATAGAAGGATAATTTCATTCTGCTCGGCTACATTTCCCTATTATAATCAAAGCTTCGGACTAAAGAATTTAACTCTACTGGGGGCCCAAAGAGAGATTTGAAAAACAATCAGTTTCTGGTGAAACACAGAATAGAATATTTTATCTTGATTGTTTTTGTGTATATGACATTTCAAAGCTCCGTGACTTGAATTTCCTGGCTGTTTTTCATTTGTAAGGCAATTAAACTTATCTGGTAATGTTATAGGACCAAAAAGAGGAAACAATTAAAGTATTGGTCCAATTTACCTGGTGTAGTTTCTTCACAACCCCATTCATCTGAACAACCTGTATTTAAAGCAATAATAAGATATGAGTTCCTGTAAGTATATCTTTTAGATTTTATTCAAATGTGCCATCTATGCTTCCATAAAAGGCGGTAAAAGACTCCAAGTAACTCCACATACAAAAAGGGACCATGATCAACTTCAAAACAAATGCCATGTCCCCATGCTGCTCATTACGATTTTTCTCTTGTTTTGGATTACTTTATTGCTATCATTGACTTCCTGTTTAATTTACATGTTACCACAGGGGCAATCTTGAGCTACAGTGGCCATGTTAATGGGTATGGGTTGTCACCACTACAGCCCGAGAGTGACTATAGGGTCATATGATGAAAAATTTACTCCATCGAGGTGCAAAGGTAAACAAGAGCAGGCAGGAGGCCAGGAAAAAATAGAGTGGGCATTTTATAAATACGGTGCCTTTTCTTATTTGAAGTCATTTGCAGCCACAAGGGTTATTTTATTACAAGTCTGAAAAAACACTTTATGGCTTAATTTTTTTTACAGGATTCAAATCTAAAAATTCTATATAAACGTAAAAATCTAAAGAATATAATATCTTGCTAAACTTCTGCAAAAAGTAAAATTACCATAACATGCAAATTTACGCTTTAAGTGCTAAAACATAAAATGAACAAGCAATTATAGATAGTAATTTAAGCTATAGAAAGGTAGTAGATGCAAGACCTCAACAGTAGAGAATAATTTTTTTGAAGACTGCTACACGGTGGGCCACAGAAAAGAAGTCCAGCATTTGCAAACAATAAACCTATAGCCTATGAACATACCCTAAATAAGCTTTTAAAACCGCTTCTAGTGCTGATTCTTGTAACAAGATATTATAAAAACAGTTGCAAAAAAGTATGTTCTATTTATAATGATCTTAAAAATCTTATGTTTTTCACATTTTACCTGGTTTTGCGGTGGGTACTTCATATCCTAGAATAATGATAAAAATGGAAACCATATTTTATGGAATTTGACAGATGCAGATTTAAAATGATTAGTTATATACATTTAGAAAAGATAATAGTATGGACACTTCTAGGGAAAAAAACAACCAGAGAAATACAGAAAGCATTTATTAAAAAAACGTATACATTTTACTAGAATGTTCTATTTGCTATGTACTTCCTGGTTTAAGTAGAAGAGCAATTGTGCTTTTCTTCTTGTAAACAGAAAATAACTGAACTAAATCGACAGATTCCATTCATTTTTAAAGTACAAATTCTACAAAATTGCATCAGCTTGCAGGAATCAAAAGATATTGTTAAAAGAAAGCTCATAGGAACTGACAAAAAAGAGTCCTTTTTTCATAGTTTTGGGCCACAACTTTTCTTCTGTTCTATTGATGTGCTACCTTAGGTGTACCGGGAGATCAAGGAGGTGGACATTATAACCAGAAATATGTTGTGAATTCAACCAGACACTTTCCAAAGCCAATAAGTTTTGATCAGCTGTTTATAAGAAAGCAAACTGAAACCCTGTGGAAATGGCATAAGACAGGCCATCTTCAACCTCACAAGCCACATAAATTAACAGGGTAGGATAAATCTGCAAATGCTATTACCGTAAAAAAAAGTCTGTGAAAGATAGAACTCAGTCACATGGCTTTTACTCCAGTATAAGCTACCAGCAATATTGCCGTGATTTTAATGCCACGCCTTAGTGATTATATGAGATTCCTGGTGCCACATGGGCAGAATTGTATTTCAAGTAATAGTTAGGCAAGACAAGATTTCTGTTGACCTGATTAGCAATAATGCCTCTCCAACACGTCTATCTATAGAAGGATAATTTCATTCTGCTCGGCTACATTTCCCTATTATAATCAAAGCTTCGGACTAAAGAATTTAACTCTACTGGGGGCCCAAAGAGAGATTTGAAAAACAATCAGTTTCTGGTGAAACACAGAATAGAATATTTTATCTTGATTGTTTTTGTGTATATGACATTTCAAAGCTCCGTGACTTGAATTTCCTGGCTGTTTTTCATTTGTAAGGCAATTAAACTTATCTGGTAATGTTATAGGACCACAAAGAGGAAACAATTAAAGTATTGGTCCAATTTACCTGGTGTAGTTTCTTCACAACCCCATTCATCTGAACAACCTGTATTTAAAGCAATGATAAGATATGAGTTCCTGTAAGTATATCTTTTAGATTTTATTCAAATGTGCCATCTATGCTTCCATAAAAGGCGGTAAAAGACTCCAAGTAACTCCACATACAAAAAGGGACCATGATCAACTTCAAAACAAATGCCATGTCCCCATGCTGCTCATTACGATTTTTCTCTTGTTTTGGTTTACTTTATTGCTATCATTGACTTCCTGTTTAATTTACATGTTACCACAGGGGCAATCTTGAGCTACAGTGGCCATGTTAATGGGCATGGGTTGTCACCACTACAGCCCGAGAGTGACTATAGGGTCATATGATGAAAAATTTACACCATCAAGGTGCAAAGGTAAACAAGAGCAGGCAGGAGGCCAGGAGAAAATAGAGTGGGCATTTTATAAATACGGTGCCTTTTCTTATTTGAAGTCATTTGCAGCCACAAGGGTTATTTTATTACAAGTCTGAAAAAACACTTTATGGCTTAATTTTTTTTACAGGATTCAAATCTAAAAATTCTATATAAACGTAAAAATCTAAAGAATATAATATCTTGCTAAACTTCTGCAAAAAGTAATATTAACATAACATGCAAATTTACGCTTTAAGTGCTAAAACATAAAATGAACAAGCAATTATAGATAGTAATTTAAAGGGGTTGTCCCGCGCCGAAACGGTTTTTTTTTTTTTCAAACCCCCCCCCCCCCCCCCCGTTCGGCGCGAGACAACCCCGATGCAGGGGTTAAAAAAGAACACCGCACAGCGCTTACCTGAATCCCCGCGCTCCGGTGACTTCTTACTTACCTGCTGAAGATGGCCGCCGGGATCTTCTCCCTCGGTGGACCGCAGGGCTTCTGTGCGGTCCATTGCCGATTCCAGCCTCCTGATTGGCTGGAATCGGCACGTGACGGGGCGGAGCTACACGGAGCCCCATTGAGAAAAGAAGAAGACCCGGACTGCGCAAGTGCGTCTAATTTGACCATTAGACGCTGAAAATTAGACGGGCACCATGGAGACGAGGACGCCAGCAACGGAACAGGTAAGTGAATAACTTTTGATAACTTCTGTATGTCTCATAATTAATGCACAATGTACATTACAAAGTGCATTAATATGGCCATACAGAAGTGTATAGACCCACTTTGTTTCGCGTGACAACCCCTTTAAGCTATAGAAAGGTAGTAGATGCAAGACCTCAACAGTAGAGAATAATTTTTTTGAAGACTGCTAAACGGTGGGCCACAGAAAAGAAGTCCAGCATTTGCAAACAATAAACCTATAACCTATGAACATACCCTAAATAGGCTTTTAAAACCGCTTCTAGTGCTGATTCTTGTAACAAGATATTATAAACACAGGTGCAAAAAAGCATGTTCTATTTATAATGATCTTAAAAATCTTATGTTTTTCACATTTTACCTGGTTTTGCGGTGGGTACTTCATATCCTAGAATAATGATAAAAATGGAAACCATATTTTATGGAATTTGACAGATGCAGATTTAAAATGATTAGTTATATACATTTAGAAAAGATAATAGTATGGACACTTCTAGGGAAAAAAACAACCAGAGAAATGCAGAAAGCATTTATTAAAAAAACGTATACATTTTACTAGAATGTTCTATTTGCTATGTACTTCCTGGTTTAAGTAGAAGAGCAATTGTGCTTTTCTTCTTGTAAACAGAAAATAACTGAACTAAATCGACAGATTCCATTCATTTTTAAAGTACAAATTCTACAAAATTGCATCAGCTTGCAGGAATCAAAAGATATTCTTAAAAGAAAGCTCATAGGAACTGACAAAAAAGAGTCCTTTTTTCATAGTTTTGGGCCACAACTTTTCTTCTGTTCTATTGATGTGCTACCTTAGGTGTACCGGGAGATCAAGGAGGTGGACATTATAACCAGAAATATGTTGTGAATTCAACCAGACACTTTCCAAAGCCAATAAGTTTTGATCAGCTGTTTATAAGAAAGCAAACTGAAACTCTGTGGAAATGGCATAAGACAGGCCATCTTCAACCTCACAAGCCACATAAATTAACAGGGTAGGATAAATCTGCAAATGCTATTACCGTAAAAAAAAGTCTGTGAAAGATAGAACTCAGTCACATGGCTTTTACTCCAGTATAAGCTACCAGCAATATTGCCGTGATTTTAATGCCACGCCTTAGTGATTTTATGAGATTCCTGGTGCCACATGGGCAGAATTGTATTTCAAGTAATAGTTAGGCAAGACAAGATTTCTGTTGACCTGATTAGCAATAATGCCTCTCCAAAACGTTAGTCTATAGAAGGATAATTTCATTCTGCTCGGCTACATTTCCCTATTATAATCAAAGCTTCGGACTAAAGAATTTAACTCTACTGGGGGCCCAAAGAGAGATTTGAAAAACAATCAGTTTCTGGTGAAACACAGAATAGAATATTTTATCTTGATTGTTTTTGTGTATATGACATTTCAAAGCTCCGTGACTTGAATTTCCTGGCTGTTTTTCATTTGTAAGGCAATTAAACTTATCTGGTAATGTTATAGGACCAAAAAGAGGAAACAATTAAAGTATTGGTCCAATTTACCTGGTGTAGTTTCTTCACAACCCCATTCATCTGAACAACCTGTATTTAAAGCAATAATAAGATATGAGTTCCTGTAAGTATATCTTTTAGATTTTATTCAAATGTGCCATCTATGCTTCCATAAAAGGCGGTAAAAGACTCCAAGTAACTCCACATACAAAAAGGGACCATGATCAACTTCAAAACAAATGCCATGTCCCCATGCTGCTCATTACGATTTTTCTCTTGTTTTGGATTACTTTATTGCTATCATTGACTTCCTGTTTAATTTACATGTTACCACAGGGGCAATCTTGAGCTACAGTGGCCATGTTAATGGGTATGGGTTGTCACCACTACAGCCCGAGAGTGACTATAGGGTCATATGATGAAAAATTTACTCCATCGAGGTGCAAAGGTAAACAAGAGCAGGCAGGAGGCCAGGAAAAAATAGAGTGGGCATTTTATAAATACGGTGCCTTTTCTTATTTGAAGTCATTTGCAGCCACAAGGGTTATTTTATTACAAGTCTGAAAAAACACTTTATGGCTTAATTTTTTTTACAGGATTCAAATCTAAAAATTCTATATAAACGTAAAAATCTAAAGAATATAATATCTTGCTAAACTTCTGCAAAAAGTAAAATTACCATAACATGCAAATTTACGCTTTAAGTGCTAAAACATAAAATGAACAAGCAATTATAGATAGTAATTTAAGCTATAGAAAGGTAGTAGATGCAAGACCTCAACAGTAGAGAATAATTTTTTTGAAGACTGCTACACGGTGGGCCACAGAAAAGAAGTCCAGCATTTGCAAACAATAAACCTATAGCCTATGAACATACCCTAAATAAGCTTTTAAAACCGCTTCTAGTGCTGATTCTTGTAACAAGATATTATAAAAACAGTTGCAAAAAAGTATGTTCTATTTATAATGATCTTAAAAATCTTATGTTTTTCACATTTTACCTGGTTTTGCGGTGGGTACTTCATATCCTAGAATAATGATAAAAATGGAAACCATATTTTATGGAATTTGACAGATGCAGATTTAAAAAGATTAGTTATATACATTTAGAAAAGATAATAGTATGGACACTTCTAGGGAAAAAAACAACCAGAGAAATACAGAAAGCATTTATTAAAAAAACGTATACATTTTACTAGAATGTTCTATTTGCTATGTACTTCCTGGTTTAAGTAGAAGAGCAATTGTGCTTTTCTTCTTGTAAACAGAAAATAACTGAACTAAATCGACAGATTCCATTCATTTTTAAAGTACAAATTCTACAAAATTGCATCAGCTTGCAGGAATCAAAAGATATTGTTAAAAGAAAGCTCATAGGAACTGACAAAAAAGAGTCCTTTTTTCATAGTTTTGGGCCACAACTTTTCTTCTGTTCTATTGATGTGCTACCTTAGGTGTACCGGGAGATCAAGGAGGTGGACATTATAACCAGAAATATGTTGTGAATTCAACCAGACACTTTCCAAAGCCAATAAGTTTTGATCAGCTGTTTATAAGAAAGCAAACTGAAACCCTGTGGAAATGGCATAAGACAGGCCATCTTCAACCTCACAAGCCACATAAATTAACAGGGTAGGATAAATCTGCAAATGCTATTACCGTAAAAAAAAGTCTGTGAAAGATAGAACTCAGTCACATGGCTTTTACTCCAGTATAAGCTACCAGCAATATTGCCGTGATTTTAATGCCACGCCTTAGTGATTATATGAGATTCCTGGTGCCACATGGGCAGAATTGTATTTCAAGTAATAGTTAGGCAAGACAAGATTTCTGTTGACCTGATTAGCAATAATGCCTCTCCAACACGTTAGTCTATAGAAGGATAATTTCATTCTGCTCGGCTACATTTCCCTATTATAATCAAAGCTTCGGACTAAAGAATTTAACTCTACTGGGGGCCCAAAGAGAGATTTGAAAAACAATCAGTTTCTGGTGAAACACAGAATAGAATATTTTATCTTGATTGTTTTTGTGTATATGACATTTCAAAGCTCCGTGACTTGAATTTCCTGGCTGTTTTTCATTTGTAAGGCAATTAAACTTATCTGGTAATGTTATAGGACCACAAAGAGGAAACAATTAAAGTATTGGTCCAATTTACCTGGTGTAGTTTCTTCACAACCCCATTCATCTGAACAACCTGTATTTAAAGCAATGATAAGATATGAGTTCCTGTAAGTATATCTTTTAGATTTTATTCAAATGTGCCATCTATGCTTCCATAAAAGGCGGTAAAAGACTCCAAGTAACTCCACATACAAAAAGGGACCATGATCAACTTCAAAACAAATGCCATGTCCCCATGCTGCTCATTACGATTTTTCTCTTGTTTTGGTTTACTTTATTGCTATCATTGACTTCCTGTTTAATTTACATGTTACCACAGGGGCAATCTTGAGCTACAGTGGCCATGTTAATGGGCATGGGTTGTCACCACTACAGCCCGAGAGTGACTATAGGGTCATATGATGAAAAATTTACACCATCAAGGTGCAAAGGTAAACAAGAGCAGGCAGGAGGCCAGGAGAAAATAGAGTGGGCATTTTATAAATACGGTGCCTTTTCTTATTTGAAGTCATTTGCAGCCACAAGGGTTATTTTATTACAAGTCTGAAAAAACACTTTATGGCTTAATTTTTTTTACAGGATTCAAATCTAAAAATTCTCTATAAACGTAAAAATCTAAAGAATATAATATCTTGCTAAACTTCTGCAAAAAGTAATATTAACATAACATGCAAATTTACGCTTTAAGTGCTAAAACATAAAATGAACAAGCAATTATAGATAGTAATTTAAGCTATAGAAAGGTAGTAGATGCAAGACCTCAACAGTAGAGAATAATTTTTTTGAAGACTGCTACACGGTGGGCCACAGAAAAGAAGTCCAGCATTTGCAAACAATAAACCTATAGCCTATGAACATACCCTAAATAAGCTTTTAAAACCGCTTCTAGTGCTGATTCTTGTAACAAGATATTATAAAAACAGTTGCAAAAAAGTATGTTCTATTTATAATGATCTTAAAAATCTTATGTTTTTCACATTTTACCTGGTTTTGCGGTGGGTACTTCATATCCTAGAATAATGATAAAAATGGAAACCATATTTTATGGAATTTGACAGATGCAGATTTAAAATGATTAGTTATATACATTTAGAAAAGATAATAGTATGGACACTTCTAGGGAAAAAAACAACCAGAGAAATACAGAAAGCATTTATTAAAAAAACGTATACATTTTACTAGAATGTTCTATTTGCTATGTACTTCCTGGTTTAAGTAGAAGAGCAATTGTGCTTTTCTTCTTGTAAACAGAAAATAACTGAACTAAATCGACAGATTCCATTCATTTTTAAAGTACAAATTCTACAAAATTGCATCAGCTTGCAGGAATCAAAAGATATTCTTAAAAGAAAGCTCATAGGAACTGACAAAAAAGAGTCCTTTTTTCATAGTTTTGGGCCACAACTTTTCTTCTGTTCTATTGATGTGCTACCTTAGGTGTACCGGGAGATCAAGGAGGTGGACACTATAACCAGAAATATGTTGTGAATTCAACCAGACACTTTCCAAAGCCAATAAGTTTTGATCAGCTGTTTATAAAAAAGCAAACTGAAACTCTGTGGAAATGGCATAAGACAGGCCATCTTCAACCTCACAAGCCACATAAATTAACAGGGTAGGATAAATCTGCAAATGCTATTACCGTAAAAAAAAGTCTGTGAAAGATAGAACTCAGTCACATGGCTTTTACTCCAGTATAAGCTACCAGCAATATTGCCGTGATTTTAATGCCACGCCTTAGTGATTATATGAGATTCCTGGTGCCACATGGGCAGAATTGTATTTCAAGTAATAGTTAGGCAAGACAAGATTTCTGTTGACCTGATTAGCAATAATGCCTCTCCAAAACGTTAGTCTATAGAAGGATAATTTCATTCTGCTCGGCTACATTTCCCTATTATAATCAAAGCTTAGGACTAAAGAATTTAACTCTACTGGGGGCCCAAAGAGAGATTTGAAAAACAATCAGTTTCTGGTGAAACACAGAATAGAATATTTTATCTTGATTGTTTTTGTGTATATGACATTTCAAAGCTCCGTGACTGGAATGTCCTGGCTGTTTTTCATTTGTAAGGCAATTAAACTTATCTGGTAATGTTATAGGACCACAAAGAGGAAACAATTAAAGTATTGGTCCAATTTACCTGGTGTAGTTTCTTCACAACCCCATTCATCTGAACAACCTGTATTTAAAGCAATGATAAGATATGAGTTCCTGTAAGTATATCTTTTAGATTTTATTCAAATGTGCCATCTATGCTTCCATAAAAGGCGGTAAAAGACTCCAAGTAACTCCACATACAAAAAGGGACCATGATCAACTTCAAAACAAATGCCATGTCCCCATGCTGCTCATTACGATTTTTCTCTTGTTTTGGTTTACTTTATTGCTATCATTGACTTCCTGTTTAATTTACATGTTACCACAGGGGCAATCTTGAGCTACAGTGGCCATGTTAATGGGCATGGGTTGTCACCACTACAGCCCGAGAGTGACTATAGTGTCATATGATGAAAAATTTACACCATCAAGGTGCAAAGGTAAACAAGAGCAGGCAGGAGGCCAGGAGAAAATAGAGTGGGCATTTTATAAATACGGTGCCTTTTCTTATTTGAAGTCATTTGCAGCCACAAGGGTTATTTTATTACAAGTCTGAAAAAACACTTTATGGCTTAATTTTTTTTACAGGATTCAAATTTAAAAATTCTCTATAAACGTAAAAATCTAAAGAATATAATATCTTGCTAAACTTCTGCAAAAAGTAATATTAACATAACATGCAAATTTACGCTTTAAGTGCTAAAACATAAAATGAACAAGCAATTATAGATAGTAATTTAAGCTATAGAAAGGTAGTAAATGCAAGACCTCAACAGTAGAGAATAATTTTTTTGAAGACTGCTACACGGTGGGCCACCGAAAAGAAGTCCAGCATTTGCAAACAATAAAGCTATAACCTATGAACATACCCTAAATAGGCTTTTAAAACCGCTTCTAGTGCTGATTCTTGTAACAAGATATTATAAAAACAGTTGCAAAAAAGTATGTTCTATTTATAATGATCTTAAAAATCTTATGTTTTTCACATTTTACCTGGTTTTGCGGTGGGTACTTCATATCCTAGAATAATGATAAAAATGGAAACCATATTTTATGGAATTTGACAGATGCAGATTTAAAATGATTAGTTATATACATTTAGAAAAGATAATAGTATGGACACTTCTAGGGAAAAAAACAACCAGAGAAATACAGAAAGCATTTATTAAAAAAACGTATACATTTTACTAGAATGTTCTATTTGCTATGTACTTCCTGGTTTAAGTAGAAGAGCAATTGTGCTTTTCTTCTTGTAAACAGAAAATAACTGAACTAAATCGACAGATTCCATTCATTTTTAAAGTACAAATTCTACAAAATTGCATCAGCTTGCAGGAATCAAAAGATATTCTTAAAAGAAAGCTCATAGGAACTGACAAAAAAGAGTCCTTTTTTCATAGTTTTGGGCCACAACTTTTCTTCTGTTCTATTGATGTGCTACCTTAGGTGTACCGGGAGATCAAGGAGGTGGACACTATAACCAGAAATATGTTGTGAATTCAACCAGACACTTTCCAAAGCCAATAAGTTTTGATCAGCTGTTTATAAAAAAGCAAACTGAAACTCTGTGGAAATGGCATAAGACAGGCCATCTTCAACCTCACAAGCCACATAAATTAACAGGGTAGGATAAATCTGCAAATGCTATTACCGTAAAAAAAAGTCTGTGAAAGATAGAACTCAGTCACATGGCTTTTACTCCAGTATAAGCTACCAGCAATATTGCCGTGATTTTAATGCCACGCCTTAGTGATTATATGAGATTCCTGGTGCCACATGGGCAGAATTGTATTTCAAGTAATAGTTAGGCAAGACAAGATTTCTGTTGACCTGATTAGCAATAATGCCTCTCCAAAACGTTAGTCTATAGAAGGATAATTTCATTCTGCTCGGCTACATTTCCCTATTATAATCAAAGCTTAGGACTAAAGAATTTAACTCTACTGGGGGCCCAAAGAGAGATTTGAAAAACAATCAGTTTCTGGTGAAACACAGAATAGAATATTTTATCTTGATTGTTTTTGTGTATATGACATTTCAAAGCTCCGTGACTGGAATGTCCTGGCTGTTTTTCATTTGTAAGGCAATTAAACTTATCTGGTAATGTTATAGGACCACAAAGAGGAAACAATTAAAGTATTGGTCCAATTTACCTGGTGTAGTTTCTTCACAACCCCATTCATCTGAACAACCTGTATTTAAAGCAATGATAAGATATGAGTTCCTGTAAGTATATCTTTTAGATTTTATTCAAATGTGCCATCTATGCTTCCATAAAAGGCGGTAAAAGACTCCAAGTAACTCCACATACAAAAAGGGACCATGATCAACTTCAAAACAAATGCCATGTCCCCATGCTGCTCATTACGATTTTTCTCTTGTTTTGGTTTACTTTATTGCTATCATTGACTTCCTGTTTAATTTACATGTTACCACAGGGGCAATCTTGAGCTACAGTGGCCATGTTAATGGGCATGGGTTGTCACCACTACAGCCCGAGAGTGACTATAGTGTCATATGATGAAAAATTTACACCATCAAGGTGCAAAGGTAAACAAGAGCAGGCAGGAGGCCAGGAGAAAATAGAGTGGGCATTTTATAAATACGGTGCCTTTTCTTATTTGAAGTCATTTGCAGCCACAAGGGTTATTTTATTACAAGTCTGAAAAAACACTTTATGGCTTAATTTTTTTTACAGGATTCAAATTTAAAAATTCTCTATAAACGTAAAAATCTAAAGAATATAATATCTTGCTAAACTTCTGCAAAAAGTAATATTAACATAACATGCAAATTTACGCTTTAAGTGCTAAAACATAAAATGAACAAGCAATTATAGATAGTAATTTAAGCTATAGAAAGGTAGTAAATGCAAGACCTCAACAGTAGAGAATAATTTTTTTGAAGACTGCTACACGGTGGGCCACCGAAAAGAAGTCCAGCATTTGCAAACAATAAAGCTATAACCTATGAACATACCCTAAATAGGCTTTTAAAACCGCTTCTAGTGCTGATTCTTGTAACAAGATATTATAAAAACAGTTGCAAAAAAGTATGTTCTATTTATAATGATCTTAAAAATCTTATGTTTTTCACATTTTACCTGGTTTTGCGGTGGGTACTTCATATCCTAGAATAATGATAAAAATGGAAACCATATTTTATGGAATTTGACAGATGCAGATTTAAAATGATTAGTTATATACATTTAGAAAAGATAATAGTATGGACACTTCTAGGGAAAAAAACAACCAGAGAAATACAGAAAGCATTTATTAAAAAAACGTATACATTTTACTAGAATGTTCTATTTGCTATGTACTTCCTGGTTTAAGTAGAAGAGCAATTGTGCTTTTCTTCTTGTAAACAGAAAATAACTGAACTAAATCGACAGATTCCATTCATTTTTAAAGTACAAATTCTACAAAATTGCATCAGCTTGCAGGAATCAAAAGATATTCTTAAAAGAAAGCTCATAGGAACTGACAAAAAAGAGTCCTTTTTTCATAGTTTTGGGCCACAACTTTTCTTCTGTTCTATTGATGTGCTACCTTAGGTGTACCGGGAGATCAAGGAGGTGGACACTATAACCAGAAATATGTTGTGAATTCAACCAGACACTTTCCAAAGCCAATAAGTTTTGATCAGCTGTTTATAAAAAAGCAAACTGAAACTCTGTGGAAATGGCATAAGACAGGCCATCTTCAACCTCACAAGCCACATAAATTAACAGGGTAGGATAAATCTGCAAATGCTATTACCGTAAAAAAAAGTCTGTGAAAGATAGAACTCAGTCACATGGCTTTTACTCCAGTATAAGCTACCAGCAATATTGCCGTGATTTTAATGCCACGCCTTAGTGATTATATGAGATTCCTGGTGCCACATGGGCAGAATTGTATTTCAAGTAATAGTTAGGCAAGACAAGATTTCTGTTGACCTGATTAGCAATAATGCCTCTCCAAAACGTTAGTCTATAGAAGGATAATTTCATTCTGCTCGGCTACATTTCCCTATTATAATCAAAGCTTAGGACTAAAGAATTTAACTCTACTGGGGGCCCAAAGAGAGATTTGAAAAACAATCAGTTTCTGGTGAAACACAGAATAGAATATTTTATCTTGATTGTTTTTGTGTATATGACATTTCAAAGCTCCGTGACTGGAATGTCCTGGCTGTTTTTCATTTGTAAGGCAATTAAACTTATCTGGTAATGTTATAGGACCACAAAGAGGAAACAATTAAAGTATTGGTCCAATTTACCTGGTGTAGTTTCTTCACAACCCCATTCATCTGAACAACCTGTATTTAAAGCAATGATAAGATATGAGTTCCTGTAAGTATATCTTTTAGATTTTATTCAAATGTGCCATCTATGCTTCCATAAAAGGCGGTAAAAGACTCCAAGTAACTCCACATACAAAAAGGGACCATGATCAACTTCAAAACAAATGCCATGTCCCCATGCTGCTCATTACGATTTTTCTCTTGTTTTGGTTTACTTTATTGCTATCATTGACTTCCTGTTTAATTTACATGTTACCACAGGGGCAATCTTGAGCTACAGTGGCCATGTTAATGGGCATGGGTTGTCACCACTACAGCCCGAGAGTGACTATAGTGTCATATGATGAAAAATTTACACCATCAAGGTGCAAAGGTAAACAAGAGCAGGCAGGAGGCCAGGAGAAAATAGAGTGGGCATTTTATAAATACGGTGCCTTTTCTTATTTGAAGTCATTTGCAGCCACAAGGGTTATTTTATTACAAGTCTGAAAAAACACTTTATGGCTTAATTTTTTTTACAGGATTCAAATTTAAAAATTCTCTATAAACGTAAAAATCTAAAGAATATAATATCTTGCTAAACTTCTGCAAAAAGTAATATTAACATAACATGCAAATTTACGCTTTAAGTGCTAAAACATAAAATGAACAAGCAATTATAGATAGTAATTTAAGCTATAGAAAGGTAGTAAATGCAAGACCTCAACAGTAGAGAATAATTTTTTTGAAGACTGCTACACGGTGGGCCACCGAAAAGAAGTCCAGCATTTGCAAACAATAAAGCTATAACCTATGAACATACCCTAAATAGGCTTTTAAAACTGCTTCTAGTGCTGATTCTTGTAACAAGATATTATAAAAACAGTTGCAAAAAAGTATGTTCTATTTATAATGATCTTAAAAATCTTATGTTTTTCACATTTTACCTGGTTTTGCGGTGGGTACTTCATATCCTAGAATAATGATAAAAATGGAAACCATATTTTATGGAATTTGACAGATGCAGATTTAAAATGATTAGTTATATACATTTAGAAAAGATAATAGTATGGACACTTCTAGGGAAAAAAACAACCAGAGAAATACAGAAAGCATTTATTAAAAAAACGTATACATTTTACTAGAATGTTCTATTTGCTATGTACTTCCTGGTTTAAGTAGAAGAGCAATTGTGCTTTTCTTCTTGTAAACAGAAAATAACTGAACTAAATCGACAGATTCCATTCATTTTTAAAGTACAAATTCTACAAAATTGCATCAGCTTGCAGGAATCAAAAGATATTCTTAAAAGAAAGCTCATAGGAACTGACAAAAAAGAGTCCTTTTTTCATAGTTTTGGGCCACAACTTTTCTTCTGTTCTATTGATGTGCTACCTTAGGTGTACCGGGAGATCAAGGAGGTGGACACTATAACCAGAAATATGTTGTGAATTCAACCAGACACTTTCCAAAGCCAATAAGTTTTGATCAGCTGTTTATAAAAAAGCAAACTGAAACTCTGTGGAAATGGCATAAGACAGGCCATCTTCAACCTCACAAGCCACATAAATTAACAGGGTAGGATAAATCTGCAAATGCTATTACCGTAAAAAAAAGTCTGTGAAAGATAGAACTCAGTCACATGGCTTTTACTCCAGTATAAGCTACCAGCAATATTGCCGTGATTTTAATGCCACGCCTTAGTGATTATATGAGATTCCTGGTGCCACATGGGCAGAATTGTATTTCAAGTAATAGTTAGGCAAGACAAGATTTCTGTTGACCTGATTAGCAATAATGCCTCTCCAAAACGTTAGTCTATAGAAGGATAATTTCATTCTGCTCGGCTACATTTCCCTATTATAATCAAAGCTTAGGACTAAAGAATTTAACTCTACTGGGGGCCCAAAGAGAGATTTGAAAAACAATCAGTTTCTGGTGAAACACAGAATAGAATATTTTATCTTGATTGTTTTTGTGTATATGACATTTCAAAGCTCCGTGACTGGAATGTCCTGGCTGTTTTTCATTTGTAAGGCAATTAAACTTATCTGGTAATGTTATAGGACCACAAAGAGGAAACAATTAAAGTATTGGTCCAATTTACCTGGTGTAGTTTCTTCACAACCCCATTCATCTGAACAACCTGTATTTAAAGCAATGATAAGATATGAGTTCCTGTAAGTATATCTTTTAGATTTTATTCAAATGTGCCATCTATGCTTCCATAAAAGGCGGTAAAAGACTCCAAGTAACTCCACATACAAAAAGGGACCATGATCAACTTCAAAACAAATGCCATGTCCCCATGCTGCTCATTACGATTTTTCTCTTGTTTTGGTTTACTTTATTGCTATCATTGACTTCCTGTTTAATTTACATGTTACCACAGGGGCAATCTTGAGCTACAGTGGCCATGTTAATGGGCATGGGTTGTCACCACTACAGCCCGAGAGTGACTATAGTGTCATATGATGAAAAATTTACACCATCAAGGTGCAAAGGTAAACAAGAGCAGGCAGGAGGCCAGGAGAAAATAGAGTGGGCATTTTATAAATACGGTGCCTTTTCTTATTTGAAGTCATTTGCAGCCACAAGGGTTATTTTATTACAAGTCTGAAAAAACACTTTATGGCTTAATTTTTTTTACAGGATTCAAATTTAAAAATTCTCTATAAACGTAAAAATCTAAAGAATATAATATCTTGCTAAACTTCTGCAAAAAGTAATATTAACATAACATGCAAATTTACGCTTTAAGTGCTAAAACATAAAATGAACAAGCAATTATAGATAGTAATTTAAGCTATAGAAAGGTAGTAAATGCAAGACCTCAACAGTAGAGAATAATTTTTTTGAAGACTGCTACACGGTGGGCCACCGAAAAGAAGTCCAGCATTTGCAAACAATAAAGCTATAACCTATGAACATACCCTAAATAGGCTTTTAAAACCGCTTCTAGTGCTGATTCTTGTAACAAGATATTATAAAAACAGTTGCAAAAAAGTATGTTCTATTTATAATGATCTTAAAAATCTTATGTTTTTCACATTTTACCTGGTTTTGCGGTGGGTACTTCATATCCTAGAATAATGATAAAAATGGAAACCATATTTTATGGAATTTGACAGATGCAGATTTAAAATGATTAGTTATATACATTTAGAAAAGATAATAGTATGGACACTTCTAGGGAAAAAAAACAACCAGAGAAATACAGAAAGCATTTATTAAAAAAACGTATACATTTTACTAGAATGTTCTATTTGCTATGTACTTCCTGGTTTAAGTAGAAGAGCAATTGTGCTTTTCTTCTTGTAAACAGAAAATAACTGAACTAAATCGACAGATTCCATTCATTTTTAAACTACAAATTCTACAAAATTGCATCAGCTTGCAGGAATCAAAAGATATTCTTAAAAGAAAGCTCATAGGAACTGACAAAAAAGAGTCCTTTTTTCATAGTTTTGGGCCACAACTTTTCTTCTGTTCTATTGATGTGCTACCTTAGGTGTACCGGGAGATCAAGGAGGTGGACACTATAACCAGAAATATGTTGTGAATTCAACCAGACACTTTCCAAAGCCAATAAGTTTTGATCAGCTGTTTATAAAAAAGCAAACTGAAACTCTGTGGAAATGGCATAAGACAGGCCATCTTCAACCTCACAAGCCACATAAATTAACAGGGTAGGATAAATCTGCAAATGCTATTACCGTAAAAAAAAGTCTGTGAAAGATAGAACTCAGTCACATGGCTTTTACTCCAGTATAAGCTACCAGCAATATTGCCGTGATTTTAATGCCACGCCTTAGTGATTATATGAGATTCCTGGTGCCACATGGGCAGAATTGTATTTCAAGTAATAGTTAGGCAAGACAAGATTTCTGTTGACCTGATTAGCAATAATGCCTCTCCAAAACGTTAGTCTATAGAAGGATAATTTCATTCTGCTCGGCTACATTTCCCTATTATAATCAAAGCTTAGGACTAAAGAATTTAACTCTACTGGGGGCCCAAAGAGAGATTTGAAAAACAATCAGTTTCTGGTGAAACACAGAATAGAATATTTTATCTTGATTGTTTTTGTGTATATGACATTTCAAAGCTCCGTGACTGGAATGTCCTGGCTGTTTTTCATTTGTAAGGCAATTAAACTTATCTGGTAATGTTATAGGACCACAAAGAGGAAACAATTAAAGTATTGGTCCAATTTACCTGGTGTAGTTTCTTCACAACCCCATTCATCTGAACAACCTGTATTTAAAGCAATGATAAGATATGAGTTCCTGTAAGTATATCTTTTAGATTTTATTCAAATGTGCCATCTATGCTTCCATAAAAGGCGGTAAAAGACTCCAAGTAACTCCACATACAAAAAGGGACCATGATCAACTTCAAAACAAATGCCATGTCCCCATGCTGCTCATTACGATTTTTCTCTTGTTTTGGTTTACTTTATTGCTATCATTGACTTCCTGTTTAATTTACATGTTACCACAGGGGCAATCTTGAGCTACAGTGGCCATGTTAATGGGCATGGGTTGTCACCACTACAGCCCGAGAGTGACTATAGTGTCATATGATGAAAAATTTACACCATCAAGGTGCAAAGGTAAACAAGAGCAGGCAGGAGGCCAGGAGAAAATAGAGTGGGCATTTTATAAATACGGTGCCTTTTCTTATTTGAAGTCATTTGCAGCCACAAGGGTTATTTTATTACAAGTCTGAAAAAACACTTTATGGCTTAATTTTTTTTACAGGATTCAAATTTAAAAATTCTCTATAAACGTAAAAATCTAAAGAATATAATATCTTGCTAAACTTCTGCAAAAAGTAATATTAACATAACATGCAAATTTACGCTTTAAGTGCTAAAACATAAAATGAACAAGCAATTATAGATAGTAATTTAAGCTATAGAAAGGTAGTAAATGCAAGACCTCAACAGTAGAGAATAATTTTTTTGAAGACTGCTACACGGTGGGCCACCGAAAAGAAGTCCAGCATTTGCAAACAATAAAGCTATAACCTATGAACATACCCTAAATAGGCTTTTAAAACCGCTTCTAGTGCTGATTCTTGTAACAAGATATTATAAAAACAGTTGCAAAAAAGTATGTTCTATTTATAATGATCTTAAAAATCTTATGTTTTTCACATTTTACCTGGTTTTGCGGTGGGTACTTCATATCCTAGAATAATGATAAAAATGGAAACCATATTTTATGGAATTTGACAGATGCAGATTTAAAATGATTAGATATGTACATTTAGAAAAGATAATAGTATGGACACTTCTAGGGAAAAAAACAACCAGAGAAATGCAGAAAGCGCTTTTTTTTTAAAACGTATACATTTCACTAGAATGTTCTATTTGCTATGTACTTCCTGGTTTAAGTAGAAGAGCAATTGTGCTTTTCTTCTTGTAAACAGAAAATAACTGAACTAAATCGACAGATTCCATTCATTTTTAAACTACAAATTCTACAAAATTGCATCAGCTTGCAGGAATCAAAAGATATTGTTAAAAGAAAGCTCATAGGAACTGACAACAAAGAGTTCTTTTTTCATAGTTTTGGGCCACAACTTTTCTACTGTTCTATTGATGTGCTACCTTAGGTGTACCGGGAGATCAAGGAGGTGGACATTATAACCAGAAATATGTTGTGAATTTAACCAGACACTTTCCAAAGCCAATTAGTTTGGATCAGCTGTTTATACAAAAGCAAACTGAAACCCTGTGGAAATGGCATAAGACAGGCCATCTTCAACCTCACAAGCCACATAAATTAACAGGGTAGGAAAAATCTGCAAATGCTATTACCGTAAAAAAAAGTCTGTGAAAGACAGAACTCAGTCACATGGCTTTTACTCCAGTATAAGCTACCAGCAATATTGCCGTGATTTTAATGCCACGCCTTAGTGACTATATGAGATTCCTGGTGCCACATGGGCGGAATTGTATTTCAAGTAATAGTTAGGCAAGACAAGATTTCTGTTGACCTGATTAGCAATAATGCCTCTCCAACACGTCAATCTATAGAAGGATAATTTCATTCTGCTCGGCTACATTTCCCTATTATAATCATAGCTTAGGACTAAAGAATTTAACTCTACTGGGTGCCCAAAGAGAGATTTGAAAAACAATCCGTTTCTGGTGAAACACAGAATAGAATATTTTATCTTGATCGTTTTTGTGTATATGACATTTCAAAGCTCCGTGACTTGAATTTCCTGGCTGTTTTTCATTTGTAAGGCAATTAAACTTATCTGGTAATGTTATAGGACCACAAAGAGGAAACAATTAAAGTATTGGTCCAATTTACCTGGTGTAGTTTCTTCACAACCCCATTCATCTGAACAACCTGTATTTAAAGCAATGATAAGATATGAGTTCCTGTAAGTATATCTTTTAGATTTTATTCAAATGTGCCATCTATGCTTCCATAAAAGGCGGTAAAAGACTCCAAGTAACTCCACATACAAAAAGGGACCATGATCAACTTCAAAACAAATGCCATGTCCCCATGCTGCTCATTACGATTTTTCTCTTGTTTTGGTTTACTTTATTGCTATCATTGACTTTCTGTTTAATTTACATGTTACCACAGGGGCAATCTTGAGCTACAGTGGCCATGTGAATGGGTATGGGTTGTCACCACTACAGCCCGAGAGTGACTATAGGGTCATATGATGAAAAATTTACACCATCAAGGTGCAAAGGTAAACAAGAGCAGGCAGGAGGCCAGGAAAAAATAGAGTGGGCATTTTATAAATATGGTGCCTTTTCTTATTTGAAGTCATTTGCAGCCACAAGGGTTATTTTATTACAAGTCTGAAAAAACACTTTATGGCTTAATTTTTTTACAGGATTCAAATCTAAAAATTCTATATAAACATAAAAATCTAAAGAATATAATATCTTGCTAAACTCTGCAAAAAGTAATATTAACATAACATGCAAATTTACGCTTTAAGTGCTAAAACATAAAATGAACAAGCAATTATAGATAGTAATTTAAGCTATAGAAAGGTAGTACATGCAAGACCTCAACAGTAGAGAATAATTTTTTTGAAGACTGCTACACGGTGGGCCACAGAAAAGAAGTCCAGCATTTGCAAACAATAAACCTATAACCTATGAACATACCCTAAATAGGCTTTTAAAACCGCTTCTAGTGCTGATTCTTGTAACAAGATATTATAAAAACAGTTGCAAAAAAGTATGTTCTATTTATAATGATCTTAAAAATCTTATGTTTTTCATATTTTACCTGGTTTTGCGGTGGGTACTTCATATCCTAGAATAATGATAAAAATGGAAACCATATTTTATGGAATTTGACAGATGCAGATTTAAAATGATTAGATATGTACATTTAGAAAAGATAATAGTATGGACACTTCTAGGGAAAAAAACAACCAGAGAAATGCAGAAAGCGCTTTTTAAAAAAAACGTATACATTTCACTAGAATGTTCTATTTGCTATGTACTTCCTGGTTTAAGTAGAAGAGCAATTGTGCTTTTCTTCTTGTAAACAGAAAATAACTGAACTAAATCGACAGATTCCATTCATTTTTAAAGTACAAATTCTACAAAATTGCATCAGCTTGCAGGAATCAAAAGATATTGTTAAAAGAAAGCTCATAGGAACTGACAAAAAAGAGTCCTTTTTTCATAGTTTTGGGCCACAACTTTTCTTCTGTTCTATTGATGTGCTACCTTAGGTGTACCGGGAGATCAAGGAGGTGGACATTATAACCAGAAATATGTTGTGAATTCAACCAGACACTTTCCAAAGCCAATAAGTTTTGATCAGCTGTTTATAAGAAAGCAAACTGAAACCCTGTGGAAATGGCATAAGACAGGCCATCTTCAACCTCACAAGCCACATAAATTAACAGGGTAGGATAAATCTGCAAATGCTATTACCGTAAAAAAAAGTCTGTGAAAGATAGAACTCAGTCACATGGCTTTTACTCCAGTATAAGCTACCAGCAATATTGCCGTGATTTTAATGCCACGCCTTAGTGATTATATGAGATTCCTGGTGCCACATGGGCAGAATTGTATTTCAAGTAATAGTTAGGCAAGACAAGATTTCTGTTGACCTGATTAGCAATAATGCCTCTCCAACACGTTAGTCTATAGAAGGATAATTTCATTCTGCTCGGCTACATTTCCCTATTATAATCAAAGCTTAGGACTAAAGAATTTAACTCTACTGGGGGCCCAAAGAGAGATTTGAAAAACAATCAGTTTCTGGTGAAACACAGAATAGAATATTTTATCTTGATTGTTTTTGTGTATATGACATTTCAAAGCTCCGTGACTTGAATGTCCTGGCTGTTTTTCATTTGTAAGGCAATTAAACTTATCTGGTAATGTTATAGGACCACAAAGAGGAAACAATTAAAGTATTGGTCCAATTTACCTGGTGTAGTTTCTTCACAACCCCATTCATCTGAACAACCTGTATTTAAAGCAATGATAAGATATGAGTTCCTGTAAGTATATCTTTTAGATTTTATTCAAATGTGCCATCTATGCTTCCATAAAAGGCGGTAAAAGACTCCAAGTAACTCCACATACAAAAAGGGACCATGATCAACTTCAAAACAAATGCCATGTCCCCATGCTGCTCATTACGATTTTTCTCTTGTTTTGGTTTACTTTATTGCTATCATTGACTTCCTGTTTAATTTACATGTTACCACAGGGGCAATCTTGAGCTACAGTGGCCATGTTAATGGGCATGGGTTGTCACCACTACAGCCCGAGAGTGACTATAGGGTCATATGATGAAAAATTTACACCATCAAGGTGCAAAGGTAAACAAGAGCAGGCAGGAGGCCAGGAGAAAATAGAGTGGGCATTTTATAAATACGGTGCCTTTTCTTATTTGAAGTCATTTGCAGCCACAAGGGTTATTTTATTACAAGTCTGAAAAAACACTTTATGGCTTAATTTTTTTTACAGGATTCAAATTTAAAAATTCTCTATAAACGTAAAAATCTAAAGAATATAATATCTTGCTAAACTTCTGCAAAAAGTAATATTAACATAACATGCAAATTTACGCTTTAAGTGCTAAAACATAAAATGAACAAGCAATTATAGATAGTAATTTAAGCTATAGAAAGGTAGTAAATGCAAGACCTCAACAGTAGAGAATAATTTTTTTGAAGACTGCTACACGGTGGGCCACAGAAAAGAAGTCCAGCATTTGCAAACAATAAAGCTATAACCTATGAACATACCCTAAATAGGCTTTTAAAACCGCTTCTAGTGCTGATTCTTGTAACAAGATATTATAAAAACAGTTGCAAAAAAGTATGTTCTATTTATAATGATCTTAAAAATCTTATGTTTTTCACATTTTACCTGGTTTTGCGGTGGGTACTTCATATCCTAGAATAATGATAAAAATGGAAACCATATTTTATGGAATTTGACAGATGCAGATTTAAAATGATTAGATATGTACATTTAGAAAAGATAATAGTATGGACACTTCTAGGGAAAAAAACAACCAGAGAAATGCAGAAAGCGCTTTTTTTTTAAAACGTATACATTTCACTAGAATGTTCTATTTGCTATGTACTTCCTGGTTTAAGTAGAAGAGCAATTGTGCTTTTCTTCTTGTAAACAGAAAATAACTGAACTAAATCGACAGATTCCATTCATTTTTAAAGTACAAATTCTACAAAATTGCATCAGCTTGCAGGAATCAAAAGATATTGTTAAAAGAAAGCTCATAGGAACTGACAAAAAAGAGTCCTTTTTTCATAGTTTTGGGCCACAACTTTTCTTCTGTTCTATTGATGTGCTACCTTAGGTGTACCGGGAGATCAAGGAGGTGGACATTATAACCAGAAATATGTTGTGAATTCAACCAGACACTTTCCAAAGCCAATTAGTTTGGATCAGCTGTTTATACAAAAGCAAACTGAAACCCTGTGGAAATGGCATAAGACAGGCCATCTTCAACCTCACAAGCCACATAAATTAACAGGGTAGGATAAATCTGCAAATGCTATTACCGTAAAAAAAAGTCTGTGAAAGATAGAACTCAGTCACATGGCTTTTACTCCAGTATAAGCTACCAGCAATATTGCCGTGATTTTAATGCCACGCCTTAGTGATTATATGAGATTCCTGGTGCCACATGGGCGGAATTGTATTTCAAGTAATAGTTAGGCAAGACAAGATTTCTGTTGACCTGATTAGCAATAATGCCTCTCCAACACGTTAGTCTATAGAAGGATAATTTCATTCTGCTCGGCTACATTTCCCTATTATAATCAAAGCTTAGGACTAAAGAATTTAACTCTACTGGGGGCCCAAAGAGAGATTTGAAAAACAATCAGTTTCTGGTGAAACACAGAATAGAATATTTTATCTTGATTGTTTTTGTGTATATGACATTTCAAAGCTCCGTGACTTGAATGTCCTGGCTGTTTTTCATTTGTAAGGCAATTAAACTTATCTGGTAATGTTATAGGACCACAAAGAGGAAACAATTAAAGTATTGGTCCAATTTACCTGGTGTAGTTTCTTCACAACCCCATTCATCTGAACAACCTGTATTTAAAGCAATGATAAGATATGAGTTCCTGTAAGTATATCTTTTAGATTTTATTCAAATGTGCCATCTATGCTTCCATAAAAGGCGGTAAAAGACTCCAAGTAACTCCACATACAAAAAGGGACCATGATCAACTTCAAAACAAATGCCATGTCCCCATGCTGCTCATTACGATTTTTCTCTTGTTTTGGTTTACTTTATTGCTATCATTGACTTCCTGTTTAATTTACATGTTACCACAGGGGCAATCTTGAGCTACAGTGGCCATGTTAATGGGCATGGGTTGTCACCACTACAGCCCGAGAGTGACTATAGGGTCATATGATGAAAAATTTACACCATCAAGGTGCAAAGGTAAACAAGAGCAGGCAGGAGGCCAGGAGAAAATAGAGTGGGCATTTTATAAATACGGTGCCTTTTCTTATTTGAAGTCATTTGCAGCCACAAGGGTTATTTTATTACAAGTCTGAAAAAACACTTTATGGCTTAATTTTTTTTACAGGATTCAAATTTAAAAATTCTCTATAAACGTAAAAATCTAAAGAATATAATATCTTGCTAAACTTCTGCAAAAAGTAATATTAACATAACATGCAAATTTACGCTTTAAGTGCTAAAACATAAAATGAACAAGCAATTATAGATAGTAATTTAAGCTATAGAAAGGTAGTACATGCAAGACCTCAACAGTAGAGAATAATTTTTTTGAAGACTGCTACACGGTGGGCCACAGAAAAGAAGTCCAGCATTTGCAAACAATAAAGCTATAACCTATGAACATACCCTAAATAGGCTTTTAAAACCGCTTCTAGTGCTGATTCTTGTAACAAGATATTATAAAAACAGTTGCAAAAAAGTATGTTCTATTTATAATGATCTTAAAAATCTTATGTTTTTCACATTTTACCTGGTTTTGCGGTGGGTACTTCATATCCTAGAATAATGATAAAAATGGAAACCATATTTTATGGAATTTGACAGATGCAGATTTAAAATGATTAGATATGTACATTTAGAAAAGATAATAGTATGGACACTTCTAGGGAAAAAAACAACCAGAGAAATGCAGAAAGCGCTTTTTTTTAAAAACGTATACATTTCACTAGAATGTTCTATTTGCTATGTACTTCCTGGTTTAAGTAGAAGAGCAATTGTGCTTTTCTTCTTGTAAACAGAAAATAACTGAACTAAATCGACAGATTCCATTCATTTTTAAAGTACAAATTCTACAAAATTGCATCAGCTTGCAGGAATCAAAAGATATTGTTAAAAGAAAGCTCATAGGAACTGACAAAAAAGAGTCCTTTTTTCATAGTTTTGGGCCACAACTTTTCTTCTGTTCTATTGATGTGCTACCTTAGGTGTACCGGGAGATCAAGGAGGTGGACATTATAACCAGAAATATGTAGTGAATTCAACCAGACACTTTCCAAAGCCAATAAGTTTTGATCAGCTGTTTATAAGAAAGCAAACTGAAACCCTGTGGAAATGGCATAAGACAGGCCATCTTCAACCTCACAAGCCACATAAATTAACAGGGTAGGATAAATCTGCAAATGCTATTACCGTAAAAAAAAGTCTGTGAAAGATAGAACTCAGTCACATGGCTTTTACTCCAGTATAAGCTACCAGCAATATTGCCGTGATTTTAATGCCACGCCTTAGTGATTATATGAGATTCCTGGTGCCACATGGGCAGAATTGTATTTCAAGTAATAGTTAGGCAAGACAAGATTTCTGTTGACCTGATTAGCAATAATGCCTCTCCAACACGTTAGTCTATAGAAGGATAATTTCATTCTGCTCGGCTACATTTCCCTATTATAATCAAAGCTTAGGACTAAAGAATTTAACTCTACTGGGGGCCCAAAGAGAGATTTGAAAAACAATCAGTTTCTGGTGAAACACAGAATAGAATATTTTATCTTGATTGTTTTTGTGTATATGACATTTCAAAGCTCCGTGACTTGAATGTCCTGGCTGTTTTTCATTTGTAAGGCAATTAAACTTATCTGGTAATGTTATAGGACCACAAAGAGGAAACAATTAAAGTATTGGTCCAATTTACCTGGTGTAGTTTCTTCACAACCCCATTCATCTGAACAACCTGTATTTAAAGCAATGATAAGATATGAGTTCCTGTAAGTATATCTTTTAGATTTTATTCAAATGTGCCATCTATGCTTCCATAAAAGGCGGTAAAAGACTCCAAGTAACTCCACATACAAAAAGGGACCATGATCAACTTCAAAACAAATGCCATGTCCCCATGCTGCTCATTACGATTTTTCTCTTGTTTTGGTTTACTTTATTGCTATCATTGACTTCCTGTTTAATTTACATGTTACCACAGGGGCAATCTTGAGCTACAGTGGCCATGTTAATGGGCATGGGTTGTCACCACTACAGCCCGAGAGTGACTATAGGGTCATATGATGAAAAATTTACACCATCAAGGTGCAAAGGTAAACAAGAGCAGGCAGGAGGCCAGGAGAAAATAGAGTGGGCATTTTATAAATACGGTGCCTTTTCTTATTTGAAGTCATTTGCAGCCACAAGGGTTATTTTATTACAAGTCTGAAAAAACACTTTATGGCTTAATTTTTTTTACAGGATTCAAATTTAAAAATTCTCTATAAACGTAAAAATCTAAAGAATATAATATCTTGCTAAACTTCTGCAAAAAGTAATATTAACATAACATGCAAATTTACGCTTTAAGTGCTAAAACATAAAATGAACAAGCAATTATAGATAGTAATTTAAGCTATAGAAAGGTAGTACATGCAAGACCTCAACAGTAGAGAATAATTTTTTTGAAGACTGCTACACGGTGGGCCACAGAAAAGAAGTCCAGCATTTGCAAACAATAAAGCTATAACCTATGAACATACCCTAAATAGGCTTTTAAAACCGCTTCTAGTGCTGATTCTTGTAACAAGATATTATAAAAACAGTTGCAAAAAAGTATGTTCTATTTATAATGATCTTAAAAATCTTATGTTTTTCACATTTTACCTGGTTTTGCGGTGGGTACTTCATATCCTAGAATAATGATAAAAATGGAAACCATATTTTATGGAATTTGACAGATGCAGATTTAAAATGATTAGATATGTACATTTAGAAAAGATAATAGTATGGACACTTCTGGGGAAAAAAACAACCAGAGAAATGCAGAAAGCGCTTTTTTAAAAAACGTATACATTTCACTAGTATGTTCTATTTGCTATGTACTTCCTGGTTTAAGTAGAAGAGCAATTGTGCTTTTCTTCTTGTAAACAGAAAATAACTGAACTAAATCGACAGATTCCATTCATTTTTAAAGTACAAATTCTACAAAATTGCATCAGCTTGCAGGAATCAAAAGATATTGTTAAAAGAAAGCTCATAGGAACTGACAAAAAAGAGTCCTTTTTTCATAGTTTTGGGCCACAACTTTTCTTCTGTTCTATTGATGTGCTACCTTAGGTGTACCGGGAGATCAAGGAGGTGGACATTATAACCAGAAATATGTTGTGAATTCAACCAGACACTTTCCAAAGCCAATAAGTTTTGATCAGCTGTTTATAAAAAAGCAAACTGAAACTCTGTGGAAATGGCATAAGACAGGCCATCTTCAACCTCACAAGCCACATAAATTAACAGGGTAGGATAAATCTGCAAATGCTATTACCGTAAAAAAAAGTCTGTGAAAGATAGAACTCAGTCACATGGCTTTTACTCCAGTATAAGCTACCAGCAATATTGCCGTGATTTTAATGCCACGCCTTAGTGATTATATGAGATTCCTGGTGCCACATGGGCAGAATTGTATTTCAAGTAATAGTTAGGCAAGACAAGATTTCTGTTGACCTGATTAGCAATAATGCCTCTCCAACACGTTAGTCTATAGAAGGATAATTTCATTCTGCTCGGCTACATTTCCCTATTATAATCAAAGCTTAGGACTAAAGAATTTAACTCTACTGGGGGCCCAAAGAGAGATTTGAAAAACAATCAGTTTCTGGTGAAACACAGAATAGAATATTTTATCTTGATTGTTTTTGTGTATATGACATTTCAAAGCTCCGTGACTTGAATTTCCTGGCTGTTTTTCATTTGTAAGGCAATTAAACTTATCTGGTAATGTTATAGGACCACAAAGAGGAAACAATTAAAGTATTGGTCCAATTTACCTGGTGTAGTTTCTTCACAACCCCATTCATCTGAACAACCTGTATTTAAAGCAATGATAAGATATGAGTTCCTGTAAGTATATCTTTTAGATTTTATTCAAATGTGCCATCTATGCTTCCATAAAAGGCGGTAAAAGACTCCAAGTAACTCCACATACAAAAAGGGACCATGATCAACTTCAAAACAAATGCCATGTCCCCATGCTGCTCATTACGATTTTTCTCTTGTTTTGGTTTACTTTATTGCTATCATTGACTTCCTGTTTAATTTACATGTTACCACAGGGGCAATCTTGAGCTACAGTGGCCATGTTAATGGGCATGGGTTGTCACCACTACAGCCCGAGAGTGACTATAGGGTCATATGATGAAAAATTTACACCATCAAGGTGCAAAGGTAAACAAGAGCAGGCAGGAGGCCAGGAGAAAATAGAGTGGGCATTTTATAAATACGGTGCCTTTTCTTATTTGAAGTCATTTGCAGCCACAAGGGTTATTTTATTACAAGTCTGAAAAAACACTTTATGGCTTAATTTTTTTTACAGGATTCAAATCTAAAAATTCTATATAAACGTAAAAATCTAAAGAATATAATATCTTGCTAAACTTCTGCAAAAAGTAATATTAACATAACATGCAAATTTACGCTTTAAGTGCTAAAACATAAAATGAACAAGCAATTATAGATAGTAATTTAAAGGGGTTGTCCCGCGCCGAAACGGTTTTTTTTTTTTTCAAACCCCCCCCCCCCCGTTCGGCGCGAGACAACCCCGATGCAGGGGTTAAAAAAGAACACCGCACAGCGCTTACCTGAATCCCCGCGCTCCGGTGACTTCTTACTTACCTGCTGAAGATGGCCGCCGGGATCTTCTCCCTCGGTGGACCGCAGGGCTTCTGTGCGGTCCATTGCCGATTCCAGCCTCCTGATTGGCTGGAATCGGCACGTGACGGGGCGGAGCTACACGGAGCCCCATTGAGAAAAGAAGAAGACCCGGACTGCGCAAGTGCGTCTAATTTGACCATTAGACGCTGAAAATTAGACGGGCACCATGGAGACGAGGACGCCACCAACGGAACAGGTAAGTGAATAACTTTTGATAACTTCTGTATGTCTCATAATTAATGCACAATGTACATTACAAAGTGCATTAATATGGCCATACAGAAGTGTATAGACCCACTTTGTTTCGCGTGACAACCCCTTTAAGCTATAGAAAGGTAGTAGATGCAAGACCTCAACAGTAGAGAATAATTTTTTTGAAGACTGCTAAACGGTGGGCCACAGAAAAGAAGTCCAGCATTTGCAAACAATAAACCTATAACCTATGAACATACCCTAAATAGGCTTTTAAAACCGCTTCTAGTGCTGATTCTTGTAACAAGATATTATAAACACAGGTGCAAAAAAGCATGTTCTATTTATAATGATCTTAAAAATCTTATGTTTTTCACATTTTACCTTGTTTTGCGGTGGGTACTTCATATCCTAGAATAATGATAAAAATGGAAACCATATTTTATGGAATTTGACAGATGCAGATTTAAAATGATTAGATATGTACATTTAGAAAAGATAATACTATGGACACTTCTAGGGAAAAAAACAACCAGAGAAATGCAGAAAGCGTTTTTTTTTAAAAACGTATACATTTCACTAGAATGTTCTATTTGCTATGTACTTCCTGGTTTAAGTAGAAGAGCAATTGTGCTTTTCTTCTTGTAAACAGAAAATAACTGAACTAAATCGACAGATTCCATTCATTTTTAAAGTATAAATTCTACAAAATTGCATCAGTTTGCAGGAATCAAAAGATATTGTTAAAAGAAAGCTCATAGGAACTGACAACAAAGAGTCCTTTTTTCATAGTTTTGGGCCACAACTTTTCTTCTGTTCTATTGATGTGCTACCTTAGGTGTACCGGGAGATCAAGGAGGTGGACATTATAACCAGAAATATGTTGTGAATTCAACCAGACACTTTCCAAAGCCAATTAGTTTGGATCAGCTGTTTATACAAAAGCAAACTGAAACCCTGTGGAAATGGCATAAGACAGGCCATCTTCAACCTCACAAGCCACATAAATTAACAGGGTAGGATAAATCTGCAAATGCTATTACCGTAAAAAAAAGTCTGTGAAAGATAGAACTCAGTCACATGGCTTTTACTCCAGTATAAGCTACCAGCAATATTGCCGTGATTTTAATGCCACGCCTTAGTGATTATATGAGATTCCTGGTGCCACATGGGCAGAATTGTATTTCAAGTAATAGTTAGGCAAGACAAGATTTCTGTTGACCTGATTAGCAATAATGCCTCTCCAACACGTTAGTCTATAGAAGGATAATTTAATTCTGCTCGGCTACATTTCCCTATTATAATCAAAGCTTAGGACTAAAGAATTTAACTCTACTGGGGGCCCAAAGAGAGATTTGAAAAACAATCAGTTTCTGGTGAAACACAGAATAGAATATTTTATCTTGATTGTTTTTGTGTATATGACATTTCAAAGCTCCGTGACTTGAATTTCCTGGCTGTTTTTCATTTGTAAGGCAATTAAACTTATCTGGTAATGTTATAGGACCACAAAGAGGAAACAATTAAAGTATTGGTCCAATTTACCTGGTGTAGTTTCTTCACAACCCCATTCATCTGAACAACCTGTATTTAAAGCAATGATTAGATATGAGTTCCTGTAAGTATATCTTTTAGATTTTATTCAAATGTGCCATCTATGCTTCCATAAAAGGCGGTAAAAGACTCCAAGTAACTCCACATACAAAAAGGGACCATGATCAACTTCAAAACAAATGCCATGTCCCCATGCTGCTCATTACGATTTTCCTCTTGTTTTTGGTTTACTTTATTGCTATCATTGACTTCCTGTTTAATTTACATGTTACCACAGGGGCAATCTTGAGCTACAGTGGCCATGTGAATGGGTATGGGTTGTCACCACTACAGCCCGAGAGTGACTATAGGGTCATATGATGAAAAAGTTACACCATCAAGGTGCAAAGGTAAACAAGAGCAGGCAGGAGGCCAGGAAAAAATAGAGTGGGCATTTTATAAATACGGTGCCTTTTCTTGTTTGAAGTCATTTGCAGCCACAAGGGTTATTTTATTACAAGTCTGAAAAAACACTTTATGGCTTAATTTTTTTTTTACATGATTCAAATCTAAAAATTCTACATAAACATAAAAATCTAAAGAATATAATATCTTGCTAAACTTGTGCAAATAGTAAAATTCCCATAACATGCAAATTTACGCTTTAAGTGCTAAAACATAAAATGAACAAGCATTTATAGACAGTAATTTAAGCTATAGAAAGGTAGTAGATGCAAGACCTCAACAGTAGAGAATAATTTTTTTGAAGACTGCTACACGGTGGGCCACAGAAAAGAAGTCCAGCATTTGCAAACAATAAACCTATAACCTATGAACATACCCTAAATAGGCTTTTAAAACCGCTTCTAGTGCTGATTCTTGTAACAAGATATTATAAAAACAGTTGCAAAAAAGTATGTTCTATTTATAATGATCTTAAATATCTTATTTTTTTCACATTTTACCTGGTTTTGCGGTGGGTACTTCATATCCTAGAATAATGATAAAAATGGAAACCATATTTTATGGAATTTGACAGATGCAGATTTAAAATGATTAGATATGTACATTTAGAAAAGATAATAGTATGGACACTTCTAGGGAAAAAAACAACCAGAGAAATGCAGAAAGCGCTTTTTTAAAAAAACGTATACATTTCACTAGAATGTTCTATTTGCTATGTACTTCCTGGTTTAAGTAGAAGAGCAATTGTGCTTTTCTTCTTGTAAACAGAAAATAACTGAACTACATCGACAGATTCCATTCATTTTTAAACTACAAATTCTACAAAATTGCATCAGCTTGCAGGAATCAAAAGATATTGTTAAAAGAAAGCTCATAGGAACTGACAACAAAGAGTCCTTTTTTCATAGTTTTGGGCCACAACTTTTCTTCTGTTCTATTGATGTGCTACCTTAGGTGTACCGGGAGATCAAGGAGGTGGACATTATAACCAGAAATATGTTGTGAATTCAACCAGACACTTTCCAAAGCCAATTAGTTTGGATCAGCTGTTTATACAAAAGCAAACTGAAACCCTGTGGAAATGGCATAAGACAGGCCATCTTCAACCTCACAAGCCACATAAATTAACAGGGTAGGATAAATCTGCAAATGCTATTACCGTAAAAAAAAGTCTGTGAAAGACAGAACTCAGTCACATGGCTTTTACTCCAGTATAAGCTACCAGCAATATTGCCGTGATTTTAATGCCACGCCTTAGCGACTATATGAGATCCTGGTGCCACATGGGCAGAATTGTATTTCAAGTAATAGTTAGGCAAGACAAGATTTCTGTTGACCTGATTAGCAATAATGCCTCTCCAACACGTCAATCTATAGAAGGATAATTTCATTCTGCTCGGCTACATTTCCCTATTATAATCATAGCTTAGGACTAAAGAATTTAACTCTACTGGGGGCCCAAAGACAGATTTGAAAAACAATCCTTTTCTGGTGAAACACAGAATAGAATATTTTATCTTGATTGTTTTTGTGTATATGACATTTCAAAGCTCCGTGACTTGAATTTCCTGGCTGTTTTTCATTTGTAAGGCAATTAAACTTATCTGGTAATGTTACAGGACCACAAAGAGGAAACAATTAAAGTATTGGTCCAATTTACCTGGTGTAGTTTCTTCACAACCCCATTCATCTGAACAACCTATATTTAAAGCAATGATAAGATATGAGTTCCTGTAAGTATATCTTTTAGATTTTATTCAAATGTGCCATCTATGCTTCCATAAAAGGCGGTAAAAGACTCCAAGTAACTCCACATACAAAAAGGGACCATGATCAACTTCAAAACAAATGCCATGTCCCCATGCTGCTCATTACGATTTTTCTCTTGTTTTGGTTTACTTTATTGCTATCATTGACTTTCTGTTTAATTTACATGTTACCACAGGGGCAATCTTGAGCTACAGTGGCCATGTGAATGGGTATGGGTTGTCACCACTACAGCCCGAGAGTGACTATAGGGTCATATGATGAAAAAGTTACACCATCAAGGTGCAAAGGTAAACAAGAGCAGGCAGGAGGCCAGGAAAAAATAGAGTGGGCATTTTATAAATACGGTGCCTTTTCTTATTTGAAGTCATTTGCAGCCACAAGGGTTATTTTATTACAAGTCTGAAAAAACACTTTATGGCTTAATTTTTTTACAGGATTCAAATCTAAAAATTCTATATAAACATAAAAATCTAAAGAATATAATATCTTGCTAAACTCTGCAAAAAGTAATATTAACATAACATGCAAATTTACGCTTTAAGTGCTAAAACATAAAATGAACAAGCAATTATAGATAGTAATTTAAGCTATAGAAAGGTAGTAGATGCAAGACCTCAACAGTAGAGAATAATTTTTTTGAAGACTGCTACACGGTGGGCCACAGAAAAGAAGTCCAGCATTTGCAAACAATAAACCTATAACCTATGAACATACCCTAAATAGGCTTTTAAAACCGCTTCTAGTGCTGATTCTTGTAACAAGATATTATAAAAACAGTTGCAAAAAAGTATGTTCTATTTATAATGATCTTAAAAATCTTATGTTTTTCATATTTTACCTGGTTTTGCGGTGGGTACTTCATATCCTAGAATAATGATAAAAATGGAAACCATATTTTATGGAATTTGACAGATGCAGATTTAAAATGATTAGATATGTACATTTAGAAAAGATAATAGTATGGACACTTCTAGGGAAAAAAACAACCAGAGAAATGCAGAAAGCGCTTTTTTAAAAAAACGTATACATTTCACTAGAATGTTCTATTTGCTATGTACTTCCTGGTTTAAGTAGAAGAGCAATTGTGCTTTTCTTCTTGTAAACAGAAAATAACTGAACTAAATCGACAGATTCCATTCATTTTTAAAGTACAAATTCTACAAAATTGCATCAGCTTGCAGGAATCAAAAGATATTGTTAAAAGAAAGCTCATAGGAACTGACAACAAAGAGTCCTTTTTTCATAGTTTTGGGCCACAACTTTTCTTCTGTTCTATTGATGTGCTACCTTAGGTGTACCGGGAGATCAAGGAGGTGGACATTATAACCAGAAATATGTTGTGAATTCAACCAGACACTTTCCAAAGCCAATTAGTTTGGATCAGCTGTTTATACAAAAGCAAACTGAAACCCTGTGGAAATGGCATAAGACAGGCCATCTTCAACCTCACAAGCCACATAAATTAACAGGGTAGGATAAATCTGCAAATGCTATTACCGTAAAAAAAAGTCTGTGAAAGACAGAACTCAGTCACATGGCTTTTACTCCAGTATAAGCTACCAGCAATATTGCCGTGATTTTAATGCCACGCCTTAGCGACTATATGAGATTCCTGGTGCCACATGGGCAGAATTGTATTTCAAGTAATAGTTAGGCAAGACAAGATTTCTGTTGACCTGATTAGCAATAATGCCTCTCCAACACGTCAATCTATAGAAGGATAATTTCATTCTGCTCGGCTACATTTCCCTATTATAATCATAGCTTAGGACTAAAGAATTTAACTCTACTGGGTGCCCAAAGAGAGATTTGAAAAACAATCCGTTTCTGGTGAAACACAGAATAGAATATTTTATCTTGATCGTTTTTGTGTATATGACATTTCAAAGCTCCGTGACTTGAATTTCCTGGCTGTTTTTCATTTGTAAGGCAATTAAACTTATCTGGTAATGTTATAGGACCACAAAGAGGAAACAATTAAAGTATTGGTCCAATTTACCTGGTGTAGTTTCTTCACAACCCCATTCATCTGAACAACCTGTATTTAAAGCAATAATAAGATATGAGTTCCTGTAAGTATATCTTTTAGATTTTATTCAAATGTGCCATCTATGCTTCCATAAAAGGCGGTAAAAGACTCCAAGTAACTCCACATACAAAAAGGGACTATGATCAACTTCAAAACAAATGCCATGTCCCCATGCTGCTCATTACGATTTTTCTCTTGTTTTGGTTTACTTTATTGCTATCATTGACTTCCTGTTTAATTTACATGTTACCACAGGGGCAATCTTGAGCTACAGTGGCCATGTTAATGGGTATGGGTTGTCACCACTACAGCCCGAGAGTGACTATAGGGTCATATGATGAAAAACTTACACCATCAGGCCTTAGTCACACGGGCGTTTTTTGGCGCGATTTGCGGATCGCATGACGGATGCGCATCCGCAAATCGCGTGACCGTTGCGCGCAAGTCGCCCGGAAATCACCCGAAAATCTGCTCCTAGCCGCGTTTCATTAGAAACGGGCCGGAGCTGTCCAGCGCATTGCATTCAATGGAGACGGCAATAGAGCCGCCTCCATTTAAAGCAATGCGCTGCGGCCGAGTCTGGGATGAATTGTCGGTAAGGGCTTAAATATATAAGCCCTTCCCTGCAATTCATCCTAAAATGTGTTAAAATAAAAAAAAATTGTATACTCACTTTCTCCCGGCAGCCGGAGCGCCGCGCGGCCGTCCTGCAGTGGGTGTGAAGGGGGTGTGAGTCAGACCTGCCCCCTGATTGGCTCAGCGCTGAGCCAATCAGAGGCATGCCTCACTCACACCCATTCATGAATTCATGAATGGATGTGAGTCAGACCTGCCCCTGATTGGCTCAGCGCTGAGAGGCAGCAGTCACTCACCCATTCATGAATTCATGAATGGGTGTGTGAGTGAAACCGGCCTCTGATTGGTCAGGGCTGTGACCAATCAGAGGCAGATCATTCAGCAGGCGGGGATTTTAAAGCCCCGCCGGCTGAATAGTGCCGAGAAGCAGTTCAGGAGAACTGACAGCGGCCGCGGCTGGACTCCGGCTGCAGCGGAAAGGTGAGTATACAATTTTTTTTTATTTTAACACATTTTAGGATGAATTGCAGGGAAGGGCTTTTATATTTAACCCCTTCCCGACAATTCACCCCGCGCACGCCGGCAGCTCATTGCTTTCAATGGAGCGGCTGTATTGCCGCTCCATTGAATTCAATGGGCAAACATCGTTCTTCTCTGCCACAGCTGTTACAGCTGTGGCAGAGAAGAATGATTTGTCTTCTATATGTTCTCAATGGGGTCGGCGCTGCTGCCGCCGGCCCCATTGAGTACATATACAGAAGAGAACAGGAATCGCAGATCGCAGATAGGTGCGATTTGCGATTTTCTGTTCTATAATTTATCGAACGAGCGCATAAAAAGCGCTCATGTGTCCGATACCATTGCAAAGCAATAGTTTTATAAAATCGCCGGACGCATGCGCAAATCGCGGCTAAAAACACCCGTCTGACTAAGGCCTCAAGGTGCAAAGGTAAACAAGAGCAGGCAGGAGGCCAGGAAAAAATAGAGTGGGCATTTTATAAATACGGTGCCTTTTCTTATTTGAAGTCATTTGCAGCCACAAGGGTTATTTTATTACAAGTCTGAAAAAACACTATGGCTTAATATTTTTACAGGATTCAAATCTAAAAATTCTATATAAACATAAAAATCTAAAGAATATAATATCTTGCTAAACTCTGCAAAAAGTAATATTACCATAACATGCAAATTTACGCTTTAAGTGCTAAAACATAAAATGAACAAGCAATTATAGATAGTAATTTAAGCTATAGAAAGGTAGTAAATGCAAGACCTCAACAGTAGAGAATAATTTTTTTTAAAGAATGATACACGGTGGGCCACAGAAAAGAAGTCCAGCATTTGCAAACAATAAACCTATAACCTATGAACATACCCTAAATAGGCTTTTAAAACCGCTTCTAGTGCTGATTCTTGTAACAAGATATTATAAAAACAGTTGGAAAAAAGTATGTTCTATTTATAATGATCTTAAAAATCTTATGTTTTTCACATTTTACCTGGTTTTGCGGTGGGTACTTCATATCCTAGAATAATGATAAAAATGGAAACCATATTTTATGGAATTTGACAGATGCAGATTTAAAATGATTAGATATGTACATTTAGAAAAGATAATAGTATGGACACTTCTAGGGAAAAAAACAACCAGAGAAATGCAGAAAGCGCTTTTTTAAAAAAACGTATACATTTCACTAGAATGTTCTATTTGCTATGTACTTCCTGGTTTAAGTAGAAGAGCAATTGTGCTTTTCTTCTTGTAAACAGAAAATAACTGAACTAAATCGACAGATTCCATTCATTTTTAAAGTACAAATTCTACAAAATTGCATCAGCTTGCAGGAATCAAAAGATATTGTTAAAAGAAAGCTCATAGGAACTGACAAAAAAGAGTCCTTTTTTCATAGTTTTGGGCCACAACTTTTCTTCTGTTCTATTGATGTGCTACCTTAGGTGTACCGGGAGATCAAGGAGGTGGACATTATAACCAGAAATATGTTGTGAATTCAACCAGACACTTTCCAAAGCCAATTAGTTTGGATCAGCTGTTTATACAAAAGCAAACTGAAACCCTGTGGAAATGGCATAAGACAGGCCATCTTCAACCTCACAAGCCACATAAATTAACAGGGTAGGATAAATCTGCAAATGCTATTACCGTAAAAAAAAGTCTGTGAAAGATAGAACTCAGTCACATGGCTTTTACTCCAGTATAAGCTACCAGCAATATTGCCGTGATTTTAATGCCACGCCTTAGTGATTATATGAGATTCCTGGTGCCACATGGGCAGAATTGTATTTCAAGTAATAGTTAGGCCAGACAAGATTTCTGTTGACCTGATCAGCAATAATGCCTCTCCAACACGTCAGTCTATAAAAGGACAATTTCACTCTGCTCTGCTACATTTCCCTATTATAATCAAAGCTTAAGACTAAAGAATTTAACTCTACTGGGGGCCCAAGGAGAGATTTGAAAAACAATCCTTTTCTGGTGAAACACAGAATAGAATATTTTATCTTGATCGTTTTTGTGTATATGACATTTCAAAGCTCCGTGACTTGAATTTCCTGGCTGTTTTTCATTTGTAAGGCAATTAAACTTATCTGGTAATGTTATAGGACCACAAAGAGGAAACAATTAAAGTATTGGTCCAATTTACCTGGTGTAGTTTCTTCACAACCCCATTCATCTGAACAACCTGTATTTAAAGCAATAATAAGATATGAGTTCCTGTAAGTATATCTTTTAGATTTTATTCAAATGTGCCATCTATGCTTCCATAAAAGGCGGTAAAAGACTGCAAGTAACTCCACATACAAAAAGGGACCATGATCAACTTCAAAACAAATGCCATGTCCCCATGCTGCTCATTACGATTTTTCTCTTGTTTTGGTTTACTTTATTGCTATCATTGACTTCCTGTTTAATTTACATGTTACCACAGGGGCAATCTTGAGCTACAGTGGCCATGTTAACCCCTTGAGTGGCGGGTTTCCTACCACCCTGTCGTGCCCACCAGGGCAGGTTTTTTAAAATGGTCCAATCATTGAATTTCAACTAATTTTGCAGTTGCGTCTCAAGAGCCATAACTTTTTCATTTTTCCATTGACATGGCCATATGAGGGCTTGTTTTTTGCGGGACAAGTTGTGATTTTTTAAACAGGGGGGGGAGCAAAAAAAGAAATGGGGAAAAAAGAAAAAAAGGGGCCATGTCATTAAGGGGTTAAATAATGCATTAACTTCCTTCTCTGGGTCATTACGATGCATGGATACCACATGTGTGATTGTATTTTTGATTTTTTTACAAAGTAAAGGGAGACAAGTGTTTTTATTATTTTTTTATAATTTTTTAACTTTTTTTTTTTTTAATTTTAATTGTTTTTTTTTGTCCCTTTAGGGGGCTTCTACAGGGACCCATCAGGACCCCTGATCACATTCCGGGGGTCCGATGGTGACAGCCCTTTACATGCTGCAGTGACAGCCCTTTACATGCTGCAGTCACATAGACTGCAGCATGTAAGGGGTTAACACAGCAGAGATCTGAGGTTTTCTCTTATCTCTGCTGTAAGAGCTAGTACCTAGCTGTCCTCTGACAGCTAACAACCAGCTCTCCCTGCCACAGAGACCATCGGCTTGCTTCTGACAAGCCGATGGTCTCTATGGCAACCTGTAAACAAACCAGTGCAGCAGATTGCCGACATATCTGCAATATCTTCTGCTGGTTTTTCAAAGCCCTTGCTTTGTTCTCTCTGGGTCTGTGCAGGCAGAGCACACTGTCACAGCTTGTGGCATTGTGCTCTGCAGCTCCCATAGTGATACATAGCCCGGAAATCCTCTGGGCTATGTTGCTATGAGCAGTGGAGCTCGTCCCGGAAATTTTACGGGCGTGCCACTCAAGGGGTTAATGGGTATGGGTTGTCACCACTACAGCCCGAGAGTGACTATAGGGTCATATAATGAAAAGTTTACACCATCAAGGTGCAAAGGTAAACGAGCAGGCAGGAGGCCAGGAAAAAATAGAGTGGGCATTTTATAAATACGGTGCCTTTTCTTATTTGAAGTCATTTGCAGCCACAAGGGTTATTTTATTACAAGTCTGAAAAAACACTTTATGGCTTAATTTTTTTTACAGGATTCAAATCTAAAAATTCTATATAAACATTAAAATTTAAAGAATATAATATCTTGCTAAACTCTGCAAAAAGTAATATTAACATAACATGCAAATTTACGCTTTAAGTGCTAAAACATAAAATGAACAAGCAATTATAGATAGTAATTTAAGCTATAGAAAGGTAGTAGATGCAAGACCTCAACAGTAGAGAATAATTTTTTTGAAGACTGCTAAACGGTGGGCCACAGAAAAGAAGTCCAACATTTGCAAACAATAAACCTATAACCTATGAACATACGCTAGATAGGCTTTTAAAACCGCTTCTAGTGCTGATTCTTGTAACAAGATATTATAAAAACAGTTGCAAAAAAGTATGTTCTATTTATAATGATCTTAAAAATCTTATGTTTTTCACATGTTACCTGGTTTTGCGGTGGGCACTTCATATCCTAGAATAATGATAAAAATGGAAACCATATTTTATGGAATTTGACAGATGCAGATTTAAAATGATTAGATATGTACATTTAGAAAAGATAATAGTATGGACACTTCTAGGGAAAAAAACAACCAGAGAAATGCAGAAAGCATTTATTAAAAAAACATATACATTTCACTAGTATGTTCTATTTGCTATGTACTTCCTGGTTTAAGTAGAAGAGCAATTGTGCTTTTCTTCTTGTAAACAGAAAATAACTGAACTAAATCGACAGATTCCATTCATTTTTAAAGTACAAATTCTACAAAATTGCATCAGCTTGCAGGAATCAAAAGATATTGTTAAACGAAAGCTCATAGGAACTGACAACAAAGAGTCCTTTTTTCATAGTTTTGGGCCACAACTTTTCTTCTGTTCTATTGATGTGCTACCTTAGGTGTACCGGGAGATCAAGGAGGTGGATATTATAACCAGAAATATGTTGTGAATTCAACCAGACACTTTCCAAAGCCAATTAGTTTGGATCAGCTGTTTATACAAAAGCAAACTGAAACCCTGTGGAAATGGCATAAGACAGGCCATCTTCAACCTCACAAGCCACATAAATTAACAGGGTAGGATAAATCTGCAAATGCTATTACCGTAAAAAAAAGTCTGTGAAAGATAGAACTCAGTCACATGGCTTTTACTCCAGTATAAGCTACCAGCAATATTGCCGTGATTTTAATGCCACGCCTTAGTGACTATATGAGATTCCTGGTGCCACATGGGCAGAATTGTATTTCAAGTAATAGTTAGGCCAGACAAGATTTCTGTTGACCTGATCAGCAATAATGCCTCTCCAACACGTCAGTCTATAGAAGGACAATTTCACTCTGCTCTGCTACATTTCCCTATTATAATCAAAGCTTAAGACTAAAGAATTTAACTCTACTGGGGGCCCAAGGAGAGATTTGAAAAACAATCCTTTTCTGGTGAAACACAGAATAGAATATTTTATCTTGATCGTTTTTGTATATGACATTTCAAAGCTCCGTGACTTGAATTTCCTGGGTGTTTTTCATTTGTAAGGCAATTAAACTTATCTGGTAATGTTATAGGACCACAAAGAGGAAACAATTAAAGTATTGGTCCAATTTACCTGGTGTAGTTTCTTCACAACCCCATTCATCTGAACAACCTGTATTTAAAGCAATGATAAGATATGAGTTCCTGTAAGTATATCTTTTAGATTTAAATGTGCCATCTATGCTTCCATAAAAGGCGGTAAAAGACTCCAAGTAACTCCACATACAAAAAGGGACCATGATCAACTTCAAAACAAATGCCATGTCCCCATGCTGCTCATTACGATTTTCCTCTTGTTTTGGTTTACTTGGCCTGCACCTCTGAATCCTCTGGCTGCTCCTCCTTCCTCCCAGCCTCATCACTCCAGAAAAATGACATATTCTGAGCAAGCAGACTCCCAGGAACTGTTCTCAGGTACCTGCCCAGAGTGGGAAAAAACAGTTCCTCTCTCACCTAAGGAGTTTGTCGTGACCGATGCCTAACCTTTGGAAAGTTCCCGGAGTCCAGGTGATGAGGCTGGGGACTTCTGGCAACTGTCTCAAGAGCTTTTTGTGGATGAGGATGATGAGACACAGTTGTCTGAATTAGGTAGGAGAAGCAGCACTACCAGTTGATTTACATCCAGGCTTATAGCAGCCTATGGTGCACGATCCCAGTTGGTGATCCAGACCCTAGGATCAGAAAAGCAGTAATCCGTATAGATGTAGCCAGGCCAGCACTCAAGAGTTGTTTCTTTTTAAATAAAAGTCATCTTTATTCCTCAATACAATGAAAGCAACGTTTCGATCCTCAGGCTTGACAAAGATCTGAGGATCGAAACGTCGCTTTCATTGTATTGAGGAATAAAGATGACTTTTATTTAAAAAGAAACAGATCTTGAGTGCTGGCCTGGCTACATCTATACGGAGAGACAGTTGTCTGTTAGTGAGGTAGTAGTAAGGGCAGTAAGTCCGAGTGAGGAGCGCACAGAGGATTCGGAGAAAGAGCTGCTGGACGATGAGGTGACTGACCCCACCAGGCTTGCTACTGAAGACAAGGCTTCAGAGGGGAAGGCAAGTGCAACAGCAGGACAGGTTGGAAGAAGCAGTGGGGTGGCCAGGGGGAGAGGCAGGGCCAGAGCGAAGAATCCCCAACTGTTTCCCACAGAACCCCCTCACAGCAAACTTCCGTGCAGAGGGCTAGATGTTCAAAGGTATGGATGCTTTTCAGTGAGAGTGTAGACGACCGATGAACAGTGGTGTGCAACCTGTGCTGCACCAAGATCAGCCGGGGAGCCACCACTACCAGCCTCACCAGCATGCGCAGGCATATGATAGCCAAGCACCACACAAGGTGGGACGAAGGCCATTCACTGCCCCCGGGTCACACCACTGCCTCTTCCCCTGTGCCACAACATGCCACACAGATCCAATCCCCCTCCCAGGATGCAGGCATGAGCGTCTCCCGGCCTGCACCCACATCCTCACCTCGACGGTCCTCCACGGCCTCTAGCAATGTCTCCCAGCACAGCATTCAGCTGTCGCTAACACAATCGTTCAAGCGAAGGCGCAAATATGCCGCCACCCACCCCCATGCACAAGCTTTAAACGTGCACATTGCCAAATTAATCAGCCTGGAGATACTGCCATACAGGCTTGTGGAAAAAGAGGCTTTCAAAAACATGATAAGGGCGGCGGTCCCATGCTACTCGGTCCCCAGTCGCCACTATTTTTCCCGATGTGCCGTCCCCGCTCTACACCAGCACGTCTCCCTCAACACTACCCGTGCCCTCAACAACACAGTTACTGGGAAGGTCTACTTAATAACACACATGTGGGCAAGTACTGGTGGGCAGGGCCACTATATCTCCCTGACGGCACATTGGGTAAACTTGGTGGAGGCTGGGACAGAGTCAGAGCCTGGGACCACTCACATGCTACCCACACCAAGAATAGCAGGTCCTACCTCTGTGCTGGTATCTGTGGCGTATTATGCCACCTTCTCCAATCCCCCCCCCCCCCCTCCTCCTCTGCCACCTCCACCTCTCAATTATTAAGTGTGAGCACGTCGCCAGCAGTCAGTAGCGCGCAGCGCGGCAGCTCAGCTGTGGGTAAGCGTCAGCAAGCCATGCTGAAACTAATCAGCTTAGGTGAGAAGAGGCACACGGCCCCTGAGCTGTTACAGGGTTGACAGAGCAGACTGACCTCTGGGTTTCACCCCAGAGCCTCCAACCAGGTATGGTCATGTGTGACAACGGCCATAACCTGGTGGTGGCTCTGCAGCTTGGCAGCCTCACACACGTGCCATGCCTGGTGCAGGTCTTCAATCTGTTGGTTCAGCGGTTTCTTGTCTGACCTGCTCGGCAAGGAGTGCTATGTATGTGCACACTTCCGCAAGTCCACCACAGACGCTGCCACCCTCAGGACCCTGCAACGTCGGTTTCAGCTGCCAGAGCATCAACTGCTGAGGGACGTGTCCACGTGCTGGAATTCTACAATGCACATGTTGGCCAGGCTGTACGAGCAGCGTAAAGCAATTGTGGAATACCAGCTGCAACATGGGCGGTGGAGTGGTAGTCAGCCTCCGCAGTTCTTTACAGAGGAGTAGGCATGGATAGCCGATATCTGCCAGGTCCTCGGAAACTTTGAGGAGTCTACCCAAATGGTGAGTGGCGATTCGGCCATCATTAGTGTTACCATCCCGCTGCTTTGCCTGCTGAGAACTTCGCTACTAAGCATAAATACCAATCATTTGCGGTTAGAAGAGGAGATGGGGGATGACAGTATGTCGCTTGATAGCCAGACCACCCTCATGTCTATATCTCAGTGGGTTTTGGAGGAGGGGGAGGGTGAGGAGGAGTGGGAAGAGACTGCTGGCCACACTGCAGAGGGTACCCATGCTGCTTCCCTGTCATCTGTTCAGCATGTATGGGCTGAAGAGGAGGAGCATTCTCGTAGTAAGGACAGCAATGTGTTGCGTACTGGGACTCTGGCACACATGGCTGACTTTCCCGTGACCCACGCGTTAGACGAATTCTTGCCAACACAGATAACTGGGTGTACACTCTTCTCGATCCACAGTATAAGGAGAACCTTTCCAATCTCATTCCCGAAGAGGAAAGGGGTACGAGAGTGATGCAATACCACAGGGCCCTGGTAGAAAAAATGATGCTAAAGTTCCCATCTGACAGCGCTAGCGGTAGAAGACACAGTTCAAAGGGCCAACTAGCAGGGGAGGTGCGGGGATCAGGCAGCTTATCCAGCGCATGCAGGGGAACACTCTCCAAGGCTTTTGCCAGTTTTATGGCTCCCCAGCAAGACTGTGTCACCACTCCCCAGTCAAGACTGAGTCGGAGGGAGCACTGTAAAAAGATGGTGAAGGGGTAAAAGACTCCAAGTAGCTCCACATACAAAAAGCGACCATGATCAACTTCAAAACAAATGCCATGTCCCCATGCTACTAATTACTGTTTTCCTCTTATTTTGGTTTACTTTATTGTTACCATTGACTTCCTGTTTAATTTATATGTTACCACATGGACAATTTTGAGCTACAGTGGCAATGTTAATGGGTATGGGATGCCACCACTACAGCCCGAGAGTGGTGTAGTTTGTTGACAATCCCAATCACCTGGAGAACAACCTGTACCTAAAGCAATAATAAGATAAAATTCCCACCTGCTGAAAGAGCTTCAGAGCAGTGCAGGGAGAAGACAGGCTGGACACACCTGAGCCCCGGCAGCTAAGGAGAGGCGAGTATATATTTTTTTTATTAACAACACATTCTATGGATAATTTTCAGGGAAGGGCTTATATTTAAAACCCTTCCCTGAAAATCCCAGCAGGGCTTGCCAGCAGCCCATTGCTTTCAATGGGACTGCAGAAGCACTGATCCCACTGAAAGCAATTGGAGAACATCGCAATCCTCTGCCACAGCTGTCCCATCTGTGGCAGGGGATTCTTTACCCCCAGCAGAGATGAAAAAATCCTGTGCCATAGCTGTGGCAAGGGATTCTTTACTCCATGCGGGGAGTCCCCTTGTCACTGAACTCTGTGACAGTGCTATCACAGTGTTCATTGACAAGGGGACTCCCTGCTGGGGAATATTGACATGCACCAGGGACCAATGGTGCACGCCTGTCCTATGTTTTTCAGGTACATGCATTTGCACGCCTGTAAAACACAGACATGTGAACACACCATAGGGAACCAATGGTTCTAATATACGCATGGTTTGTATGCACATAAACATGCTTGTCTGAATCCACCATTAGGCTGAGCACCTTTCTATCCAATATTCGCACAAAAGAAGACTAGCGCATAACTGCATTAACAAGTGTTCCGCATGTTGTACCTTCATAGACAAATACTTGCTGATGCAGCTGGATATTAAAATAATTTAAAAATCTTCAAAATAATCAGTTTAAAAAGGAGTTCAAATGGTACCTGTGTACTCTGTTGGTGCTGGTGATGATGGTTCTTCTGAAATGATACCAGGGTATTTGATAATAATTACAAAAAAACCTACATGCTAATGAATTTAATGTAAAAAAATACAGGCTATTTGGGCAGACACACCATTCAGGCAATTTGTTGCAAACTTTAAAGTGATCCGTTTCAAAACCTCTAGAGGATATGCAGCTTAGTTTGTAAATTCAAGTTTATGATTTAGATTTAAAACATTTATTGCTATTCATTAGCTTTATTCACTTGCAGGCTACATACTCCCTTTACTTTAATATAAAAAATAAGAGTATTACTGCAGCCAATTGAATCCTCTAAATGCCCTTTTACACGGGAAGATTATCGTTCTGGTCATTCAAAACACCGTGGTTTTGAATGATAATCATGTCGTGTAAAAGCATGCAGAAACTGAATGACTGGAAGAGAATCGTCCAGGTGTTTAGTCTTAAGCATGCTTAAAGCAGAATGATCATTATTTGGTGTAAACAGCAGCTGTTCAGTACTGAACAGCCACTGCTTACAGTGAATAGAGATGGGCGGGGGGAAGAATGTGGAAAGAACTCTCCACCAGCCACCCGCCTCCCCGCTGGCCGCGCTGTAAGTGATCCAGTGATACTTGCTCCTGTGTAACAGCACAGGAGTGAGTATACACGGGGACGAGTGTCAGGCATCGTTTGCCCGGCACGCGTCCCGTGTAAAAGGGCCTTTACTCAAAAAGTGAATTACAAGCAGTCATTAAATCTTCAGAGGGAACTTACTAACTGATAAAGTCCTGTGATCATGGCAGTCCAGCACTAAGTCAAGCAGGCATTCTCACTCTATGCAGTGTGAGGAGAGTGGGAGAAAGTATAAGCCCATGTTTAGATATGACAGATTTGTTTCCGATATGTGCTGTGTATTTGGAATCACAAATGCACAGTAATTTACAGTAGATTAGGTGAATCTAAGAACACAGAATTTCGTATGGGTGGCTTGAACGAGGGTGTCCTGCACAGATTCCGCAATTCAAGTCTTAAACTACCTAACAGTTTACCTAACAAGTCATACTCCAACCCAAGAGATGTGGAGTTGGGCTAACTGTAACTTCTTAACCCTTTCCAATCCACTGTCGGGGCTGCCCCGACATCATTATTTTCCTCTATAGCTCCGATGTCGGGACAGACCCGACATGCTGTTTCCTCCCACGCTCTGCTGACAGAGGCCACCCGACACACTTATGTGAATAAGTGAGCTGCAAACAGCACTGAACAGCGCTGGATTCTTTATTTACTGAAAGCCAGATGTTCCTTCTCCTCTGCCCTGTATTCTCCGACAATACAGGAGGGGAGAAAGAACATGAGTGCAGTCAGTAAATGAAGAGCCCAGAGCTTATCAGTGCTGATAGCAAATGCCTGAATGTGCTTCCCTCCCCCTCTCTGCTGCCGGAGAACACCCGACACACTTTTATGTCAGTAAGTGAGCTGGAAACGGGGGCATTTAGTAAATGCAGAATGGAGCGCTGTCCAGTGCTGTTTCCAGCTCACTTATTCACATAAAAGTGTGTCGGGTGTTCTCCGGCAGCAGAGAGGGGGAGGGAAGCACATTCGGGCATTCACTATCAGCACTGATAAGCGCTGGGCTCTTCATTTACTGACTGCACTCATGTTCTTTCTCCTCTCCTGTATTGTCAGAGAATACAGGGCAGCAGGGCAGAGGAGAAGGAACATCTGGCTTTCAGTAAATGAAGAATCTAGCGCTGTTTAGTGCTGTTTCCAGCTCGCTTATTTACATAATAGTGAGCAAAAGAATTGAAAAAGTGGGAAGGAGATAAACCACCTTTTAGGGCACCTGCACACGAGCGAAAATTCCGTGGCGGGATTTCCCGCGGAATTTCCTCCCCTGGAAGCTGCCATAGGATTGCGTTAACAAAAACGCGATCCTAGGCAGACGGCCGCGATTTGGCCGTGCGGCAAACAAATCGCGGCATGCTCTATTTCTGAGTGGGGCTCGCAGAGCCCCGCATAGAAACGTCACTCACCGGCCACCGGCCCCGCTCTGTGCATGCGCCGGCTGCCCAGCAGCTGGCACATGAGAGAGCCGGGGCCGCGGGAGAGGTGAGTGCCCGCGCTGCTCTCTGCAGACGCTCGGGTCGGGTCCCGGCCGTCTGCAGGCGGCCTTACTGTGAAACATGTACTAGGAAGCCTGAACTTCATCCTGCAATTTGTTTCAAAAAGTATAACGCGCTAAAAAATTATAAGTCAAAATAAATAAAAACCTTTTAATTTATCTAAAAGTGCTAATAAAATCATTAGGTAATTTATTTGTGTGGTTTTCTATGTTGTTGTTCCAAGTAATCCACCAACCTCTTTCCCGCACAAAATAAATTGGAGCTGGGAAAAATGAGCGTGGCAAAAAAATTGGATTGGAAAGGGTTAATTCAATATATGCTTTTGTTTAAAGCTTAGGGTTTTTTTTAGTTTGCACAGTTTTTTTAGACTATGTTTCTAAGTGCAAATTGCAGAACTGATGTAGTTTTTGTATTATGTGTCCAGTGCATCAGTTCCACAATCCCTTCTATGCATACAGGCACAAAAGTATTATGTAATAAAGGAAAGTGATAAGCAGATATGGATCAAATTGGATCTTATTAACTTTATTTTTCTATAGGTTGTACAAAATAAAATACTTCTCACCTGTGCAAATTACATTTCCATTAAAACAGGAACTGAAAAAAAGGAGAAAGGAAATTTCAAAACAACATTTTAAGTACTTTTGACTATACAGTATATTGTTGTATTCAATTTTAACTATTAGCCCAATCACGGGCCATTCACCGGGAAGATGCTGCTCTTCTTCTGTCCCTCCGGCAGCCATCCGATCACAGGGCAGAGGCTGTCAAAATTCCAGCTTCCGCTCCCGCTTCGACCACTGCTGGACAGTAAGTCCTGCCGCCCGAGTCAGTGGCTTGGCCGCATCTAACCTCCAACGTTCTCGGAGAGTCGACGGTGAGTGTGCATGCGTCCCCCTTCCCGATACACTTGCACACTCGCTGTCAGCTCTCCAAGGATGTCGGAGGTTAGACGCGGCCAACAAGATCTCGCAGAAGCCGACCCTTCACGTGGCAGGTAAACAACGGAGGGAAGAAGTACAACAGGATTTGGTAAATTTGCTTTGTTTTTTTAACTCTTCTTTTCACAAGTTAGACTCTATAGCAGGGGTCCCCAACCACCGGTCCGCGGACCGAGGCCGGGCCGTTAGGTGTCTAGCGCCGGTCCGCGGCACCGCTGGGAATTTTCCTTTTAAACACAAGGCCCGCTGCCTCGTGTTATGTAGCCCGCGGCGTGCCGACGCCGCTCACCACTTAAGAGATTACCAGCGGGGGCGCCGCAGCTCCCCGCTGGTAATCGCGCTGATCCCGGCGCACACTAACTTCAGTGTGCAGCCAGGATCCTCCTCCCCAAGTCCCCTGCTCATTAGTTCCGCAGAAGAGGACTCGGGGAGGAAGCGTGCCGAGCTGCACACTGACGTCAGGGCAAGCAGAGAGAGAGCGACGCTGACAGCAGGGAGGAGGTAAGTATATGGGTTGGGGGGAGGGTCCTTATTACTAGGGGGGCTGTTTATTTCTGGGGGGGGCTGCTTACTACTAGGGGGGACTGCCTATTACTGAGGGGTGGGGGCTGCCTGTTTATTTCTGGGGGTGGCTGCTTACTACTGGGGGGGCTGCTTATTACTGGGGGTGGCTGCTTACTACTGGGGGGCTGCTTATTACTGGGGGAGGCTGCTTATTACTGGGGGGGCTGCTTGTTACTGGGGGGGCTGCTTGTTACTGGGGGGGCTACCTATTACTGGGGGGGCTATGAATTACATGCTGCCCTATGTGTGTGCTTGGGGGGGGAGATAAATTATATGCTGCCCTATGTGTGTGCTTGGGGGGGGAGAGAAATTATATGATGCCCTATGTGTGTGCTTGGGGGGGAGGTAAATTATATGCTGCCCTATGTGTGTGCTTGGGGGGAGAGATAAATTATATGCTGCCCTATGTGTGTGCTTGGGGGGGGGGGCAGATAAATTATATGCTGCCCTATGTGTGTGCTTGGGGGGAGATAAATTATATGCTGCCCTATGTGTGTGCTTGGGGGGAGATAAATTATATGCTGCCCTATATGTGTGCTTGGGGGGAGATAAATTATATGCTACCCTATGTGTGTGCTTGGGGGGCAGATCAATTATATGCTGCCCTATGTGTGTGCTTAGGGGGGGGCAGATAAATTATATGCTGCCCTATGAGTGTGCTTGGGGGGGGATATAAATTATATGCTGACCTGTGTGTGTGCTTGGAGGGGGGAGGGTGATAAATTATATGCTGCCCTATGTGTGTCCTTGGGGGGGGGATACATTATATGCTGCCCTATGTGTGTGCTTGGGGGGAGATAAATTATATGCTGCCCTATGTGTGTGCTTGGGGGGGGAATAAATTATATGCTGCCCTATGTTTGTGCTTGGGGGGGATAAATTATATGAGCTGCCCTATGTGTGTGCTGGGGGGGAGATAAATTATATGATGCCCTATGTGTGTGCTGGGGGGGGATAGATTATATACTGCCCTATGTGTGTGCTGCCAGGCGGGGGGGGGGGTATATTATACTGCCCTATGTGTGTACTGCCAGGACATTCTAAATGTCATAATTAAATAAGTATGCACTAAACTCCAACCCCCTTCATAACCCCGGCCCATATAACCAAAGCCCCGCCCATGTCCCGCCCAAACCTGCCGGGCCTTGTAAAAATGGTCTTGCTTGAAGCCGGTCCCTGGTGCCAAAAAGGTTGGGGACCACTGCTCTATAGGGATGCAGGGCAGGATGCAGGTGAGTATAAACTTTACTTTATTGACAGAACCCCTTTAATGTTTATCATGAGTTGCTAATGTTTTGAGTAGAGATGAACGAGCACCCAAATGCTCGATTCCACGTTATTCGAGTTGAGCTTTTCATAAAATTCAAGAGCTCTACTCGAGTAACAAACCGCATTGGCTACAATGGGAGACTAGAGCATTTTTGTATGTGGTTCGCCGGGTCCCGACCTTTTTTTTTTTTTCCTTCTTGTGGTCTCGGGGTCTCGGTCTCTCTCTCTCTCCCCCCCCCATCCCCCTTCCCCGCCTGCCAGACAAAAAAAATTTGCCATTGACGCACACTGCGTCGCGGCGGGGAGGGGCCAAAACAGGCACGTCACAGTGGGGAGGAGCCAAAAACTGGGGCGGGGTCGAACACGGCTTGATGCTCGTTTGAGTAACAAGCACCATCAAGTACACTAATACTTGAACGAGCATCAAGCTCGACAGAGTACTTTCGCTCAACTCTTGTTTTGAGTCAATTTACGTTCTCTACATAATGTGGTGTTCAAAATGCACAGCATGCTTTTTTCAGAATAGCAGTCCTAACAGTAAAAACAAAGTAATTAATATTTGTTAATATTTGCTATCTATTTTTTCCAGCTAATAATTGTTTTGAACATTACATTTTTATATTTCCAAAATGTTAAAAGAATATTGTATATTCCACATAAAGTTTACAAATAGATATATGTCTATGATAACATAATGCAAAAGTATTCATTATAAGTTGCTTAAGTATTGCATTGTACAGCTGAACTAAATAGAATGCTAGTATAACTAATAGAAAATAACTAAATGTAAACATTTTGGAAATTCTTTTCAAGAATCACCAATTATTTCCTGTGGGTAAGTGAATAATCTGATCACACTTGCATGCCTTGCAATCTGCATTCAAATGCAATGCATTTTTTTACATTTTAATCATTAAAACAACATGCAATTTTTTCCCATGTGTGAAAAATTGCATATACAGCTATGCAATGTGTTTTTAAATGTAAAAAAAACACATAAAACATAAAAAGAACCCAATGTAATAACTCAAAAGATATTAGTCATTAATTCATACTTAAGTTACAGGTGGAGGCCATGAGCAACCTCAGATATATGCAACCTGTGCACAGGGTGCCAGTCTTCAGTCTATATGGGGGCAACAGCTCTGTGTGATTTTGTTTTGCTCATAGTTTGCAGTGCAAACAAGACATCTTTAGGACAGGAAAGGATGGAGGGAACAGAACTTTATTTAGCCAGTCTCTGCACTCCTTCCCAATGTCAATGGCAGGCTCAGACTAAGGGCTCCCACCCACTTGCGTTAGCGTTTTGTGATTTTTTAGCGCTGCGATAGAGCGCTAAAAATTTCTAGTTTGAAGCAAATAAGTTGTAATGTGGCTATGCGCTTTTGTGATTTTTTTTGCGCAGCGCGAGTGCGATTTTTTATCGATTGCGACTGCCCTATATTTGTGCGATGTCCGATTTTTCCCTCACCCATGCAAGTCAATGGTTGGCTAAAAATCGCACATCGCAGAATCGCATGCGCGAATGCGTTGCGATTCTTTTCTCTATAATTGAGTTTAAAGTGTCAAAAACGCTGCAATAAAAAAAAAATCACAGGACAGTTACAATACATAGAGCTTTGCGATGCGAGTTTAGTGGGAGAAAAATCGCAGCGCAATCGCAAAAAAATCGCAAATTGTTCACTGCGATATCGCAGCGATTTTATGAACGCACTATCGCCCCCGCAAGTGGGTGGGAGCCCTAAGGGCTTAAACAGATGAACATGTTTGCGCACGTTTTTCTGCGCATGAAAATCACACCCGCAAAACGTGATGAATAGAACTTATTGATTTCAATGAGTCAGTTCTCATAAGCGTTTCTTTTCGCGCACAATACCTACGTGTGAGAAAAGATAGGACATAAACTATCTTTCTGCATTTTACGCAGAAAGCTGCCATAAAAGTCTATGGCAGGTAAGGCCTTAGTCAGACGGGCGTTTTTAGCCGCGATTTGCGCATGCGCATGCGTCTGGCGATTTTATAAAACCATTGCTTTGCAATGGTATCGGACACATGAGCGCTTTTTATGCGCTCGTCCGATAAATTATAGAACAAAAAAATCGCAGATCGCACCTATCTGCGATCTGCGATTCCTGTTCTCTTCTGTATATGCGCTCAATGGGGCCGGCGGCAGCAGCGCCGAGCCCATTGAGAACATATAGAAGACAAATCATTCTTCTCTGCCACAGCTGTAACAGCTGTGGCAGAGAAGAACGATGTTTGCCCATTGAATTCAATGGAGCGGCAATACAGCCACTCCATTGAAAGCAATGGGCTGCCGGCATGCGCGGGGTGAATTGTCGAGAAGGGGTTAAATATATAAGCCCTTCCCTGCAATTCATCCTAAAATGTGTTAAAATAAAAAAAAATTGTATACTCACCTTTCCGCTGCAGCCGGAGTCCAGCCGCGGCCGCTGTCAGTTCTCCTGAACTGCTTCTTGGCACTATTCAGCCGGCGGGGCTTTAAAATCCCCGCCTGCTGAATGATCTGCCTCTGATTGGTCACAGCCCTGACCAATCAGAGGCTGAAAACACTCACACACCCATTCATGAATTCATGAATGGGTGAGTGACTGCTGCCTCTCAGTGCTGAGCCAATCAGGGGCAGGTCTGACTCACATCCATTCATGAATTCATGAATGGGTGTGAGTGAGGCATGCCTCTGATTGGCTCAGCGCTGAGCCAATCAGGGGGCAGGTCTGACTCACACCCCCTTCACACCCACTGCAGGACGGCCACGCGGAGCTCCGGCTGCCGGCAGAAGGTGAGTATACAATTTTTTTTTATTTTAACACATTTTAGGATGGATTGCAGGGAAGGGCTTATATATTTAAGCTCTTACCGACAATTCATCCCGGGCTCGCCCGCAGCGCATTGCTTTCAATGGAGACGGCTGTATTGCCGTCTCCATTGAATGCAATGCGCTGGACAGCTCCGGCCCGTTTCTAATGAAATGCGGCTAGGAGCAGATTTTCGGGCGATTTCCGGGCGACTTGCGCGCAACGGTCACGCGATTTGCGGATGCGCATCCGTCATGCGATCCGCAAATCGCGCGAAAAATCGCCCGTCTGACTAAGGCCTAAATAAAAATATGAAGAGGAAGGGTGTGACCTTGCATTTTATGCTGGGAAAAGAAGACAGCTGGCCCTTATTAGGCTTTAAATAGCCATCTATTACACAGAAAGGGAGTATCATGTGTGCACGTAAACTGGCCTTGCAAGCTCAATAATCACAGTATTATGTGCGGACACGCACGTATCAGCCTGATTATTGTTATCTTCAAATCTTGTGTATGTGCACATGCGCTCGGTTGCGGTGAGCGTATTTGCACATAAGCTCATCTGTCAAACACTTCAAGAAGTGAATGGTGTATCATTGCTGTTGCCTGTGTCTTGTGAAGGAGGAAGTTAAGCTGATAATGTAAATGCTGGCTGCTCAGTCTCCACCACTGCAGAATAGATAACTCTAGTAGACAACCTGAGCTGTCTGCAGCTGTATTGCCGTCTCCATTGAATGCAATGCGCTGGACAGCTCCGGCCCGTTTCTAATGAAATGCGGCTAGGAGCAGATTTTCGGGCGATTTCCGGGCGACTTGCGCGCAACGGTCACGCGATTTGCGGATGCGCATCCGTCATGCGATCCGCAAATCGCGCGAAAAATCGCCCGTCTGACTAAGGCCTAAATAAAAATATGAAGAGGAAGGGTGTGACCTTGCATTTTATGCTGGGAAAAGAAGACAGCTGGCCCTTATTAGGCTTTAAATAGCCATCTATTACACAGAAAGGGAGTATCATGTGTGCACGTAAACTGGCCTTGCAAGCTCAATAATCACAGTATTATGTGCGGACACGCACGTATCAGCCTGATTATTGTTATCTTCAAATCTTGTGTATGTGCACATGCGCTCGGTTGCGGTGAGCGTATTTGCACATAAGCTCATCTGTCAAACACTTCAAGAAGTGAATGGTGTATCATTGCTGTTGCCTGTGTCTTGTGAAGGAGGAAGTTAAGCTGATAATGTAAATGCTGGCTGCTCAGTCTCCACCACTGCAGAATAGATAACTCTAGTAGACAACCTGAGCTGTCTGCAGGATTTAGGCCTTAGTCACACGGGCGTAAATACGCGCGTATATACGCGCGTAAAAAAAACGCGTGACCATGTCCATTGCCACCAATATGTTCTATCTTTTGTAGGTGTGTTTTTACGCGCGTATATACGCGCGTAAAAACGCCCGTGGGTTTTTCTGCGCGTATTTACGCCCGTGTGACTAAGGCCTTATAGTGTTGTTTTCCCTTTCACTCCCAAGTCTCTGAATATGTTGCAGACTAGTGTGTCCCAGCCTGCCTTGCTTCCTTGAACTCTGAGCAGCCTTGTTACTGTACATTCTCCTCATTCTCCTTGGCAGAACTACAGTCTGTCTTCTATACTCAGTAAGGTGCCTATTTTTTCTAGCAATGCGAGATCAAGTGCCTCGCAGTACAGAGAAAATGCTGTGATATCACTCATCCTTTTCAGTGGGGCAGGCGGCAGCCCCATTGAAAACATAGGGAGTACATTGCGGACTTCTGCCACAGCTGTGACAGCTATGACAGGGGATTTCTTCATCCCCGTGGGGACCACCCCCAGAAAGTGCTGGTCTCATTGATGAATGGCTGAGCGCTGCCTCTGATTGGCTGAGCACTGTGCCCAATCACAGGCAGCATTCCGCTGTTATTCAATTACAGCTGAGCGTTCAACCAATGAGACCAATAGTTTCTTTTTTTTCAATCCCGTCTCCAAAACACAAAAGATTGGTGTGTCAGAGAGAAGAGCTAGACAGCTCTTCTAGTGAAGTATAATTTACTTTTTCACTTTTTTTACAGCAAGGGCTGATTTTCAGGGAAAGGCTTATATTTCAAGCCCCTCCCTGAAAATCATCGCTGCGGGGGTTGCCTGCAATCCACTGCTTTCAATGGGACCGTAGCTGTGGCAGAAGTCTGCAATGTACTCCCTATGTTCTCAATGGGGCTGATGCTGCTGCCGCCGGCCCGATTGAAAACAATAAGTGATATTGCAGATATTTTCTCTGCGTTGTGAGACTTAAGAATAAAAATTGCAAACGAGTATGAAACCATTTAAAATCATTGGTTTCATAATCATCGCTCTCGCATCGCAAGAAAAAATATTGCTAGTGGGTAGGCACCCTAAGGCTTGATTAACATAACCGTATGCGTATTTGGGGAATAAGTATTGCATATTTGTGCACTTAAGTGCATTTTTCACTGTAGCTTGTGTGCGCAAATTGTGCACATTTGTAGGTACAGAAAAAAACACAGCACCATGCTCCCATTTGGAACACTTTCACGCGACCGAGAATATTGTGTGACATTTGTTTTTTGCGAGATGCACAATTCTTGAATATATTTGTCACAACAATCAGTGTTGTGCTGGGACTGGAGAGACCTAGCAGCTCTGTCATTTGTCAGTTTTTCAGATGATCACGTGAATTCCAGTACCAATGGAGGCAGTATTATCACTATTCGTGTAGCTGCCATTTTCTAATGCACTTATGAGATTATTGGCAATCTCATATCTGTGCTCCTCCCCCCAAAATGGTTCTCTTTTATTACAGTCTGGAAAATGTCAGAATATGAACATTTATGTGTAATTTGCATAGTTTTTTTTCTGCCTTCATTTGGTGCCTGAAAAATATCAAATCATAATACTTCTATATCCACTGTTTAAAGTTGTCACCAAGGTATTGGCTGAGTAAGAACCTAGTCTGTCTTCCATATATTAGCACTAAAAGTAGGCTCTATTCATTTTTTATTTTTAAAGTTTATTGTATACACCCCTAAAACACTCTGTTCATATTTGCGCTATACAAAAATGAAACAAGTTCTGGAGCCAGCAAAAGACAACAGTAACTCAGCCCGATGGACCCAGTTGACTATAATGTAGTATGTCCTATTTCCATCATGGTGGTTGACATTTTAATTTACAAAATTGCATAGCATGGTGTAGTGATTTGTCCACGATGTTCTACTGGATATACGACAGAGGCTCTGACTGTTAGGTAACAATTGCATATGAAAAACATAATTATTAAAAATGCTTAAACCTGACAGTCAATGCCAACTGTAGGCAGTTAAAGGGTGAAGTTGTGGATGGAGTATATCTCCCTCCCAGGCTCTTAGTCTGACAGCTTGAAGTAGGAATACCACCTACCTGGTGGACCTGAGCACCCTGCATGGTGCAGAAGTGCATGGAAAGTGTATCGCACGGACCTTTTGTGTTGCTGTTCCATATAAACAGCCTGAAGAGAAATGTACCTGAGCACCCTGCATGGTGCACCTTTTACGGTATATGGACTGTTATGTTTCGTTTTGGCTTGGAGTGTGTTGCATGAAATAAAGTCTGAAGTGAGTTTTGCCCACTACTTGGAGTCCAGTGTGTCGCTGCCGTCCCTCCCCCGGAGGACAGTTTGTTACACAACCTATCAATTAAAAGATATTGACCCCTTACTTTACACAAAACTTTATGTTTTTACACTGTTTTACTTCACCTTTTTTTTTACCCATGCCAATTAGGAAATTACATCGCTATTAGGGTCTATGCATGTTTAAAAAGCAAAAATAGCACGACATATAGTTACCATTTTTTGCCACACTGGTCGTAAAACTTGGAATTTGCTGCAATTATTTGACCATTATAAGAACAACTGCACTTTGACTGAGGAACACATTGCATAAAATTTTGATCCATGTAAGGGGCATTGGCAGGACAGCTTGGGTAGCAACCTACAATAGAGTCAAATAGAAAACCGGTCTTATTGATTCCCATTTATAGTATCTGTTGCATTCATATTTTACGAACCAGAAAACAAGAAAGGAGAAAGAGACTTGTTATTTGTATAGCGCCAACTTATTCCGCAGCACTTTCAGGTAATTTATTTATTAATAAATTACTCCCCAGCAAGCTGGCTAGTCATTTTACCGACCTCGGAAGGATGGAAGGTTGAGTTACCCTTGAGTCTGCTACCTGAAACATGCGGGGTTTGAACTCACAACCTTCAGGTCGTGAGCGAGAGCTTAGGACTGCATATTGCTACCTTAAACTTTGCTTTGTTATGACCAATTCCCCTATAATGATATCCTTTCACAGAAAAAAAAACAAAGTGAAAATGTGTTTATCACATTTAATAATTACATACTCAAATGAAAAAAGGTTTTGCACTTAAAGGGCCACTCCAGCAAGAACTCATTTTTCTATCCCTACCCTGTCATTTAATTGCCTGTCACACTTTGGAGGTCTCCTCTGTGTATTGCAGTCACTTCTGTGACATGCAGCCTCTTATCTGATGCTCATAAGGCACCATCTTGATGTTACTTTCACATCAATCCCATGATGCATCAGTGCAGCATTAACTAGAGGCTATACCATTTCTGCCCACTGCGTGGACAGTTTAATTATAAGTACCTTCTGTATTCACCTAAAGATGCTACAAGCCATACATATACAGTCAGAAGGATGAACTGTGATCTCATCTATAACTGTACAGGAGCTGTTTGATCATCATCAGTAACTTTGATTGAAGTGTCTGTGTCCCTGTTTAAACAGTTTATTTGGTTTGATTCATGTAATACGATGACACATACTGAGAAACTGACTAGAAGCTAAACACAAACCCAAGTAGATCTGAACTAATCAAAACAGAGATTACATGACCATCTGAGCAGAAGGCAGTCAGGGGTTTCAGACAGAGAGGAATAGCTAACCAAGGTAACACTAGCTCACTTATATATCCTGGGGGGACTAGCTACATGAATGAAAAAAAAATTCACGGGTGTCGCCATTTAAAACAATGTTTCATCATAACATATTCGTAGTAAATTTACTAGTATTTATAGTACATATTCATTTCATTAAACACAGTATGGTGGTCAAACTACTGACATGTCACAACTCTGGTATGTGATAAGCAACAATATTCAACAATTTAAAGCAATATAAAACATTGTTTAAGGTGCTTTGCTTCATCATACAATGCGTTGATTAGTCTTACCTTCTAAAAATGGTGAGAACTCATCAAAAATATCTTGATTACTACATGTTTTCACATTGGTTGAACCACAAGGCTTATAATGCCAAATATTTTCTCCTTTGTTATTATAATATTCACAGTAAACCGCTGTAAGGACATAAAAATTACCAAAAAAATTAACCTTTGGATCAAGTGAAAAGAATTTTGAAGATCAGATGCTGCATTACAATCTTCTTATCAATTAGAACATGGTGCAGAAATGTGAATCCACAGCAAGCAACATTCATTACATACTTTGAAGGCTGTGTCAGACTCTGCCAGCGGAATATCGCAGTGGAGGATGACATGGAGTCACCGAAGGACCCCATACTCAGCATTCCGGATCCGCTGTCTGGTGAGCCAGAGCGCATGCACCGGCAGTGGGTGATGACGTTGCCGGCGATGACGCGTAATCACACGATACTTCCGCTGTTCTCACAGCGGAAGTATCGTGTGAAGGACGGATTCCGATGACAACAACGGAAGCTGGTCGTGCATTTTCCCACGGCAATTAGAGCATGCCGCTCTTTCTTTCAAGCTGCGGAATTCTGCAATGAAATTCCGCAGCGTGAACATTGAAATGCAGAAAGCTATTAGGTTGAATAGAACCCAATAGCTGCGGAATAACGCCACAGATTTCCGCCGCGTGAAACACAGCAGAAATCCATCTGTGGACATTAGCCCTAAGGCAGTTTCGTCAATTCTGGGAAAAATGTGACTCCAGTGAAAACTACTAATTGCAGTTTTCGCCACAACATACTTCCCCTAGGAAAGAAGAGAATCTGTTGAATTCTAACAACCTGACAGTCTACTAGGAATATGAGCTATGTGTATGATGAACAGGAACTGCAGTGGTTTGTTCATTGAAACTGGAAACTTTCCTGTCACGCTATACTGTGCATTGCAAGCAAGAGGATCTGTCCTTTAAAAGTTCCTGAACACCTAATTCAGGAGCAAAACTATAGATGTACAGGTATAGTCGCGGAATGGCACTTTTGCTAGAGGCAGATACAAGTGCTAAAAATAACATATGATAATTGGATGAACTACTAAAGACTTTGCAACAGCGCTCTTGAGCTCTTAGTTGCACGTCTGGCTCTCTTTATTCACAGCCAAACATCTCAAAGTTCTTCAGCAAATACATAAACATGGTGTGAATATTTTGCATGTATTTATATATGTCTTTTTAAGTATGTATTGCACAGAAACATATAAATCTCTGTGCATCTATATACACTATGTTGACAGAAATTTTGGGACACCTTCCAATCCTGTACTGACAAGTGAAAGGGATATGTAAATCAGATGTGTGAGCAATAGCTATAAAGGAGCTTATCACACAGGCATATCCCAATACAGAAACCATCAGAATGTCATGAGGTGTAGAGTTGAAAAACTTCCAATGGGGTGTGGTGGTGGGATGTCACCTGCTGCAACCAATCCAGTACTGGACATCACAGCGCATTTAAACCTTTCAATGTCCACTGCTGGAAATGTTATTCAGAAATGGAAAATATCCAGTGTGTGTGCAGTGCAGCCACAGTCAAGGAGACCTTGTAAACTGACAGAACATGGACAGCAAAGCCTTGTAAAAGCTGTGAAGGCATCATACACATCGTCTGCCAAAACAATCACTTAGGAGCTCTCACAGAACATTAAACATCTATTAGCACCAGAACCATCTGTAGGGAACTGCATGCAAAGGATTACCATGGACAGGTGGCTGCACACAAGCCCAACATCACAGCAGTAAATGCACAGAGACACTTGAGATGGTGATTAGAGTGTTGTTCTTGGACTGTAAATGAGTGGATGAAAGTATTGGTGACAGCTGAATTACAGTTCACCATCTTCCGATAAAATGACCGTGCTTGAGTGTGGTAGTTGCCTGGAGAGCATTTCCTATGTGACTACATTGTCCCATCAGTGAAATTTGGAGGCGGTTCCATTATGGTTTGAAGTGGTTTCTGCTAGGAAGGACAGGGCCATTGGCTATAGTTAAGTCCATCCTCAACACCAATAAGTAAAGAGACAGTATGGACTATGTGGTATTACCTATTTTTTGCTAATACTTTGCTACAGCTCCATGTCTCTATCAACATGACTGAGAACCATGTCATACAGCATGCAGTGCTGAGAATTGGTTTGAGGAGCAGGACATATGCAAAATTCAATGGCCAAACCAAAGTCCAGATCTCAAAAACCCATCGAGCATCTTTGGGACGAACTAGAATGCAGTATCCATGCACACCCAACACACCCATCATCCCCTGCATCACTATCTGAAGCTCTCCTCAAGGATTCAAAACAAATCCCTCCACACATTTATTGGAATTTGGTGAAAAGCCACGCCTGGGAAGGTTTCTACAGTCATTGAGGCCAAAGGCGACCCAACACTATATTAAAAAATGTGAATGAAAAATAGAAATCTTCATCTTCTATGTGTGTCTCAATACTTTTGTATATATATATATCTGCCTCCTCCATCTGTACTGTGAACCAAGACATACTGATACCGACCTCTGTCTTGCCTTCCTGACAACGATACTTGCCTCCTCTATTTGTACTGCAAACCTGAGACCACCTGTTGCCAACTCCTGGCTCTCCCCTGACTACTTTCTGCACCTGCACAGTTGCTATGCCCACAGCTTTAAACCTGGCGCCAGAAATGCTATACTACATATGTAAATGTTTATATAACTAAAATCTACATTTAGTTGTGTATGCTTTTATATTTTTTGCCACTCTATAGTGATATTTTTGGCAGTGCATATCAGTATTATTTGAGCATTGTATAGTTTTATGATCTTGCATAGCATGCGTGTAGTGTTAGTTTACTAAAGAAAAATTATTAGGACATTACCATTTGACTTTATTTAAACACTCCGTAACTGCATCATTCTTATAATATACTAGCTGATTACCCAGCGTTGCCCGTGTATTTTATTTTTAGACACGAAAGGAATTTAAGTGTGTGTGTGTGTGTATATATATATATATATAGTGTACTGATTTAATATATTAGTATATGAGGAGGAAGATGTCATCTGTGTAAATTATTAGTATATGAGGAGGAGGTAGTCTGTGTAATACCTTACTGCATGAGGAGGAGGTGTAATATCTTACTGCTTAAGGAGGAGGTCATCTGTGTAATATATTGGTATACGAGGAGGACGTCTGTATAATCTTAGTATTTGAGGAGGAGGAAGTTGTCTGTGTAAGATATTATTATCTAAGGAGCAGGAGGTCTGTGTAATACTAGCGTAATTAAAAATCAAAAACTCACCGACCTCCCCTGTAATTTTTGTTGCTAATAGCAACTCCTCACAGCTCAGCTTTCACTTCTTATACTGCTGGGGTAAGATGAAAGCTGCGCTGTGATTGAGCAACTATGGGCAACACAGATTTCTTTTTGGACAGATTTAATAAGAGTGGGTGCTGGGCTCATTTCTGTGTGGTACATAGTGACTTACTGCTGGTGGGAAGCTGTGTGGTAGTTGGAGCAGAGGAGGTGGTTGTCTGTGTGAGATATTATCTGCGGAGGAGGGGCTCAGTGTAATATATTAATATTTGAGGAGGAGCAGGTCATCTGTGTAATAGATTAGTGTATGATGAGGAGGAGGCAGTCTGTGTTAGAAAAGACCGTGAAATAAAAACCATCTGCTGAAGTGCAATTCTGCCATCACTATCCCCCTTCCCCGGCATAGTGAGGCTGTCTTATCCCCCCTAAATTTGTTCCCATGGGATGAGTTATATATGTACCAGGTTTGGTTGAAATTACTCCAGGCGTTCATGAGTTATGGTGGCACATACACACAATACATACATCCTATTTCTTATATATATATATATATATATATACTGTATATATATACACACACACATATTTTTATATATGTATATAGATAGATTTGCGTTAAATGCTTTTTTGTTTTACAGATACAGATTGTAGTTCCTAGTGCTACAGAACCCTGGGTGTTTGTACAAGCTGCACATGGAATATGTCCATCTCTGATAATATAGTATATATGATATGGAAAATTCAATATCGTAAGTAGATTTAATGAATTTGAAAAAATAAATTGGATTAAGTACTTACGACAAAGTTCGGGCGTACGCCAGTCAGTACATACTCCAGCTTCAAGACAGGCAAGATGATAATTGGCAACAGCTGTACAAAAGCCAGAATATTTTCCATCCATCACACATATACATGCTTCATTGACACACGCTTCATAATATAATGCTGGATCAACCTAAGTGAAAATGACATACTGTTTGAAAAATTTCATCACTTATTAAAAATTAAGACTTGACAAAATAGAACATTCCAGTAATAATCAATGTAATTTGAATATTTAATGCTATTTTGCAATAACCCATAACTTTTATTTAAATAAAAAGTACTAGAAAGGGTTTTTTTGTACTGAATATGCCTTCTAAGGAAGGTAATTAATAAAAAGCAAAAATTACATAAAATTCTTACTTTTGAGTGGCAATGTTTGAATTCATCCATTATCATTCTTTTGCATTTGATCACTGCACTCATTTTGCAGTAGGGATTAGCATCACATGGGAATAAATTAGCCTCTGTGTCTGGACAAGATGGGTTATTCTTCCAGCTATTTCCCATTTCCATTGCACTTGTAACAATCATTCCATTTCTTGCTGTCAAATCGTCCTTCCTGTCACCATTGCCATTTCCACAAATGCCAGTAACTTTATTCTGCATAATAAGCAAATATTTAGGTAGGAAAACAACTGTGCTTCATTATGTGGCTAATCCAAATAAGGTAGTCTAGTAAAATTTGTAAGTGTCACAGCTGATCTATAGTGATATGTTTATTTACAGAGATACAAATGTATAGAAGACATCTTAACAAGGATTCATTAACAATATTTGAAGTATGCAAAAATGATCCTGCTGCTAAGGGCCCTTTTCCACTGAACGATTATCATTCAGATTCTCTCTGGATCTCAGGAATCTGAATGGTTATCCTTCATTGTACATGCCTGCATAATCTAAATGACGAATGATATTTGTTTGTCATTTGGATTGTGTAAGCATAAGAATCAAATGACTAATCAGCCTGTGTAAACAAGCAGTCGGGCATCTGTAAATGACTGTTTACTGCGAATGTAGGCGGGCGGGTGCCTCCTTTCACTGAGAGATCCTGGCTCCTGTTGTAAGCGCAGGAACAATGATCACTGGGACAGCTGTCCAGCATGTTTTTACATGACAGTCGTCCGATTTAAAAAGCCTTTCCCCCTTACTGCTTTCCCCTTTACTGCTAACTTAGCGACAATCTTGTTGTGAACTATACACCTGACTTAATTGAGACAGACTGAGTAATTATTTGTTTTGTTATAGTTTTAGGAACTCGAATTAAATATAAATTAGAATTTCTCTTTCAATTCTCTTTTCTTGTTTTAGAAGCCCTGACCAATTCATTTAAACTTAGTATCTAGCAAAATAATGCGATGAACAATCAAATCTTCAAACAATAGGTGAAATCTGTGGCAAAATCCTGAATTATTATACTAAATACGCGTACTTCTATCAGTTTCAAGAGAAAAAAATGCAACTGTGAAAGAATTCAATAACATTTGTTAAGTAGAAATAGCCTGGAAGAAAAAGTCATTTTGAAGACTTACACTCCATTCAGTAGGAATCGTCACTGTAAGTAATGTATTTCTATCCGACAATACTGTAACATTATTTTTCAGTGTGACAAGAATGTACGTGCCAATTGTAGTCACAGAATAACTCTCAGTTCCTGAACAGTCTGATAGTGAATGCTCACTTCTAACCGTTCCATCTTGTATTGTCAGTGAAGTGTTCTAAATAGAAAAGAAAAAGGAGTTTCATAAAATAGCAATATCAAAATGGAATCAAAGAAATTAGACAAATTACTAAGACAATGATATATTATCTTTTTAATAAACAGTTACTAAAAGAGCTCTGTTCACACTAGTATCACAGCTTGCATTTTAAAGGGCTCTATAAAGCCGGCTTCACACTAGTGATAGGCTATTTTGCGTTGCAAAGTGAGTGAAAACGCATGAAAATGAAACCAATGATTTTCAATGGTTTCATTCTCATTTGCGATGCCTTCACTGCACACCCGCGGCGCTAAGAAAAAGCAGCGCCATCGCCCATTGTTTTCAATGGAGCTGACCCCATTGAAAACATAGGTAGTACATTGCGCTCCCCTGCTACAACTGTCACAGCTATGGCAGGAGATTTCTCTATCTCCGCAGGGACCACAGGGATGAAGGAATGCTCTGCCATAGCTGTCACAGCTGTGGCAGAGGTCCGCAATGCTATCCATTGCTTTTAATGGGGCCAGCGCTGTTGCAAATATAAGCCCTTCCCTAAAAAAATCCCCTCTAGCTGTAAAGAAAATCAAAACAAAAAAGACGTAACTTATTCATTGCTGCGGGCTGTCTGTGATTGGCTAAGCGCTGTGACCAAACACAGGCAGCGCTCACCGGTCAATTAATGACGGGTGGGTGCTGCCCCTGATTGGTTACCATGAGTTCAATTTTTTTTTTACTTTTCTTTACAGCTAGAGAGGATTTTCAGGGAAGGGTTTATATTTCAAGCCCTTCCCCGAAAATCATTGCTGCGGTGCTTGCCTGCAACCCATTGCTTTCAATGGGGCTACAGCAGTGCTAGCCCCATTGAAAGCAATGGATAGCATCGTGGACCTCTGCCACAGCTGTCACAACAGTGATAGTTTTGGCAGGGGAGCGCAATGGACTGCCTAAGTTTTCAATGGGGCAGGCGCTGCTGGCGCCGGTCCTATTTAAAACAATAAGCGACAGTGCTGCATTTTCTTAGCACTGCGAGTGTGTAGTAAAGGCATCGCAAATGAGAATGAAACCATTGAAAATTATTGGTTTTATTTTTATGCATTTTCACAAACACTTTCACAACGCAAAATAGCCTATCACCAGTGTGAAGCCGGCCTAAGAAATTCAATGGATCTGCAGTAGTATGATCTGTTTTGTGCAAGTGTCTATTGGAGTCTATTGTACAGTAGATATTGCTTTACCAGTGACCATTGTGTAGATTCACTGGATGATGGGTAAGTCATGCAGCAAACTGATTATTGGATGTGATGTAATGCCACAATGTGATAAAATACAGACAAAACTAAAGTAAAGATTCTACTACAGGCAATTTATTATTTACAGAATATGTCACATTTTTTAGAACACATACTTTCATGCGTATGGAGATTCTTCTAGAACAGGTGACTCCATTTTCACAACAAGGGACACTTAGTGCCGAGATTTGGACTGCACCCTCATTATCCTGTAAAAATAAAATCCTGATTTAATGACCTGGTTTAGAGTAATTACAGAATATTGCTATGCACTTCTTACACTCATAATTATTTTTTTTACAATTGAACAGCACTCCCTCATAAATTTCTAGTGTTGTTAACCGCTAGGTCTTCATGACCCTCGATGACCTTAAAGACAAGCTCCCGCCATGTTTTCAATTTTCCACGTAAATAAACTCATTAAATGTTTCTCTTCGACAATTGTATTATTTCTGTTAGTATTTTTATTAATTTAATTTCAATCAGCTTAAGTAAAAAAATGATCTAAAAAATCGTAGCTATATTTTGCTGAGCAAGGATGCACTTAAAAATGCAGTGCTTACTCTGAAGAACTGCTGGTGTCTGCTGCCATCCAATAGGTGGCGCTGCAGAGGTATTCTTCCATCTTCCTTATTTGCATATATTTCCCAGAGGACCATGCATGGCCTAATAAGTCTCCTTACTCAGCTTCTAGATGCTCTCCTTAAGAGCTGATGATATCCCTCCCAACTCACATCATAGACCTCTTACTAGCCAAGCCAGATTCGTACTTCATGCTGATGAGGGGCAAAAACCTCAACAAAACTGCTGTCTGTGTATTGATTCTGGCTTGGTTTTCCATTCCTAATCAATGTTACAAAGACCTGTATAAAGAATTGACATTGATTTGCAGGAATGCTGCCATCCAATAAGTGGAGCTGCAGAGGTATTGTTCCATCTTCCTTATTTGCATATATTTCCCAGAGGAGCATGGATGGTCTTTTAGGTCTCCTCAATTACCTTTTAGGTGCGCCCCTTAAGGCGTGATGATATTCCTTCCAACTCTGTGCATTACACAGACACACCTGACACATGATCTAATATTGAGCAACCATCCCACAATCAGCTAGTTGCAAGAACCGATCATTTATTATAGTTGATTTTCCAAAGTATTCCTTTAAGGTCATCAGGAAAAGTCAAGAAATTAGACTAAAATAGAAACTGAAAACCATTTTTATATATGTGTCACGTCCGTGCGGCTGAAAAGCACCACACTCAGCACAGATGCAGGGTGATGTTCACAACTACATTAGTAGAAAGACGTATGCACTGAAGAATAGTGCGCACTACAAGTGAAATAACCGCATACAACGATATGCGGGACAGTAGCACCACACCAGGGAGAGGGAAGGAAGCCTGGCCCTAACCTAGCAGGGAGGTAACGGGTCCCTGCCTAAAGTGGAGTCATTGCCTCAATAAAAGGCGGCCCCACGGTCTTCTTTCTGGGCCCTGATTGTCCCTGGAGAGATAAACTGACTCGCAAAGCAAAAACAGAAATGAAAAGCAACAATACAGCTAAAAAGGAACCTGCAGCAATTTATCTGCAAGTCAAGAAAACACCCAGCACAGCAGAACTCCAAACTGCAAGATCTCCACCATGGAATGGAATAAGCAGCACTGATCACCAGGAGGGGTGAGACTGTATAGCCAGTCTGCACCTGAAAACTGGCAGAATGAATAGAAAACCACACCTCCACCTTACTCCCAGGCATGGCTAATCCAGCATGCATTTATGCAGCAAAGGCAGACAGCACCAGCAGAACTCTGCACATGGTGCATTAAACCTTGACCTGCTTAACAAGGCAACAGGTCTTTGCTTGTGTTGAGCCCACCATGCCATGACGTTGTCACGACCGACAAACTGCAACAGTATGCTTGTATATGAATTTATTTTCAGTGCTTATGACTGACATCATTCTGGGGTTATGAGAAGCTAAAATCATAATTTATACTTACTTGTATAAGAGTGCTTTCACATAGTCCATCAAAACTATACCACACGTTATCCAAGGTTTGTATTTGACCATCACCGTAAACAGTGCAAGATTTTTGGCAGTCATTTGAAGTACAGTCCCATGTTCCTTTATTGCAGACACTATGTAATATAAGAGAAATTATTATCCTAGTTCCTGAACATGTGATTACCATGAACGTAAAAATTCATATATTTTTGTGTATAATATACACTATATGGACAAAAGTTTTTGGGCACTGCATGTTTTTCAGGAAAAGTGCTTTATTATTCTGTTTAGTAACGTGTTGGCCCTCCTTTTGCTTGTATTGCAGTGGCAACATGTCGAGGCCTACTTTCCACAAGTTCTCTGTAAGTCTGGGCAGGAATAGGTTGCTATTCCTCATGCGAGGCTGTGAGAAGAAATTGTTGTGAAGATTGGCGTGGGTGGCGATGTCGTACCCTTCGCTCCAGTTTGTCCCACAAGTGCACAGATCATGCTCACTCTGTTGGCTCCAATGAGCCTACTGACAGACCTTGGAGCCAACAGAGTGAGCACGATCTGTGCATCCTGAGTAGTAATCTATGATAGCCATTATCAGAGCTGGGTCATAGGCAGCACGAGCTGTGCATAGCAATCTATGACAGCCATTATCAGAGCTGGATCATAGGCAGTTTAAAAAGAAAATGAAAGGGGAAACATTGGGTCTTTAGTTCCATAATAAAACAAGCTGTCTCTGAGAATTATGACTTTGAAAGCGCCAGGACAGCAGTAACATCTTGGAACTAATCACACTCCTGATGAATCAGCACCTTGGCACAGTTAGCTGAGGAAACGCGTCGAGTTAAGGCTATAATTTGAGATCAATAAATCAAACCGCTATAAGATCTTGTGAAATGCAATTTCATTCTGAATGACCGAAAATTGCCATTAGTTTAAAACACAGTGCGGTCTCCCAATAAAGATGCAACATCATGTATACTAGGCAATAGAAAAAACGTATAGCCCTAGATGTTTGGAATGAATGTGATCTAATCCACTTAAAGTGCATCTGTCTAAACCTATATAAAATTATCATGACAAAAGCAATAGGGCCCTAACACATGCTTTTGTCAAGCAGTAAGCCTCTTTCTTAGATTCGTTTGTCCCCAACAGGGCTACTGCATCAACAAACCCAGCACTTGACCCTGAGGGGTTTTGACAATGGTCATCAAGCGTATATAGGTCTACAAAACCCTCTCCTCTAATTTCATAAGAGAGGGTTGAGGGATGGATAAATAGGCCCGTGAAATATAAAGGGGCCCAATACGTCATGTTTGGCCACGAGAATAAGACCTAATGAGTAAGAAATATGAATAGATGAGACTCTAAAAAACTGTATATGAGCGGCTTAGACACACCGTTAACATTTATTAATCATATCGTAAAGGACACCTCAACAAAGAGGCCTTATGTGGATCGTCACATATCATTCATGTTTATTGTTTGTATGTAGGTGTTAGTATTGTGGTCTTCAAAAAGTATTGTTTTTAGAGAATTATTATTAAAAGTTACATTTTAGATTTATTCCAAATAGTGTACCCAAAGGGTCCTCTACAGTGATTGATCATCCTTAATTGCGAGGATCTATCTGTCTCAGTGATTCCCTTAACAAGCACATATGTGCATTCCTAGCCCAGTCAACCGGGAGGCATATACAAAGTAAATATATGTCATCAAATGCTAATTTGATAGTGTATCAGATACCGAGTAGCAGAGAAAAATAACAAAAAGCTCACAATTCTTGTTTATGTAAAATGTAGTAGTTGTACTCATTGACATTATAGTTATGATAGTTCATAGATAATAGTTGGTTCATCAAGATGATGGTTTATATATTTTTTGTTGGTTCTGGTTCGACGCGTTTCTGTGTCACATGGGGACCCTTCATCAGGAACCTAAATGTGATCACGCCAACTATATAGTACATTCATACAGACGTGCTCTTATGTATGATAACAACTGCACTGCGTAGTGGATACTAAATGGCTGTAGTTCAAATCGGGCTGGAAACTAGCCCTAACTATCTAATGAACACTCAATGTTCAGGGAGTATCCCAGTTATAATGAGCATGAGCATAAACCAGGAAACTACCAGAATGGGTGCAGCAAGTAGCCTCTATTTAAGCGATAGCACAAAATCCAACAAGATTTGCTATGTGCATATCAGAACCTTGCAATTGCAGATTAAAGATAGGGACCTCTAAAATAAAGAGTAGACCCTTAATCCCTGCAAGGTCTAATATCAAGGATTTTGAGCTATCAGACAAATACTAAAAGCATCAGTTCTACATATAGAGCATAAAAGATGAAAAAATAAAAAATGAATGGAGCAAGAGATAGGCCTTGGTGGTAGAGCGGAGGTTATGAAGCTGTGTCAGGGCAGCCAGGATTAAATAGCAGCCATACCCCGCCCTCCTCAAATGAAACACCAAAGAGAGGACAGTGGGTGTGTTGTAAAAGCGTAGGGAACCACCCACCTATCACATCAGTCTCCTTCCATTGCCTTGTCCCCCGTACATACATAGCAAATTTATATACAGTACTCCATCAGATCACCTCGCCATTTGAAGAAAAATAGATGTAGATGCCGATAGCAAGTAGTGTATCACTTGCGAAAAAGTGCGATACACATGCAGTAGATGCGTCTGCCGGCTTGATGTTAATCTTGTAATAGCCAGTCCCATGTTATAATGAGCATGTGCAAGGTATGATGGAGGGCTGCCACGTCATCAAAGGGAGTGACTATCACTATTTTCCTATGGGGCCCACTCTTTTTCTGCCGGTATACAATGGCGCTATATGCTGGCTAAATCCAGTACTGCATGAGGTGACACGTTGGATAGGCTTCGACAGCAGAGAGGCTGGCAATATACAGTAAGAGAACCCCAACGGATGTCTTCCAACATTGGAGCTGTACAGCCTTAAATCATGTCTTCAGAGGTCAGACAGTGGATTGGAAAGGGTTAATGTCCATTCCGATCTATTAATGCTGATTCTCAGTAATCTCAATAAACTACTGACAAACAAGTATTTTTCAACAAATCAATAAGATAGTGTTCAGTTGCGAGAGAAAAAATATATAGTTTGTGTGTTTTTGTAGTCTGGGCTTGTCAGCCCTTGATTTTCATGAGGATTCATAAATATTGATTTTAGCTTGTCTATAACTGTGAAGGGCTTCTAGTTAATGATTTATAGACAATTTCTGCCTCAGTGATAAGTTCAAAATTATTACCAATCATTACAGGAAATCTTCACAGAGCTTCCACTTGTATATTCAACACCTGCATGAACACATGGACATTGTGATGTGCAATTTCCTTGTGAGTCTCTAAACATGCCCTCAGGACAGTAACATCCAGGTAAACAAGATCCATCCTGTAAATGAAACATGATATTTTATATTGTAACTATTATTATAGGTAAATAAAAAATACTAAACAGTTTTTTTTCCTTATTATCAACCATTAAAAAGAAACAATCCAAATTCTCATTTATTGGTGACATATTAAAAAAATAAATAAGTAATTTGCTAACTAAATGTAATTTTATATTTTAAAACCTAATATATACAATGAATGTCTCATGAGTTTATATAGATTATAATCATCAGGAAAAAGTGGGCAATAAAAAAAGTTCAGTCTGCCTTCACAGAATTAGGGTGCGTTCAGACGAGCGTGTTTTGGTACGCACACACAAAACACGCTTGTATTTACAACACTGCATTCCATATGGTGTGTGCACATGTCCGTACTTTGCAGGTGCGTGCCTGCAAAGATAGGACATGCGTGCACCATATACATGCTGCTGCCGGCGGCTCCATTGAAAACAATGACCTGCTGGCTCCCTGCATTCCTTTTCAGGGAAGGACTTTACATATAAGCCCTTCCCTGAAAAAGAAAGATTTTAGTGTAAAAGAAAATATAAAATGCAGCCATTCTCTTCAATGGAGCCGCTGCTGCTGCTGGCGGCTCCATTGAAGACAACGGTCTGCTGGCACCACCAAATTGTTTTTCAGGGAAGATCTTTACATATAGGCTCTTAACTGAAAAGGAAAAATTTTGGTGAAAAAAAAAAATGCAGCCATTCACTTCAATGGAGTCGCTGCTGCTGGCGGCGGCTCCATTGAAGACAACAGTCTGCTGGCACACCTGAATTCTTTTTCAGGGAAGAGCTTAACATATAGGCTCTTAACTGAAAAGGAAAAATTTTGGTGAAAAAAAAAAATGCAGCCATTCACTTCAATGGAGCCGCTGCTGCTGGCGGCGGCTCCATTGAAGACAATGGTCTGCTGGCACACCTGAATTGTTTTTCAGGGAAGGGCTTTACATATAAGCCCTTCCATGGAAATCAATTAAAAGCGATTTAAAAAACAAAAAAAATAGATACTCACCTCCCTTCAGCTGCCGGGGCACAGCCGCGTCTTCTCCTGCTGTCCCCTGCACTGTGGTGCTGAACTGCTGATCTATCAGCAGCCGGGGATTTAAAATCCCCGCTGGCTGAAAGAACTGAATGTGATTGGCTGAGGTGCTCAGCCAATCACAGGCAGCTCTTCCCGAATGAATGACAGGTGAGAGCTGCCTGTGATTGGCTGAGCACCTCAGCTAATTACATTCAGCTCTTTCAGCAGGCGGGGATTTTAAATCTGCGGCTGCTGATAGATCAGCAGTTCAGCAACACAGTGCAGGGGACAGCAGGAAAAGATGCGGCTGTGCCTCGGCAGCTGAAGGGAGGTGAGTACCTATTTTTTAAATTTTTTTTTACTATTTTAAAAGGCTTTTCAGGGAAGGGCTTATGAAGCCCTTCCCTGCAAAGCCACTAATGGCTGCCGGGGCTCAGGGGGGACTTCTGCCGCTGTCCCCGGCTCTGTAGCGCTGCTGAGCTATCAGCAGCTGGGGATTTAAAATCCCCTCCTGCTGGTAGCTCTGATTGTGATTGGCTGAAGCAATGAAGCCCTTCCCTGAAAAGCCATTGACAGGATGCCGGCAGCAGGATTCTCTACCGCAGCTATCATGTGTGACAGCTGCGGTTGAGAATTGAAGAGTTCCTTTTGCTGCATCTGCCACAGATGTGGAAGATGTAGCAGCAGGGAATTCTTTTAACTAGCGGGGGTCACAGCATGCGGCAGATGTGTTCTTCATGCCCGCGGGGGTCACAGGAGCGGCAGAGAGGTAAGTTTTTTTTCATTCTTTTTTTGTTTTGCACTAAAATGCTTCTTTTTCAGGGAAGGGCTTATATGTAAAGCCCTTCTCTGGAAAAGAATGCAGGGGACCGGCAGAGCATTGTTTTCAATGGAGCCGCCGACAGCAGCCGTGGCTCCATTGACAACAAGCATGCAGCTGTGTTCACGCGTGCTTTTGCTCGTACCTAGGTGCGGACGTATGTACGCACCTAAGTACGCACCAAAACACGCTCGTGTGAACGAGCCCTTAATCTGTTATGCTGGGTTCCCACAGGACTCTTTCCCAGCGGAAATCTCATAGTTTTGCCGCTGCGAAAAAAACGTGAGATATCCGTGGAATAAGCGCAGCTTCAAAACCTGCGGCACTTAGCTGCGGGTTTTGGAGCAGCTTCGCTGCATGCTTTTTTATTGCAGCCGGTTCTCCTATAGAAAGTAGCGAGGCTGCAACAGAAAAAAAAAATAGAATTGACATGCTGCGTCCCGGAAATCCACGCGGCTGCGCCGGATAATTCTAGCTCATTCCGGCTTTACTGCGATGGATTTTCGGACCGTGTGGACGAGATTTTTGACAAATCTCGTCCACATGGCTGGCTAATGCTGGGATTAGCGGACCCATGTGGATTTGCCGCAATGAAATTCCGCAGGGGAATTCCGCGGTAAATCCGCCCTGTGTGAACCCAGCCTAAGAAATAATTATTTATAAACTGAATAGTAAGTAAATATAATATCTGTAATAAGTGGCTTCTCATTCTTAGCTTCCTGCTTGTGCAGGGCAGAATAGCATAGGAAAATAGATAGATTATTTAACTGATATACGGGTGCTGTGTCTTGTCATTGTTGCTCACTCTGTTAGCTGAAGCTATTCCTGAGAGGAGGCTGCAACATCAGTCACTGCTATCTGCATTATGACCGATTCTGTTGTAGGGGAATTGTAATTTCACTGCTGTGACAAAAAAGGGTGTCCGTGTAGGTTTAACTCTTAGGCCTTATTCACACGGACATTTTTACGTGGCTAATTTAGCTGCATTAAAAAAAACTGATCATCTGCAGTATTGGATACCAATGTACTCATTCAGATGGCTGCTTTTTAGCCATGTAAAAATGTCCGGCTGGCGAAAATAGGACATCGGCGGCTGATTTAATACGCGGCCAGAAAACATAGGTCTTGTCCTATCTTTTGGCCAATATACGCTGGCAGCTCCCATAGACTCTTAGGCCTCCCTCACACAGGGCGTTTGCAAAACGCTGCCTTTTCAGCTGCCTTTTTTAGCCCAGAAGAAGAGGCTGCCCATTCATTTCAATGGGAGACTCAGCTGAAAACGCCCAAGAATAGAACATGCAGCGCTTTCAAAACGCAGTGTTTTTCAAAGCAGCGTTTTCAGCCCTGTGTGGGCAGCCCTATTGAAATGAATAAAAGCCTTGTACAGCGTTTAGCACAGGGCTGAAAACGCTGCTGAAAATGCCCTGTGTGAGGGAGGCCTTAGGCCACCCTCACACAGGGCGTTTGCAAAACGCTGCCTTTTCAGCTGCCTTTTCAGCACATCTGAAACCGCTGCCCATTCATTTCAATGGGAGACTCAGCTGAAAATGCCCAAAGATAGAACATGCAGCGCGTTCAAAACGCAGCATTTTCAGCCCTGTGTGAGAAGCCCCATTGAAATGAATGGGAGTCTTGTACAGCGTTTAGCACAGGGCTGAAAACGCTGCTGAAAATGCCCTGTGCAAGGGAGGCCTTATGGGAGTTGATGAAAAAGGGAGGGGGAGGGAGTTTAGCAGTGTCCAACAATGCTAAAACATGACAGGTCCCTCTATTTAGGCATTTGAAGTAATTCTGGGGATTTATGCCGCCTAAAGGAATTTCAAGCTGCAGCGCATAATGCCGCAGCCAGCCATGGGCGGGAAAACGCAACTTTTGGCTTTCTCCTGTCTGCACATTTTCAGCCACAATGTGGCCAGCGTAAAAGCACATTACCCGTGTGAAGGAGGCCTTATAAGGATATTGAAGCTGCTATTTCTACGTGACATTGGTTTGTTCACTGGCGTGGAACGGTTACTATTACTTGACACTAGCAAGGAGGCATAGGTGAAGATCATGGAGAACAATTTGTGCCAGATGACCACATTCAGTGTTGACAACAAGAAAGTTCATTGATAGATCTGCAAATCTGTAAGATGAGTTAGAGGATGAAACACCGAGAACCTCATGTATGAAACCTGGTCTTACAATTACAGCAAAGACGGACCTTATTCTTACTTTGAGTCTATTCTTTTACAACTTACCCTGATAATTGGCATATTCTTTCTACTGCAATCTAAGTTAACACGTATTTGATTGTTTGAAAGGCTGCAATCCACAAATTCAGCACCTCCTGGGCAGATCTCTGGAAATAAAAATGAAGACATGTTCTTGAAATACTTAATTAGATAGATAAATGGACAGATAGATAGACAGACTTGAGCTATCCTTAATTGGATAGGAAAAATGTCTTTCTTTTTATATAGGTTATATTAAATGTCATGTATTATTTGATAAAAATAGTATACCTGTTACTCCATCTCCAGGAAAGCAGGTAAATTTTCCTTCGAGGCATTTACTAAATGAAAGTTGATATAATCTAATCAGTATCCGTTTTGTTTATAACAAACAGTATATCAGAGATTTTTTATTTTAAAATATTTTTGTTTTTTCATCCATGCCTTCCAAAGAACAACACGGGTGCTTGTTTTTGTTGATAGTTATATTTTTTAACAGTATCATTTAGCGTACCATATAATACATTGAAAACATAAAAAAGTTAAATGGGGTGCAATTTTTAAAAGATGATTTTTGGGAGGGTTAGTTTTTACAGCTTTTACAATGCAGTAACAATGGCATGAAATTCTGTGGATCAGTACAATTATGGCAACACTTAATTTATATATTTCTTCATGTGTTATCACATGTTTAAATCACAAAAATAAAGATTTTTTAAACAAAAATTGTTTCCTGTCTCCACATTTTGAGACCCATAACTTTTTCAATTTTTTATTGACTGAGCTGTATGAAAGCTCGTTTTTGCAGGGCAGGCTGTGGATTTTATTGTACATCTTTTTGATCACTTTTTATCCCTTTTGGTCACTTTTTTTGATCACTTTTTTTGATAACAAAAGTAATCCTATAATTGTATTTTTTTTGTTCAGTTATTTCAGCCACATACATATGTATTGCAGTGTATTATGTCTGTCAGCGTGATGCAGACAGGTATCCTATTAGGGCCGAATAGGTGTACTAAGATGGCAGCCTTTATTAGGCCAGCTAGTTGCCATGACAACCTATCTTTACTGTTAAGACCTTCACAGTTGGGACTAAAGTTAAAACTTCCAATTTTTATTAGAAAAAGCTTAAAAACACATAACGTGGGGGCACATACAAATAACAAAGTAGTCCCTAATAAATAGGGCACTAAAAAGACAGACAGTGATATCTGGAGGTATCAAGTAGACGCCTAATTCCAGATAAATATAAGGCTATGAATACTCAGCCCTCGATAGTAGGATAACTATTATAGTGCATAAATGTACTACTAAGCTGTTTGTATGTATCGACAAACATAAACGGTCCAGAATTTAATCCATGGATGTAACTACTATACTTTTTCTGGGCAGTGAGGAAATGACGTGCTCGTATTGGTTATAAAAACCCAGGAAGTATCAGTGTTTGATGTCAATAGTGTCCAAGCAACGTGATTACTTCACAGATCTTAATATCACAAATGCACAATAATAGAGTTTTTCTCTGAAGTTATAATCAAATTGTACAACAGTAGATTGAGACGATGGCCTGGAAGATCTTATATACTTAGTTGTATTGGATATTTCTATTCATACTACACACTTCATTTGTTTGTTATTAATGAGGTATTCATACTCCACTAATCATTTGTTTGTTACTCGGCACGTTTCTCTGCTAATGCGTAGCGGTTCATCAGGAGTATATAGGGTTTGTAACGTATTTGTTAAACAATAGATATGATCATAATTCATAAGGTTAGGCCAGATGTAGTGAACATTATGTGTATGTCCACGCCAGATGAAAAAGTTTAGCTATTAATGGTAGACAAACTGGTGAACTTTATAGGCCAATGGTAGGAAGAAATAAGCAAAGAGCTGATGGTAACCGCTCTATTGTGTTATAACACCGATAATGGTTGCCATTGTAACCTGAAAGTTCATATAGTTGCGGCATTAGTACACTAAATAGATGCTCAGTAATAGATGTTAGCAAATGTGCTGAGCTATTTTCAATGACATAATTGCTGTAATGAGGCAATAGTCATAGTATAGATTAACATAAGAAAAACGTGCTTAGACAGTATAGGGCTTATATAAAGCTCCACTTGTCAAGGTACATGTACTTTATTGCTCATTAAATTCTCATACTATAATAGAGCAGTTTCAGATTCAGCCCCGTCCTACCATCCAGGCCGGAGGCTATGCTTCTCTGACTATATCTTAGTTTAGCTACTTGATCCATTGGGATATCTCTATCAGATAGTAATACACTAGTGAATTCATCTATACTAGAGAGTAGTGCTCGGCAGTTTAGAATAGTGCTATTTCATTTAGGCATGTACTGTAGTTCAGAGGGGTCGCTTTAAAAGTGCTAAGTAATGCATTATCACCTATGCATTTTCTGCTCCTGATAAGAGCTCACAGTCTGTTGCACTATCTGCGGTAATCAGTGCTATATAATTCTTGCACTGTTTTACTGTGACAAAATATATCTCAACAGTCATTCAGTAAAGAATATTCTCTTCTACTCTGAACTAACTGCTAAGGCACTCAAGTGTCAACAAAGGTCTACTTAACTGCTCTACTCATAATGTTCACTACATCTGGCCTAACCTTATGAAGTATGATCATATCTATTGTTTAACAAATACGTTGCAAACCCTATATACTCCTGATGAACCGCTACGCATTAGCGGAGAAACGCGTCGGGTAACAAACAAATGATTAGTGGAGTATGAATATCTCAGAAATAACAAACCAATGAAGTGTGTAGTATGAATAGAAATATCCTATACAACTAAGTATATAAGATCTTCCAGGCCATCGTCTCAATCTACTGACGTACAATCTGATTATATCTTCAGAGAAAAACTCTATTATTGTACATTTGTTATATTAAGATTTGTGAAGTAATCACGTTGCTTGGACAATATTGACAGCAAATACTGATACTTCCTGGGTTTTCATAACCAATACGAGCACGTCATTTCCTCACTGCCCAGAAAAAGTATAGTAGTTACATCCATGGATTAAATTCTGGACAGTTTATGTTTGTCGATACATACAAACAGCTCAGTAGTACATTTATGCACTATAATAGTTATCCTACTATCGAGGGCTGAGTATTCATAGCCTTTATTTACCTGGAATTAGGCGTCTACTTGATACCTCCAGATATCACTGTCTGTCTTTTTAGTGCCCTATTTATTAGGGACTACTTTGTTATTTGTATGTGCCCCCACGTTATGTGTTTTTAAGCTTTTTCTAATAAAAATTGGAAGTTTTAATTTTAGTCCCAACCATGAAGGGCTTTATTCTAAATTCTTGTGGACTCTCTGCCCCTGTGACAAATATCTTTACTGTTACCATCCCTTCTTAGAAAATCCCTTCCTGCATCTAACCACTCAGATAAGCTCCGGTCAGCTTTAGGGCTAAATGACCCTAACAGAGTTAATCGGAGTTATCTCCGATCCCAGCTGTTAGAGCAGGATCATGGCTGTGACAGTTGTGTCTGTGCTACTACTATGTCATACATGTATCAGTTTTCAGAAAATACATAGTTTTCAGGACATAAATGTACTGCATAAGGGCTCAGTCAGACGAGCGTTTTCTGCTGTGCATTTACTTGCGTGAAATGCATGCAAAACACATGCGGCAAAAATTCACCAAAGTGGGCGCAACAGTTTAAAAAAACTGGGTGAATTCAAAATTCGCACTTGAAGTGCGATGCCATCGCTTTCCCCTGCTGTGGCTGTGACAGCTGCAGCAGGGGATACCTTGGATGTGAAACTCTTGGATGCTGTCACATTCAGGGGTTTCACCTTGAGGCTAATGGGCCGGCGGCAGCCGATTAGCAACATACAGAGAAGAATGCAATCCTCTGCCACAGCTGTGGCCAAGGATTTCTTTATCTCCGCAGGGACTCCCCTGAACACTGTAACAGCACTGTCTCAGTATTCAGTGACAAGAGGACTCCCTGTGGGGATAAAGAATGCACAGGAGCGGGAATTTCTCCCATTGCCTTCAATTGGGCTGGAGCTTCTGCAGCCCCATTGAAAGCAATGGGCTGCCAGTAACTCCTGCAGTGATTTTCAGGGGAAAGGCTTTAAATATAAGCCCTTCCCTTAAATTCATCCCTAGAATGTGCAAAAAAAAAAATTATACTCACCTCTGCGCCTTGACCGCTAAATGGCTGAACGCTGCCTCTGATTGGATGAGCGCAGGGACCAATCACAGGCAGCGCTCAACTGTCATTCACTGTATGGCTGAGCACTGCCTGTGATTGGCTGAGCACTCGGCCAATCAGACACAGCCCTTTCAGCAGGCGGGGATTTCAGAGCAGTTCAGGAGGACCAAGCGGCTAGACGCACCTGAGCCCTATCAGCGGCGGAGAGGCGAGTATGTATTTTTTAAATTTTTTTACACATTCTAGGGATGATTTTTAGGGAAAAGCTTATTGGGCTGTCACAGTGTTCAGTGTTGAGGAGACTCCCCGCGGAGATGAAGAAATCCTCGGCCACAGCTGTCACAGCTGTGGCAGAGGATCACGAGCTTTTCTGTATGTTGTCAATGGGGCCGCCATTGCTGCCATTGGCCCAATTGACCACAAGGTGATACCCCTGAATGTGACAGCATTCAGGGGTTTCACATTCAAAGAATCCTGATGCCGCAGTTAGTTGCATTTTGAAATTCACTGTCCTATTTTTTACCGCTGCACATTTTTTGTGCAGGTTAAAATTGGATATGTGACCGCTGCCATTCAAAAGCATTGGTTCTAATAGATGTGAATCGGAAATGCAAAAAACATGCGCAACACAAAACGCTCATGTAACTGAGCCCTAAGACCGGAAGGGATAAATAGGACATTCTAGTTTTCTAGATCCAGAAGCTACATTCACAGATATATTGTTTTTCTTGATTGTCTAGGGAATCGTTTTGAAGGCCAGTAGTTGTAATTATTTACAGTATTTCTTACATTGTAGAAGTGTCACTTAATAAATACATAATCAGTATCTGACAGAGCTTTTCAATTAATGCAAAAAGCAAACAAGCATAAAAATTGTACTTCCTCCTTTCTTACCATGGATAACCATCTATTTGCATTTCTTTGCCAGCTGGTATGATTTCATTAGCATGGTAGCATGCACAATCTTCTTTTTTGACACAAGTATTGTCATTGTTTAGATACAGCCCTTCTGGGCATCCACAGACTTCAGCCAATAGCCCTTCCTTAGTACATTCTTCAGTGAAAGATATTGAGGAGCATGTTTGGAAGCAGGACACATGACTGTACTTAAGTATTTGATTATTATTGCAGTTCTTTTCTGTTAAGATACAAAGAATGTTATTAAATTATTGGGCACTTGTGGGTTATCTGTCATCAATTTTTTAATATATACTATTCAACCCTATATTGCAAGCTATTGCAGTGTTTATACCACCTAAATAATATTATCAATATGTTTTAGAGAAATAAAAAGAGTTTAAGGCCTCATGTCCACGGGGAAAATCAGGCCCGTAGCAGATTCTCCATGCAGAATCCCGCAGCGGGTCCCTCCTTTCCCGCGGACATAAGGCTAAAAAGAAGATTAAACTTACCTGTCCGGACGCGGCCAGATCTTCTTTCTTCGGCCCGGCGGGTATGCTTGGCACGCCATTTTTTTAAACTCCTGCTCTCCCGCGCTCACGCGCCGGAGAGCAGAAATTCAAGTGTGGGTGTGCCGCAGATCCGGACGGCTTCCATAGGCTTCAATAGAAGCCTGCGGGAGCCGTCCCCACGGGAGACCCGCACTAAAAATGGAGCATGCCGCGGGTATTTTCCTGCACACGCAATCCGCGCCTCAGGGGAAAATGACATCCACAGGTATTAAACTACCTGCGGGTGTTCAATGCATCCCTATGGGCGCGGATCATGCTGCGGGAAAAACGCAGCGAATTTTAAATTACAATTTAGCCGTGGACATGAGGCCTAATAGTGTTCTTTACGCATATGTATTGGTGAAACATTTTTAAAATTAATTTAAAAAGTAGTGACTTATAACTCACGAGTACCGATTACTGAGTAAGGCCCAATGTCCATGGGCAGATTTTAATTATAAAATCCGCACAAGCCCCCCGAGCGTAAGATTCGCATCTCTAGAAGCCCATAGGGATGCATTCGCATCTGTAGGGCAACTTAATACATGTGGATGTGATTTTTTTTTTCCAGGCATGCAGGTCGCACGCGCAGGAAGAAATAGTAGTATGCTCCATTTTTCTGTGGATCCCACAGGGACACTTCCATTGAAGTTAATAGAAGCCATCCCCGCAGCGGCACACCTGCAGCTTGTCGCTGTGCCGAGGATCCACAGGAGATTAAAAAGGAAAAAGTGAGCATGGCGCATGCGTGTGGCACGCCACTGGAGTGCCAAGTGCATCTATCGGGCAGAAGAAAGAAGATCCAGCCGTGACGGAGGAGAGCCCCACAGCATCTGTACAGTTCAGTTAAATGTAATTCTTTTAACTAGCGGGGATGAAGGAAACATCTGCCGCATGCAGATGTATTCTTCATCCCCGCGGGGGACACAGCAGCGGCTGACAGGTAAGTAATTTTTTTTTTTACACTACTTTTAATTGGCTTTTCAGGGAAGGGCTTATGAAGCCCTTCCCTGCAAAGCCACTGACAGCTGCCGAGGCTCAGCGGGTGGGGATTTTAAATCCCCGGCTGCTGATAGTTCGGAACTACAGAGCTGGGGACAGCTGCAGAAGCCGCGATGTAGCCCCGGCAGGTGAGTATTTTCTTTTTTTCACTATTTTAGAAGGCTTTTCAGGGAAGGGCTTCATAAGCCCTTCCCTGAAAAATCATTGACAGCTGGCAGGGCTCAGCGGTGACTTCCGTCACTGTCCCCGTCTCTGCACTCCTGTTTTAAACTATCAGCAGCCAGGGATTTAAAATCCCCACCTGCTGGTAGCTCTGATTGTGATTGGCTGAAGTGCTCAGCCAATCACAATCGGAGCTACCAGCAGGCAGGTATTTTAAATCCCCGGCTACTGATAGTTTAGAACTACAGAGCCGGGGACAGTGCCAGAAGTCGCGGCTGAGCCCCGGCAGCTAAAGGGAGGTGAGTATTGTTTTTTTTTTTTTAATACACTTTTTTTAAAGCCATTGACAGGATGCCGGCAGCAGGATTCTCTACCGCAGCTGCCATGTGTGACAGCTGCGGTTGAGAATTGAAGAATTTCCTTTGCAACAGCAGAGAATTCTTTTAACCAGTGGGGGTGAAGGAAACATCTGCCACATGTGGCAGATGTGTTCTTTATGCCCGCCGAGGTCACGGCAGCGGCGGAGAGGGAAGTTTTTTTAATATTTTTTTTTGTTTTGCACTAAAATGTTTTTATTTCAGGGAAGGGCTTATATGTAAAGCCCTTCCCTGAAAAAGAATGCAGGGGGCTGGTAAAGCATTGTTTTCAATGGAACTGCCGGTGATGAAGTATGTGTGCATTAAAATAAAGAATCTGCCTCAAAATGGACGCTAGATACAAAATGGAGCATTATAAGATGTGAATAGGCTTGTGTGTATTAGAACAATAATTCAAAGCAGAAACAAGCTTAAGGCAGGATGGTGCGGTGCAGTGTCTCATGTTTTTTTTTCTGTTTTTCCGAGAACCATATCTATCCAGATGCCTGATGTGCAGCTGTTCTCAGAAGAAGAAGCTCACCCACGCCTTGAGATTTGGACAAGGAACTAACTGTACCAACAATAATGACTGTCCAGATCACAAGGGAGGAACCACATCACGCCGGATAAACAGAGACTTGAAGGACATTTCATAGACTCTCACCCACGCTATGCGGTTGCCGAACAATGCATAATTCATAATCTGTGCTTAACCCAATGAGATGTATGCTGTGACTAACAAGACATTCCTTTCCTGTATAGAAAGCTATAAAAGGAGAATAAACGCTCAGTACGTATCGCCTCCTTACAGAGAGAACTACTTGTTGCCTGCCGTGGTTCTTCTCTACGTATCTGAGGAAACTGATAACTGTCTCAGTGTTTAGTTCTTGGTTTTCCGGGGTGCACCCTGATATGGGATTAACTTGGACCTCTTGACCTGAAAGGTTATGTGACCGGGCACGGTCCTTAACACCAGCAGCAGCCGCGGCTCCATTGACAACAAGCATGCAGCTGTGTTCACGAGTGTTTTTGCTCGTACCTAGGTGCGGACGCATGTACGCACCTAAGTATGCACAAAAACATGCTCGTGGGAACGCACCCTTAGACTGCACAACTGCACTGCCACACATCTTAAAGGAAACTACAGTGGAGGCCTTTGATGATGCATTACTACAAAATGTGTGAGGTGATATTCCAACTAAAGTCAATGTTATAGACTGATTTCACCATTAGATCCACAAAATAGTCATGCTTATTGATTTTCAAAATAATAAGATTTTGTCATTATATCACCCTAGCAGAATAAATGTGTTTACACCTATAGCACACAGCAATTTTTATTTTGCTTTACCTAAAAAATACAACTCACCACAATTTTCATTTCTCCAATCAGATATAGCAATACCACTTTCAGCACAAGCTAAAGCATAATTTCCCAAACATGTGCATGAGCTCTTTTTAGGATCTTCACTTGTGCAAGTTACCTTCATGCATGCCTAAAGTATAAAAGAATGAAAATATAAATTTAAATCACAATGGATGAGAGCAAGAATACAATAATTTGATGGTGCTACTCTTTGAAAGAAGACCAGTATGCTATTGTTATAAACACACTGACTATTTTCATTGACAAGAAAAACAAGGAGGAAACTTTTGCATGCAAACTGGAGGCTTCGTCAGGTTCAGCTTTCACACAGATATGGACGGCACTTAAATGAGAAAAAAGGCGTCACATTACCACACTTTAAAGTTCACATAGGTTGGTACTTGAGTTGTCAAGCTCTTTTACAGATCAACTTTTGCATTACCTGAGCAGTTCATATACACTACCGTTCAAAAGTTTGGGGTCACCCAAACAATTTTGTGTTTTCCATGAAAAGTCACACTTATTCACCACCATGCGTTGTGAAATGAATAGAAAATAGAGTCAAGACATTGACAAGGTTAGAAATAATGATTTGTATTTGAAATAACATTGTTTTTACATCAAACTTTGCTTTCGTCAAAGAATCCTCCTTTTGCAGCAATTACAGCATTGCACACCTTTGACATTCTAGCTGTTAATTTGTTGAGGTAAGCTTGTGAAATTGCACCCCACGCTTCTAGAAGCATCTCCCACAAGTTGGATTGGTTGGATGGGCACTTCTGGCGTACCATACGGTCAAGCTGCTCCCACAACAGCTCAATGGGGTTCAGATCTGGTGACTGCGCTGGCCACTCCATTACCGATAGAATACCAGTTGCCTGCTTCTGCTGTAAATAGTTCTTGCACTATTTGGAGGTGTGTTTAGGGTCATTGTCCTGTTGTAGGATGAAATTGGTTCCAATCAAGCGCTGTCCACTGGGTATGGCATGGCGTTGCAAAATGGAGTGATAGCCTTCCTTATTCAGAATCCCTTTTACCCTGTACAAATCTCCCACCTTACCAGCACCAAAGCAACCCCAGACCATCACATTACCTCCACCATGCTTAACAGATGGCGTCAGGCATTCTTCCAGCATCTTTTCATTTGTTCTGCATCTCACAAACGTTCTTCTTTGTGATCCAAACACCTCAAACTTGGATTCATCCGTCCACAACACTTTTTTCCAGTCTTCCTCTGTCCAATGTCTGTGTTCTTTTGCCCATCTTAATCTTTTTCTTTTATTGGCCAGTCTCAGATATGGCTTTTTCTTTGCCACTCTGCCCTGAAGCCCAAAATCCCGCAGCCGCCTCTTCACTGTAGATGTTGACACTGGTGTTTTGCGGGTACTATTTAATGAAGATGCCAGTTGGGTACCTGTGAGGCGTCTGTTTCTCAAACTAGAGACTCTAATGTGCTTATCTTCTTGCTTAGTTGTGCAACGCGGCCTCCCACTTCTTTTTCTTTTTTTTTTTTTTTTTTAAATCAGATTTTTATTGGTATTTAACAGTTTTATAACATCAATACAAAAATGCAAGATACTCTCCACACTTTTGGAGATTAATCATATAAGTCCAAATTCAGAATGTGCAGAGAGTAAACTTCTAGGGGGTAAAGGGGTGGGGGGGGGGGAAAGAAGGCCGGAATAAAGGGGGAGGAATAGGGGGGGGGGGGGACTTAGATTCTTTTTGGCTTCTACTCGGGTGTAACGGCAAGTTCCACATCAGCTACCAATGCCCGGGTCGTCTCTTCTCTATGGAGGGTAAGTAGGTTAGGATCTTAGGGAACCCTCTGGCCCGATCCATCTGTCTCCTCCTTAAGTATGTTTGGATATAGTAATCAGTCTATCTCACTCAGAATCCCACTCAAAATCAAAACCGCATCCGCCTCCAAGGGGACCAGATCCTGTCAAAGCTTTCATGAGAGCCTTTGCTCCAGCTATATAGTTCCTCCATATTGTAGATGGCATCTACTTTCATTCTCCACTGAGAGAGGGTCGGGGGTGTCTTTTGCATCCACAGCACTGGTATCAGCGCCTTAGCGGCGTCCAACAAAAAGGCTATCAGCCTGTCTTTCAGCGGGTGGAATGCATTTGACGGTTTCCACAAAAATAATGTCTCTGCTGTTAATAATAGATTCGGCTTAATTTGTTGTAAAGCTTTTCCTATTTCCTCCCAATATGTGGAAATGCTAGGGCACTCCCACCAGATATGCCTGAAGGATCCTACACCTATGTCGCATCGCCAGCACCTATCGTGTGGGGTAAGTTTGTAGGCGCACAGCCACTGTGGTGTCTTATACCAGCGGACTAAGAGCTTATAATGACTCTCCTGTAACAGAATGCACGGGGATACGCCAAATGCTGTTTGGAGGATTAGTTTTGTATCTGTTGGAGACAGGGAAACATTTAGCTCTTTCTCCCAAGATTTGAGGAAGTTGGGTTTGTAGGTTGAAGGGGGTGATATAATTTTTTTTCTGAGTATCGTTATCGCTTTTTTGTTGAAAATATCCCTGTCAAGGAGATTTTCAAATAAAGTGGCTGGACGAGTGGATCTAAATTTTTTCTTAAAATCCTCAATCATAAAGGTTAGGTGAGCTCTTTGTAGAAAGGAGAGCTGATTCTGGGGTAGTAAGCTCGCTATGATATCATCAGGTTTTTTATGTGCTTGAGCTTGTAGGTCTTTTACTTTTAATGAGGCCAGGTCTCTCCATATGTGTCTTGTCATCTCGTCCGTTGGTTTTCCCAATATTTTATTGAGGAGGTTAAGCGGGGTTGTCGGGGAAGGCGTGGGAGCCAATCTTGGTCTCAGCTTGTCCCAAACTTCCATGGGGCCCCTTAACAGGGGGTTGAATTTTTTGGATCTGAACATACCTTTTTTTGGGAACCACAGGTCTTCTAATAGTGTGTTACCGTGTGTTTCTGTTGCTAGAGAATGTAGTAGGGTATCTCCAGAGGTGGAGGTCAATTCCCACCAGTAATTCAGTTGTGCGGCCAGGTAATAGTCATGGACACATGGCAGCCCTATCCCTCCCTCCTCTCTCCTCCTTATCATCAGACTGTATGCTAAACGAGGCTTTCTCTGCCTCCATACGTATCCCGAAAAGGCTGAGCGTACTGTTTTGAAAAAGGCCCTGGGGAGTGCCACCGGAAGCATTCTGAGTTTATACAGAATTGTGGGAAGAACATAAGAATTTAACACGTTTTTACGGCCGAACCATGAAATGAACGGCATGTCGTAAGTGTGGAGAAGGTGCTTGACTTGTGTTAGCAATGGGGTGTAATTGTGTTTGTATAGGTCCTCAGCTTCTTTAGTAATGGTGATCCCGAGATAGTCTACTGATGAATTGGACCATTTGAAGGGTGAGCCCGTACTTAGTGTTTTAAATTTACTTGGGGGTAGAGTAATGTTGAGTATGGTGGATTTTGAAAAATTAATTTTAAAGTTGGAGATTTTCCCATAGTCTTCTAGTAGAGTTAGTAAGTGTGGGATGCTTTTTTCTGGGTCAGAAATGACAAACATCACGTCATCTGCGAAGGCTGCTGTATGCATTTCCTTGGAACTTGTTTTGAGACCTTTTATATTGGGATTTAGTCTCACCCCTTGTAGGAGAGGTTCCATCGATAAAATAAAAAGGGTCGGGGAGAGGGGGCATCCCTGTCGGGTGCCATTTCTAATATTAAATGGGGGAGATAATAGGTTATTTATCTTTATTCTGGCGTATGGGTCCTGATATAACGAAAAGATTGCTGAGATGAATAAGGGGGGGAGATTAAAATGGGAGAGTACTTTTTTCATATAAGTCCAGCTCACCCTATCAAATGCCTTCTCGGCGTCGGTGCTGATCAGTACTAAGGGGATTTTCTGAGCTTGTGCGTATTTTGTTGCGTGGAGGAGTCTAATACAGTTGTTTCTACCCTCTCTGCCTTTAACGAAACCTGTTTGTTCGTTATTTATCAGGGAGGGAATCAAATTCTCTAACCTTTTGCTAGCAACTTCGCCCACAGTTTAACATCCACGTTGATCAAGGATATCGGTCTGTAGCTGCTACAGAGCTCAGGGTCCTTGTTATCTTTGTAGATAAGCGTTAAGTGTGCTTCCTGTGCTTGTTTGGTAAGCGCATCACCGGACAGAAGTGCGTCAAAAAGATTTTTAAGTTTTGGGATTAATGTCTTCCTAAAAGTTTTGTAATAAGTACCTGGTAGACCGTCCGGCCCAGGACTTTTCCCTGTGGGGCATTGCATTACTATCTCTTCCACTTCTTGCGTGGAGATGGGAGCTAGGAGGGATTTGGAGGCATTCTCCTCCAGTTTTGGTAGGCGGACTGAATCTAAAAATTTGTCGATACTTTTTTCTAACTCCGCATGGCTTTTATTGGGATTTTGTGCTTTTAGGTTATATAAGTTTGAGTAATAACGCTGGAAATTTTCCGCTATTTCATGGGAGGATGATGTTGGTTTTCCCACTTGGTCTTTAATTGTGGCGATGGCGTTTCTAGACTTTATTTTCTTAATTTGGGATGTGAGAAGCTTGCTACCTCTGTTGCCGTGTGCATATGTTACATGTTTAAAATAGAGAAGTTTCTTGTTATATCTGGTCTCCAGGTGGTTTTTGAGTTCCCGTCTAAGCTCTATCAGATCCTTCTGTTTATCAGAAGCTTGCGAAAGCTTTGTTATTTGTTCTAGTTTTGCAATTTTTGATAGGAGGGAATCTATTTCTGCTTGGTGCTTCTTTTTGATTCTGGACCCTAACGCTATGAAGAGACCTCGTATATAAGCTTTGTGTGCTTCCCATACAACTGGATATTTCACCCCTTCTGTATCGTTTAGTATGAAATATTCCTCCAGTTGTTTAGATAAAAGTGTCCTTTCTGCCTCTGAATCCAGAAGAGAGATGTTTAGCTTCCAGCTCCACTCCCCAGGCCCTTCCTCCCCACTCTTAATATCCGCGTGGGTAGGCGCGTGATCGGATAGCGTAATTGCTTCCATATGTGCCCCTTCGACTTTTGTTAGTAGGCTCTGGGATTACAGGACATAGTCGAGCCTATGATACGAGGCATGTATTTGGGAAAAGAAGGAATAATCTTTTAGAGAAGGGTTGAAGGACCGCCATGTGTCCACTAATCCCATGTCCGCCAGTGTTTTGTTTAGCTTTTGGATTTGTTTTTGGGGGACCCAGGATCTACCCGTTGAGGAATCCAGTAAGGGGTTCAGTACTGTGTTTAGATCTCCTCCTAGAATTATGAAACCCTCTGCGAATTCTCTTAGTATATTTAATTGGTCTATCAGCCAATTGACTTGGTTGGAGTTTGGTGCGTATAGATTAGCTATTGTTACCTTAACCTTATCTACGGAGCCTTTGATAAACAGCACTCTACCTAGTTCGTCCGAGTATTCGGCTTTTAAATTAAATGTCAAGGATCTGTGAAGGAAAATAGATACCCCCTTGGAGGCGGAGGTCGGGTGGGAGTTATGGAAGCTCTGTCTGAATTGTCGCCCTGGTAAGTTAGGGCACTTGCTAGATTTGTAGTGCGTTTCTTGCACTAAGAGTACCTTGGTTTTATATTTTTTAATTAGCTGTGAAATGTTATGTCTTTTCTGTGGAGTGTTGAGACCCCGGACATTGAATGACGTGAACCTTACCGTCTCCATGTTGTCTTCTCTGGTGCTGGTCTTGGGATCTCGTTTGAGTAGTTGTTCGGGCAGATGTAGATTCTATCGAGTCCTGGACGGTTCAGCGGCGGATGAATCAGTGGGACTTCGGGTTTACTTGGGTGCCTCTGTCCGTCTAGGAGTAAGATCTAGAAGTCCGCGTGGAAGAAAGGGGGGGGGTAAAGAGAGGGAAAGAAGGAAGGAAAAAGAGGGGGGGAGGGAACAAATTTAACACTTAAAGACAAACAATTAGTGGACCACGTGGTTAGTTAACTTGGTTGTTGCGAGCTGAGTCCACTAATAAAAAAAAAAGAAAAAGAAACAGTCCTCCTTTCGGAGGGACGACTAGTTTTTAACTCTCAAAGGGGTCTAGTCGTCTAGACGAGGCGGTCGGGATGATAATTCAATAAAACTTTAAACTGTAGCTTTAGATAAAATTGTAAAAAAGGAAAAATACAAAAGAAAAAGTAAACAAGAAAAAAGGAAAAAAATAGGTAGCCTGGTCGGAAAGGCACGATCGGTCTCCTTATCTAAGTGGGGGTGTAGATGATCCATCTCTAGGACATCTTAATATTTTCCTGAAACGAGAGTGGAAAGAGGGGGTGTATCCGGAAAGGACTATGTCCTTGTAGAAGGGGTATCCTCATTATGTTCTAACGTTCAGGTGTCTCCAGAGGTATTTTCTTCTCTGCTTTTCTTTTTTTGTTTGCTCCTAGGAGATTTGGTGTAATTGACTGTGTGCCAGTGATCTGGAGCGGGGAGAGGTGGGAGACCTGGGAACTCCGGCAGCGGGAGCCAGTTAGGGAGTTCAATAGGTTCCATATCCAAGTGTTTCCAGTTGTTCTGGAGGTCCTCCGGGGTACGAATATTTATTCTTCTCCCTTTATGGGTGACGCCCAAACCGAATGGAAAGAGCCACGCATAGCGAATATTTTTTGCTTTAAAGGAGATGTCCCGCGCCGAAACGGGTTTTTTTTTTTTTAACCCCCCCCCCCGTTCGGCGCGAGACAACCCCGATGCAGGGGTTAAAAAAACCACCCGCACAGCGCTTACCTGAATCCCGGCGGTCCGGTGACTTCAATACTTACCGCTGAAGATGGCCGCCGGGATCTTCTACCTTCGTGGACCGCAGCTCTTCTGTGCGGTCCACTGCCGATTCCAGCCTCCTGATTGGCTGGAATCGGCACGTGACGGGGCGGAGCTACACAGAGCCGCTCTCTGGCACGAGCGGCTCCATAGAAGAAAGCTGAAGACCCGGACTGCGCAAGCGCGGCTAATTTGGCCATCAGAGGCCAAAAATTAGTCGGCTCCATGGAGACGAGGACGCTAGCAACGGAGCAGGTAAGTATAAAACTTCTTATAACTTCTGTATGGCTCATAATTAATGCACAATGTACATTACAAAGTGCATTATTATGGCCATACAGAAGTGTATAGACCCACTTGCTGCCTCGGGACATCTCCTTTAAGAGCCTCTAGCAAAGGTTTTAACATTCTTCTTTTCGCTAGGGTCGAGGGCGAGAGATCTTGAAATAATTGGATCTGATCGCCTTCATAAGTTAGGTTTCTGGCATTCCTAGCTGCGTTCAAAATTGCCACTGTATCAGGAAAGGCCAGGAGTCTGCATATGATATCTCTGGGGGGGTCGCTAGCTGCAGGTTGTGGCCTTAGTGCCCTGTGGATCCTCTCTATAGTTATAGAGGTAGCTCTGTCCCCCCCAATCAGGTCCACAAAGATCTCTCTGGCGATTTTTTCTAGAGTGTCCTGCGCCCAAGACTCTGGCAGGCCCTTTATGCGAATATTCTTACGCCTGCTCCTATTCTCCATATCTTCTTGTGTGAGTAGTAGTCTGTTGATATGTATGTGTTGCTCTCTGACTACTGTGGCAAGCTCACTGGAATGTGTGGTGATAATGGCGGCTGACCTCTCTAATTCCTCCACCCTCCTCCCCGTGCTCCTCACCTCTTCCTTGATTTCTGTCAGTTCAGCCATCACTGGTTTAATTGTTTTCATCAGTAAGTCCTTCATAAATCCTTTGGAAAGGGGTTCATCCTCTTCACCCTCTGAGGAGCTTTCTCTCTCCCTTGCTGAGGACGATGCTGCAGCTGCTGCCGGCACCATCTTGCCCGCTCCGTGCGGGGAGCGGGAGCTCCGGTCTTTCAGGAACCTCTGCATATCGGTCTGGCTCCGGGCAGGTCGAGGTGTCCCCTGCTGTTCTCCTCCTCTTTCTCTGGTAATTTTCCCCATTTTTCGTCAGATTGCAGCTGTTTGGAGCCGGGTTCCGTGCCTTAGTGAGGGAGCGCTGTGTTCAGGCTTCCATCACAGTCCGCGGCCAGGCTCCGCCCCTAGTGCACTTCTCCTGCGTGATCATGCAGGGAGTCAATGCTGGAACTGTCCCACTTCTTTTTCTACTCTGGTTAGAGCCTGTTTGTGCTGTCCTCTGAAGGGAGTAGTACACACCGTTGTAGGAAATCTTCAATTTCTTAGCAATTTCTCGCATGGAATGGCCTTCATTTCTAAGAACAAGAATAGACTGTCGAGTTTCAGATGACAGTTCTCTTTTTCTGGCCATTTTGAGCGTTTAATTGACCCCACAAATGTGATGCTCCAGAAACTCAATCTGCTCACAGGAAGGTCCGTTTTGTAGCTTCTGTAACGAGCTAGACTGTTTTCAGATGTGTGAACATGATTGCACAAGGGTTTTCTAATCAGCAATTAGCCTTCTGAGCCAATGAGCAAACACATTATACCATTAGAACACTGGAGTGATAGTTGCTGGAAATGGGCCTCTATTCACCTTTGTAGATTTTGCACAAAAAACCAGGCATTTGCAGCTAGAATAGTCATTTACCACATTAGCAATGTATAGAGTGCATTTGTTTAAAGTTAGGACTAGTTTAAAGTTATCTTCATTGAAAAGTACAGTGCTTTTCCTTCAAAAATAAGGATATTTCAATGTGACCCCAAACTTTTCAAACGGTAGTGTACCTCATTAAAGTATTTTAAAAACTGGGGGAAAAAATATACACACACATAATTATATATAGCTTTTTCCTGAAGATAAGGACTACTCCAAAAATAAGCCCTATCATGATTTTTCAGGATTTTTGGGGATGCTCGAAATGTAAGACCCACTCCAAAAATAAGCACTAGTGTCCAAGCAGCTATACATGTAAAAAAAAATAAAATCAGTTGGCAATAGAATGCAGCAGGACAGATAGACCCTTTACCAAGAAAAGCAGACACCCCCTAAGAATCGCACTCAAAAGACCCCACGAGACCCAAAACAATAAGGGTTGACAAGAGCTGAGCTCTCACACACAGATCGGATAGTCCTGCTGGCATCACTCCACTCCCAAGCTCATTATATTAAAGCATTGTGGCTCTAATATATCCAGAATGGGATGACATGACTATATTTGAATAAATGTTGATTTTTTTGTTCACTGATAAATATAGATTGTTGTTAATGGAAAAATAAAACATCCCTTGAAAATCAGCCCTAAAGCGAATTAATATAAGACCCTGTCTTATTTTGGGGGTAATACGGTGTGTGTATTTTATATACATATACACACACACACACATATATATATATATATATATATATATATATATATATATATATATATATATATATATATATACACACACACACACCAACAATACAATGGGTAAAATTACATTAGAAAAGCTAATGTATAACATTTTATTGAAATAACTATAATAAAATTAATCCACAATCAATTTTCAATGAATAGCTATTAGATTGCAGATACAATTAAGTTAGAAAACATATTTTTTTAAAACAATCTTAATCAAATAGAGGACTTCTTTCTGAGGTGTAGTGCGGGTTGAAGACTTATCATAATATTCAATTTAAAAGGCCATTTGGCCTATTTAGGTGCAGATGTGTTCTTTTTTTTTCGTGGAATTGCGCAGAATATAGCGTATTTACGAACATATATAAGTATTTGCGCACCTCCCATAGATTTCTATGCTACATTTTATTATGTGCATGTGAAACGCATGTGAAAAAAAGGAAAGTGAGGATGAACCCATTGAAATCATTGGGTTCTATTATCTATGTATTGCACATGCAAATTTTAAGAATACAAATACGTCTATCTGTAGGAGTCTTAACCCATATGTATACATGCAGATTTTTCTATTTCTTTACAGGCACATTACGGAAATATTTCTCTCAGGAGAAATAACACTAATAGAGGGAGTTAAAACTAATACGTATAAAAAAAAAACCCCACAGTAGAGCAATTATGATAAAGCAGGACAAATGGAAATGTTATCGAAATATTTATCTGGACAGCAATATGTAATCACCTGTCTACATCTGCCATTGCAATGTGTTTAAATATCCAAAAGGTGAAGACACCTTAACCCCTTCACACCCTAGGGCGTACATTTACGAACATTTATGGAAAATACATGACAGGTATAAGTTGTCTGACCATAAATTTAAAAAAAAAAACCTGATGCATCATTATGAAGTTAAGGGCTTATTCAAATGGCAGTATTTTCAGTCTGGGAGCTGTCCGTACATTTCATGGACAGCACACAGACCCATTATAGTTTCGCCACTAAAGACAAAAGTGCTGCGTGAAAAAAAAAATTGCCATTTTCTTTTTTTCGTCTGTATCACATATGAGAATATAAATGAAATAAAAGAAAAAAACCTCAGCGCTCGCACCGTGGAATAGGTGGAAATAGAATATACTGAAGAGACTAAAGTTATATCACTTACTTCAAGGAGGCGCCTTTAGGGTAGGCGCCTCCTAATCCAAATAGGCGTATCAAATATGGTACCGATCAACAATGATGAACAGGTTCCACGATTTTAATAAAATAAAATAAAATAAAAATATAATACACAACGCGTTTCGGCCGTGCGGCCGAAACGCGTTGTGTATTATATTTTTATTTTATTTTATTTTATTAAAATCGTGGAACCTGTTCATCATTGTTGATCGGTACCATATTTGATACGCCTATTTGGATTAGGAGGCGCCTACCCTAAAGGCGCCTCCTTGAAGTAAGTGATATAACTTTAGTCTCTTCAGTATATTCTATTTCCACCTATTCCACGGTGCGAGCGCTGAGGTTTTTTTCTTTTATTTCATTTATATCTTCCTCCTTCATGCCATGATTGGAGTTTCCCTCTAGCCGCTCTCTCCTATGAGATTGTTTACAGCACCTAGGAATATTCGTCTTCACCTGGCAATCAAGACCCCTCACCTACTACACTTTTCTGTATCCTTCCAGTGAGCGCCAAATCCTTACTCATCACATATGAGAATATGGCATGTAATACCCAATCCGTGTGTAGATTGAACACCACACAGACCGATGTCAGTGTGCTGTCTGATGCAACTTGCATATAGCCGTGCAAATCCAGTTTAACAGGAACACACTGTTGGCTATAAAATCCCCTCACCTACCCTAGAATTCAAAAAATGGAAACTTTACCCTAATCCCACCTTATAACATTGAACCCATCACTTTGTTGGACTATCTGGGAAGTTATAATGTGTAAAATATTTTCTTCCTATTTTTTAGGCTGGATTCACACAGGGCGGATTTTCAGCGGAATTTCGCTGCGGCAAATCTGCATATGGCCGCTAATCCTGGGATTAGCCAAATGGATAACATTTGTCAAAAATCTCATCTACACGGGGCGGCCAATTAATCGCGGCAAAGCCAGCATTAGCCAATGCTGCAGCGCGGAATCCCGGGATGCAGCATGTCAATTCTTTTTTTTTTTCTTTTTGCAGCCTCGCTCCTCTCTATGAGAGAGCCGGCCACAGTAGAAAAGCATGCAGCGAAGCCACTCCGAAAGCCACGGCTAAGTGCCGCGAGTTTTGAAGCTGCGCTTATCCCGCGGAAATCTCACGTTTTTTTGCTGCAGCAAAACTGCGAGATTTCTGCAGTGAATCCGCCCGATGTGACCCCAGCCTTATTGTCTAAACCGGAGGTGCATCTTATAGTCTGAAGAATATAGTAATTTCCAACTAACTCGACGTCACCTGATGTGCAATCATAAAGTAAAAATACTTCAGCGCTCCGTTGATCTTTGTAAATGAATATCAAGATCTTACTTGTTTAGAGGTGCCTGACCTCCTGGCACCCCTCATATCCAGGAGAGTATCAAAACTCGATGTGGAGGAGTATTCTTTTATATATCAAATTTAATTGTTAAAATAAATTACAATGCGACGCGTTTCGGCTTGTGCTAAGCGGATGCGTCGCATACAGTGACGTTCTATCGGTGCACTCCCATATGAGAGGATGCCAATTCTCCACGGGTAAAGTAAAACATGTTTTTTATTTATGCTAATGACCGGAAGATAACGCCCACAAGGGGCATGATGAAAGGAGATTGCTTGCTTCCATTTGTATGTCTACTATAAATAGAGGTAGGTTGTGTATTGTTACTTATGCTTGAGGAAGGCTTAGCACAAGCCGAAACGCGTCACATTGTAATTTATTTTAACAATTAAATTTGATATATAAAAGAACACTCCTCCACATCGAGTTTTAATACTCTCCTGGATATGAGGGGTGCCAGGAGGTCGGGCACCCCTAAACAAGTAAGATCTTGATATTCATTTACAAAGATCAACGGAGCGCTGAAGTATTTTTACTTTCTGATTGCACATTTCTTTCCTCCCTCAATGTCCATGTTTGGAGTTATCTTTTGCTGCTCTCCTTCTGGGATGTTTTGAGACCATTGATCTGCTATCAGTTAGATATTGATATAAGAAGTTGCCGTGGATATATAGACTGACCGGTGCCAAATAGAGGACCGGTTCAGTTGCGGTGAGTTCTTAATTCAACCAACCTTTTCTATTATACATACCATTGGAGCGCCACCTCTGACCTTTGTATTGTATTATTTGACGTCACCTGATGTTATTCCTGCTTTAAGAAACTGTGTTTTCTCTTTTTTATAGGCTGTGTTTCACCTAAACTGTAGTTTCAATTTCATTCAAATCATCTGGCTGCAGAGTTTGCATTTTGTTTATCCATTACACTTTTTTTTACTTTTAAGGGTCCAGTTGGGGTGCCAACTGGGTATGTGATCAATAGTCATAACTTTCATAGATTGCTCATTTACGGGATAAAATACACAACCGTGCTTAGACATGCTGTATTTCATAAATATCCCCTATGTGTTAGCTCTTTGAGTGTTTGTCAATGAAGGACCTGTATAGTCTGACCAACATATTGAATATCACTCCATAAGATGAACTACATAACTGTTCTGGCAATTCCAATAAAATGTAATCTTAAACTCCTCTCGAATTTTCTTAGACAAAAACCACCACCTTTTGTGCCATATCATGTTACAGCAGAGACAGCGACTATGAGCACACATAAAACATCCTTTTTCGATTGGAACTAAGCTTTTATTTTGTTTGTGTTGTTTTACTTGGGCAAGTAGATTCTTCATGGTGGGGGCACTCCAGTAGACAACTCTTGGTCTCTTTGTCAGAATAGGGGCCAAATAGTGATCTTCCTCAAGAATATATCACTGGTTTTGTAGAATTTTAGTAGTTTACCCATGCATTTGATTATAAGTTCTTATAAAATTTACATTGGTTTCCTAACAATGGATCTTTTTTTTTTTAACTCTATAGAATAAAAAATTTGTCCTATGTAACCTGATATATACATTTATAACTAACTGATATACTTGGCCTTGCCTGCGTTAATTTGATACAGGTGTTTACGTGTTGTTTGCACTGAAATTTTAAGAAGTCAAGGTTACTTTAGAGTAACCAATAAATAAAACATGTATTTCACATAAAGGAGTGCTAGATTTTCCTCAGACTGCATGTACCAATGTCCCACTGCAGAATGTGCCAACCCTCCCACTCTCCTCATTTAGGACCTAAAGAATGCTCCTGCAAAATTTCATGTTTGTACAACACTGGGAAGTTAGAGAATTGGATTTGGTTCATTATACAGGGGTGCTAGTACTTTTGTACTTAGCAGTGAATTTTCGAGTTGTGACCCACTTACTTTTCCTATTTAGGACCTAAAGATTGCTGCTGCCAAATTTCATGTTTGTATGACATTGGGAAGTTCGAGAATTAGATTTGGTACATTACACAGGGGTGCCAATACTTTTGCACTTAGCATTGAATAATCAAGTTGTGACCCCGTTACTTTTCCTATTTAGGACCTAAAGAATAATCATCCCAAATTTCATGTTAGCATGACATTGGGAAGTTAGAGAATTAGATTTGCTGCATTACACAGGGGCGCCAATGCTTTTGCACTTAGCATTGAATTTTCAAGTTGTGACCCTTTTACTTTTCCTATTTAGGACCTAAAGAATGATCTTTCCAAATTTCATGTTTGTACGACGTTGGGAAGTTAAAGAATAAGATTTGCTACATTACACAGGGGCGCCGATGCTTTTGCACTTAGCATTGAATTTTTGAGTTATGACCCCTTTACTTTTCCTATTTAGGACCTAAAGAGTACTCCTGCCAAATTGCATGTTTGTACGACATCGGGAAGTTAGAGAATTAGTGGCGAGTAAGTCAGTCAGTCAGTGATGGCTTTCACCTTTATATATAGATTACTGTCAATAACTATTTGTATCAACTCCCTTCCCATAGTCGGGTTAAAATACTAGAAGGGTGGCAAGACATGACCTAGTATCAGTGGCAGTTGTGTAGCTAAGTGCTATGCTTTGGGGAAAGACCTTGTGACCTACCCCGTAAAAGCTTCACCATGAAACTGTATGGATCAGAATCAACATGCTTCAAATTAGGTGCTCAACAGTGGGCTCCATGGGCTGAAGAGTATCAAACTATCGGGGAAGAGCGAAGGAGAACCCAAAGTAGTCAGGACAATGGGGATGATGCAAAAGGGAAAACCCACAAGGAAGCTCAATTGCCGATGTAGTCCATGGTGAAAAAGGTCACCTGAGCTGCAAAAAACAGTATACCATTGGAACATGGAACATGAGATGGATGAGCATTGGAAAACTGGACATTATCAAAAGAGAAATGCAAAGAAAGAACTGTGGGCAGAGATAAGGGAAAACATCACTGAAATCACTCAAGAACACATGCCACACAAGAAGCCAGTTCGCAGTGTGATCTGGCTAATTGCAACCACCCTCCAGATTGCTGATAAAAGGAGAGACGCTAAGAGTAGGCAAGGTGACTCAATTCTAAAGAGAAACCAGAAAACACAAGAACAACTTTCAGAACATCCGATGTATGAGCTTTGAATTAGCCTACAAAAAAAGGGTCACGCCAGGAAATTATTTGCTGCTGTGAAACAGGTGAAGAAGCCTTTCTCCATCCGCCAAGCAGCCATCAAGGACCATGATGGGAATGAAATCATTGACCAGCAGGACATCAATCAGAGATGGAAATAATATGCAGAAAAACTATACACTGGGCCAACAGTGACCACCTAGGGCAGTGGTGACGAACCTATGGCACACGTGCCAGAGGCGGCTCAAACCAGTCCCAACAGCTGCATTTAAAACACTATGCCCGACAATATGGACGACCTGCACATGGGCAAAGACTTGGAGAAGATCATTTTTCACCCCACTGCCAAAAAAGGGTGATGTCAAGGAATGTGAAAACTACAGAACAATCACTCTGATTCCCCACATCAGCAAGGTGCTTCTGAAAATCTTCCAGAAGAGCTTGGAAAATATTCTTGACTAGGAACTTACTGATGTTCAAGCTAGATTGTGCAAGGGCAGAGGGACCTGTGACCACATCACAAACCTAAGGTGGATGCTGTAAAAGGCAAGAGAGTATCAGAATAAGCTCTGTGTTGATTAAACCAAGGCTTTCTACTGTGTTGAGCAAGATAAGCTTTGGGGAGCACTGAGGGAGGTAGGAGACCCAGTGCACCTGATCACATTGATCATTTCCCTCTACAGCAATCAAGAAGCCAGAGTGAGAACCAGATATGGGGATACAGAATGGTTCAAGATCAAAAATAGCACAAAACAAGGATGCATCCTCTGACTTTTCTTCTCAACCTCATTACTTTTGTGGGACCACAGTGGGAGTACTATTACTTTGAAAGGCGCCAAAAGGGGCACTAATAATATGGGGGCTTTTGAGAAGGGTACTAGGGTAGTGACTGGTTGGGAAGAGTGTATAGAGACAAATGATGGCTGTCTGGACCCAAATAAAAAAAGAAAAGGAAAATGGACAACTCCAATCAAAGAAAACATCACTAGAGCTTACCGCACTATATTCACTGTCACTGTGTAGCACTGGTATCTGACCATCATTTGATAACTGCATTATTTAGAGGTATACTACAGCTGAGCTGCTGTATCTAAACCCACAATGCTGATTTATTTTCTGGGGGGTTGTGGGAGGCAATTCCAAGTTTTGCTATGGGGCCCAATGAGTACTATGTACAGATCAGTGGCATACATAGCACTCACGGAGCCCTATTGCAAAACTTAGAATTGCCTTCCCCAACCCCACCTCCAAGCCTTACCATAATTTTTCTTTGATCTAATTGTGATTTCTTGTCTGTATCATTGGGAGACACAGCTTTGACCTTGCGTGTATAGTACCTGCTGATTGGAGGCGGACACTAAGCAGACGCTTGCTATATTTCCTCTGCACGTACTCGACTAATCAGTTTTTAGGTTAGTGTCTGTAGGAGGCAGACCTCTTCAAAAAAGGTCTTCAGAACTACAGGGATGTGGGGACAGGGCAGGCAGATTGCTACCTGTTCCCCACAAGGAGGGCAGACAGCAAGTGTTTGTGCTCCAAAAAGCGATTGCAGGTCGACAGAGTAGTATTACTCTCCGATCTACCCCTATGCAGGTGCATGAATGGCCAGACATTACTGTCCGTTTTCTTCCCTACCTGGAAAAAAAAAGGTGGCACAGCTGGGGTCCAGTTCTCTGCCCACCAGCCATAGGTCCCCTGGGGGAACTACCTCTCCCCTCCCTGCAGGGTATGGGGAGCTGATTGGGGAACCCTGCTGGAGATAAGGAAGGAAGAAAGAAGATAGGTGAGTAAAAAGAAGCAGTTAAGAAAATAGATTTCCTTGCTGCCCTGCCTCTGTACAGGGTCCTCTACTGTGTCACGCTGCCTGATAGGCTGTGCATTTGTTGCATGGGGTATTTGGCGCTATGTGGTGTGTTGCGCCATCTGGTTTATGTTATGCCTACACTTGGCTGCCTTGGGGCCATGTTAGAGCTTGCTTATGGGATCTGTTTCTTAGTGGCTCAACTTTACAGGTGTGGTTGATAGTGCTGGCTGGGGGTAGTGCTTCAGTCAGCCAATTCCCAAAGGCTGTGCTCATATATACCAGCTCCCTGTCAGTGTTTGCTGGTTTTCCTCTTGAGCAGTCCTGTGTTATTGTCCGGGTATACCTGGCTGTAAGCATGGTCATTCTCCAGCATTTCTGTGCAGGTCCTGTTCTGTGTGAACTGTGTCATAGTTCTGTATCTCTGTTCAGGTATGTCCTGCTGTGAGCAGGGCCATTCTCCCATGTGTCTGGCATTAACTGTGTAGCCGCTGTGCGCCTTTTAGGTATAGCCGCTATACAGCATTAACTGTATAGCCGCTGTGCGACTTTTAGGTATAGCCGCTATACGACATTAACTGTATAGCCGCTGTGCGCCTTTTAGGTATAGCCGCTATATGAGATTCACTGTATAGCCACTGTGTGCCTTTTAGGTATAGCAGCTATACGACATTTACTGTATAGCCGCTGTGCGTCTTTTAAGTATAGCCGCTATACAACATTCACTGTATAGCCGCTGTGCGCCTTTTAGGTATAGTCGCTATACGACATTCACTGTATAGTCGCTGTGCGCCTTTTAGGTATAGCCGCTATACGACATTCACTGTATAGCCGCTGTGCGCCTTTTAGGTATAGCCGCTATACAACATTCACTGTATAGCTGCTGTGCGCCTTTTAGGTATAGCCACTATACGACATTCACTGTATAGCCGCTGTGCGCCTTTTAGGTATAGCCACTATACGACATTCACTATATAGCCGCTGTGCGCCTTTTAGGTATAGCCGCTATATGACATTCACTGTATAGCTGCTGTGCGCCTTTTAGGTATAGCCGCTATACGACATTAACTGTATAGCCGCTGTGCGCCTTTTAGGTATAGCCGCTATACAACATTAACTGTACAGCCGTTGTGCGCCTTTTAGGTATAGCCGCTATACGACATTAACTGTATAGTCGCTGTGCAGCTTTAAGGTATAATCAGCCGCTGCGTGGCATTTTCTGTGTAGCTGCTGCACGGTATTTCTGTGCAGCTATGTGTGTTTTGCATGGGGTCACATGGCTTGGTTTGTGCTGCCATGGGCATGTATGTTCATTTGCTGTTGTCTGCTTGCCGGACCGCTTGACCAGCCAGACCGCTGTGCCGAGGCAGAAGCTGTTTTTTTGTGCGCGGAGGGTCCTGTATGGCAGGGGCTGTGGCTGCAAGATGGGAGGCCTGCTGTTCCCTCCTTGCACAGCTCGTGCTCCGCCCAATGACTATGTGCCCCATTCCTAGGCGCCATGGCTCCACCTCCTCCTGCAGGTCGATGGAACAGTATTACTCTTCAATGTAAACCCTTCTCAGGACGGCGGACAGCCTGACATTTCTGCCGGTCAACCTCAGCATGATTCTGGGCCCACTGAGAACTGTGGTACCTCCTATACTGGGAAGAGTACTTGCACAGGGATTATCTGCTACTATGTGCAGTATGAGATTTACACCCAGCTAGAGATCTTATTTTATGAACGGTGTTCGACCTAATTGCCAGCATGGCTCTGGCATTGCTGAGACCTCTAATACCTTGCATTTGGAAAGAATACACACACATGGAGTCTCTGGACTCATCGCTCCTCATACTCGCTCCGGACCGGGTCGAGCTCCCCTGTTGCCCCTCCTGCAGTTCCCAGCAGGCAGCCTTGGCCTCTCTGACAGGAGCCAGTCAGAGCCACATATTATGTGCGCTCTTGCTGCAATACGAAATTACATCCAGCCAGAGAATATCTTATGTTACGAACGACAGTGTTCAAACTAATTGCCAGCATGGCTCTGGCCCTTACTGAGACCTGTGGTACCCTCCATGTAGGAGTACTCGCACAGGGAGTCTCTGGACTAATCGTCTCTCAGATCTCCTAGAGACTGGGTTGAGCCTTGCCTAACGGCTAGCTTTAGTGCTGTTTACAGGATGAGACGTGGGCTTGGGCTGCCCAGAGCCGCATACTATGTGTGCTCGTGCAGCTATATGGGATGGACATCCAGTCTGTCAAAGAATATCTTATCTTGTTTTATCTAAGTATAGTGGTAGGCTAGGGGGGTTCGCCCTCCAACAGGGTGTCTGGGAGCTGTTGATTCATCTACTAGCTCCCCTCCAGTCAGCTCTGACATGCTGAATTGCTATCCTTCTCAAGGCAGTCTCGGAACCAAACCAACATCTGTTTCTTTCTAGGAGGACTGTGCTGCTAGCTCATTCAGTTGTGTCCATGCGGACGTGGGTCACTCATGGCAACGGTGATGCATGAATGATCCTGTTTAGGCAGAGTCCGCAGCTGCTCCTGAATTTTGGCGGCAGAACTGACCTCGTATTCTCCCCTATTAGGGATGTCTGAGCTGCTGCTGTTAGGAGTACTCTATAGTCTGAGTGGCCTAAGACTTCGCTCCTACAGAATTTCTCCATGTTGCCTTCCTGCGAAGGTAACAGCGTGGGTAAGGAGGCATAGCATTTAGTCAGTCAGAGTTACTAGCGTGCTGTGATCCTCCTGTGCTATTTCCTCCTGGAGGATTGCCTGCACAAGACTGTAAAACAGTATACACTAATCCTGATTTAAATTCTTAGCACTCGCCCTCCTGGCTCCAGAGGGTTCCACTAGGGAACAAGCAAGACTCACGTCCGGGGGGACATCAGTAAGTTCCTAATCAAGAATATTCTAGTCGTGGTTAAAGAGCTGATTACACTTCTTTACACATGTGGGTTATATATATTTTCCCACCCCTTGGGTACTGCTTTGGAACGTCCCAAGGTCAAAGCTGTGTCCCCCCAAATGATACAGACGAGAAAACTAGATTTTGTAAAGAACATCATAAAATCTCTTTCTTCTCATGTTCATTGGGGGACACAGCACCCACCCGATAGGGATTCTTTTTTTTGGTTTGTTGTGGGTCGCACTGGTGCCCTGCAAAGTTATTTTAAGCACTACCACTTCGTAACAAGCCCCATTGGGGCGCTCCTACTGCTTGCATACAAAATTGATTAGCTGAGTACCTGCAGAAGGTATATAGCAAGCGGGGAGAAGCCAACTTGTTTGTCTGCTTAGTGTCCACCTCCAATCAGCAGGTACTGTATACTACCAGCCCGGGTGCCCTAGATCTCACCCACAACCCCTGTCCCTGCCTGCTTGCCTCCACTCCTGGCTAACCCCAGGTGGACAACTGGGCGGCAGTCCCTACTCTCACTAGGGACCGAAAAGGGACGCTGGCGTACCTGGATGGAAAGGGTAGAATAATGACAGAAAAGGCATATGTAAATAACCAACATGAACAATACTAAGCAGGATTGAGGCAGATAAAAAAACCTGGTGGACAATAGCAAAGTATAGCAGACCAGATGACAGAGGCAGGAGACCCACAGAGGCAGACTAGCTAGCACACTGAGGGAAGCCAATAACTGGCAGTGAGTGCAAGTCTCTGCCCGACCTTTAAACAAAAGGTGGAGAGAGGGAGACAGCCAACTCCCAAAGGAACAAAATAAAAGGGAGCTTGTGCATGGCAGCTGTACTCACATTCTGCCACGCGCCACCAGCACCATGCCGCCCACGCCGACCGGGCACCCGCGCCCCTGGCAGCCGGACAACAAGCGGGGGAATGCGCTCCGGCCGCGGAACCCCGCACACCGCTGCTCTGGGAGGACCAGCAACTGCCACATGGTAACAGGTAAAATATACCCAAGGTAAAAGCTGTGTCCCCCAAAGAACATGACGAGAAAGATTTTACGGTAAATTCTTTACAAAAACTAGTTTTTATCATAGAGTATTTACATTGTTATTTAAATGGGTTTCTCAGTTGGTACTCCAGCATAATTTGACTAGAGCATTGATTAGCATACTTTTTACAATAGTGCACTCAGACTGAATCCTTGTTGCTGTGCATTCAAGGTGTTTGATGCACTAGTTTAACTATCTGGACATCCATGCTGTGCTAATGCATTATGAAAATATATTGTTAACATACTTTTTTGTGATCATTACACTATATACAAGCAAGCATCGTGGGCTGGCAAGCTCTTTGGTCGTGTGTGGTTGCAGTAGCGTGGTATTGGAGTAAAGGACTTATTCACACAGTCATATGAGTAAAATGCTGGGTGTATGCGATTGGGCACTGCACATAACAGCGTCATGTGCAGTATGACTAGTTTCTCTTTTTTTTTTTTTTTTTTAAATCTCTGCTCTGCTTCTTAGCGGCACTGCATATTAAACTCTGAACATATGCAATGTATTGCGTATGTACAGCGTTTTATACACACACACATATAAAACAATAGGGCTGTACACGCGTAATATGAGGTAAAATAGAACATGCTGCGTTCTTTTTTTACACACATATTATAAGCAATAAAAAAAATGCTAGTGTGATTGGGTCAATGAAAATCAGTGAGATTGTGCATTAATGTAAGACACGTAGCGCATGGGACTGACACTGCACCAGAGAAGTGGAGGTGGTGTGTTTAGAGGATCTGGGATCCACCAGAGTTTGTCACTTTAAAGGCAGTGAACCTGTGAATCCTTCTGAGGGATTGAGGATTGCTTATGGCCCCTTGATCCTGAATCAACACCTTGATCCTGATTTGGACTGCTGTATTACATGGGTTTGCCATGTGCTTCCTGACCAGAGAAACACCTGTGCATTGTACAAGTGCTGTCAGACTTCTTATAGTATATTATTGCATTGAGGGTGGGTGATAACATCATTTCTTTTATATACTTCTTATATTTGTGTATACTCACCCGCTGCCTGATTCCTGCGCTGTCAAAACCAATAAACAAACTAAATAAGTGACAGGCTGATACAGATGGATAGATAATCTTGCCTGCAAGATTTTAGAATCCAAAAGGGGAGGGTAGAAACTGCTCATATGGTAGTGTAGTAGGAGTAGGTTGAAGGCTTTTCTGAAGAGATGTGTTTCCAAGTTGCTTTTGAAAGTTTCAAAGTTAGGGAAGAGTCTGATCATTTGGGGTAGCAAGTTCCAGAGTATGTGGGATGCATGGGAGAAATCTTAGAAATAGTTTAGTGAACAGCAGAGCAGGCAAGAGGAAAGCAAAGGGGATCTCTTTTGAGGACCAGAGATTACATGTGTGGATAGGTGTTGGAAGATTCGGTCATAAATGTATGGAAGGGACAGATTGTGAAAAGCCTTGTATGTCATTACTAATATTTTGTATTGAATTCTCTGGACAATCGGTAGCGAATGAGGAATTGGTAGAAGGGAGAGGCAGGAGAGTAAGGGGGAGAGAGGTGTATTATCCAGGCAGCAAGCTTGAGCATGAACAAAAGTGCCAGTGTTGTCTAGACGGGAGATGATGAGAACATCCACTGTCATTATTTTTGACTCAAGAAAAGATCGTATCTGTGAAATGTTTTTGACTTTGAGGTGACAGGAGGTGGTTTGCATGCATGCTTTGAAGAACAGGGTACAGTCAAAGATTATTTTGAGGCATAGGATTTGTGGGACTGGGGAAAGTATAGAGCCATTAACTGTGATTGGTAGGTCTGGTGGGAGGGTTGAGTAAAGCCCCATTTACACTGATAGATGATCACTAGAAGGTCGCTCAAACGATAGTTTGAGTGACAGTTTTGAGAGACCATCTTTGCATACTTTATAGTTGCTAAGTAGCTACTACAAAATATGCAAGCGGAGCGGGACACAGCCGCGGCCGCTAATAGAAGAATACAGCTGTTTTGCATAAACAAACAACTGTATTCTTCAACAGGCACAAAGAATCTTATCATATCAGCGCAGCCGGGCTGATTGTTATATCAGATTGTTATATCAAGAATCTTCTCAGCGAAGCCGGCTGATTGTTAAGAATCTTATCAGCGCAGCCTGCTCCACTGATAACAGCTGATCGCTCAATTCTAGCGAGCTAGAATTCAGTGATCAACGACTCATGCACGAAAACTGCACGATGTCCCTGCATTTAGACAGAACGAGAATCGCTCAAAAGACAGCTGTGAGCGATTTTTGAGCGATTCTCGTTGTGTCTAAAAGGGCCTTAAAAAGGGGAAAGATGATGAATTTAAATTTTCTCCAAGCTGAGTTTTAGAAAGCAGGAAAAGGAGGATATAGTTTATAGATTCTCTGGCATTCTCAATATCAATTTCTATTGCGAGGAGCCAGGTTACAGCAGAGGGATTGTCCAGAGCTAATAGCATTATGCAGAATAAAATTATTTAAAGGAGATGTCTCGAGGAAGCAGTTAATTTTTTTTTTTGCCCAGTCCCCCCCATTAAACACACATTACTAAGCCCCCCTGTAAATGACATTTCTAGCTGGTTCGTACTTACCGTTCCAGCGTTTCAGCAAGTTATAAAAGTTTCCTCAAGATGGCCGCCGGCTCTTTCCCAGTCGCTCGCTGCAGCCCGACGTGCGCGCTCCCGAGACGCCGCCAGCTGTGTCTCCATGGCAACCGGACGCATCGCAGCCGCCGACCAGACGCCCCGCAGCCGCCGACCAGACAGCAGGTAACCGGCGCTAGCCCCCGGCTCCCCAGCGCTAGCTCCCCCGGCGCAGCGACAGCCCCCCCCATCGCAGCGACAGCCCCCCCGGCCTAGCGCTAGCTCCCCCGGCGCAGCGACAGCCCCCCCGGCCTAGCGCTAGCTCCCCCGGCGCAGCGACAGCCCCCCCCATCGCAGCGACAGCCCCCCCCGGCCTAGCGCTAGCTCCCCCGGCGCAGCGACAGCCCCCCCGGCCTAGCGCTAGCTCCCCCGGCCTAGCGACAGCCCCCCCCGGCCTAGCGACAGCCCCCCCGGCCTAGCGCTAGCTCCCCCGGCGTAGCGACAGCCCCCCCGGCCTAGCGACAGCCCCCCCCGGCCTAGCGACAGCCCCCCCCCCATCGCAGCGACAGCCCCCCCCGGCCTAGCGCTAGCTCCCCCGGCGCAGCGGCAGCTCCCCCGGCGCAGCGGCAGCCCCCCCCCCCATCACTTACCTGGGAGGCTTCTCGGGGCTGCTGGGCTGGGCTGGTCTTCTCCGCTGGGCAGCTCCAGTTTCTGCACCTTCCTCTAACAGAGGATGGTGCAGAATGGCCGCTTCAGCGCGCTCCCGAGCAGTGACAGCTCGTCTGCGCATGCGCAGAAGAGCTGTAGCGGGGAGCACACTGAAGCGGCTCGTGCTGAATGGAGAAGACCGGACTGCGCAAGCGCGTCTAAAAAAGCAAGCTGCCAGCGAATTTAGACGGAACCATGGAGACGAGGACGCTAGCAACGGAGCAGGTAAGTGGAATAACTTCTGTATGGCTCATATTTAATGCACAATGTACATTACAAAGTGCATTAATATGGCCATACGGAAGTGTATAACCCCACTTGGTTTCGCGAGACCACCCCTTTAAGTTATAGATCAATGCAGCTAAATCATTATTATTTCCAATTTGTTTTTTTTATCCTAAAGAAAAATATTGACATACATAATGCAGTAAATGAACAGCAAAACACGTATCAAAAGATCCTATACCTCATAGTGAAGTCTGTAATCCACATGTGAATGACATGTAGCAAATGGTCCATTGGGATTTTTAAGATGATAACAATACTCTTCAGCTAACGATTCTAGACAAAAAGATAATTGTATGGAAAGTTTGGATACAGGTTTTCTAATAAAAACATCGAGCATTTGTTAACCATGCTTAGTTAGTTGACTTTGATGCCACATGACAGCTTATGTGACTTTCATTTCTTAATTCTACACATTTAATAAAGAATAACTATTAAATACTTAATAAAATGAAAACAAAAAGAAAATGGAAAATTATACTGTAAATGACATATGCAAATTTTTATGCAATATGTTCTGTTTACCTTTATCTATGCTGAGACATGTTGGTGGTGTTTGTTTTGGGCAAGGTGAAGTTGTCCATGACTGGTAAAAGGCTTCTGATGACTGCTCTATTATGTTTTGACTTGTCATGTAGTCATCATCTGCTATATTATTGTAAGAACCACAAAGCCCTTCAAAAGGAAAAGAGAAATTAAATAAAAAAATATTAAATTATGAAAAATACTATTAAAATAGCTATTACATGCTCTTAAGTTTCTTTTATGTATTTAGGTAGCGTACAAAGTACTAAGTATAACATTTATACTTGAAGCAAATATGGAATGCTCCAATTAAGGACATTATGCAAAATGTGAAATTGGAATTTTGAAGCAAGAATCAAACAGTGGCTGAACCCTAGGAACTGGTATGAATTGACCTGTACCTGTGACCCTATCACAGACTTGTCTCACAGACAAACACTATTGCATACAGTGCAGGTGATCTCTGTAATGAGCACAAGTACAAGTTGAACGCATCAGCCTGAAAGATGTTTTATGAAGTTCAGCTTCCTTCCACAAATAACAACAATAGTGAAAAGTGAGGCCCTTGACCCACTAGACCTGCGTTATTCCTCCTTTTCTGCTTCTTACAGCTAAACTTTAAACTTATTTAAAATTCTGGGCCGTGAAAGTGATGATGGGATTGAAAACATGCATGTGCTGTGGCAGGAATGCATGTACCTGAGCTGCTGCAGCGATAACACAATACCATATGCCCTCTATTAGGTAACTCAACTCATTCTTCCATGGTGTCATCCATCTCCACTGGCAAAAGACTTCCTCCCAACTTATTACACATGGCATGGCACACTGGTGTAAGCAGCATGCATGGCAGCTGAGGGTGTAGTTACGGTGCTAATTTCACTAAATGTAGCAGCAGTGACTGTACTCTCTCATGCCCTAGAGCAGTGATGGGCAGCCTTTTGAGCTCGGTGTGTCAAAATTTGCCAAAAAAAGAGCATAACTCGAGTGGTGTGTCACTTCGAGAAAAAAAACATTAATTTGCGATATTTATAGCTTAAATAAGAAAAATGTATAATTGTAATATATAACTATTTAATAAACCCAAAACACCCATAGCACAGGCCCTCGCCTCTCGCAGCCTCCCCCTCACTTATCTCAGTAATGGTGACCCCCCAGCAGTGACAGTGGCTCCCACAGCAGCCCCCAGCAGTGACAGTGCCCCCCCCCCCCCCCCCGAGACCCATATACTTACTCCCTCCACCTCTGTCCTCTGCGCCGCTAGCAGTGATCATCTCCGGTGCACACTGTGACATCAGTGTGCTGCCAGATGCCTCCTTCCCCTGCTCTCGCGGAACTAAGTGGTAGGAGGCATCAGGGGAGGGGGGAGGAGGATCCCGGCTGCACACTGACATCACGGTGTGCGCCGGGATCAGCGCTGCTAGTAGTGATGCTTAATGAATACCGGGCAGGGGAACTGCGGCCCTTGACGGTATTCACCACTAACAAGGTAAATGGCTGACAGCGGTCACGTGTCAATAGTGGTATAGTATCCAGTGATGCTAAATATTGCATAGATTTAAACAAGGTCTGTGTCTGTAGACTGCCCTTGGGCACTAGCTTTGTACTATTAATTTTTTCTAACCTTTTAGCAATTCTTTCAAAGACTGTGACGGTGTTATAGTTTTCCATAATTGTAAGTGCAATGTCTGTTTTCAGAACACTATAATGGAGCTCTTTAAGCCAGTGTCACACAGGCGAATTTGCATTGCGGAATCTGCGTCCGGTAACCGCATGGAGGATCTGAAGCAAATGACATGCATTGAAGGAAAATCCCTTTTTGCACACTCGTAGAAATGAATAGCGATTTCTATGAGTGGAGAAAAAATTGCAGAATGCTCTATTTTGCTGCGGACTTGGCGCGAACAGCTGCAGAGCTGAGCAGAAGTAGAGGAAGCAGTGCCATCAGGAGGTCAGAGGGTGTTAGACCTAATGAGTTGTGCACTGTCCCAATTACTCATGTACTCAGATTTTGTACTTGTTGGGGTTCAGTACTACCTATAGGATCCAGCACACATAGAACAGAAAATTGCAGAGCTGACTGGTGCTCTGTGCTTGCTTTATTAGCAGCAGCCCAGCAGGCCCACTTTGTCCCGCTTCCAGTTGCTACTTTCTGCTTTACTGGGAGCGGTTTTCTTAAAGGAGATGTCTCGAGGAAGCAGTTAAATTTTTTTTTTGCCCAGTCCCCCCCATTAAGTACACATTACTAAGCCCCCCTGTAAATGACATTTCTAGCTGGTTTGTACTTACCGTTCCAGCGTTTCAGCAACTTATAAAAGTTTTCTCAAGATGGCCGCCGGCTCTTTCCCCGTCGCTCGCTGCAGCCCGACGTGCGCGCTCCCGAGACGCCGACAGCTGTGTCTCCATGGCAACCGGACGCCCCGCAGCCGCCGACCAGACGCCCACCGCCAGGCAGCAGGTAACCGGCGCTAGCCCCCGGCTCCCCAGCGCTAGACCCTCAGCCCAGGTGAAGGCCCCGGAGCCCAGCGCTAGGTTCCGGAGCCCAGCGCTAGTTCCCCCGGCCTAGCGGCAGCCCCCCCCGGCCTAGCGGCAGCCCCCCCCGGCCTAGCGACAGCCCCCCCGGCCTAGCGGCAGCCCCCCCGGCCTAGTGACAGCCCCCCCGGCCTAGTGACAGCCCCCCCGGCCTAGCAACAGCCCCCCCGGCCTAGCGCTAGTTCCCCCATCACAGCGGCAGCCCCCCCCGGCCTAGCGACAGCCCCCCCATCGCAGCGGCAGCCCCCCCGGCCTAGCGCTAGTTCCCCCATCACAGCGGCAGCCCCCCCGGCACAGCGGCAGCCCCCCCGGCGCAGCGACAGCCCCCCCGGCGCAGCGCTAGTTCCCCCGGCGCAGCGCTAGTTCCCCCCCGACCCATCACTTACCTGGGACGCTTCTCGGGGCTGCTGGGCTGGGCTGGGCTTCTCCGCTGGGCAGCTCCAGTTTCTGCACCTTCCTCTAACAGAGGAAGGTGCAGAATGGCCGCTGCAGCGCGCTCCCGAGCAGTGACAGCTCGTCTGCGCATGCGCAGAAGAGCTGTAGCGGGGAGCACACTGAAGCGGCTCGTGCTGAATAGAGAAGACCGGACTGCGCAAGCGCGTCTAAAAAAGCAAGCTGCCAGCGAATTTAGACGGAACCATGGAGACGAGGACGCTAGCAACGGAGCAGGTAAGTGGAATAACTTCTGTATGGCTCATATTTAATGCACAATGTACATTACAAAGTGCATTAATATGGCCATACGGAAGTGTATAACCCCACTTGGTTTCGCGAGACCACCCCTTTAAGCCTACTGCAGACAAGCGTGATGTAATCACGCTCGCAAGAGTATGACATAATTGCGCTCTGAATGGAGCCTGATCATGGTGCTCCAAGAAAATGTTTGAGTATACTCCCCTTTGCTCATTGAAGTACATTATGATATCTGTCAGATGGATGATCATTTGACTACTATTATTCTGATTCCCACAGTAACATGCATGTTAAGATCTCTAAATACAAAGGATACGCTATTTCTGTGCATGTGACATCTGTGTGAGTAACATCCCTATACGTACAGTATGTATATTTGTGTCATATGTCATTATCACATTGCCTGAAAGGCTTTGGGAAAAAAGCAGTGTTTTCATGTTTGTTTGTTTTTATTTACAAATTGTTCCTACTTCCTCAATGGAGTCCTGTGCAGTTAGGTACCCCTCATCTCAATTCTGAGAGTGAAAACTAATAGAAAGGGTAAGGAAAAGCATAAAAGTGCCTGCATCATGTAACACCAATGACCACTATTTGCCACTTCATTTGTAAGTCCAAATGTTTTTATTGATTAATTTCATAACATATCTGTATAAAGATTGGAGCTCCATATGTGTTGCATGAATCCTAATTAGAGATGAGCGAGCACCAAAATGCTCGGGTGCTCGTTACTCGGGACGAAATTATCACAATGCTCGAGGGTTCGTTTCGAGTAACGAACCCCATTGAAGTCAATGGGCGACCCGAGCATTTTTGTATATCGCCAATGGTCGCTAAGGTTTTCATTTGTGAAAATCGGGGGAATTCAAGAAAGTGATGGGAACGACACAGCAACGGATAGGGCAGGCGAGGGGCTACATGTTGGGCTGCATCTCAAGTTCCCAGGTCCCACTATTAAGCCACAATACCGGCTAGAGTGGGCCCCCCCTCCCAACAACTTTTACTTCTGAAAAGCCCTCATTAGCAATGCATACCTTAGCTAAGCACCACACTACCTCCAACAAAGCACAATCACTGCCTGCATGACACTCCGCTGCCACTTCTCCTGGGTTAGAGGGCAGGTGAAACCCATTAATCGCTTTGGTTAATGTGGCTTAATTTGTAACTAGGCCTGGAGGCAGCCCAATTAAAATAAAAATTGGTTCAGGTGAAAGTTTCAACGCTTTAATGAGCATTGAAACGTATAAAAATTGTTTTTCAAAAATTATATGACTGAGCCTTGTGGGCCTAAGAAAAATTGCCCGTTCGGCGTGATTACGTCAGGTTTCAGGAGGAGGAGCAGGAGGAGGAGGATGAATATTATACACAGATTGATGAAGCTAAAAGGTCCACGTTTTTGATGGTGAGAGAGAACGATGCTTCCATCCGCGGGTGCAGCCTACGTATTGTTTAGGTATCGCTGCTGTCCGCTGGTGGAGAAGAGAAGTCTGGGGAAATCCAGGCTTTGTTCATCTTGATGAGTGTAAGCCTGTCGGCACTGTCGGTTGACAGGCAGGTACGCTTATCTGTGATGATTCCCCCAGCCGCACTAAACACCCTGTCTGACAAGACGCTAGCCGCAGGACAAGCAAGCACCTCCAGGGCATACAGCGCGAGTTCAGGCCACGTGTCCAGCTTCGACACCCAGTAGTTGAAGGGGGCAGAGGCGTCACGGAGGACGGTCGTGCGATCGGCTACGTACTCCCTCACCATACTTTTACAGTGCTCCCGCCGACTCAGCCTTGATTGGGGAGTGGTGACACAGTCTTGCTGGGGAGCCAGAAAGCTGTCAAAGGCCTTAGAGAGTGTTCCCCTGCCTGTGCTGTACATGCTGCCTGATCTCTGCGCCTCCCCTGCTACCTGGCCCTCGAAACTGCGCCTTCGGCCACTAGCGCTGTCGGATGGGAATTTTACCATCAGTTTGTCCGCCAGGGTCCTGTGGTATAGCATCACTCTCGAACCCCTTTCCTCTTCGGGTATGAGAGTGGAAAGGTTCTCCTTATACCGTGGGTCGAGCAGTGTGTACACCCAGTAATCCGTAGTGGCCAGAATGCGTGTAACGCGAGAGTCACGAGAAAGGCATCTTAACATGAAGTCAGCCATGTGTGCCAGGGTACCTGTACGCAACACATGGCTGTCCTCACTAGGAAGATCACTTTCAGGATCCTCCTCCTCCTCCTCAGGCCATACACGCTGAAAGGATGACAGGCAAGCAGCATGGGTACCCTCAGCAGTGGGCCAAGCTGTCTCTTCCCCCTCCTCCTCCTCATCCTCCTCATGCTCCTCCTCCTCCTCAATGCACTGAAATATAGACAGGAGGGTGCTCTGACTATCCAGTGACATACTGTCTTTCCCCGCCTCTGTTTCCGAGCGCAAAGCGTCTGCCTTTATGCTTTGCAGGGAACTTCTCAAGAGGCATAGCAGAGGAATGGTGACGCTAATGATTGCAGCATCGCCGCTCACCATCTGGGTAGACTCCTCAAAGTTTCCAAGGACCTGGCAGATGTCTGCCAACCAGGCCCACTCTTCTGTAAAGAATTGAGGAGGCTGATTCCCACTGCGCTGCCCATGTTGGAGTTGGTATTCCACTATAGCTCTACGCTGCTCATAGAGCCTGGCCAACATGTGGAGCATAGAGTTCCACCGTGTGGGCACGTCGCACAGCAGTCGGTGCACTGGCAGATTAAACCGATGTTGCAGGGTGCGCAGGGTGGCAGCGTCCGTGTGGGACTTGCGGAAATGTGCGCAGAGCCGGCGCACCTTTCCGAGCAGGTCTGACAAGCGTGGGTAGCTTTTCAGAAAGCGCTGAACCACCAAATTAAAGACGTGGGCCAGGCATGGCACGTGCGTGAGGCTGCCGAGCTGCAGAGCCGCCACCAGGTTACGGCCGTTGTCACACACGACCATGCCCGGTTGGAGGCTCAGCGGCGCAAGCCAGCGGTCGGTCTGCTCTGTCAGACCCTGCAGCAGTTCGTGGGCCATGTGCCTCTTATCTCCTAAGTTGAGTAGTTTCAGCACAGCCTGCTGACGCTTGCCCACCGCTGTGCTGCCATGCCGCGCAACACCGACTGCTGGCGACGTGCTGCTGCTGACACATCTTGATTGCGAGACAGAGGTTGCGTAGGAGGAGGAGGAGGAGGGTGGTTTAGTGGAGGAAGTATACACCGCCGCAGATACCACCACCGAGCTGGGGCCCGCAATTCTGGGGGTGGGTAGGACGTGAGCGGTCCCAGGCTCTGACTCTGTCCCAGCCTCCACTAAATTCACCCAATGTGCCATCAGGGAGATATAGTGGCCCTGCCCGCCTGTGCTTGTCCACGTGTCCGTTGTTAAGTGGACCTTGCCAGTAACTGCATTGGTGAGGGCGCGTACAATGTTGCGGGAGACGTGGTCGTGCAGGGCTGGGACAGCACATCAGGAAAAGTAGTGGCGACTGGGAACTGAGTAGCGCGGGGCCGCCGCCACCATCATACTTTTGAAAGACTCCGTTTCCACAACCCTATACGGCAGCATCTCCAGGCTGATAAATTTGGCTTTGTGCACGTTTAACGCTTGAGCAAGCGGGTGCGTGGCGGCGTACTTGCGCTTGCGCTCCAACACTTGCACTAGCGACGGCTGGACGGTGCGCTGACAGACATTGGTGGATGGGGCCGAGGACAGCAGAGGTGAGGGTGTGGGTGCAGGCCAGGAGACGGTAGTGCCTGTGTCCTGAGAGGGGGGTTGGATCTCAGTGGCAGGTTGGGGCACAGGGGGAGAGGCAGCGGTGCAAACCGGAGGCGGTGAACGGCCTTCGTCCCACCTTGTGGGGTGCTTGGCCATCATATGTCTGCGCATGCTGGTGGTGGTGAGGCTGGTGGTGGTGGCTCCCCGGCTGATCTTGGCGCGACAAAGGTTGCACACCACTGTTCGTCGGTCGTCTGCACTCTCAGTGAAAAACTGCCAGATCTTTGAGCACCTCGGCCTCTGCAGGGTGGCATGGCACGAGGGGGCGCTTTGGGAAACAGTTGGTGGATTATTCGGTCTGGCCCTGCCTCTACCCCTGGACACCGCACTGCCTCTTGCAACCTGCCCTGCTGCTGCCCTTGCCTCCCCCTCTGAAGACCTGTCCTCAGTAGGCGTAGCAAACCAGGTGGGGTCAGTCACCTCATTGTCCTGCTGCTCTTCCTCCGAATCCTCTGTGCGCTCCTCCCTCGGACTTACTGCCCTTACTACTACCTCACTGATAGACAACTGTGTCTCATCGTCATCGTCCTCCTCACCCACTGAAAGGTCTTGAGAGAGTTGCCGGAAGTCCCCAGCCTCATCCCCCGGACCCCGGGAACTTTCCAAAGGTTGGGCATCAGTCACGATAAACTCCTCTGGTGGGAGAGGAACCATTGCTGCCCAATCTGAGCAGGGGCCCGAGAACAGTTCCTGGGAGTCTGCCCGCTCCTCAGAATGTGTCATTGTAATGAAGTGAGGAGGCTGGGAGGAAGGAGGAGCAGCAGCCAGAGGATTCAGAGTTGCAGCAGTGGACGGCGCAGAACTCTGGGTGGACGATAGATTGCTGGATGCACTTTCTGCCATCCACGACAGGACCTGCTCACACTGGTCATTTTCTAATAAAGGTCTACCGCGTGGACCCATTAATTGTGAGATGAATGTGGGGATGCCAGAAACGTGCCTCTCTCCTAATCCCGCAGCAGTCGGCTGCAATACACCTGGATCAGGAGCTCGGCCTGTGCCCACACCCTGACTTGGGCCTCCGCGTCCTCGCTCGCGTCCACGTCCTCTAGGCCTACCCCTACCCCTCAGCATGCTGTATTACCAGTAATGCAGAAACAGAACGCTGTAATTAAATGTGCCGCTTATTGGCCTGTGGTTGGAGGCTGACTTCGCTTACGGAACGCCAGGAAATAATTTTGCGCAAGCCTGCTGTAACACTTAGCTGGCTGCGTATGAATTAGGAGGACAACTACACCCAGCACAGACCCAGAACACTGAGGACAGTCACAGGCAGCCCAAATAGATTTTTTTCCCCAAATGTTTTTGGAAAGGCCCACTGCCTATATACACTGTATATGTCTTCTGTCCCTGCGTCACCACTACTGGCCCTGGAGTATGTAAAATAACTGCAGACTGTTGCACTGTGGACTGGAATGTGATGTAACAGCCAACACAGAGCCAGGAAATAATTTTGTGCAAGCCTGCTGTAACACTTAGCTGGCTGCGTATGAATTAGGAGGACAACTACACCCAGCACAGACCCAGTACACTGAGGACAGTCACAGGCAGCCCAAACAGATTTTTTTCCCCAAATGTTTTTGGAAAGGCCCACTGCCTATATACACTGTATATGTCTTCTGTCCCTGCGTCACCACTACTGGCCCTGGAGTATGTAAAATAACTGCAGACTGTTGCACTGTGGACTGGAATGTGATGTAACAGCCAACACAGAGCCAGGAAATAATTTTGCGCAAGCCTGCTATAACACTTAGCTGGCTGCGTATGAATTAGGAGGACAACTACACCCAGCACAGACCCAGTACACTGAGGACAGTCACAGGCAGCCCAAACAGATTTTTTTCCCCAAATGTTTTTGCAAAGGCCCACTGCCTATATTCAATAAATATATGTCTTCTGTCCCTGCCTCACAATATATGTCTTCTGTCCCTGCCTCACAATATATGTCTTCTGTCCCTGCCTCACAATATATGTCTTCTGTCCCTGCCTCACAATATATGTCTTCTGTCCCTGCCTAACCACCACTACTGGCCCTGGAGTATGAATAATTACTGCAGGGCGCAATGCTCTGCACGGCCGATATACAAAAAAAAAAAAAAAGTGCAACACTGCAAAAAGCAGCCTCCACAGCACTGCACACGGTTAGATGTGGCCCTAAGAAGGACCGTTGGGGTTCTTGAAGCCTAAAATACTCCTAACACTCTCCCTATAGCATCTCCGGCACCAACAGCACTTTCCCTCCTCTATGTCAGAACAAATCTGTGGCGAGCCGCGGGAGGGGCCGATTTTTATACTCGGGTGACACCTGATCTCGCCAGCCACTCACTGCAGGGGGGTGGTATAGGGCTTGAACGTCGCAGGGGGAAGTTGTAATGCCTTCCCTGTCTTTCAATTGGCCAGAAAAGCGCGCTAACGTCTCAGAGATGAAAGTGAAAGTAACTTGAACATCGCGTGGTACTCGTCACGAGTAACGAGCATCTCGAACACGCTAATACTCGAACGAGTATCAAGCTCGGACGAGTACGTTCGCTCATCTCTAATCCTAATCCTCAGAATATCAAAAAGGTACTTTTCCTGCAGACAATAAATGTTGCACATACATGCCTAAAACTGGTTATTTAGTAGATGTCCACTGGTTATTTAGTAGATAATGCTTTCAATTGACTAGTTATCAGTTGTGTTCCAGGCTATTATTATGTATGACTTGTAGAGAATAAAACTAACTAGGCCATACCAGAATGACTGAATGCTAATATCTATTGGTATGTGACATGTGGATACCATATTATTGTAGGTGCATTGATAAATTTTTTACATATTTTGCTTTTCTGGTGACCTTACACCAATGGAAAGCGTGCAGTCCTTTTACTCTTCACAGATAATGTATTTTTCCTTTGAATATCCTCTCTAGCCCCTATATATGAAGTATAATGCCTTTAGATCACCGATGGGCGACTTTTTCTCGTTTATGCATTTCACTGATGGCCCACTCTGGGTCAGTGTTGTTCTTTAAGTTTAACATTTTTTTTTACCTTTTGTTTTGTCAAAGCCAGTTTCTGGAACGGATACATACATCTGAAGTGGACCCGATGTTATATAAATTACTAAGCCATTGAAGTACTTAATGAGAAGATTATTATTATCAATTCGATCGATGATTAGCAGTTCTGAGAGGGAAAAAAACAACATTATTTGCATTCAATTCACAAAGAAGACATATTTCTGTATCATGAGCTCAACTACCTGATCTGTAGTGATTTTGGTCTTCAATGTCAGCATTTTTTATCATTCCATCTTTTAATATCACAAATGTACTTTCCGAATTTCCCCTCTGTTAAAAAGAGAATTTTAATTGAGAATATTTAATTGGTAGTAGAAATGCTAACTATAAAAAATAAATTAATGCAGAAACCTGAATGTAAATATAACCACAATTGCTAACTACGCTAGCAGTTTTGAGCATAAGTATATAATCATGAATCCTATTTAATCAGGTTATAAAGCCCGTTTGAAAAGCTTATTACTAGAGATGAGCGAACGTACTCGGATAAGCACTACTCGTCCGAGTAATGTGCTTTATCCGAGTACCTCTCCGCTCGTCCTAAAAGATTCGGGACGCGCTGCGGAGCGGGGAGCTGCAGGGGAGAGCGGGGAGGAACGGAGGGGAGATCTCTCTCTCCTTCTCTCCCGCCCGCTCTGCCCCGCTCCCCGCTGCGACTCACCTGTCAGCAGCGGAGCGCCCCGAATCTTTCAGGACGAGCGGAGAGATACTCGGATAAAGCACATTACTCGGACGAGTAGTGCTTATCCGAGTACGTTCGCTCATCTCTACTTATTACTACAAGTGCCTATTTCTTCAATCCGTTTAAAAGCTATGGACAAATTTATGGGGCAATGTATTTTACTTAAAAAGCATGTATTTTGGGCTGTCAATCATTAATGCAATGTGGTTTAATTACCAATTTTGTACTATTTGCCATCTGCAGCTTCTACATATCACCACTTATAGAAATTAACTACGTACGGGAAAGATAGGGCAGGACCTATCTTCCGGCTGTTCTTTCAAACTCACATGCACTAGCTTGGAATTTGAAAAGTCTGAGAAGAAAATAAAACTAACATTCATGGCAATTATGCTCCGTAGCATAATGTAGCCCATGTGGTTTTGCCCTTATTCATTGGTCCAAGCCTGGACAAAGGTTTTATCACAGTTTAGTTTCAGAATGCATGAAGTAAACGGAATGATAATATGAATAAAACAGCAAGTATTGTTAAAGTTATGCATTCAGAATCACACAGTACATGGATTGTATGAGGCACTTACTAGGAGACACAACATACAATTACTATCTGATCGTATTGATTTAACTAAACAGAAGAAAGTTACAAACAAATACAGTAGCACAAAGTCTGCATACATAAATGTGCAAGCCTCCACAGGAACCCAATCCACAGTTCAAGATCCAGAAACTCCAATAAAGATGGAGGAGATAGCACTTCCAGTGTGAATGACTTTTTCATTTCACCTCTTGTAACGTTTTCGTTACTACAAAAAACCTTTCACAAGCAAGCATCTTTATTCGAGTTTCTTTATCATATACTACCTAAATGCTTCCAACTGGGTGACCCATGTGGGCAATGACGTGCATGTAAGTACATATATACTATAAATTAGATAAAACTTTTTTCTGCACGAATTCTGTTGTCTTATATAATGGCAGCAAAATGTAGGTTTGACTTCAGATTAAAAATCAAAGGGGTATTTTTGTGTAATCCTTCTTTGCACAGAGGTGCTTTTGCCCACCTGACTGCAGTCTCCTGCACAGTAGGCGGCCAGGATACCACCATGTAGGGTAAACACAGTAAAAAAGAAGTAAAGCGGCTCTTAGACCCCTTCATTCTTAAAATCGTTTAAAATCATTCTGGTAAACCAGTAAGAAACTAGCAAAAGATTATATAATTAGGGCGGGCGGCCCGACCTGCCGAACACAGAGAAGCCTTTCTTTTCCTTTTTTTTCTTCTCTTCTTTTTTTTCCTTTTCAATTTTCTCTATCTCTACCTTGAATACTTGATGGCTTTCGCTACTCTATGTCCTGATATTTTATACCTGCACAGGGAGGCTCTCCTCTCGAGGACCTCCTCAAACTATTTTGTTGATGTTGGATATAGTTCTATATAAGGAAGATTTGATACTCATATAGTGAAAGTTATATGAACAAAAATTATTTTTCTATTTTTTTTGCTGTGACTGTGTAAGATGTTGTTCTTATTGATTGATTGTACGATCAAATAAAAAGCGTTTGAACCATAAAATCATTCTGGTAGTTCTAGAAGTTGAATGGCATATCACTTTAATAGATGGAAATATCCCTTTAACATGCTTAGACCCAAAGGTAAGAATTAAAATTTAACTTTTATTAAATATCAATTTTAAAATAATACCCCACCATACAAACACACACTAAACAGACAAAACAAAATAATTTCATAGAGGACTACCAATTGTGTATAGTACTTTCTATGATAAAATAGTTGTCCTTTGTTGGACTCTAGTGTAGGGGGCCGTATTGAGCTGTTATTATTGAGGTATTGATGATATTATATCGGTAACCTATGATATCAAACTACGACGGATCCTCCCACCTGTACTAAACAGGTCTATCTAATGCAATGGCTCCAAACTGCGAACATAGGGCCATGGAGATTAATGAAGTCTCTGCCCGTATTACAAAACAAGCTAGGTAGGTCTTTTCCCAGCGAGCTCAGCGGTCATATCGGGCTTCATGTCCTAAACTATTGCACTATCACTGAGCATCAAAAAACTAAGGTTGCTTGGTCATGCATTATTTTTGAGCACAGCATTAGTGTGTGTTTGTATGTTGGGGTATTATTTTAAAATTGATATTGAATAAAAGTTAACTTTTAATTATCTCTGAAGGTTCCTTACAGTGATGCATATTTAAGTTAATTGGGATCCTCTGCCTCAGTGATTACAAAGGTAAGAATTCAGAGAAAAAGGCATACATAGGAGCATATGTATCATGCTTCTTCCTGATCCAATTGTCAATTAAATAGTATATCACATAGCATTTAGTATTTAGCATTATATGTTGCAGAACTGTATTTACTAAAATTAGTACACACTAGATCACAATTCCTGCTTATTCAGAAAGTGGTCATTTACATTCAACATACCTTATTAAGAACAAGAGTAATTTGAGATATGGAACTTGTTGATTGACCCTCTACAGCCTGTTCTATCGTACCAAGTATTGAAAACTCATCACCCTGTTTAATACAAAAAGGATTATGTTTATAACATGTGGAAAGTAATTACATAAATTTAACATTAAAGGGGTTGTCCCGCGAAAGCAAGTGGGGTTATACACTTCTGTATGGCCATATTAATGCACTTTGTATTGTACATCGTGCATTAAATATGAGCCATACAGAAGTTATTCACTTACCTGTTCCGTTGCTAGCGTCCCCGTCGCCATGGTGCCGTCTAATTTCAGCGTCTAATTGCCCGATTAGACGCGCTTGCGCAGTCCGGTCTTCTCCCTGGTGAATGGGGCCGCTCGTGCCGGAGAGCTGGTCCTCGTAGCTCCGCCCCGTCACGTGTGCCGATTCCAGCCAATCAGGAGGCTGGAATCGGCAATGGAACGCACAGAGCCCACGGTGCACCATGGGAGAAGACCTGCGGTCCACTGTGGGTGAAGATCCCGGCGGCCATCTTAGCAAGGTAAGGAAGAAGTCGCCGCAGCGCGGGGATTCGGGTAAGTACTATCCTTTTTTTTTTTTAACACATGCATCGGGTTTGTCTCGCGCCGAACGGGGGGCCTATTGAAAAAAAAAACCCCGTTTCGGCGCGGGACAACCCCTTTAACTAATGTAAATTGATTATCACTGATCAGAATTTTTATAACCTGCCTTCGGAAAACATGACATTTAGCTTACTGTATGATATTCCAGTAGATTCTAAATCAAACCAGTAAAACAAGGGAGTAGGATTATGTATGTGTATATTAAATGCCAATTTGCAGAATATTTTGAAATGAATAAATGATAATAAGAAAGGATAAAGGATTGGACGTCTAGCTTTAGTTAGGATCACTTAACAGAAAGCAAATTTCAATAAACTAGTTCTGTATTTTAGGGTATATTTTTTAGATACCACAGATGTTTGTTTGCTGTGGATTTTGCTGCTAACATGCAGATTTTGTTGATTTGCGTGGATTTCATCCTTGCGCAAGGAGATAGCCAATGTGAAAATTAGCAAGAATATGACATAATAGGCATGTCACAAATTAGAATTTAGGGAACATGTTGTCAAATCTGCACCATAGAAATACACTATATCTGAAAGAGGATTTGTAAAGGCCTATTCTCTACTATTGTACTGTATATGTTTTACGACAATGCTAAAATCCTCAATATACAGGTATCTGCGATATCTGAACATATAATTATCTTCATTCTCTTGTCTATTTTTATTGAACCAAGATAATTTGTGAATTGAGAAAAGCATCTACGAAAGATATAAGACTTAAGACAAAAATGGATTATGCACCAGTGTTGTAGCAAATGTTGTTTATCTTCCCCCTTTTTAAATTATTGAGCTTATAGGAGTTCTTTGGGACTAAGATTGACCTGTGCTTTGATGGATCATCTCTGGAACCACTGATGATTAGCACAATGAATTGGCTTTTGTCTGCAGGCAAACACAACCATACCATTTACACGCGGGCAATTTTCACACTGAACCTACCCGGACCCAGGCCTCTTGGTAACCAAATTAAAATGTCAGAAAAGGATTGAAGCTAAAGTGGGTGGTGGTCAGCCACAACTCTAACTAAATCCATAGTATAAGAACCAGTTCAACCATAATGTAATATTTATCAAATAGGTGGGAAGCATCATACCCCACCAGATTCCTGGCACATAAGTCTGACTTCCCAGCGTCTTCTGACATCACCCTAAAAATGCTGAATGCCAGCTATGACTTAGTATCAAACAACATAAGCAACATACAATGCTTATCAGATATATGTTAACTTTCTTAACTTTGCCATTATTATTAATTCTATATGCATTTGTAATATATATAAAACTAATAATATATATATTGTACATTAAGTGTATGATAAGACATCATAACAGCACATCATGTCAAAAATCCATACAAGCTCAACAGAGAGGGAGGGTGGGACAGCTTCCAGGACTAGGTGGGAAGAGTGGAAGGAAATCTTGGGCCTCTGCTTAAGGCCTAATGCACATAGGTGTATTTGCATTGCGGAACTCAAAGCAGGCGTCCCCCTCCGGATTCTGCAGCAAGTACAGCCCATAAACATGCTATGGAAAATTGCTTTTCCATATCCACGAGCAGAAATCAATTGCAATTTTCTGCTCATGGAGGAAAAAAATCACAGCATGTTCTATTTGAGCACGGATTCCGCATGGTCAGCTTCCATTGAAGTAAATGAAAGCCGTCCAATCTTCGGCCCTTCCGCAATGGCACTGCAAAAAGGTTGCAGATTCTGCGTCATCACTGGGTGACACTGAAAAAGAAACAAATTTAAAAAAAAATCTGTACTGCACATGTTTGACGCCTCACTGTGTGGACCATCCGCAGTACAGAAGAAAAGAAGGTAAGTACGGATGCCGGCCGGGCACATGGCCAGATTCTGCTGTGGGATTCCGCATGCGGAATCTGACCCACCTGTGTACATTAGGCCTAAATATGTTCATGGGCAGGGAATTCCTGGGAATTCCTCTAAGATTTTCTGGCCAAGAGTGCGGACTCCATCACGTGGTAAACAGTTGAAGGGAGGGGAAGAAAGAAGGGAATGGAGAAACCACTGTGAACCACACCAACTTTAAAGCATGAGCAGTGCTCATGTCTGCCAGGGCTCTTGACCTATCCCCCATAGTCAGTGTGCACGCCAACTAAGAGGCAGGGATGTCCTTGTAACTGCCATCTACCTTTCATTGTTTGTATTGGACAGGCCACTGTATCAATTGTAAATACCTGTGCCTTGTATGTAGTGTTTTTTCTCCCATGACATTAAAAAAATGGACCCAATATCAAACTGTACTGCCTTTTTTAAGAGCCACATATTGCAGGCAGAGATAAGCACTACTTTTACTCCAAATAGAATTAAAAAATATTATGCCATTTGGCTAATGGTAGCTGTTATATTATACAGCAGACCCATAGTCATGTAGTACTTCCCCAGCCCCATCTTTTACAGGGTAGCATGGTATGATGATAGATATGCTTTACATCAAAGAAAGACCATAGTATAAAGACAATTTATAATGAGTTACATATATAAGCAGTTTTATGAACACTTCATAGAACTATGGGGGAAATTTACTAAGCCTGGCATTTTTGATGCCGGGCTTAGTACAATTTTCCCTAGCACAGGGTGCACTTAGTACATGGGGAGGCACACTCCTCTTCATGCATTTAGCGCACCCCCAACCAGGCATATATTTCTGGCATAATTTACACCACTTTCTGGCATAGATTGTATATATACCTGTCAGTCTGAGTTGGTCATACCCCTCCCAACAAGACACGCCCACTTTGGGGGAAAAAAGTGGCGGGCCACCACATAGGGTTGAAAAGGCATGCATCTTTTGTGCAAGTGGCTCTTGTGCAAGATCGGGACTTTTCTATGCCTGAAAAATGGTATACAGCCTTCTAAGATGTCCCCCTATTTCTTTAAGAAAATAAATGTACCACAGACTGGAGCAAAACCATGCATATTAATGTCAACCCATCATAAAATCTGATATGACTGATATACCTACATATAATATGATATAGTTACACTTGTTTCCATGCAAATAGTATTCCTGGCCATCCAAGGTTGTGATATGTATACCCTCTTCAATCCTGCAGGTTCCATGACATTTTTCTTCTGTACATTTCCATTGTCCACCAATACACTGACTATTAAAGAAATACAATATGATTTAATTACATAACGTGAAGTTACAAGGCAATGTCCCCAAGTATAATTCTGACTGAGCAATAGTTTTATGGGATTTTATAGGGCTTTCTCATAATGCTAAGCAATTACAGTACATGTCACAAGGTTCTACTATCACTTAAAGGGGTTGTCCCGCGGCAGCAAGTGGGTCTATACACTTCTGTATGGCCATATTAATGCACTTTGTAATGTACATTGTGCATTAATTATGAGCCATACAGAAGTTATCAAAAGTTTTATACTTACCTGCTCCGTTGCTGGCGTCCTCGTCTCCATGGTGCCGACTAATTTTCGGCCTCCGATGGCCAAATTAGCCGCGCTTGCGCAGTCCGGGTCTTCTCCTGTCTTCAATGGGGCCACTCGTGCAGAATGCCGAGTCCGTGTAGCTCCGCCCCGTCACGTGCCGATTCCAGCCAATCAGGAGGCTGGAATCGGCAATGGACCGCACAGAAGAGCTGCGGTCCACGGAGGAAGAGGATCCCGGCGGCCATCTTCACCGGTAAGTATAGAAGTCACCGGAGCGCGGGGATTAAGGTAAGCGCTGAGTGGTTTTTTTTTACGTCCCTGCATCGGGGTTGTCTCGCGCCGAACGGGGGGGGGGGTTGAAAAAAAAAAAAACCCGTTTCGGCGCGGGACAACCCCTTTAATGATCACATGAATCCATCTTCATGTTCCTTATGATCCTGGGAATGAGACAGCAGCACTGGATAGGCACTGTTGCTTTTTTACAGTTATTTTCCTGTCCTGTGAGCCACCATGCAGAGAACTACAACACAGTCCTGCGGAGTCAAGAGGAGCGGGCCATCCAGCTTGTTATTAGCACACAGTTCAAAAGCCTACATCTCTGAAGGTATGGGGTTGTATTAGTGCCTATGGCATGCACAGCTTATACATCTTGAAAGGTACTATCAATGCTAAGCAGTATATAGAGGTTTTAGAGCAACATATGCTCCCATCCAGACAACGTCTCTTCCAGGTATGGAAAACACCTCTTTCAGGGAAGGTCTTGCATATTTCAGCAATACAATTCTAAAGCACATACTGCATCCATCACATCAGCATGGCTTCACAGAAGAAGAATCCAGGTGCTTAACTAGCCTGCCAGCAGTTCAGACCTTTCACCAATGGTAGACATGGCCCTGACCCAATGTTTTTGAGATGTGTTGCCATCAATTTCTAAAGGAGTTACGTTTTTAAATGAAATGAAAAATTTCATACTTTCACCCTCTGATATGTGTTCTAATGTTCTATTGTGAATAAAATATGTTCATATAAGATTTATAAGTCATTGCATTCTTTTTTTCTTTACATTTATTTACATTTTACACAGCGTCCAAACTTTTTTAAATTTAGGTTGTACATTACATATACAAAATATTTCAAAACTCAAGCATCTAAAAGAATTGATGTTCCATAGTGACACAAACAATATACTTTACATATTTACCATATAGATTTGCATCTGCTTTCCCTTGAAGCTCCTGGTTCATACAGTATCCCATCATATGAGCAGGGGCAATCACTGACACTAACACATTGACCATAAGGTTCAGAGACAAGGTCATTATGCACCAAACCTAACAGATAAAAATGAACACAATATGATAAATAATAAGATACATAATAGGTAATATATTAATATCATATAAGTAGAAAAAGAGTAAGAGCATGTAAAGAATTTTTATAATTGGTTGAGTAAATACCCTATGCAGAAGAAAAAACATTGCTTAGGACTCAGTCAGACACGCATTTTTTGCTGCGCATGTTTTTTGCGTTTGCAATTCACATCTGTTAGAATGCTTTTCAATGGCAGCAGTTACATGTCTGATTTTTACCTGCGCAACAAAATTCGCACCAGTAAAAAATAGGACAGTAAATTGCAAAACACAACTGTGGCATCAGGATTCTTTGGATGTGAAACCCCTGGATGCTGTCACATCCAGGGGTTTCACCTTGTGGTCGACCACATTGACAACATACTGAGAAGATTGCAATCTTTTGAACAGTGTTCTGTGACAAGAAGACTCCTTGCGGGGATGAAGAATTCCCCTGCCACAGCTGTTAACAGCTGTGACAGAGGTCGCAGTGCTATCCCATTGAATTCATTCTGTGTATTTTTCACACTTATTTTAGATCAAACTAAATTTAATATAAGACCTGAGCAAAGACAAAGCATATAGGTTTCAATGCTAATTTAATTTACTCAAAAATGTCAGGTGAGAAATAAACTGCCACTCCCAGCCACAGCCTGTTTTTGCATTATTGCAGCAAACCATTGTAAACTAGTTACAGGGTATTTATATTGCCATACAACATTGTATGTTAATATCCATACTCTAAGTATTAGTTTATGAACATGTTTTATGAGGTCCCTGTTTATCTGTATAAATAGACCCCTGATGAGTTCCAGCTTCTAGCAGACTAAACAGGTAGGGATATTATGGAAATAAGGGACCAGGTAATAGGTATAATAAAAGGGTCCATATAATAAGTTTAACGCATAGCCGTCCTTATCTGCATGATAACCCCAATTTATTTAGGTAGGGTGCAGTTAGGAACTATTAGGCATAGTTTTGGTACCTTGGTCCTTTTGCTTGTTCAGGTGTATGAAAAGTATAGATGTTGACAAATGTTTCTGAATATGAGAAGCAGTAAGACTATTTAATCACATTATGTCAATATTTTGTAACCAGTGGCAAGAATTATTATTATTTGCATTCAGTCACCAAGTACTTTAATTAAATGCAATAAATAGTAACTTTTAAAAATATTCACCCACTCCTTCTGGAAGAATATAAGTCATCAACACCAAATAGCAATGTGTAAAAATTTACTTGACTTATTTAGGCAACCATTTCACTAATGAAGACATTAGGCCGCCTTCTAACTGGGGTGAAAATCATGCGAGATATGTGCGTTGCGAGATGCACAAATATGAAACACATTCTTTTGAATAGGTTCATACACATTAATGATGTTTTCCTGCATTGCACCATGATGCTATGTGGGAAACATAACACAGCAAGTCCAATCTTTCTGCGAGATGACCCATTGTTTTCAATGGGGCCGGTGGCAGCAGTGCCAGCCACATTGAAAGCAATGGGAGAACGCCACAATCCTCTGCTAGCCACGACTCAGTCAATTCATGAATCCTGTCTCCACAATGCAATGGCTGTTGATTGGTTCTTCAAGTGTTGCGGCTCAGGCAATCAATGCAGTGCTGGATAAACCAATGCAATGCTTATGATTGGTTCATAGAGTGCTGCATTGATTGGTTCTTGAGCACCTTGCTCAGCCAATCACAGACATCGCTTCCTGTGGTGGGATTTATAAATCCTGTCACCAGAAAGTGATGATATATGAGAGGCTTAGGCCTTAGTCACACGGGCGTTTTTTGCAGCGATTTGCGCATGCGCATGCGTCGGCCGATTTTATAAAACCATTGCTTTGCAATGGTATCGGACACATCAGCGCTTTTTATGCGCTCGTCCGATAAATTATAGAACAGAAATCGCAGATCGCACCTATCTGCGATTCCTGTTCTCTTCTCTATATGCGCTCAATGGGGCTGGCGGCAGCAGCGCCGACCCCATTGAGAACATATAGTAGGCAAATCATTCTTCTCTGCCACAGCTGTAACAGCTGTGGCAGAGAAGAACGATGTTTGCCCATTGAATTCAATGGAGCCGGCAATACAGCCGGCTCCATTGAAAGCAATGGGCTGCCGGCAATCGCGGGATGCTGAATACTAGAGAGAGCAGTTCAGGAGAACTGCCGCCGGCCGCGGCTGAACTCCATCTGCCGGGACAAGGTGAGTATATATATATTTTTTTATTTACACATTTCTGGATGAATTGCAGGGAAGGGCTTATATATTTAAGCCCGTCCCGACAATTCATCCCGCGATCGCCCGCAGCACATTGCTTTCAATGGAGCCGGCTGTATTGCCGGCTCCATTGAATTCAATGCGCTGGACAGCTCCAGCCCGTTTCTATTGAAATGCGGCTAGGAGCAGTATTTTCGGGCGATTTTTCGGCCCTGGTCACGCGATTTGCGGATGCGCATCCGTAATGCGATCCGCAAATCGCGGGAAAAAACCCCGTGTGACTAAGCCCTAAGACTGCGGGCACAGCGCGGACCTCCGGAGAGAGCGGTGGGATGGACCCAGACCGTGCCTGCTGGGTAATATATTCCTTTTTTTTATTTAGTGTAGCTAGAACTTATTTTCGGAATAGAACTTATATTTCAAACCAGCACACACCAGGGAGAGAGGTAAGTGTAGCAAACTTTTTATTCCACAGTGTAAAAACATATTCTCAGGCCAAATCGGGCTCTTACTCAGATAAGTCACCACTAGAGATTAGCGAATATACTCGCTAAAGGCAATTGCTCGAGCGAGCATTGCCTTTAGCGAGTATCTCCCCCGCTTGAGACTGCAGGTTCGGGTGCCGGCGCGGGGGGAGCGGTGAGTAGCGGCTGTCAGCAGGAGGGAGCGGGGGGGAGAGAGGGAAAGAGAGTTCTCCCCTCCGTTCTGCCCCGCTCTCCCCCGCAGCTCCGTGCCCGCTGCCGGCACCCGAACCTTCAGTCTCGAGTGGGCAAGATACTCGCTAAAGGCAATACTCGCTCATCTATAGTCACCACTGATTATACTAATGTATTGCAAATACCTTTATATTTGAAAACTCCCGGCCATGTTAGTGGGTTAAAGATCAGGCCTAATGGCTTCAGCAGGTAATAGGTTAACCTCCATTGTTACACAAAAATCATAAAAATTGATATAAAATGGTTAATATATATAGTTTGAAATATACGCTCAGAAGTCTAAAAACCTCTTAAAACATATGAGGCTAATCTGGTATCAATAATACTAACAATCTACAGGTCTGTACAGGAAATGCACAAATATTTAAAAGAAAGCTTGAAATGCTGTCCTCTATGATAATGAAACAAGCCATGGTCAATATCCAGCTGTGGTACAATAAGCCCCAGAATGGCAAGCTAATGAGAAATCAAACAGGAACAGAAATACAGACAGATCTTCTGAGGATCCAAAAGCAAGGTCAGATAAAAAAAAACAGGTAAGTATCAAGTAACAATATTAACTATCACTAAACAGAACCACATAATTGTACACTCAAGAGATTGAAATAGAGCTCTTAGAGATCTGACAGACCAGAAAAACAGATCTCCTGATTGGCCTGCAACCCTAGTACTTAGTTTGGTGGACTGAACATGAATCAAGCTGCATACCACCAGCTCTACTAAACAGTCCATTGCAGCGGCAATTAACAAATCATAGTAAATGACTTATTAAATAAAATTAATATGAAAAGCATCTGCTTGTACACCATTCCTAAAATAATATTGTATATGGTAGGAGTATTTTTGACTCTATACCTTTTAATTCATAACAGATATTTAGGGGTATCCATATAAAGTACTCGTAGCTTAGAAAGCCCCCATCTTACAACTAGCACAGGCTAACACTTAAAAACATTCCTAAAATTTTGAGCTGTGCAATGCCCTTCTCACAGATAGGAGGAAAACTTTGCCTTGCAACACTTGACAGAATAGGTATGAGGGCTCATTCACATAGCGTTTCAAATGCATATTGTTCAATTTTCCCTGCGTATGATCGTGCGTGCAATTTTTGCGAACGTTTCACACAGGCAAAGGTCAATATTAGGCAGTGAATCATAGCCCGATAGGGCACTTTTTACCATGTGAAAGCCCCATGGATGTAAGGCGTTTTCATGTGAAGACAGCCTTGCATCACAGCGGGAAATCCCTTCATGCCATTGCTTTCAGTGGGGCAGCAGCGCTTGCCCCATTGAAAGCAATGGGTGAACGCTGCGATTTTCTGTGACAGCAGCGCCAGGGAATTCCTTCATCTCCATGGGGAATCCCTTCACTCCCATTGCTGCTGAAAGGATTTCCCGGCGGGGGATAAAGTATCCCGACACTGCTGTCACCAAGGATCGCAGAGTTCTCCCATTACTTTTAACAGGGCCTGTGCTGCTGCTACAGGCCTTATTGAAAACAATGGGCGATATAGCAGGAGGATAGAACATGCTACGATGAATTGGGTTCATATCGCCAGTGTGAAACCATCCTTCTACTTTCACTTCTTAGTGCACAGAGTTCAGTGAGGGTTCAATTCTGCACTGTATTTTTGCTTTCGGAGGGGGGGGATTAAAGCCCAGGAGGTATATTTACCGTACTTGATTACGGGATTAATATCTTGGGGTTTTTTTTACATTTTGCAATTATATTTACTTTTATCACTTTATGAAAACTTGATTGCTATTTGGCTGTTTTTATGTGAATCCATTTATTCTTGCTGTTTAACCCGCCATAAAACAGATACGTAATATAAATCATTGCACCACTATAATTCTAATAAGAGGTATCTGCCAATCTTCTCTGCCATTTCTAAAACGATGAGTATTAAAATATCTATAATTAGAAATCATTGCACTAATACAATTGTAATTAAAGATATCTGCCATTCAGTGTCACCTTTTTAAAATATCTATTGCCTAATGCAATGCACACAAATACATATAGTTATGAAATGGATATTACACTTTTGGTCAGAAGTTGGTTAGCATGTTTCAATCAAAATCGATTTTAAAAAAATACTACCGAATAGTATCAACTATCTCATTTAACCACTCTGGGGGTTTTTAGTATGCATTGTTTTGAAAATTGTATACAAGAGTGGAGTGACACCTACTGGCAGATAACCATTATTACAACTATGTTGGTGCACTAAATTATTATTTTAGAAATGGAATACAAACAGGTGAATTTATTTCAACTTATTCATTTACTCTGAGTTGTTTTATTATCATGCAGGGCAGCTTTTGAAGCTTCCTTTAAATACTTGTGCTTTTCCTGTATGGACCTATGGATTGTTTCCACTACGGATACCAGATTAACAACCTATGTTTTAAGGAATATATGTATATATTTCATGCATGTTGTATATTAATTTTTGTGTAACAATTGAGGTTAATGTATTACCTGCTGGAGTCCAATAGGAGTGACCTTTTATCCTCTACCATGGGTATTTTCAACTACAAAGTTTTGTGCAATACATTGGTATATCCAGTGGTGAAAAGGATGCTGAAAAAACGGCTGGAAGACATTGTATGAGTCCCTGCTGTGGAATAAAAAGTTTGCTTATCTTACCTCTCTCTATGGCGTGTGAACCAGTTTGGCGCTCTAGGACCTGTTAATCTCGATCTTCTGTCTAGCAGCTAGTTTGTATCTGAATTTTATAAAAGAATTAAATATTATCCTCATCTCACCAGGAGGACAAGTACAGCCAGCTACAACCTCTATAGCTTGACTTCCAGTTGGATTTGAACATGTCGTCTGAGAAATAGGGGCACATTCATCAAAGACTTGTGTGTTCTGACACGCTGGTGTTCCTAGTAGAATAAAAAGAGTAGATTGTAAAAGTGATAAGTCAATCATAGATTTGATATATGTTATAGTTAGTATTACTATTCTTTACTCTATAGTACATGCAGGAATACATTAGTACATACATATTTTCTATACATTATGTCACTTATTTATTTTTCTTTGTAATTGGGATAGTAAAATGTGTTTTCTGGACAATTTTTATTGCTGACATATCCTCAATAGTTGATTGGCGGGGTCAGGTGCTCAGGGCCCCGGAAGATCAGTTGTTCACTGTGGACGGCGCAACACAGCGTACAAAGTGGAAGCAGATAGCGCCAACCTCTTTGTAGTGGATGGCACTGGTAATCACAGATGCAGCTCCCATTAAAATTAATGACAGCTCAGTACTCAGAGTTATCTGCTTCCGCTTTGTACCGTACACTGTGTTGTGGTGCTGTCAGTGGGCACCAAATAGCTGATCGGCCAGGGTCCCAAGCAGCAGACACTAGCTGATCAACTATTGATGACCTATCAATACACTTTGCCCAGAAAACTCCCTTAATTTGCATCTTTTCAACTGGCTACCTCTTGCTTGAAATTGCAGAATTTTCCAGCATAACAGTAATACTTTCATTATAAAAATAATTATTACTGAAGAAAAACGTCCTGGTTTTAGTACCCTCTAATTTTGTGCAATAAAACACTAGGGACATGACTAGAAATATCTGGACCCCTTGCAAAAACACACACACATATCTATGCCTATTGTAAAACGTTTAAAAATTCCTACTATTGTATAAAATGTTGCAAATGCATACCACATACTACATCTTTGTCTTTTCTCCAAGCACTCCAAGAGTCTGAGCATCCATTATTCGCAGATAGGAAAGCTACTTTCGCAAATGTTGAACATGCACATGATCTCTTGTCTGTATCTCCACATGTACTGCATTCATAGGCACAGATTTCAGTAAATTTAGTTTCATCTTTAGGCTCCATAGAAAAGTAGCTTTTTAGGATTTCACTACAATACTGAAAAATAAAACAGCAAGTTTAGAGTAAGACTTCTTTCACACTACCATCTCAAAGACGTTGATTGGTCCCTACTGCACTTACTAGCAGGAGCAGGTATTTGATAGAGGCAGCTAAATAGGTATATCTAAAAGAACTTTAGAATTAAGGTCATCAATCCGAGCAAGAATTATCAACTTATGGTCCAGAACAGCGCTGGCACATGCGCAGTGTGGAATGGGGCAAACTGGTTATATGTGCATATTAGAAAGACTAGAAGTAATACTGGGTGCTTATGGGTATATTGAACCTATTGGGTAGAACAAGACGTAAAGCAACTGCTCATTCAGGTCCATAATAAAGCTGCAGGAGCGATATACATAGAAAAGGAGAGAAATGTAAGCCAAATAAAGGTAGAATAAATACTTTAGGGGATTGTTAATACTGTGCAGAATGCTACCGGTGACAATTTAAATAATCATCAAATTAGAAAAAACCCTTATGGAAGCATAACTGACAAAGAACTATATATAAGATATAATATAATAATTATATATTTTAAAAATTGTATATTAAAACATAAAATAATAATATACAAAATAAATTATTAAAGGAGATGTCCCGCGCCGAAACGGGTTTTTTTTTTTTTAACCCCCCCCCCCCCCCCCCCGTTCGGCGCGAGACAACCCCGATGCAGGGGTTAAAAAAACCACCCGCACAGCGCTTACCTGAATCCCGGCGGTCCGGCGTCTTCATACTCACCTGCTGAAGATGGCCGCCAGGATCCTCTGTCTTCATGGACCGCAGGGCTTCTGTGCGGTCCATTGCCGATTCCAGCCTCCTGATTGGCTGGAATCGGCACGTGACGGGGCGGAGCTACACGGAGCTACACGGAGCCCCATAGAGAAGAGGAGAAGACCCGGACTGCGCAAGCGCGGCTAATTTGGCCATCGGAGGGCGAAAATTAGTCGGCACCATGGAGACGAGGACACCAGCAACGGAGCAGGTAAGTATAAAACTTTTTATAACTTCTGTATGGCTCATAATTAATGCACAATGTACATTACAAAGTGCATTATTATGGCCATGCAGAAGTGTATAGACCCACTTGCTGCCTCGGGACAACCCCTTTAATGCTGCTAAAGCACAAAAGGAGGAAGGAATGGCCACATCAATTAAATAGGGGAATAAAACCCCTTTTTCAAGTATATTAGTGACAAAAAGGAGAAATATTTTGGAACTGCAAAAATTAAAGGAATTCCAGGATTGCCTTAACTTTTCAAATTCCAATTAATGTAGGGTCATTAAGGTTTTAATAATATATTTGAATTAACAATGTCCAGCCATTCCTCTTGAGCCCTCTGCCATGTGACCCACAGTAATGCAATTTTCCTCCTTCAGTCGATGTCATATCCATGTTTAAGAATGTTTTAACTTTCGCACTTGTCCATGCACCCTGTCAGTCCTGGGAGTTTACTAGTTTACTATACATAACATGGATGGCTGGACAGGAATAGAAGCTGGCAGCAGTCCCGAGCATGTGCAGTTCCTCAATCCGAATTGAGCATGCTCAGTCATCTCCTTTTGGCTCAGTGAACACTTGCTGACATTGCTAATAGCACTGCAAGCAGAGTCTTACGAAATCTAGAAAATATCTTGTAGATGCTTTAATTCTGCTTAAAGTAAATAAACAGTTCCAATCTGTGTGTGTGTCCTCTCTCTCCCAAAATTGGCATATTGGCAATTTTCTTTCTCTCCCTTCCAATTAAGCATCAAAATTGGAATTTGAGTGATTGTCTGTTTTTTGCTTCTTTCCCATCCGCCCTCGAAATTGGCATTTGTGAAGCTGTCTGTCTCTTTCCTACTCGCTCTCTCCCATCTGCCTTGAAATTGGTAATTGAGAGATTGTCTATTTTTATTCTGCCATCAACCACCAAAATTAGTCTCTCAAATGCCGTTTGTCTCTTTCTCTCCTCCCTCATCCACCACCATAACTGACATTTGGGTGATTGTCTGTCTGTCTTCTCTTTCATCTGCCCCCTAGATTGACATTTGAAGTTTGTCTCTAACAGGCATTCAAGCATTTGTCTATAATATTATTTAAAGTATAAGCAGCCATTGCACTTAGTAGCTTTTCAAAAATGTTTATCAGTTGCCTTTTTAGATACTAATTTTTGTTATGCCTGCATATATTTTAGATAATGCTATAGGTAATTGCTAACTGGCAACTGCTCAACTGTTTGGGAAATGCAAATTCATGTTAAAAGTATTGGTAACACAACTTTGCATTTCCAAAACATTGAGTGCTTGCCAGTCAGGCAAGTGTCTATAACTAGAGCTGAGCGAGTATACTCGCTAAGGGCACATTACTCGAGCGAGTAGTGTCTTAGCCGAGTATCTCCCCGCTCGTCTCTAAAGATTCATGGGCCAGCGCGGGTGACAGGTGAGTTGCGACAGGGAGAGGTGGGTAGCGGGGGGGGGGGGGGGGAGAGAGGGAGAGAGAGATCTCCCGTCCATTCCTCCCCGCCCCCCGCCAGCCCCCGAATCTTTAGAGATGAGCGGGGAGTAATGTGCCTTAGCAAGTATACTCGCTCATCTCTATCTATAACATTTCCTAAAATATAAGTTGCTTTATGGCCCATAATGCTATAGGCGATTGCTTGACTCTCAACCATTTAACGTTAATAGAAATTCAAGTTACAGCTATTTTTACTTCAAATAGTGCCAAACGCAAGTGCTCAACTAGCCATTGCTATGCTGTTTGAAACTTACCTTCTCTCCACCTGCAATGGAAATCTATCACAGGGCACCTCCTTATCTTTTCCTGGAAAAACTTATTGTTTTCATAGTCATAGCATTAGGATCAGATGAAAGCAATTTAGCTACACATCTCAAAGAAGTCTTAAAAAGAGTTAAAGCTGATTTACACGCAACGATTATTGCTCAAAATTCGTTCAAATTATGTATTTTGAGCAATAATTATGCAGTGTAAATGCTCCCATAGTTTGCTTTTCGGCCAAACGATGGATTACATGTGAGCATGAAATCCATCATTCGTGATAGCAGGGGCCGCACGCTGAGTTCTCCACTGGAGCGCTAATAACATTGTTTTCATCTGCAGTCCCAAGGCAGAACAATGGGGTGGTATGCAGATAACAGACCACCTGCTGTTATCTGCATACAGCTAATAAGCTACTAATTGGGATTACTGCCCATTAGCAGCTTATGCAAAATGATCGCTCAAGCTGTCAATCAAACTATCTTTTCAACTAATTTTGAGCGCTCATCTTTGCATGTAAATGGGGCTTTACACTGATCAATATCATGGTAGCAGAGGGTAGATATGGGAAGGGAGTGCCATATATAGTTTATGAATTGATATTTTTCTGCTGTGATGTGACATCAAGAAATACCCAAGATGGCTTCGTCTGATTTCACATTGAGAGTTTATCATCAGAATGCACTACAGCTGCCATAACTAACAAACTGGAGTGGAGTAAGAGTGGGGAGCAAAATTATCATATATGTAATGGATCAGTTTTAGCAGTCAGGAGGTATGGAAGGAGAATACTATACTAGACCGATGTATACTAGACAGATTTTGGGAATAGTAGTATGTAGCACACAAGAACTCTGTGAACAGGAAGTGGTGCAGGATGTAAACATTGCATAGTAGATTCCTCAGAATGAAAAACAGCAAATCAAGAGGAAAGATAATGGATGGACTTCATACAGTATTTTATAATTTATGACTTTTGAAATTTGACTTTGATCTCAGCCAATCCTTTGGGGATACTAACTAGATTAGTGTAGATAAGGCTGTTACTGACCATTTAAATACCTACTTTTGTTCAATATTTTCAGAAGCTGTTTTTCAGAATGATAACAAGATGGATCATGTAACCTAAAGTGATTCAGGATGCATGATTTTGGCCCATTGTTTGTCTGGTGAACAGCACTATGATGGATGGGAGGGTTTAGCTAGCAGACTAAAGTCTATCTATATTCAGAATAAGCCTTACATTTGGGGAAAGCTTTCATCATTGAAGCAATGCGCTTGACCATGCTTCATCAGAGTGGGACAAGTATTGGATGATGTTCTCCATTTGACCCCTTTATATATCTGCGTGGTCATCAGTTAAACTATACACAATGTATGTTTTACTACCTCTTGGAAGTATGGGACATGTCTACATATGTGGTTACAGTTTCACATCCTTTTTGGTTTTCTATCATTCTTGTATAGCATCATGTAACATAAATTAGTGGACATTTTGAATTGTGTCTTTTTCTATCAAGATCTGATGAAATGATCTATTATTCTTTGCATACAAGTTTGCCATAAATGGTCTAGTATGGACTAGTTTATGGTAGGGGCTTAATTGGTTCCCTTCTTTTGTGCACTATTTAGAAGAAAGACATTTGAATGTATTGGCGTAATATTATTTAGACATAGGTTCTTCCACATTATTTGTGTGGAAAAAGCATTGGAATCCTGTTTTTTCTAGAGGATATATCATCCTTATAGCCATTGTATTTTGGATACACTGACAGTAGTTTATATTAGCTGCTCACTTCTGGATATCAGTTTTATGTCCATTATGTTATGTTGGTTTTTAGGCCATTTTTTGATTATGTATATTATTTTCTTTTGCCCTGATACCCTATTTCTCTTTTCACTTTAGAGATCACTCAACTCGGGTGATGTTTGAGAGTGGGGTTGCCCCCTGCTACGGTAGTTCAATCCAATTTTGCATTCCGGGTTTTCTAGGGGGCTTTCTCTTTCTGCCGTTATACAATAGCACCATCTGCTGGCTAGAGCCAGTAATGCGGTATGGGACACGCAGGACAGGCCCCCAACAACAGAGTAGCCAGTAATATACAGTCAGAATACTCTGCCTGAAGTCTTCCAACATCAGAGCTGCACAGCCCTCAATCAGAATGTCTTTAGACGTCAGACAGTGGATTGGTAAGGGTTAACGTGTATTTGCTGCGTACTGTGTATTTTTCGTGAACAATATCAGGACAAAATACGCCCATGTGAGGGAGCCCTTAATAGGATTCTTTTGCCATACTTTTATTTCTACTATTAAAGGTTATGTTTTTAAATAGTGCCCCTATTTGTAAATATTTCTTTACGATTGGGCATGATATTGCTTCTAGATGGAAAGGCTCTGATCCACTGTATTTGTAGTCCAATTTTGTAACTGGAGTTGTGCATTGAAATGCTGAATAAGGTGATGGGTCCATGTGGCATCTACCTCAGAGTTCTTACGGAACTCTAATCTGTGATTGGTTAAGCAAGTCAGTTATAGGTGCAGCAGTTTTCCAACAGATGATCTTCCTAATGATTAAGAATAGCCAATGTTGTACCAATCCATAAGAAGGGTAGTAAAGAAGCAGCTGGGGGATACATGTCAGTTAGTTGGATATCTGTAGTAGTTAAATGAATGGAAATTCTTCTGAAAAAGAAGATATCAGACCACTTAAAACTAACAACCTACTGGACCCCAAGCATCACAGCTTTACTAATGGAAGATCATGTAACACTAATCTCATTGATTGCTTTGACTATGTCGCAAAAGTGATGGATGAAGGTCGTGTTGTGGCTATTGCAGTAAACCTTTTCATACAGTTCCGCATACAGGGTTCAAAGATAAGTTGTTGAAAATTGGACAGAATCCTCCGATAGTTCAGTGGCTTTGCAGTTGCTTAAAAGATGTCAGAGTATTGTTAGAGTATAGTCCTTTTTTGTTATGCTTCTTAAGGATGACACTGATGAAAGGCAAATACCCTGAAGCAGCTGTCTGTACATAGAGTCTGGCTTTGCTTTTAACCCCTTCATGACGCGGCCCTTTTTTTTTCCATTTTCTTTACCCCCCCCCCCCCCCTTAAAAAAATCATAACTCCTTTATTTATTCATCGACGTCGCTGTATAAGGGCTTGATTTTTGCGAGTTGTATTTTTCAATGGTGCTATTTAATATACCATATAATGTACTGAAAAACTTTTAAAAAAATTGTAAGTGGAGTAAAATAAAAAAAACAAAAACAACATTCCACCATCTTTCAGTGTGTCTTGTTTCTACGGCGCACAAACTGCAACAAAAACGACATGATCTTTATTCTATGGGTCAGTACGATTGCTACGATACCAAACTTGTATAGTTTTTTTTTACTATACTACACTATTTTTCAAAGACATTTAATTTTTTCAATTATTTTCGGCGGTCATATTGTGCGCGCAATAGCTTTTCTATTATTCCATCAACGTAGTTCAGCGATTGCTCATTTTTTGCGGAATGTCCTGTAGTTTCCGTTCAGTTCCTAATTCCGTTGCATTACTAATTCAGAATACGTACTTCTTTTTGATCGCTTTTTATTGCGTTTTTTCTGAGAGACAGGGCGACTGAAAAAGTGCCTTACCTGCAGTCTTTATTTTTTGTTTCGGACGACTTTCACCGTGCGGGGTAAATAATGCGCTACTTTGATAGATCGGACTTTTATGGACGCGGCAATACCAAATATGTGTTTTTATTTTATTATTTAGACTTTTTAATTATAGATATGGCAAAAGGGGGGTGATTTAAACATTTATTCCTTTTTTTTGTTTTTTAACAATTAAAAAAACCTTATTGCTCTTTTTTTCACTTTACTTTTAAGTTCCCCTGGCGGACTACAATATGCGATACTTTGGACTCCCCTGCTGCTAGCATACCTGGGTTGACTGCACCTATATCACAAAGGTATCATCTCATAAAGTGATGGCATATCACTAAAATCTGCCATCACTTTACAATTGGTGGAGGTCAGATCTTTGACCCCCAGAATCCTGTTTTTTATTTGCACAGCAGGCCTCAGCCACCCTATGTGCAGGGAAATTGCAACATGCCTCCATTCAAATGGACAGGGCAGGCTGCAGTTACCAGAATTGCTGGGCAGCTGGAAACACCACTGTATAGGGCTAAACTAGTTCTGCATCCACTCATTTTCAGGATTAGCGAGAGACCCTTAGTTCAGTCTCCCACCAACCATGAAGTGATAGCACTTTATTGGTTGGGGTCTGACTTCTGGGACCCCAACAATACTGAGAGTGTAGCAGATGCAGAGTTGAATCGAATGCGGCAGAGTTGATTTAGTGCTGTGCTCTCTTCACAGTTTTCTTCCTATACGGCCATGTCGCTGCAGTGTCACTGTGCAGGAAAAGACAGACTGAATCAGTACTGCCGCCATCATTTTATGAAATGCAAATACCCCTTTAACTGTACATTTACTTTCATGCAATGTGTCATGCATACATATATTGCAGATTAATAACATTTGCTAATTAATAAAAAATTGGCATTGGATTGAATAATATTTTTCATCCACATGGATGTTCATACTTACAATGATGAAATTCTCAAGAGGTGGAATATTAGGGACCACAACGTCTCCTTCCTTCTCAATTATACAGTTTTCAACATAGGTCAACCAGTCCTTAGGTATTGATACTAGAATTAAAATTAAAGAATGTACAGGTATAAAACAGAACAAAGAGAAGCATCAAATTCAAGAGATGAAAATGCAAATAACACCAGTAAAGAACCCAGGCACAAAACACCATATAGTATCTGGTCTGACGACAACATCCAATGATGACAAAAAAAGAAAAAATGGCCAACATTGTAAAATTTTATTTCAATACCAGAATTTTTATTGTCACCCCTTAGGACACATCAGGTGCAATAACACACTACAATCTGAGCACATCAGATCAATAAATATATGTGTTTAGTAGCCAATAGCCTCTGCATTAGAGGGCTTGACTTGGCATGCAGCACTGTTCAATCTGAGTTTGGCATTGAGAGATCCAAATGCTTGCTGGGCAATACAGATGTCAAGGCTAGCATATGACACCCATTGAGCATAATTTGTTTACTCCTTTTATTTAATTCCCAACAGTCACGTTAAAAATGGAAAAACCCTCCCGAGAATGTCCCTTTTTATTGTAGATTTTGAATTTAAGTCTCATGTAAATATATTTGGTGCAGAACTAAATTTTAACCTTAAAATCCAGTAAATGGTTTCCCTTTTTGTGTTCCAGCGGTCATAACTTTTTAATATTTTTGTCAATGTAGTTGTATGATACCTTGTATTTTGCAGGATGAGTTCTAGTTTTTATAGGAGCCCAATTTCAGTTACATATAATGTACTGAATAACTTTCAGCAATTTTCTTTGTAGCACAATAGTGGAAAAACTGTTATTTCACCACTGTTTTTATAATTTATTTTTATAGTGCTGACAGCATGATATTAATACTATGTTGACTTTATTTTATTTGTCACTTTTACCACATTTTTACAGGTTTTATTGTGTTTTATCACTTTTGCAAAACATAAAACAGTTTTTATTTTAAAAAAACACACAAAAAAAACAAAGAACCTGGCACCGCCTATCAGGTCCAAAGCATAGTAATATAGTATGATAGACTGAAAAAAAAATGTCCATCTAGCTCAGCCTATGATATATGGGGGGTGCTATAGAAAAAAAATAAATCATGTCACCCCTCCCCTGTGAAAGGGAGATATACAGGAGAATCACAGATGTCTACTACCTCTGGTCTACCCCTCCATCTCTGCTGCACACACCGACTGAAATGACAACTGTAAATTTAGTATTCCCAATTAAACTTCCAACAGCTGTATCTCCAATTGTATTTGTAAAAGCACACCTAAGGTCGGCTTCACACTGGCGAGGGCGATATCGGGCCATGATTTATGGCCTGATATTGCCCTCGCAAGCCTTCTGAAAACCCCTGGATGCAAGGCGTTTTCACATGGATATAGCCTCGAATCACTTCTGGGCTGAAAGAATCCCTTGGTGTGGCAGTCACAGCCATGGCAGGAGATTGTGATGTTCTTCTATTGTTTTCAGTGGGGCCGGCGCTGTGATATCGGAAATAAATAAAGCATGCTGCGATTTTCTTTTTACACAGCATCGCAAGAGTGAAAACATCACAAATGAGAATGAAACTGTAGTGGCCCAGTGCATGCTTTCCTGGCCCCCTCCATAATGTCATACATGTATGTCTTATGTGGATGGACTGTGCAAAACGGTCTTGTCATTCTGTTATGTGTATTGCACATCTGCAGCGTGTGATGGGTTAAATGTCTGCAAGGTGTGAGCTGTCGGTCTGCAAAAATAACAATTCTGTCCTATGGTATGATAAAAGGTATAAATGTGAGTGCTGGAGAGCGGGAAAGGGGTCCAAGGCTTCTGGAGTCAGAGTGAGGAGGTCCAGCTACATGGGGGCAACTTCAGCCCTCATTTAGTGAAGCTTTGAAGCGTAGGAAAGGTTTCCCGGAGTGCTTGTCTTTGTGATGGAGATGGAGTGAGCCCCTAAGAGAGAGCGAGCAATGAATGAGTAAAACACCAGTGCAGAGGTACTTTTTCTTCTTCCTGTTCACACCGAAGCGTCCTGAAGTCTAGGATTGCTGGGTGGAGGTACTAATCGTCAAGTCTGTGTATATGTATATTATGTATATGTGTATGATATAGATATATATATTAGTGGCAAGTTGGGGTAACTTGCCCGGGATCTCCTGCTTTCTTGCTTACTTTCCCCTGCCCAGGGGTAGCAGGACCGCGATGACATGAAGAAACAGGGTAAAGTCCAAATGCTGGTTCCTCCAGTGTTTATTTTAGTATAGCAGCGTATTCAGTCTACATACAGTCCAGCACGTCATATGCAACTTCACACTGTTGTCCGTCATGGTGCACACAGCAACACGTACCGCTTCCTTCAGCGGACCTTCCAGGAAGGTGACTTCGCCACGACAGGCAATGAGAGAGGGGCTAACTACCCCTTGTCTGCTCTGTGCTTCTAGGTCCCTCACAGACCAGTACAAGGTCTACATAGACCTCAGGCCCCACAGGCCTCAGTGGACCTAAGCTCCACAGGCTTCAAGCACACTGACTTTGTGAGAGAGGGGAAATTTAATCTGTGTAGCCGCACCCTTGCAGGTGCAGGTTAACTAAACCCAACACAGTGACTGCGCTCAAAGGCCCCCTACAGGCCACTGTTGCTACTGCACTGTCACTATATATATATATATATATATATATATATATATATGTGTGTGTGTGTGTGTGTGTGTATCATTTTTCCTGCACTCGGAATACTGCTGATTTTTGTCTTGTACCATTTGGAGTTATCACCCAGTAATGTTATTCCAATCCCTGACCATTCCCAGGGACCTGAGGTACTATACTACTGTCTGTGGCTCGTTTATTTCCTCGCCGATGTTCATTCCGGTGGGTGTCTGAAGGGTGGCGTCACCCGTGACAACCCTTTTACCTGTCCTAAGGTTTATTGGGCATCCCCATGCCAGGGGTGTCCGGAAGAGGTCCAACGCTGCCCTGGCCCTGGCTTCATGCGTCCCTCCGGGAGGGAGCATGGTAAGTGCTGCCGTGACAAGCCAGCATCTTGCCCTTCCAGCTCCTCAGCGCATGCCATGTGTCTGGGGTCACCCTACGGGACACTGCAACACCAATGAAAATCTATGTCAATGTAGATTTTGATGTGCACTTGAAAATGACTTTGGGTAGGTTCACACAGCGGAATCTTGGCAGAATTTTCTGAGGAAAATTCCACCTTAAAAATAACACGCCAAAATCCACAGCTTAAAGCCTTTTTTAAACTCTTTTTTATTGACAATTCAAGGAATACACACAAGTAGGCTTTATTGGTTACACAAGGTTCTGATCATACAGTGCACATTTCTAATACCGAAGTGCATCCACTCTCGGCAGTAACCATCACTTATTCATCACTTATTATGCTGTGTACAGCATACTGTCAGTCCCACACATGTATCCTCATTTTTTATTTTCCCACTTTACCCCATCTCCCCTAAAGTCCTAACATCCCAGTAACATGTTATATAACAGAATTAAAACCTAACTAGTAACTTGCTAAACTGACCCGCAGTGTATCCTCCAGCGAACCTCCCTACTCCATATTCTATCACATGATTTTTAGAATTCCCAACCGGTTCATATAGTTTTGTCCGTAGTACCATGTTGTATTATTGAACTGGTGCATGCACTCCCTAATTCCGCTAGGATCAAGAAATTTTTCTATAAACTCTTTTCATTTTAAGGAATTTTGGGGTTTGGGTTTCCACGCGCCATTCTATCTCTATTTTTTCCATTCTTATAAGGTATTTTAGTTGTTGGATAATATCATTTATTCCCGAAGGTTTGGCTAACAGCCAACTGCTCAAGAGACATCTCTTTCTAATTAACAGAATGGTATGGATCATTTTAGCTTTTTTTGTTTGATCTGGTATTTGGTGAAATGTGAAAATTTGTGGAGTCAGTTATAGGACCTGCCACCCCCACCCCCCATATCTTGTATCAGATTACGGACCCCGTCCCAGAATTAATTTTTCCTTAATTTTTGGGCACCGTCAAATACTGTGCAGAAAGTCAGAATTTGTTAGGGAGCATCTGGGGCAAGCTTGCAATCTAGCTGGGCCGTTGGAGCTCTGAAGTTTGTCGAACCCATATACTGTCCCATGAATTAGCTCGAAATATGTTTCTCGCCACTGTTCGGTCGATATCGCTTGTCTCACAGAGTTTCAACTCTTGATTATTCCCTCAGGTAGTTCTGGGTCTTGTAAATCTCATGCCCATTTTTTGAATAGTCCAGAGCCATTGTCTCCCATCCACCCCTCTCTAAGTCTGGTGTACAATTTTGAGATTGAATGTTTATGTGTGAGATTTTTAATCAAGATGTCAGTTGGGTTAAGTATTGTTTCTTTTGATACATCAACTAATCTTTCCCGTAGAAAATTCTGCACTTGAGCAGAATGGCAGAAAATGGGATGGGGCTAAATTGTATTCCCCTCTCAGTTCTCTAAAGGTCAAAGGTCTTATACCTGGGGATCTCTGGGTGATCTCTTTGCTGCCACATTTCAAACATTTTATTTTCCCTCCCCTCCCTAAATTCTGGATGATTCCATAATTCTATGTGTTTGAAAATTTTAAACGGCAATAGGAACATCTTGCGAGTTATTTTATAGGCTGCTATGGTATCTTTTGCCATGATAGAGTGTTTGTATTCGACAGGGAGGTTTGTATAGCTTGTAAGCATGAGGGTTTTTAGGCTCCATGGGTGAAACAATCCTGCTTCAAGGGCGGTATTTGAGTAATCATTGGGGCCCCGCAAGCCAATTCCAGGAGTGTCTCATGAGGCTGGCGACATTGTATAATTGAATGTCTGGAAAGTTAAGGCCTCCTCGACTCCTGGGGAGCATTAGTTTTTTTCAAAGCAACGCGTGGTCTCTTACATGACCACTCAAAAGCTACGAATGCCGTGTGCAATTTCCCCAAATCTCGTTTCTGGAGTAGAAGCGGTATTGATTGCAGTGGGTATAGTAGTCTTGGAAAGCTAATCATTTTTATTAAATGACATCTGCCAGAGAAAGAGTGGGAGATTACTCCAGTTGTCTAGTTCCTTTGTTTTTTTAAGTATTGTTGGGAGGTAGTTCAATGCATACAGGGATTCCTGTCTCTTGCCAATATTTATGCCTAAATATTTAATACAGTTTTTGGCAATGCCAATAGAGCAGCTTCAAGGTCTTTATCCGTAATTTTGCCATGGGGGGAATATGTCCAGTAGTTCGCATTTGGTGTTGTTTACCTTGAAGCCTGATAGATTCCTGAAAGCCTCCAGTAAGGCAAAGACCCGTGGCAGATTGGATTTTGTTTGGGCGAGCACTAGTAAAATATCCGCAAATAACATGGTTTTAACTGTTTTAGCTCTGACCTTTATGCCTTTGATCTCTGTGTTTTTTTCTAGCAATCGAGCTAACTGTTCGATCACCAGGTTGAACAACAGTAGGGATAATGGACATCCTTGCCTAGTGCCTTACTGTAGAGGAAATTTTGGAGAGAGAAAGCCTGGAGTATTAATTTGTGCCTTAGGGGAGGAGTTGAGATCCCATGAATAGAAACGGAAGGAGCCCTCGAAACCCATCCTGTCCATTGATTCCCTTAGTCATGACCATGAGACATTGTCGAATGCCTTTTCAGAATCTATTGTGAGGAGGGCCGGAGAGCTGTGGGCCGTAGAGTGTAGCTTGATGTCGTTGAGAATTGTTGAAATCTTTCTTCTATTTGTAGTGGCAGAGCATCCTTTTATAAACCCCATCTGCATTGGAGAAATCAAGTGGGGCAAGATAGTGGCTAGGTGATCTGCCATAATTTTGGCAATTAGTTTTAAATCAGTGTTAATTAGGGAAAGCGGTCTGTAAGATTTTGCATCAGTTGGGTCTTTTCCTGGTTTGGGTAGCAACTTAATATATGCTATATTCATGTGAGGGGGAATAGGGCTATCTCGCATATAGCCATTGAATAGATTTTCAAATAATGGAGAAGTCTGGTCTTTTAATATTTTGAAGAATTCCTCCGTATATCTATCTGGTCCCGGAGCTTTATTATTCCCTAACCCTTTAATACCGTCTTTAATTTCTATTTGGGAAATTGGTGAGTTTAGTAATGTGCATTGTTCCTCCGTCAGTATGGGCCAGGATATGTCCGAAAATATGTCATCTTGTGTAATCGTTTTCGATTGTGCTCGTTAAAGCCTTTTTTAAGCAAATCTGCACATGGATTTTACCTATTGAAATGGCAAAACTCGCATGCAGTTTTGCACCAAAAACTGAAGCAGAAGGCTGAAGATTTTGACACATTTTTTACGAGCATAAATCAAGCAGATTTCTGCCATGTGAAAATAGCCTTAATTCTGCCACCAATTCCACTTCAAAATCTGTATGTAGACTTGCAGGTTTTAGAGCAGAATCCAGCAGCAGCAATTGTTTCCAAAGACTGCTATTTATCTCAAGAAAGAATATTTTCACATCTAGTTTTAAGATAAATGTAGAGTTAGGGCTTCCTTACATCTGCACTTAGTTGTCTGTTGAATTGGTCCATCTGAGGAGCAGCAAAATGGAAAACAACAGTTGCACTTAGGTTCCCATTGCTTTCAATAAGAACTGAAATACTTTAGTTCAACTCAACCTGCATCCGTTCCATTTGATTTCCATATTTTAACCCGTTAAGGACAACGTGCCATAAATATACTGGGCTTTAATCCTGCACCATAGTAAAAATACGGTGCAGGATTAAATCTACTGCAATCTAGCTGGAGTAGGTCAGCTCCTCAGATGTCATTGACAACTAAGGACCAAGAGAAGAAGGCAGAAGCAGTTTTTAACTGCTTCTGCCTACTGTTTTGTGGGCTACATAACACTCAATAAGCGCTATGTAAAGAATAAACAGGGGCATTTTTTTCTCTGTAAATGAGGCTCCTGCGGATACCCCAATTACATTGGAAATGTGTGAAATAGAATAAAATGACACTGAAGTCTCTCAGAAGTCTAATATGATGACAGGGGGATATACATGTTAAAAAAATAGTTACAAAAATTAATTTAAAAAAAAATGACAGAACAAACATATATCTAAAAAAAGCAACCCTCCACCGACACCAACCTAAACAGTTGCCATATCCTCCCTGCAATCCAAGAATACACAAATAATATATCAAAAACAAAATGAAGAACCCATTCCTGTACTTTATTTTAGCATAAATATACTAATTTTAAAAACAAACTACTAATGTAAAAAAAATAGCTTTTTAAAGATTTTTACCTGTCATAAAACAAAAATACTGAAAAAAGATGTAAAAGATTAAATAAAAACATTTAAACTTTAAAAAGTGTCTGGTCCTTTAGGACCAAAACATTCTGGTTCTTCAGGGCTTAAATTGAAATAAGGGCCTTTTCAAACTAGCGTTTTTAATCTCTATTTTGCTGTTCCGTTGTGGGAAGAGCAAAACATTAAAAAAAAAATTGAGTTTTACATCCCATAGAAATGTATTGAAATGGAAGACTTCAGTTTCAAGAGGTTTCTGTATTTTCAGTCTCCATTCCACAACTGTATAGAGTTTTGCCCTTGATCAGATCTGAACCTAGAACCCCGACACTGCAAGGCAACAGTGTTAACTGCTGAGTCACATTCATTGAAAAGGAAGAGGCACCACCGGATGCATTACAAAAGTGGAAATTATGGTATTCATTTTATTAGATATTCTATTCTTCAAAAACTGGATGCATTCAGAAAGAAAGTAAAAAAGTGTTGATGTCAACGAGCCCTTAAATACAACATTGTAGAAAGACAGGCAGACAACTGGATGGTAGGCATAGTAAATAGATAGTTTTACCTGAAGTAGCTTGAGCATCTCCACAAAGTCCACAAGTTTTAAATTTCTTCTCAAGTAGTAGCTAAAGATTCAAAACAAAATATTTGTTACTCTCAGCCCAACTGAATTTTCATACTTTTTTCATACATTAAAACAGTAGCACTGACAATCATCTGTCATCAGACTGTCTTCACACAGGGTTTAATTTACCCCACAAATAAATCAGTCAAAAAATAAGCATATTGGTTGAGATTTGCTGTGGATTTCGTCCTTTACAGTTAAAGGTTGTAATCCACAGGAATTCCTAGGCAAATCCACATCTAGACAACCTACAAGAACACATTTCTCAGCTAAGTGTAGGAATGTTTCAGTGCATGATATACTTAACCCCTTGAGTGGCACGCCCGGAAATTTTCCGGGATGAGCTCTACTGCCGATAGTGATATAGCCCGAAAGATTTACGGGCTATGTTTCACTATGGGAGCTGCAGAGCACACTGCCATAAGCTGTGGCAGTGTGCTCTGCCTGCATAGACCCACACAGAGCAGTGGAGGACTTTGAAAAACAGAAGCAGGAAGATATTGCCGATCTGCTGGCAATCTCCAGCTTCTATTTTCAAAGTCCTGTACTGCTTTGTTTGCAGGTTGCCATAGAGACCATTGGTTTGTCAGAAGCCAGACGATAGTCTCTGTGGCAGGGAGAGCTGGTGCTTGGCTGTCAGAGGATAGCCAGGCACCAGCTCTATACAGCAGAGAATGGAGAAAACCTCCAATCTCTGCTTTGCTAACCCTTTAAATGCTGCAGTCTATGCGACTGCAGCATGTAAATGGTTGTCACCATCGGACCCCCAGAATGTGATAAGGGGGTCCTGATGGGTCTCTGTGGAAGTCCCCTAAAGGGACAAAAAAAATTTTTTAAAAGGTTAAAAAAGGTAAAAAATTGTTTAAAAAAAATTAATATAAAAACACTTGTCGCCCTTTACTTTGTAAAAAATAAATTACAAAATTACACGTGTGGTATCCCTGCGTCATAATGACCCAGAGAAGGAAGTTAGTACATTATTTAACCTCTTAATGACATGGCCCCTTTTTTCTCCTTTTCTTTTCCTCCCCGTTTAAAAAATCATAACTCCTTTATTTATTCATCGACGTCTCTGCATGAGGGCTTGTTTTTTGCGGGACGAGTTGTATTTTTCAATCGTGCTATTTAAACTACCATATAATGTACTGAAAAACTTTTACAAAATTCTAAGTGGAGTAAGAGGCTGGTGCTGCTACTTTGTTGTTTTTGTTCCTGCAACTTTATTTTGGGGGAAACTGGGTTTATTCATTTGATTTGCCTAGTGATAGGATCGTCTATCTCCCTCTTCTTTGAGGTTATATTTTCCCGATTTTGGGAATAACCGATTAGCTAGAAGCTGACTGATTTTGTTCGCAAAAAACTTTTTGGTGGTTCCTGATGAGGCTACGCCATCCGTAGCGGAAACGCGTTGAACCCACAAAATAATTTATTTGGCAGTTTGGTGTACTGCACTTTTTTCGGTTGACTGCAGCTCACAAAAAACTGTGTTGAGCTTTAGCACCTAGATGTCAGCTATATATCTGATTTCTTTAAAATTAGACGAAAAAGCGTGAATGCTCTCACACTTACGGCATTTTTGACAGCCAAGACAGCATTTCTCTATGGGAGGAATAACGCACCTGCTCTAAAAGCAGATGTGTTTTTCTATGTCTCTCATTTATTGAATAGCTGTAGCTATCTAAGCAAGCCAGGAACATCATCTTTAGTGAGCCGACCTAGTTTCTACTCTAGCTCTAGGACGTATACCACTGGGTACAGGGATAGAAATTCCGATACCGTTGGTACAAAATATCGGTCTCCTAGGTGATTTATGCACTGTTTTCCCCTTCCTAAAATACAGGGGTGCAGCTTTTATTTATGTATTTGTGTGTCTAGAATTTAGGACTTTGTGATACAAATTCCTTTTTATTTATTGATGATTAAAAGTTATGTTTTAGAGATATAACAGAACCCTACTGTGACAAAACATTATGGTTCAGAGAGTTTACGAATTGCTGAAACTGGATCATGTTCCCCGTCCAGAGAAGCAGAATGTCATCAATATATCGTGCCCAAAATAAGATGCATTGTGACCATTGGTTATTGTCCTCTGAAAAAACAACCTTTTCCTCCCACTGCCCAGGTATAAATTGGCATACGATGGGGCACATGGAGTCCCCATCGCAGTACCCCTGAGCTAGTGGAAGTACTTTGAGTCAAAAATAAAGAAGCTGTGAGTAAGAATAAACTCTAACAATGAGAGGACAAAATCATTGTGTCTGGACATATAAGAACCTCTTTGTGAAAGAAAATGCAGTGCCGCATTAATACCACCCTGGTGTAGGATGGAACTATATAGGGCTTCCACATCCAAGGTGGCACTTAGGGTACCAGGTTCAACAGAGATGTTCTGAATCTGTCGAAGTAAGTCCATGGTATCCCTTGCAAAAGAGGGCAAAGAGGATACGAAAGTTCTCAAAATCTTGTCAACATATTGGCTAGGATTCTGGGTTAGATTGTTAATTCCTGATATAATTGGCCTCCCTTTTAGAGGGTTATGGCCCTTATGCACTTTGGGAAGCGCATAGAATGTTGACGTTCATGGGGTGTCATTTAGCATGAAGCAGTATTCAGATTCACTGATATATTGACTTTCTTTTCCTTGAAGCAATAAATTTTTGAGCTCAATCAGAAATTTTTGCGTGGGATCATTTTTTAGTTTTGCATAGGTATCTTTATCATCCAAGATAAGGGTACACATCTGGATGTACTGTTCTATGTCCATTAGAACCACGTTGCCACCCTATCTGAGGTTTTGATAATCAAGGTTTCAGTATTCTTTAGATTATTGAGTGCTAGAAATTCCTGTTTTGTCATGTTGGGAAACCGATATGTCTTCGGCCGCAATGTTTTTATATCTCTTAAGACTAGTCTCTCAGACATGTCCAGTTCTGGACAATAGATCGCTGGAGGTGAAGATTTATTCGATGGTTTTAAATCTGTGAAGGGATCAATACCTAATTTTCTAGTGATTCCAGAGTATTAATTGCTAGTAGGTCTCCCACTTCTAAGCCTAGCTCCTGTGCTCGTGTTTTGTCCTTTTGAAGAAAGTATTTTGATTTTAATGCAGAATTTGATGGGGATTTGCAGCTAATTTCACACTTCCAGTTGAATAGTTGATATATACGGCAAATCTACATAAAAATCCATGTCAAAATCCTCTACAATGATTACTGACCTGTCCTAATAGCTCATCATTAAAAAAATGTCTGAAATACTCCTTTAACTTTCAGGGGTTAACACATAAAACACCTACATGGAATGTATAAAGTTTTCTGTTTATTTTGTCTTAAAGGGGTTGTCCCGCGCCGAAATGGGTTATTTTTTTTTTCAATAGCCCCCCGTTCGGCGCGAGACAAACCCGATGCAGGGGTTAAAAAAAACAAACGGATAGTACTTACCCGAATCCCTGCGCTCCGGTGACTTCTTACTTACCTTGCGAAGATGGCCGCCGGGATCTTCACCCTCGGTGGACCGCAGGTCTTCTGTGCGGTCCATTGCCGATTCCAGCCTCCTGATTGGCTGGAATCGGCACACGTGACGGGGCGGAGCTACGAGGAGCAGCTCTCCGGCACGAGCGGCCCCATTCAGAAGGGAGAAGACCGGACTGCGCAAGCGCGTCTAATCGGGCGATTAGACGCTGAAAATTAGATGGCACCATGGAGACGGGGACGCCAGCAACGGAGCAGGTAAGTGAATAACTTCTGTATGGCTCATAATTAATGCACAATGTACATTACAAAGTGCATTAATATGGCCATACAGAAGTGTATACCCCAACTTTGTTTCGCGGGACAACCCCTTTAATATTGTTTCTTTCAGTTTTAATTGCAGGTTGTAATGCAACAAAACAGGAAAAACACCAATGTCTGGTAAACTAGTGCCTCAACATTAGATTTGATTGATGGCTACTATGACCAACAACAAATGATGGAGGAGGCAAAAAATGGGCAAGCTCCATCGGAATATGCACAATAGAAAGAACAACGCCGTAAGATTATACAGCTTTCTGCCAACACCAGTTTGAGCATATACATTTGTCCGGGTGATCATGGACATGCACAATACCATATCTGGGATTCTAGAATCAGGTGGAGCCATAATTCACCCAACACCGTTAGAATTATCCCTAATAGGATTCAATGGACACTATATTGATATACAGTATTAGAATTTTACTATATGTATTGTATTAAGGCACTTTAATGATGGGATAATATATCCAAAGGTATACAAGCATATTAAAAATAATTCCTGTTTTGTCTGCAAAAAAGACCTTTTCTTTATACATGTGCCGTTCCGTATGCCATGTGTGCTTTTTATTTCAGTACGTCATCCGATTTGCATTGAAAAGAAAACTAAAGCAGGTCCATTTCTTTGTTTATGCATTTTTTTAGCAGCGAATTCATGAAATATGGACAGCACGCAGATAGCATTTAAATGTGTTCCTTTTTTTGGATTGCCGTTAACTTCAGTGGGCAAGTCAATGTCTACAAAATGGATCAGAAAAGTGCACGGCATGTTTTTTTCACACCTGTGTGTGTTTTGGCACACTGACTACTATGGGTCTCTGAGCTGTCCAAGTCTAAATTCTGTTGCACCAAAGCTTTATTTACGCACACAGATGATCGCTCAAAATTAGTCAGAAATTGACAGTTTTGAGCGATCATGTTGCATAGGTACTAATAGGCTAATGAGCTCATTAGCAGCAAACTAGCTTCATTTGCGTGTATTTAGAGAACAGCGGGTTGTCTGTTCTCTAAATACATCACTATTGTTCTCCAGCAGGACAGCACCTGAAAGAATGTTATCATTTACAAGCAACGATTATCGCTCAAAAGATGGCTTTTGAGCGAATTTTGAACGATAATCGTTGTGTGTAAAAGGGTCTTAACTTTTGGAGCCGAAAGATTGCTCGGTGAATTTCCTTACTAAAAACTTGCAGCTATGGTATGCTGACAACCAATGTTTCATCTATTAACCCATTTAGGACCAGCCACGGTATATATACGGCGGCTGGTCCTGGTCTTAGAGCCCCGCCGATAGTAAAAATATGGCGGTGCTCTAAGTCTCCTGCCTCTGCAATCAGTCAGAGGCAGGAACGGGTTATCAGCTGTTAGTGACAGCTGATAACCCGGAGCAGAAGGCAGGAGGGGTTTTTAACCCTTCCTGCCTTCTGCTTCCCGATATACAGTGCTCAATGAGCACTGTATGGGCAAAGTGAAAGTAAGAAGTACTTTCACTACGGGAGCCTCGGGGGGTCATGTGACCTCCTGGAATTCCCTGCTATGCAGAGCTGGAGGGTCAGACTTAGACCCTGGCAGCTCTGCAGGTGACTAATGTCACCACAGGGGTTGCTTTCCCCTATAACTAGGGCTCCTATGGACGCCCTAGCTATAGTGGGAAAGTGTCAAATAAAGTAAAAAGAAAGTGAACGTCCCCCAGAGGTCTTATATGACGTAATGGGGGACATAGATAGTAAAAAAACACAATTATATAAATAAGTAAAACAAAATAACAGAATAAAACAACAATACATACAAAAGAAAGAGAATAACACAAAGCAGATGTCAACAAAAACCGTCGCCATATGCGCCCTGTAAACCAAAACCATACATACTATATATCAAAACGTCCGAAATAAATAGAGGAACTCATTTCCATACTTTATTTTAGTGTAAATATAAAAATAATTTTTTTTAAAACTATAAATGTTTAAAAAAATCATTTTTTTTAGCATTTTACCCCCAATAAAACTAAAAAACGGGGAAAAAAGTCAGTGAAAAAGATATTAAAAGAATAGTCCTATATGTCACGGAAAAAAAACGCAGCAAAAATAATTTTGGTAGCTAAAGGAAAAAAAATGGAGCAGTAAAACCGCCACATGGGTAAAATCCCTAAGAAGTGTCTGGTCCTTAAGGTACAAAACAACCTGGTCCTTAAGGAGTTAATAAAGGGACATTTTGTGCTTTGCTTTTCTATACAGAGGGCCACCGCAAGACAAAGGAGATACTGTGCAGTATCTATTTGCCTTTTTTTTTTTTTACAATGGGATCATATGGGTGGTAGAAGTCACTGTATGGCATCCATCGCAAGCCTCAATCTTTGAATTAATGCACAGCGAATAACTTTTGCAGATAAAAATCATAGCACCCCGGAAAACCCTCGCTCTGCATAATCCTCGGAATTACTTCAATAGCTTCAATAGAGGCACCTGTAAGCTTTTCCCTGCATTGGATGTGGCTAAAATGCCTGCCTTTTTTATTAAACCAGCTTTCAAAGGAGTCTATGGGAGGCATACCGTATATTGGTCAAAAGATAGAACCAGAATTTTTTTTTTGGCCACTGTATATATGCATTGGTGCGTATTTCGGTCGCGTGTGTTTTTTTTCGATTAAACGTTTTTACACACTGTATATCCGCCCATGTGAACGACTGCATTGGAAACCAATGTCGCAGATGGTTGCGTAAGTCAGTCAGGCGTATAAACGCGCTGTAAAGGCGCTTATGTGAATAAAGCCTCAGGATGCTGAAAGTCCATGCAGTATGTTCTAAACCAAGTGGGGACCCATATGAGAAGTGGAAGGAATTGAGTGTTTGAACATTTTGGATCCCTTACGGTCCCCCAAAACGTTGCATGAGTATGCAGACCCTTGTTTTCCTCCTGCAGCATCTCCACTAATGTGTTCACACCATTGGTGAAGTTCTGTCTTGCATTGCACTTGCTGCTATCAGCTTGTTCTTTTATACATTAATATATAAAGCCACAATGTACATTTGCAAAAGAAGGGAGCCTATCGGCAGTCTTTTTGCGCACCAAAATACGCAGCATTTACTCCTGTGTATTTTTGCTCGCCCATTGATTTCAATGGGCTATTATGGTGTGTAATACGCACCAAGATTGGACATGCTGCGTTTTATTCACGCAACTGTTTTCACACAGCTTTGAATGAACCTATTGAAATCAATGTACTCTATTCCCTGCATGATACACTGCATATTTATGTTCGTGTGAATGAGCCCTTAGTTAATACTTATGAAAAATCTGAGAACACAGTGTACACAGAGTCTAATGCTTACTAAAAGCTGCTACACGTTGTCTAATCCTCAAGGCCCAAGAGACCCAAGGCCTGAAGCAATTAAATAATAGATCCTGGTAGAGAAATTCACAAAGTACACATATCAGTTGGTTTATTTATATTTATGTTAAATTGAGTATGAAAATACTTACTTGAAATCCTAGTTCTGGATGTGCAGTCAAACTTACTCCAACCCCAGGAAAGTAGAATACTGTATACATGCCATGATTGGAGATGCTGCACAATTTACTGATATGAGGTACAGTAACACTGTATTAAAAGAAAAAATAAAACAATATAATACAAAATAGGACATAAAACTACTCATTTAAAAATCTATTTGACAAAGGGAATCTGTCAGCGTCATTGAATGGCCCAAGAGAGGGAAGGAGTTCTTTCTGTCTCCCAAATATCCACCCCTAAAATGAGATTGCAATGTGCTGCCCCACGGATTGGCAGCATGTCCACAGTGACAGCTGTGGGTATGCCGCGCATCAGACGGCTTCTATTTACTTCAATGGAAGCAGTCCCTGCGTGATCCACAGGAAAATAGAGCATGCTGCGACTTCTTCACGCACGTGCAATCTGCACGCTGGGAAAAAATTACATTCACATGCTTTTAGTTGCTTTGCGGATGTTAATGCATCCCTATGGGCGGCTTGATCTGCGAATCACCTGTGCGGGTTCCGCAAATTAAATCTGTCTTTGGACATTGGGCCCTAGGCCTCATGTCTACGGGCACGCTAGGATTTCAAGTGCAGCAGATTCCATCAGTGCCCACAGCCATGGACATTTTCTCACCTATCCGGATGCAGTGCAAGTCTTCTCCATCCTGGCCAGATCTTCTTTTCTTCTGCACTGCGAGGTATGCGGGCATGCTAGCCGGTGTACCGCGCAGTCCTTTATTTTTTTTAAACTCCTGCTTTACCGCGGATTCGTACAATAAAAATTGAACACTGCTTATTCAGCACACCAAAAGCCAAAAAAAAACCAGGCAAAATGAACAAAATAAGCATTTTGCCTTAGTTTTTCTTAAAAAATGCAATAAAAGTGATCGAAAAAGCTGTATGCACCCCAAAAGGGTACAAAATCAAGCCCTTACAGAGCTCTAAAAAAGTTATGAGCCTTTGAATGCAACAATGTAAAAGTAATAGTTTAAAAAAAGTTCTTATTGTGCAAAAGTGGAAAAATCTGAAAAAATTATAATATTTTTGGTATTGTTTTAATCGTACTTACCTGCAGAAAAAATGTATCATGTCATTTATGCTGTATCATTAACCCCTTAAGGACATGGCCTATTTTTGCGTTGAGGACCAAACAATTTTTGGCATTTTTTCATCTCCATTTTTCAAAAGCCATAACTTTTTTATTTTTCTGTCGACGCGGCCGTATAAGAGCTTGTTTTTTACATGGCGAACTGGAGTTTTTACTGGTACCATTTTTGGTTACATAGACTACATTGTAAAACTTTTATTATTTTTTTTAAGATCGTAGGGAGAGAAAACGCATCAATTCTGCCATAGATTTTTTATAAATGACACTACATTTTTTTCTGCGGGTTGATACAGTTACAAGGATACTAAAATTTTTATATTTTTTTTAGGTTTTTCCACTTTTCCACAATAAAAACCCTTTTTTTGGAAATTATAATTTTTTCTAAACTCACTGCATTCAAAGTCCTATAACTTTTTTATTTTTCCATGGACGGAGCTCTCTTAGGGCTTATTTTTTGCAAAACGAGCTGTAGATTTTATTGGTACCATTTTGGGGTACATACTTTTTTAAATCACTTTTAGGCCTTAGTCACACGGGTGTTTTTTCCCACGATTTGCGGATCGCATGACGGATGCGCATCCGCAAATCGCATGACTGGGCCAAAAAATCGCCAGAAAAAACTGCTCCTAGCCGGAGCCGGAGCTCTCCAGTGCATTGAATTCAATGGAGCCGGCAATACAGCCGGCTCCATTGAAAGCAATGCGCTGCGGGCGATCTCACGATGAATTGTCGGGAAGGGCTTAAATATATAAGCCCTTCCCTGTAATTCATCCAGAAATGTGTTAAAAAAATAAATATATATATATACTCTCCTTGTCCCGGCAGACGGAGTTTAGCCGCGGCCGGCGGCAGTTCTCCTGAACTGCTCTCTGTAGTATTCAGCAGCCGGGGATTTAAAATCCCCGCCTGCTGAATGAACTGCCTCTGATTGGTCACAGCCTGACCAATCAGAGGCGGCTCTCACTCACACCTATTCATGAATTCATGAATGGGTGGGAGTGAGAGCTGCCCCTGATTGGTCCCTGCGCTGAGCCAATCAGAGGCAGCACTCACTCACCCATTGGAGTTCTTTAACTCCAATCTATTTTACTATCTACCTGTTTACTTGGTAGCTTAAATTACGAACTTTTTCTTGAAACCCATGCTTTGCATCAAATAAGCCAAATTTTATGACAAACCCCGAGGCCCTAATACAGCAGTACTGCTCTCATAGCAGCCTAAGGCAAATTAGATTTTGAGCCCTATCTCAGACACACACTAGGGTCAACTTTAGGGAGCCAATTGTTTTTTGAGTATGTGATCTTCATGCAGATGTCTGTGGTCAAAATTGAACCCAGGAATCCAGTGCTACAAGTCTACGGCATGTAAATTTAGCCTAAATTGTAATCATTGCGTAGGTACTAGGTATGTTTTTTTGTATATTCCATATTCTGGTCAATTATGTAAGCTTTGAATAAATGGAGCAAAAATATATAAATTGTCTAATAACTTTCGCAAAAGTTCTAAAGATATATAGCATATAAAAAACACATAGGTTAAAAAGACGCTCATGTAAATTAGTTATTTAATTGTAGAGGGCAAAATAGCCATGTTTACCATTCTATAGGAATATATTAGCATCCTAGTTAACAATTTGTCGGATAGTTTGAAGATTTATTTTTTTTAAAGATAAGTGACTGTTTCAAAATTTGTCAGTTCTGTAAAATTATGTCTACTCACCCTTGTCCGTTTTTTTTAATGTCATTATTGACCATTTCAATTTCCATGTTGTTTACTCTCATCCTTATTAGATCGAAGCCTGAATTACTGCGCTTGCATTCGACACTGAATTCTTGAGCTTCATCAGCACAGTGATGGGAAACATCCAGAGTGCTCTGGGTGAGGCCAAAACCTAGCACACCATTAAATGTTCTAAAACTTCCTGATCCCCACATATCACAGACGGCTGTAAAAGAAACATACAGTTACTAGTTCTGGTAATGATACAAGATCCTTTGTGCTTGTTACCAGGGGCATACTTAAAGGCTCAGAGGCCCAGGTACAAATGTTCAGCTTGAACCCCCCTGATCCCCTGATGCAACTTCAGTTCACAACCACAGCCACAGTCCTAAAATATGTATACATCAGAATTGGTATATATTAGGCAACTACTCGTATTATAACATAACAGGCTTAGATACAGCAATAGTGCCCCTATTTGTACCCTCACGAGGTAATAATACTTCATTTGTGCAACAAAGTAATATGTCCCCACTGTGCCCCTGGCAAGATAACACTGCTCTCCAAGTAATGGTGGCCCCTCTATGCCCCCGCCCCCAAGAAATGGTGGTCCCTCTGTGTCCCACCAAAATAGTAATTGTCCCACTGTGTCCTCCCCAAAGTAATACTGATCTCTCTATGCCCTCACAAAGTGATTACAGTCCCTTTGTTTCTCTCCAAAGTAATACTGGTCTTTCGAGTCCCTGCCCCCAAAGTAATAGTAACAGTGGTACTCTGTGCCCCTGCTTCACTACAAGTCATTCTGTTCTTGGAAGCAGTGTATTTATGTGGGTGTATGGAGTAACACTTCTCTCTTTGTGGCCGTGGATGCATCAGAGGGGTGGAATTTCTACACATTATATCTAACTATATATATATATATATATATATATAAAGACGAAAGCCCTGACTGACTGACTCACTGACCGACTCACTCACTGACCGACTCACTCATTCACTGACTGACCGACCGACTCACCGACCGACTCACTGACCGACCCACTGACTCACTCACTCACTGACTCACTCACTGACTCACTCACTCACTGACTCACTCACTGACTCACTCACTGACTCACTCACTCACTCACTCACTCACTGACTCACTCACTGACTCACTCATTGACTCACTCATTGACTCACTCACTGACTCACTCACTCGCCAAAAGTTCTCCAACTTCCCAATGTCGTAGAAACATGAATTTTGGCACAAGCATAGACTATCTCCAAAATAGGAAAAGTAATTGGGTCCCAACTCGATTATTCAATTCTAGCGCAAAAGAATTAGCGTCGAAATTTAACATACATAATCTAAATCTCTCACTTTCCAATGTCATAAAAACTTAAAATTTGGCACGGGTATTGAATATGTCATAAATAGGAAAAGCTAATGGGTCCCAACTCGATTATTCAATTCTATGCGCAAAAGAATTAGCGTCCAAATTTTACATACGGAATCTAATTCTCTCACTTCCCGGTGTCATAGAAACTCGAAATTTGGCAGGAGCATTGATTATGTCCTAAATAGGAAAAGCTTATGGGTCCCAACTCGATTATTCAATTCTATGTGCAAAAGAATTAGCGTCCAAATTTTACGTAAGGAATGTATTTTTTTCACTTTTCGGTGTCATAGAAACGGGAAATTTGGCACGAGCATTGATTATGCCATAAATAAGAAAAGCTAATGGGTCCCAACTCCATTATTCAATTCTATGCGCAAAAGAATTAGCGTTCAAATTTTATGTGCGGAATGTATTTTTCTCACTTTCCGGGGTCATAGAAACGGGAAATTTGGCACGAGCATTGATTATGTCCTAAATAGGAAAAGTTAATGGGTCCCAACTAGAATTTTTAATTCTAGTGCAAAAGAATTAGCGTCGAAATTTTACGTACATAATCTAAAGCTCTCACTTCCCAATGTCATAGAAACATAAATTTGCCATAAGCATTGAATGTCATAAATAGGAAAAGTTAATGGGTCCCAACTCGATTATTCAATTCTAGTGCAAAAGAATTAGCGTCCAAATTTTACGTACGGAATTTAATTCTCTCACTTCTTGGTGGCATAGAAACATGAAATTTGGAACGGGCATTGATTATGTCATAAATAGGAAATGTTAATGGGTCCCACCTCGATTGTTCAATTCTAAGCGCAAAAGAATTAGCGTCCAAATTTTACGTACGGAATCTAATTCTCTCACTTCCCGATGTCATAGAAACTTGAAATTTGGCATGGGCATTGATTATGTCATAAATAGGAAAAGTTAATGGGTCCCAACTCGATTATTCAATTCTAAGTGCAAAAGAATTAGCGTCCAAATTTTACGTATGGAATGTAATTCTCTCACTTCCTGATGTCATTTTATATAAAGGAAACGTTGCATGGTTACCTCCCCGTGGTGTTTCCTGGGTAACGCAGAGAACTATGCAAATTGGTGAACATATGTTTTTCCGGCATCTCTAAAGTAACCACGACTTTATAAGATTTTCCGTGTGAACACCAGATAAACACCAGTACCAAATTAACTCGGGCGAAGCTGGGTATATCAGCTAGTATATATATATATATATATATATATATATAGTATGTGTAGATTTGTATGTTCTTGAAAGCAATAAAATGAAAGTCCGGAGATGGCAATGCTGCACGGGAGCATGCTCGTATGATTTATTCTGAAGCACAACGTAATTTTAATTTGCCATACCTTAGTTAAATTATGCAAGGCAATACACTAAAAGCATACAACAAGAAAGAACTGTATAAATGTACCTATCGACGTAGAAAATTGATCGCCATATCCTCCTCCATCGCCATATCCTCCTCCATCGCCATATCCTCCATCGCCATATCCTCCATCGCCATATCCTCCATCGCCATATCCTCCTCCAAATGTGTTGCTGAAATCACCATTATATTGTTTACCTATAACACTGTAGTCATCTGTAACAACATAAATACAGTAAAATCAATATGTTGCAAATAATAAACACGTGTTTAAAGGTGGTATTCCTAAATTAAAGTTTTTTCTAAAAGAAACCACTACCCTAATAGTATCTCTAATGTAGCCTAAACTTGCCTTCAGATACTGTCTGCTTTCCTGCTTCTATTTCTCCAGTCTTCCCTCCCCATCCCCAGTAATAATTGCCCTGACTGATCCTGCAGCCCACAACCCTCAGTAATGTGTATTAGGGCGACATGAAGCAGACAAGTATGTTTGTCTCTAAAATGAAAACAGTTTGGTACGGTGTTAGCCAGTAGATCTTGTAGATCACTTGGTTTCTCTTGCTGAGAATAATCACATTTTGTCTATAAATGGAGACAGCTGATAAATAAGGTTACATTGTGTGAGGAATATATTTATATATTGAGGAGGTTGATGGAGCAGTGTATATATGTGTATGTATGTGGGTATATGGATAAACACTTCTCTCTTTGACTGTGGATGCATCAGATGGGTGGAATTTCTGCTTTTCTTTGTATATTTACATGTTCCTAAACGAAATAAAATGAAAAAAAAAAGCCTGGAAATGTCAGTACTGCACTGGAGCATGGGTCCTAAGAAATGGAGCCATGTGAACAGAGCCTTATCCTGCCCAACATTTAATTTATGTGTTATTTATTGGGTGTTTGTAGGGTGGTAGTTTGTGCTGCAGTCTGGTATTTTCTTGGCGCTGCTGGGGAGGTATCTTGTGTTATACTGTGACATTAGATCCTACCAGGGGGTATTATGGACACTGCACAGTAATATTTTGTTGCAGCTATTGAGACAATATTGGCGCTGCACGGTAGTAGTTGCAGTTGTTAGTGCTTCTGATATCACCATGGATTGGCCTAAGTTAAAGAATCCCTGTATTAGTAGCAGCACAGCAGCGGGATCAGTATACGACTAAGGGTGCAGCTATAAGCCAGAAACACATCAGTAAAGCATAGACAGGTGGCCGCCATTCTTTTAATACGTTTAGGCCTCTTTCAGACGGGCTACAGTGATATCGCTGCTACAAAATTGCAGTGATATTGCAGCTTTGTACCCGCGATTTTGTAGCAACAGCGATGTGGTTCCTCATGGAAAATCGTGCATCGCTGCTGCTCACGAGACTTTATCGCAAGAAGGTTAAGTCCTACCTCAAAACTAAGCCCTAACTGCATTCCGTAAAAAAAAAGGAATACTTACCTAAAAGGCTTTCCGGAGCTTCTGATTCTGTTCTGTACCCTTTGTTTTGCCAGTTACAGCTGGCAACCGAACAGCTGATCATATACTGATGACCTATCCTGAGGATAGCTCATCAATAAAGATAGCTCGAAAAAACCTTCTAAAAGGCTCTATCACACATAATAGGTTACCACTAAGGATGAGCGAGTATACTCGCTCAGGCACTACTCGCTCGAGTAATGTGCCTTAGACGAGTATCTCCCTGCTCGTCCATAAAGATTCGGGGACCGCCGCGGCTGACAGGTGAGTCGCGGCGGGGAGCAGGGGAGAGCGGGCGGGAGAGAGGGAGAGAGAGATCTCCCCTCCGTTCCTCCCCGCTCTCGCCCCGCAGCTCCCCGCCCCGCGGCGGCACCCGAATCTTCAAGGACGAGCGGGGAGATACTCGGCTAAGGCACATTACTCGAGCGAGTAGTGCTTTAGCGAGTATACTCGCTCATCCTTAGTTACCACCTTTCTTATTTCCCTTTTGATTTACAGCTAATATCTGGATGTGGTATTTTTTTTTCTTTTAAAGCAGCAAGAAAATGATGCAAAAACAGAATGGGGCTTATTTACTATTAATAATTCAACAGTTTTCTGAAGCAAATTGCACCAGAACACTGTCACACATACTTTGCAGCACATATAATTACTACAGTGTATATTTTCGACTCTTTCAGACACTTTTTTTACTGTGTCCAACAAAGGGGTGTTCTTTCATAAAAAGGCAGCGTGACCTAAATTGCACCAAAAATTGTACCAAATAGCACCATAATTTTGTTGTACTTTTTGGCTTACACTAAGCCAACTAATAGGTGGTCTAAACTTATACTAGACAGTTTAAATTCAACTGATTTATCATTCAGCAGAGTCACTGTGACAAATCTGGCACATTTTAAGGGCTCAGTTAAACAAGCAATTTTTTTTAGCGGATGTATAGGCGCGCTAAAAAAATTGCATTTGATAGAACCAATGCTTTCCAATGGAAGCAGTCAAATGTCCGATTTTTACATGCGTTAAAAAAATAAATAAATAAATAAAAAATCGCACTCCCTTGCCACAACTGTGACAGTTATGGCAGGGACTTCCTTCACTCCCGCAGTCCACAGCTGTAGCAGAGGTCTGCGATGCTTTCCCATTGCTTTCGGGTCGACCCCTGCAGTGATGATTTTTTTTGGGTGGGGGGGTTAATTATAAACCCTACCCCGAAAATCTTCCCTAGCTGTAAAAAAAGAAAAATCATAACTCACCTAGAAGCGATGTCCGGCTCTTCTCTCCGTTCCTGGCAGTCTTCTCTGTATTCTGGTGGCCGTGGATTGAAAAATCCCCTCCTCCAGAAAGTACTGCCTCTGATTGGCTGAGCGCTGTGACCAATTAGAGGCAGCGCTCAGCTGTCACTAGGTTCATGCTACTCAAACCATAGGCAGTATGAACCAATGACAGGTATGTACATTGCTTCTACATGTTTTATTCTGAAACACTGCGGCATTTCAGCATAAACATAATTTGAAGACTCGGAGCTCCGAGTCATATAAACGGCACCGTGCAAGTCGCTCCCTGCACGCAATATGTAGAGGCACAGCTCTCTCCCCTTCTGTGCATACGGGGAGAGCTGTCACAATACATGATGCAGAGAGGGAGAGGCCAGCACGACGCCACCCTCACAATTTGGAGTTCCGTTCTGACTGCATCTTCAAAGTTTGGTTTATTGTGATAATGCTGTAGCATCAAGGAATAATTTAAAAAAAATACATAGGCACAATGCATATAGAAATGGAAGGTTTTTCCACCTCCATAGTAATTGGAACAAAATGCATCTTTATTGGAGACTATTAAAATCCAGAACAACATGACTTCCCACACGCAAAAGCATTTTAGAGGTAACAAACGTTCCATGTTGATAAGTTGCAATAAAATTAAAAAATACCTTCAAAAACTAAAGCTTTAACATTTCACGTGCTGCATGTAAATGCCTGTTGAGCAGTCCGATGGGCAGGCTGGACTGTCTCTAGTGTGCTGTGTAGCTCCCCTTACGCTATCCCTATTTGCTGCTGTGAGCTGAGATGTTCTCCACATTTCTCAAAATCTCTCCTTATTGCGGGCAGATTCAGTAGATTCATCTGCGTGTATGTCGGTCCCAGAGCTCCCGACACATGTATAACCATGTTGAGACAGGGGTGTCATTAGAGGAGGTACACAGGTCATAGAAGATGGTCCTGCCGGCCCAGACGACTACTTACTGGGCATTTACATGCAGAGCGGAAATCGTAAAGCAGAAATAGTATGCCTACACCAGAATGACTAACACAGTAATGATGTAAATGTGCATTACTTTGTTGTTTTACTGCTGTAGGTGGTTTCATATCATCTAAACTCATGACAACCAACAAGATTTTCTGGTTGAACCAAATCTAGGATAGCGTGTACCTTTACATGATCCATTTTGAACCCCTGAGGAGTAATAATATAACCTAAGAAAAAATCTTTTGAACAGCACAAACACTATTTTTGCAGAGAATTTGAAGAACTTGTTGAAAGTGAATCTTGTGAGAAGGCAAACGTGGAGAGCAAATCAGTATTTTATTAATATAAGTCATTTTACTATAGTCAATCAAATCACAGAGGAAGTCATTACTCTAAGGCTGGTCTCACATAACCTAGTGCGATATCACGCTCGTGCACATGCGATGTCTCCGCGTTTTTGTATCGAAAACGCCACCCATCACTCTGGTACTGTTGTGCTCCTCCAGCGTGTGGATCAGTAAGTGTTTCCCATTTTTTTTCAATGGGAAACCTTGCATTGCACTCGTGAGCACCTCACACGCCATGCAATGTGTTTTCCGGCCCCAATTGAAAACAATGAGTAAGGAGTTCTAAGGGAACACCCAAAGATAGGACATGCAACGATTTTTCATGCACTGCGATGCGATATGAGAGAAATAGCTCATGTACATGACTCAATTCAAAAGAATGGGTTTCATGTTCATGTGAGATTTGTGTGTCTCGTATTGCACAAATATCACGCGATTTTTACAGCCGTGTAATAGAAGTGATAGAACCCTCTTACGTGCCATCTTTATAGTGTCAATGTCCCATTAGTAGTAGCACTACCATCCAATTAATAAGTGTCCCCTTAGTTGTAATTGTGTCCCAAGTGCTCCTTTAATTGTAAAAAATGTCCCCTTAATAGGAAACAAAGGGCTCTATCTATATATGTAGCAAAATAAAACATGCCGCTTTCCTTTTTTTGCCTTTGCGTATTATGCAATTTTGCACGCTAATGTGATCGGAACTGTATAAGGCAATGTAATTGATTGCCTGTGACTTACCACTTATCACATGGGCGAACAGAGCCCGCATAGTATATGGTAAACATACGCCCATGTGTGCCTGGCATAATACACACAAAAAAGTGATACAAGCAATTTAATTCAAATGTTATGCAAAATTGATTAAAATGTAAACAAACATCACTGTGAGGGCTTAAACAGATGGGCGCATGCGTTGATACATTCACCACTACAGAGCATACTAGCGCATGAGCCAGGTAAAAGTCTTTTTGTTTTTTTTTACTATTCAAACTCTACACTATTGTACACAAGATAGGTCTTTGTTTATCTTTCCTTGCATTTAGTAAACGCTTCACACGCCGTGACTTGCCAGCAGTTTACCGCTGGCGAAATCACGTCCGTGGACAGGCACCCGGAGCCACCAGTGAAAACAAAACCATTTAAATCAATGGTTTCGCCTTGACCCGTTTTACTGCCATGATCTTCACGGCCGCATACTGGGACTAAAAGACACCCCTGTGTTTAATCCCTGACACGATCATTATCCAAAATAAGAGGTTGTTGGCAGTATGGTAGCCTAAGGCTTATGTCCACGGCACGCAAGGATTTCGCATGGGGAATCCCGCACGGAACCTGCCTGTGCCTGCGGGCCTGTGAAACTGCATACCTGTCCGTGTCTTCTTTTGACTGACTGACTCACTGACTGACTCACTGATTCACTGACTGACTCACTGACTCTAATTCTCTCACTTCCCGATGTCATAGAAACTTGAAATTTGGCACGGGCATTGATTATGTCATAAATAGGAAAAGTTAATGGGTCCTAACTCGATTATTCAATTCTAAGTGCAAAAGAATTAGCGTCCAAATTTTACGTATGGAATGTAATTCTCTCACTTCCTGATGTCATTTTATATAAAGGAAACGTCGCATGGTTACCTCCACGTGGTGTTTCCTGGGTAACGCAGAGAACTATGCAAAATGGTGAACATATGTTTTTCCGGTATCGCTAAAGTAACCACGACTTCATAAGATTTTCCGTGTGAACACCAGATAAACACCAGTATCAAATTAACTCGGGCAAAGCCGGGTATATCAGCCAATATATATATATATATATATATATATATATATATACATATATATATATAGTATGTGTAGATTTGTATGTTCTTGAAAGCAATAAAATGAAAGTCCGGAGATGGCAATACTGCACTGGAGCATGCTCATATGATTTATTCTGAAACACAGCGTAATTTTAATTTACCATACCTTAGTTAAATTATGCAAGGCAATACACTAAAAGCATAACACAAGAAAGAACTGTATAAATGTACCTATCGATGTAGAAAATTGATCGCCATATCCTTCATCGCCATATCCTCCATTGCCATATCCTACTCCAAATGTGTTGCCGAAATCACCATTATATTGTTTACCTATAACACTGTAGTCATCTGTAACAACATAAATACAGTAAAATCAATATGTTGCAAATAATAAACACGTGTTTAAAGGTGGTATTTCTAAATTAAAGTTTTTTCTTAAAAAAAACAGTAGTCTAATAGTATCTCTAAAGTAGCCTAAACTTGCCTTCAGATACTGTCTGCTTTCCTGCTTCTATTTCTGGGCCTCCCGTCTTCCCTCCCCATCCCCAGTAATAATTGCCCTGACTGATCCTGCAGCCCACAACCCTCAGTAATGTGTATTAGGGCGACATGAAGCAGACAAGTATGTTTGTCTCTAAAATGAAAACAGTTTGGTACGGTGTTAGCCAGTAGATCTTGTAGATCACTTGGTTTGTCTTGCTGAGAACAATCACATTTTGTCTATAAATGGAGACAGCTGATAAATAAGGTTACATTGTGTGAGGAATATATTTATATATTGAGGAGGTTGATGGAGCAGTGTATATATGTGTATGTATGTGGGTATATGGATAAACACTTCTCTCTTTGACTGTGGATGCATCAGATGGGTGGAATTTCTGCTTTTCTTTGTATATTTACATGTTCCTAAACGAAATAAAATGAAAAAAAAAGCCTGGAAATGGCAGTACTGCACTGGAGCATGGGTCCTAAGAAATGGAGCCATGTGAACAGAGCCTTATCCTGCCCAACATTTAATTTATGTGTTATTTATTGGGTGTTTGTAGGGTGGTAGTTTGTGCTGCAGTGTGGTATTTTCTTGGCGCTGCTGGGGAGGTATCTTGTGTTATACTGTGACATTAGATCCTACCAGGGGGTATTATGGACACTGCACAGTAATATTTTGTTGCAGCAATTGAGACAATATTGGCGCTGCACGGTAGTAGTTGCAGTTGTTAGTGCTTCTGATATCACCATGGATTGGCCTAAGTTAAAGAATCCCTGTATTAGTAGCAGCACAGCAGCGGGATCAGTATACGACTAAGGGTGCAGCTATAAGCCAGAAACACATCAGTAAAGCATAGACAGGTGGCCGCCATTCTTTTAATACGTTTAGGCCTCTTTCAGACGGGCTACAGTGATATCGCTGCTACAAAATTGCAGTGATATTGCAGCTTTGTACCCGCGATTTTGTAGCAACGGCGATGTGGTTCCTCATGGAAAATCGTGCATCGCTGCTGCTCACGAGACTTTATCGCAAGAAGGTTAAGTCCTACCTCAAAACTAAGCCCTAACTGCATTCCGTAAAAAAAAAGGAATACTTACCTAAAAGGCTTTCCGGAGCTTCTGATTCTGTTCTGTACCCTTTGTTTTGCCAGTTACAGCTGGCAACTGAACAGCTGATCATATACTGATGACCTATCCTGAGGATAGCTCATCAATAAAGATAGCTAGAAAAAACCTTCTAAAAGGCTCTATCACACATAATAGGTTACCACTAAGGATGAGCGAGTATACTCGCTAAGGCACTACTCGCTCGAGTAATGTGCCTTAGACGAGTATCTCCCTGCTCGTCCATAAAGATTCGGGGACCGCCGCGGCTGACAGGTGAGTCGCGGCGGGGAGCAGGGGAGAGCGGGCGGGAGAGAGGGAGAGAGAGATCTCCCCTCCGTTCCTCCCCGCTCTCGCCCCGCAGCTCCCCGCTCCGCGGCGGCACCCGAATCTTCAAGGACGAGCGGGGAGATACTCGGCTAAGGCACATTACTCGAGCGAGTAGTGCCTTAGCGAGTATACTCGCTCATCCTTAGTTACCACCTTTCATATTTCCCTTTTGATTTACAGCTAATATCTGGATGTGGTATTTTTTTTTCTTTTAAAGCAGCAAGAAAATGATGCAAAAACAGAATGGGGCTTATTTACTATTAATAATTCAACAGTTTTCTGAAGCAAATTGCACCAGAACACTGTCACACATACTTTGCAGCACATATAATTATTACAGTGTATATTTTCGACTCTTTCAGACACTTTTTTTTACTGTGTCCAACAAAGGGGTGTTCTTTCGTAAAAAGGCAGCGTGACCTAAATTGCACCAAAAATTGTACCAAATAGCACCCTAATTTTGTTGTACTTTTTGGCTTACACTAAGCCAACTAATAGGTGGTCTAAACTTATACTAGACAGTTAAAATTCAACTGATTTATCATTCAGCAGAGTCACTGTGACAAATCTGGCACATTTTAAGGGCTCAGTTAAACAAGCAATTTTTTTTCGGGCATCTATAGGCACTTTAAAAAAAATTTAGCTGATAGAACCAATGCTTTCAAATGGAAGCGGTTAAATGTCCGATTTTTACATGCATTAAAAAAAAAATTGCAGCTATAAAAAAAATACGACAGCATTTTCGCATGTGACCGTTGGACAGAAAAATATGTAACCCCTGGAAACTATCACATCCAGATTTTACCTTGTTGGCAATGGAGAAGGCAGCAGCAGCGCCGGCCCCATTGAAAACATAGGGAGTACATCGCACTCCCTTGCCACAGCTGTGACAGCTATGGCAGGGATTTCCTTCACTCCCGCAGTCCACAGCTGTAGCAGAGGTCTGCGATGCTTTCCCATTGCTTTCGACCCCTGCAGTGATGATTTTTTTTTGGGGGGGGGGGTTAATTTTAAGCCCTACCCCGAAAATTATCCCTAGCTGTAAAAAAAGAAAAATCATAACTCACCTAAAAGCGATGTCCGGCTCTTCTCTCCGTTCCCGGCAGTCTTCTCTGTGTTCTGGTGGCCGTGGATTGAAAAATCCCCTCCTCCAGAAAGTACTGACTCTGACTGGCTGAGCGCTGTGACCAATTAGAGGCAGCGCTCAGCTGTCACTAGGTTCATGCTACTCAAACCATAGGCAGTATGAACCAATGACAGGTATGTACATTGCTTCTACATGTTTTATTCTGAAACACTGCGGCATTTCAGCATAAACATAATTTGAAGACTCGGAGCTCCGAGTCATATAAACGGCACCGTGCAAGTCGCTCCCTGCACGCAATATGTAGAGGCACAGCTCTCTCCCCTTCTGTGCATACGGGGAGAGCTGTCACAATACATGATGCAGAGAGGGAGAGGCCAGCACGACACCACCCTCACAATTTGGAGTTCCGTTCTGACTGCATCTTCAAAGTTTGGTTTATTGTGATAATGCTGTAGCATCAATTAATAATTTAAAAAAAAATACATAGGCACAATGCATATAGAAATGGAAGGTTTTTCCAGCTCCATAGTAATCGGAACAAAATGCATCTTTATTGGAGACTATTAAAATCCAGAACAACATGACTTCCCACACGCAAAAGCATTTTAGAGGTAACAAACGTTCCATGTTGATAAGTTGCAATAAAATTAAAAAATACCTTCAAAAACTAAAGCTTTAACATTTCACATGCTGCATGTAAATGCCTGTTGAGCAGTCCGATGGGCAGGCTGGACTGTCTCTAGTGTGCTGTGTAGCTCCCCTTACGCTATCCCTATTTGCTGCTGTGAGCTGAGATGTTCTCCACATTTCTCAAAATCTCTCCTTATTGCGGGCAGATTCAGTAGATTCATCTGCGTGTATGTCGGTCCCAGAGCTCCCGACACATGTATAACCACGTTGAGAGAGGGGTGTCATTAGAGGAGGTACACAGGTCATAGAAGATGGTCCTGCCGGCCCAGACGACTACTTACTGGGCATTTACATGCAGAGCGGAAATCGTAAAGCAGAAATAGTATGCCTACACCAGAATGACTAACACAGTAATGATGTAAATGTGCATTACTTTGTTGTTTTACTGCTGTAGGTGGTTTCATATCATCTAAACTCATGACAACCAACAACATTTTCTGGTTGAACCAAATCTAGGATAGTGTGTACCTTTACATGATCCATTTTGAACCCCTGAGGAGTAATAATATAACCTAAGAAAAAATCTTTTGAACAGCACAAACACTATTTTTGCAGAGAATTTGAAGAACTTGTCAAAAGTGAATCTTGTGAGAAGGCAAACGTGGAGAGCAAATCAGTATTTTATTAATATAAGTCATTTTGCTATAGTCAATCAAATCACAGAGGAAGTCATTACTCTAAGGCTGGTCTCACATAACCTAGTGCGATATCACGCTCGTGCACATGCGATGTCTCCGCGTTTTTGTATCGAAAACGCCACCCATCACTCTGGTACTGTTGTGCTCCTCCAGCGTGTGGATCAGTAAGTGTTTCCCATTTTTTTTCAATGGGAAACCTTGCATTGCACTCGTGAGCACCTCACACGCCATGCAATGTGTTTTCCGGCCCCAATTGAAAACAATGAGCAAGGACTTCCAAGGGAACACCCAAAGATAGGACATGCCTCGATTTTTCCCGCACTGCGATGCGATATGAGAAAAATAGCTCACGTATACGACTCAATTCAAAAGAATGGGTTTCATATTCATGTGAGATTTGTGTGTCTCGTATTGCACAAATATCACGCGATTTTCACAGCCGTATAATAGAAGTGATAGAGCCCTCTTACGTGCCATCTTTATAGTGTCAATGCCCCATTAGTAGTAGCACTACCATCCAATTAATAAGTGTCCCCTTAGTTGTAATTGTGTCCCAAGTGCTCCTTTAATTGTAAAAATTTCCCCTTAAAGGGGTTGTCCCGCGCCGAAACGGGTTTTGTTTTTTTTCAATAGCCCCCCCGTTCGGCGCGAGACAAACCCGATGCAGGGATAAAAAAAACAAAACGGATAGTACTTACCCGAATCCCCGCGCTCCGGTGACTTCTTACTTACCTTGTGAAGATGGCTGCCGGGATCTTCACCCTCGGTGGACCGCAGGTCTTCTGTGCGGTCCATTGCCGATTCCAGCCTCCTGATTGGCTGGAATCGGCACACGTGACGGGGCGGAGCTACGAGGAGCCGCTCTCTGGCACGAGCGGCCCCATTCAGAAGGGAGAAGACCGGACTGCGCAAGTGCGTCTAATTCGGCGATTAGACGCTGAAGATTAGACGGCACCATGGAGACGGAGACGCTAGCAACGGAACAGGTAAGTGAATAACTTCTGTATGGCTCATAATTAATGCACAATGTACATTACAAAGTGCATTAATATGGCCATACAGAAGTGTATACCCCACTTTGTTTCGCGGGACAACCCCTTTAATAGGAAACAAAGGGCTCTATCTATATATGTAGCTAAATAAAACATGCCGCTTTCCTTTTTTTGCCTTTGCGTATTATGCAATTTTGGCACGCTAATGTGATCGGAACTGCATAAGGCAATGTAATTGATTGCCTGTGACTAACCGCGTATCACATGGGCGTACAGAGCCCGCATAGTATATGGTAAACATACGCCCATGTGTGCCTGGCATAATACACACAAAAATGTGATACAAGCAATTTAATTCAAATGTTATGCAAAATTGATTAAAATGTAAACAAACATCACTGTGAGGGCTTAAACAGATGGGCGCATGCGTTGATACATTCACCACTACAGAGCATACTAGCGCATGAGCCAGGTAAAAGTCTTTTTGTTTTTTTTTTACTATTCAAACTCTACACTATTGTACACAAGATAGGTCTTTGTTTATCTTTCCTTGCATTTAGTAAACGCTTCACACGCCGTGACTTGCCAGCAGTTTACCGCTGGCGAAATCACGTCCGTGGACAGGCACCCGAAGCCACCAGTGAAAACAAAACCATTGAAATCAATGGTTTCGCCTTGACCCGTTTTACTGCCATGATCTTAACGGCCGCATACTGGGAGTAAAAGACACCCCTGTGTTTAATCCCTGACACGATCATTATCCAAAATAAGAGGTTGTTGGCAGTATGGTAGCCTAAGGCTTATGTCCACGGCACGCAAGGATTTCGCATGGGGAATCCCGCACGGAACCTGCCTGTGCCTGCGGGCCTGTGACACTGCATACCTGTCCGTGTCTTCTTTTGACTGACTCACTGACTCACTGACTGACTCACTCACTGACTGATTCACTGACTGACTGACTCACTGACTGACTGACTCACTGACTGACTCACTGACTGACTGACTCACTGACTCACTGACTCACTGACTGACTGACTCACTGACTGACTGACTGACTGACTGACTCACTGACTGACAGACTCACTCACTGACTCACTCACTGACTCACTCACTCACTGACTCACTGACTCGCCAAAAGTTCTTCAACTTCCCAATGTCATAGAAACATGAATTTAGGCACAAGCATAGATTATCTCCAAAATAGGAAAAGTAATTGGGTCACAACTCAATTATTCAATTCTAGCGCAAAAGAATTAGCGTCGAAATTTAACGTACATAATCTAAATCTCTCACTTCCCAATGTCATCGAAACTTAAAATTTGGCAGGGCATTGAATATGTCATAAATAGGAAAAGCTAATGGGTCCCAACTTGATTAATCAAGTCTATGCGCAAAAGAATTAGCATCCAAATTTTACATACGGATTCTAATTCTCTCACTTCCTGATGTCACAGAAACTTGAAATTTGGCACGGGCATTGATTATGTCATAAATAGGAAAAGTTAATGGGTCCCAACTCGATTATTCAATTCTAAGTGCAAAAGAATTAGCGTCCAAATTTCACGTATGGAATCTAATTCTCTCACTTCCTGATGTCATTTTATATAAAGGAAACGTTGCATGGTTACCTCCCCGTGGTGTTTCCTGGGTAACGCAGAGAGCTATGCAAAATGGTGAACATAGGTTTTTCCGGTATCTCTAAAGTAACCACGACTTCATAAGATTTTCCGTGTGAACACCAGATAAACACCAGTACCAAATTAACTCGGGCGAAGCCGGGTATATCAGCTAGTATATACATATATATATATATATATATATATATATATATATATAGTATGTGTAGATTTGTATGTTCTTGAAAGCAATAAAATGAAAGTCCGGAGATGGCAATGCTGCACTGGAGCATGCTCATATGATTTATTCTGAAACACAGCGTAATTTTAATTTGCCATACCTTAGTTAAATTATGCAAGGCAATACACTAAAGGCATAACACAAGAAAGAACTGTATAAATGTACCTATCGACGTAGAAAATTGATCGCCATATCCTCCATCGCCATATCCTGCTCCAAATGTGTTGCCGAAATCACCATTATATTGTTTACCTGTAACACTGTAGTCATCTGTAACAACATAAATACAGTAAAATCAATATGTTGCAAATAATAAACACGTGTTTAAAGGTGGTATTCCAAAATTAAAGTTTTTTCTAAAAAAAAACCAGTAATCTAATAGTATCTCTAAAGTAGCCTAAACTTGCCTTCAGATACTGTCTGCTTTCCTGCTTCTATTTCTGGGCCTCCCGTCTTCCCTCCCCATCCCCAGTAATAATTGCCCTGACTGATCCTGCAGCCCACAATCCTCAGTAATGTGTATTAGGGCGACATGAAGCAGACAAGTATGTTTGTCTCTAAAATGAAAACAGTTTGGTACGGTGTTAGCCAGTAGATCTTGTAGATCACTTGGTTTGTCTTGCTGAGAACAATCACATTTTGTCTATAAATGGAGACAGCTGATAAATAAGGTTACATTGTGTGAGGAATATATTTATATATTGAGGAGGTTGATGGAGCAGTGTATATATGTGTATGTATGTGGGTATATGGATAAACACTTCTCTCTTTGACTGTGGATGCATCAGATGGGTGGAATTTCTGCTTTTCTATGTATATATCAGCTGTTAGTGACAGCTGATAACCCGGAGCAGAAGGCAGGAGGGGTTTTTAACCCTTCCTGCCTTCTGCTTCCCCGATACACAGTGCAATGAGCACTGTATGGACAAAGTGAAAGTAAGATGTTCTTTCACTACGGGAGCCTGGGGGGTCATATGACCTCCCGGGATTCCCTGCTACTGCAGACCTGGAGGGTCAGACTTAGACCCTGGCAGCTTTGCAAGTGACTAATGTCACCACAGGGGTTGCTTTCCCCTATAACAAGGGCTCCTATGGACGCCCTAGCTATAGTGGGAAAGTGTCAAATAAAGTTTAAAAAAAAAAAGTGAATGTCCCCCAGAGGTCTTACATGATGTCATGGGGGACACAGATAGTAAAAAACACAATTACATACATCAGTAAAACAAAACAACAGAATAAAACAACAATACATAAAAAAGAAAGAGAATAACACAAAGCAGACGCCAACAAAAACCGTCGCCGTATGCGCCTTGTAAACCAAAACCATACATACTATATATCAAAACGTCCGAAACAAATAGAGGAACCCATTCCCATACTTTATTTTAGTGTAAATATAAAAATAATTTTTTTAAAAACTATAAATCTTAAAAATGTTTTTTAGCATTTTACCCCCAATAAAAAAAACAAAAAAAAAGTCAGTGAAAGAGATATTTAAAAAATCGCCCTATATGTCACGGAAAAAAAAGCAGCAAAAATAATTTTGGTAGCTAAAGGAAAAAAAATGGAGCAGTAAAACCACCACATGGGTAAAATCCCTAAAAAGTGTCTGGTCCTTAAGGTACAAAACAACCTGGTCCTTAAGGGGTTAAAGACAGGATGCCCATAAAACATTATGGGGTTGCATTTTTTCTATGGATGCAGGATAAATACGTGATATTTTAAGAGTTCAGACTTTTACAGATGCAACCACACCAAATTATGTTTTTTCATGGTTACATTTTATAGGAAAAAATGAAACTTTTTTTTCTTTTTATATTTTTCTAAATATTTAAAAGTTTATTAAACTTATTTTCATATTTTTTAATACTCATAGGGAACTTGAACTTCTGATCATCTGATCACTTGTACCATGTATTGCAGTATGTCTGTTGACCAATGCTGACCAAAAAAATCAAAGAGGTTAACAGAGGGAGGAAGCTCTCTCAATCAGACCATCCAGCTTTTGCCATGTGAATGATTGGTAGCCAAGGAAACTGAGGCCTAACAGTTGCCTCCAGTTCTGCCACAGTTGTCAATGTAAAAGAAAGTTATCTAATTTATACTGGATGACAAATGAAAGAGAATAAATGGCAGAATTGGTGTTTTTCACCTTCTACCTCGCCCCCCCTAATTCTTTTTGCAAAGTTGTACAATACAGGATATGTACCTCATAATGTACCAATAAAAACTAAAGGTTTAAACACTTGCGTAGCTCAACAAACAACTCGAAAAAAGAAGGTGATTAAAGATTCTTTTACATGCAAATGAAGATGATTAAAGTGTTAATGGCCATTAAAGCCATCAACACTTTAAGCAAATAGCTAAATCTCTCAATCTTTGGAGGAAAAGGACCTTAAGTAATTAAAAGTGTAAATAAACCACCCTGAAAGCATGTGGCATTAAGAGTCAAAATAAAGAAAAATGTGTCTGTATATGTTATAAGTAAAGGCCCATTCACATGTAACGATTCTCGCTCAAAATTTATCCAAACAAACAAATTTGAGCAATAATCGCTCAGTGTGAATGCGAAAAAAATTGCTCACTTGTCGTTCACAGTTTGTTAAACTGACTCAACAGTCAGCTTAAAAAACCTTGTTGGCTCACTGGCTTCTCGTCGTGTGTAAATGTTCCCCGCTCAGAGCTTCCCATAGGAGGTAAAGCGTTGAGCGAGAAGCCTGCGATCCAGCGGAACATCTTTCTGTGCAAATTGTCAGCACGAGCGCTGATGACTAGAGATGAGCGAACGTACTCGGTAAGGGCGATTTCGCAATCGAGCACCGCGATTTTCGAGTACTTCACTACTCGGGTGAAAAGTACTCGGGGGCGCTGTGGGTGAGCAGGGGGTTACAGAGGGGAGTGGGGGGGAGAGGGAGAGAGAGAGAGCTCCCACCTGTTCCGCGCTGCTACCCCCCACTCCCCTCTGCAACCCCCCGCCCCACAGCTCTCCCTAGTACTTTTCACCCGAGTAGTGAAGTACTCGAAAATCGCGGTGCTCGATTGCGAAATCGCCCTTACCGAGTACGTTTGCTCATCTCTACTAATGACCTTATTGATGACATCAGCACTCGTGCAGTCATTTAAAAAGACCCTTCAGATACAATTATTCTTTGCTTTATGTGAACCATAAAATTATTTTCATAAGGATTCTGTATGAAAGGAAGCATGAATTAACATAAACTGTAATGAAATGTCCCATGAGCTACTGGAGTCACTTTGAATAAATCGGTACAAATGTTATAACTAGAGATGAGCGAGCATACTCGCTAAGGGCAATTACTCGAGCGAGCATTGTCTTTAGCGAGTACCTGCCCGCTCAGAAGAAAAGATTCGGGTGCCGGCAGGGGTAGGGAGCAGCGGGGGAGAGCGGGGTGGAACGGAGGGGAGATCTCTCTCTCCCTCTCTCCCCCCCCCCCCCCCCCCCCCCCACCCCCTGCTCACTCCCGCAACTCACCGCTCAACCCGAATCTTTTCTTCCGAGCGGGCAGGTACTCGCTAAAGACAATGCTCGCTCGAGTAATTGCCCTTAGCAAGTATGCTTGCTCATCTCTAGTTATAACCTCTTTTATTGTTAACAGCTGTTACGTTTAGGATTTAGACCTTGATAAACATTACTGATAAGAGTGAAACAGAAAGAAAAAAAGTGACGGAACTGATGACATCCAAAATTCTCAGCCAGAATGATTATATTATAATTAAAGTACATACCTTTTCCTAGATTTGAATCTGTGAGAAGAAAAACATGTATATATTGGTATTCCTAAGCTCAAGATATAAAAAAAGACAAGAAAATACTGTAGACAAATGTGATGTTCCAAGCTCTCAGGAGTATAAATTATTATAATCTCCGTCTGAGGGACTATAGAGGGACAAATGAAGCTGAGAACTGGCACTTCTTTTGTCAGTATATTTATACATATGACTATAAGCGCTACTGCACACGGGGGGCAGATTTGATTTGCGGAATCCTTGGCCCGGCGGCTGCCCCTGGACTCCGCAGCAAATACCACCCATAGCCTCCCATGCAGACCAGCTGCTTCCTGCACACAAGCAGAAATTTCCACTTGTGGCAGAAAAATCACAGCATGCTCCATTCTGTGTGGTTTTCCAGACGGCTGCCATTGCCATTGTTCCACGGCCCTTCTGGAGTGAGTACTGCAGAAGGGTTGCGGGATCTGCATCATCACCTAGCAACGCCACAGCTTTACCTATATTGCACATGTGCGCCGAAGCTACGGCTGGAGCTCTTGCAGTACAGGAAAAGAACAATCCGGCCAAGCACAGGGTCGGATTCTGTTGTGCGATCCTGCATGCCGGATCCGAACCTGTCATGTGCTGGAGGCCTAAAGCTGTCTAATCTTTGTCCATTATCAGGTGACCCTTATATTAAAAATAATTGACTGTTGTACGTAACTAAATCTGCCCGTACACATTACATTAAAGGGGTTGTATCAGAGTATCAAGTTTTCAACTATCCACAGCATAGGGAATAACATGCTGATTGTTGGGGATCTCACCGCTAAAATTCCCACTGATCTGAAGAATGGGACTCCTGTGTCCTGCTCTTCTGTTACTGTGGGGGTGAGTTCTTTCCCCCCCAACAGTGACGTCCCACTGAATAGAGCACCGGCCGAGCATGCACAGTCAGAGCTCCATTCATTTTGGGTACTCAGCAGTCAGATAGAAAATGAATGCAGAGCTGGTTCACTTGTGTGATCAGCGTTCCAATCAGTTTCCTCATCATTGCGTGGCATGCAGTAACCTGACAGTGAAGAGGACAGAAGACACGGAACCCTTGTTTTTGAAATCAGCGGGGGCCTCAGCAGTGATACCCTCATCGTTTAGAATTTACAGAATAGGGGATAACTTGATATTCTGATACAACCCCTTTAATGTGGTATTAACCCACAAAGTTCAGCAGATCAGCTGAACATCTAATGTATATGGGGGCCTCCTGACCTTCACCAAACGGTAGATGTCAGAAGTGCGAAGGATCCAATTTCAACATGTCCAATCCTTTTTTTCTAAATAAATAAGCCTCTGCCAGATTAGCCTGGTAGCAAAATTGAGAGCTGAGCATATATGTATGTGGTGGGTAGGGAGAGATCGCTGTCACACAAACAAGCTTTTGGGTGACAGCTAACTCAAATTTATTTCCAGCTTAAAAGACAGCTGCAAGTTAGGGATGGCTTGCAGACATTACAAGCGGCATACCTGATTTATCCCCACGATCATTTTTATTCTTTTTATTCTTTCCTGTAAAATAAAAAATATATAATTTAAGTTAGTTTTGTATTTGCAGTAAGACTGCAGTCTAAGGAACTGAAATTACTAAGGCCTCATGCACAAGGGGCAATTTGAATTGCGGGTCCCGCTCTTGTCATCGGTGTAAGTGATCCGCTGCTCAATTTGCCCATAGATGTGTGGAGATTCCTCTCTCTACGCACACATGCGGATTTTATTTGTGGTCACAATGTGCCGAAAATAAAATCACAGCATGCTCTATTTTAGAGCGGGCTACGAACAGACGGCTTCCATTGAAATCAATGGAAGGTGTCCGCCCGGCGCTCCTTCCACAATGAGCATTGCACAAGGGTCGCATGATCCACGTCATTGCCTAGCAACGGCACGGGTAAATCTCTACTGAGCATGTGTGCCGGCGGCACATCCATAGTACAGAAGAATAGAAGAATTAACAGGTAGGCAGGGCCGCCAGCAGCGGGCATGGGAGGTATAATCACACATCGGAGAGTAAATCCGCACCAAAATACATGTGCATATTTTGATATGAATTTTGATGATTTTTTAAATTAATTTCTTTATTTTTTCAATTTATCCATGAGGATGCATTCCTTATCTGCTGCTACAGAATGTAATAAAGTGAACAGCGCTTTTAGAAATAGTCATGTGATCTTGTTACACTAAAAATATTTAAAACGAACCCCTCACTAGTTTTGTGGCCATGAAATCACCTCCAGCGGTAAAACAACAAAGTAATGTGCATTTTCAATGTTACTTTCGTAGAATTCTGCTGGAAGCATAAAAAGAAGGCTTTCACATTTCCCGAGCAGTTTGTAAATCCCCAGTGAGCGGTCCGGGGTGAGCCAGACCATCCCCGGATGGGGGGTTGCGGCCTCGTTTAGATTTCAGGAAATTGAACAAAATTACGAAGCAAGACCCATGTCCTTGCACTTATCCCTTTTTAGTCAGTTATCTGGGGCTAGCTGGTTTACTAAGTTGGATTTATGGGATGCTTATAATTTAGTGTTCTAGATCATTCCTGGTGGGCTGCGTACCTCCCCTTCTTTTAAAGAGTTCCTATAAGTCCACCACAGGCAGAATATGTCTGACTATGAAAACTGTGAAGAATAATCACATATGACAATAAGGCTTATGGCACACTAAGCTTTTCTTTATCCGTGTGCAGTCTGATTTTTTTATGTTGCACTACCTAATTAAAAGGTTTGTTTATGTGTGTGGTGAGATGTAGTTTTATTAGTACCATTTTGGAGTACATACAACTTTTTGATGACTTTTTATTCAGTTTTTTTTCTAAAGAGACAGAATGCCCAAAAAAACACAATACTGGTGTTGCATTCCTTCTAGGGAATCCATTGTGTAAGATAAATAGTGTGATATTTTAATAGTTTGACTTTTTAATGGAAAAAATTTAATTTTTAAGAATCTTTAAAATGTTTATTTTTCAAATATTTTCCTAAAATGTATATTAAAAATCTTTTCACATTTTTTAATACTTATATGGGACTTGAACTTGAAATAATTTGCTCACTTGTACCATATATTGCAGTAAGTCTGTCAACCAATGCTGACCAAAAAAATCACACGGGATAACAAAAGGAGGGAGCATCCTCAGTCAGCCCATCTGGCTTTTGCGATGTGAGCGATAGGCCTCAGCTGCTATTGCTACAAAACAGGGGCCTCCAGTTCTGCCATTGTTGCCAATGTAAAAGAAAGTTATGTCATTTATACTGCATGATCGACGCCGTGAAAGAAAAAAAATGACAGAATTGGTGTTTTTGTTTTTTTTTATTTAACCTTGTCCCCCCAGTTTTTTGTAAAGTTGTACAATACATGATATGTACTCCATAACGGTACCAATAAAATTAAAGCTTGCCCCGTAATAAATGAGCTTTCATATGGCCATGTAAACAAAGAAATAAAGTGATGCCTTTTAAAAAGTGGAGAGGAAGAGGTCCAAAAAAATACACATCCTGAAAGCATACCTGTTTTCAGATAACTTTTCAGAATAAGCTGCTGTGTGCACATGAGAAAATGCTGTTTCTGGCCATTATATAACTTATAGCCTGCATTTTTTCTTTTGCAGGGTGTGTCTGATTCTCTATCTTCTCAGAACTGCTGGGAGGAGCTACTGCTGTACTGTGTTCTATAAACTGTACACAGAACTACAGCAAGAGATCTTGCTTTATAGCTGTCTCTTATACACAGAGACATAGCCTCATCATGTAGGAGTGTACAGAAAGATTTAACAGTGTTCATGTCTATAAACAGCAGAAGATTTTACCATTAGCTCTATCTGCACCTACCTCCATGTGCTACTGGGAACCCCTTAGTCTGCCCTTTCATAACTCGGACAATCGCTTTAAAGCTTTTTTCACACTTATGTTATGGTTAACATTTGCAATGGACATCATGATGCATACAGATGTATGCATCATGATGTGCTAGCCATAGGATGTCTATGCTATTTACATAGCATGTCAGCCATTCTGTGTGAGCATAGATATTGTGATGCACCTATGCAAATTACATAAGTACGTACATGGAACAATTGTCATTCAGGATCGTTCAGATTCTCGTGGGCGAGCGAGAATCTGAACGATAATAGTCCTGTATAAATTCATGCATGCAACGAGAATTGTTCAGTTGTTCAATTTCTGCATGACTGCAAACAGCAGTTGTTGATGCTTGAAGAACTATCTGCTTACTGTGAATGGAGGCAGGAGGGGGGAGAAGGCTGAAGACTGCACTATGTTACAACAGGAAGTGGAGGAGGATGAATCACCCTGCTCATTTAAATTTATGAGAGCAGAAGGGTAAGAAGGAGGAGGAGGGACATTCAGACAGACAATGTCTACTGGAGCTAACGGTGAGTTATTTGCTATCTTTTCACATTTCCACTGCTTATTATTGCTGTACGCTGTCCTACATGATGTTATGATTATGTATTTGTATGTTACATTTAGGGATCAGAATTTGCCGTGCAAATATTTTTTTCCTATTTTATTTTATACAAATATACAGATGATTGTGATAGCATTGTTACATGTAAATGCAGGCATCATGCACTTTTCGTTAAAACAATGATTTTAAGGTGAACATAAAATTCATCATTCAGCTAGTGAGAGGTAAAGTGTCTCAATAGCCCATATGCTGTTATCTCTACGGGAGACGGCAGATAACATTGTAATCTGCCATCAGCTGCAAGGAGAACAATGCAGCTGTGTGCACAGCTGAGACTGTGATTAATCACATGCTGGGCTCTGCAAACAGCTCCTAGAGGCCCTTTTACATGCAAATGAAGACGGCAAATATTAATGGCCATTAACCTTTTATGCAAATAGATTACAAAATCATTCAGTCGTTTGAAAGATTATCTTTGCATATAAATGGGACTTAACAGTCAAGCTAAACAATAATGCATCTGTATTAGAGATGAGCGAACGTACTCGTTAAGGGCGATTTTGCAATCGAGCATCGCTATTTTCGAGTACCTGACTACTCGGGTAAAAAGATTCAGGGGGCGCCGGGGGCGGCGTGGTGGAGCGGGAGGTAGCAATGGGGAACAGGGGGGAGCTCTCTCTCCCCCCCACTCCCCTCTGCAACCCGCTGCTCACCCCCGGCGCCCCCCGAATCTTTTCACCCGAGTAGTCAGGTACTCGAAAATAGCGATGCTCGATTGTGAAATCGCCCTTAACGAGTACGTCTGCTCATCTCTAATCTGTATGTGTTCTAAGTAGTGTTCCATTTACACAGGACAAGCTTTGAGGCAATCGATGCCCGACAGTGCATCCCAGTGATGCTCGCTCCTGTGCTGTTACACAAGAGCGAGTATCATTGGCATTGCTCACAGTGCTGCCAGCATGGAGGCAGAGCAGGCCAGGGAGCATTCTTCCCCCACCCCCTCCATTAATAGTAAGCAGACAGTCGTTCAAAAGTGAACTGCTGTTTATACTAAATGATACTGTCGTTCAGCTATCTGCATGCAGAAACTGAGAGAATGCACAGTTTTAATTTAGTCAGTCAGTCAGTTGCTGTATGCATTTACACAGGAAGATTAACGTTCACATTCCAGTGTCAGCACAAGAATTTGCATGATTCTATACAGCAATTGTCCCATATAAAAGAGCCATAAGACCCTCATCAGACCCTTGTGATGCAATTATTCTTTGCTCCATGGGAACCATAAAATTACTTCCTTAAGTTTTCTGTATGAAAGGAAGCATGAATTAACATAAAGAGTATTGCAATACCCCATGACCTACTGGAGTCACTATGAATAAATCAGTTCAAATGTTATAACTAGAGATGAGCGAGCGTACTCAGCCACGCCCCTTTTTCGCCCGAGCGCCGCGATTTTCGAGTACTTCCGTACTCAGGTGAAAAGATTCGGGGGGCGCTGTGGGTGAGTGGGGGGTTGCAGCGGGGAGTGGGGGGAGAGGGCTCCCCCCTGTTCCACGCTGCTACCCCCCACTCCGCCACGCCTCCCCCGGCCCCCCGGCGCCCCCCGAATCTTTTCACCCGAGTACGGAAGTACTCGAAAATCGCGGTGCTCGATCGAGTAATTACTCGAAACGAGTAGGTTCGCTCATTTCTAGTTATAACCTCTCTTATTCTTAACTGCTGTTATGTTTAGGATTTTAATCTTGATATATATATATTACTGATAATAGTGAAATGCAAAGAAAAAAAGTGATTGAAATGATGACATCTATAATTCTCAGCCAGAATCATAATTTTATCATTAAAGTGCGTACCTTTTTCTTCATCTGAATCTGTTAAGAGAAGAAAAACATGTATATATTGGTATTTATAAGCTCAAGATATTAAAAAATACAAGAAAATACTGTAGACAAATGTGATGTTCCAAGCTCTCAGGAGTATAAATTATTATAATCTCAGTGTGAGAATCAGTGTAAAATACAATATTATAGAGGGACAAATGAAGCCATTATCAGCTGACACTTAAGGCCCATTTACAATGGACGAGTGTTGGGCAAACTATGGCCGACAGCACGTCTCTGGGTATACTCACTGATGTGCTGTTACACAGGAGCGAGTACCATTGGATCGATCTCAGCACGCATAGCAGGGAAGCGGGGCGGCTGGGGGAGCGCTTTTCCCCCGCCTGCCTCCATTCACTAAGCAGCAGTTGTTCAATACTATATTCACAGCCTGCTTACGTGCACTCACAGGCTGATAGACATGCAGACAAAGTATCTGCAATCTCCTCACAGTCTCTGCCTCTCCTCCTGTTGCAGCATGTGTCTATGTTTGTGTTTGTTTGCACCCATTGTATTGGGTTTACTAGAATATCTCTTGATGCCTGAATCGTCCTAGGAAAGCTGAGGGATGGAAATTCAGATATGGCCTCTTTGCTGATTAGCCCAGTGACAGAGCAAAGCAGCTTGGAAAGTCAGGGAAAGGAAGTACAGGACAATGAACTACTGGCAGAATGGTAGGCTTGCTACACAGCGCTGTGAAATAAGTTGGCGCTATACAAATAAAGTTTTTATTATTATTTCACTGATCGTCTCAGGTTCACGGTGGCCCCTTCATTCTCAGGATCAGTGGGAGTCACAGAGGACAAATTCACAGTAACCATAACTTGATGGCTTATCCTAGCTCTATGCCATCAATTTACAAGATGGGGATAACACCCCTAAATTCACTTGCCAACTTCTCTTAGGGATTGAATAAATACAGCAAGTTGCCATCGCTGTCAGAAGACAGTGGGAAGAGTACTATTTATGAATACAATGAACTCATAATCATCAGCCAGTTATACACCCTACTAATAAGCTATTATGCAAATACACCAATATTTTTGGTAACATTCAATCTTTGAGTGCAAGTACACATTTTCTTATGGTGTGGTTTGTACTTAATTTGTTTCCCTGAAACCTGCATGCATATACAGGCTTTAACATATCTAGGTTACCACAATATATCGTAAAGGACCCTAAAACGGTGAAGGACTCACATGTACGTAAACAAAGGTAATGTGAATACATTGAAATGTGTATTTTTCTTAATCGGAGTGAATGGTTCCAATGTGGTTGTAGAATTATTGACTCCTAGCAGGAAAAGTAGAGGGTGGAAGCTGCAGTTTCTCCATTTCTTTAGTACATTACTATATATACACTTTTTTGTGTGCTACTATGTACTAATATATACATACAGTACAGGCTATACATCTGAACCTAACTGGCTAGGGTCACACAGGGCGGATTTGTTGCGGTTTTGCTGCGGTTTTTCCGTTGCGGTTTTGACGCAGAAGAACTGCTTCTGCGGCAAAACCGCTTTAAAGGTTAAATTGGGCTTGAGGATTTTCGTGCGGAAAAATCCACAAGCGTTTTTTTCCGCAGCGCTTTTTTACTTTTGTCGTGTATTTGGTGCGGTTTTGGCTGCGTCCATAGAGGTCTATGGACAAAAAAGTGCTGCGGAAACGACCAAAGAATGAACATGCTGCATCTTTTAAAACCGCGACGCAGTTGCATTTCCGCACTGCGGCTGTGCGGAAAAAATCCGTCCTGTGAGAACAGCTTTTTGGCAAATCTCATTTGTGCTGCATTGCACTGCAAACGCAGTGGTTTTGCCGCAGTGCGGATATGCAACGGCAATCCGTAGCAAAACCGCGGCAAATCCGCCCTGTGTGACCCCAGCCTTACATCTTTAGAATAAAAGACAGAACAGGGTGGATCATAAAGCTTTATTTCTTAGAAAATAATACAGCTTTTTCATTCAAAGAAAAATATGTCTATAGAGTCCATGGTGGACTTGCAGACACACAGATACATTAAAAGCCATATAGAATATCCAGCTGATTGGTGTAGCTAAAATAACTAATTTTTGTATTGACTTTTTCACACTAATAGTTTGAAGCAGCTTCCCTAAGTGTTACCAATTAAAGATGAGCGAGTATACTCGCTAAAGGCAATTGCTCGAGCGAGCATTGCCTTTAGCGAGTATCTCCCCCGCTCGAGACTGCAGGTTCGGGTGCTGGCAGCGGGCACGGAGCTGCGGGGGAGAGCGAGGCGGAATGGAGGGGAGATCTCTCTCTCTCCCTCTCTCCCCCACGCTCCCTCCTGCTGACAGCCGCTACTCACCGCTCCCCCGTGCTGGCACCCGAACCTGCAGTCTCGAGCGGGGGAGATACTCGCTAAAGGCAATGCTCTCTCAAGCAATTGCCTTTAGCGAGTATACTCGCTCATCTCTATTACCAATATCATGTACTTTATTGTATTGTAGTATCCTGCAATGCTTTAAACTACGAGGGTTACTGGTGTAAAAGCACAAGAGCCAGCACCGAAGTTCTGAAAATTTCCATAAGCTTCTTTATAAACGTTTTAGTATGAACATAAATCTGAAATAAACATATCAATAAAGAAATGAAAACCTAGATAGAACTCCATCTACTATATACAATGCGATTCTGCACATCATATAGAGCAGTCTGTGTTAGCATCAACAAAGTCTTCTCACACAACTTGGAAGGTACAATACTGCTCACAATATAGATTTCCAGTAAATTAATTGATAATACCTGGCTTTTTCGGTTTGTTATTCTCTCCTATACAAAAGTAATACAGGATGAAACATAAGATGAAATGAAACATTGACCAGTACACACATATATATATATATATATATATATATATATATATATATATATATATATATATATATATATATACACTGCATAATACTCAGGTGCTGTTTTATGGCATCCATGACAGATCCCATCTGATATGTAGGAAAGTATGGTGGCTCAGTGGTTAGCACTGTTACCTTGCAGCTCTGTGATCTTGGGTTTGAATCTAACCAAAGATCACATCAGTTTTTATGTTTTAAGAGGGTTTCTGATGGATTCTCCTGTTTCCTCAGACACTCCAGCAACATACTGGTAGATCAATTGACTTCCCTTGAAATTGGCAGTATGGTAGTCTAAGGCCTCATGTCCACGGCACGCAAGGATTTCGCATGGGGAATCCCGCACGGAACCTGCCTGTGCCTGCGGGCCTGCGACACTGCATACCTGTCCGTGTCTTCTTTTTTCTGTACTGTGGATGAGTGCGGATGTGCCAGCCATCGTGCCGGAGCACATTCACAGTACAGATTTTTTTAAAATATCCTGCTCTTCCTGTAGTATCCGCAGCCTGTCCACAATGTCAATTGCGGACAGGCTGCGAGATCAGGCGGCTTCCATTGACTTCAATGAAGCTGTCCGTGCAGGAACCACAGTAAAATGGAACGTACCACGATTTTTCATCCGCAAGCAGAAACTGCAATTGGTTTCTGCTCGTGTGTATGAAGAATCATTTTTCCATAGCATGCTATGGAGGGTTACTGCAGCAGAATCTGGAGGCGGACGCCCGGTCTGGATTCCGCAGCAAAAATCCACCCATGTGCATGAGGCCAAAACCTTCAAGACAAGTTCCCTTTAATTATAATCTCTGCTGCTTCTCTAGGAGCAAAGGACTCTCATCTGTGCTCCCTCCTCCCTGCAGACTAATAATGTCGTCACCATATAACAGGGAGATGCCAGCTTTACACATAGTGATTACAGTGTAGTTAGCCGAGTTCACTGAGTAGAATCTTTTTTCCCCAACATTATTTTACTCTTGAAAAATACTCTTATGCTGTCATCAAAGTATGTGGTTTTCTGCAAACGTAGTTCACATCTACAGAAAAATACTTTTTCTTCTTGATTTTATTGTGGGGCAATCGAAATTGTGATGTTTCTGTCCTAATAAGGGTTCCTTCACTCTGGCGAGAAAATCGAGTGATTTTCTTGCGTTGCGAGAGGGAGTGAAAACACATGATTATCAAACCAAAGAATTTCAATTGTTTCATTCTCATTTGCGATGTTTTCACTCCAGCGATGCTGCATGAAAAAAGAATTGCAGCTTGTCCATTTTTTTTGCGATATTGCCTGTTGTTTCCAATGGGGTCAGCGGCAGCAGCACTGGCCCCATTGAAGCAATGGGAAAACATTGTGATCCTCTGCTGAAGCTGTGACAGCAGCAAGGGATTCCTTTAGTCAAATCTAGGGGTTTCACCTTGATTTCAGTTGGGCCGGTGACAGCAGTGCCAGCCCCATTGAAAGCAATGATAGAACATCATTCAACATTCAACGGGGTTGGCGCTGCTGCCGCCCTATTGAAAGCAGTGGGATGAAGGGAACCTTCGCAGTGATACAAGACTGTTTTCACATGCTAATGTAAGTGCTGCAGGCTGTTGAATGTTTAATTAAGATTCAGCCTACTGCTATTTGCTAACAAGGTATAGGCCAGACATCCCAAAAGCTGTTTGTACCAAAACCTTGGGCTTGTAGCACCCACAGGGATTAGCACTGCCTGTGCTACCTCAGACTTAGAGCCACTGTGGGAAGGGCTTACCTCTCTCCGAACAAAAAAGCTCTCTGACCTCTCTCTTAACCACTTCAGGACCACCCATAGAGTAGAATTTAAAACGTCCTTGCAGACAATCCCCTACAACTCCCGTGCTGTGCAGGATCTCTATGAGCTGAGAGTCTAATGACAGCTGAGATCATAGAGCTTTGCCTGGAAACCAATCAGTGTAGTCTTCAGGCATATGATGGCTGTAAGAGCCAGTAACAATCATCACATAGCACGGCTGTGGCTTCCCCCTCCATCTCAGATGTCAGGCAGCTCATCTCATAAAAAGGAAAGTTAAATGATGCCGACATAATGTAGACATATGGGAAATGTTATGTATTAACTATTTTGTGTAGTGTGACTATCTATGTCACTAGCAGAAAATGTAGAATTTTGAAAAATGTAAATTTTTCCAAATTTTCTTTACATTTTGGATTTTTTTCTCTATACCATAAAACATACCACCTAAACCTTACCATGGATCTAAAGTAAGGGCTCATACACACAGACTGAGCGGGATACGCCATGAGAATCCCACGGGAATAAACAAAAAAGTCCCTGCTAGCGATTGCAGAAAAACTTGCTTTATTCCACCGCAGATTTACGCTGTGGGGAATGTGGCATAAATCCGTCCATGGGCAATAGCCCTAAAATGTATGTCAGAAAACAGTCTCAAAATCACTTATTAGCAATTCCAAAGTTATTACCACATAAAGTGAAATATGTCAGATATGAAAAATTGGGCTTGGTTACAAAGGCCAGAAAGGCTTTGGGTGGCAAGTGGTTAAGTCTCCTTTACACAGGATGACTGACAGGCGCACAATCACCCAACAGCCATTCCATGGGATCATGGGCTACCACCTGACTGTCGCTCATGTGCTTTACACAGGAGCAATAGTCATTCACGTAAATGGAGGGGGAGTGGGCCGGGATGGAACCAACTGCCCACTTCCATTCACAGTAAACAGGAGTTGCTCAAACATCTTTCTACGATATTGACCGTTTTGTTCAATTGGGCCAGCAGGAGCAGCACTGGCCCCATTGAAAGCAATGGGAGAACTCCGTGATCCTCTGCCTTGGCTGTGACAGCAGCAGCAGGGGACTCCTTCATTCCAGCAGTGATACGAGGCTGTTTTCACATGAAAACACCTCGCATCCATGGGCCTTTCACATGGTGGCAAGTGTGATAACAGGCCGCGAATCACGGCCTGATACTGCCCTCACTAGTGTGAAGGAGCCCTAAAGTAGATGCCTTGCTACTATATATACTTCCTGTACAACAGTGAACTTTTAGTGAGTGTGCGCATGTACAGTATCTGTATGTATAAGTATTATTGGGACCAAAAGTTTAGAGGTCACAGAAGCCTAGCTACTGCTGTATGCTTTTTCTATACATCATAATAATAAGTCAAGAGAGCAGTACATCCCTTGACTGATGCCATGGCTCGAGACAACCCATATGTCATAGTACTTTATCAGTAACATTCTTTATAAAAGCTATATATAATGATCAGTTAAGGAGAAGTTCTGATAAATGAGAACTGAAATCTGGTTGGTTTCCCTTTTCCTTTTGCTGGCTATGACAAATCTTCCTACAGTTTTTATTCCTCACATTTGGTAAGTTATCCAACAGCTTGTATAAGAAATAGTGCAATGCAGACATGACAAGCCGCATACCTGATTTATTCCCACCATCATTTTTATTCTTTATATTCTCTCCTGTAAAATAAAAAAAATGATGACTCATAAGTTACTTATTTGCAGTAGGACTATAGTATAAGGCCTTAGTCAGACGGGCGTTTTTTCGCGCGATTTGCGGATCGCATGACTGATGCGCATCCGCAAATCGCATGACTGGTGCCCGAAAATTTGCTCCTAGCCGCGTTTCATTAGAAATGGGCCGGAGCTGTCCAGCGCATTGCATTCAATGGAGCCGGCAATACAGCCGGCTCCTTTGAAAGCAATGCGCTGCGGGCAAGTGTGGGATGAATTGTCAGGAAGGGCTTAAATATATAAGCCCTTCCCTGCAATTCATCCAGAAATGTGTTAAAATAAAAAAATATATATATACTTACCTTGTCCCGGCAGCCGGAGTTCAGCGTGGCCGGCCTGCAGTGGGTGTGAAGAGGGTGTGAGTCAGACCTGCCCACTGATTGGCTCAGCCTGAGCCAATCAGAGGCAGGACTCACTCACACCCATTCATGAATTCATGAATGGGTGTGAGTGAGACCTGCCTCTGATTGGCTCAGCGCTAAAGCTGTCTAATCTTTGTTCATTATCAGGTGACACTTATATTAAAAATAACTGACTGCTGTACGTAACTAAATCTGCCCGTACACATTACATTAAAGGGGTTCCATCAGAATATCAAGTTTTTGACTATCCACAGCATAGGGAATAACTTGCTGATTGGTAGGGTTTTTACCGCTAAGACCCCCACCGATCTGAAGAATGGGACTCCTGTGTCCTGCTCTTCTGTCACTTTGGGGGTCAGTTCTTTTACCCCCACAGTGACGTCCCACTGAATAGAGCACCGGCCGAGCATGCACAGTCAAAGCTCCGTTCATTTTGGGTTCTCAGCAGTCAGATAGAAAGTGAATGGAGAGCTGGTGCACTTGTGTGATCAGCGTTCCATTCAGTTTCCTCATCATTGCGTGGCATGCAGTAACCTGACAGTGAGGAGGACAGAAGACAAGGAACCCTTGTTTTTGAGATCAGCGAGGGCCTCAGCAGTGATACCCTCATCGTTCAGAATTTACAGGATAGGGGATAACTTGATATTCTGATACAACCCCTTTAATGTGGTATTAACCCACAAAGTTCAGCAGATCAGCTGAACATCTAATGTATATGGGGGCCTCCTGACCTTCACCAAACGGTAGATGTCAGAAGTGCGAAGGATCCGATTTCAACATGTCCAATCCTATTGTTCTAAATAAATAAGCCTCTGCCAGATTAGCCTCGTAGCGGCTTGCTGTTCTTTCTCCATTGAGAGCTGAGCATACATGTATGTGGCGGGTAAAGAGAGATCACTGTCAGACAATCAAGCTTGACAGCTAACTCAAATTTATGACCAGCTTAAATGCCAAAGTGTTTCTTTCTGATACAAGTTAGGGATCGCTCGTAAAAATTACAAGCAGCATACCTGATTTATCCCCACGATCATTTTTCTTCTTTCCTGTAAAATAAAAAACGTATGACTCAAGTTAGTTTCTTATTTGCAGTAAGACTGCAGTGTATGTGAGTAGATGGTAGATCACTGAAATAACTTATAAGGGTATAATCGCACATTGGAGAGTAAATCGGCACCAAAATACATGTGCGTATTTTAATGTGGATTTTGGTCATTTAAAAAAAAAATTCATTTTATCCATGAAGATGCACTTCTTATCTGCTGCTACAAGAATGTAATGAAGTGAAGAGGACTTTTTGAAATAGTCATGGGATCTTGGTACACTAAAAATATTTTAAAGGAATCTGTCACTAGTTTTAACATAGTAACATAGTTCAGCCTGTTTCCACAACCCCCCTCCCCCTCTTGTTGAAGGCAAAAAAACTCAGAGGCAGAAGCCAATTTACCCCATTTGGGGAGGAAAATTCCCTCCCGACTCCATAATGGCAGTCAGAATAATCCCTGGATCAACATTTGAAAAGTTCCTACCTAACTCCAAGTCCGGCAGTCGGAAGATCCCTGGATTAACAACCCTTATGGATTTTTAATGTCTATATCCTGCAATGTCGTAGCGCTCTAAAAAAAAGTTCAGTCCCTTTTTAAACTCCTCTATCAATTTTGTCATCAACACGTCCTCAGGCAGAGAGTCCCACAGTCTCACTGCTCTTACAGAAAAGAACCCCCTTCAGTTTCCTCTAACCGTAGAGGATGCCCTCTTGTTACCGTCGTAGTCCTGGGTATAAACAGGTCATGGGAGAGATCCTTGTAGTGTCCCCTATGTATTTATACATAGTTATTTGGTCGCCCCATAACCATCTTTTTTCTAGGGTGAATAATCCCAATTTTGATAGCCTTTCTGAGTATTCTAGTGCTCCCATTCCATCTATTAATTTAGTTGCCCGTCTTTGAAACCCCTCAAGGACTGCAATGTCTTTCCTGAGCACTGGTATCCAGAACTGTACACAGTATGCCATGTGGGGCCTGACATGTGCCTTATATAGTGGAAGAATAATGTTCTCATCCCTCACCCCTATACCTCTTTTAATGTACCCGAAAACTTTATTTGCCTTTGCAGCAGCTGTCTGGCATTGATTGCTCCAGTTGAGTCTACAATCCACTAGTACCCTCAGGTCTTTATCCATATCACTATTCCCTAGCAGTACCCTATTTAGTGTATATTGGTGACATCCTTTTCTCCTGCCCATGTGCATAACCTTAGAGTTTTGTGGCTATGAAACCACCTACAGCGGTAAAACTAAAAGCAATGCACATTTTCAACGTTACTTTTTTAGACATCCTGCTGCAAGCATAGGAAGAAAGTTTTCACTTTTCCGAGCTGCATGGAAATTCCCGGTAAGCATCCCGCCATGGGCCAGGCTGCATACCACCCCTTATTTTCAATAGTATGCTTTCAAAGTACGGTTGGAATTGTTCATTACTTTGTAGATGGTTTTACAGCCACAAAACTGGTGACAAGGTTCCCTTTGTTGTCTATGAGCTCCTGTAAGGCCACCACAGGCTGAATATTGATGAATCTGAAAACTGTGGTTTCCTATATTGGAAACCAGGATAAATCCACAACATAGCATATGAGAATAAGGCTTTCTGTGAGCACAATAAAGTTTTTTTTATCCATGTGTAGCTGGATTTTTTATTAATGTTGTACTACTTTTAGTTTCCAATTACCCTTAAACTTTCCACTTCCTTGGTTTCCTTATTTCCTGAAGTAGACTTTACTCACATCCGAGTGTAATACAGCTCATTCTACAAAAATGTACCATACAATGTACTGAAAAATGTGAAAAAATATCTAAGTAATTTAAAAAAAAATTTGACATTGAAAACACAATTGTGCCATTTTTGGGGGAGGAGGTTCTTATCCTTACAATGTACACTGTGTAAAAGTGTGGCAAAAATGACATATTAACTTTATTCTGTGGGTCAGTACGATTATGGAGATATCGAGTTTATATTTTTTTGTTCTACTACTTTGAAATATACCTTTTAAAAAAGCTTCTGTCATCATCTGCCATAAATTTCTCCATTAATTGGATTGTGTAAAGACGCGTTTTTTGTGGGGCGACTGGTAGTTTTGATTGCTACTGTTTTGGGGTACGTGTGACATTTTGATCACTTTTTATTCAATTTATATTGGAGACGGAGTCACCAAGAAGCGCAATTCTGTATTTGCTTTCTGACAACATTCAGTGTGTGAGATAAATATTTCATTGCTCCAAGGCCATTTTCACACGGTTGAGAAATTTGTGAGAGATTTTTGCGTTGCAAGACGAACAAATCGTGCATGAATATGAAGCCCATTCTTTTGAATGGGGTCATACACAAGCATTTTTTTCCTGCATCGCACTGCGGGGAACAATTCGTGGCACGTCCTATATTTGGGCATGCGCTTACTTCTCCCACTGTTTTCAATGGGGCCGGCAGAAGAACAATGGCTGGACTGCTGAGATGTCCCTTAACGGGGTCTGTCATTCATGAACACAGTCTAATCTTTGTCAGTTTTTAGGTGACACTTATATTAAAAATAAATGACTGCTGCATGTAACTAAAGCGGCTCGTACACATGACATTAAAGAGGTGAAGGGGTTGTACAAGAATATCAAGTAATCTCCTGTACAAAGGATTTTGGGCGACAGCTATCTCAAATTTATGACCAGCTTAAAAGCCAAAGTGTTTCTTCCAAATACAAGTTAGTGATGGCTTGCAGAAATTACAAGCAGCATACCCGATTTATCCCCACAATCATTTTTATTATTTCCTATAAAATATAAAAAATATGACTCAAGTTAGTTTCTTATTTGCAGTAGGACTGCAGTGTATGTGAGTAGATGATGGATGACTGAAATGACTAATAAGGGTATATTTACACATCGGGGAGTAAATCTGCACCAAAATAAATGTGCATATTTTGGTAACTTATTTTTAATTCTTTATTTTTTCAATTTATCCATGAGGATGCATTCCTTATCTGCTGCTACAAGAATGTAATAAAGTGAACAGGACTTTTAGAAATAGTCATGGGATCTTGCTGTGCTAAAAATATTTAAAGGGGACCTGTCATTAGTTTTGTGGCTATGAAACCACCTACAGCGGTAAAACAACAAAGTAATGCACATTTTCACCTTTACTTTGGTAGACCTCCCACTAGAAGAAAAAATAAAAGGTTTTCGTATTTCCTGAAGTGCATGTAAATCCCCAGTGAAAGCCCTGTGGATGTGAGGAGTTTCCATGTGAACTGCAGGGATGGAGGAATACCCGCATCGGCTGTCACAGTTCTTTCATTGCTTTCAATGGGGCTGACACTGCTGCTGCAGGCCCCATTGAACACAGTGGGCAATCTCGCAGAAAGATAGGACATGCTGACGGCTTCCATTGAAATCAATAAAAGGTGTCCGCCCGACGCTCCTTCCACAATGAGCATTGCACAAGGGTAGCATGATCCACGTCATTGCCTAGCAACGGCACGGGTAAATCTCTACTGAGCATGTGTGCCGGCGGCACATCCATAGTACAGAAGAATAGAAGAATTAACAGGTAGGCAGGGCCGCTAGCAGCGGGCATGGGAGGTATAATCACACATCGGAGAGTAAATCCGCACCAAAATACATGTGCATATTTTGATATGAATTTGGGGGATTTTTTAAATTCATTTCTTTATTATTCCAATTTATCCATGAGGATGCATTCCTTATCTGCTGCTACAGAATGTAATAAAGTGAACAGGGCTTTTAGAAATAGTCATGGGATCTTGTTACACTAAAAATATTTAAGAGGAACCCCTCACTAGTTTTGTGGCCATGAAATCACCTCCAGCGGTAAAACAACAAAGTAACGTGCATTTTCAATGTTACTTTTGTAGAAATCTGCTGGAAGCATAAAAACGAAAATTTGCACATTTCCCGAGCAGCTTGTAAATCCCCAGTGAGCGGTCCGGGGTGAGCCAGACCATCCCTGGATGGGGGGTTGCGGCCTTATTTAGATTTCAGGAAATTGAACAAAATTACGAAGCAAGACCCATGTCCTTGCACTTATCCCTTTTTAGTCAGTTATCTGGGGCTAGCTGGTTTACTAAGTTGGATTTATGGAGTGCTTATAATTTGATTCCAGTCAGGAAGGGAGATAAACGGAAGACGGCTTTTAAGACCCTCGAGAGACATTTTAAAAACTTAGTTATACATTTTTGCTTCACAAATGCACCTGCTGTGTTTCAAGCCTTGATAAAATGGAAAAAAAAAAGGTTTGGTACGGTGTTAGCCAGTAGCGCAATGTGTGATTGTTCTCAGTGAGAGAAACCAAGTAATCTTGAAGATATGATACCTTTTAAGGGCTAACAAAAATGCATGATGTTACAGCAAGCAAGCTTTCGGGGATATCTCACCCCCTTTGTCAGACTATTGAATGAAAATAGTTTAGATGGCAGATAATTATAACATACAGATGCAGTGGGGAGGAGAACACATTCATCTTGATCTAAATAAATATTCACACACAGATATTTGGGACTGTTTTGCACTCAAAACTTAAAACAAGCAGAGCGGCGACATACACCGTAAATCAGTCCATTGAACACAATTTTATGATGTGTCTTATCTCTCCTTCAACCTGCACATGGAAGGAGATGCAGCACCACCTAGTGGATGGCAACATTACTACAAGTCAAGTTCTGAATTTTTATTCATGGAGAAATACTTGTTCTATTTTTCAGATAATCAGGAGGATTGGTTTGAACTTTTGTTTTTGGCCGAGCTGGCACTGAACAATAGGTCTTTGAAATCTACAGGTACTTCGCCATTTTTTTGTAACTGTGGATTTCCCCCTTCTTTTGGTTTGTTTACTAATGTACGTTCGGACGTACCAGAATAAGGGGAGTTTTCCTTTAACATTGAGACGATTTGGGAGGAGGTCCAGAGAAATCTCAAGAGGAACACAAGTAATTACATGCAGGAAGCTGATTGCAGGCACTTAGTGGGGATTGATTGACAGAACTGTCTGTCTACCAAGAATATTAAACTTAAAGGAGATGTCTCGAGGAAGCAGTTAATTTTTTTTTTTGCCCAGTCCCCCCCATTAAACACACATTACTAAGCCCCCCCTGTAAATGACATTTCTAGCTGGTTCGTACTTACCGTTCCAGCGTTTCAGCAAGTTATAAAAGTTTCCTCAAGATGGCCGCCGGCTCTTTCCCCGTCGCTCGCTGCAGCCCGACGTGCGCGCTCCCGAGACGCCGCCAGCTGTGTCTCCATGGCAACCGGACGCATCGCAGCCGCCGACCAGACGCCCCGCAGCCGCCGACCAGACAGCAGGTAACCGGCGCTAGCCCCCGGCTCCCCAGCGCTAGTTCCCCCGGCGCAGCGACAGCCCCCCCGGCCTAGCGACAGCCTCCCCCATCGCAGCGACAGCCCCCCCGGCGCAGCGGCAGCCCCCCCGGCCTAGCGCTAGCTCCCCCGGCGCAGCGGCAGCCCCCCCGGCCTAGCGACAGCCCCCCCCCATCGCAGCGACAGCCCCCCCCCGGCGCAGCCCGGCGCAGCGGCAGCCCCCCCCCGACCCATCACTTACCTGGGAGGCTTCTCGGGGCTGCTGGGCTGGTCTTCTCCGCTGGGCAGCTCCAGTTTCTGCACCTTCCTCTAACAGAGGATGGTGCAGAATGGCCGCTTCAGCGCGCTCCCGAGCAGTGACAGCTCGTCTGCGCATGCGCAGAAGAGCTGTAGCGGGGAGCACACTGAAGCGGCTCGTGCTGAATGGAGAAGACCGGACTGCGCAAGCGCGTCTAAAAAAGCAAGCTGCCGGCGAATTTAGACGGAACCATGGAGACGAGGACGCTAGCAACGGAGCAGGTAAGTGGAATAACTTCTGTATGGCTCATATTTAACGCACAATGTACATTACAAAGTGCATTAATATGGCCATACGGAAGTGTATAACCCCACTTGGTTTCGCGAGACCACCCCTTTAAACAACAGTCCTTCAAACTAGGCCAACGATTTATTGGACTGTTTAAAATCATTAAGAAGATCAGTGTGGTTTCTTTTGGAGCTTTCAGGACTCCTTGAAGATAGCTAATATGTTTCACAAGTCTCTACTAAAACAAGATATTGATCCTGGGTTTGGTTCGTCCCTTTCTTCCCCCATCGAAATCGATGGAGATCTTCAATTTGAGATCAGTCACATTATAGTCTCCCACTATGACGGAACTCACTACAGTATTTGGTTCATTAGCCGGGATACAGAGGAAAGGATGTGGTTCGCGGTCACGGATGTCAATGCGGACCGTCTCATAGAAAGCTATCATAAACATAACCCTGCCTGAGGGAGGACCCCGAGAAGTTTAAAAGCTCACTCCAACATCATGTCTTTTTGTTAGCCATTAACCCCTTCCCACTATATGACGTACATTTATGTCATGCAATGTCGGTGTATGTATAAAGAGAGATTGTAGGGCGACCTCTCCTCATACAGCACAGGCGTCAGCTGTTTATTACAGATGACATCCGCGGGCAATAGCTACAATCAGCTGCGCTTCTGATCGCTGCTATTAACCCTTTAAATGCCGGTAAAAAAAAACCTTTTTACATGCTTTTTCTCATATTAGCATAAAAAAAGGTTAAAAAAAAACTTAAACCCTACATATTTGGTATTGTCGTGTCCGTAATGATGTGTACAATAAGCTACACATGCTTTTGAGTGTGCATGGAAAAAAGCGTTTAAAAAACGCTAAAAAACTGAGGCAAAACGCTAATTTTTAGCCTTTTGCCTCTCTAGAAGCGCAATAAAAGTGATCAAAAAAGCCATATGTACCCCAAAATGGTACCAATAAAAACTACAGCTCATCTCCAAAAAATAAGCCCTTATAGAGTTGCATACATCAAAAAATAAAAAACTTACAGGACTTTGAATGCAGCGATTTAGAAAAAAAGGGTTTTTATTGCAGAAAAGGGGAAAAACCTAAAAAAATTTAAGAATTTTGGTATCATTGTAACCGTACCGGCCCGCAGAAAAAATGTATTGTGTCATTTGTGCTGCATGATTAACGCTGGAAAAGAAACATCTATGGCAGAATTGATGCGTTTTCACTCCCTGCTATCATAAAAAAAAAAAAGGTTTATAACATAGTCAAATGTACCTAAAAGTGGCACTGATAAAAGCTACAGTTTGCCGCGCAAAAAAAAAAACCCTTATACGGTCGCGTCGACGGAAAAATGAAAAAGTTATGACTTTTGATAAATGGAGAAGAAAATCTGCCAAAAATCATTGCGTTCTTAAGCCCAAAATAGGCCATGTCCTTAAGGGGTTAAAGCTTTTTCACACTTCTGTCATGGTTAACATTTGCAATGGACATCATGATACATACCGATGTAGAAAAAATGTAGCCATAGGATGCCTATGCCATTGGTATAGAATGCCAGCCATTCCATGTTAGCATAGATATTGTGATGCACCTATGCAAGTTGCATCAGTACCTTCACCATAAACTAAGTAGCGATCATGTCATAAATTGGAAGCACAAACGTGCAAACAAGACTTGGCAATGTTGTAGCAGAGCTGAGCATGTACCGCTGAATATATCCCAAGAAGAGCTGAGCAGGTACTAGTGATGATGCAGCACAGTTGAACAGGTAGTGGGAGTCACAAGACTCACTAAGCAGTCCTGCAGGAAGAAAACTAGCAGAAAACTGCATTGATAAAATAGAAATAGAGAAAACTGATAGCAGAAGGATCAGAAGTAGAGATGAGCGAACGTACTCGGATAAGCACTACTCGTCCGAGTAATGTGCTTTATCCGAGTATCTCGCCGCTCGTCCTGAAAGATTCGGGGCGCTCCGCTGCTGACAGGTGAGTCTCAGCGGGGAGCGGGGCAGAGCGGGCGGGAGAGAAGGAGAGAAAGATCTCCCCTCCGTTCCTCCCCGCTCTCCCCTGCAGCTCCCCACTCCGCAGCGTGTCCCGAATCTTTCAGGACGAGCGGGGAGGTACTCGGATAAAGCACATTACTCGGACGAGTAGTGCTTATCCGAGTACGTTCCCTCATCTCTAATCAGAAGGTCCATCTAGTCTGTCATTACATTATTTGCTTTTTATTTCTCTCTTAGGACAGATATATTCCAGACATACTTTAATTCATTTATTGATTTTTCAACCACATCTCCTAATATTCATGCAAGTCATAAATAGAATAACATAACTAGCATAAATGATGAGCGATTAGCTTCATTGCTCATTGTTCAGTGTAAACAGTGGCTGTTCAGTAGTGAACAACCGCTGTGTTTTCTCAATGGAGGGGGGCAGGGGAGTGAGAGGAGAGAAATCTCCTGCACTGCCCCGCCACCCTGCTGGCCGCATGTGCAAGCCAGCTGCGCTTGCTCCAGTGCAGGAGCACAGGAGCGGGAAACACAGGGACGAATGTCAGCCAGAATGATAATTTTATCATTAAAATGCGTACCTTTTCCTTTATCTGAATCTGTTAGGAGAAGAAAAACGTATATATTGGTGTTTCTAAGCTCAAGATATTAGAATAATACAAGAAAATACTGTAGACAAATGTGATGTTCCAAGCTCTCAGGAGTATAAATTATTATAATCTCCGTCTGAGGGACTATAGAGGGACAAATGAAACTGGGGCCAACGACATTTATACATATGACTAATGCTGCAACCTGCAACATAAGTAACCGATCACCATTATTCAGTGCAAACAGAAGTATTCAAGGCAAACACATAATAGATGAAAACATGACCCATATTTACAGATATAATATAAAAAATAAAGGTAATCTTCTATAAATCATACCGTCTTCATCTGAATCTGTGAAGAGAAAACATCACCGTATTAGAGAAAAAAACAAAACATTTGACATTTATTGTGCGAAATACAAGCAGGGATGGGAAGTTATTAGGTTCAAACCTTCTCATTCTACCCTCAATCAGCTCCTGGTTAGAGAAATTTAAAAAAAAAATGCTTACCTGAATGATCCCATTCAAGTGGGGTCTGTCATTCATAAACGCAGTCTAATCTTTGTCCATTATCAGGTGACACTTAGATTGAAAATAATTGACTGCTGTACGTAACTAAAGCTTACATTAAAGGGGTTGTACCAGAATATCAAGTTATGCCCTATCCACAGGGATAACTTGCTGTTCTGTGGGGGTCTCAATGGGACTCCTGTGTCCCACTCTTCTGTCACTGCAGGGGGTCGCTTTTTCCCCCTCCGTGATGTCACACTGAATAGAGCACCGGCCGAGCATGCGCGGTCAGAAATCCATTAATTTTGGGTACTCAGCAGTCAGACAGAAAATGAATGGAGAGCTGGTGCACTTGTGTATGGCGGGTAGGGAGAGATCGCTGTCAGACAAACAAGCTTTTGGGTGACAGCTAACTCAAATTTATGTCCAGCTTAGAAGCCAGATACAAGTTAGGGATGGCTTGCAGACATTACAAGCGGCATACCTGATTTATCCCCACGATCATTTTTATTCTTTTTATTCTTTCCTGTAAAATAAAAAAAATATAATTTAAGTTAGTTTTGTATTTGCAGTCGGACTGCAGTGTAAGGAACTGAAATTACTAAGGCCTCATGCACAAGGGGCAATTTGAATTGCGGGTCCCGCTCTTGTCATCGGTGTAAGTGATCCGCTGCTCAATTTGCCCATAGATGTGTGGAGATTCCTCTCTCTACGCACACATGGGAATTTTATTTGTGGTCACAATGTGCCGAAAATAAAATCACAGCATGCTCTATTTTAGAGCGGGCTACGAACAGACGGCTTCCATTGAAATCAATAAAAGATGTCCGCCCGACGCTCCTTCCACAATGAGCATTGCACAAGGGTAGCATGATCCACGTCATTGCCTAGCAACGGCACGGGTAAATCTCTACTGAGCATGTGTGCCGGCGGCACATCCATAGTACAGAAGAATAGAAGAATTAACAGGTAGGCAGGGCCGCCAGCAGCGGGCATGGGAGGTATAATCACACATCGGAGAGTAAATCCGCACCAAAATACATGTGCATATTTTGATATGAATTTTGGTGATTTTTTTAAATTCATTTCTTTATTTTTTCAATTTATCCATGAGGATGCATTCCTTATCTGCTGCTACAAAAATGTAATAAAGTGAACAGGGCTTTTAGAAATAGTCATGGGATCTTGTTACACTAAAAATATTTAAGAGGAACCCCTCACTAGTTTTGTGGCCATGAAATCACCTCCAGCGGTAAAACAACAAAGTAACGTGCATTTTCAATGTTACTTTTGTAGAAATCTGCTGGAAGCATAAAAACGAAAATTTCACATTTCCCGAGCAGCTTGTAAATCCCCAGTGAGCGGTCCGGGGTGAGCCAGACCATCCCTGGATGGGGGGTTGCGGCCTTATTTAGATTTCAGGAAATTGAACAAAATTACGAAGCAAGACCCATGTCCTTGCACTTATCCCTTTTTAGTCAGTTATCTGGGGCTAGCTGGTTTACTAAGTTGGATTTATGGGATGCTTATAATTTGATTCCAGTCAGGAAGGGAGATAAACGGAAGACGGCTTTTAAGACCCTGGAGAGACATTTTAAAAACTTAGTTATACATTTTTGCTTCACCAATGCACCAGCTGTGTTTCAATCCTTGATAAAATGAAAAAAAAAAAGGTTTGGTACTATGTTAGCCAGTAGAGCAATGTGTGATTGTTCTCAGTGAGAGAAACCAAGTAATCTTGAAGATATGATACCTTTTAAGGGCTAACAAAAATGCATGATGTTACAGCAAGCAAGCTTTCGGGGATATCTCACCCCCTTTGTCAGACTATTGAATGAAAATAGTTTAGATGGCACATAATTATAACATACAGATGCAGTGGGGAGGAGAACACTTTCATCTTGATCTAAATAAATATTCACACACAGATATTTGGGACTGTTTTGCACTCAAAACTTAAAACAAGCAGAGCGGCGACATACACCGTAAATCAGTCCATTGAACACAATTTTATGAGTCTTATCTCTCCTTCAACCTGCACATGGAAGGAGATGCAGCACCACCTAGTGGATGGCAACATTACTACAAGTCAAGTTCTGAATTTTTATTCATGGAGAAATACTTGTTCTATTTTTCAGATAATCAGGAGGATTGGTTTGAACTTTTGTTTTTGGCCGAGCTGGCACTGAACAATGGGTCTTTGAAATCTACAGGTACTTCGCCATTTTTTTGTAACTGTGGATTTCACCCTTGTTTTGGTTTGTTTACTAAAGTACGTTCGGACGTACCAGAATAAGGGGAGTTTTCCTTTAACATTGAGACGATTTGGGAGGAGGTCCAGAGAAATCTCAAGAGGACCACAAGTAATTACATGCAGGAAGCTGATTGCAGGCACTTAGTGGGGATTGATTGACAGAACTGTCTGTCTACCAAGAATATTAAACTTAAACAACAGTCCTTCAAACTAGGCCAACGATTTATTGGACTGTTTAAAATCATTGAGAAGATCAGTGTGGTTTCTTTTGGAGCTTTCAGGACTCCTTGAAGATAGCTAATATGTTTCACAAGTCTCTACTAAAACAAGATATTGATCCTGGGTTTGGTTCGTCCCTTTCTTCCCCCATCGAAATCGATGAAGATCTTCAATTTGAGATCAGTCACATTATAGTCTCCCACTATGACGGAACTCACTACAGTATTTGGTTCATTAGCCGGGATACAGAGGAAAGGATGTGGTTCCCGGTCACAGATGTCAATGCGGACCGTTTCATAGAAAGCTATCATAAACATAACCCTGCCTTAGGGAGGACCCCGAGAAGTTTAAAAGCTCACTCCAACATCATGTCTTTTTGTTAGCCATTAACCCCTTTCCACTATATGACGTACATTTATGTCATGCAATGTCGGTGTATGTATGAAGAGAGATTGTAGGGCGACCTCTTTTCATACAGTACAGGCGTCAGCTGTTTATTACAGATGACACCCGCGGGCAATAGCTACAATCAGCTGCGCTTCCGATCGCTGCTATTAACCCTTTAAATGCTGGTTAAAAAAAACCCTTTTTTAATGCTTTTTCTGATATTAGCATTAAAAAAGGTTAAAAAAAAATTAAAACCCCACATATTTGGTATTGTCGCGTCCGTAATGATGTGTACAATAAGCTGCACATGCTTTTGAGTGTGCACGGAAAAAAACGTTTAAAAAACAAGGGATGGAAATGATGACATCCATAATCCTCAGCCAGAATGATAATTTTATCATTAAAGTGCGTACCTTTTTCTTCATCTGAATCTGTTAGGAGAAGAAAAACTTGTATATATTGGTATTTATAAGCTCAAGATATTAAAAAATACAAGAAAATACTGTAGACAAATGTGATGTTCCAAGCTCTCAGGCGTATAAATTATTATACTCTCATTATGAGAATCAATGTGGAATACAATACTGTAGAACAGGGGTGTCAAACTCATTTTCACCGAGGGCCACATCAGGCTTATGGTGACCTTCAAAGGGCCGATTGTAAGACAGTGTAGTAAGGGCCTGTTCACACAAGTGTATTTGTGTACAATATGCAGTGAATAGAAGCCATTGATTGCAATGAGTTCATTCACATGATGTATATTTTCACACAGCATGGCCTATTTTGTTGCATACTACGCACCGCAATAGGCCATTGAAGTGAATGGGCCGCACAAATACGTAGTGAATTCGCAGTAAACCAATGTATTCACTGCATATTTGCGCACTATTTCAGTGGGCCTATCTGCGTTCTTTTTTGCGTGCCCAAGTATGCAGCCATAAGCGATTTTCGATTGCGCAAATACGCAGTGTATTTGTGCGACCAAAATATGATTACGCCCGTGTGAACGAGCCCCAATAATGACCCCTATACTGGTCGCTGTAGTAATAGTGACTCTCATAGTGGCCCCAGTAAAAATATTGACCCCCACAGTGGGCCAATTAGTAATAGCGACCCCCTACAGTGGCCCCAGTTGTAATAGCGAGCCCCACAGTGGCCCCAGTAGTAATAGGGTTCCCCACAGTGGCTCAAGTAGTAATAGCGACCCCCACAGTGACCCCAGTAGGAATAGTGACCCCCACAGTAATATATACCTCACTAGTAATAACCCCTCAGCAACATTATCCCCGTCAGTAATATTATCATCCCCATCAGCAATATTAACCCCCCCCCCACCCAGCAGCAATATTAACCCCCCCAGCAGCAATATTAACTACCGCCAGTATCAATATTACCCCCCACAGCAATATTAACCCCCCAGCAGCAATATTAACCCCCCCAATCAATATTACCCCCCTACAGCAGCAATATTAACCTCCCCAGCAGCAATATTAACCCCCACCCACAGCAGCAATATTAACTCCCCCCGCCACAGCAATATTACCCCCCCACAGCAATAATAACCCCCAAGAGCAATATTTACCACCCCCCCACAGCAATGTATACCCCCCCCTCACAGCAATATTAACCCCCCCCAAAGCATATACTTACCTCCTCCTTGCAGTCAGCACCCCTCCCCCTCTGCTCACACTGACGTCAGTGTGTGCGCCCAGGACGCTTCCTCTCTGAGTCCTCTCCTGCGGAACTGAAGAGCAGGGGACTTAGGGGAGCAGAATCCCAGCAGCACACTAACGTCAGTGTGCTCCGGAAGGAGCGGTAATAGCTTGATTACCAGTGGGGAGCCGCAGCACCCCACCTGGTAGTCGCTTCAGTGGTGAGCGGCTGTGGGCACGCCGCGGGCCACATAACATGCAGCAGCAGGCCGGATTCGGCCCGCCGGCCTTGTATTTGACCTGTGCTATAGAGGGACAAATGAAACCTGAGAACTGGCACCTCTTTTGTCAGCACATTTAGACATATGACTATAAAGGGCATAAACAGACGAGCACGTTTGCGGAGCTTTTTGCGCGTGTGTAAATCATGCCCGCAAAACATGACGCAAAACAAAGCCATTGATGTCAGCAGGTTTGGTCACATGAGGGAGCTTCTCACGTGTGATTCCTGCGCACGAGAAAAGATAGGTCCTGCCTTATATTTCTGCTTCTTTTTTTGCACACACAATAGAGCAGTGTCTGACCAGCCACATACAAAGGCTTTTACCTCGTTCACAAGCAAATATGCTCCGTAGCAGTGATCGTATTTGTGCATATGTTCGTCTGTTTAAGCTCTAATGTTGTAACTTGGAACATAAGTAACTAATCACCATTATTAAGTGTAAACAGAAGTATTTAAGGCAAACACATAATAGATGAAAACATGCCTTAAATGAACTGGGGTAATATAATAAAATAAAGTTAATCTTCAATAAAACATACCGTCTTCATCTGAATCTGTGAAGAGAAAACATCACCGTATTAGAGAAAAAAAAAAAAAAACAATTTACATTTATTGTGCAAAATACAAGCAGGGATGGGAAGTTATTAGGTTCAAACCTTCTCATTCTACCCTCAATCAGCTCCTGGTTAGAGAATTTAAAAAAAAAAACCGCTCACCTGAACAACTCCATACAAGTGGGGTCTGTCATTCATGAACACAGCCAATCTTGTCAGGTGACACTTATATTGAAAATAATTGACTGCTGTATCTAAGGATCCTCATTAATTTGCAGACGCCCATGCTTCCCTATGGATGGCTTGATTTGCGGATCTCCCGCATGGGTTCCACAAATCAAACACGCCCGCGGACATGAGGCCTCAGACAAACAAGCTTTTGGGTGACAGCTAACTTAAATTTATATCCAGCTTAGAAGCCAGATACAAGTTAGGGATGGCTTGCAGACATTAAAAGCGGCATACCTGATTTATCATTTTTATTCTTTCCGGTAAGATGAAAATATTGACTCAAGTTAGTTTCTTATTTGCAGCAGGACTGCAGTGTAAGGCTGCATTCCCACGAACGTATATTGGCTCGGGTTTTCACGCTGAGCCGATATACGTCCTCCTCATCTGCAAGGGGGGGGGAGGATGGAAGAGCCAGAAGCAGGAACTGAGCTCCCGCCCCCTCTCTGCCTCCTCTCCACCCCTCTGCACTATTTGCAATGAAAGGGGGCGGGGCAGGGCTAAGTTCCGAGAATTAGCCCCGCCCTCATCCCGCCTCTCCCCATTGCAAATAGTGCAGAGGGGCGGAGAGGAGGCAGAGAGGGGGCGGGAGCTCAGTTCCTGCTCCTGGCTCTTCCATCCTCCCCCTCCCCCCTGCAGATGAGGACGACGTATATCGGCTCGGCGTGAAAACCGAGCCGATATACGTTCTTGGGAATGCAGCCTAAGCAAGTATATGGTAGATCCTTAAATTACTAATAAGGGTATAATCACGCATCAGAGAGTAAATCCGCACCAAAATACATGTGTGTGTTTTGATATGAATTTTATTTTTTCAGTTAATCCATGAGGATGCATTCCTTATCTGCTGCTACAGAATGTAATAAAGTGAACAGGGCTTTTAGAAATAGTCACGTGATCTTGTTACACTAAAAATATTTAAACGGAACCCCTCACTAGCTTTGTGGCCATGAAATCACCTACAAAGTAACGTGCATTTTCAATGTTACTTTTGTAGAATCCAGCTGAAAGAATAAAAAGAAGGTTTTCACATTTCCAGAGCAGCTTGTAAATCTGGGGCTAGCTGGTTTACTAAGTTGGATTTATGGAGTGCTTATAATTTAGTGTTCGAGACCGTCCCTGGTGGGCTGCGTACCTCCCCTTCTTTTTAAAGAGTTTCTGTAAGTCCACCACAGGCGGAATATGTCTGACTATGAAAACTGTGAAGAATAATCACATATGACAATAAGGCATCTGGCACACTAAGCTTTTTTTTATCCATGTGCAGTCTGATTTTTTTTTATGTTGCACTACTTAATGAAAAGGCTTGTTTAAAAAAAAAAAAATCATCGCCGTATTCTGCACCCATAACATTTTTGTTTTTCTGGTGATTAGGCTGGATTCACACAAACGTATATCGGCTCGGTTTTCACGTCGAGCCGATATACGTCGTCCTCATCTGCAGGGGGGGAGGATGGAAGAGCCAGGAGCAGGAACTGAGCTCCTGCCCATTCTCTGCCTCCTCTCCTCCGCAAATTAGCCCCGCCCCTGTCACGCTTCTCCCCATTGCAAATACTGCAGAGGGGTGGAGACGAGGCAGAGAGGGGGCGGGAGCTCAATTCCTGCTCCTGGCTCTTCTATCCCCCCCCCCCCTGCAGATGAGGACGACATATATTATTAACTGCTGTTATATTTAGGCTTTTAACCTTGATATATATATTACTGATAATAGTGAAATGCAAGGAAAAAAAGTGATTGAAATTATGACATCTATAATTCTCAGCCAGAATCATAATTTTATCATTAAAGCGCGTAACTTTTTTTTCATCTGAATCTGTTAGGAGAAGAAAAACATGTATATATTGGTATTTATAAGCTCAAGATATTAAAAAATACAAGAAAATACTGTAGACAAAGGTGATGTTCCAAGCTCTCAGGAGTATAAATTATTATAATCTCAGTAGGAGAATCCGTGTAAAATACAATATTATAGAGGGACAAATGAAGCCGAGAACTGGCACCTCTTTTGCAGCACATTTATACATATGACTAATGCTGTAACCTGCAACATAAGTAACTGATCACCATTATTCAGTGCAAACAGAAGTATTCAAGGCAAACACATAATAGATGAAAACATGACCCATATTTACAGATATAATATAAAAAATAAAGGTAATCTTCTATAAATCATACCGTCTTCATCTGAATCTGTGAAGAGAAAACAACACCGTATTAGATTAAAAAAGCACACTTTACATTTATTGTGCAAAATACAAGTGGGAAATGGGGTATTAGGTTCAAACCTTCTCATTCTACCTTCAATCAACTCCTGGCTGGAGAATTTAAACAACAAAAGCCGCTCACCTGAACGACCCCAGACAAATGGGTTCTGTCATTCATGAGCACAGGCTAATCTTTGTCCATTATTAGCTGACACTTAAGGTCCATTTACACGGGACGAGTGTTGGGCAAACTATGCCCGATAGCATGTCTCTGGGTATACTCACTGATGTGCTGTTACAGAGGAGCGAGTATCATTGGATCGATCTCAGTGTGCATAGCAGGGAGGCGGGAGGCTGGGGGAGTGCTTTTCCCCCGCCTGCCTCCATTCACTAAGCAGCAGTTGTTCAATACTATCTTCACAGCCTGCTTACGTGCACTCACAGGCTGATAGACATGCAGACAAAGTATCTGCAATCTCCTCACAGTCTCTGCCTCTCCTGCTGTTGCAGCATGTGTCTATGTTTGTGTTTGTTTGCACGCATTGTATTGGGTTTACTAGAATATCTCTGGATGCCTGAATCGTCCTAGGAAAGCTGAGGGATGGAAATTCAGATATGGCCTCTTTGCTGATTAGCCCAGTGACAGAGCAAAGCAGCATGGAAAGTCAGGGAAAAGAAGTACAGGACAATGAACTACTGGCAGAATGGTAGGCTTGCTACACATCTCCTGCCTAAGAGTGGATTGCAAAGAGTAGAAAAGTGGGGAAGATCACCTTAAAATAAGAATTTATAAGCATGAAACCACATGCAAATTGGCAGCAGATGAGTGGGTAAGGAGAACCTGGTGTATTTAAAAAAAATTGCTAAAAACTCAGGTACACTTTACACATTGAGCTTATTACCTGAATTCACTTTTTTTCCTACAGAATAGAGATAAACATAATACAAGTTACATATAATGTATATAAAACAATGAAAATACTATAATCTGATCAGATTTTGTAAAAGATAAATATAAATTGGGCACGTTTGTTAAATAAAAGGCAACAAAAAAGTGGAGTAAAGCATTATTCATCAGATATAATACTTCATGATCAATGGGTGTCTGATCTCTGGGACCCCCACAGATACTGAAAACGAAGAGGCCACTGTCTAGTTTAGAACTGTGTTCCCTTCTAAGTTTTCTCTGTGCAACTACACCCCCTGCATCCTGACTGTGAAGGGAACCGCCAACAGCCCCATTCACTTGAAAGGATTGTGCTTCACCTCTCTGTAGACCAAGAAGTCGGAACATCACAGTGAAGGGGAAAAGAGTGAAGAGTACACCAGTGCACCAAGGCGTATAATCTATGAGCCCAGTTAAGCACTCTGCCTCAGGTGGTGCCCCTTCCCAGCTGCAGGAGGTGGCAATTTGCAGAGGAGCCACTGCCCTGCATTTAATAGACAACCCAGCAATAAGGAATGTAAGTGATGCCAGATGAGGGGAACATGATGCAGGAGATGTCTGGTCACTCTTCCACTGACCTTAGAGTTAGATGAGTGGCAGATGAGACCTCTACCTTAGATGACAGGATATATCTTATAGCTCCCCTGCAGTCCCTTTCTGCCTCTGCATAGGAAGCTCTCTGCTGCTGCTCAGTAATATACAGGAAAGAGCACCGCAAAGGAACAACCCAAGTAACTCATCTCCTACCCAAGAGTGGAAACAGAGGTGACTATTAACCCCTTTGCTTACCCTAGACCACCAGAAATCGTACCAATAATCCTTTCATTTCCCTGGATCAAATTTCTTACCTACTAACGCTTTTCTTTACCTAAAACACCAAGGATATTCCCCATTAAAACCCTACTGCTGCAAACATCAATGGATCTGCATAGATCACCAATCATATGACCCATTAACCCCTTACTGCTCTAAGCCACCATTGATCCACCTATTAACCTTTTACCTGTTCTGAATTAGCAGGGATTCACCCCAACATTCCTGCACTGCCCTACACCATTAGCAATATGCCCCATTGATTATATACATATAAAAATGGGGCCACTAATAATGTACATTCAATAATACATCACAAAAAACATAACTAAAAAGGATAGGGTGACTGATAAGTAGTTTATACTAAATTTTTTTTTGGGATCACTGAGGGTACCATTTTTAAAGGGAAGGAGAGACAAATTGGACTCTCTCTAATGAACCCTACAGAACACTGGTTTCTCGCTAAATGCAAGAAACATGAGCTAACCACCTTGCATCACTGTACCAAGAGGACCATAGAATGTCCCTAGCAGAGGTATACCACAGAATAGTACCTACACTTTTTGCCTAGTGTTACTGCCAAGCTCATCTGGGGACAAATAAACCTCATGTGCACGCTTATGCACAACTGTAAAAGAACCAACTCGCTTATGGCAATGATTGTTGTCTATATGGTGGTGAATGCTTGCAGATTTTTGTTTATTAAAGCGACCCTTCGGACCTGGACAAACAAAGATGGCCGAACTGTTTCTCTGACAACCTAATGCACACTGTGAATTAGTATACATTGGTAATCTAAGACACTACGTGCTGCTCCTACTGGCTTGTACTGCTCACATGGACAACACTGGTTAATCAAAGCAGGTGTCGTGTTTTAGACTAATGATGTATACTAATGTATAGTGTGCCTTAGGTAGTCAGAGAAGCTGGTGTGACCATCTTTATTTGTCCAGGCCTGGACAGTCGCTTTAAACATTTTTAGCTAATCACATTGTCAGATCCACTTAATCAATTTTATATATTGTATGTCTAGTTGGATATTATATACCATTCATTTTAATGAATACCCATTGAAAGTTAATTTTTAATACTATACACTTATCACCCCATCTTTTCAGTTATGTCCATTAATACTTTCATCACCATAAAACAGCAGGCATATGATGATTTAACCCTTCACTGGCCGTGGCCACCTGAGATGTGGCGATTTACCCTTCCACTACCACAGACTAGTGTTTCTAAAATCCATTATATACATGTGCATACTGAATAGCCACATTATTAGAGATCCTGGTACTTTCATGATTGGAGCTTCCCTGTATGGAATTTAGACACATAACCTCAGAGTGCAGCATAAAGTCAATTGAGCAGGTTTACTGTGGACCCTTCATAGAAGCTGCTCAGAGCATGTCAGTACCTCCATCTAATTTGTAGTAACTACAAAAAGTGTCCAGGCTGCAGGGACCAATATTCATCACCTAGTGGAATCTACGCCACGACAAATTACTGCATTTCTTAAGGCTACAAGAGGTACAATGCACTACTAGATATATATATTCTTTGTCATCAGCGAAGTTCGGTTTTTTGGCAGGGAGGAAAACCATTTCACTGATCGTCTCAGGTTCACCCTGAGTCACTGTGGCCCGTTCAGTCTCAGGATCAGTGGGGGTCACAGAGGAGAAATTCATAGCAACCATAACTTAATGGCTTATCCTAGCTCTATGCCATCAATTTACAAGATGGGAATACACCCATAAATCCACTTGCCAACTTCTCTTAGGGATTGAATAAATACAGCAAGTGGCCATCGCTGTCAGAAGACAGTGGGAAGAGTACTATTTATGAATACAATGAACTCATAATCATCAGTCAGTTATACACCCTACTAATAAGCTATTATGCAAATACACCAATATTTTTGGTAACATTCAATCTTTAAGTATGAGTACACCTTTTCTTATCACTGTGGTTTGTACTTAATTTGTTTCCCTAAAACCTGCATGCATATACAAGCTTTAAAATATCTAGGTTACCACAATATATCGTAAAGGACCCTAAAACGGTGAAGGACTCACATGTACGTAAACAAAGGTAATGTGAATACATTTAAATGTGTATTTTTCTTAATCGGAGTGAATGGTTCCAATGTGGTTGTAGAATTATTGACTCCTAGCAGGAAAAGTAGAGGGTGGAAGTTGCAGTTTCTCCATTTCTTTAGTACATTACTATATATACTATTTTTTGTGTGCTACTATGTACTAATATATACATACAGTACAGGCTATACATCTGAACCTCTTTAGAATAAAAGGCAGAACAGGGTGGATGATAAAGATGTATTTCTTAGAAAATAATACAGCTTTTTCATTCAAAGAAAAATGTCTATAGAGTCCATGGTGGACTTGCAGACACACAGATACATTAAAAGCCATATAGAATATCCAGCTGATTGGTGTAGCTAAAATAACTACTTTTTTATTGACTTTTTCACACTAATAGTTTGAAGCAGCTTCCCTAAGTGTTAACAATATAATGTACTTTATTGTATTGTAATATCCTGCAATGCTTTAAACTACGAGGGTTACTGGTGTAAAAGCACAAGAGCCAGCACTGAAGTTCTGAAAATTTCCAAAAGCTTCTTTATAAACTTTTTAGTATGAATATAAATCTGAAATAAACATATCAATAAAGAAATGAAAACCTAGATAGAACTCCATCTACTATATACAATGCGATTCTGCACATCATATAGAGCAGTCTGTGTTAGCAGCAACAAAGTCTTCTCACACAACTTGTAAGGTACAATACTGCTCACAATATAGATTTCCAGTAAATTAATTGATAATACCTGGCTTTTCCAGTTTCTTATTCTCTCCTATACGAAAGTAATACAGGATGAAACATGAGATGAAATGAAACATTATGTTATAACATTGACCAGTACATATATACTGCATAATACTCAGGCGCTTTTGAGAGGGTTTCTGCTGGATTCTCCTGTTTCCTCTGACACTCCAGCAACATACTGGTAGATCAATTGACTTCCCTTGAAATTGGCCTTAAAGGGGTGTCCCACAAAAATATTGTTTACACTTAAATGCAGTATATAATGAAAAACAATTAAAAAATATATAAAAAAATGTTTCTATCCCCAGATATTCCAGGGTTAATAGCATCATCTGCTGTTTCTAATCTGTATCCACCTCAGTTAATGTACAAAGGTGATCATAACTACTCAGTCTTGCTTCTATATAGTAATGTTTTTTTTCTTATTACTTACTCAACATTTCTTCTGATATTAAAGAAGACACAGCAGCTTTAGAATCCGCAGCTCACCATACCAGAGACCTTTCCACATACCAATGGAGCAGAGTATAAAGACTTAGCAGATGTGACCACCTTGGAATAGTTGTGGAGGTGGAAAGAGAATAGAAACAGCAAGTGGCACTATTCTAACATTATTTCTAGAATATCTGGAGATAGAAACATTTTTCAGTATGTGTAAATGCAAACAATGTTTATCATTATGGGCTGTATTTAACTAGAAAGAATACTTCTGTGGGAAAGCCCCTTTAAGGTGGACATACACATGTGATGTACATCAGCCAATTTGAGCAGGTCCAGCCAATCTTCTTATGTGTATATGGATCTCCTGACTTTCCAGCGATGACAGATAATGGAGAAATAAGGATCTGGCAGTTGGACTTCAACTTCTTGGTCCTTTTGTGCTCCAGGAAATAAGGCACTGCTAGACGTGTCTGACAGCATCTTACTCCTCTCTCAACATTCAGAACACATGCGCACTTGGCCAAGCCAAGCATGGATATATATGGGGATGTCGAGTGGGATAACGATCTGCTTAACTCTATCAAATGTGTATGGACACTCTTACTTTCTATGTATAACAGCACTACATAGTATGACAATGTTAGCTAAATAAGGGGGGGGGGAATATAGCATGAATCTTGTAATCTGAAAATTTTAAGGGCCATCACTATATTAACTGTACTGTTCAGAAGCAGGTAAGGTAAACAATCCTTATTCTGTAACTAACGATATGTTCACATGTATGACAAAGGCTCCATTTGAAGCTTCTGTTTCCGATTCAGCACAAAGTGCCGGGCAAAACTGTTACTGTCATATTCTAGATCTAACTTTTCATTTTTCTTTGTTGTTTGGATCAACGGAAACCAAAAGTGCGTGTGTGAACCCAGCCTAAACCATTAAATTAATTTAAAGGCTACAGAGATAAAGATGACATACTACATGGTCATTTCTACATTTTCCACAGTATGTAACCAAACATTATACTGTAGATGACATATGTAACACATTGAACACATCAATTGTGAGTTAAATTTAACTACGGTAATAAATCATTAAAGGAGTTTTCTGGGATTAGAAAAGCATGATTACTTTGATCCACGAACAGTGCTACATCTGTCCATTGGTTGTGTGGGGTTGAGCTGCAATACCACACACAACCTGTGGACAGATGTAGTGCTATTTGCAGTTCAAAACAGTCATGTTTTTTCTAATCTTGGATACCTCTTATGAATAAACTGACACAAATGTAAACCAACTCTACTAACTTTAAAGGCTATTTGCACCTTCACACCCAATGCTTTATTGTGCTAATGCATCTGAAACATAAAGTGAAGCAACTCTGCAAAGAGTCTTAACTTCTATTACCACTTTATAATAGACTAGTTCTGCAGTTATACTATCTTTCATCAATCTTTAACTTCTTGGTAAAGGCCCTTTTAGACGAGCCGATTTATAGTTTGAATGAGCAATGACGTCATCGTTAGCTCAGTCAATCTCGTGCACTCTGTTTATACAGGCAGATACACCATTGGCTCGTTTAAAATAGAAATTGTTATGAATCGTTCAGTCTTTCACAATCGCTGTATGAGCGAATAAGAAGGACTGAATGAGCGATGTTTAAATTGACCGAGAAATGAATGAGCCAAAGATGAATTTAATGCCAGCATAAAATGAACGACGAAGAAAAAGTGCATGATTATTGTTCGTTGTTTGGTCGTTGGTTGAGGTTTAGACCGAACAACTATCGTTCACTTTTGCTCATTGATTTTTTGAACGATAATAGTTCTGTCTAAAAGCAGCGTAACATATGTTTGTGAGCTTATCAACATGACTGCAGGGTTGGACTACACAGGGTTTGTCTGTAGTTTTTTGCTGTGGAGACAAATAGCTTCTACATAGAAACAGGGAACACAAGATGATGAAAAAATGTTTACTCAAGACTACTTGCTGAGTTGCTTGATTTTTTAATTTCAATTAAATTGCGACAATTTAAAGCATATTGTGAAGGTGGGCATTGTCTTTAAAGAAGACATTTAATTATTAGAAGTCTGATTATTTATGATAAACTACTCACCACGTTTTTCATCTGAGCCTAAGAAGGAAAAATAAATGCATTACTTTTTAATAACAATTGTATCTATTTTTATGTTATAGCGTAATATAAACTATGCCTCTGCAGCACCACCTATAGGAAGGCAGCATTCCTGCAAGTCCTTGTCAGACCTTTTAACAAGCCTTGTAAAAATGATTTGGGATATCAGCCAAAGCCAGTGTCTTATCCAGCAGAAAAAAAAGATATAACCGTGTACAGACAGATTGCTTCAGGATTTTTTGACCCTCATCAGTGTGCAGTAGGTTGCTCAGCTTGGCTGGGTGACAAGTCTATGAGATGGGTCAGAAAGGGTATAGTTTCTCCTTAGGGAACGCACCTAGAAGGTGTGAGGAGACTTATAAGGCCATGCATGCCTCTGGGAAACGGATGCCAATGGAAAGATGGAACAATTCCTCTACAGCACCACTTGTCAGAAGGCAGCATTCCTGCAACTCAATGTGAAACCTTTTAACAGTCCTTGTAACAATAAAGGAAGTGATCACCTCTTCATGCTTTTCTCATACCTCCCATGTCTTATGAATTCTTTCTCACTATGACATACTTTAACAATTTCAAATGCTCACTGAAAACTTACATCTTTTGTCAAGCATAAAACCTGCCCTAAGGAGTCCCTCAACTGGTATTCCAATATAGTCTTCACCTGGCATGTCTAAAACGGCTTATTCCATTCTACGACCTCCATATACATTTTCTATTCCTTATAGATTGTAAGCTTGTATGAGAAGGGCTCCTATTCATTGTACAGTATCCTATAATCAATGTTTTGCTTGTCTGTACAAACTGTATTTTACTATAGCTACAATGTGTTATCCCAATATTATGCTATGTGAAGATCTACAGGAGTTAATAATGCTATACAAAAATATTTTTATGTTAAAAATGGTGAATTAAAGAAATTACCTGAATCATTCTTTTTGCCTGTATAACATAAAGCATAACATAAAGGTTGTTGTACAAATATTTTTTTATACAAATATATATTGTAATTGCAATTTAGTTGATGCAAGTGTTGACAAATATTACTTTAAAATATTAAAGGGAACCTGTCAGGTGCTTTAAGCTATGCCAGCTGAAGGCACCATGCTGTATTACACTAATCTCGGTGATCTGTTTCTTATGTCAATATGTGCTGCAGCTTTTTAAAATTCCCATTTCTAAGCTTGCAGCCCAAAATACTCACTGATATTCATGTATTCATGCTCCCTTGGCCCTATCCCTCCTTTCAGTTGCTGATAGACACCTGCCTGTATCTTGCCTGGATACTTTTTTTAACAGTACAATATACTGGTACTTTAAAATATACTTTTTGTTTACAATGGCAGACAGATGTAAAAATATAGTATGTTTGCATACTTTTTGTAACTAAGTTTATTGAAGAATAACAAACTTTATATTCAATGTCCCTATATTGTACATAAACTTCAATTGGTAGGCCATCTGGACCCAGTGCCTTTCCCTTGGCTATGGATCACAAGGCTTTTTGATTTGAGGTGATAGGGCAGTTTAGTAAAGAGATGTGGTGCTAAGAAAGCTGTGGGAAGGTAATGGTAGCCAATAGAGATGAGCAAACGTACTCGGTAAGGGCGATTTCGCAATCAAGCACCGCGATTTTCGAGTACTTCACTACTCGGGTGAAAAGTACTCGGGTGCGCTGTGGGTGAGCGGGGGGTTGCAGCGGGGAGTGGGGGGGAGAGGGAGAGAGAGAGAGGGCTCCCCCCTGTTCCCCGCTGCTACCCCCCACTCCCCTCTGCAACCCCCCGCCCCACAGCGCACTCGAGTACTTTTCACCTGAGTAGTGAAGTACTCAAAAATCGCAGTGCTCGATTGCGAAATCGCCCTTACCGAGTACGTTCGCTCATCTCTAGTAGCCAAGTAATCTCTTAATTCCTCTACACTTTAAATAATCTGCGATTGATTTAGAGCACTATAATATTGTCTAAATCTGTTAAGTATATCTAGGGGTTCAGAAAGTATAGTATTATCAGAGGTTTGTATCTTCAGAATAGGGGGCGGAAGATGAATTCTGGTGAACCATATGTGCTAGTAATTTACAGGATTGGTTACCCAGCGCAAAAAATTATTGTCTTTCACATGAGATGGAAATAGTCTAAGCAGACATTTCTGTGTCACAATATTATCCCTATCGGGTTTGAATTCCACGCCTATTAAAATCCATACGTCTTTATTTCAAGACCACAAGATTAAATTCCGGAGCAGAAAGCAATGACACGGGTACCCGCAGCCCATTGGCTACAGATTGAACGGCCTACATTGACTTCAATGGAGGCGAATGCGGCAAAATAGAGTATGCTGTAATTTTTCTTCCGCTCATGGAACACGCAATTCGTATCCGTGAGTGTGAACGAAAAGGTACATGCTTTACAATGGCAGGCTTTTGCAGCAGATCCACTGAGCGAACGACAATCGCAGAATCCGCAATCGGAATATACCTGTGTGAGCCTGACCTAAAATAGAAGTCATTATTTGCAATGGGTCTATTTACAAGGGTGATTTTTCTCTCGCAGTGATGCTGCAAGATAGGCAAATCGAGGTATGTTCTAGCTTTTGAGCGATATCCCCCATTATCTATGTGAAAAAAAATTGCATTGTGCTCACATGCAGATCTAATTTTCATGTGAGTGTAATAATTTTACCTATTGAAAGAGCATTTGATTTTCACCCATGTAAAAATCGCATGTTTGGCAATGTGTTTCCTCCTGAATACATCGCACTCACAGGGAAAATGACAGTAATACAAGCGCCGTATTAGTCCAAGTTTCTCAGGCCAATATCACACTCGCTCATGTAAATATGGCCTAATACAGAATTATATTTGTCTCAAAGCAGGCAAATACTGATTGATTTTTTTTCTGGAACTGGTAGGAAACAATACTTTCTGGTGACAGTTACATATTTTCCATCCATCACAAAAGTAGTAGACAGTCCTTTGTAGTCATAATCATTATTACTATGAACAGTGGCATAGCTATAGGGGTCGCAATTATGACACAGGCCTGATCCTAGGAGCCCCAAAGGGTCCCTGCACTGCAATGATGGTTATCGCAACTTTCCTGTGCTCCCACTCCAGTTCCCGATCACTCACACAGAAGTTACTTTAATTTCTACACACAGGCAGACGCAGGGAACCCAGTACTGGGGGACACAGAGTGGGGGTCATAGTATATAGGATGGAGAACATAAAGAGGTTATAGCATATATGAGGGTCACATGGGGTTCATAGTATATAAGTGGCACGGTGGGGGTGTTATAGTTTCAGTATATTGGTAATGTTCCTTTATAGTAAGCTTATAATTTTTGAATTTGTTTTAAATTCAGCAAAGGTATGGTGGTCTTATCCAGTTACACTATAGTGATATTATTTAGTCATGGTGTAGGGCTATTATCCAGTCAGAGTATAGTTATATTATTTAGTCACAGTATGGTGCTGTACCTAAGGTGAACTTTTGCACCTAGGTCCATGAGCCCTTAGCTGGGTGAAGTGAGAGCTGGCTGACACCTTTAAAGGGGTTGTCCCGCGGCAGCAAGTGTGGTTATACACTTCTGTATGGCCATATTAATGCACTTTGTAATATACATCGTGCATTAAATATGAGCCATACAGAAGTTATACACTTACCCCCTCCGGTGCTGGCATCCTCGTCTCCATGGCGCCGACTAACGCTGCCTTCTCCTTCCATTAGACGCGCTTGCGCTGTGCGGTCTTCTGCTCTGTTCAATGGGGTCGCTCCGGCGTGCTCACGCCGCCGAGGTCTTCTGCGCATGCGCAGACCAGCTCTCCGGCGCGAGCACGCAGGAGCGGCCCCATTGAACACAGCAGAAGACCGCACAGCGCAAGCGCGTCTAATGGAAGGAGAAGGCAGCGTTAGTCGGCGCCATGGAGACGAGGACGCCAGCACCGGAGGGGGTAAGTGTATAACTTCTGTATGGCTCATATTTAATGCACGATGTATATTACAAAGTGCATTAATATGGCCATACAGAAGTGTATAACCACACTTGCTGCCGCGGGACAACCCCTTTAATCTGAAGCTGTACTGCAGTTAAGGCAATATTAGCAAGGACATATCTCATAGGTCCTTGGTTACTGAAATGCCTTCCTGCATATGAGATTTAAGATGCAAGATACATTCCTGGTTGGGAAATGGTTAATCATTCAAATCAAGAGAAAGCAAGAAAGCCCATTTCAAATACGCAGTGAGTACACGTTTCATGTGAATTTTCGCAATCCAATTGATTTCAATGGCCTCTTTCAATGCATAATATGCACCAAAATAGGATATGATATGTCTGAACCTATTGAATTCAATGAGTGCTATACAGTCCGTATTATGCACGTAAAAAGTATGTGCAAAATACAGAGCGTATTTACGTCAGTCATCACACTACAGCACTGCAAAGCAGCAGTGCTAACAACTAAGCCACTACACCTTGTAACACTGGTGTTTGATGGACAACATCTGCATGGAGATTGTATATTCTCTTTGTGTTTATTCTTCTTGCTGTTCTATTTTTCTGGCAATGAAAGAACAAGTGTGGTGGCTTACATCTGATCAAGGGTGATGGCTGTATGGAGTTTTTAAAGTTGATGTTGCCCTTGATGACATTTGAATGTAGGACCCTAACATTGTAAGGCAACAGTGCTAACCACTGAGCCACATTTATTGAAGAGCCACCATCAGCAGAAAGAAAAAAACTGATTTTCTTCAAGTTCCCTCCACCTCTTATTAAGTACAAAGCAATAAAAACAATCCATTTGTATTCTGTTTCCAAAACTGAAAAAAATGCAGCTGTCTGCGCTTTTGATCCAGTGTAAAATATGGAATGGAGACGGAGAATGCAAAAACGGATTGAAACTGAAGACCTTCTGCTTCAATACGTTTCTATGGGCTTGAAAACAGAAAGGTTTATTTTCCATTTTGCTGTTCCCCTGATGGATCAGCAAACCGAAAGGAAAATGCTAGTGTGAAAAGGCCATTAGATGGAGAACTAACATAATTTACACATAACATGAAATAATAAGAGAGAAAATATTGTAATAACTTGTAACTATATTTTGAAAATAAATCAATATAGGATATCCAATCAAGGAATGCTTAAGATCGGATATCATATATTTTGCTTAAATTGCAAACTGTTAAAATAGCATAGTATGTTTCTTTCAGACTCGTAGAATCTGCTAAGAAATACAGAACAAATACAATCATGCTAAACTCACCTGAGCAGGAACAAATCTGGAGAAGCAGAACAAGGAGACCTAAAGATACAAATGTTTTCAAATGCATTTTTAGACCTCGAAGTCCAACATGAGTATCATGGGCTCTCACAGATTTGCTCTACAGGTAGCTTTTATACAACTTGTATTTTCCGGTTTATTTGCATAAAAGCATCACACCTCTAAATCAGAACATCTATGCAAACACTGGTTTCTGCCAGTATGCAACTTTAATTTTCATGCTTCCCCAGCATTGTTTGCTGAACTTACTGCAATGTCAATACAATACTTAATTTAATTTTTGCCTTAATAATCCTACTCTGTATATTATGAAATTAAGCAGCCCTTCAGAATATGAAGACGTAGCATAAATTTTATAAGGGTTATCCACAGGTTGACATGGTTGGTCACTGTACAAGGAGAATTCAGATTTAAAGACAGAACCTGGTTATTGCAATCAAAGCATGCTATTTTTAAGGTCACTTTATAACAGGGGCATATCTAAAAAAAAGGCTGCTCCCACCTCACTTATGTACATTTGTGAACCCCATGTAAAACGTCCCATGTTCAGGTAGGCACATACTTTCCGTGTCAAGTCGAGCAAAGGAATTGCTATGTCGCTAAATGTGCCCTTACCCTTACAGGCTTAGGAATAGTGTGACAAACAGCTAAGCACTGATATGTTACTACCCCAGACCAGACCCCACGTTAATTTTGCATACCATATATACAAGGTGCAAATGTTATCACCATTCATGTTACCGCCATACTGTCACTGAGCAAAACCCACTATGCCAAGGCCAACATACAAATAATGACACTATATAAGAGCCAGATAATACCGCCACACCATGATCACATATTACCATTACACAGTGACAGAATAATACTATTATATAAAACAGTCAAAATAAAGAGAGGAAGAGCAGAACACCTTTCGGTTTGCGGAGCTCAAGTTGAGATGGAGGGCAAACAATCCCAACTATATGACTAATCAGCTGATTGTCAAGTGCTGCCAGCCTAGTTTATAGTAGCATGATTAAATAGGATAGGAGGGGCGAGAGAGATGTAGGCTCTGGAGTTACCTGTTGGTGGATTCCAAATATTGATGGAATAGACACAGTAAAATCAGTAAATCAGAAATGTACTTTATTTAAAACCAGGAAGTAATGCATTTCAGACAATTGGATTACTAATGGACCGAATATAGTATAAAAAGTACGGAAAAAAGAAGAGACCGGTGTATACATTTTAAAAAAGTCAGAGTATAAAAATAATGTATCACAAAATACTGATCCCCATTACTATATTATATATATATATATATATATATATATATATATATATATATATATGTCTAAAATTATGTCTAAAAAGAATATCTAAAAAATCAAAATATGAAATAAGACAATGGCTATAAATAAAACTATAGAGCTAAAAATATTATACAGAACTGATGCACGTTGTAAGACTTTAAAAAACGCACTAAGAGGGATGCTGTATGCAAATATGTTCAACAATACATTTTAGTGTCTATATTTGAAGCATGCAAAATAAAATATGAAGTAATCTTCAAATGTGTACTGTAAAATACACCATTTCTGAGTTTCCTTACATGATACAATATAAAGAGTAATAATATACAGAAACTTGTTGGAGCCAACTATTCCTATTGTAATATCATTTTGAAGATTCTGCACATCAGTAATATAAGTGCATATATATAATTCAGTAGCTGTGTTTTTAGGGAAGATAAGTGTTTGTGCATGTAAATATGTAGATTTGCAGATCCAAATAGTATGCCTGCTGCTTCTGCCCCATTACTGTACTTAGTGATGCTGAATGCCCCCAAATACTATGTTGCCAAAATAAAAGTGTCCAAGGACGTGGATACAGATAATAGTAGCGGTGTATCTAGAAGATGCTGAGTCCGAAAGCAAACTTAACTATAAGAAATGTGCATGGGCAGGGAAGGCATCAGGTCCCAGACCAGACCCCAAAATCTAGCCAGACGACAAACCAGACCCTTATAATTAATGTAGATCCCCAATTAGACCCCTATAATTAATTCAGACCCCAAATGAGACCCCATTTTTTCTATGAATGTCTAAAAACGTTGAAAGGTTTAATCCTTGCTACTTTGAACGGTTAGCTCAGAAGTATTAACCTCACTTTTAGGACCCAAAGATATAAATTCATAAAAATTAACTTTTAATAAATATTGCTTAAAAACCTTATGGACACACAAACAACAAAAAAAAAAAAAAAAATCCACTATCCGGTAGGGAATGTGAAATTGTATCATACAGTAACACTTCAAGATCAGTATCGATCTTGGACGTTTTCTTTATTATGTCTTTTACGTCCAAAAGATAGCTCTTTTTTTGGGGGGGTTTCTTGGTTTTAATGTTCCAAAAAACCTATGCATTTTTTCCGAACCTGAACATGATGTCGTAATCAGCCGGAATCTACATGCAACTCATATAGTCCAATGTATAATAGACATGAGATGTTTTTATGTACAGAATAGACCTTGTAATTGCCCAGATGTTTTTATGTACAAAATAGACCTTGTAATTGCCCTACGCGTTTCGCCCACTGCGTGGGCTCCTCAGGGGCTCAAGTATCTCCTGGGATGATTCCCTGGAGAAAGGGTTATCAGTCATCAACTGAGTATAGAAAATTGTTTATAGATTAGGACTATAATCCATTAGAGGCAATGAGTAAGTATAGGTAAGGTACTGTATTGAATTAGCACCCCACTATGAGGAGTGATCGCTGCAATAATACCTCTTAAGCTGATATGCGGTACTTAATAACCTAATAATATTTCCTAGAGGAACAGTGCCCAGTTATCACTTAGAGTGATGTCTTGGTCAATACCCAGATAGTCTGCGCACTAAAAAAAGGTTCCCCAGGTAATACATCGCTGTCTATTAGATCCTTTTAGTAGGTGAGTTTTGATATACTCAAAAGCTATCAATAGAATAGCTCCCACTAAATAGGGTTTTTCTGCAGTCAGGCAAATTCTCAGCCTAGTGAAGGGTTGTAAGGTTTCCCCCCCTATCAGGATCAGATAAAGCAGAATGAAATCATAAAATAAATAGAACAAGCGGCAGCATGACAGTCCTGGTGGTGGACTGCCAGCATACTGAATCCTTGTAGCCTAGCTTCTTAAATAAGGCTTGCATAGCTACACCCATTAAGGGTGTGTACCCCACAGCGGCCAATCCACACAGCAGGTATACTAATGCAACGCCCATACACATCCTGGTAACCATGGTAATCAAGTGGAACACAATCGCTTTAAAAAATACTTCTTCCTCCTTTATGAACATTAGTAATTGACGTTTTCTTTACCTGGGAGATGTAGCATGAGTCCTCCCTGCACATTGCTAAATGGCACAGCATCTTTGATGAAGTAAAAGGTTCGTTTTGATCAGTGGCTTCCTGGGAGCAATAGGTCATGTGACCTGCTCCCGGTCACCTGACCATACGCATCACGTCGTGACATCATCACGGGGCGTGGTTTGGAGGGGGGCTGGCTGAGTGTCAGAGCTCATGTCATGTGATCGCATACATCATCTAGTGATGCGGCCGCCTCATTAGCACATTACATCCCGCCCCCCCGGCATCCAATGCTAGAGGAACAGTTTTAATCTATCACAAGGGGCGGAACAAAGCAGGCCCATGTAAATCTGCATCGCATGATCGCATAATCGCTCAAGCATCTCTGATTTAACCCTTTAATATCATTTAAGGCTCCGTTTAAGCATTCCATGGTATTAAATCAGTTGGAAGCCTTGGAGAAGGTAGAGATCAATGAGCTAATTCAGATTCATATTGCATGAGCCCACAGCTGTTTCCTTAGTCATAATCCTCCAACTTCTTTCTTCCATTATGCTATGTTGATTAACCTAGATGGATCTCGTATCTGACTCTTATCGTATAGTCCCTTTTCAAAAGGAATAGATATCAATTCGCATGATAATATTGCTTCAATATCACTAAAGGGCCACTTATATAAGATGCCTCATATGTACATGCCATTATAGTAATGTACTTGTGTATAATTGTGCACATTCATTGCTCCCAAGCAATTGTATTTTTATCATGATGGTGTGTACCTCTGTTAAAAAGAGGTAAAGCACATAATTCCTGAGAAGGATTTATTGTGTTCATACTCGTCAACCTATTAAAGGGATGGTGTATAGCGTCCAAAACTGCTTATATAAGACTTATATGCATGTTTAGATGTTCATAAGATTTTATGATGCAAAATAATTGATGGTAAACGCACTAGTTGTACTGGCGCAATGATTACAAGACTTCTGATGGAACAACCATGCATAAATGCATAAGTTCAGGCAAATGACAACTGGGGCTATAATTACAGTGAAATACATGTCCCAATATGCATAGATTTCAGATAGATGTCAGACGAAGCTGTTGAAGGATATACTCTCATTTAGCCCAAGAGGGATGACTGACTGCATGCGGAAGATCCAGCTCGTTTCTTTCTGTAGTAATAATTTGTCTAAGTCACCTCTGCGACCATCCGGTCGGATCGTTTCAATTCCCTGGAATCGTATTTGTGTAATGTCCCCACCATGCACTTCCCACATGTGGGATGCCACTGGTGTGCTTTCGTGGTGCCTGATATTCCCTACATGATCTAGTATGCGGCGGCGGAATTGCCGATTCGTCTTGCCCACATAGTCACGTGGGCATGTGCAGGTTGCCAGATATATTACATTTGTTGAACGACAATTTATAAATTCACGATTCGTGTATTCAACTGAGGTTACTGAACAACAGAATTTGGGGCTTTTTTTAATAAACGTACAAGCAGCACAGTTCGAACATGGAAATGTTCCCAAGAATCTGTGTCTACCCAGCCACATTGTGCTAGGGATGTTGGATTTCAAGTGACTCCTCACCAACCTATCACGTAGATTACGTCCTCTTCTGAACGTGATTGATGGAATGGTCGGTAAGACTTCTCGCAGATCCTCATCGTCCCTTAGGATATCCCAGAAACTCGTGAGGATCTGTCTGATTTTGGAGGCACCTGTATCGTAGGTGCCTATAATGCGGAGCACGTCTGATTGTTCCCTTTGACGGGGCTGTAGTAATTGAGATCTTGTTTGTTGTGCTGCATGATCATATGCTTCGTCTATTAAGATTTCAGGGTAGCCCCTTTCTTTGAAACGTGTGGCAAGTTTGTTTCCTTCCATCATATAGTCCTTCTCCAAGGAACAGTTCCTGCGAATCCGCAGGAACTGACCTTTGGGTATACCACGTTTGAGCGGATACGGATGATGGCTATGCCAGGTTAGTAAGGAATTGGTGGCTGTTTCCTTACGAAAATTAGTTGTTATTAGCATGCCATCCTCACCCTTGGAAATTCTCAGATCCAGGAACGTGATGGTAGATGAATCGCATTCCGCAGTAAATTTTAAATTCAGGTTGTTGTTGTTCAGTTTTTCCACAAACATCTCAAAGTCGATTTTACTCCCTGTCCACAGAATGAAAATATCATCGATATACCTAGCCCATGTTAGAATGTTACCAGTTTGAGACACATTTTCCTCTGAAAATACGAATTTCTCCTCCCACCAGCCCAGGAGCAAGTTAGCATACGATGGGGCACACGATGTCCCCATCGCGGTGCCCCTGAGCTGGTGGAAGAAGTGTCCCCGAAATAGGAAGTAGTTATGTGTCAGCACATAGCTAAGTAGCTCCCTCACAAAGATGTTATGTTCTGTGAAGTGGACTCCTTTTTGATCCAAAAAGTGTGCTACAGCTTTTAGTCCAAGATCATGGGGGATTGAGCTGTAAAGACTTTCCACGTCAAGGGTTGCCAACAAAACATGTGTCTCGACGTGAATGCCGTCCAGTTGACGTAGCATGTCAAGCGTATCCTCGACATGCGACGGGAGCGCCGAGACGAACGGTCTTAATATTTTGTCAATGTATATGCTGGCATTTTGGGAGATGTTGTTTATCCCGGAGACGATTGGTCGACCCCGTAACGGTGACAGCCCTTTGTGGACCTTAGGTAGTATATAAAAGGTAGCCACTCTCGGGTGTTTAGGTATTAGATATTCAAATTCGGATGGGCTGATTAGTTTCTTCATCAGCGCTTTCTCCACAATTGAGAGTAACTGTTTGGAATATAGTACCGTCGGGTCTGATGGTAATCTCTCATATGTATTTTTGTCTTGTAGTAGTGTTAAACAGACATCTGAATATTGCGTTTTGTTCATGATGACAATATTCCCGCCTTTATCAGACGGTTTCAGGACAATATTTTCGTCATTTTCCAATGACTTGAGGGCTGACATTTCTTTCTGGGACATGTTTGTGGTTTTCCTGAACTCTTTCTGATCTATATTTCTGATTTCTTTCATAACAATTCGCTCAAATGTGTCCAAAAGCGGGCTATGCAGAGCTGAAGGATTTGATGCGTTTTTTAATTTTAATTGGGTAAATGGACCCTGGCCTGGGATGGAGTTCATTTCGTTTTCCAATTGTTGGAGATCGCGCAGGATCGGCATATCAGTGGCGGACAGGCCATACTCTAAGGCTCTTTTTTTGTCCTGCTGTATATGAAACTTTTTCCATCTAAGTTTGCGCATGAAGAGGGAGATGTCCTTCACCCAGACGAACGGGTTGTAGGAGCTCGTCGGGACGAAGGACAGCCCCCTCTCCAAAACGCTCACCTCCTCTGCGGATAATACTCGATCTGACAAATTAATAACTTGCAGTTTGTCATGCGTTGTGTCATTATTTTGGGCGTGTCTAAATTTGTCATTTGCCTGGGTAAGGGTTAATTTCCTTTTCTTTCTCGTAGCATATAGCGTGGCATGGTTGGTCCTAAAAAACCAGTGTCATTTGTGTTAGTGGGATAGCGGTTCCTTCCTCTACCTTTAGACTGGAATCTGCCTCTCCCCCGGCGAGAGTAGATATTGATCCTGTCTCTTGATAAGCTTTCATTTTCTGAATAGTCCGTATCGGAGGAACTGATCTCCATATCCGATCTGGATCTATTCAGTGTGTAGGCTCTGTTCTCCTTGAAATCAAGCATGTCACGATTGAATTGACTATGCTTTCTCTCCTTAATTTGCAGAGTAAATTTTTCGATGTTATTTTGTAAACCTCTTTCTTTCAGAGAATACTCAGGATCATTTACAAATTTTTTCGCCCGTTCGAGAGATTCGTCTAGAGCTTGCTGGCTCTTAGTCAATATAGATTTTTCTTCAGTGATTAATAACTGGATAAATCGTAAAGAGGACTCCGTCGCCTCTTTCTCCCACTTAGTCATAAATTCATTATTCCTGAGTCTGGGGGGTGGTAATATCGAGCTGCGTAGTCCTCTAGGGACTATTTTGTTTTCTGCATAGCGTTGCAAGCCCTGAACCTCCCACCATCCTCGCGTGTATTCGCGATAATGTTTCGTTAATTGTTTGAAGCAGGTATGTATGTCAGTACTGCTAGTGCGTGGGTCAAAACCCTCTTCCGAAAATACACTGTTGGCCTCATTGGTCCAAATCTCAGTGTCGAGCTTCCGCGACAAAAAGCCTGCCATAACTATAGAAAACCACTTCACAGAGGCAGTAAGGTCCCAATTACTTAATTAAGCTCACTTTTAGGACCCAAAAATATAAATTCATAAAAATTAACTTTTAATAAATATTGCTTAAAAACCTTATGGACACACAAACAACAACAAAAAAAAAAAAAAAAATCCACTATCCGGTAGGGAATGTGAAATTGTATCATACAGTAACACTTCAAGATCAGTATCGATCTTGGACGTTTTCTTTATTATGTCTTTTACGTCCAAAAGATAGCTCTTTTTTGGGGGGGGTTTCTTGGTTTTAATGTTCCAAAAAACCTATGCATTTTTTCCGAACCTGAACATGATGTCGTAATCAGCCGGAATCTACATGCAACTCATATAGTCCAATGTATAATAGACATGAGATGTTTTTATGTACAGAATAGACCTTGTAATTGCCCAGATGTTTTTATGTACAAAATAGACCTTGTAATTGCCCTACGCGTTTCGCCCACTGCGTGGGCTCCTCGGGGGCTCAAGTATCTCCTGGGATGATTCCCTGGAGAAAGGGTTATCAGTCATCAACTGAGTATAGAAAATTTTTATAGATTAGGACTATAATCCATTAGAGGCAATGAGTAAGTATAGGTAAGGTACTGTATTGAATTAGCACCCCACTATGAGGAGTGATCGCTGCAATAATACCTCTTAAGCTGATATGCGGTACTTAATAACCTAATAATATTTCCTAGAGGAACAGTGCCCAGTTATCACTTAGAGTGATGTCTTGGTCAATACCCAGATAGTCTGCGCACTAAAAAAAGGTTCCCCAGGTAATACATCGCTGTCTATTAGATCCTTTTAGTAGGTGAGTTTTGATATACTCAAAAGCTATCAATAGAATAGCTCCCACTAAATAGGGTTTTTCTGCAGTCAGGCAAATTCTCAGCCTAGTGAAGGGTTGTAAGGTTTCCCCCCCTATCAGGATCAGATAAAGCAGAATGAAATCATAAAATAAATAGAACAAGCGGCAGCATGACAGTCCTGGTGGTGGACTGCCAGCATACTGAATCCTTGTAGCCTAGCTTCTTAAATAAGGCTTGCATAGCTACACCCATTAAGGGTGTGTACCCCACAGCGGCCAATCCACACAGCAGGTATACTAATGCAACGCCCATACACATCCTGGTAACCATGGTAATCAAGTGGAACACAATCGCTTTAAAAAATACTTCTTCCTCCTTTATGAACATTAGTAATTGACGTTTTCTTTACCTGGGAGATGTAGCATGAGTCCTCCCTGCACATTGCTAAATGGCATAGCATCTTTGATGAAGTAAAAGGTTCGTTTTGATCAGTGGCTTCCTGGGAGCAATAGGTCATGTGACCTGCTCCCGGTCACCTGACCATACGCATCACGTCGTGACATCATCACGGGGCGTGGTTTGGAGGGGGGCTGGCTGAGTGTCAGAGCTCATGTCATGTGATCGCATACATCATCTAGTGATGCGGCCGCCTCATTAGCACATTACATCCCGCCCCCCCGGCATCCAATGCTAGAGGAACAGTTTTAATCTATCACAAGGGGCGGAACAAAGCAGGCCCATGTAAATCTGCATCGCATGATCGCATAATCGCTCAAGCATCTCTGATTTAACCCTTTAATATCATTTAAGGCTCCGTTTAAGCATTCCATGGTATTAAATCAGTTGGAAGCCTTGGAGAAGGTAGAGATCAATGAGCTAATTCAGATTCATATTGCATGAGCCCACAGCTGTTTCCTTAGTCATAATCCTCCAACTTCTTTCTTCCATTATGCTATGTTGATTAACCTAGATGGATCTCGTATTTGACTCTTATCGTATAGTCCCTTTTCAAAAGGAATAGATATCAATTCGCATGATAATATTGCTTCAATATCACTAAAGGGCCACTTATATAAGATGCCTCATATGTACATGCCATTATAGTAATGTACTTGTGTATAATTGTGCACATTCATTGCTCCCAAGCAATTGTATTTTTATCATGATGGTGTGTACCTCTGTTAAAAAGAGGTAAAGCACATAATTCCTGAGAAGGATTTATTGTGTTCATACTCGTCAACCTATTAAAGGGATGGTGTATAGCGTCCAAAACTGCTTATATAAGACTTATATGCATGTTTAGATGTTCATAAGATTTTATGATGCAAAATAATTGATGGTAAACGCACTAGTTGTACTGGCGCAATGATTACAAGACTTCTGATGGAACAACCATGCATAAATGCATAAGTTCAGGCAAATGACAACTGGGGCTATAATTACAGTGAAATACATGTCCCAATATGCATAGATTTCAGATAGATGTCAGACGAAGCTGTTGAAGGATATACTCTCATTTAGCCCAAGAGGGATGACTGACTGCATGCGGAAGATCCAGCTCGTTTCTTTCTGTAGTAATAATTTGTCTAAGTCACCTCTGCGACCATCCGGTCGGATCGTTTCAATTCCCTGGAATCGTATTTGTGTAATGTCCCCACCATGCACTTCCCACATGTGGGATGCCACTGGTGTGCTTTCGTGGCGCCTGATATTCCCTACATGATCTAGGATGCGGCGGCGGAATTGCCGATTCGTCTTGCCCACATAGTCACGTGGGCATGTGCAGGTTGCCAGATATATTACATTTGTTGAACGACAATTTATAAATTCACGATTCGTGTATTCAACTGAGGTTACTGAACAACAGAATTTGGGGCTTTTTTTAATAAACGTACAAGCAGCACAGTTTGAACATGGAAATGTTCCCAAGAATCTGTGTCTACCCAGCCACATTGTGCTAGGGATGTTGGATTTCAAGTGACTCCTCACCAACCTATCACGTAGATTACGTCCTCTTCTGAACGTGATTGATGGAATGGTCGGTAAGACTTCTCGCAGATCCTCATCGTCCCTTAGGATATCCCAGAAACTCGTGAGGATCTGTCTGATTTTGGAGGCACCTGTATCGTAGGTGCCTATAATGCGGAGCACGTCTGATTGTTCCCTTTGACGGGGCTGTAGTAATTGAGATCTTGTTTGTTGTGCTGCATGATCATATGCTTCGTCTATTAAGATTTCAGGGTAGCCCCTTTCTTTGAAACGTGTGGCAAGTTTGTTTCCTTCCATCATATAGTCCTTCTCCAAGGAACAGTTCCTGCGAATCCGCAGGAACTGACCTTTGGGTATACCACGTTTGAGCGGATACGGATGATGGCTATGCCAGGTTAGTAAGGAATTGGTGGCTGTTTCCTTACGAAAATTAGTTGTTATTAGCATGCCATCCTCACCCTTGGAAATTCTCAGATCCAGGAACGTGATGGTAGATGAATCGCATTCCGCAGTAAATTTTAAATTCAGGTTGTTGTTGTTCAGTTTTTCCACAAACATCTCAAAGTCGATTTTACTCCCTGTCCACAGAATGAAAATATCATCGATATACCTAGCCCATGTTAGAATGTTACCAGTTTGAGACACATTTTCCTCTGAAAATACGAATTTCTCCTCCCACCAGCCCAGGAGCAAGTTAGCATACGATGGGGCACACGATGTCCCCATCGCGGTGCCCCTGAGCTGGTGGAAGAAGTGTCCCCGAAATAGGAAGTAGTTATGTGTCAGCACATAGCTAAGTAGCTCCCTCACAAAGATGTTATGTTCTGTGAAGTGGACTCCTTTTTGATCCAAAAAGTGTGCTACAGCTTTTAGTCCAAGATCATGGGGGATTGAGCTGTAAAGACTTTCCACGTCAAGGGTTGCCAACAAAACATGTGTCTCGACGTGAATGCCGTCCAGTTGACGTAGCATGTCAAGCGTATCCTCGACATGCGACGGGAGCGCCGAGACGAACGGTCTTAATATTTTGTCAATGTATATGCTGGCATTTTGGGAGATGTTGTTTATCCCGGAGACGATTGGTCGACCCCGTAACGGTGACAGCCCTTTGTGGACCTTAGGTAGTATATAAAAGGTAGCCACTCTCGGGTGTTTAGGTATTAGATATTCAAATTCGGATGGGCTGATTAGTTTCTTCATCAGCGCTTTCTCCACAATTGAGAGTAACTGTTTGGAATATAGTACCGTCGGGTCTGATGGTAATCTCTCATATGTATTTTTGTCTTGTAGTAGTGTTAAACAGACATCTGAATATTGCGTTTTGTTCATGATGACAATATTCCCGCCTTTTTTTTTTTTTTTTTGTTGTTTGTGTGTCCATAAGGTTTTTAAGCAATATTTATTAAAAGTTAATTTTTATGAATTTATATTTTTGGGTCCTAAAAGTGAGCTTAATTAAGTAATTGGGACCTTACTGCCTCTGTGAAGCAGAAGTATTAACCCATTAAATGCTAGAGAGCAGTGTGGGAGACTTCTGGCCCTGGATTCCAGGAATGATAGCAATGAGTATTTTGTGGCATATGGACTGTTTTGGAGTGTGATCTATGCCCAGTTTGCAACCTGAGTGGAAGCTGAGTGCAGGGTTGAGTGAATGAGATAGATCAGCCTGTTACAGTTGCATTCAAGTGTCTCAAACTTTTGTGACAATCTCTTTTTTGTGATTTTTTTGTAATGTTAACGTAGGGACTCACAATACATTAAGACCTTTGACACAGGTTGTAAGCTTGCTTGTTTTAGCCAAAATGTCAACTAATACCTCATGCTTAGCACTAGGGTATTTCCGCTGCTCCCATTGAAATAAATGGAGTGCTAGATAGGGGTTAACTTGTTGTTCTGGTAAAACCCCTTTAACAAATTTAAATAGGGGCATAAACATTAAATATAAATAGGAGCTCCTTGTAACATACCTCGGAATATAATATACCTGAATCAGGAAAAGAGGATGTAATGAGAATAGGGCAACAATGAGAGAGTAAAATAGAGAAGCAATATAAATTGTAGGGTAGAAATTGAAAGCAAATGCAAAGTATACCTTGCAGATATATGATATCCGTGTAAGAGGCTGTCGACTAGTTAAGTGTAAAGCATCTTTTTGTAGTAAGGCCCTTGACATTTACGTAGAGACACTTAAACGTGAGTGAAATCAAGGGAAGATGTATCAGCTAATATATCGATGTGTGGATGACTGGAGGCTACCAGACCGCTCACAGGAAGATAGTCATAGAAAGGTGCACTGCCTAAGAGAAACAATGTGAAAGGAAATCAGATGAGGAAAGAAAAAAAACAGCGTACCAAGAAAATAGCAAGAATGTTTACTATAAGAATGTCTAGGGCAGAATGATCTAGAAAGGGGGTGGCATGTTCTACTTCTTACAAGGGGAGGGCGGAGGTATGAAATAAACCATCGGTATTGGGGGGTGCTCCAGCACTACAAAAAGAAAAGGCCCTACAGGTTTGATCCCACCACCTATATTAGGCTGCATGTCCACGGGCGTGATTCTGCCAGCGATAAATCGCTGGCGAATGCTATCTGAAGCTTTCCATAGCAGCCGCGGCGTCCACAAGCAGAGAATCATAGCGATATTCCACTCGCGGGATTCAAATCGCAGAATGCTGCGATTTGCCGCGATTCCCTGCGGTGAGCTTATTTGTCAGATAGGCTCAGTGCAGAGAACCGTCAGCTAATCCCCGGAGGTGGCTCCCATGGCGGAGATCTGCACGGGGTATCACTACGCCCATGGACAGGCAGCCTTAAGTAGCCATATTATGAACTGGGTGAAATACAGTGAGCATAGCTATGTATTGTATTCATGTATTGTGAGCAAGAAATAGCAAGTAATACAAATCAACAACACAGTACAGTAAAATACAAGGTTAGTTAAATTGTCGAAGCTGGTGCTGTGTCCAGGAGGGTTTAACCCAGGAAGCCCTGCAATAGATGAGGTCATCGTTGTTTTTGTAGCCCCAAGCGTAAAGAGAAAAGCCCTGCGACTGCTTATAGCTTTATCCCATAGTGTATCCCAATAAAGGACGTGGATGTTGCCTCTTTTGTAAGGTGAGCCAGGATAGACCAGGGTAGAGCTGTATTGTGGTTCCTTCATAGTCAAAAGGTGAAAAATTTCCTGGCTTCAGTCATAAACACTTCTTTACCACTGTAGTCATGAATGCAACAAGCTACATTCCGAGGCTGGTTGGAAGTTCTCTTAGGATGGAGGGCTCTATGAAACTGAATGTACTGTGTGGGGGTTTCCCCTAGTATTCCATTGAAGATTATTGGATGGCTTTTAAGTCCTCTGCACCAGTCTCTGGAAGGCCATGAACCCTCACATTATTGCAGTGGCCCCTGTTGTCAAGTTCTTCTTTGTGGCACCTCAGGTCTTGCAGTGCGCATTTTGATAAGAGATGGTAGCTTGCAACTGTGGTAGATCAGGACATGTAGCATCAGCTGGGGGTCCTTTGTTGGAGAAATAGAAGGAGCAACCACCCACATAGACTCAGTCTAGGAGGCTGCAAGACCTCCAGTTGAGTGGTGGTGGAAGGGCCACAGACACGGACGCAGCTGGAGTCCATAGCAATGTGTCCAACCTGCACCCGTGGTGAGGGGACAGTGTTTGCTGACCAAACATGCAGAACTCTCCTAGATCCAAGGTGTGCGGTGTAGGGTGCAGGAGAAGAGCAGGGCTCCGTAAAGCCATTGTGGAGAGGTCTGAGTCGGTGATGTCGCAGCGCTCCCAGGAGGCAGCTGGAAGTGATGAGTGCTGGGCCTGAATGGAGAGAAGAGGGTGTCACATGTCAGAACGACCGCCCTGCTTTCAGACAGAGACTCACCAAGTCTTGGTTTGGTTAGGAAAAGAATTCACAGTCTGGTGTCTTTTTAGTCCGTCTTTGTTTTGTGGGCATCATTGTTTAATCCTGCATGGATGTGACACATCATCAGTTACTGTGATAAGTGTCTTCATCCACCTCTAGGCAGCTTCTCTGGTAGGGTGTAGCATCTTACCAGTGCTGGATAGGAGCCACGGGTGTAGTAGCCATGCAGGTCACTAGAGAGTAGTCAGGATAGCCACTCATTAACGAGAAGTCTTGGTTTGCAGTACAGAGGGATGCTATGGGAAACGTAGTCAGATGGAAAGCCAAAAGGTGGTATCAGGAGGTCTTGTCACAATAGCAGAGGAGCAGGCAGAAGTGGAGCTGATCAATGCTGTGGAGCAGAATAATCACGCACTAGACGAGTGTTAGGGTCAGGCTTTTACAGTGAGCCCAATTTGAAGCATGATGGGGCCAGGACAGGGAGGCAGGAACTAGAATTCACAGGATCATGGAACAAGCCTAGGTTCCGCAGGAGAATTTTGTCCAGCAAGCTGGATAGCTCAGCAGTGAGAGCTACTAATTGGAGTACAGAAGGTTCCCGGTTCGATTCCTGACATAGGGTGCATTTAAATACATCACACAGACTGAGAAATTGACTAGAAACTGAACACATAAAATCTGAGCTGGTAAGAATACTATCACATGACCATCTGAAGAGGTGGCCAGGAATTTCAGATAGAAAAAAAAACTAACCAACGTAACACTAGTTCACATGTACATAATGAAAAGAAAATTTCAGTGCAGTGGCCGTTTAATTTTAAAATGTCAATATGTTGCCGGACAACCCCTTAAACCTCTTAAGGACCAGGTTGTTTTGTACCTTAAGGGCCAAACACTTTTTAGGGATTTTACCCATGTGGCAGTTGTACTGCTCTATTTTTTTTCCTTTAGCTATCAAAGTTATTTTTGCTGCGTTATTTTTTTCCGTGACATATAGGACTATTTTTTAATATCTTTTTCACTGCCTTCCCCCCCCCCCCCCCCCCCCCGTTTTTTAGTTTTATTGGGGGTAAAAAGCTAACAAAAAATGATTTTTTAAACATTTATAGTTTTTTTAAAAATTATTTTTTTATTTACACTAAAATAAAGTATGGAAATGGGTTCCTCTATTTATTTCGGACGTTTTGATATATAATATGTATGGTTTTGGTTTACAGGGTGCTTATAGCAATGTTATTGGTTGGTGTCAGTTTTGGGTTATTTTATTTCTCATGCATATATTATTGTTTTATTCAGGAATTTAATTTTACTTATTTATGAAATTGTGTTTTTTACTATCTATCTATGTCCCCCATGACATCATGTAAGACCTTTGGGGGACATTCACATTTTGTTTTCTTTATTTGACACTTTCCCACTGTAGCTGGGGCATCCATAGGAGCCCCAGTTACAGGGGAAAGCAACCCCTGTAGTGACATTAGTCACTTGCAGAGCTGCCAGGGTCGATTTTGACCCTCCAGCTCTGCAGTAGCAGGGAATCCAGGGAGGTCACATAACACCCCCCCCCCCCCCCCCCTCCAGCTCCCATAGTGAAAGTGCATTTTACTTTCACTTTCCCTAAGGAGAAAAGATAGCGTTTCTGACCTACGTCCCAGGCCTCTCACTAGCAAAGCCAGACTCCTACTGTACACTGATGAAGGGCAAAAACCCTGAAACAGCTGTATGTACATGGAGTCTGGCTTTGCTTTTAATTCCCAGCCATTGTAACAAGGCTTGTATAAAAAGTCTGACTTTGGCTTGAAGGAATGCTGCCTTTCAATAGGTGGCACTGTGGAGGATTTATTCCATCTCCCTTATTTGCATATTACCCAGAGGAGCGTGCGTGGCCATTTGAGTCTCCTCACTTAGTTTACAGTATAGTTGCTCGCCCTAAGGAGAAAAGGTAGCGTTTCTGACCCCCACTTTCACTTTCCTGTATCAGGGAAGCAGAAGGCAGAAAGGGTTAAACCCCCCCCCCCCCTTGCCTTCTGCTACGGGTTATCAGCTGTCACTAACAGCTGATAACCCGTTCCTGCCTCTGATTGATTGCAGAGCAGAAGACTTAAAGCACCGCCATAATTTTACTATCGGCGGTGCTTTAAGCCCAGGACCAGCCGCTGTAAATTTACAGAGGCTGGTCCTAAACGGGTTAACATGAAGTATATATAACTACAATCAACAATATATTCTTTTAATATTTATTTGTAAACGAAATGATAAATAGTTTGTATACTGTAAGCATCTAGTGATTTTAAGGGAATATGCAGCATTTTTTGCACTATTTTTTCCAGTACTTTGGCCTGCATTGTTTCTGCAAACAATACAGCAGACCGATGCTAGCTGTAGTTGTTTATATAAGATCCCCATTTCCCAAAATATACCATTGTAGGATACTTGGTAAATTCACTTTCTTTTTCCACAATATATTTGGCCAAGACAACCAGCAAATCAACAAGTATTTAATTTTTAAAATGTCACCAGGAATTTAGAGTTAGAATTTTGAAGCTTTTAGTTATAGTTACATTTTTACAGCTATTCATGTTTTACTACATTTGTTTAACACTTCAATAGTCAATTTTCTTTTATAATCTATATTTGTCATTATCATTTGTAAAGACCAGATGCAATATATGATGCATATTTCACTCCCTATTTCATTTTAAGGCACTTGGGAAGTTAGATTCTTAGACTTTAGATACATACAGTTTATTGACCATATATCAACTGTGTAAGCAGTTCCACATTTACACAAGAGAAATCTATAATCTTGGAAGGAAATCGGTAATGAACTGAATTTACGTGAGGTATGAAGGTGTATTTTAAAGTGTTGGCAAGAACTAGTAATGTGCTCCACGTACAAACATTTTATTATAAAACTGTGCATTTCCTACCCCAAAATACCAATGTTAAATACATTTTTTGTTTGCATGGTAAATACAGGTGAAACACTACAACATTTGTCACCAGTAATTACCATATAGGAAATGAAACATTCAACATATCTCAAGAACAAAGGTTTTCATGTAGCAATATTTCATAGAAATTTTTGATTGAATATTTGTAAAAGTTTATACAGCATGCATTGTCCATATTTTATGCCCTTTCCTTTTCCACCTGGTTTTTGACAGTAATGTAGACTAGCGCTTCCCCAGAATAATTTCTTAAAGAGTTGCAGCTACCTAACAGTTATTTTTCTGCTACTTACTGTGGTGCCAGCTTCCAACCTAAAAAATTGTAAACAATAGAGCAAGCCTTAAAACATGAACTGTTTTCAAACGCAAAGTTTAAATTACATTTATAGAACATCTAGATGTCGCAGCTCCATAAAAGCATGGTTTAAAAAACCACAGTAAATACAAATTCAGATCCAAGAGTTACAGTGCTACCATTGCTCCCAACTATGCTCCCTACCCATGTCAGAAACGAATTAAGGCATGTCAGAAATGCAACACTTACAGCCCTTTTACACGGAACGATTATTGTTAAAAAAAAATGGTTCAAACAATCAAAAATGAAATAGTTCAGTGTAAATGCAGCCAATGTTCGCACAATGAATGATAAATTGTCTGCTTTTCATTCATAATAATGATCTTTATTTGTATCGCGCCAACTTATTCCGCAGCGCTTAATTCAACATTTATTATATGCAAGCATAAAAATTATCGTTTGCTTGTTCACTTATCATTTGGTTTAAATACTGATTGTTCAGTCACTTTTATTTACTTATACAAGGAATGTGAACGACTGAACGATTTCCCATTTGACTGAATCAATGTAGTCTCTGCCTGTAGACTCTCATATTGTTCGCTCATTCAAACAATAAATCACTTGGTGTAGACGGATCCTTAAGTCTTTCACATTAAGAAGTTGATAAAACAATAGCCCCTGCAAAATGGAAATGTGACAATTAAGTCTAAGCACTTGGACTCTGAAGCACTGATTTATCTCTATGGTGACTCTCCACAAACATCTCATGGATGTAGGAAGCTATACGGTAGTTGTATCTGAATACCATTCACTTATTCGACTTACTCAAAACCACAAATCAGAGAATGCGACTTGGTTTCTCACTTGCAAACATCAAAAAGTTAAGAATCTTTATCAAAGAAAGAGCTATATGGCTGATAATTCTTACTATGGTCCAAAGATCCTGAAAAGATGTATAATGAAAACTACCCTAGAGTTCACCAAGCTTGTGTGAGTATTTGTCCAACATCAATTATTTATGGAGTAAGACTGAATAAGTTTCCTAAAAAGACAAATGAGAGTAATGTGTCCATATCCTTGTTCTTAAAAAAGCCAGCATATCTAAAGCAGTTAAATGTTCTTTCTGAACTGCCATTGCCAACTATTACTAAAGAAAAGAGCAAATATCAGCCCGTTCCTTTCCAAGAAAAAAGTAGAGCCCTGGCCATACATTATCTACTGACATTTCACGTTTCTTCAGTTTAAGATATAGTGAATAGAGATGAGCGAACACCAAAATGCTCGGGTGTTCGTTATTCGAAACGAACTTCCCGCGATGTTCGAGGGTTCGTTTCGAATAACGAACCCCATTGAAGTCAATGGGCGACCGGAGCATTTTTGTATTTCGCCGATGCTCGCTAAGGTTTTCATGTGTGAAAATCTGGGCAATTCAAGAAAGTGATGGGAACGACACAGCAACGGATAGGGCAGGCGAGGGGCTACATGTTGGGCTGCATCTCAAGTTCACAGGTCCCACTATTAAGCCACAATACCGGCAAGAGTGGCCCCCCCCCTCCCAACAACTTTTACTTCTGAAAAGCCCTCATTAGCATGGCATACCTTTGCTAAGCACCACACTACCTCCAACAAAGCACAATCACTGCCTGCATGACACTCCACTGACACTTCTCCTGGGTTACATGCTGCCCAACCGCCCCCCCTCCCCCCCACAGCGCACACCAAAGTGTCCCTGCGCAGCCTTCAGCTGCCCTCATGCCACACCACGCTCATGTCTATTTAGAATTGCGTCTGCCATGACGAGGGACCGCAGGCACACACTGCAGAGGTTGGCACGGCTAGGCAGCGACCCTCTTTAAAAGTGGCGGAGCGATAGCCCACAATGCTGTACAGAAGCAATGAGAAATAGAATCCTGTGCCACCGCCATCAGGAGCTGCACACGTGGGCATAGCAATGGGGAACCTATGTGCCACACACTATTCATTCTGTCAAGGTGTCTGCATGCCCCAGTCAGACCGCGGTTTTTAATTCATAGACACAGGCAGGTACAACTCCCTATTGTGAAGTCCCTGTGGACCCACAGCATGGGTGGCTCCCTGGAACCCACCGGCGGTACACAAAAATATCCCATTGCATTGCCCAACACAGCTGAGGTAGTAATGTCGTGCTTAATGCAGGTGGGCTTCGGCCCACACTGCATGCCCCAGTCAGACTGGGGTTCTTTTCAAGTGTACAGATGTAGTAAAAACTCCGTGTGCACCTACAGCATGGGTGGCTCCCTGGAACCCACCGGCGGTACACAAAAATATCCCATTGCATTGCCCAACACAGCTGAGGTAGTAATGTCGTGCTTAATGCAGGTGGGCTTCGGCCCACACTGCATGCCCCAGTCAGACTGGGGTTCTTTTCAAGTGTACAGATGTAGTAAAAACTCCGTGTGCACCTACAGCATGGGTGGCTCCCTGGAACCCACCGGCGGTACACAAAAATATCCCATTGCATTGCCCAACACAGCTGAGGTAGTAATGTCGTGCTTAATGCAGGTGGGCTTCGGCCCACACTGCATGCCCCAGTCAGACTGGGGTTCTTTTCAAGTGTACAGATGTAGTAAAAACTCCGTGTGCACCTACAGCATGGGTGGGTGCCAGGAAGCCACCGGCGGTACATAGAAATATCCCATTGCATTGCCCAACACAGCTGAGGTAATGTCAGCTGTAATGCAGGTGGGCTAAAAATTCATTTGATTACACTGTAGGCGAGGGCCCACAAAAATTGCTGTATCAACAGTACTAATGTACATCCAAAAAATTGGCCATGGCCAGCCAAGAGGGCAGGTGAAACCCATTAATCGCTTTGGTTAATGTGGCTTAAGTGGTAACTAGGCCTGGAGGCAGCCCAGTGTAACGAAAAATTGGTTCAAGTTAAAGTTCCAACGCTTTTCAGCGCATTGAAACTTTTAAAAATTGTTCAGAAAAATTATTTGAGTGAGCCTTGTGGCCCTAAGAAAAATTGCCCGTTCAGCGTGATTACGTGAGGTTTCAGGAGGAGGAGCAGGAGGAGGAGGAGGAATATTAGACACAGATTGATGAAGCAGAAATGTCCCCGTTTTGGATGGTGAGAGAGAACGTAGCTTCCATCCGCGGGTGCAGCCTACGTATTGCTTACGTATCCTTGCTGTCCGCTGGTGGAGAAGAGAAGTCTGGCGAAATCCAGGCTTTGTTCATCTTGATGAGTGTTAGCCTGTCGGCACTGTCGGTTGACAAGCGGCTACGCTTATCTGTGATGATTCCCCCAGCCGCACTAAACACCCTCTCCGACAAGACGCTAGCCGCAGGACAAGCAAGCACCTCCAGGGCATACAGCGCGAGTTCAGGCCACGTGTCCAGCTTCGACACCCAGTAGTTGTAGGTGGCAGAGGCGTCACGGAGGACGGTCGTGCGATCGGCTACGTACTCCCTCACCATCCTTTTACAGTGCTCCCGCCGACTCAGCCTTGACTGGGGAGCGGTGACACAGTCTTGGTGGGGAGCCATAAAGCTGTCCAGGCCCTTAAAGACTGTTGCACTGCCTGGGATGTACATGCTGCTCGATCTCCGCACCTCCCCTGCTACCTTGCCCTCGGTACTGCGCCTTCTGCCACTAGCGCTGTCGGCTGGGAATTTTACCATCAGCTTGTCCGCAAGGGTCCTGTGGTATAGCAACACTCTCGAACCCCTTTCCTCTTCGGGAATGAGAGTGGGCAGGTTCTCCTTATAGCGTGGGTCGAGCAGTGTGTACACCCAGTAATCCGTTGTGGCCAGAATGCGTGCAACGCGAGGGTCACGAGAAAGGCATCCTAACATGAAGTCAGCCATGTGTGCCAGGGTACCTGTACGCAACACATGGCTGTCTTCACTAGGAAGATCACTTTCAGGATCCTCCTCCTCCTCCTCCTCCTCCTCAGGCCATACACGCTGAAAGGATGACAGGCAATCAGCCGGTGTACCGTCAGCAGCGGGCCAAGCTGTCTCTTCCCCCTCCTCCTCATCCTCCTCATGCTCCTCCTCCTCCTCCTGTACGCGCTGAGAAATAGACAGGAGGGTGCTCTGACTATCCAGCGACATACTGTCTTCCACCGCCCCCGTTTCAGAGCGCAAAGCAGCTGCCTTTATGCTTTGCAGGGAATTTCTCAAGATGCATAGCAGAGGAATGGTGACGCTAATGATTGCAGCATCGCCGCTCACCACCTGGGTAGACTCCTCAAAATTACCAAGGACATGGCAGATGTCTGCCAACCAGGCCCACTCTTCTGAAAAGAATTGAGGAGGCTGACTCCCACTGCGCCGCCCATGTTGGAGTTGGAATTCGACTATAGCTCTACGCTGTTCATAGAGCCTGGCCAACATGTGGAGCGTAGAGTTCCACCGTGTGGGCACGTCGCACAGCAGTCGGTGCACTGGCAGCTTAAAGCAATGTTGCAGGGTGCGCAGGGTGGCAGCGTCCATGTGGGACTTGCGGAAATGTGCGCAGAGTCGGCGCGCCTTTACGAGCAGGTCTGACAAGCGTGGGTAGCTTTTCAGAAAGCGCTGAACCACCAAATTAAAGACGTGGGCCTGGCATGGCACGTGCGTGAGGCTGCTGAGCTGCAGAGCCGCCACCAGGTTACGGCCGTTGTCACACACGACCATGCCCGGTTGGAGGCTCAGCGGCGCAAGCCAGCGGTCGGTCTGCTGTGTCAGACCCTGCAGCAGTTCGTGGGCCGTGTGCCTCTTATCTCCTAAGCTGAGTAGTTTCAGCACGGCCTGCTGATGCTTGCCCACCGCTGTGCTGCCACACCGCGCGACACCGACTGCTGGCGACATGCTGCTGCTAACACATCTTGATTGCGAGACAGAGGTTGCGGAGGAGGAGGAGGAGGGTGCTTTAGTGGAGGAAGCATACACCTCCGCAGATACCACCACCGAGCTGGGGCCCGCAATTCTGGGGGTGGGTAGGACGTGAGCGGTCCCAGGCTCTGACTCTGTCCCAGCCTCCACTAAATTCACCCAATGTGCCGTCAGGGAGATGTAGTGGCCCTGCCCGCCTGTGCTTGTCCACGTGTCCGTTGTTAAGTGGACCGTGGCAGTAACCGCGTTGGTGAGGGCGCGTGCAATGTTTCGGGAGACGTGGTCGTGCAGGGCTGGGACGGCACATCGGGAAAAGTAGTGGCGACTGGGAACTGAGTAGCGCGGGGCCGCCGCCTCCATGATACTTTTGAAGGACTCCGTTTCCACAACCCTATACGGCAGCATCTCAAGGCTGATGAATTTTGCTATGCGGACGGTTAACGTCTGAGCGTGCGGGTGCGTGGCGGCGTACTTGCGCAAGCGACGGCTGGACGGTGCGCTGAACTACACTGGTGGATGGGGCCGAGGACAGCGGAGGTGAGGGTGTGGGTGCAGGCCATGAGGCGGTAGTGCCCATGTCCTGAGAGGGGGGTTGCATCTCAGTGGCAGGTTGGGGAACAGGGGGAGAGGCAGGGGTGCAAACCGGAGGCGGTGAACGGCCTTCGTCCCACCTTGTGGGGTGCTTGGCCATCATATGTCTGCGCATGGTGGTGGTGGTGAGGCTGTTGGTGTTGGCTCCCCGGCTGAGCTTTGCGCGACAAAGGTTGCACACCACTGTTCGTCGGTCGTCAGGCGTTTCTGTGAAAAACTGCCAGACCTTAGAGCACCTCGGCCTCTGCAGGGTGGCATGGCGCGAGGGTGCGCTTTGGGAAACAGTTGGTGGATTATTCGGTCTGGCCCTGCCTCTACCCCTGGCCACCGCACTGCCTCTTGCAACCTGCCCTGCTGCTGCCCGTGCCTCCCCCTCTGAAGACCTGTCCTGTGTAGGCGTTGCACACCAGGTGGGGTCAGTCACCTCATCGCCCTGCTGCTCTTCCTCCGAATCCTCTGTGCGCTGCTCCCTTGGACTTACTGCCCTTACTACTACCTCACTGCAAGACAACTGTGTCTCATCGTCATCGTCCTCCTCACACACAGAAAGTTCTTGAGACAGTTGGCGGAAGTCCCCAGCCTCTTCCCCCGGACCCCGGGAACTTTCGAATGGTTGGGCATCAGTGACGATAAACTCCTCTGGTGGGAGAGGAACCACTCCTGCCCAATCTAAGCAGGGGCCCGAGAACAGTTCCTGGGAGTGTTCCCGCTCCTGAGCAGGTGTCATTGTAGTGGAGTGAGGAGGCTGGGAGGAAGGAGGAGCAGCAGACAGAGGATTCTGATTTGCTGCAGTGGACGGCGCAGAACTGCGGGTGGACGATAGGTTGCTCGAAGCACTTTCTGCCATCCAGGACAGGACCTGCTCACACTGCTCATTTTCTAATAACCGTCTCCCGCGTGGACCCATTAATTGGGCGATGAATGTGGGGACGCCAGAAACGTGCCTCTCTCCTAATCGCGCAGCAGTCGGCTGCGACACACCTGGATCAGGAGCTCGGCCTGTGCCCACACCCTGACTTGGCCCTCCGCGTCCTCGGCCGCGTCCACGTCCTCTAGGCCTACCCCTACCCCTCAGCATGCTGTATTACCAGTGATTTGATTTCACAGGCAGGAAATAAATTGGCGCAAGACTGCAGGCCAAATATAATTTTTTCCCTTTTTTGAAAACGAAAGGCCCCACTGCCTCTATTGAATGAATAATCTAAGTTTAATAACTGTGCTGTGTCCCTGCTAATGTCACAGAACTTGAGGGTAGCAGAGTTATTAACTCTGGCAGAGCAGGTATTTTTTTCCCAATTAAGGAAAGCAAATGGCGAAGCCAGCAGTAAACCGTAGCTGGGTGCGTCTGATTTTTTAACGTTGTACACGCAGCTCACACGTGTCCACAGCCCTTAGGACGGACAGAGGCAGGACAAATAGATTTCGTTTCCCTTTTTTTACACCAAAAGGACCCACTGCGTATATTCAATGAATAATCTAAGTTTAATAACTGTGCTGTGTCCCTGCTAATGTGTCACAGAACTTGAGGGTAGCAGAGTTATTAACTCTGGCAGAGCAGGTATTTTTTTCCCAATTAAGGAAAGCAAATGGCGAAGCCAGCAGTAAACCGTAGCTGGGTGCGTCTGATTTTTTAACGTTGTACATGCAGCTCACACGTGTCCACAGCCCTTAGGACGGACAGAGGCAGGACAAATAGATTTCGTTTCCCTTTTTTTACACCAAAAGGACCCACTGCCTCTATTGAATGAATAATCTAAGTTTAATAACTGTGCTGTGTCCCTGCTAATGTGTCACAGAACTTGAGGGTAGCAGAGTTATTAACTCTGGCAGAGCAGGTATTTTTTTCCCAATTAAGGAAAGCAAATGGCGAAGCCAGCAGTAAACCGTAGCTGGGTGCGTCTGATTTTTTAACGTTGTACACGCAGCTCACACGTGTCCACAGCCCTTAGGACGGACAGAGGCAGGACAAATAGATTTCGTTTCCCTTTTTTTACACCAAAAGGACCCACTGCGTATATTCAATGAATAATAACTGTGTTGTGGCCCTGCCTACACAATTCTTTCCCTGTAGTATCAATGGAGGGTGCAATGCTCTGCAGAGGCGATTTTGAGAGAAAAAAAAAATATGCAGCACAGCTAACAGCAGCCAGCACAGTACTGCACACGGTTAAATATGGCCCTAGAAAGGACCGTTGAGGTTCTTGAAGGCTACACTCACTCCTAACACTCTCCCTGCCTATCCAACACTTCTGTCCCTAATGCCGGGTGCAACGCTCTGCAGAGGCGATTTTGAGAAAGAAAAAAAAAAGGCACTGCTAACAGCAGCCAACACACAGGTATTACTGGCCCTAATAAGGACCTTTGGGGTTCTTGAAGCCTACACTAACTGCTATTTCTCTCCCTACAGCAGCTCCGGTACCAGCAGCACTGTCCCTCATCTAACTCACAAGGCATCTGAGGCGAGCCGCGGGAGGGGCCGACTTTTATATTCGGGTGACATCTGATCTTCCCAGCCACTCACAGCAGGGGGGTGGTATAGGGCTTGAACGTCACAGGGGGAAGTTGTAATGCCTTCCCTGTCTTTCAATTGGCCAGAAAAGCGCGCTAACGTCTCAGGGAAGGAAGTGAAAGTAACCGGAACACCGCATGGTGTTCGTTACGAATAACGAACATCCCGAACACCCTAATATTTGCACGAATATCAAGCTCGGACGAATACGTTCGCTCATCTCTAATAGTGAACATTACATTACTAAACAGTGTGTAAAGCAGTGAACTGACTTGTTGCTTATTAACGTTTTTTTTTAATACTTGCACCTACATCCATAATCCCAATATTATAAATTCGGCTCCAATAGTGAGGGTCCAGCATGAGGATGTGCCTTAGTTTCATTCCAAGTCTATGGCATTAACATAGCTTGGAAGTCTCTAAACTGAAGAGGCACAGTACAAGGTAGAGTGCTACAATACTTAATTGTAAAAATCCTTAGGGTCTCTGTTCATTAGTGTAAAATTCATATGTTTAGGAGAGTTAAAAAATTACCTCTCTAATTTGGTGACAAATGTGCTAAAACTCCATAAGTGTATGACTTATTGTACTTACTTCAGTATCAGACAGTATTGGACTGACACAGAGGGAAGTAGGCAAATTCCCCAGTGAATAGTTATCAATTGGTCTGTTTCTTTGTGTACTGTGCATGTTTACTGACCACGTCTAACACTTTAACCAGCATTCTGCATACCTTTTTTTCTTTAAGAGGACCACCCTCACAAAAGACAATTTTTGTGTAACTTTGAATGGTCGTCTCAAAGATGTTTCAAAGTACTTAGAATTTAATAAGCACTTAGTATACCTATTTATTGTTTAGAGTTAAATGCAGCCAATAATTAAACAGTTTTTTGTATTTACACTTATTAAACAAATAGTTATATCCCCAGATATTCAAATAATAATGTTAGAATAGTGATGCCTGCTACTTATATTCTGTGTCTACTTTAGAAAATGTTCTTAAAGGGGTTGTCCCGCGCCAAAACGTTTTTTTTTTTCTTTCAATAGGCCCCCCGTTCGGCGCGAGACAAACCCAATGCATGTGTTAAAAAAAAAAAAGTTTAGTACTTACCCGAATCCCCGCGCTGCGGCGACTTCTTCCTTACCTTACTAAGATGGCCGCCGGGATCTTCACCCACGATGCACCGCGGGTCTTCTCCCATGGTGCACCGTGGGCTCTGTGTGGTCCATTGCCGATTCCAGCCTCCTGATTGGCTGGAATCGCCACACGTGACGGGGCGGAGCTACGAGGACCAGCTCTCCGGCACGAGCGGCCCCATTCACCAGGGAGAAGACCGGACTGCGCAAGCGCGTCTAATCGGGCGATTAGACGCTGAAATTAGACGGCACCATGGCGACGGGGACGCTAGCAACGGAACAGGTAAGTGAATAACTTCTGTATGGCTCATATTTAATGCACGATGTACATTACAAAGTGCATTTATATGGTCATACAGAAGTGCTGAACCCCACTTGCTTTCGCGGGACAACCCCTTTAAGTAGTCACTTGTGCAGTTTTGTTTCTTGTTCTCTTCCACTGTGTATGTGGAGGGATCCCTGGTATGTGGAGAGGCTGCTTCTGAAGCTTCATTTTCATCTCTGCTTGTCAAAAGAGATGCGCAGCAATCACACGAACACTGTTTCACTCACTTAGCATTTGCTCAGCATCTCTTCTGACAAGCAGAGAAGATGCTGGAGCTCTAGAAACAGTTGACTCACCACGCCACAGATCCCTCTGAATACACAGTGGAGCAGAAAAAGGAGTAAGACAAAGCAAGACCACCGTGGCACATTTATTGAGATGCACAGAAAAGCTATTCAGTAGAAACAGCAGGTGGCGCTATTATAAAATTAGTTTTGGAATATATACGGATGGAAAAAAAATGTTTTAAATACATTTATATACAAAGAATACGTATAATTATGGTCTGCATTCAAATATTCTTTGTGGGAAAAACCACTTTAAATAAAGAAAATAATATTCAAATGTAAACATTTCACTTACCATAACATTGGTTTATTTTTGTAGCTTGAACAGATCTATCTCAATTCTTATATGAAAGGGAACCGGTCATGATTTTTGAGCCCTATAAACTACATTGTGGGGCTCAAAGGTAAGGAAATGGGGTGTCCAGAGAGTATTATTTTATACTGCAGTGTGTCCCTCCGAAGTCCAACAGTGTGGCTCTTCTGTGTGCACATCTCCCAAAGAGATGAATGGGAGATGTGCGTGCAGGAGTCACGCTGCCCGGGCACACAAACTTTGTAGGGTTGCAGCACAGGAACGGGGCACCCGGTGATCTTAAAAAAAAATCACTGGACACCCAATTACCTGACCTTTGAGCCCCACAACGTAGTTTATGGGGTTCAAAGACCATGATAGGTTCCCTTAAAATTACTTGAAATTTGCTGAAAATAATTCTTATCAAATCCAGCAATTTAGTTTCCCAGAAGACAGGAATTAGGTTTTCCTGTTAATTCCCTTTCTTGATGTCATCCTGACAGCATACACCTGGAGGTTGCCTGCTGGACACCTGTTGGGACAGAAAGCGGAAAATACAAAAGGCAACTCCCATCACCAGCTCACCAGTGTGTACCAAGAGACTACAGTGACCCGGCTTGCTCAACAAATGTTTCTTTAATGCGAAAATCATAATTTACAGTACGTTACTTCACGTGAACATAAGACAGAAGAAAAGAGGAGGGAAAAGCCCCTATGCTGTCAGGTTGACATCAAGAAAGGGAATTAACAGGTAAACCTAATTACTATCTTCCCCTCGTCATCCTGACAGCATACACCAGGAGAATGCCAACAACATAAGGGCTTTTTTAGGGGGGGGGCTACCACATGTAGTACTTTACGCCGAAAGGCCATATCCTCCTGGGGCTCAAACGGATGTTCACAGAGTGCCCGCAAAACTAAATTAAAGTCCCAGGGGGGCAATGTTTTCCTAACAAAGGGGTGAAGTCTAGCCGCCCCTTTGAGATATTTCTTGATCAGCCTATGGTCACTTAAGGGGGAGTCAAAAAAGGCTCCCAAGGCGGCTACCTGAACCTTGAGGGTATTAGGACTTAGTCCCATATCCAGGCCATCTTGCAGAAAATCTAAGATTTGGCTGATGTTTGGCTGCCAGAGATTGTGGATGTTATGACCCAGCCACCTAGAAAAGGTATCCCAAATCCTGACATAAATCTTCCTAGTAGATTTCTTAAGGCTCTCACATAAGGTAGATACTACTCTACCTGGCCGACCTTGGTTCAGATATTTTACCCGTTTAGTTTCCAGGCCACCAGTCTGAACCTTCGGACCTCTGGACATAACAGAGGACCTTGTTGCAGGAGGTAGTCTCTCTGAGGGAGATGGAGAGAGTCCTGGGTCGAGAGAGGGGCCAGGAGCGGAAACCAGGATCCTTTGGGCCAGAAGGGAGCAACTAGGATAGCAGAGCCTGGAGACCCCCGGATCTTCCTCAAGACCAGCGGGATTAGAGGTATGGGTGGGAAGGCATAGGCGAGAACCCAGTCCCAGGTCTGAGAAAGAGTGTCTACTCCCAGTGACTGCCTGTCTGCTCCCCTGGAGAAGAAACGGGGGCATTTGGTGTTCTCCTGAGAGGCGAATAAGTCCACCTGTGGTGTCCCCCACTCTTCTGTGATTAGACAGAATGCATGGGGGTGAAGTGTCCACTCCCCCGGATCTATCTGTCTGCGGCTGAGAAGATCTGCTGTAAGGTTCTTTGGACTCCTTACGTGGAAGGCTGTGACGGAGAGTGTCCGTTGTTCTGTCCAGCCAAGGAGGTTCACCGCTAGGCCTCGGAGTCGTGGATTCCGGGTAGACCCCTGGTGACGAATGAGAGATACAGTTGTCATATTGTCTGAAAGGATTTTTATGTGTCTATCTCTGATTTCCGCCTCGAAGCCATGAACCGCTTTCCAAATGGCACACAGTTCTTTATAATTAGAAGACTGAGCCGCCTCCTTCTGGTTCGAGCCTCCCTGGATGTAATAACCCGATTGGGCCCCCCAGCCAGTCACACTTGCATCGGTGAAGATAAAGATTGGGGATGCAGGGTACCAGACTGTGGATCTAGCAAGGTTGGTTGATGACAACCACCACTAAGGATTTTTTGATCCTGGGAGAAAGGGAAACTTACCGATCTAGGGAAGAATGTGATCTATCTCACTTACTGAGGATAAACTCCTGTAGGATCCTGCAGTGAAGCTGGGCCCATGGGACTACTCCGATGCATGATGTCATGAGGCCGAGGACCCTCATACCTTTCCTGATGGAAATTTTAACGGAGAGAAACAGTGTCCGACATTCATCTAACACCACCTTCCGTCTCTCTGGAGGAAGGGATGAACGCTGGAGGAGAGAATCCAAGATAACCCCTAAAAACTTCTTTTGGTGTTCCGGAAGGAGACTAAATTTATCATAGTTGACAATCCAACCCAGTGATTTAAATAAGTGAAGAGTGAAATCAATATGAGCCTGGAGCTCTGGAACCGACCCTGCTACCATCAGGAAGTTGTCCAAATAAAGGATAATTATTACATTATTGGCCCTCAGGAAAGCTATCATTTCCAACACTACCTTGGAAAACACCCGAGGTGCCGAAGAGATCCCAAATGGTAAGCAAACAAACTGGAAATGTAAAAACGACCCGTCAATGACCAGAGCAAACCGTAGAAATTGCTGTGAATCTGGATGAATGGGGACGTGGTAATAGGCGTCCTTTAGGTCAATGGTGGCCATGACGCTACCAGACGTGATTAAAGGAATCGCTGATCTTACTGACTCCATTTTAAATCTCCTGTAAGAAATAAATTTGTTCAGGAATTTTAAGTTTATGATTGTTCTATAAGAACCGTTGGGCTTCTTGACAAGGAACAGGGGGGAGTAGCAACCCCTAAACCGCTCCTCCACAGGAACCTGAATAATAGCCCCCCTAGGGATAGCAATTCCTGCACTCCTTGCTGAAGAGCCTGAGAGAGCGAGGTTGACTGGAAGGGGGTGACCACGAACCTACGTGGAGGGGAGGAGGAAATTTAATCCTGTAACCTTCTTTAATAAGGCGCAGGGCCCAAGGACTGGACGTCACTTCCTCCCAGCTAGAGGCAAACCGAATCAGTCTACCCCCGACCGGTAGGGTCTCTGTCGTAGGTGACCCCGGGGGTGATGTCTCACCCTTTCCGCCCTTGGCGTAGGACCAGCATCCGGTCTTCCCTCTCCCTGTGTACGACCTAGAGGGAACAAATGATGGAGGGTAGGAGGAGGAATGGTGCTTGAAGGTTCTCTCCGTAGGGAGCCCATGGCTCTTGTCCGAGGCCTTCTCCAACAACGAATCCAGGGAAGGCCTGAAAATTCTGTGGCCCCTGAACCGCAGAGCCAATTTTTTGAGGTACTGTCCCCTGTCCAGGCTTTGACCCAAACAGCTCTCCTAGCAGTGTTGGAGAGTACTGCCGAGTGGGCTCCAAACCTTACGGACTCCATGGAGGCATCTGCTAGGAATCCTGTTGCCAGCTGGAGTAAAGGCAAGCAACTGGCAATGTCTGTGGTGATATGGCTGTGATATTTGCCTTCATAGCCAGGGCAGCAACTTGCCATGCTTTCCTCATTGCGGAATCCACGTTGGAGTCCAGCGGATCCCGCAACTGCAAGACGTCTACAAAGGGTAGAGCCGCTTTCTTGGATACCCTTGGCCACCGCTATGCCTACCTTGGGGGTAGTTTCGAAGAAGTTGACGTTGACTGCAGAAAATATCAGGCAGTCCCTAAACTCTAGTGGAAGGGAGAATTTATATTTCGCTTGCCTCCACTCTGAAAGGATCAGCTGTTTCATGATGTCGTTCAGTGGAAACGTCGGTTTGGGCTGTGGTTGAAGACCTCAGAATGGGCTGTCCTGGAGCGAGAACTGTTGTGGAGCTTCTTCCTCCACTTGCGTAGTGCGCCTAACTGCGTTCAGTAGTTGGCCCATGTCTGCCGACGAGAAGAAATACTTTTTAGCATCTTCCGTCGCTGGCGCCGATTCTGAGGGGGAGTCTTCCAGGAGTCCCTTACTCTAAATCTGAATCTTCCATAAGGACCCGCCTTGCCCTTTTAGCTGGAGGTGGAAGGGGAAGACTGGAGAGAGATGCCTCTATTTCTTTACGGATTACCGCACGAATGTCCGCCATGGCGGAGAAGCCTTCCTCTCTGACTACCTTGGCCGTACAATCCACGCAAAGCGGCTTTGTAGGACCATCCTCAAGCCGCCGCATACAAACAGGACCTTTGCGAACCCGTTTTTTAGCATCTCGGTTTTTCTGCGTATCTCTGTCCTATAAAACACAGAGATAGGCAGGATTCCAGCAACATTCAGCAAAACTTTAAACAGAAAGCCCGCAATAGAGGTTTATTTACCAGTAAACAGGCCTCAGTATCTTCCCTGGCTGACATCCTGCATATAGAATCCAGGAGACAGCAGCAGGAGAAAATTTTGCTTTAAATCTTGAATTTGGCGGCCTCCTGACGCCAGACACGCCCCCTTGGACGTGGCTCTGCCCCTTGTGACGCGGTGATGCTGATGTCACTCCACCTCGTCGGACCCGGGGGATACTCTTACCTGGAGTTAGCCGCTCCCGCAGCCTTCTATCATTGTCGCCCCGGGCGCTGCACCAGACGGACGTTCCTGCTGCTGGATCCGGGAAAAATTTTGCTGCACGTGGTATGGTCCTGTGGGTGAGGGGCCATCTTACGTGGTCTCACCCGCACAGACACTGCCAACCCAACAGAGAAGGACCCCCTCCCCCCCCCCCCCCCCAGGACGGACAGGCTGCCTGGAGTTCCTTTCTTGTCCTCTGGCATACACCTGGAGGTCCATCGCTAGGACTGTCCTGTAGGGACAGGAAGATACTGGTGAGCTGGTGATGGGAGTTGCTTTTGTATTTTCCGCTTCCTGTCCCAACAGGTGTCAAGCAGGCAACCTCTAGGTGTATGCTGTCAGGATGACGAGGGGAAATAGCATTTCAATATTGAAAAAAATTGATTACTTGTCAGATTGGTGGTAAACTGATCTGTGTAAAGGCCCTTCCAATTGTTGGACACATGTTCATTTGTGCTTTTTTAAAGAATTAGGATTTTGTCACAAGTTAATAAATCTCAGTAATTGACAGTCTGTAATGCTTCATTTACACGGTACGACCGTGGGCTAAAGGACTGAACGAGCGCTGATGTCACCGCTAAGTTGTTTACGCTTGTGCAGAGTGTTTAGACAGGCAGATCACCACAATTATCACTGGCTTCTCATTCTATGTGAAACACGGACATTAGAACATTTACACGCAGCGGGAAGTGATGTTTTTTATGCCGGTTGAAAGTGAGCGATGAATGAAAAGTAAACGAATAGTAAACGAAGTTTTGCATTTAGACATAATGATTATAGCACATTTTCATTAGTTTGAACGAATTTTAAACGATAATCATCCCATGTAAATGCCTCTTTAGGAGGTGTGGAAGAGGTGGAAGAGTTCTGATCACAAAAATACTTCAACCCGCAAAAAAAATGATTTGACAAATAACATAGTAAGAAACTCTTATTATTATTACTATAAGTAAATTACAAAATTGCAGCACAAGCTGCATGATACTGTATACGTCCTCTAGGTAAAGCTAAATTTTAAACTACATTATTATATACTGTTAGCACAAAGGAACTCACTTGCTTAAAGGTTTCAAGGTGCTGATGAATGTTTGAAAATGCCTTTACTTTTTAAGACATCAAAAACAGAAAACATTTACAGCATATAACCAGTCTTGAAAAAAAAATCTCCTTCAAGTGCTACAGTCTATACTTTGTCTCGCTGCTGAAGTATAACAGCTAATCATGGCAACCCTGTGGACATAACGCCATAGGGCAGTGCCATAATCTGCTTTTGTTTTTTAATCACATTCAATAAATTCAAGGGGTATTTTAAAATCCACTCTGATGCGCTTTTAAGATACATACTAGGTAATAGTGTAACAGAAGTAAAAAAAAAAATAAAACAAACAGTATGGAAATGTCTAAACAGGAGCATTAAAAGATTAAACAGTTAATTACGTTTATTAAATGGCGTTCATTCCCTAATAAAATGACATTTAACACAAAGCAAAATAGATTTTATTTTTATACAGAAAATGTACAACTGCATAATTAAATATAAAAATCTGCCAGCAAACAGAAGACGTATATACGGATATTTACATTCATACTGTACACCCACAAATCAAATATAAATGCATATCTAAAAGGAATCAATAGAAAGCTAGATTCATTCTGAACACCCACTAAAGAATAAAGTGTATTTCGAGACATAGAATATTTTACATTTATAGATATATGTATATATTTTAGTGGAACATAGTGAAACCCATATTTTTGTCAAAAATGTCTTTGTAATTGTGATTTTAAACTGTGTCTTCATACTGTAGCTCTCCGGAAGCGGTCAGTATTAGCTTGCAGTCATGCCAAGGCATTTGATATATGCGAAGTGTTGATAGGTGCATCAATGATGAACTTCAATTTCACTGATAAAAAAGAAAACATTCAACAAAACTGGAGAACAAACACATAAAATACACTTTCAGGTGACCATTAAAAGGTGTTTTCAAGCTCTGAAGCACTGATGACCTATTCTTAGGGCATCAATAACTGATGGGCTAATGCAACAGTGTCAAATCTACTGTAAGAAGCGGCCACTTATCAACGGATGCATATAGTTTTTGAATAAAAATCATTTACAAATTATTACTGTGTAGTAAAATGGCCATTAAAATAGTAGGCAAAGCATTTTGAATTCTTGTTTTCTATACGTGAATGATTGGTAACTTATGCCCCGCACATACACCAATCTTAGTTCTGAATTGCTCTGTTACCAGTTTCACAAAATATTGACAAAAATAAAAATCTACAAAAATGTATAACAGGCCAATGTAAGTAGTCAAAGTGACCCTCCGATTTCAAGGCAAAATACTGTCAAGGGATCTGAAGGGGAAGTGGGTATATTGCCTGTAGTTCTTCTCTGCCAACCCTCCAATTGGTCAGTTTCAGGTCATATTTTCAGTTATCCAAGATGGCCAACACAATCTTCAGACTACCTAATCTGATACCGGATAGTGTTAGGTCTACCAATGTGTTATCCTTGCTCTCTGATTGGCCAGAGCTACTCATGTTATCAGCAGTGACCAATTAGAGAGTAGTGCACTGAGCATTTGCTAGTCAGAAAATTGCTGCAGCCGTTTTAGATAGCTGAAAGCAGGCCCTGAAACCAGCAGATTGGAGTGGCAGCAGAGAACAACAACTGCAGGTAATATACCCCACTGCCGCTCCTGTTCTAGGACTGGATTGTGTCTCCAAACAGGAGGGTCACTTTAAAAGTTATGTACATCATTGAATGACATATATATTTCTATGATGACATACCGCTGTTTATTGTTCTAGTGATAATCCTCTTGCTTTCTCTGCCAGTTCCTGTCTCACTTCATTATGCTTTTTAAGGTTTTGGACCTCATGTGGAAGGTTCATATCCCACACAGAAAGATATGACTGTATTTCTAAAATACAGGAACACATATTTGTAGAATTGTATTAGAAATTAGCACATAAAGCACTTATTTATGTAAAATAAAAAAAATAGCACAAACGATAACATGTAGAAAAGGACAATAAAAATGAACAGCTTGTATAAAAAAAATATATACCTAAAGATTATGCTAGCGTGCAAGAACAAAATTAAAGTTTTCTGGAAAAATTTTTTGGAAAAGCTTGCAACAGGGATCTAAGGCTCAAAGGATTCGGATAGTTACTAAGAGATACACAATCTTGAATAGATCTTCCTTTTACTTTTCAAAGCCTCTCTTGGTCTCTTTATTTTCAGAATTAAATTAAAATTTGGACCAATTAGTTTAGATATCAATTTAATTGAGCATGACGTAAAACACTTGAAAAGATGCAATAAAAAAAAAATGATGATTTTAGATTTTATACAGCATCATATGCATTTGTGGGCATTAAATGTATTATGTTCCTCAAGAAGAAAACAAAATGCAAGGCATAAATCAGTTAGTTGTCAAATAATACTTATTAATAGAATCCCTCAGAAAAAAAATTCAGGTTAACATAATAGCAGAAGTACAATTTGTCTATACCAGATGTAGTGTTTCTCTTATGTTAGATGGATAACACAGTAAACTTGATTGAAACTTGACTGAAACTTGATGGGTGATTAATGGGAATCTGATACCACCTTTGCACTGCACTTTCTGAGGGCTGCATAAGGTATTTGCAGGTACATTGATTCCAGCTTTGTGCTGATTATGTATTAGTGTAGTAGTTTGGTAAAAACGTTTTATTAGTAGAGGCACACAGAGGACTACAGGAAATATCCCTTGATATTCATGAGCTGTGGCTTGCCCCGCCCACCTACACCCACCCCTCTTGCCAATGATTGACAGCTGTCTCCCTATTACTGTGCATAGTGAGACAGCTGTCAATCATTGGCCCGTGGGGCTATCCGCAGTTCATGAATATTGAAAATTAGTCCTCTATATGTGGCTGCTGCTAATAAAATGCTAATTTCTTCCAAATTACTGCAGTGCTCTTGGTCAATCCACATCACCCTTTCTCATTCATAAAAGGTCAATTAGACCAAGACATACTGTGGTTGTTGCATTAACATCAATGACTCCTAGGAAGGAAGCTTTTCGTATGTGGAATAAATCACATGTCGGATAAATAAATTACCTTCGAATTAGTCATTGGCTAAGAATGCTGAAGTGCAGTGAGAAACAGATGGGAAAACCCTATTTAATAATCCTTAAATACTGGTGTAAATCTGTAGCTTCTTTTAAAGGATAGTTTACATCCATTTAAACTTGTTTTATGGTGACAAACTAAATGGAAATCTTAAATCAAAATACCAAAGTGTCCAGTGCTAAGAATAGGAAAGGAAATAGTTAATAGCTGACAGACAGGAAATGCTGTCAGAGAGGCAATAATTCAACCAGCACGACTAAAAGATGTCCAGGAATAAAAGGAAGATTGTCTTGTTCCCCACAAATACTGCAACTCCTGTCCAGATTGTGCCTTTTATTGTAGAAGATCACTCAAGGGAATGAGACTGAGCAGCAATACCAGTCACAGCTGTAAACAAGAGTGGCATGGTTTAAAAAAATAAAATAAAATAACACAAAGAAAAATAGACCCTACTGTCTAATCCTGGAAATCCCTTTGAGGTGCTGTTGAATATAATTTCTATAATAGAAAATCTTAATCAGAGACATAGAAATTCACCAATTACAAATTTACCTTTCTGTGGTGTACAACAGCATCCTAAAACAAGCAAAACATTCTTTACACTTCCTTTGTCTACAAGGAAACAAGTACATACAAATATTACAAGTTGGACTCAAAATGACACATTCCATTCCACAATAAATCACACAAACGGCTAGCACGTTATACATCAGATCTGTGGAAGCCGAAGTATATTACTTCCAAGCTCTGCCATGAGGACATTGAAAATTTATAGCTGGGTTCAGAAGTATTTAGACAGTGACATAGTTTTCATAACAGACCTCAGGAAAAGACACATAGAGAGGGAGAGGAAGAGCCAGGACGCGCGATGTTGGTATAATGACATTTAAACAATCAAAACCGAAAGGTGTATGGTGAAGGCCGGGGGGGGGAGGTTCTGCTGATTGTGAGCACAACGATATAGAAGCGCTTTTGAAGAAATAGACCACAGCAATCATATTATCCTGGTACACCATAGTAGTCTTTCTCAGGGCTCCAAACTGGTCAACAATGAACACCAAAAGCTACAGCAGAAAATTAGGCACTACTCCCAGACAAAAGATGTTGTCAAAAAACAAAATTTCCCATGGCAAGGCACCCACTTTTCTGCTGTTGCTTTTGGTGTTCACAATTTTCAGGAGCTGATGCAAGAGAAGGTTGTCATCTTTAGGCTAAAAAAAAGAAAGCAAAATAAATGTAGCAGGGATAGCAAAAACTTTAGGAGTAACCATATCAATAAGGCTTAATTCCCACAGGCGGATTTCCACCGTGTAGGACGCAGCGGAAATCCACGGTGTTGCCCCACAGCTATTAGGTTCTATTGAACCTAATAGCGCAATGCTCACGGTGCGGAATTCCACCGTGGAATTCCGCCCCGTGAAATCACCCGTAATCACCCGCAGCATGTTCTATGTGCCGTGGGTGTAGCACAGCGGTAGATAGCGTGAAAACGCTTCCCTGCCCACCGACGCCCGCATCATATGACGCGGCCAGCGAGTCATGTGACACTGTGGGCGTGTCATATGACGCTGCTGGCGCGTCACATGACACTGCCGGTGCATCATGCACTGTACTGCATGCGCCGGCATGGGATGCAGGACATCGGGCAGCGGATCCAGACGGGAGTATGGGGTCTCTGGGGAGGGGGGGGGGCACCGTGACAGACTCCGCTGTGGAATTCCGCTTGCGGAGCCAGTCACGGACGGGTACTAGGCCTAGATTGGTACACTCTTAAAAGTAGGAAAGCACTGGCAATCTCTGGCACAAGAAGGAGGCCTGGAAGAGAACAGAAGATCAACTAGGTGGGTGAATGCAGTTGTAGAATTTTTTGAATGCGCAAGAAAAAAAAACGTACACAACATCTAGCCATGGATACTGTCCAGGAGATAAGTGTATCAGCATCTCACTAGAAAATATCTAAACAAAAGAAAAACTAAAAACAGAAATTAACGATTCTGGAAGAAGATCACTTAGGCAAGATTTAGGCTCAGTTTACATGTGCCTTAGGGCTTCAGTATAACTTTTGTTTCTCTGCTCCACTTTTGGAGCAGAGAGGAGTTGAAATGGAAGTACAGTGGTGCCCTGCATTAAGAGTTTAATTTGTTCCGTGACGGAGCTCTTAACCCAAAAAACTCGTAAGTCAAATCAATTTTCCCCATTGAAAGGAATGGAAAAGCCATTAATCCGTTCCGGATCGCGAGGCTCTCCCACTGATTTCAATGGCGATGGCGTTGCCCCATTGAAAGCAATAGGACGCCTGCACCCCTGCAGTGATTTTCGGGGAAGGGCTTAAAATATAAGCCCTTCCCTGAAAATCATCCCTAGCTGTAAAAAAAAAAAAAAAAAAGATACATACTCACCTGTCTGCCGGGCCCAGGCGCGTCTAGCTGCCCCTTGTTCTCCCTGCACTGCTCTGAAGCTTTTCAGCAGGCAGGAATTAAAAATGCAGGGAGAACAAGCAGCGGCTATACACACCTGAGCCCCGGCAGTGGCGGACAGGAGTATATATTTTTTACTACAGCTAGGACTGATTTTCAGGGAAGGGCTTATATTTAAAGCCCTTCCCCCCAAATCATTGCAGGGGTTGCCAGCAGGCCATTGCTTTCAATAGGGCCATCGGCAGCAGCGTCGGCCCCATTGAGAGAGAGCAAGGCTCTTAACCCAAGTTTTTGCTCTTAAATTAGAGTAAACATTCAGGAGAGAGCCTGCCCTCAAGTCAAAAAGCTTGTAAGCTAAGGCACTCTTAACCCAAGGTATCACTGTAGATGGATCCATTTTTTCCCTCATTTATTTTAAAGACATTTTTAACAAACAGAAAGCAAACTGAAAGCTTTCCATTTGCTTTTATTTATTAAGGAGCTTTCACACAACAGTTTTTATGTTCAGTTTTTTGTGAGCCAAAACCAGGAGTGGGTCCAAAATACGGAAGACTAGCCAATCTATCCATTATACTTTCTCTCCACTCCTGGAGGGAGTAAACAAAATTACGACTGAGGGCTCAGTCACGCGCGCCTATCTGCCCGTGTTTCTGGATGATAAAACGGCCGCACTGCAGGTGTGAACGAATCTCCGCACCGGCTGGAAAAAGGACATATAGCTGGCAATGGAGCCGGTCACGCGGAGATTCGTCCGGACGCGGTGCGTGCGGCCATTTTATTGTCCAGACACACAGGCGGATCATCGCCCGTGTGACAGAGAACTGAAACCCTAACGAAGATGTGAAATGATCCTAACATATTAGATTGATTGGAAGAGAACAGTATAAGGAAGGCTCGTGATCCAAAGTATACCACATTATCTGTCAAACATGGTGGAGGCACTGTTGTGGCATGAGAATTATTGGCCGTTAATCGAACTTGGTTACTGGTGTTTATAGATGATGTGGCCACAGATGGATGTAGCAGGATGAAGGTTTAAACATATAGATCTGGATCTTCTGCTCAGATTCAATTAAATGCTACAAAAACGATAAGATGGTCATTTATAGTATAGGTAGATAATGACCCAAAACCTACAACAAAAACAATCTACTGACTTCCTAAAGCAAAGAAATGGAATATTCTACAATTGCCTAGTTAGTCATCAGACCTCATATAGATAGCACGCTTCACTTACTGTTGGCTTGTCCAATGAAAATGGGGAACGATGTAAAAAAAAAAAAATATCTGTAATTTCTAAATTATTAAAAAGAGGACCTGTCACTACCACAGATACATGGATTTCCCATAAAACAATTATACTGGAGCGGCTTTTCTTAAATCTTTGTGTTGTGCGGTCGGTTATTCCTTCTACAAAGTGCTGAATAAATTGACAACTGGGTGTTAACATTTCTGCTTGTCATAGGGGTGTGTCCCTACACAGTCTAATACTGTCAGCACTAATTGATCAATGCCACTGTGTGTAGGTACACACCCTAGAATAGTACCAACTAGTTGTCGATTTATTCCTAAATTTTAAGTAAAACTAATGGAGGAGCAGTACAACGCAGTCATAAGAAAAGGTCCCAAGAATTGTTATTTCATGGGAAATAGTTATTTCCTAAGCAGACTAGATGCAATATTTTTGTCAAAGCTCTTGAATTAAAGCTTAAAAGGGGTTGTCCGGCCGTTACAAGTACATTTAAGTAATTCTGTAAGGTCATTACAAAGCACTTTGTAATACACTATGTGCTTTGTAAATGAACCATACAGAAGTTATATACAGTGGTACCTTGGAATGCGAGCACCTCAGCTTGCAAGTTTTTTGACTTGCAAGCAGGCTCTCTACAGAATTTTTGCTCTGATTTACGAGCGAAAAATCTGGGTACAAGCCTGCTTGCAAGTCAAAAAGCCCACAAGCTGAGGCTCAGGGGGGTGTCTATACTCACCTGTTGCCGGCGTGTCATCCTTCCGATGGTCTGCGGCGGCGCTGCTGCAGGCTGTCTCTCCCACTTCCAGAAGCAATGTTCTGTCAGCGTGGAAGTGGGGCTTGAATGCCCCGCCTCCAGCAAGCTAATCCTCTGATTGAGCAGAAAATAGAGATGGAGGAGAGCTGCTACCGTTAAAAATTTCCTTCTTTATTGAATAAAATAAAGCATACAGCTCACAAGTAGTGAGCTGTATGCTTTATTTTATTCAATAAAGAAGGAAATTTTTAACGGTAGCAGCTCTCCTCCATCTCTATTTTCTGCTCATATGGAATCTGGCCGCTTGCCGTCGGCTACTTGAGGATGGAGCTCCTGTTGGATCCCAGATCTTCCTGCAACATTGAAAGTTACTGCTGGTGAGGTGAGCCCACATCTTTCTTTTTTGGCTTAATCCTCTGATTGGTTAACTCAGCGCTGCGTCAGCCAATGAAAGCCGGCACTGCATTAACAAGTGACAGCCACTCAATGGCGTCATTCAAGCCCCGCATCCAGAAAGCAATGCTCTGTCAGCATGGAGGAGGGAACGACAGCCTGTAGCAACGCTGCAAATCATTGCAGAACGCCAGCGGTAGGGGAGTATTGATATTTTTTTTGCTTGTAGTTAGTTTCCCCATTGAAATGCATTGGAACGCATTACTGGCGTTTCAATGTATTTCAATTGGGAAAAGTGCTTTGACATACGAGTTTTGTGCCTTACGAGCTCCGTCTTGGAATGGATTAAACTCATATGTCAAGGCACCACTGTACTTACCTACAGGAGTTCCCCCCACCCCTATGCTTACCATTCCGTTGCGCAGGTGCAGTAGCGCTTGTCGGCTCAGGAACACTCGTCTGATTCTTTGCGCATGCGCAGGTCACTCGGAAGTCCCTGCTGAAGCCAATCCTGACAGCAGCGTCCACCGGCCGACCGCCTCAACTGAAGGGTAAGTATTACTACTGGGGGCAGTGTTTGGGGGCCGGTGGTGTCACTATTACTACTGGGGACAGTGTCGGGGGCTGGGTGGGGGGTCGTGGTGGTGTCACCATTACTACTGGGGCAGTGTCGGGGGGGGTGGTGGTGTCACTCTTACTACTGGGGCAACTATTGGGGGTTACTATTACTGCTGGGGCAATTATTGAGGGACACTATTCCTGCTGAGGCAATTACTGGTCGTCACCATCACTGCTGGGCAATTGCTGGGGGTCACCATCATTGTGGGGCAATTACTGGGGGTCCCTATCACTGCTGGGGGAATTACAGGGGGTCACTATCACTGCTGGGGGAATTATTGGGGTCACCATAACAGCTAGGGCAACTATTGGGGGTCACTATTTCTACTGGGGCAACTATTGGGGGTCACTATTTCTGCTGGTGCAACTATTGGGGGTCAATATCACTGCTGGGGCAATTATTGTGGGTCATTATCACTGCTGGGGCAATAATTGGGGGTCACTACTGCTGGGGCAATTATTGGGGGGCACTATTACTGCTGGGGCAACTGTGGGGGGGTCAGTATTACTGCTGGGGCAACTGTGGGGGGTCAGTATTACTGCTGGGGCAACTGTGGGGGGGGTCAGTATTACTGCTGGGGCAACTGTGGGGGGGGGGTCAGTATTACTGCTGGGGCAACTACTGGGGGTCAGAATTACTGCTGGCGCAACTACTGGGGGTCTGTATTACTGCTGGCGCAACTACTGGGGGTCTGTATTACTGCTGGCGCAACTGTCAGGTGTGATACGGTCTGCCAAGCGGATGTATCTAAGCCCATCCTGTGTGATACATCTGCTCAGCTGACTTACAACACAAGATCTGCTTAGATACAGCAGCTCAGCAGATGTATCACCCACGATCGGCTTAGAGACGTTTGCACAGCTTTGATACAGCAGCTCAGCAGACGGATCGCCCATGATTGGTTTAGATATGTCTGCACAGCTTAGATACAGCAGCTCAGTAGGTGTATTGCCCATGATTGGCTTAGATACGTCTGCCGTGCAGACGTATCTAGGCCAATCATGGGCGATACATCTGCTGAGCTGCTGTATCTAAGCTGCACAGACGTGTCGCGCAGGTTCGGCTTAGATACATCTGGACATTGAACTAAAGATGTATCTAAGCAGATGGGTCGAATGTCGGGTAAACGACGCTTAACACTCGTCCCCCCAAGTACTCGCTCACGTGTTTTTGTACAGTAGCGAGTATCGCTGCTTCGAAGCGGGGAGGCTGGAGATTTCTCTCCTCGCTTTCCCCCATCCCTCTGGGGCATGGGCCAGGCTAGGAGAGACTGTCTATTAGTTCGATGGGGGTGGGTGGGGCATGGGCTGGAGCTGTGCGAGGCCAGGAGACATTGCTTTTTTGTTCAATGTGTCATACTGCTGTCATTGGGAGCATGCATACAGAGGGGAGAGGCACAGGGCATTATGGGAATGCAGCACAATGGTGCCATCTTTGAAAGCATCAGTTTACAAAGAAACAGACATTACAGCTCTTATGCCTGCCGTTTTGAACCCATGTATGCGTTTTTTTTTACAATGCTTAGTGAAAATAAAGCATTATTATTATAAAAAAATTCACCCTGCATGGCCGGACAACTCCTTCAAAGTCTACACTTTTATTCGATTTTGAGGATTTAATTCAAAATCTATTGTGGTAGTACAGCTGCATTACTGTTCAAAAACGTATGTTCCCCTTATTATTTATTCTAGTTTTGTAGAAGACCTCAGATACTATAAATTATAGAATAAAGTCATTAAAATGTAGCATTCTTTTTCAGTATACAACTACCTAGTTGAGAGGAAACCATGCAGCGAATAGAGTCAAAAAAACTAGAGATGATTCTTATTGGTCGTCGTGTTGATAAATCAATGAGCAGGATATGTCCTCCACCAGTTCCCACCCAAAGAGCAGTATTTTTCTGTAAAAACAAGGCTTTAACTCGTGCAGTATAAGCATCTTCTTTCTTTATTTTTCTCTGCTTCACTATTTCTTCTCTAAAAGCATAAAAAAAATATACATGTCAACTATAGTGCATTTCTGTACTTGATAGAAACGCTTTCTTTCCTCCTTAGGGAGAGCACTTAGACAGTGAGTGGCGAGACTCAAAAGGCCATTCAGGCTCCTCTAAGTAATATGTAAATAAGTAAGATGGAATAATACCTCCACAGTGCTACCTATTGGCAGCATTCCTTTAAAGGGGTTGTCCCGCGGCAGCAAGTGGGTCTATACACTTCTGTATGGCCATAATAATGCACTTTGTAATGTACATTGTGCATTAATTATGAGCCATACAGAAGTTATAAAAAGTTTTATACTTACCTGCTCCGTTGCTGGCGTCCTCGTCTCCATGGTGCCGACTAATTTTCGCCCTCCGATGGCCAAATTAGCCGCGCTTGCGCAGTCCGGGTCTTCTCCTCTTCTCTATGGGGCTCCGTGTAGCTCCGCCCCGTCACGTGCCGATTCCAGCCAATCAGGAGGCTGGAATCGGCAATGGACCGCACAGAAGCCCTGCGGTCCACGGAGACAGAGGATCCCGGCGGACATCTTCAGCAGGTAAGTATGAAGACGCCGGACCGCCGGGATTCAGGTAAGCGCTGTTCGGGTTGTTTTTTTAACCCCTGCATCGGGGTTGTCTCGCGCCGAACGGGGGGGGGGGGGGGGGGGGGGGTGTTAAAAAAAAAAAAAAAAACCCGTTTCGGCGCGGGACAACCCCTTTAAGCCAAAGTTAGACTCTTTATACAAGCCTTGTAACAATGACTGTGCATGCAAGCTGGCTTTGCTTTTAATTCCCAGACAGCTGTTTTAGGATATTTGCCTTCCCTGAAACAGCTGTCTGTGCATGGAGTCTGGCTTTGCTTTTAATTCCCAGTCATTGTTACAAGGCTTGTATAAAAAGTCTAACTTTGGCTTAAAGGAATGCTGCCTTTCAATAGGTGGCACTGTGGAGGTATTATTCCATCTCTCTTAGTTGTACATGATAGAAAAATGTTCCTGAAAGCTTTATGGTTACAACTCTCAATATACTTATACATTAGCAGGTGTTTTGACCATTGGCCTACCATAATATGAGCCTATAGAAATATATTTTGAGATGAAGATAGTTTGACAATTACAAACTGATAATGGTTCAATATAAACTGCAGGGCCCAAAAAGAGAGGAAGCAGCACTCATTGGGTTCAGTAGAATATGTCAATTTTAACGCCTTAAATACCACCCTATTGCGTTTTTATGTAAGCTATTAAAAGGGAATTCTTCTAATATGCCACCTTTCTACAGCAACACTTCAAAAGAAGTCAGCAGATTCTAAATCCGCAGCATGCATATTTATACAGCAGATTTTTGCTGCGGCTTTCAACCCTTGAACTACAAGGCTTAAAAACTTGTTGCAAATCCGCAACATAATCAACTGCAAAATCTGCACCATTTAGGTGTGTATATAGCCACTGCAGAGTTGAGGCATGTTTGTTGTTGAAGCCTGCAGCATATATGCTATGCGTGAAGGCACCCTAATAGTGCATAGCTAAGTGATCCTGAGTTGATTTACAAGACTACTGTCCCTTATCACAGCATCCAAATGTATTTCCTTCTGACTCCAACCCCAAAGTATTCATTAGAATACAAACTAGCAGTTGCTGTAATGTCCTAAAACCAATAAACATGTATTAAAACTGATAAAATGTAAAAAAAAAAAAATCACGGATATTTACTTTAAGAATTGGGCACAGTCAAGCACTTCAGACAACTTTTCTGTCTTTTTATCCCAAATCTCCACGTATGGACTGTATTTTTTTGCCACATAGATATATTTGTCAACCGCAATACAAGTGATGTTTGAATCACTCATTGATGCATGTGAAAATCTGAAAATAAAACATAACATATTTTAGCCAATGAAGGGGAAGCGAAATATGATGGATGGTAGAAGAACTTTACATAAAAGAGCTTCAAGTCCCCTAGGCTACCCTATTTGAGGGCCTGATAATCTGTCCATGTCAATGCATCTGCAGTCAAGCAAGGTATCTCCAAAGTTATTTTAAACCGTAAAATGTAAGATAAGTAGGATGGCACCTAAGTACATTTTAATGCATCCTTCAAAGAGAATCTATACTCAGAAAGTGAAATATCATTAGAATCATGTTTTTATTAATTATACAATTAATTACTGGTATTTTATGACTATTCATATATTTGAAAGGAAAATATAACAAGCAGCTAAAACTTTGAATCATTGTAATTTTTTATAATCACCATGATCTAACAACAGCTGTGGGCAGGGATGGGATAGATTTTTTTTTTCTGAGTGCAATTTTAAGAACCCTGGCAAAACTAGTCTCTATTCAAGCATCCCTATATCATTTTACTGCATAATTTAAATTGGGGGGCAGTAATATGCATCTTAAACCATGACCTTAGCCTGTTTACAACCTCTGATTTCCCAGGATAATCAGGCACTTAAGAGACATTCTTGCCCACTGGTTAGTAAACCCCCTATAACGTGTGTGTGTGTGTGTGTGTGTGTGTGTGTGTGTGTGTGTGTGTGTGTGTGTGTGTGTGTGTGTGTGTGTATATATTATGTATTGTGTACAGCAGGAGAGGCAGAGATTGTGGAGATCGTTATCAGTGTTTCTGCAGATCTGTCAGCCTGCACCCTGTAATGCTTGGTTTACACACAATGATTATCACTCAAAATATGTCTTTTGAGCGATAATCGTTGTGTGCATTTACAGCGCATGGTGATCGCTTAAACGTTGAGCGATCACTTTGGACTCCGAGTGGGGTATGCAGAAGACAAGGGGGGCCGCTTGTCTTCTGCGTCCAGCTGTTCTCTGTTCGGGGGAACCCAGCTTTTATACAGCTGAGTGCTCTGAGCGGGGTATGAAGAACACAGCTGGACTGCTGTGTTCTTCATACCCCAGCTGTTCACGGAGCGCTCAGCTTGTATACAGCTGTGCACTCCGTGCGGGGTATGCAGAATATAGCTGGAACGCTGTGTTCTTCATACCCCGGCTGTTTTCAGGGAGCAGGATACAGCTGAAATAGTAGTAGTAGTGGTATCCCGCTGTGAACTCCTGATAAGGTTGATCATTCTCTTTCAGCATGCTTAAAGAGAACGATCAGCGATTCCTTAACGAAAACTGCAGGATGTCAGAGCAGTTAGACTAAACGATTCTCACTCAAAAGACGTCTTTGAACAATTTTTGAGCGAGAATTACTGTGTCTAAATCAGCCTTAAGTGCAAGAAAGCCACCTGTGAATATAGCCCTTTCTACTGTTGCCATGAAAAATGTCCCTGTGTCCTTGATACTAAGGAAGCTCTGTACCTAACTATAGAGAATGGATTGCAGAGAAGCTGGAAGGGAGACCCCTAGTGTACCCCTAGTCAGCCACTTTAAATGTGATTTACAGTGGTAAAGCTACAACATTTAATGCAAGTATATTAAAGACATAATGAGACTAACAGGTTAGTAGATGAAGACAAGTTGTCTGAAAAGTTAGTGCACCTTTAAGGCTGTGTTTGCACGCAACGGAAATCTCGCAGCTTGGTTGCACCGAAAAGCCGCAAGATTTCCGCGGGAGAGCCGCAGCATCAAAACCCGCGGCATTTCACTGCAGGTTATGTAGCTGTTCAGCAGCCGGCATTCCGTTGCGGCTTTCTCTCCCCATATAAAAGAGTAGAGCCGCAACTGAAAAAAAAAAAAGAATTGGCATGCTGCGGCTGTCAATTCCGCACCCTGCTTTGCCGCGACGGATTGGCCGCCCCGTGTGGACAATCTCGTTCACAATGCTGGCTAATCCCGGGATTGGGAGCCGCGGGCGGATTTGCCGCACAGAAATTCCACACGTCATCTGGGTGTATGTTAACTGACTAAGTATATTAACTGGAAACCATGACTATGTTCTGGCAGTTTCTGAAAAACAGCTAGAACAGATTCATTATAAACAGGGTGTACTTTTATTTATTTAACATCTAACACTAAATTATTGTTCATTTTTCTACCACAGTCAAGGTATTAAAGCTTTATTAAGTTTACCTGCCAACAAGAAACCTGTTCTTCCAGGAGACAGAAAAGAGATGAAAATGTGAATCAGTGTAAAAAAGAAGAAAGACACGGAAATGTATGTTCTACATTAGAAATAAGCATTTTACCTAGAAAAATGAAAGTAAGGTCCCATTCAAAGTATTTGGGTCAGTAAATAACATCAGTGCTTGGAAGTCAAAAACAGAAATGCAACCAACGCCAAAAGCATTTACTGGACAAGTTGCATCTCTTTTGGGCTTTGGATCCACTCCTTGTTTTTGTTTTCTTTGTACAAATACTGATACAAAATACTGACCAGAATACTAAAATTTGAATTGGGCCTAATAATACAGGTTTATTTACAGCATAAAACAAAGTAATTGAAGAGAACTCACAGCATAGCATTTTTTGTTTCAATACTCTTCTGAAGTGAAAAATCATTGGAAAGGAATAAGATTTTTGTTCCACAAATTCCCCAGACAGCAGTCTTCTCAGAGGAGTATGTTGATTCACACAAACACATTACCGGTGTGCTGATATCTCCCACATTAAGCATCTTCATAGGAGTAATATTACTGCACTAGAATAACAATAAAATATATATAAGCTCTTCATTAAAGAGATATTCCTATCTCAGTAAAACATGTCCACGATGAAAACACTGCTCATGTCCACGATGAGTAACAGCTGAGCTACACTTTTAATAAAAGCAGACAGCACATATGGATGCCTTCTGAGTGCTTCCTGATTTTGTTATATCCCCATTGACTTGAATGGGCAAGTCTCGTTAGAATATTTCATGCCATGAGTTTAATCTCACAATCCATATGTCTGTATAGGAAATTCATGTATGACTTGCCATTAGTGTACCTCTAACCTTACTGCATCAAATTAAGGATCAACAATAGTTTTATTCTTGATCTTCTCCTTTCTCATCACTAACCAATTATTATTTACAATTGCCAAGAAAAGAGAGAATCATAACGATGATGGCGAGTGTAAATGGGCTTTTAATGGGGACATATTCAGATTTCGTGCCTGGACAGCATGGGCTATAAACATGGTCCTATTCTTGGGGCAGTGGAGGCTTCTCCCTCCTCCCAACACATTGGCAAATTTGTGGCGGTATGGAGGAGGAAGGCGGCCAACCCTGGAGGATAAACTAACCCCCTACAAGTCAAGATTTAAGCTGTCCCTCTACCTAATGGCTTCTGCAGGCATGGGTGAAGTAGGAACCAACCCCACAGTCTGTTTCTGCAGAGGATATGGCTTTGGAGGGGCACTGAAGTTATTTCAGGGGCACCTTTAGCATGGATGCAGAAAGGGTGCTTATTACTATGGGGGGCACTAAAGCTTATTACAACTATGTGGGGTCGCAAAGAGGGTATTATTACTCTGCAGGTGCATAAAGGACAAAGCACAAAATAACTGGCACAGAATTTATTCTTTCCGAGGACTGTACAAAAGGACCAGGGTGCATTCATTACTTTCAAAGGAAAAGCGTTTTTGGCAACTGTATAAGAAGTTCTTTACAGTTGAATGTCCAAACCCAAGAGGTAGTAATGGCAGAGAAAATTACAGCATTTTAAAAAGGTCTAGATGCTTAATCACAAATGGTATTGAGAGTTACAATGGATCTAAAAAGGGTAAACTTGATGGACCTGTGACTGCTGAGAAGCCTTCTCTACAGAACATGAAGTGTCAGTCTATTAGACTCAGTGGCCAAAGTGAAAACAACACTATATTAAGATTCATATATAGAGATGATGACATGGAAATAAAATATCACCAAAAATTAAAAAAAATATGTTTAGCATAATGTAAACAAATGGGTTACTTTCTGATGATAAATCCCCTTTAGTGTATGAGAAGTGTGGATTAGATTGTTAAACTATTTTCCATTAGCCCTAGCAATGGTACAACCATAGGGTATTCTTGCCCCCATGTACTGGTAGGACAGATGGAAATTTTAATTGAAATAAAAATAAAAAATGCTTGTCTGTAGACCCTGCCCTCTCCCTATATAGAAGTGTCCAAACATACCTGCCTTGTGTAAATTCTAAAGTAAAAAGTAAATATTACAGGGAGGGTGGCTTGGGCTGCTGTAAGGACTAGGGGAGAACCGATTAACAACATAATCCACACTTCCCTTGCGTCCTACCAGCGGCACAACCATGGGTATCTAGCAGGAAGAAACCCATTGGGAGGGTTCTCTTGCTGTACAGCATTCAAAACAGAGCACCCAAAGGCAATTTTCTTTGATAGCCAGGACTCAAGCCTGCAATGGCTAATGAATGTATTGTGGGGGCTCCAGGAAACTGCCTCACCAATGTGCTACAACGGGTATGCCCTTTTTCTCTGCCCAGGACATGGTCACTGCCCTAGTGGAGAGGGTTGTTCCAAATTCTGCAGGATCCTAATTCTGATATCTCTAAACTAGTCTGATAGCCTCCTTTATCCACCTAGACAAGGTGGGTTTAAATTTCTTCCCTTTGTTTTTAGAAGTAAAAACGACTGGGACATTTTCAGACAACCTAAAGTTCTGTGCTTTCTCTAGTTATCTCGTAACACATCTGGTTATATCTAAATTGTTTAGTTTGCACTGTTCTTCTAAAGTGGGTTGGGGATAAAAAAAACTGGTAAAGAAATTACTTGATTCATGTTTGTGGGAACTTCAGGTGTGAATTTAGGAAGTTACCCAAGTTAGACTGTCAGACCAAAAAGGTTAAATATGGCTCAGCAGCTGCCAGAGGTTGGAGTTCACATATTCTTTTTGCCGTAGTGATGGTAACTTCTGCTGAAAGTAGACTAAAAAACTACAGTTTCTCAGCCAGACAATCCAGCCACTTATCCAGTCTATCACATGACAGAAAAAAAAACCATGAGGCAGGTATGTTTTGACACTCCTAAATAGTGTTTAGCCTACGGAGAAACATTTTTAAGTTTACTTTTAAATTAAAATTTCCATTGGTCCATTTGGGCAGGAAAACCCCATGGTTGTGTCACTGATGGGACCCAAGGGAAAAAGATTTTTCTGAATTGAGCTTGCATGAATGTTGCTGTTTCTCTAATTTAAAAAGAGTTCACTGTTCAGTTTTCCCTAATACTAGTAAAAAGTATTAAATATTTTATCTATATGTTATCAAAGTGAAAAAATAAAGATAAGATCAAAACCATAACCACACTTTGTGCGAATCGAGATGTAACATGTCCTGTTTTAGTACTATATACATTAAAAGACGTTATCTAGGAACACTTTTTTCCCCCCAAACTAGCTCAGCCTGCTTTAGTAACATAACACAAGATGTACTCCTCATTCTGGCTCAACCACAGCTTTCATTTTGCTGATACCCGGTCTCTGCTAACCTCCACTTTTGTGTGCAGGGCGTCTGACAATAACGTCAGCGACACCAGGGCCATGTGACTGCTGCAGCCAATCACTGCCTCCTACCAGCTAGTGAATAGCTGCAGCCATCACATAACCCGATATGGTGTCATCATCACTCTCCTCCTGGAAGTGAAGATCAGCAGCTGTAAGGAAGTGGGGAAGGTATTCTGTTATGTTACTAAAGAATGCTCAGCCAGTTAGGGGGAAAAAAAGGTGCCCACCTGGATAACTCCTTGAATAACCAACTGTCTCCCAGTTTTGAGACACGCTAGTTTCCTACAGAAAGCTGTGGACAAGGGAAAGGGTTGCACGGAAAATCAAGAATGTGTCCTGCATGTGCACTTTTTGTTTAAAGAAAAAAGCACCTAGGAGTTGTCATTTTGCTGCAAAACTCGGCATGCAGCTACATCTCAGGCAGATATGCAATTGTTTATCGTTGTAGTGTGACTAGATGAACGGTCTTGCCATCGGAGGCCCTAAAGGGGTTCTTCCCTTGGAGGCTCTCAGAGGCTACTTGTGTGCAGTGGCTTCTTTTTCTGCTTGTGTAGAGCTTGTTGACCACTAGACGTCCCTAAGTTGCAATAGAAAATAGATTGCCCAGTTAACAGTTTGAGAGGGGGCACATTACTGGAATGGATGGCCGTCTGGGCCATTCTGACCAGTTTGTTAAAACGTGCTGGGAGCAGTGGATGCGTGAAGACACGCACACAAGGTGAACAGGCTCAGGACACTCAACAGAGCATCCTTTACAGACCACCATTAGAGACGATTGTCTGATCGTCAAACAAGCACAAGCAGCTCTAACTATTTCATTGTCTAACATCCAGAGATAGGTGACACCATGCGTCTGTTAGAACCATTTAGAGGCCTTTCGCTGAAGGACATTTGGTCTCACGACACCCATTATGTGTACTACTTCTAACACCCAATTGTTTAAATCCCAACTTCATGTTAAGCATATTTTTATTTAATTTTTGGTGATGTCTTTTTCTTATTTTCAAAGTCACTATCTACAGTAAGTTAAATAAATAAATACATACATACACACCACTAAAATCTTGCAGTTTTCACACTGAGCCTCATAACAGTCTGAGGCCTTAGTCAGACGGGCGTTTTTTTGCGCGATTTGCGCATGCGCATGGCGATTTTATAAAACCATTGCTTTGCAATGGTATCGGACACATGAGCGCTTTTTATGCGCTCGTCCGTTAAATTATAGAACAGAAATCGCAGATCGCACCTATCTGCGATTCCTGTTCTCTTCTCTATATGCGCTCAATGGGGCCGGCGGCAGCAGCGCTGACCCCATTGAGAGCATATACTAGACAAATCATTCTTCTCTGCCACAGCTGTAACAGCTGTGGCAGAGAAGAACAATGTTTGCCCATTGAATTCAATGGAGCCGGCAGTACAGCCGGCTCCATTGAAAGCAATGGGTTGCCGGCGATCGCGGGATGAATTGTCGGGAAGGGCTTAAATATATAAGCCCTTCCCTGCAATTGATCCAGAAATGTGTAAAAATAAAAAAAATATATATACACTCACCTTGTCCCGGCAGACGGAGTTCAGCGCGGCCGGCCGGCAGTGAGTGTGAGTGAGAGCTGCCCCTGATTGGCTCAGCGCTGAGCCAATCAGAGGCAGCTCTCACTCACACCCATTCATGAATATTTAAGCCCTTCCCGACAATTCATCGTGAGATCGCCCGCAGCGCATTGCTTTCAATGGAGCCGGCTGTATTGCCGGCTCCATTGAATTCAATGCGCCGGACAGCTCCGGCCCGTTTCTATTGAAACGCGGCTAGGAGCAGTTTTTTCGGTCGATTTTTCGGCCCCGGTCACGCGATCTGCGGATGCGCATCCGTCATGCGATCCGCAAATCGTGGCAAAAAACGCCTGTGTGACTAAGGCCTGAAAGGTCTTGTTCTGTAGAGTGCACTTTTCAGTAGTTGTTTCATTACCACATAGAATTACAAAGGAAGGTAACACTACTAATATATTGTAAAGCTGGAGGAACATAACACAGGATAATTGACATTAGGTTATGGGAAAAGTTTACCTCTTCTCCCTCACTGCGCAATAACCTCTGTATGTGTAACAGAGTATGCCTAGAACACTGAATTACCAATTATTGGGTTTGTACACCTCATAGGATTTCTGTTACCATGCAGCGTTTGCTGGTCCTCCCGGGGCAGGGGTGTGCAGGGTCCCGCGGTCAGGGCGCGTCTTCCCGGCTTGTTGTTCGGCTGCCAGGGGCGCGAGTGCCTGGCTAGTGTTGTGCTGGTGGCGCGCAGTGCTCCGTACGCGCGCACCTGTGAGAGCAACTGCCATGCACGAGTTCCCTTTTATTAGGTTCTGTTGGGAGTTGGCTGTCTCCCTCTCTCCGCCCCTGGGCGGAGGCTTTTGTTTAAAGGTCGGGCAGAGACTTGCACTCTGCCAGTTATTGGTTTCCCTCAGTGTGCTAGCTAGCCTGCCTCTGTTGCTCTTCTGCTTCTGTCAGCTTGTCTGCTATACCTTGCTATTATCCACTAGGTTTTTCCATCTGCCTCAGTTCTGCTTAGTATTGTTTGTGTTGGTTATTTACATCTGCCTTTTCTGTCGGTATTCTACCCCTCCATCCAGGTACGCCAGCGTCCCTTTTTCGGTCCCTAGTTAGAGTAGGGACCGCCACCCAGGTGCTGGCCTGGGGTTAGCCAGGAGTGGAGGCAAGCAGGCAAGGACAGGGGTTGTGGTTGAGATCCAGGGCATCCGGGCTGGCGTATCACGGGTAGTATTCCGTAACATAATAACTGGCCCTTAAAATTGCTCTCCAATGGAGGCCATGAGTACCCTTGCAAGTCAGTTGCAGGATTTAAAGGTCGTGATCCAAGACCTGTCCGGTTGTATGGTGGCCCAGGAGCAGCGGGAGTTAGTGCATGTTTCTACCGCCCCTTCTATTCCTGAGCCCAAGTGTCCTCTTCCTGAAGTATTTCCAGGGGAGAGGAGCAAGTGTTTTGTTTTTCAGCAGGATTTAGTGCAATATTTACGGTTGTTTACTAGCGAAAAGGCTCATCAGTGGGCAGAGTTTGCACTGAACAACCGTACCTGTTGTTCCACTGTGGCATCTCCATTCCTTTGCGTATATGGTCAGCATCCTCACTTCCTTACAGCTATTTCTACTCAGTCTGCCTGTCCTGCAGCTGATGTCACCAAAGATGCGCTGCAGGGAGTATGGAAAGAAGTACAGAAGAACCTGGAAGAAACGGGGGCTCGTATGCAGTTGCATAGTGGGAGGAGTCTGTCAGTATCTGAACCTTACAGGATGGGACAGAAGGTATATTTGTCTTCTAGAAATTTAAAATTGAAGGTTCAGTCTTTGAAACTGACGCCGCGTTACGTGGGTCCCTTTGTCATCACGCGTGTAGTAAACCCGCTTGCTTATGAACTTGATTTGCCAGCTACATGGAGGGTTCATAGGGTTTTTCATAAGTCATTATTGAAACCGTTTGTCCCTTCGGTGAGTCGAGGCAAGCAGGTAGGGACAGGGATTGTGGGTGAGATCTAGGGCACCCGGGCTGGCGTATCACGGGTAGTATACCGTAACAATTTCTTTCATTTCACGTCATTTGCAGTCCTGCCTGTACTTTTGTCATTTATTTGTCCCCATTTATTTATTTTTGGGAACTTGCATATGTATGCTAAATTCATATAGGATTCTGATATTTACTTAAAGTGGTGAGTTCTGTGTTATGAGTTTTTTTTCCATTTCGTTTGGTTATTTTTACATGGCTGCATATTTGTCCTTGTATATTGCTTTTATATAATTTTTTTTGTTAATTAAGGGTGGTTTCACAAGGTTGAGAAAATCGCGTGATTTTAACCTGCGGCGATAGCCAGTAAAAAAGCAGAATATGAAACCAATGATTTACAATGGTTTCATTAATGCGATGTTGGAGGATAAAAAAATCATGGCATCCTCTATCTTTCTGTGATGTGCTATTTTTTATAATTTTTATTTATATAGCGCCAATATACTCCCATACATTCCTATGGAGGCTTCTTGTTATCACATTGCAATGCTACAAACATGCGATCCGCTATTAACGTTACAAAGTCCCGTTGACTTTTGCGATAAAAAAAAAGGCACAATTTTATTGCGAGTGGCAGCAATGTGATATTATTCTAAAAAATAAAAAAAAAAGCAGCGCTGACGCTTGCAAATCGCAGTGAATAAAGATGCAATTTTGCCTCGATTTTCTCGCGGCAAAATCGCGATCGCGCATGTAGAGTTAAATAAATAATATATAAGAAAATATCATCTTTATTAGGCTATCTGTGGTTTTCTTTATTGGTGTTTTGTTGGTAAAATCTCCAGAGTTTGGCATTAGTTTTTGGTGCAACTTTATTTATGTGATTGTCTACACGTGAAGAAGTATTTTTTTTTTTTGCTGAAAAGGGAGGCCACTTTAAAATATAACAGAATTTCCAGTAAGGTAGTTGATCTTACATTTTAAATTACTAACCTTTATTGTAGCAGCTTCAAAAATTGCAATGTGGCCATTGGCAGTACCAACCAGGAGAAAATATTTCTTCTGACTAAAATGAATAAAATATATATGTGTAGTTTAGAAATAGAATAAAAATTACTTCCTCCAATACAAATGTAATTTATAGACTAGATTCACACCTTGTTTAGTCTAAATTAAGGCAACTTTTTTTCTTCACGGTTGCATATGTCTGCTAGACCTCCATTAACAGAAATATATACATTGTTTCGAGGGTGGTGAAATCTCACCATAACTACACAAATGCACAAGCATGTCTGTGTATACAATGTGAGATTTTGCTGGTATAAATGCTGAATGTGCACCACAGACTTTGTGAGAATTGCCACATAAAAATTTCAGTGCCTATACACATTAGCCAGAAGTTTGTTAAAATGAACAATTTCAACTAAAACCAGAGTTCATAGTGTGAAATTTATTTGTATGGGCCATTTACATGGCAAGATATTCTATCAAAATTCGTTCAAACAAATTTGAGTGATAATTGTGAAGTGTAAATGCAAAAAAAAAAAATAATATCGCTCACTATTCGTTCACAAGTTTTTATCACTGACTTCCAGTCACCAAAAAAAAAATAAAAAAATCGCTGGATCGCGGGCTTGTCGCTCTGTGTAAATGCTCCCCGCTCAACGCCTCACATAGAAGGTGAAGCGCTGAGCGAGAAGCCCGTGATCTAGCGATGAAGTCTGTCAGTGTAAACACTCTGCACAAGCGCTAACGCCCTTAGCGGTGACATCAGCATTTGTGCAGTCGTTTACCCGGCTGTTGTTTCATGTAAAAGGGCCAATAGGACGGCTTACTCTCCAGAAGGGTCAGCTGCCAAAATTTTCCTGACTGATAAGGAACTTTGAGTGCAGCAGAATTTTTTTGCTAGCCTTCTCCAGATCTGTGCCTCCACACAATCCTGTCTCTGAGCTCTACAGGGAGTTATTTCCTCCTCATGGCTTTCTTTTTCAGAAACTGAAAATCTATTAACTACTGGTGATAGAAAGTCTTCAAGAAATTCTCGCCACTCGTTTTCACTGCTTATTGAAGTATTTTATTACATTTGCCAAGATACGTTTCGGCCTGCCCTAGCTTTCTTCAACTGCCACACTCCTATACAGATCACAGGTGAATAAATAGCAGTTAATCGTAATTTTATGACGTCATGAATTAAGCTTGTTACGGGAGTAATAAAAGAAGCAATGTGATATAAACACATTGAGCATGGTAAAACCGGTGCTATGATTTAATGTGCAGCACAAGCAAGTGAAGCCGATCATCCTAAAACATTTTGCTTCATGCTGATAAGATTCTAGGACCTATCTTGTCTCCCAAACCTACAATTGTATACACCAAGACACTCAAATTGGGACTTAAGATTTCACCAACGATCAAACTCAAGTCATTAATTGGGGCTAAAATCACTGTTCCCATCAAAAGGCTTCTTTAGATGTGGAAGCGGCAGCAATTGCAAAGCCACAACATTTTCACACAAGACAGTCACTGAAATCCACAGTACATCAGCACTTATAGCGTAGAAGAACTTTTGACATGCAATAGAGACGGGGTTATTTAAGTGGACCAATACCCCTAGAAGAAGCCGTATATAGGTATACAAATAGACAGCAAAAAAATAGAATATCAATACCCATATACAGCAGATTTTCCTAAGCGTACACTATCCTTACATTTTAAACCCTTCAACAATTGTAACCCAGCAGGCCTATTCTTCACAGGCCTCAAGTCAGTTAAGAATGATTAGATGGAAGGAGACCATATATCACGTATATCTATGGCTGAATTTCACATGGTCTATGGGTCGGAGATACTTTATATTTATACATTTCTATCTATATTTTTTACTTTTTATTTTTCTCCTAATTAATTCTGCATAAACAGCATGCCATTTTATTTTACTGTAAACTAATTAGTACACCTTTTCTATTTCACATTTTTATATAAAAACATTCTCCCCTCTATATTATAGTGCATTTAAAGACATGGGATAATATACAAGTATAACATGCAGTTATGTTATGCCAGGCTCTGCCCAAATAGCGTGCCTCATTATAACTCACATTCGGCATTTAAGTTTCATTTTCTAACATATTGTTTCCCATTGTATCACTTTCATTATACCATTTCTTATTTTTATTTTATCATATCTTCTTATTACGAAATTGCATTTTAATCCTCAGTCAATTTCTTTTTCTGTGTGTTCATAGATTGGAGGACTCATTGGCTTTCTAAGGTTATGCTCATATGTCCTTAATAAGTGTTGGGATTTTTCAACACTGTTTTCAATGAAATTTGTCAGAAATCTACATGATTGCCACCATGGATCCCAGTCAATGGGAAAAAATACCTTTTTTTTCTACACGTGAGTTTCAAATCCACATGAAGTAAAAATCAAATTAAAATCAATAGAGCATTTCAGAATACTTCTTTTGCCAGGGATTTGATGCAAAAGCAGCACAGATTCCATGTCAAATAGATCATCTCTGTGGACTGTCAATAACTAATAATAATGTTGATTATGAAAAACATACCTTTGCCATATTTGACAAGTAAACAAGAAGCATGTAACGGAGTCCGGCATTTTCTGCAGGCAATGTTTTGTCTTTAGATCTTCAGCATGTGCAGCCAGAATGTCACCAGACTGCGTCCCTGCCAAGACCCAATGTTCCCTTTCAACAATCGCAAATGCAAGACAAAGGATTCTACTATCACAAAAATCCTAAAAACGAAGTGGAAGAATAGTTAGGGCATCAAACATAAATGTTCTAATAATAGGTGAAACTATAAATAATCTTATAATGCTTATCCATTTCTTTTTAGTTTAGGTCCTTTGGTGATCGATTTGGGGGAAAAAAAATGAAGTTGTATTCACGAAAGTGACTAAATAATTTACCTCATAAGTATGTCCACCTTTTATTAAGTTCAAACAGGATATCTGCCCTTTGTCGGTATTGCCACTTCCAATCAAAAGATGTGGCACCTTAAAACGTGGATTGGTAGCCAACATACACTCAGCTGTTAGGGGGCTGGGTATTACAAGATTCTTCATTAAACATAGAAGTTCTGCAGAATTCAAGATCTCATAAACCTGTAAGAAATCAGATAGGATAGCTTTCAGGCTTCTTTCAGTCTTTTTTCTGGCAGTTTTCTTGTAAAAAAGAAAAAAAAAAGAAAAATCCCATGCATTTTCTATATGATACTTGTGTTTTTTAGTCTTTTGGCCACACATGCTTTTTTCATGGTGTTTTTGACCTATAGAGAAGCTATGGGAAGCACCAGACTCACAGCATGCTGAGATTTTTAAAAAATGACAGACCAAAATAAGCAAGAAAAGCAAGTGAAAAATGTTACAAAAAAACCCCCAAAACATTGGATGCAATATTTTTGGTTGAAAAGAAAATTGCAGCTGAATCTGAATCAAAAAAAAAGTGTCATTTTTCAAAAACAGACTGTATAACACCAGCTATAAAAGGGAAAATTGCAAAACTAAATTTGACACAAGTAAATGGGAGAATGTATAAATTTATGGTAACAAATGATAAATAAATGCAATAATAACCTAACATGCAAGGTGTATTCCACATTACTAGATTTAAAAAAAATCCAGAAAAAAGTTCCAAATCATTGTAAATATCATTCATATCTATTGCCACATGCCTTTGTTCATACAATAGTTGCATAGTACAGTAGTAGCAAAAATGATTTATCTGCTACAACTGATAGAAACTAATGGAATAATATGTTTTCTGTTGAGCTTTCATTTATCATCACACATGGACACCACAAAAAATTTTTAGAGTAGAGTTTTAGGGACCCTTTTACTCGGGATGCTTAAGCTCCAGACAGTCTTCCCAACGATTATCATTCACTGAATGGAGGCGGAGTGCACTGGGGATCTCTTCTGGCCGCCCACCTCCATTCAAAATAAACAGACAGTCATTCATGGCCTGATAGTAGTTTCATTTTTACACCTGCATAAACTGAATGATGAATGATAAGCAAACAAATTATCATGTGTTGTTCAGTCATTGCAAATGTTTAAACTGAACGATTATCGTTAAGTTTTGCACAATCCAGCAATTAACTGAATGATAATTGTGCCATGTAAAAAGGTACTTATTCTGCAGTTAATATATGCAATCAAAATCTTCCCACCCATGGCAACCAGTGCTCAGAAGATTTTGCTAGTAATAGTACCTTTTCACTGACAAAACGTTCCCTGGTGAACATGGTTTCAGCCATATGCGTTTTACCATAGTGTAGGATCCTACCCATATATAATCTATATATTACACATATTATATTATACACACACACACACACACACACACTACCAGTCAAAAGTTTTAGAACACCTCAATTTTTCCAGTTTTTATTGATATTTACAGAGTCTAATGTCTCAAATGTAGCTTAAAATGAAAGCATAGAACAAAGAAACAATTTAAGATGAATAAAAATAATGGATTCACTTTGTTTGACCAAATAAAATCTAGATATTTGACTCTTCAAAAAGTAGCCACCTCTAGCTGATATAACAGCTTTACACAATTGAGGCGGTCTACAATTACATTCAGAAATTGTTCAGAGGATATTGTATTACGTATCAGAATGCTGTGGCAGCCCTTTTTGTCCAGTGTGCCTGTCACTCCGTGCAAATTGCCAACTCTGGATCCAGCAAAAAAGCCCCAGATCATCACGCTTCCTCCTCCATGTTTGACAGTTGGAGTCACCCAATCTGGAACCATACTTTCACCTACTTAACTGCACACTAAAACCCTGTCTGATGTACAAAAGATGTGATATTTTGATTGATCAGTCCATAGAACCTTTTTTCTCCCTTCACTAGCTCACTGGAGGTGAAGCTTAGCCCAGGCAAGTCTTTTTTTTAAATTTTGTAATCTTAGTAGCAGCTTTCTTAAATCTGCAGGTTTGACAGGAAGAGTATCATTAAGTCTTTTCCTCACACTTGAAATAGAAACACGTCTACTTTTTGCTGCATTAAGCTGGCATGAAGATTTTCTACTGTGAGGCACCGATTACGCAAACTGTTGACTCTCAAATACTTGTCATCTGATTCTGGAGTGGACTTTGGTGTGCCAGACCTCTTCATATCAGAGTTTCCTTCAGTTTCCAAGTGCCTTTTAATGGTATAGGAAACTGTACTGACTGCGACCTTTGTTTTCTTAGCAATTTCTCTGTAGGTCAGAGCTATATCCCAAAAGGGTTAAATGGTCTGTCCATCTTCTTTGGTTAATTGTCTTTTTCTTGCCATCATGATAACAATGTGATCTTGCCTGAAGAGCAAAACTGCCCAAATCCTGCCTTAGAGGGTGTTGTAATGCAGCCTTTTCCAACACTGGTTATAATCAGAAAGTTTGAAAGTTGAGAGACCTGTAGGAATAGTTTGCATCCAATTTCAAACCATAATTTGCTTTCTCTGCTGCAGATCAGCTGTCCTTGATGTGTTAACAGAAAAATCCCTTTGATTAAAATCATAAATTCCGACTATTGTTGCATTTCAGGTTAAAATTTAATAACATTTTTAATCTACTTTCAAACATCTGAACCATTTCAGATTATTTGCTGGACTTAAACGGTGTTGTAAATTGGAAAAATTGAGGTGTTCTAAAACCTTTGACCAGTCAGGCATAGCAAGTGATATTGTATCTCATACTAAACATGTCATAATGTTACTAACATTCTTACTACTGCTTGTAGTCCCAATTTGCCCCCACCTTTCTAAATTGCAAGGGATACAGTACTCAGAAGTGCTCGTCACTGGAACTCCTGCATACAATGGCTTTATAAAGCAAAGCATTATCTCAAAAGTTAATGAACTAACGTTCATTTTACAGATACACAAATCCCAAAAGGTATGGATTTTGGGCTTCACAGTATATTTTTACCATTTTTCTAACGTTACTGTATTGTTTTGTGTCACTGGACATGCATATAGCTAATTTTGTGTGAACAATAATAGTTCCATCTAAATGTAACACTATTCTTATGCTTTTTAGTAGGTAGCGTTCTGCTGGCATTCACCAAACCAAGATCTGCAAGATTGCAATATAGTGAAACATGGTTACACTGCTTAAGAGTCCAGCGGCAGCATGCTTTAGACTACTCCAGACAATGCTTGGCATTGTGAATGGTGATCCTTAGCTGGGCATACACCTAGTTGAAAGTCAGATGATCATCATTTTAAAATTATGCGTCAACGATGCATAATGGCTGATGATAGACTGCTGTCTGCTGAGAAAGAGACATGTCAATTCTTTTTTGGAGTCGAAAGCTGATCATTGGTCTGGCATGCTCATGGTAAGAAGTATTCATATTAGTGATCTAACTTACAACTTATCAGCTGCATTGTGGTTGACGCTAATCTTAAGTGCACAACCAACTTTAGACTTGTATGCAACTGCTTGTCCATGTTGTGCTTGTTCTTGCAATGAACGTATCTAGATCACCTAAACTCAATAACTTGGTGAGGTGTCCACATAAAGGTAGTTGTAAATGCACTAAGCGGCATATTTATATTCTATCAGTTTGTCAGAAAATGTATGGATTTGTAGAATATAGCCACTGTTTAGGAGGAGTCATCTATGTTTCAACCAGTGTACAATTTCTATAATTTGAGTCATAATAATAATTAATGCCAAACTCTAGCTAGCATTCACATATTTACTACACATGAACAATATCAACATAAACAATTCGTCATATTCGATATAATCCAATTAAAAATGAAATAAGAAGTACGTACAATATACTAAGAATTATAACTCACAGAACCAGAAGTAACAAATTATTAACATACCAAAAGAAAAGTAAGTAATGAATACTGTACTGTTCATCATCACTAGACACAATGTCTGCTTACTTTGTGCCAGTGCAAATAGTAATTACATTAATACAAACACATTTGGAACATCATGTGTAAGGATATTAAAGTCAACAACAACCGTGATATTAAAGTACATTTTCCATGTGAACATCTTGTTCATCCTGGTCAACATTTTAGTATTATATCACTCAAGTAAAATTATATATATATGGGTGTGTAATTATATATATATATATATATATATATATATATATATATATATATATATAATATATATAATTTATTATGCATACACATATAATTTAACTTGAGTGATATAATGCTAAAATGTTGACCAGGAATAAGATGTTAATAAAATGGAGATCACTTGGAAAATGTACCTTAATGTCACGATTGTTGTTGATTTTAATTACTGTACACACTCGAGTATAAGCCAAGTCTTTCAGCACATTATGTGCTGAAAAAGCCCCACTCGGCTTATACTCGAGTTTGGTAAAAAAAAATAAAAAAAACACAATACTCACATCCCAGCCGGGCTCTTAGACCCCGGCGGTGTGGCAAGCTGCTTGAGACTTCTCCCCGCTGTCACCTCCTTGTTCGGCTTTGAATTTGTCAGCGCTGTGTAAATAAGCACTGTGATGGAATCAAGCGCCAGCCAATCACAGCTGGCGTTCGATCATTTACAGCCATTCAGTGAATGACATCACTGAATGGCTGTGATTAGTTTATCGAGTGCTGGCTGTGATTGGCTTTTTCTTTTTTACCTAGTATATATTCAAGTATAGCTCGGCTTATACTCGAGTCAATAAGTTTCACTCATTTTTTGTGGTAAAACTTATTGACTCGGCTTATACTCGGTTCGGCTAGTACTCAAGTATATACGGTAATATCCTTATACATGATGTTCCAAACGTGTTTGTAATACTGTATAGATAAATAGACATTAGTTTTTTTAAAATATGTGTGTTCATTTATTTTTAACTTTGTAATTTTTTTTCTAGGTTGAAATTGTTATAACTAGCTAAAATGTGTCAATATCAAATAAGTAAAAATTGTTAAAAAGTAGGCAAGTACTGCAAAGAAATAATACTCATGCTAGAATTCATACAATTATGTACATGTTCTGTCACAGTGGTAACAGAAAGCAAGATCTAAAAACAAATACACAAAAAAAGAATAAATCCGATTAAGTAACAGCAAGATCTCTGCCAATCTCATTGTTCACGCGATTTTTGAGCGTCAATGCTGCTTTTTCTCGCAAAAACATCGTTCCTGCTTGCAATTATCTCGCAGGAAAGACAATAGGACTTTCTAATGTTAAACACACATTGCACTGCACGAAAATCACAAGTTTGTGTGTTGCAATAAAACGAAGGCTCCATAGGGAAACATGGGTGATAAAAAAAATCGTAAATCACAGAGAGATAGGGCATGCCACAAATTTTTTTTCTCTTGCAACACTGCATGAGTGAAAACGCCACAAATGTGAAGGAAACCATTAAAAAGCATGGGTTTCATAATTCAGCATTTTCCCTTACTCTAGCCTCACCGGAAAATCATGCAATTTTATCACCAGTGTGAAACCAGTTTTAGGCTTAGTGGCCAGTGTGAAAACTACATTACTTAAGGAACTTTTTAAAATGTAGATTGTGACATTGAAAATTTCTTTAAGGGGGAAAAAAAAAAATCACCAAAAAATTCATAAGAATATGTTAATATTAAAATATGATTTACATAATAGGTCATTAACTGATAACACTTTGCCTTTATCCGGTTTTTACTATTAACAGATTTTTATTTTGGCGACTAGAGCAGTCAATTTCTGCTTTCTGTAGCAGATTTGTCAGTAAATTGGGACATGGTCAACAGCTCCGATAAGCCGAGCTGCTCATCGGAGCTGTCAACCCTTTAAATGCCGTCAATTTTGACGTGATTTAAATCTCCCGATCGATGTTGCTCGCATACAGCCCACCCTTCAATGAGATTGCAGGGAGCTGTGTCATAGCAGCCCCAGGGCATCTTAGCACAATGCCTATCAAGCCTTGCCTGTGGCATGGCTTCATAGATTGCCTGTCAGATCATGGTATAATGTAATACTATGGCATTACATCATACTGCAGGAGCAATCAAAGCAGCGCAAGTTCGAAAAAAAACAAAAAAAGGAAAAATAAGTTTAAAAAAGCTTTACTAACTATTAAAGAAAATAAAAGGTAATAAAAAAAACCTTTTGCCATATCTATAGTAAAAGAATCTAAATAATAAAACAAAAAACACATTTGTGGTATCGTTGCGTCTGTAAAAGTCCGATCTATCAAAATAATGCGTTATAACTTATTTACCCCACACGGTGAATGCTGTCAGAAAAAAATCCTCCAAAAACGGCGGAATTGCTCTTTTTTGGTCACCCCGTCTCCAAGAAAAAGTGTAATAAAAAGTGAACAAAAAGTCGTATGTACTCCAGAATGGGAAAAAAATTAAGTAATTCAGTTGATTGGAGCCAAGGCTGATTTGAAAGCCATACATTTAAGGCAGTAGATAAGTGAGACACAATATTGGCTTTAAATGTGCGCTCTTCACTATAGTAGAAGAATAAAATCAATGTATACATGAAATAAATAAAAAACACATTTGGTTAGCAAACTTGCACAAAATGAACAACAAAAACAACATTGGGCATCTTGGCTTTTGATCTGTTTAAAACACCTTTGTGTGAAAGGCTTTTTGAAAGAGTATGACTTTCTTAGGAATTAACTTTGGAACAAAATTAAGCATTAATTATGCATCTAGTTAGAAGCAACTTATTTGGAATCAGTATCAGGCCTCGGTCAGCCGGGCGTTTTTTTCGCGCGATTTGCGCATGCGTCCGGCGATTTTATAAAACCATTGCTTTGCAATGATATCGGACACATGAGCGCTTTTTATGCGCTCGTCCGATAAATTATAGAACAGAAATCGCAGATCGCACCTATCTGTGATCTGCGATTCCTGTTCTCTTCTCTAGATGCGCTCAATGGGGCCGGCGGTAGCAGTGCCGACCCCATTGAGAACATATAGTAGACAAATCATTCTCCTCTGCCACAGCTGTAACAGCTGTGGCAGAGAAGAATAATGTTTTCCCATTGAATTCAATGGAGCCGGTAATACAGCCGGCTCCATTGAAAGCAATGGGCTGCCGGCGATCGCACGATGAATTTTCGGGAAGGGCTTAAATATAAGCCCTTCCCTGAAATTCATCCAGAAATGTGTAAAAACAAAAAAATATATATATACTCACTTGGTCCCAGCAGACGGAGTTCAGCCGCGGCCGTCCGGCAGTTCTCCTGAACTGCTCTGAGTAGTATTCAGCAGCCGGGGATTTAAAATCCCCGCCTGCTGAATGAACTGCCTCTGATTGGTCACAGCCCTGACCAATCAGAGGCAGCTCTCACTTACCCATTCATGAATTCAGATGAATTTCAGGGAAGGGCTTATATTTTTAAGCCCTTCCCGAAAATTCATCGTGAGATCGCCCGCAGCCCATTGCTTTCAATGGAGCCGGCTGTATTGCCGGCTCCATTAAATTCAATGCGCTGGACAGCTCCGGCCCATTTCTAATGAAACGCGGCTAGGAGCAGTTTTTTCGGGCGATTTTTCGGCCCCAGTCACGCCATTTGCGGATGCGCATCCGTCATGCGATCCGCAAATCGCGGGAAAAAACGCCCGTGTGACTAAGGCCTCAAACAGCAGAAGCACATTTTGTCAATATTCTATAACTACCCAAAAGGATATTGTGAAAATAAATTGAAAAAAATAAAAATAGGTTTTTATAAAGGAATTTTCCTCTTCATAAAAAGTTGCCACCTTGGAAATCTGTACCTTGGCAGATGTGGGACGTTCCTGAGGATTTTCTTTTAAACACCTTTTAATCAATACTTCAACTTCTGGCCATGCAGGACAATTATATTCTTTGACTGGATCTAAAGGAATTAAAAACACATAGCATTTGATAATATTTAGAATTCTTTCATGGGTTATTATCAATAGTCTTAACTCCTTCCTACTGCAACCAGTTTTGCCTCAAGTTCATCAGGTGTCTCGCCCGAAATTAGTCTTTTAATTCTGGCTGTCTAAATTACCATTACCAGGAGAAGTTGGACCTAATTCTTGCAGTAATTTGATTGCTTCTGGAGTGCTGAGCAGAGCCACCAGTTTATTGTCTTTCCGTCCCCCCACACCCACTTATGTGGAGCACTGTCTGGTTATATATACACTGTCTGGTTGGCAGCACTTCCCTAATAACTTCAAACCCATATGGCCCTTGCCTTTTCTTTGGACCACTCCTACCATATGGGTTTTGCTCCAGCCATTTTTCTATTTTGCATCTATAATTTTCAAAATTTGACATTTGCCACTTTGCGTGCTAATCATTTTGGAAGGTTTTTACTTATCCAAGTGATTAGGAAACAAATTTTTTTCATGACACATTGTATTTTATGTTAATTGTAAATTTTGGTTAATAGGTTTTAAACTCAGAATTTTCAAAATTAAATATTTTCTGCTTGTAAGACCACATTACCACTCATACCACACAAAACACTTAATAAATAATGATTTAAGTAATTTTTCACATTTTGAAAAAAAGCTTCTACTTTTAAGGGACCAACTGATTTCTGAAGGGACTATCAGGAACCTATAGATTAGAAACCCTCATGAATTTCTTCTGAGTACAGAAATGTCCTACGTGTTAGTGTAAACTGCTGTTTGCTTGCACAGCAGGTCTCACAAGGGAAGAAAAGCAGGTTTTGCTGGACTAATTTTGGAACACTAAGGGCTTATTCAGGGCTCAGTCACACGGGCGTTTTTATGTGCGTATGTTACCAGCATTTGCAATCCGCATCTATATAGAACCAATGCTTTTCAATAGCAGCGGTCAGATGCCCTGTATTTACCGCTGCACATTTTTGCACACAGGCAAATATAGGACAGTGAATTTTAAAACGCAGCTAACAGCGGCATCCGTATTTTTTGGGTGTGAAACCCTTGGATGCCGTCGACGGCGGCAGCAGCGCCGACCCATTGAGAACATATAGTGAAGATTGTGATCCTCTGGCACAGCTGTGACAGCTGTGGAACAGGAGCCCTATGTTCTCCCATTGAATTCAATGGGAGGTCCATATAATTTTTATTCAGTTTTTTTTTTTTTTTTTTTTTAAAGAGGCGGCTTGAAGCAGCAATTCTCACTTTTTTTATTGTGCAGGATAAAGGATATAATAACTTTATAGTATGGGTGATTACAGTTGCAGAATTTTGTAGGTTTTTCTTTTCCTGCAATAAATAGAGTTTTATTAGAAAAATGATGATTCACCTGCTGTGCCGTACATATACAACACTTTTAAAAAGAGTTAAACTAGTCACAATATGATTAAACTTTTTTCATGCACACTTTTTGTGGTGAATTTGTTTTTATGGGAACATGTGTTTTTATAGCTAATTTTTTAATTCACATTTTTAGGGTTCGTTTAGATGAGCGCTATTTTCACACTGCTAAGCAACGCACAGAATGTGCTTCTATAGGAACCTATAGCAGCACTGTTCTTTCGCTGCTTAGCAGTGCGAAAAGCGCGCTCGCCTGAACGAAGCTTGAGGGTGGCTTCAGACGAGCGTGTATTTTGTGCGTGCATACGCACACACAAAAACACGCTTTTATTAGCCATAATGCATTCACTATGGTGTGTGCACATGTCCGTGCTTTACAGGCGTGTGCTGCAAAGATAGGACATGCGTGCACGCATTGTTTTCAATGGAGCCGCGGGTGCTGCTGGTGGCTCCATTGAAAACAATGGTCTGCCGACACCCCTACATTGTTTTTCAGGGAAAGGCTTTACATACTGAATTTTAAGGGAAGCGCTTTTATTTACAGCCCTTCCCTGAAATCAATTGATGGGGTGCCAGCAGCAGAATCCTCTACCACAGCTGTTACATGTGACAGCTTTGGTAGGGAATTGAAGAATTCCTCTGCTGCATCTGTCACAGATGTGGCAGATGTAGCAGCAGGGAATTCTTTTTACTAGGGTGGATGAAGGAAACATCTGCCGCATGTATGTAAAGCCCTTCCCTGAAAAACAATGCAGTGTGCCGGCAGACCATTGTTTTCAATGGAGCTGCCGGCAGCAGCCGCGGCTTTATTGAAAACAATGCGTGCATTCACTATGGTGCACGCATGTCCTATCTTTGCAGCACACGCCTGTAAAGCACGGACATGTGCACACACCATAGTGAATGCATTATGGCTAATAGAAGCATGCTTTTGTGTGTGCATTCACGTGTGTTTTTGCGCGTACATGGGTACGCACTTATGTACGCACCTATGTACTCACAAAAACACGCTCGTGTGAAGCCACCCTTAGCATGAAGTTTGTTTTTTTCTTATGTTGCCAATGCAAAAATACCTGAAAAAAATAACCAATCCTATAGCCTGCAGTGACTGCAAACAAATGCCACTGACTCAAAAAAAACAAAAAACATGACAGCTTAACAAAAAACACTGCTTGTGTGTTTCATAATTCCATATTGACTTACAGCTAAAATATGGAAAAAATGCCCACTAAAATGCCAGAAAAAAATGTGCTGTGAAAAACTACCCTCAAGGGGTGGATCCATGATTGAATTGAGTCCTGGTTAAGAGGAGCACACTATCATACCTCTGCTGAAAAGAGGAGCAACGTGTCCTTTGTACTGTTTCTAATCAGCTCTTAAGGAACATTCAGAGTTACTGTATTTCTCTAAAGTGACTAAAACACTGGCCCTGTGTCCCACAGCAAACAATCAGAGGGAAGCTTTCATTTTTTCATTAAAATCTGTCTGGTTGTTATGGTCAACAAGGCCAGTTTCTGTTATGTAGTTTTGATAGATGAGGCCCAATATTTTAGTGACATTTGACATAAATCGCTTTGTGGATGTGGTATAAATGACTGTTTCACAGAAAACTTTCCATCAGAACACCTACCAGGTAATTTTCCATTGATGGCCAGTTCATCAAATTCATTTGGAAACTTCAACCCCTCAACCATCCTAGCTCCAGCTGTCAGGATATCATACAGCAATAATCCAAAAGAATAGACATCAGCCTGCTGGTTGTAAATCACATTTCCTCTTGCAACCTCAGGTGCTCTAAATCCTATTAGAAGAAAAAGCAATAAAATAAAGTCATTTGCCAGATGACACACCTCCAAATGGCAAACCAACAGGGAAGATTAACCTACTAACGGCCGCCCATACGTCTTTTGACGACGGCTATTAAGGGATTTTAATCTGCAGCTCTGTCAAAAGAATTAGATGCCCGATGTGAATCTCCCGTGTGGCACAAGGGGATGCTTGGCTGTCGAATAACAGCCAGGCACTTGCTCTAACACTGGGGACCAAAGAAACCTTGGATCTCCAGTGTTTAACCCTTTACACACTGCGGTAAGTGCGAGAGCGTCATGTAAAGGGCTGACAGAGGGAGGGGACTCCCTCTGTTTCCCTTATCTGGGTACCGATGGGTTCTGTGGCACCTGAAGGCTTGAATATAGCCTCCGGGTCTGAAAGCTATGATAGCCTATGAGGCTCAGCCTCCCATCTTTCCCCCTTAATTAAATGTAAAAAAAAAATGGCATGTAACTGAAAAGTTAGTTACAATATTTAACCCGCAGAGTGCATGTCATGAAAAATAAAATTAAAAAAACATGGCTAAAATAGTTAATGCTGCCTATCTCGCCTTACAAAGAAACAGAATAGAAAGTGATCAAAACGTTGGATGGATGAATAAATGGTACCATTAAAAGTGCAACTTCTCCCACAAAAGAAAAATCCCTTTCACAGCACAGTCGACAAAAAAGAAAATGTTAGGGGTCTTTGAATGCAGAGACAAAACAAACAAAAAAAAAAGTGTAAAAGATTTGCAAGAAAAAAAAAAAACTATATACATTTGGTATTGAAATAATGGTACTGGCCTACAGAATTAATTTAACATATTATTTATACTGCACCGTGAACACCGTAAAAATAAAAAACACATGCTAGAACTGCAGAATTTGTTTATCTTGCCTCTAGAAAAAATAATAGAATAAACGGCCACCAAAATGTTATATGTGCCCAAAAATTGGATAAATGAAGACTAGAGTTCATCCCGCAAAAAAATAAGCTCTTGGAATGTGGCAACAAAAAAGCAAATCTTTAAAAGAAAAAAAATATTTTTTCGTGTACATAAATATCAAAACTATATATACTTTGTATTGCCGCAATCGTGCTGACCCAGAGAAAAAGGATTTATTTTGCACACTGGATGCCGTAAAAATTGAATCCAAAAAACAAATAGCACAATCTTTTTTTCCCCTAAAAAAAAATTAATAAAAGTTATACAGTACATTAAATGTACCCTAATATGATGCCATTAAAAAATACAACTTGTCCCTCAAAAAACAAGCCCTCTTATGGTTATGTTGACGGAAAAATCAAAAAGTTATGGCTCCTGGAATGTGATGATGAAAAAAAACTGAAATATTAGTTAGGTCCCCTGTCCTTGGCCGAGGCACGGGGGAGGACGGGTGAGCACTGACAGATCTCTGAGGTGAGCCTATCTAGTAGGGCCATGCACACAATGGACAGTGACTGTTATAGACACGTTCTGTGACCTGTGCAGAGCTCATTGTGCATGGAGCGGAGTAGATTGTCACAGCCAATCACCTACTGTGAATGTTCGATTCTGTTACCTACATACAGGTGTTACCTCTCGGTGTAATACTGCCTGTGAGGTTAGTGAGAGGACTGCTGAAAAGCTTTCTCTCAAAAATAGGAAGTTATCAGCCTGTTAGGCTCTGTGGTCAGTGTGAAAAATGCAGGATAAATATAGATTGTGACCAAAAGTTAAAAAAAATACAAAAATGTGTCTTCTATACAGAAAAAATAGAATAGGAAACCTTATAGCACCATCTAATCCACTCAATAGAAGGGGTGAGAGTAATAATAGAAAAATGACAAATAAGAACACATTGTTTAATACCGATAAAAATTCATCAATGATCACAGGCGGGTACAAATGTAAAAAGAAAAATGTAAATGCTGTAATCATATAGTAGTACACAAACAAAAACAATAAAAATAGGAGAAGAAACTATCTATATTAAACAAAAAATGACATGTAGCAGTAAAAACATAATTTACATGCTTGAATGTCCATGTGGATATCGTTATGTGGGTAGAACTACCAATAGCTTAAACCTAAGAATTAACCAACATAGGCATAATATAAAAAAGGGATATACAAAGCACAGTCTATCTAGGCATTTTGCAGAAAAGCATAATAGTAATTAAACAACCATCTATAGCGACACTTAGAAAAAAGGAGATGTATTGGATATATCGCCTCAATACACTTATACTGAACGGCATAAACAAAGTTTTAGAAAAAATTTAAAAAAAACGACAAAAATAACTAATATATTTTAATTAAATTTAATAATTATTAGATTAATACATATATATCTTAGAAACTCAGACAATTAATTAATATAGACCATTTTTATGTATTGTCACTTTTTTTATCATTTTTATTTATATTAATATATTTTTTTACATTATATATACTCTTCTGTGATAATTAACTATCTAATGATCAGCTGAGCGAGAGCTGATAGAAATAAAACTCACACATATTAATCCTTATATAGAGTTTTAACCCCTTAACGACCAGCCCATAGTGTTTTTACTCCCGGCTCCTGTAGGTAGACGGGAGGCAGGAGATGTCAGCGGGGACCGCGGTGAGCGGTCCCCGGTACCCGCGATCGCCGTTATCCAATGGATAATGGCGATCGCAGAAAAGTGAAAAAAACGTTTAAAAAAGCAAAGTTTCACCTCCCCTCATGGGTCCGATCCATGAGGGGAGGTGAAAATACTCTCCTCGGTCCTCCCCGATGTCCTGCTGTCCCGGGATCCGAAGTCCTCTTCTGCACATGCGTGCCCGATGATTGACGTCGGGCGTGTGCACAGAGGGGCTCGAGCCCCGGGAAATTCAAAATCCCTCTGCTCCTGGCTGCCAGGAGCAGAGGGATGTCACCCAGCATGTGATCACAGTGATCAACAGTGATCATGTAAAGTAAAAAAAAAGTGTAAAAAAGTTAAAAAAAAGTTAAAAAAGCTTACGTTTGAAAGTAAGTATATAAGGCCCCCGGATTTATCCGCGGACCTTACCCCAGCTTCTGCGCACACGCCCATTGCCAAAATGGCGGACGTATGCGCAAAAGCTGCGGATTGCCAGGATAATTTAAATTCTCCCTGCTCCTGGCTACAAAACGTAGCCAAGAGCCTGGAGAGTTCACGGGGGGCCGCGGTGAGCGGTTCCTGGTCACGTGTTCGCCATTATCCAATAATGGTGGTCACATAAAAGTGAAAAAAAAACTTGAAGTTTCATCTCCCCTCACCGATGCGATCACGTAATAAAAAAGTAGCGCTCTAACATAGGTCGGTCTCACATGATTGGATAGGAATTACGGATTTCGCATGCGTCTGATCCGCGGTATTACGCAGATCAAATCGCATTGGATTACACAATTCCGCTCACATTAGTGTAATCCACTCACAGAAAAGAGAACGCAGCAGGTTCTATTTTATTGTGGATATCCGCAACATGGTCGCGGATATACCCGCTGCCCATACGCAACTATATTGTATACGGGCTGCGGGTACCCGCGACATCGCTAAGTGACGGTGCGGGAAATACAAACAAAAAAAAGGTGTACTGCGCATGACCGCCTGTGTAAGTACGCAGTTATGCGCAGTACATTACGCGGCCGTACGCAGGGTCACAGCCGGGCTCACAGATGGGATCCGCTGCGGGCCTCCGCAAGCGGATTCCACCTACGGATGCGTGAGCCCGGCGTTATTCAGACTGCTACCTGTAATACGTATTTTACAAGAAGCCCCGGAAACGCTTGCCTTCATGCAGTTCCAGGAGCAGCTTGTTGAGCGCCTTCTGTGTGAGACCGCCGCACCTCCGCAAGCTTACGAAGACTCACGGAACGCCACTTTTTACACCCCATACCCGCCACTGAGGTCAAGAAATGACCCCCAAAAAGCATGAGAGGAAGGGGGGGATACACGGTTTTATTGCCCCATGGGCCCATCCCAACCAGCCTCCGTAATTACCCCTGTCTTCGGAAATACCACACAGTTCACATTATTACTTTTATCTAAGATTTACGAAACGCTGAAAAGGGCGCGGAGTGTGTGTGTGTGCGGGGGGGAGGGATTTTTAGGGAGTCAATTTTTATTCCGTACAAATAAGCAATGGGGCCTGGAATTTATTCAGTTGTGCCCTGCAATCCAATGGGTGTTCCCTCCATTATAGGCCTTGCCATGGGTCCTGTAAGTAAATTAGGGCCACAATGGGTATGTTTCTGAACACGGGACAAACGGGGGTATCCATTTGGGGGTGAATGTCTTCTTTCTTATGTACCCTGTACAAAAAAACGGTTTTTAAATTTAAAAAATTGCCAAAAAATTGAAAATCGTAACTTTTTCCTTCTGCTTTGCTTAGATTCATTCAAATACTGTGGGGTCAAAATATGCAGTACACCCCTAGATGAATTCATTAAGGGGTCTAGTTTTCAAAATGGGGTCATTTGAGGGTGTCCTTATAGTTTTGGCCGCTCAATGGCTCTATAAGTGGGCAATGGGGCCTGGAATTTATTCAGTTGTACCCTGAAATCCAACGGGAATTCCTTTCATTGTAGGCCTAGCTATGTGTCCTGTAAGTCTATTAGGGCCACGATGGGTATGTTTCTGAACACGGGACAAACAGGGGTATCCATTTCGGGGTGAAAGTCTTCATTTATACATGTGCTGTACAAAAAAAAACCTGTTTTTAAATTGACGCAATAGTCCAAAAAATGAAAATCGTAATTTTTTCTTACTGCTTTGCTTAGATCTATTCAAAAATTGTAGGGTTAAAATACACAGTACACCCCTAGATAAATTCGTTAAGGGGTCTAGTTTTCAAAATGGGGTCATTTGTGGGGGTTCTCTATGGCTTTGGCCGCTCAAGAACTCTACAAGTGGGCAATGGGGCCTAAAAGGACTTCAAGCAAAATCTATGTTCTGAAAGCCACTGACTACTCCTTTCATTTTGGGCCCCGTTGTGCATGCGGACATAAGATTAGGGCCACAATGGGTATATTTCTGAAAACAGGACAAACAGGGGTATCCATTTTGGGGTGCAAGTCTTCCTTCATATGTGTGCTGTACGAAAAAAGCTGTTATTAAAATGACAGAATTGCCAAAAAAATGAAAATCCTAATTTTTTCCTTTTGCTTAAATTTATTCAAAAACTGTGGGGTCAAAATACGCAGTACACCCCTAGATAAATTCATAAAGGGGTCTAGTTTTCAAATGGGGTCATTTGTGGGGGTTCTATATGGTTTTGGGCGCTCAAGAACTCTACAAGTGGGCAATGGGGCCTAAAAGGACTTCAAGCAAAATCTATGTTCTGAAAGCCACTGACTACTCCTTTCATTTTGGGCCCTGTTGTGCATCCAGACATAAGATTAGGGCCCCAATGGGTATGTCTCTGAACACAAGAGACAAGCAGGGGTATCCATTTTTGGGTGCAAGTCTTCATTCATATGTGTGCTGTACAAAAAAAGCGTTTTTTAAGATGACAGAATTGCCAAAAAAACGAAAATCACAATTTTTTCCTTTTGCTTGGCTTGAATTCATTCAAAAACTGTGGGCTCAAAATATGCAGTACACACCTAGATAAATTCCTTAAGGGGTCTTGTTTTCAAAATGGGGTCATTTGTGGGGGTTTTCTATGGTTTTGGGCGCTCAAGAACTCTACATGTATGCTATGGGGCCTAAAACGCCTTCAAGCAAAATTTCTGTTTTGAAAGACACTGACTACTCCTTTCATTTAGGGCCCCGTTGTGGACTCAGATATAACAATAGGGCCACAATGGGTATATTTCTGAACACAGGAGAAATAGGGGTATCCATTTTGGGGTGTAAATCCTCATTTTCATGTAAACTATAGAATAAAAATGAGTCTTTAAAATGACAGATTTGCAAAAATATGAAATTTTACTTTTTCTCCTCTAAATTGAATTAATTCCTGAAAAAAACTGTGGGGTCAAAATACTCCTGACCCCCCTCAGTGATTACACTAAGGGGTGTAGTTTTTAAAATGGGGTCATTTGTGGGGGTATCTAGTATTCTGACACTCATGAGCCTTTCCAATCTTGGCTTGGTGTAGGAAAACAAAGTGTTCCTCAAAATGCTAAAAAGTAATGTTAAATTTGTACGTCTCCTAAATGGTTAAAAAAACCGAAAGTTTTTCCAATGTGCGCCCAAAATAAAGTAAACGGGTGGGAATATATATCTTAGCAAAAATTTCTATATTATGTCTGCACATATTTAAGATATTGCAGTTGGAAATGTGAAAAAAATGACAATTTTTTCAAAATGTTCCCAATTTTGGCGCTTTTAATAAATAAACACAAATTCTATCGGTCTATTTTTTCCGCCTAAATGAAGTACAACATGTGGCGAAAAAAACAATGTCAGAATTGCTTGGATATGCAAAACCTTTCTGGTGTTTTTCCATGTTAAAGTGACAAGTCAGATTTGCAAAATTTGGCCTGGTCATTAAGGCACAAACAGGCTTGGTCACTAAGGGGTTAAACTAGAACAATATGGGAAGTAAAAAGCCAGGTAAAAATATACAGTTAATTTATACATTTGAGAGCCTTGCTATTAGAAGTGGAGAAAGAAAGAAAGAAAGAAAGAAAGAAAGAAAGAAAGAAAGAAAGAAAGAAAGAAAGAAAGAAAGAAAGAAAGAAAGAAAGAAAGAAAGAAAGAAAGAAAGAAAGAAAGAAAGAAAGAAAGAAAGAAAGAAAGAAAGAAAGAAAGAAAGAAAGAACAGACAAAAAAATTCAGCAGTAAAGTAGGGAAGCAAGAGACACCGATCACAAATTAAAATGTTTTTACACAAATGCACAAAGCATGGGAAACAAACAAGGAGAACTGGAGATCCTAACACAGAAAGAGAAAAATGATGTAATCGGCATCGCGGAAATGTGGTGGAATGATACACATGATTGGAATACAAGGCTTGAAGGATACAACTTATTTATAAGAAATAGACCTAATAAAAGGGGGAGGAGGTATTGCGTTGTATGTTAGGAAAACATTAATCTCCACAGAGATTCAAGCTTCAGAGCATGGTAGTTCTGTAGAAACTGTTTGGGTAAGAATACAAGAATGGAACAATAGATAGGACACCATTGTAGGCATTTACTATAGGCCCCCTGGACAAGCAGGAGAGATGGATGAACTCTTTCTACATCAGATAGACAAGCTCTCAAAAAAGCAGGACATAGTGATCATGGGAGATTTTAACTATCCAGACATTTGTTGGGAATCTCTCAGGTAAAAGTAATGGATCCAACAAATTCTTATCCGCTCTTGCTGACAACTTTATCTTCCAAAAGGTAGAAGAGAAAACAAGGGGATCTACTATCTTGGACCTAATTCACACCCTTTTGCACTGGACAAGTCACCACCCATTTGCATTAAAAAAGGGGATTCCTAAGGGGCAGATGATACAAACTAGGAGAAACTACTCACAAGATACGGATTTCAGAGAAAAGGTGACCCAGATGTCACAACACTTTAAAAATCGTGGGTATCCAGAAGAAATAGTGGCAACAGCATCTGAGTTCGTAAAAGACGCAAGACGAGATGAATTCTTGAATCCTCGACCGAAAAAGATAGGAGATGGGAAGATTCGCATAATTGGAACATATGATGACAGAAATAAAGAAGTGAAACGAATTATCGAGAAACACTGGAACATTCTCCTAAAGGATAATGACTTAGTAAACCATCTACCCGAAAGACCTCTTGTGACATACAAACGGGGGAAGAACCTCCATGACCTTCTTATTCACAGTCATTTATCATCATTATCCAACTCCAATACATGGCTGTCAAGAGATCTACCTAACGGCTGCTTCCCCTGTTCCGGGTGTAAAGCCTGCAAATTTATGAAGAGAGGATCCTCATTTAGGAGTTCGGTGACTGGAAAACAATATGAGATAAGAGATTTCATAAATTGCAAAACCAGCGGAGTCGTGTACCTGGCCTCTTGTTCTTCCCCGTTGATTATGTGGGCAAGACAACGCAACAATTGCTGAGGAGGGTGTTGTCCCACATAAGGAATATAAAAATCGGGGCGAACATCCTAGCATAGCCAAAGATATACAGGACAAACATGACAACAACCCGGATGTACTTCGCTTTCAGGGTATAGAAGTCATTAGAAATAATGGCAGAAGAGGAGACATTGATCGTAAGTTGCTCCAAAACGAATGTGCCTGGATATTCAGATTGGACTCATGTTTACCCAAAGGCCTTAACGAGTGCTTATCGTTTACATCCTTCATCTGATATCCATAAGGGGCAATCTGAAGGGGTACCATAAATGTTGAGGAGTCAAAATCCATTTAACCCTGCGAATCTAAAGTAATATTCCCCACGGTCGTGTCACAAGTTGGGCTCTTTCCATAAAGATGAAATGATCTGTAATTCCTCCCTATAACCATAATGACACACTAGAGGACTATGTATCAAATGCTAATTGTAGCATTATACATCAATTATATATAGTTTATGTATATACAAAGGTCGTGGCATAAACTAACTGTCTTTATATCACGAACAAGAAGATACCAACAGTTTGGCGTCAAGTGTATCACCTTATTGGGCAATATTTGTCCTGAGGATGATTTGTGTTATACCGCTAATCTTGAATATATATTTAATCTAAAAATCCCTAAAGAGATTACTCAGAGTGAACATGGTGATTAGTATATTATATAACTTATACTGTAAGTGCTAATTGACTACAATATCAGCCTCTAAAACATCGCTGAGAACTGAATTATGTACTCAGGTATGTCCTTATAGAACATCACCATGACAACATGCTGTAGGGACTTGGCCTCGAAGTGCTCTAATGGATCATCTAGAACGCTTGCGCCAAAACATTGAGCCATCGCGGGATGTGCGAAGCGCATGCGCGAAAACATTCAAAGATCGCGGCATTATGACTTCGTGCCTGTGAGCGCTCATCTAGAGTGCATGCGCAAAAACATCGAGTCATCGCGGGATGTGCGAAGCACATGCGCGAGAACAGCGAGATATCGCGGCATTATGACTTAGTGCCCAAGCGAAGCAATGGGGATCACATATATCTACCGTGCCTGTGCGTGGTATACGAATTATTGCGAGAGTATGGCGTTATGCACGAACCATCCCATTACTGCAGATTGAAGCAGGCGGGACGAGCTCCTGATAGGTAGGCGGGGTGACAGATTTTTAAGCCCGGGTGTGGAGATCTCATACCATCTCTACTCATTTGCTATCAGGCAGCCGAACTGGTTGCATGCTACTTAGCTCTATCATTATACTTATACCATCCTGATGATACAACCCCAAAAAACAGGGGCTGTTGAAACGTGTCGATGGGAAAAAGGGGAATTGTGATAGGCTAGTCCTATTAGCATCCAGTGATCATCAGAATATCAATAATAGAGATCACACTGGATAGAGACTTATCAGCATAGAAAATTACTGGGCTATTAATCATCTAGGCTAATTCTATTACTATCCAGTTATCATCGGAACATCAATAATAAGTCTCTATCCAGCGTGATCTCTATCAGCATAGAAAATTATTGGGCTATTGATCACTTTGTGTTATAAGCACTAAGAGTTTAGGCCACTTCCGTTAAAACACTTAATGGACATTGGCCTCAATACTACACTTGGTGTGGGAAATGTGAGACACGTTTAAAATTGGTACACTATTGAGTGATTTATCAACAATACCAATTACAGTCCAATGTACACATTGGAGTGAGTTATATCAAGTACATGCACTATTGATGATGGATTAAGTGTGATTCGGTGATTTGAAAACCAATGTTGCATGATATTCATCCGACAGTAAAACCATCTTGTTAATGTGCCTCAACATTAAGGGCAGCGTCACAGCCTTGACAATAATAGGCATATGGTAATCCTTCTTTGTGTTTATGGGTCATTTTTATCTCACCAGTTGTTGGTGAGTAGTGATACAGTACTGCAGTCTAATCTATCTTAGATGACTAACAGTATTGTCCCATATTATAACCTAGAGTTAGTGCTATAACACGAATGATTCTAGATGTATCAAGAATAGTTGAGAGTGCATAACACATCCAAATCATCGGAAGCACTATCTCAACTTACATTTTTTTGTGTAGTTTGTCAACACGTCTTTTTTTAACCATTAATAAAAGTTATATTTTTTGGTCCTTTCGGTGATAATTCTCACCAACAGGGGGGAAATGATTGAGGAAGTAAGGGTGGCTGGGACCTTAGGAGGCAGTGATCATGTTATCCTTGAGTTTTGCATAAAAAGGGGAGGAAGACCTGAGAAAACTCAGACCTCAAGATTGGATTTCAATGCAGATTTTAATGGATTCAGAAAGAGGATAGGAAGAAGCCAATGGCTGGATGTTCTTAAGGACAGAAATGTCTAAAAAGGTTGGGAAATATTGTGAAATGAGATTCTCAAAGCACAATCGTTAACAATCCCTAAAAGAAGAAAGAATGGGAAGTATATAAAGAGACCAGGATGGATGAACACAGAACTTGCACACGCGTTAAAAACAAACAAAAACATGCAAATGGAACAAAAGCAAATGGAAAGAGGGTGAAACATCTAAAAAGAAGAATATAATGTGGTAGGCAGAAACTGTGGGGCAAGTGTCAGAAAAGCTAAAGCGGATAATGAATTGATGCTTGCAACAGAGGCCAAAAGCAATAAAAAAAGGATTTGGGGGTATGTCAAAAGCAAAAGAAAAGTCAAAGACGCTATTGGATGCTTTCAAGATGAAAATGGTGAATTGGTCAAGAATGATGTTGAGAAGGCCGAACTTTTAAATTCCTATTTTGTATCCGTTTTCTCTCAGAAAGTAGATAGAACCTCAACTGATCTTCCCTGTGCTATTCAGGGGAATAAAAGAATGCAGGCCATCTATAATCAGAGAGATGGTGAGGGAACACTTAGCTAACTTAAATGAATTCAAGTCTCAAGGTCCAGATGAATTACATCCTAAGATACTAAAGAAAGCAGCAGAGGTAATTGCTGAACCACTCGCCATAATCTTTGAAAATTCCTGAAGAACAGGAGAAGTCCAAGAAGATTGGAAAAGGGTAAATGTTGTCCCCATCTTTAAAAAAAGGGAAGAAGGTGGATCCAGGAAACTACAGGCCTGTGAGCCTGACTTTTATACCGGGAAAGATCTCTGAACAAATTATTAAACAGCATGTATGCAAGTACTTGGATAAAAATTGAGTAATTAACCAGAGCCAGCATGGGTTTGTAACAAACAAGTCATCCCAGATTAATCTAATTTCCTTCTATGACAAAATCCCCAACTGGGTTGATCAGGTATTTGTGGTGAATATAGTATATCTTGACTTTAGTAAAGCATTTGACAAAGTATCTCATACCATACTTATTGAAAAAATGACCAAATATAGGATTGACAAGGTAACTGTTAGGTGGATTCACAACCGGCTGAGTGATCGTATGCAAAGAGTGGTCATAAATGGCTTCCCATCCAAGTGGAAGAATGTATCAAGTGGGGCACCACAAGGCTCTGTCCTAGGCCCTGTGTTGTTCAACATTTTTATAAATGATCTGGAAGAGGGAATTGATGGGGAAACTGATCAAATTTGCCAACAACACAAAACTAGGAGTGATAGCTAACACTAGGGAAGAGAGAGAGTATTCAAAAAGATCTAGAAAAGCTTGAACAGTGGGCGGCGACTAACAGAATGGTATTTAACAAGGAGTAATTATCCCCCTCTACTCTTCCTTAGTCAAACTTCATCTGGAATACTGTGTCCAGTTCTGGGCACCCCACTTTAAAAAAGACATAGACAAACTGGAGCAATTTCAGAAAAGAGTTGCCAAGACGGTGAGCGGTCTGTAAAGCATGTCCTATGAGGAACAGTTAAAGGATCTGGGAATGTTTAGCTTGCAAAAATGAAGGCTGAGAGGAGACTTAATAGCGGTCTACAAATATCTGAAGGACTATCACAGTGCAGAGGGATCAGCCCTATTCTCATCTGCACAAGGAAAGACTAGAAGCAATGGGATGAAACTGAAAGGGAGAAGACAGATTAGATATTAGAAAAAACTTTCTGACCGTGAGGGTGATCAATGAGTGGAACAGGTTACCACAGGAGGTGGCGAGTTCTCCTTCAATGGAAGTGTTCAAACAAAGGCTGGACAAATATCTCTCAGGGATGATTTAGTGAATCCTGCACTGAGCAGGGGGTTGGACCAGATGACCCTGGAGATCCCTTCCAACTCTACCATTCTATGGTTCTAATGTTTGTATAAAACTATGATCATTATTACCTGGGGTGCCTTCTGAAGTTTTTATCCCCATTCTGCAACAGTATTGAGCAATGCCATAGTCAGCAATTTTGGCAATAACTGCGGAGTTTGGATATAAAGTAAACAGCAGAACATTGTGAGGCTTTAAATCCCGATAAATGATCATTGATGAATGAAGGTACCTACAACAACACAAATCCAAAGAAAAACATTAACTGAAAAACACAGATGGTGAAAAAACACAATAGAATGTCTTGCAATATTTGCATTTTATCAGACAAACTGGACAAATAGGGCAGGGCTCACACAAACGCATTTGAATTGCATATTGTGTGTGCAACATATGCGTGCAAAATATATGATGAATGGAGTCAATGAAAGTACATCCATCTGATGGAGGAAAGATGATGATCTGATGAGCTAACAGCCCTCAAGTTGTTACACTACACACAATAAGCAACATAGCTTTATATGTGAAAGCTATGTGGTCAAATTATTTCATGTCATGCAAACACAAATTCTAATTTTTCATTTTACCTCAGCCCATCAGCAACATGAAGAGCTATTCTGTGCTGAAGAGTTCGAGTCAGGCTACTGCTGTCTTGTTCAAGCAGATGATCAAGAGAACCCTTTGGAGCCAGTTCCATCACTAACATTCTAGGTCGAACACCAGCTGCAAGTAAGCACACTAGGCTGGGATGATGGAGATGACTAAGTACTGTCAGTTCCTGGAAAGTGTTGAATAAGAGCAAAATTACTACATACCACCATTATTACATGCAAGTACATTGTTCCACGATATCAGTCTCCTGCACGGCATACAGTACTTATTTCCATGCATAGACAGCAGCATCAAAAAGGTTAAATCACCGGGATTGGAGCTAAGCTCTATCCGCCATCCTGCTCTGATTACTGGGGTCTCGGCTTCCGTGCCCAATCAGCAAAGTACATGTAGGGCAGGATGAGGGAACTATTGGCCAAGTCTATATTAATCTGATGCCAATTTAAGGGGACAGTCTGGTTATGATGACAAATCAACTTTAATTGGAGAGCTTACCTGTCTTAAGAGTCTTGGGGAAGTATGTTTGTTGAAAACTTTCACTGCTACATCTTTACCTCTATATACAGCTCTATAGACTGATCCAAAGCCACCATCACCTGAAATACAAATTTAGAGAATATACATAATTGAAATTGTGTCTTCCCAGTCCTTAATAGGAGGTCTATACTAGATGTTGATGTGTATTGTTCTGTGGAGTAATGATTCTGGATTTAAAAGCTGAAAAAGTAAAAATTCTGAAGGCTTCAAGGAGTCCTCTGAAATTTTTGTTATGCAGACTCCCTGTGTGTTAAAATAACAAACCAGCTCATACTCATCTATCCCTGCTCACCACAGTTCCTTGACGGTGGCTCTATGTCTTCTTTGTGACAAAGTGTTTACAGACTGCAGCAGCCTGTGTACAGGGCATGACAGGCTGCTACAGCCGGTAAACATTACGCCACAGTGGAGACTAAGAGCGGCAACGCTAAATACAGCAGGCAGCCGGAGGAGATGAGAATTAACTGGTTTGCTATTTTAACATGTTTACATAACAATTAAATAAGATAGACAACCCCTTTAAATAGCCATTTGTGGCTATTTTTATTGCCAAAATCGTGTGTGTCACACTCTGCAGGTTTCTGCCAGAAATAGCGAGTTTCTCATGTCAAAGCACATCCATGCTCAAATTAATCTTGCATGTGTTCTTAGTATAAACAGAATTTTAATTTTAACCACAGAGATGTAAGCATCCAAGCGGTTCTTCCTTTTACACCTATGGATTGTAATCATGGTCAGCTTGTGAGAGTTTATGAAGACCTGTTTTTAATCCCTCATATTGCATTCAAGTGAGTCAGTCAACAGTTTTGCATTGGCTCAAGTGTTCAATAACCTATTCTATAGCTCTGAGTGACATCTGTACAACCGTCCAGACAGCCAAGTACTGGTATATTTTCCTGTCCTCTGACTTTGCATGGCGCTGTCAGCAGTTTTGGAGATGCAAAGCAGTCGACTAACATCCTTTAAAAAGTTGTCTGGGATTATCAAAGGAAACACAAATGTATGGTACAAACTCATATCTTTATAATTTCCTTCTTACATCTTCAGAATAACTTGTTACTTCAGACAACAGCCAAGTGTTTATTTTGAGCAATTCCATGAGAACATTATGCTTTCTATTTCAATAGTCTTATTAAATATTCAATTAAAGAACACACAGATAACTCAATAGCTTGATATTCTGGATAATCAAATCCAGATGAGTACAATGACTATGTAAGCAAGCAAATTATCAGAAGGTAAGCGATTAACTTAGAAGACTAGAAGTGGAAGTCCCCTAAACAGAATGCTAGAAGTGGAAGTCCCCTAAACAGAAGGCTAGAAGTGGAAGTCCCCTAAGCAGAGAAGAACAAATAAGGAGAGGTGACTTCACTTTAGTGAACCATCACACCTTGTGAGAGGACATATCTAAGCTACGCCGGACAGCTTTAGGATCCTAGATCATGAATTTGGTGTCAATTCTAGGCTACTTCTAGGTCAATTACTTAATAGTTGAACATCAAACTGTAACAAACTAAATAATGCAGCGGATCGATAAGAAAGAATGAATTATAGCTGGAAGAAGGGGTAGGAAATAACAGGGAAAGTGAGGAAGAAGAGGAAGGAGAGGGGAGGGAAAAGCAAAGCAAGAATAAGATGGTTAAGAAGAATAGGGGGGACTTGGGCGAGCCTAATAAGCGCATCATATAATGGCTAATGATTACTTATGTCAGGGCTGGGGAGAGGGAGAAGAGGTGAGAATGAGCAGGGTCAATCCAGGATTTCCAAATTTTAAGGAATGGTTTGTGTTTGTCTAGAAGAATATTAGAGAACTTTACATTTATGAAGAATCTATCCATCCAAGCTTTTTTTCCAGGAGTGAGTAATAAACTGCTTAGCTGCCAGAAGAAAGAACGAAAAAAGGGGAAATTGGTTGTGAGATAAGGCTCATTGCTCCATGATGCAGCAGGGCACGGATCACGACAAAAGATATTAGACAATGAGCTAGACCGTAGATTCTAAACCAGAAGTGGACCAGACCACCAAATATGGAACACAGTTCCCAGGCTGGTGCAACCCTAAACTGTGTAGAGGGATAGCTTAGTACATAATATGCGATCAGTGCAGGAACCACATACCACCTCATGAGTACCTTATAAGGGGATTCTAAAGATATAGTATTACTTGAGCATTTTGAAATTGTGAGCCACATGTCATGCCAAACGGCAGGATCTCTGTTTTGGGACAAATCCTGCTCCCAAGCAGACATAAGAATGTTGGGAGAGGCAAGGAGACTTCTTAGAGGACATTATGTTTTCATTATCTTTCACATTTCTAACTTTTTAAAGTCTTGGAGAATGTAGACATACCCTGCTATATAATATAACGTAAATACAACATAACAAGCTTTTAAATAAATACTGTATTTATTTACAGGGATCCTATTAGGAGATGTACAGTATGCTGCCCCAACCATGGCCAATCCCAACAGGTAACTATATCACAGAGATCTGTTTTATTCTAAAACTCTGCTTTTTAAGCAGTTTTCTCTGAAATGTTGCAACCAGGAAATGGGAAGAGGAGACACTGGAGTTGCTCCCTAATAGTTTCTCCCCAACCAGCTTGGCTAGTTTGACAATACACAAATAGGGAGAGACCCGTCAATCAAGCTAAGCTAGGAGGAGAGTAACCGTGAGGACCTGCCCCGACTATTTTTTTTCTAGAACCCATTTCAATAGGTTTGTTCACATGCGTATATTTTTACTGCGTATTTCAGTTGTGCAAAAAAAACAAAAACAAAAATAAAAATGCAGCATGCTCTATTTTCCAGAGCATTTGTGCACCCAAAGTCCCCATTAAAGTCAATGAGGATGCACAAATGTGCACGCAATACGCTAGGTGATGCATGAAACACTGCATAATTATGCAGGAAAAAGTACAGATCTGGAACTCATTAGATTAATTAACAATTTCAATCTGTGAGTAATTTGTTTGCTGCTCGCAAATGAACATGCACAGTAAAATACACTGGTAGGCGCACAAAAAAAAAAGCATTGTTCATTTTGCAAATACTTAGGTGAGCGCAAATAGACCCCCTTCACATGAGTGTAAGTGTAAGGGCAAACATTTTTCACAAATCATATCCTCCATGTGAAAAGGTTACAGTTTCTTACTACCGGTAGTTGCACAAGATTTAGCAAATGTAACTGGCAAACATTCAACTGAATAGAATGGTTATGGTTCTTTACAGAAGAGGAAGATGAAGATAATATGAAGTAGTAAAATACATACCTAACAAATATTCAGGAGACTGGTCAAATTCTAGTTCTTCCTTATTTAGCATAATACTTCTTGGCAGATCTGCAAGCACGATGTCGGGAGCAATTTGCGAGATGGGAATTGTAGATCTTGGATCTTCCTGATTCACTAACAAGTCATCTGTTTGAAATATTTGTAAGCCATATTACTATACTTTAATACATATCTCAAGACAATGGGGAAAACGTGACAGGATGATTGTGCCAGATTTCTGGTGCTAAAAGTTAACAAACCTTTGTGCCCAGGTATTTTTTGCAAAGCTTTAAGTAGATCTGGCAATTTTTTTTTTCAGCTGAGCAGGACTTAGGTTCCGGCATAAACTATAGGAAAACTAATGAGCTACTGGTGGCCACGTCGCCTAATACTATCTGAAATCTATGCCAGCTTGTATCTTTCTTAGATTTCATAGTCTATTGCATGGAGTTACCAGACGTGGTAAATTCTGAGGAGACGTGTGCCTCTTAATAAATCTGCAGCACTTTACCCCAGGGAACTCTTTGCTTACAGGCATATAAGATGCAGGTCTACGAAAATTTCTTTTATTGTCCCTTAGCAATTATTATCAATTGAAACAGCGTCATCAGCTCCCAAATCACTTTACATAACACTGTATTCACACATTGTAACAATTACAATATGGTGTAGACAACTGGAAAATGGTCATGAGATACATATCAGCCAGGAGCTCTCTCCATACAAGCTTACAATCTATAAAAGAATATGGTACAGGTAGAGGTCAGGACTAGGAGCTATAGGCAGGTCAAATATAAGGAATATAGTGAGATCAGGTTGGAGGATTTCAGGCCAATCAGATGCCTTACACTAAGGAAGGAACAAGGGATGCTGACAAAATATTTGGAGTGGAATCCATATCAAATCTGTTAATTCAATGCGAAAGGTCAAAGATCCACCGACAAACGAGCAAACATTCATTCATCAGTGGATCATTGATTTTCAGCAAACATAAAATGTGCTAGTGATGGTTCGCTGCCATATTGGTGAATCTTGAAGCATATGAAAGGAAAGCAAATGAGCTCTAACCAACATGCTTGTTGATTGGTGGACATTACATCTGATTGAGAATTGGCGCGTGTAAAAGGACACTATTAGAAAGGGATTAATGCTTGTGTTAAAGTGTTCAGCACTGCGTTTTCGGAAATCAGTGGAAAAAAATTACAGAAAGGAATGGCATTAGAGGAATAAAAAGAGGAAATTGAGCCAAGCAAAAGTTGGAGAGC